>NC_136869.1:22782487-24190979 GCF_951799975.1 Gobius niger | reverse complement strand
TTGTATCGCATCGATATCGAGATATCTGGCATATATATCGAGATATGAAATGTTGTCCATATCGTTCAGTCCTAGTACGAATACAGCTACTACAAATGCTACTGCAACTACTACTACCAACACAATAACTCCTTGAACACTACTATGGTAGACCTGTCACGATAATCACTACATCGATTTATTGTTCCATAAAAAACAGCTAAACGATACATTTCTGAATTTCATATTTATTGCAGCTTGTGTGGTATTTTCGGATGTGATCATGCACTTTTGGAACATAGGTTTACTGTCATTGTTTGCTTTAGATTTGAAGGTATCCAGTATCTAGTCAGTTACATTGTTTATTATTTTCCTGCATCAATATATCGCACTTCAAAATGTGCCTTCGTGACAGGCCTATGTCATGGTTGTTGATGCTACTGCCCCTTTATCCACAACTATAACAAATACCAAACTAACAATACTCTCACAAGTACAAGTTGCTTTCTTATAACCAGTCCTGCTGGTCTCTTATCTACTGCAACAAGTACTGCAAATACCAATAATACTAATTACACAACAACTTCTACTGCTACACTACTACTTGGACTTTATGGAATTGCTTTAGTCTGAGAGACACCTACTGGCCGGCCGCCTGTACTGCGCCACCACAGATCACAGTGGTGCTTGTTTACTGATTAAAAAAGGCATTGGGAATGTTTTTTCTTTTTTCTTATTTGGCAAACAAAGGCAGCTGTGTAGATGTGAGATTGAAGATTCAGAATTAATTAGCTTTAGCTCTTGGGGGGGGGGGGGGGGGGGGGGGGGGGGTGCCTGTAAGGTAGCTGCTCCTACACGCTGCAAAACTCATTATGGATGAATTAATGAAGTGGGACGTCCTCTTGGCATCACCCGCGTGCCATACACTTATGCATAATGGATTCCTATCTCTGTGTTTATGTTTGTATGCATAGGCTGCTGTATCAGGGTCAGTTTAAGCGCTAAAAAATATATTAAGATTAGTCGTTTTAATGAAACGCAAACGGGCGCCAGGCTTTGAGTCTTGTTATTTGCATAGCGGTGCCAAAGCTGCAGCGCCGCTCTCTCTTTAGATCGCGCTTATTGGACAACAACAAAAATAAAGGCTTGTTCCGTGATTGAATGAATGCGCTTCATTGACAAAGAGGTCAGAGAATCCTCCTTACTTCTGCGCTACAAAGTGTCATGAGCACCCTTACATGAATCTATTACATTTAGTTCAAATCAGTGGTGGCAGTGATTAACGCGGGACGCAACGCAGAACAAGACAATGAGAATGGGCATTGAAACCCAGTCTGAAAAAGGTTTGCCCCGGGAGTTATCAGGCCACAGTTAGTGAGGAGTGTCCGCTCTTCGGAGAAACCTCAGCTTTTCAGATAATATGGGCTTGTTTTGTATCTTTTTTCTTGTTAATTGCGGCGTTTTTGTGCATCCGAATCTGCTGCGGGTGTTCATTATCTTTCAAGGTAAGCTTATTTTAAGTAAAGCTTTTAGTTGACAGAAGCCTTTTATATATTTACTACTTAATTAAAAGTACTCATTTCTCAAAGTATTTTTGTTTTTGGAATGCCTTTAAAGCTTCCCTCAGCTATGTCTTTTGGAATGTTTTTCTTCAGTAGTGAACCCTGCGCCCCCATTCAGAACATTAATGTTCCATTAAGTTCCAACTAAGTTCACTACAAAAAGTAAATATCAAGCATTGGCTTAAATGACTTGAATTGAGGAAATGTATCTTGTTTTGAGCGGTTTTCACTCATTTAGACACTTTTCCTGTTTCCAAGTTTGCTTTGCTTGTTTGAGGACATTTCAGACCAGTCCTAGGGTAAATCTCGCTTGAAATAAGAAAGTAAAATTGCCAATGAGAGAAGACCAATTTTCTTTCCCCATTGGCAAAGAAATTGACCTGAAATAAGGACGAAATGTATCGAAACGAGTCAGAAACATCTCAGAACAAGTGAAATAATCTAGGACAAACGCCCAACAACTTCTTAACTAGTCAAAACAACTAAAATTTGGATTATTATGCTCAAATTGAGATGTTTATACTGATCTAGTTAAATACTTTTTGCAGTGTTTACAGTGCAGAGCTTCAATGAAGGTATTCGAGTCGTCTTCTGTACTCAGTGGTTGGAGTCACGAACGTTTCGCCTCTCATCCAAAAGGCTTCGTCAGCGAACTAAGGTTCTGTTCAGCCCGCAGCCTATAGATAAAGACCAAAAGGGAGGCGTTGGGGTAGGCCCGGCTCCTCCCCAGAAACTCTCACCTGTGAGTAAACACCTTCGAAGTAGAGCGTCTCTAATGACCTGCTCACTCCCGAGTATCGACGTGTCTGTTCATGGCTGTTCTCTGCTAATTACCTGCCTATTGTCGCTGGCTGGCCTATTGTTTACAGTGCAGAGCTTTTATTTGCCGGGGCCCATGAACGTCTCACAGCCTCCTGACGCCTGGAACCATGGGAAGGAAAATGATTTGACGGCTCCCTGTAGATGATGGATATTTAGACATTTCAGGAGGATTTCAGCTGCATCAGAGCAGGTCGGTCAGATGTTTATCAGTTCCTTTGTAAACTTCTGTCCTAATGCTTAACTCTACTGTGTTAGCCGCTAACTGTTGCGGCTTCTGCTGCTTCAAACGTTTGCGATCCCTGCACGGGGCAGGTGAGGGGTGTGATGGGGATGCACTGTTTGGGAAAGTGCAGAACTCATCTTTGCTTCTGAGAGAAAAACTTACCTCGCTGTTCCCCATCTGCCCGTGCAATGTGGAGATGCAACCCTTCCTGGGCGGCAGCTTTAAGATTTTTCCATTTATTATTATTTTTTTGTAAAGCACTTTGGACTGCATTTTAAATGTATGAACAGTGCTGTACAAATAAAGAACCAAAGTGCTGCAAAGACACGTACATTAGGCTAACGCTGTGCATGTGAGTGTGAGTGGTTAGTGGTGTGGCTGATGCCGCAGATTGGCAGACAAGCTTCTGTCAGTCTATACCCAAGGCGGCTGTGGCATTGAGTGCCAGAAACGGAAAAACTTGTTTTCCGCTCCCATGTGTTAAGTGCTAGGAAGTCACTATCTGGACATTTTATATAAATTGTTGCCTCTTTTTTTTTTTTTTTAGTCTGATGGGGCGTGTTGTTGCGTAGTGAACAGCTGTAAAGCCGACACTTCTCTCTCGCTCTCTGGAGCGAGTTTGACAAAGCAGAGTGGCTTCCCATGTACAGATCAAACAGTTGAGATTTAAATATTTCTCTGAGTTTTTAAATGGTCAAAATCGGTCCAAGGACGATGAGAAACATCCTGATAAAGTCTTCAATCCGAGAACCAGGCTGGTTAAAGGCACAACGAGCGATCGATAACAGGCGGTGTTTCAAAACGTGTCAATGTTGTTGTCCATGAAAATTGACTTGAAACGGAAATATTTAGGCATTTGCCTCTTCACATAACATTAGTGTCCAGAGAGGAGAGGAGTTAATCAGAAAGAGTGTTTCATAAAAAACCCATTATCTCCGTTTCTAGAAAAAAATCTGTAATTTTGATCAAAACTAGCCTCTGTTTAGCTTAGATTTATTCAACTGTTTTCACCTACGGAGAGCTAAGAGTCTCACCTTTCAAACAAGCCATAGCATGTGTCCATAGCTATAACACAGAATATGCTGTGATGCTACAAATATCATGAAAAATGGTCTGGATTGTTGACACTCAACAGCGAAATCCCCAAAACAGCGCAACACTCAATGTGTTACCATGGCTCACCACGACCGAGTATGGAGTGAATGTAAAATGATCCCTATTATCCCCCTTTGCTCCATTCTAGCCTTGTCCGTGTCTCATTTCGACACATTTTGGTGAACAAGTATCATGGACTGTATTGTTTTATTATAGTTGAATATTATCTCAATTACACTGAATCAAACATCACAATCTTTTCTCACATTGCGCTGCCCTACTTTCAGTTTTTTTTTAGCTCAACCTACTTTGTTACACTGAAATGATTAGTCCATGATCTTCACCCTTTCAAATCAAATTGCACAACAGTGTCAAAGCTACCGCAATGTTCTCGTTTAATTGCACTTATTGGACGAAAAGCCCTGTTCTTTTGATTGCCTGCACTTAGAGAGTGGAAGATTGGCTCTTTCTCGTGCTGGCTAAAGTGTCCTCTCTCGAAGCGCACTTAATTGCATCAAATACAGCCACTTAAGAATGATCGTGACAATTCATTTTCTCTTTCATAAAAGTTCACATAATTGGTGTCCCGGACGACCCCGCAGCTGCAGAGGCCAGCGTTAGAATGGATTACCTGCCGTTGGGTTTTTTACATGAGATGGCCCGTTGCAACCAGTTGGATTTTACGAGAGTCTCTGGTTAAATTCCTCGAATGTGTGAGCCTTTCATCGTTTGGAAGTTCTTTCCATGTCTGGGTGGGTTTCCCAACTAAACGATCTGCCATTTCTCCGCCATTACTTTTAAGAAACGTTGAGTTATGAATATGTTGTTCAACTGAAATAAAAAAAACATACAGAGACATGAGGAGGAGCAAAGCGGTTCAACAGCCCGAAAATACTTCAAAAACGGACAATGCTAATGACGAAGCTAACATTAACTTCATGCTAGGTTGTCAACGAGTGCCATTTTTTTTGTTTCTACTGAACAATTTGCTGCGAAAAATAATCCGGCTCCATTCAAAGACAAGTGGAAAGCTCAAAGTTCACATTATGCCCCTATGAAGTATCGATGATCGTCTCTACAGTGCAATTTGCTGGTTAAATAATCCAAGATCACGCATTAAAGTATTGTACGATGCCATTGACTTTTGCAGGGTGCTTTATCTGTAATCCAGTTGAGAATGAGACATTTCCTTGCACAAAATGTGAGCATCCTGTGAAGTTGCCTCCCGTACTTCCCAGTGATAATGACAAGATAAGATAAGATGATACTTTATTGATCTCACAGATGGAGAAATCTTTTTCCACTCTTTTTTTTTTCTTTGGTGAAAGATCGTTGTGTCGTGGCCGCCATCTTCACTGACATCTGCTACACCAAGTAACACGGTCAATGGATTGCTCTCTGTAGTAGTAGGAATGGAGAATATTTTGTAATATACCAAAAATGTTGTACTTTTCTGCAGAACCAGTAACAATGAGTAAGATTAGCCACTTCAATCCCATGAGAGGTGTGTTTCCCCCTCGGCACGGCCATGCCCTCTTTTTTTTATTTTTTTTTATTCTTTATTTGTAAATTTTAGCACTTTAAAGATGGGTACAATTTACGTATGTGTGCAAACATGAGCACAGCATTATTATTCACTTTGACAGAACACTGTCCCATCAAAAAACAAATAGAAAAAACAGAAAAACAAACAAACAGAAACAGAACTTCAGGGAGTGACCACTACATTGTCTTTAACATCGGACTCACAGAATCAAACCAGGCTTTTTAATTTTTATATAGGTGACCCATTTTTCCCAATACTCTAAGAACTTCTCTTGTTTTTGGTATACAAATGCCGTCAGCTCTTCCATTTTAAAAATATTCATTGTTATATCCCACCATGCAGATAAAGTGGGAATATCTTGTGATAACCATTTCTGAGTTATGCATTTCTTGCTTGCCACCAACAGGATGCTTAACAAATACTTATCTTTTTTTCTCCATTCCTGTGGTAAGCATCCAAAGTAAACAGTTTTTATTTCGAAAGGAAATATACATTTGAAAATGTCTTGTAATGCTCTGTGAATGTTCATCCAATGGGCCATGCCCTCTTGAATGGTGCGTTCCTGTCTGTAGCTATGCAACTCTACGGGAGAAAGATCCAGTTTTGAAAGAAATCTCCAAACAGAAAACAAACACATAGTCAACCTGATCATTATTAGTGAGGGACTAGGTCTCCAATCCTGCCATGTTCATCTTTTGGCTGAAAGTCTTTCAAGTGACTAATGTCACGCCAATGTTTTGATTCCACTTTTAGACACCTTCAGACACTTTTACTGGATTTTTGCCCTTCAGACTCTGGCTCCCAAGGGTTTGAATGATGAGTTTAATCTTAAAATTTTTCTATCAGTACAGTTCTAATGCTTCTTATTCTTTTCTCACATACTGCATCCAACATGGATAATGTGTGCATGTATCAAACTTTGAAGGATGTCTGGTTATAATGTATTTTTATAGTCACTCCAAGGCCATTTGTCTGAAGAAGGTCTAGTTGCCGAAATGTTGCACCTGTAAATAAATCACTCTTTAAAGGAACACGCCACTGTTATACATACTGAGATATGTTTTTACCTGAGCGTAGACGAGTTGATACGTACCTGTCTGGTCTTTGTGCGTGCACTCAGTCATGCAAAAACGACCAAAGATGTTGTTAGCATTTGGCCTCTCCCAATGTATTCCTATAGCTCCAAACCTGGGTAAAGTTGGAAGCTACCACGCTCTTCTACAGGCACAAAGACCAGACAGATACGTATCAACTCGTCTATCTCAGTATGGAAGAACTGTGTCCTCAGTCACGCAAAAAGACCAAAGATGTTGTTAGTGTTTGGCCTCTCCCAGTATATTCCTGTAGCTCCAAAAGGGAGTGAAGTTAGAAGCGACCACACTCTTCCACGGGCACAAAGACCAGACAGGTACACATCAACTCGTCTAAGCTCAGGTAAGAACATATCTCAGCATGGAAAGACGGTGGCCTGTTCCTTTAAGACAGACAGTGTGCGGGAGCTTCTTTTCTCTGAAGACACCTTCATGAGAAGATTATTTAACCTTACCCCCAGATTCCCCATCACCTGTTCGCTCAGCTCCACTGCGCTCTGAATGACAGCAACATCAGCGTCCAGTACCTCCTGTTCAGTCCGCCCCGGTCCACTCCGCCGGGCAGCAGGTCCACGAGGAGCTCGAAGAGTGCACGAGCAAGGGATCTCCTGTGGGCAAGCGACAGAGGAAAGTCATGTGAGCACAAGGAGAGCTAAATCGGGTCGTGTGATTGTTTTTGAGGTATTGTGTTCAATGATGACATTAATCGTGGCGTTCTGAATGGGAACTGTGGAGCTTGATCCTGCCAGCCTCTGATGGGGCTGAAAGCAGAACATCCATATAGCAGCGGGCCGGCGACGGATGCCCTCGGAGCGGAGAGAGAGGAAGTGGAACTAGCGGTTTGACAGTATCTTCTATCGGCTGATATCATGCTGAGATCTGAAAACTGAAAGTGATAGCGACTTCCCATTTTTGCATTGGAAAGAGCTCAGCCTTAAAATGAGCCCTGCCACAACTTCCTAGTCCTCAGGGGAGCAGAGAAACAGCGTGTTGGAAATTGTTCACATGTTTGTACACCTCAGATCGTATTTTATGTTGCAGACTTTTGCTTATCATTTCGAACCCCTAAAAGAGAGAGAGACTTACCATTTTTTCTTTTGAAATCTGCTGATTTTATGTCTTTCGAAGGAGCTCCCTCTGAAGTACCTGCTTAACAGGAATGACCTGAATAAATCAGCCCTATGCCTCTAATAAAGCGCCCCCTGCTGTCACATTTCAACGTATTTTACACTTTAGAAGCTTAATACACAGGATTCAATTATATACAAGACATTTGCAAAAATCCATCCATCCATTTTCTTCCACTTGTCTGTTGCCGGGTCGTGGGGACAGCCATTGGAGCTGCCAAAATCACATTGCATCAGCCCCTTATGGCTCCTCCTGCAGGTGTTTGGTCCACGGGAGGACCTCCTGTTGGTCTCTCATAAGGGGCTTCTGAACTGCTCTTTGTCTGACCCGTCACCTAGGACCTCTTTTCCCTGGGAGACCCTACCAGGGGCACGAAGCCCCCGACAACAGAGCTCCCTGGATCATTCATGTGCTCAAACCCCTCCACCACGTTAAGGTGGCTGATCCAGGAGAGGCATTTGTTAAAAATCAGCCAAAAAAATCGGCATCAGCTTTAGAAAAACCTCAATGTGGATGTATGTAGAATCTGGACGTGGACATTTGTGCTAGTTTTTGTTTGATGTGGATAGGCCAAGACTATACACCGGGGGTCGGCAAGTTTGCGTCAGGAAGGGCCGATTTTCATCATTGCCAAAACACCAAGGGCTGAACCTCACTATTGTAGTTAAGAACCATTTTCTGCAAATGCCAATGTTTTACATCAGTGGTTCTAAAGTGGTCTGGCTCCGAGACCCGCCATTACCTTAATGACAAGCTGCGATCCAAATAAAACTGTCATTTGTCATATATCACCACACGTTTTTATTGAACAAGCCGTAGATTTGCTTTTAAGACTGAAATTATAACACATTAACAACCCAATAATACACATTTTAACAGACTCCAGTGTGTTTCCGTGCAGTTTTAGATGGAAAATATTGGAAAAAAAAGTTCCCTGTAGGCTCGCGACCCACTTTTGAGTCCCGACCCACCAGCTGAGAATCACTGTTTTACATTATATATGACCAAGTGGGACATTTAAAAAATACACCATAAAAAGACATTTCTATTTCTAAGGCTATTTCTCGCATTTTTAGAGTACTTTAACAGGTATTTGATCGCTTATTTGCATAATCATATTTCTCAAAATCATATTGGGGGCCAGAGGTTCTGTGCTGGAGGGCCGGATTTGGCCCCCGGGCCTGACGTTGCCTACCCCTGCCCTATAGGCTGTCTAGAATGTTGCGATTTTGCGTGAACACAATCGATGGAAGATTAGTGAGATGAAACTAAAAAAAAAACTACCACAGCAGGGATAGTTTTCCCAACCGTGTCCATCAAACTACCTTCAAAGCTCTTTTTCCAATTCTTGGACTTCTATGGGGTTTGGATGGGTTAAATGTCCATATGGAAACAGCACAGTCTGCCAATCCAAAAGCCTCGACCTGCTGAGCTCCAATTGTCGTAGTTTATCCTGTCAATAAACTATTCACTGCACCTCACTCATTTTTTGGGGAATACTTTTGCAAACTTGCTCCAACTGCACCCAACGGACTCAGCAAAAACAACTATAGATTTCCAGCACCATATGTTCTTCCTTACCCCTGCTCCCTACTGCCCCCTGGTGACCGCTGTGCCGCCCCACCTTTGCTCCCCCGCATCCCTCCGCGAGCTGTAAAATGGGACTTATACGAGCGGCGAATGGGAATCACCGTATGCTCCGCTAAGATGTTTTTACGAGGGCACGGCAGTAAAAGCGCGAGGTGCCGTGTGCGCGGTGTACAGTAAGGCGTGGGGTCAGGGCCATAAAACTCCCCGCCGCGTTGTAAATACGGCCGACTTGTTTACTGCGTCTGATAGAGGCACGGCTGACAATGCGCCGGTGTTTAAAAGCTGTATAACCAAAGTGGAATGGGAGACCGGGGAGGAGCGTGGCGGCGCATGCAATGAGCTGCACGATTTACGTTTTTATTTGACGGGATTTTTTTTTTTTACCCAACCTGCTTCAATAAAAACCAAAGGGTGAGGCTTAGTGTTATGAAAGTTTCTTACGAAAGTGGGAATTTGCAATCTTGATCAGCAATTGTGACATCAAGACTTGATTTACACTCGACAAACATTTAACCTCTTAACTCCCGCCTGAACCGAGAGGATCTTTTTCCTCATGTCATCAGATTTTTTTGCCATCATTTTTATGTTGGGTATTTTTGTCATTTTTTTTGTCATTTTTTTGGTCATTTTTTATCACATTTTTGTCATTTTTTTGGTCATTTTTTGTCACATTTTTGTCATTTTTTGGTCAATTTTTTGTCCCATTTTTGTCATTTTTTTGTCAAATTTTTATAAATTTTTTGTCATTTTTTGTCCCATTTTTGTCATTTTTTGTCCCATTTTTGTCATTTTTTTGGTCATTTTTTGTCACATTTTTGTCCAATTTTTGTCATTTTTTGTCACATTTTTGTCCTTTTTTTGTCACATTTTTGTCTTTTTTTTGTCAAATTTTAATCACATTTTTGTCATTTTTTGTCCCATTTTTGTCATTTTTTTGGTCATTTTTTGTCACATTTTTGTCATTTTTTTTGTCAAATTTTTATCAATTTTTTGTCATTTTTTGTCACATTTTTGTCATTTTTTTGTCAAATTTTAATCACATTTTTGTCATTTTTTGTCCCATTTTTGTCATTTTTTGTCTTTTTTTTGTGGCAAATTTCATCACATTTTTGTCATTTTTTTGTCACATTTTTTCATCAATTTTTTGTCCATTTCTTTTGACATTTGTGTGACATTTTTGCCACTTTTTCATCAATTTTTTGTCACTTTTTTTTGTCACATTTCCATCACGGTTCCAGTTTTGTTGCTATTTTCACAGCCTTTTCCCAGAAGCTTTTGGACTGGGGTGAACTTTATCTCTGTGCACAATTAGGGCTGGATACTAGAGATGCGTGGGTGACCCGAACCAACCCAACCTGCTGTAAATCAAACCTGACCCACCCGACCCGAGGAGCTGCAGAACATCTAAAACCAGGAAATACGACCACATTAGTCCAGTGCTCCGGTCTCTGCACTGGCCTCCTGTCACTCAGAGAATAAGTCCATCTCTGACATGTTAAAGCCTTAAAGAACCGTCTCAGGGATGGGTCTGCTGGTGGTTCCCAGAGTCAGGGCTAAACACATTGACGCTAAAACTCAAATCTGGCACCGTCATGAGGATGTGAGACAGGCCTCAACTCTGATGTTCAAATCCAGGCTGAAAACACTTCTTTCTACCCAGGCATATGACACTGAAAGTACTTTTTTTCTGCTTCTTGCTTTGACTGTAATACTTCACTTGTATGTTGACGTTTTTTGGACTGATTTGATCTGCTTTCTTGTAATTTTATGAAGCATTTTCAATGGCCTTGACTTGGGAAATAAACGTGCCTCGCCATAGTAAAGTCTGAATAAAACCTGCTGAATGCACCCGGTGGAATGTTTTGAGCGCTTTGACCGCTGATCTGTGGCTATCGACACCGTTCCGCCGTTCAATATGCAGCCCACAAAGAAGAAGAAGAAGAAAAAAACAGTTTGGACATACCTGTGCTTTTCTATTTCTTCTGAACATGTTTTCTTTGCGTGAGGGACATAAGAACTTGTTATTGGGGCCGGTTTGTCCTCACCCGTCGATAGAAAAAACCCGTATCCCTCATCCCATCAAGCGACACGACTGCTGGACCGTTCTTTCCCAACCCGCCCCAAACCTGTCCATAACAAACTCCCATTTTTTTTCTATCCCCCCACCCACCCAAACAAATACAGCTTTAACCTTGTCTTGTGCTACCCCTGACATCTGCAATTCAATTTTCCTCCCCTCCGCGACACGCGCGCAAAAACAGTTTCAAATGAGATTCCGCTTCCCCCCCTTCCCGTCCTTGTCACCGGTGATCGCGCCGGCGCATGTTGGCTACTATGAAAGCAAATAAAATAGAGCGGTTAATGGCTTTGAAATGGCGGGTGTGACCTTCCTCCTGTCCCGGGTGAATGGGTAACAATGTGTCCCGGGAAGAGAGAGAGAGAGGGGGGGGGGCTTAAAAGTTGCGGCAATAAGAGAGTGCGTTCGGGAGGATCATTCGTGGCGACGGGGCAAAATGGGGTGTTATATGGGGTGCTAAGGACAACCGTATCGATCACGGCGGCAGACGAAGTTCGCGGGAAGAAGAACTGGGGCCGCGCAATGTGAGGAAGAAAGTGGAATCCGAATACTTTTCACGCCCGAGTTCTGTTTCCCGTCCCACTTCTTCACAGGAATGACTTTATAAGCATGTTTTTCGCTTCTGGGGAGCAGCACAGTGACGGTAAACTACTACTACAACACCTATCCCGCATGAGAGGCCAAGACCAGACAGGTACACATCAACTCGTCTAAGCTCAGGTAAGAACATATCTCAGTGTGGATAAATGGGGGCCCGTTCCTTTAAGAGAGGTTAAAACTATGCCCCACGCCTTTATTTAGGCCCGGAATCTTAACACCTGGACTCACAATAAATTGTTAGTTTTGAAGGTTTTAATTATGAAGCTTGCAGTAAAAAGTACTGTCTATGGAGATGTGGGCCAATTGAAGTCTGAGGACCACCTAAAACTCCCACCACCACTAAAAACATGTACAATAGGCCAGGCTAAATGATGTTGGTCAGCAGTGTGCGAAATACAAGTCAATATCCGGGGGTCCCCATCTCCGAATTGCTGCATTGTTCAGAACTCATGGATATCCTGGAAAAGTTCACTGGTTTCACGCAGAAAAACGAACCTCTGCAGTAGCTGATTGATGATCATGTCCGGTCTGGCACCGCAATATTGTAGATTCAGAGCGAGAGCTGCAGCGACTGTGAGGCGGACAAACACACACACACACACACACACACACACACACACACACACACACACACACACACACACACACACACACACACACACACACACACACGGCTAGCGCTGTAGGCTGATGGCCGGTCAGATTTAGGGACCGTCAGCAAATGACTCTACTTAAACTGTGGTGGTGTAGTCGGCCTACGTGCCATGTACTGTATGTTGACAGTATTTTCATACTGAGTCTGCACAATGCGCCCAGTCCCTGCCCGGGATGGGCCCTTCCAGCGCCGCTGGCCCAGCTCACACACACGGCCGGCAGGAGTGCAGAGTGCGCTTGTGCACCTTTGCTCTAGTCTACCACGTTTACCTTTGCCCTCAAAATCGAGCCCCAGGGGTCTGATGGGTTAATCAGGGGGTCGGACCCCCCGCACCCCCCATATTTCACGCACTGGTGATCAGAGGACCGTCGGTGCAGATGTGTGCAGTCGCAACAGCGTCTAAAGTTACATACGTAGCACCACCAAGTATGGAGTCAATGTAAATTGTCCATGTAAAGCGCTTTGTGATCTTTTGTGTGAAAGGTGATATTTATTTATTTATTCATTTGTTTGATAGGGACATGTGTGAACATGTATCACACTACAACATTTACAGCTATGGTTAATTTGCAATGTCCGTCCTTAGAAGGGCTTTTTAAATGAACTTCTTCTAAAAAGAGCATCATGATTACTTATATATATATATATACATGGTTCCAAAGCGACCCACCCGTGGGTCCCGAGCACTGCACTATATCCACTACTACACTGTTGGATCTGTGTCATACACGAGCGCACCGGAGGCTGCCATATGTGGAGTGAGGTCTGTCATCTCACATGTGTTTAGTTGATTTAGTTTTTACTAAATTTCAATTTTTAATCATTTATTTACCAGATGCTAACAACAGAATTCAGTAGTGCCTCAGGCGGTAACACTCTGAATCAGTCAGTCACCTCCCTATGACTGTAAACATCTATCATGTATTTCTTTGCACAGCCAAATTCAATTCAATTTATTGATATTTTATTTTTTGCTCCTTTTCCTGTTCTTTATGATGTGTTTTGCTATTATTACTTAATTGCATATTTACCTTTTCTGCAAACTACCGTGTGTTCTTTAAAGCAACTGTAACAAGCAAACTTTCTTATGAGACCTGTGAAGTTTTATCTAATATTACCTTGTCTCGTTTCACTGGTCAGATCTCGGTGCCGTGGAGATTCAAAGAGTCCGGTAACACATTTTCTCTTGACGTCTGCCGTCCCAAACTAATATGAGAGAAGGGGCGGGCACGATTCAATGGCGGCGCCCATGGGGTTTTTCAGAATAAGGTGATTAGGCCCTTTTCACAACTGCCCCACACTCTCCCACTGTGAGCATGCGCTACGTTAGTCATTTGTTCGACTACAGTTTGAACAGCTTTCACATCCTTTAAACAGTGTTGAAACTCCTAATGAAATGTAATTGCTGTGTCATTTTTAAATGTCGAGTTGTTCACTATAGATCTGCTGGACAGTCCAAGGGCTGAAACAGAACAATGTCACTAATAAGGATCTGATTAGGGTCTGTTTGGGGACACGTGCTGGGATTATTCACACATCTCACATTCCTAAGATCTTATACATATGTAGATGAAATGTCACTAAAACTTGACATTTCAAGATTTCAAAACACAACTAAGATTATTTTAAGGCTTGTAGTATAAAGGAGCAGAATTCCAACATGAAAAAAACGATAGAAATACATGAAAAGGTCATTTTGAAGTCAGTATGCAGAGAACAGGAAACACGACTCATGTGGAGGCAGCGCCATCTAGTGGGCCATGACAGTCAGCACAACGATCACTACACGCTCTGTGTTCAATGAATCAGACACAAAATCACAAATACTGAGTAATAATATATGAAAATACATTTTATTTCAATAATATTTATATTCTTATTGTGGGTAGTTATTTTTTTAAACATGTTGTTCCCAGTTCTTTGAGTTAAACTTATCTGTAATAGATAGATAGATAGATAGATAGATAGATAGATAGATAGATAGATAGATAGATAGATAGATAGATAGATAGATAGATAGATTCTCAAACTTCTACCTTGAGCTTCTTCCGAGATCTACAATTTTAACCTTTATTCATTTTAATTAAGAGATAATTCCACTCATGCGTTTGTGATGTATTTAGTTTGGGTGTTGACTGATTTAGCATAACTTTGTTTCATTTCTGCCTATTTTAGAGATCCAATTTTGATCCACACACAAGGTGGTACTAAGTATTGTCAAAATACTTAAATATACCGTAAAATTAGTATTTTACTTAAAGTACTTGAACCTGTTATATCAGATCTTTTTCATTGTTTGTAGTTTTAAAGCAGCTTTAACAAATTTCAGCTAGTTATTAAGCGGGGGGAAAAAATGCTTTGAAAAAAATCCTTAAAGTAGAAATGAAAGTAGAAACAGCTCGTAACTGCAGCTTTAAAAGAACAAAGCACCTTCACTGTAGTTTTCAAATGTAGTGGAGTAAAAGTAAAACGCTTTCAACCAAAACACCCCTCATAAAGAGCAGTAGATCTCAGTAAAGTGATGGTGTGGGGAGAGGGACTTAAATGCAATTCACGCTTTTGTCCACTAGATAGTGCTCATTACCTTTACGATCATATCTCTGGCTCTGGAACTACAGCCGTCCATAAAACAACCCAGATATATATGAGCCCCCCCCACCCCCCCCCCCCCCCCCCTTTCATCCACATGAGTGAACTCACCAGCACCTGTGGCTCAGCAAAAAAGCCTCTCTCTCTCGTCCTTCTCTCTGCAACTTAATGAGAACACCGTCTTCTTCTGCGGGAAAAGAAAAGAAAAAAAAACATCTTGAGGTCGTTGTTTCTTTCCTTGATGAGAACATTGAGACAAATATAGAAACCTCCCGCGCCAAGCAGTCAGGATCACGGACTTTGGGGAAGAAGCAGAAAAAAAGGTGACGCTTTTGAGAAAAGAATGATTAAAATAGAGTCAAAATAAGTCAAAATAGAGGAATGTCCATAAAATGTCCAAAACAAACGAATTCCACGTAAAACATGTCTTTTTTTTTCATAGCCTGTCACTTCAAGTGCAAGATTCCTGTGTGGTTATCATTCTGTTCTTTTTATTATTATTATTTAAGAATGATTTGTCTTTCCTTTACCTTATCCTCTACAGCAGGGTGTCAGGCGCAACTGTGAAGCACTTTGAATTGCCTTGTGCTTGAATATTGCTCTACAAATAAACTTGTCTTGCCTTGCCTTGCCTTGCCTTGCCTTGCCTTGCCTTGCCTTGCTGTGCCTTGCCCTGCCTTGCCTTGCCTTGCCTTGCTTGGGGGGGGGGGTGGGGGGGGGGGGGGGGGGGCAAAACCGGCCCCTCCATCACAGAACCTCTGACCCTCAAAATGATTTTGAGGAATAGTATTACTCAAATCGGAGATCAAATGCTTGTTAAAGTGCTCTAGAACAGTGGTTCTCAACCTGGGGGTCGGGACCCTCAAGGGGGTCGCGAGACAAATTTGGGGGGTCGCCAGATCATGTAGATAAAATATCCATGTTTTTATTAGCATATATTATAATATTTTATTGTCGCATGTGTGTGCTATTTTACCAGAGTTTCATTCTAAGTTTGTAATTTTTGTTCTTTGTTTTTTTAAGAATTATGTGGGCTAATGTTCTGATTTCTCACGGTGTGACTCGGGCGGGGTGTCGCGAACCCCTTTAACTGTTATAATGGGGGTCGTGGCTCCAAAAGGTTGAGAACCACAGCTCTATAAAAATGAACAATACTGTCAAATACTGACTGAATTAGCAAGAATTGTCAAGCAAAGGTCCAGAAGACACAGGGTTCATTCACAGTTAGGAGGATTTTTCAGCCTGAGGTGTTTCTCCTCTTTGCTCAGTTCAACACTGAGCCCGGCTTAGTCCAGGTTCAGACCTGGTTTAGTCCTGGTTTAGTCCTGGTTCAGACCTGGTTTAGTCCTGGTTTAGTCCAGGTTCAGACCTGGTTTAGTCCAGGTTTAGTCCTGGTTTAGTTTACTACAGCTGGTTCAGACCAGGTTTAGTCCTGGTTTAGTCCAGGTTTAGTTTACTACAGCTGGTTCAGACCAGGTTTAGTCCAGGTTTAGTCCTGGTTTAGTTTACTACACCTGGTTTAGTCCTGTTTCAGACCCGCTCGCTGTCGATCAGGAAACATCGGCGCTCTTTGCACATTCCGATCGTGCGTGCATGTTTAATTATTTAATTACTCAGGTTTTTTTGTCGTATTTCAGTCATTCTGCAGCCGTTTCTAAAAATATTCAAAGTGTCCTGGAGCTCAGAGGTCGGACTTTCTCTTCCTGTTCATCTGGGCTGCAGTCAGAGAGGGAGGGAGAGAGAGCACATGCAGCCGCTCTTCTGAGGAGAACTATGGTCTGAACTATGGTCAGGTCCATAGTTCAGATCCATGGTTCGGACCCCGGACCGAGGTCGGCTGTTTTGTGACCTCTGAAAGGGGTGCTTTACTTCGGGCTACAATCAGTGGGTCTAACCTTTGGTCTTTTGATGAATGTTCCTCCACTGAGCACACTTGCCTACCCCAGCTTTTCACTCTGCAGCTCAGTTTCCCAGCCTTGTTTCCTTGAAGCCTGGCTCCAGAAACAGATCCAGAAGATCTTCAGTAGAGTCGCCTCAACATGTCCAGACTCTCACTTTAATAGCAGTGTCGAAGTTCATTTAAAATGGCCGGCTTACCGATCCATTACCGATCCATTGTTCAGTTATACTTCTTAAATAAACAAGCAATGATACGTTTGTACCGGATAGAGCGCGAGGAAACGTTTGTTTATCTCCAACGGATTAATCTTCGTGTGACCTTACACTTAACTTCACTGATGCGCCCTCTGAAAGATAAAGATTAATGATGATTTATTGTCCATTCATCCACGTGACACACACCAAAAAGTCTTATTGCATTATTCTTTCTTTCTTTCTTTCTTTCTTTCTTTCTTTCTTTCTTTCTTTCTTTCTTTCTTTCTTTCTTTCTTTAATATGGAGCCCAAACACAAGTTTACAAAGCAGAACAAAGCAATCTGCAGCATAAATGATGTTTGAACAAAGGCAGCACCTTTGTAAACAACTCCTCCATTTTGGCTTTGCATCAGTGATGTTCATTTAAACCCGGAGGAGAGTCTTACATTCAGGCAAATATTTCTCTCCGGGCAAGACGACTTCAACATTTAAATAGTAAACGAGATTATAATTACAGACATGACAAGTTCCTTTGTATCCGCCCACAATTGTTGCAAGTTGTTGTGTTGACTTGGGTCACAAAGGGGCGGCAAATTCCTGTTAAATGATCCGGAAACTTTCAATGGGATTTCGCCTCTCATCCAAAAGGCTTCATCAGCAACACTAAAGTCTCAGCTCAGCTCAGAGACTGGATATGGACCACTGGGAGGAGTTTAGCTTGGCTCAGTCCCTCTCCTCTATCAACAGCAACACCAACTTTCCTAAACCGGAATGAAAATCCCACATCATGATTTAGTTTGATCACACTGTGTTAAATTCACCTGTCACTCACGCAGACTCTGACCAATAGGAGGAGAGGGCGGGGCCTGTGTCTGACACAGGGCTGCATAAACAGAGCAGACCTGAACAAACTCGACAGGCTGACACACGGCACACGTTCTTAACACTATAATATTGAAAAACTGAGCACACAGGTGAATATGGAAGACAGAAACAGACATGGAATGAGTTCCATTTCCAAAGGCTCTTTTTTGTAACAGCGGCAACATAAAGCGGTGTATGTTTCAGTGTTTAACCCCTTAACTCCCACCTGAACCCAGCACATTTTCTCCAGTTTGGCTTTACCCCAATCCAAAAACTTCTGGAAAAAAAAAGGTGTGAAAATAGCAACAGAACTGAGACGAAAACAATGATGAAGATGTGACAAAAAAGTGATGAAAAAATGACAAAAATGTGACAAAAAATAACAAAAAAAATTACGAAAAAATGACAACAAATGTGACCAAAATGTGACCAAAAAAAGACAAAAAAAAAGATAAAAAATTGATTTAAAAAAAAGACAAAAAAGTTTAAAAATGAGTTGAATACCCCCCCCCCCCAAAAAAAAAAGATGGAAAAAAATGTTATGACGTGAGGAAAAAGATCCATTTAGATGAGTTTTGTAGATCTTAGCTTTCAAATGAGGCGTTACACTGGCCTACAGGATTTGGGTAAAGCTGAACTGGAGCAAATGCTCTCGGTTCAGGCGGGAGTTAAGAGGTTAATCAAACAAAACTCATCTCAAAGTGTGGCTGAAAGCAAACCAGACAGTGACGACTCTCTGGCATTTGTTGTACTTACTCATTTCTGTTACATTATTTGTTGTATTTTCTGTATATCTGCCGAGGGACTTTTGGGAAAATTCCCGGGATTTTGCACCCCTATGGCATGTCTGTAATTTACATACAAAAGAGTCAGAGTCTTCGGCCCCGTCCACACGGAGTCAAGCTCAGGACTGAACGCACAAATATTGGATCAATCCCGTCTTCCCGTGGCGTCCGAAGCATAAATTCTCTTCTGCAGTAGATCGTAAGTCCATGAGGCAGTTTCATTTTCATGGCGCTGTCACTGTTGACTTTGCAAAATATACAGTCTCGTCCTGTTATCTGTGGTACCGTAACAGCACCACACACAGACCTGGTGGTTTTACACACATGATTGACTCCATGTGAATGTACACCATTACCGAGTTGGCTCCGTGTTTATAGAGTGTTCACACTTCCGGTTTTGTCTTTGATTATATAAACGCAGTTCAACCTGAAAAGACTCTGAAGAGACAGAGTGTGTTTTATTGAATGTGAATCATGACCCTGGTGTAAGACTGCAGTAATGATGTAAGTAATGATAAGATAATGAATACATGGCATTGATGGATGATAGGCAGAATCTTCCCCCGGACACTGGGGGTGGTGGTAGGACGAGACCCGGGGGCTGCCAGTCGACGACGACAAGCAGAGCCGGGCGGAGGGGAACGGCCCAGTGATTGACAAGGGAGCTTAAGAAAGGGGCTCGTGGATGATGAAGGTGCGGCTTGGGCCGGGGCGTCATCGGAGGATTGGTAAAGGCTGCTGTTGATGAGGCAATGAAGGAAGGTACGTCTCCCAGGTTGAATTTACACTGAAGCTTCATTTTCCCCGATTATGAAAACCCGAAAATAGCAGTTTCCCGGTAATGAGAAACACAGATTTTCCAGCTGGGATTCTCCGAGTAAAGTAACCAGGATATAACGGCATGTATACGCCATTTTCCGGTTTTAAGCAACTTCCCATTCCTTATGCATGCTCCGATAATCGTAAACAATCATGGCGGTGGCGGCGAGTCCGGAGAGCTCCTGTTTCTGGAGAACTTAAAGTGGTGAATATCTACGATGGAAAGAAGCATCATAATGTGGATTTTTGCAAAACTGCCTACGACCGTTTGAAGGTGGCTGGTTTTCCTCCGGACGCAGAGAGGGGTCGACCACAACACAGAGTTCTGCCTCCATTAACTATCGGTGAACTCCATCCGCACCACTCTCTCCCGCCAGCCCCGGCTCTGAACCTTCCCCCAGTGCTCCCTGGTCTGCATCGATGGCTAAGATGACCCCAGGAAAGGTAAAGGTAAGGAATTATCCACAATCTGTGCAGATATAGCTTCAATATAAGAATTCCTTTTTTGTTCATGTTAGCAGGGGATTTGAGTTTCCCGATTTCCGCACCATATTGCTGCCATAACCGGAATATCGAGCACTTATAAACACACTCAGAGAAACCTTTGAAACTATACCAGTATTATCTTTGTGTGGATATACAGTGGTATGCATAAGTATGGGCCCCCTTTAACTTTTCCACATTTTGCCATACTATGGGCAGGTCTGTGCAGTGTAGGACTAATAGTTGTTCTGTGGACAGTTTCCCCCACCTGAGCTGTAGCTCTCTGCAGTTCATCCAGGGTCATCACAGGCTTCTTGGTAACAGTTCTGGTCAGTGCTGTCCGTGTTCGGTCAGTAAGTTTAGGAGGACGGCCAGGTCTTGGCAGGTTTGCAGTGATGCCAGACTCTTTCCATTCCTGGATGGTGTATTTAACTGTACTTTGAGAGATGTTCAAAGCTTTGGAAATCTTTTTATAACCTAACCCAGCTTTATGCTTGTCAATAACTTCATCCCGGATCTGTCTGGTGTGTTCTTGGACTTCATGATGCTTCTGCTTCACAATAGTCTCTTAACAGACCTCTGAGACCATCACAGAGCAGCTGTGTTTGAACTGACATTAGATTACACACAGCTTGACTCTGTTTAGTCATTGGGTCATCATGTGATCATTCAGAAATCATCAGGAAACTTCTGAAGGCAAGTGGTTGCACTAAAAGGAAAGGGGGGCCTATACTTTTGCACATCCCACTTTTCAGTTTTTGATCTCTAAAAAAAAAATCAAAATCATGTATACATTTCACTTCACGATTGTGTGTCACTTAGTGTGTTAAAATTTCTATAGAATATATTCACATTTATAGTTAAACGGGGGCCCATACTTCTGCATACCACTGCAAGCATTAAGCGCCACGTGAACATGACATCTTGACACACTTCCCCTCGCCGTTTCTGTATGAACTGGTCCTTCGTAGTTCCCTCCACTGTGAGTTTTAGCCAGCTAGGAGAATATAAGACGGAGTCACTTCTCGTCGTCTTTTCCCGAGCGAGCCGACTGAATATGCACCAACGGCGCTTGATTTAATGATATTAGTCCCAATCAGCGGCGAGTGGAGAGGCTCGCCGTCGCACGTAGACGGATCTGATTGCGTGCTGAACAAACACGCCTGGCATAACAACCTTTTTCTTCTTCTTCTTTTTTTTTTTTTTTTTTTTTTTTAGCGCTCCCTCCAGCTTATTACGCGTGACATTTTAAATTCGGCCCGAAAATGCAAATGAGGCAGCTAAGTGGATGTGCGCGCGTAATTGAATCTGGGCGAAAAGAGAAAGAGGAAGGGAAGCGCGGAGAGGTAATGAATTGTGAGGGGGAACAATTTTGGGTGGCGGACTTTTAAGTGATTCCTATAGCCATATGTCAAACTTCTTGTAGTGCGTTAGCGAAGCGAGCGAGGACCGGTTCAGGAGGCCTCAGGGCGCACGGAGGCCGGGCGGGGAAAGATGAGACGCTGCAGGTCAACAGGGGAAACATCAGTCAGAGGTAGGAATTTGGCATTTGTTCATTTACTGACATGTTATTATTATCTACTATCCTCAAAAATGAACAAACTATGTGTAGCTCTGTCCACCGTGTTGCCGCACCTCATGTTGGCTTTTTGAACTACAAATTAGCTTTTAAAACAAACTTATTGACATGATTAATTTACCAAATTGACACAAGTCCAATCAAATATTTTTTGCTTAATTTTCCACTATGAATTTACCAATGAATTACTTGTAAACAAACTAAATATGATTATAATACTGCACATATGAACTAAGCTGAACTTGGCGCCCACTTCTATGAATATAAGTTTTTGTGAAATTTTTGTTTATTTTCTTTTTCTATTGTAAAAAGGACGAGCCAGGGAAATTGTTTGGGATACAAATAACTTCAGCTGAAATACAGGACTTGCTGAAAAAAAAATTGTGAAAAATGGGCTGGATGGCCGAGAAGAAAGCCATTACTTCACAAATGCCACAAAGTATCCAATTACAGTATGCCAAACAGCACAGAGACAAGCCTCAACATTTCTGAAACTATGCCCTTTGGAATGATGAAACCCCATAACCATAAACGTTACATTCCTACAGTGAAACACGGAGGTGGATCACTGATGTTTTGGGGATGTGTGAGCTTCAGGGAACTTGGTGAAAATTCCTTTCAGGATGAATGCAGCATGTTGTTAAAGATTACTGGAGGATATGTGTCACTCATCAGCCTCATCCAAGCTGTCATTGATGTTAAAGGGATAGACCACTGTTTTTACATACGGTGCTGAGATATGTGAACGCACGTACAAAGACCAGACAGTTACGCATCAACTCAGCTCAGGTAAGAACATATCTTAATATGTCAAAAGTGAAGTTGTACGTTAATGATCTCTGTAGAGAAACGTCTGTAGAGAAATTAGTTCTCTGCATTTGACCCATCCTCAGTGTCTTGTAGGAGCAGTGAGCGGCCAGCATGGGTTGGCGCTTGGAGACCCATCTCCATGATGTGTAGCCAGGCTGGTGGTCAGAAACACCTGGCTGGAAGATTAACCCAGTGTTTTTCAACCACTGTGCCGTGAGATACTGTCTGGTGTGCCTTGGGAAATTATCCAATTTAACCAAGTTGTTTTTTTTTTAAAACATATGCATTATTATCCACAAATAATGTACCATTTTCGAGTGTCTGTGCTGTCTAGTGATCGGCAGAGTAACCATATAATGCTCTTTCATATCAGGTAGGTAATTTCTTTGAGACAAGAGAATTACTGATGCATTGAGGCATTGTGGCTAGTGAGACTATATGGTGTTCCTAGCCAAGGCCAAGGCTACAGAGTTACATTTTTTAACATTTTCTGCTGGTGGTGTGCCTTGTGATTTTTTCAATGAAAAACACTGGATTAACCTATTACACATGTTTTTACCACTAACCTATGCAGACACAGGGAGAACATGCAAACTCCACACAGAAAAGCCCTGTCCAGGTGGGAACTGAACCCGGGACCTTCGAGCTGTGAGGCACGAGCGCTAGCCGCTGCACCACCGTGCTGTTACAACGTAAAAACGGTGGCCAATTCCTTTTAAAAGGGACAATACACAATAACTGGGATATGTAAACTTCTGATCAGGGTCGTAAGGTAATTTCTTTGTTCATTTCAAGAGCAAACTCAGATTTTCACCATAAATGGCTTCGCAGTATGAATGACAAAGAAGCAAACTTATCTACAACTCTTTGTAACCCCTTTTGGGCAATAAGCTGACCTGGTATTATCATTTGTAAATTGACACTCTTCAATCTTGTGCTTAACCCGTCATAAGAGTTTAAATGAAAGAAGTATGTCCTCTGGAGCAGCCGCACACTGCAACAGGATGGTGCCTTTCTCCGCGCTAAACGCTCGTAATTGATGCATGGGCCTGAATGAGTTATTGGCTGTTTGCTATTCCGTTGAAAGAAGCAATTTGAGTGGTTAGCAAGCAATTAGCGATTTGCCCGCCGAGTGCTGGAATAGCGCGGGCAAGGGCCTTGTGGGAGTGCAAACGGATTTGAACCCAACTGGAAATCTCCTCCGGCGAATCCCGTAAAGCGCTCTCATGTTACTAACTGGATCAAGCGGCGCCCGAAAACTTGGTTACGCCTTAGTGCCATGTGGGGAAACGCTCCGAATCGGCTTCCCATCAAGTATCGGATTGGGTGTCACCATGAATATTCATAAATGGCTTTAATGAAGACCTTATATCGACCGAGCCTCCCCCCCCCCTTCCGTTAATGGGCCGCGCCGTTTACAGCCGAGCGCCGGATTCTAATTGGGTTACGGCGACTTTGGGAAGTATAGTCGGGGAGATGAAGATGCGCCGGAGAATGTGAACGGGGTAATTGACAGGGATGAAGATGGATGCTGCGATGGGCCGGTCCGGGGCCGTGTGCTTCCCGCCGTTTGCGCTCAGTGCCCCGAAGAGAAAGGGGGGGCAGATGTGTGCTCCGTCACCGCACAAAGAGACATTTCATGAGACTTTTTGAAGGAATCCGTCACCTTTGGAAGCACGGAGGATCGGTCAAAGCAAACGCGAGGGTACTGTGGTTCCATGCTGTGTTTTGTCTGCATCGTGCATTTATCTGATAAAACAAAGCACATGTCAGGGATTTGAAAGGTCAGTGCATTCATGTTTATAATCAGCGTTAAATGACAAAGGACTTGCACGGGTAGAAAGAACTGTTTTCAGCCTGGATTTCAACATTGTCAGAGTTGAGGCCTGTCTCACGTCCTCAGGAAGACTGTTCCAGAATTTAGCTGCATGAAACTGAAACGCAGCCTCACCTGAAACTTGAAGCCTCACCGGGCCATTCCATCTCACGAGAATGAGGGAAGATGGATGCAATAGGCAACTTTTAAGGGAACAGGCCACCATTTTTACATACTCAGATGTGTTCTTACCTGAGCTTAGACGAGTTGATACGTACCTGTCTGGTGTTTGTGCGTGCGCTCAATCATGCAAAACAACCAAAGATGTTGTTAGTGTTTGGCTTCTCCCAATGTGTTCCTATAGCTCCAAATGGGGGTGAAGTTGGAAACTACCACGCTCTTCTATGGGCACAAAGACCAGACAGGTACGTATCAACTCGTCTAAACTCAGGTAAGAACATATCTCAGCATGGAAAAACGGTGGCCTGTTCCTTTAAAGGCGTTTGATGCAAGTTAGCCATTTTATACTCACTACTGCCACCTCAGGTCATACGTGTAACTGCACCTTCTATATTAAGCTCGTGCATGACGGCAATTCGGACCCGAATTAATAGCTGTTTTAGTGACAGTGCAGGATTTTTGAGGCAGTTGTGGTGAACAGGTCTGGGCTCATTCTACACATGCTGGAACATGTAGGGGGAGGAAAATACATAATTTTAACATTTTTAAACTCCGTATAGTCCCTTTAAGCATGGTCGACCGATATGTGTGTTTTTTATGCACCGATTTAAAAAATGTCTGGTCTAATCCTGGGTGTGCTTTTTAAACTGTAAAATGTGACAGTGTTGAACTGTGACAGCAGGGGGCGCATAGGGCTGATTTAGTAGAAACAAAAAACAAACAAAAAAAGTCTCTCTCTCTTACATACACTGCGTTCCAAATTATTATGCAAATGACATTTTTCTAAGATTTTCTAAATTGTCAACTCAAATGAGAGTCAGCATAATTTTCAAGTCTTTAACTGGTAGAGGATCATTTAAATGTGGTGGAAAAAATCTCCAAGTGATAACAGTATTTTTTTCGAAAATAAATATAGTAAAAACCTCAAAATCCACTGTTCCAAATTATTATGCAACTCATCGTTTCAATACATTTTGAAGCTTGTAATTAACTGAAAATGGTCATTTGTTGAATTTGTAGCATTAGGAGGTCATATTTACTGAAATCAAAAGCTATTTCAATCAAAAAAATATTAACAGGTCAAGTTATATTTTACCATAGGAGCCCTTGTGTGATAGCAGCTTCAAAATTCTTAAATCCATTAAACTTGTGAGTTTTTGTAGAGTTTCTGCTTGGATTTCTTTGCAGGATGTTAGAATAGCCTCCCAGAGCTGCTGTTTGGATGAAAACTGCCTCCCACCCTCATAGAAGTATTTTTTGTTGAGGCTCCAAAGGTTCTCAACAGGGTTGAGGTCAGGGGAGGAGGGGGTCCACATCATGAGTTTCTCTCCTTTTATGCCCATAGCAGCCAGTGATGCAGAGGTATTCTTTACAGCAGGACAAGGAGCGTTGTCATGCATGAAGAGGATTTTGTTCGGGAAAACACGGCTCTTCTTTAGCATAGAAGACAGTGGTCAGTCAGAAACTCCACATATTTTTCAAAGGTCATTTTCATACCTTCAGGGAGCCTAAAAGGGCCTAAAGGGGCCGACCAGCTCTCTCACCATGACTCTGGCCCAAAACATGACTCCGCTACCTCTTTACTGACGTCACAGCCTTGTTGGGACATTGAGCCCATTCACCAACCATCCACTACTCCATTGATTTGACCATCCAGGGCTACACGGCAGTCATCAGTGAACAAGACTGTTTGAAAATGAGTCCTCATGTATTTCTGAGCCCGTTGCAGCCTTTTCTGTTCATCAGCATTCAATGAACAGTTTAGGGGAGGCCCGGATAGAAGGTTTATGCACAACTGTAGCCTCTGGAGGGTCCTACACCTTGATGTTTGGGAGACTCCAGAGGCACCAGCAGCTTCAAATACCTGTATGCTGCTTTGTAGCATCTGTTCTCTTAATCTGATGTATTTGTCTGACAGAAACCGTACTTATTGTGGCTTTATCTGCACAAACCGTGTGCTCTGAATCATCCACAAATCTCTTATCAGTATGATCTTTCATGAAATATCGAAGGTTTTCATACCTAGACCAAGGCATTCAACTATTTCACGCTTTTCATCAGCAGAGAGATCCTTTTTCTTTACCATATTGCTTGAAAATGATCTGCATAATAAAGTGGAACACCCTTTTTCAGTAGTTTTTCCCTTAACTGGGCTTAACCTGAAAACTAATCATCCCAGGTCTCTGAGAGTAATGTCAGTGATTCATAGAGCCCCAAGACACGATACCATCCATGAGTTTCATTATTATTATTATTATTATTTTTTTTACCTTTTTGACACAAAAATACAATTTTCATAATAATTTGGAACGCAGTGTAAAGTACGATCCGAGGTGTACAAACTAGTGACCAATTTTCACCACAACATTTCTCAGCCTGAGACCAAGAAAGTTAAGGCAGGGCTCATTGCAACGTTCTGAAGGAGCCCTTTCCAATACAAAAAAGGGAAATCTCTATTACTTTAGATTCTGAAGATGTCGGCCTTTCTATCCTTCGACCTCTACTTGAGAGCAAAAAATGTTGCACAATTTGAGTTAAAGTGCAGCTGAATGTGTTTGAGACCATCACTTTTCTGTGTTTTTGACGAACATATCAGTAAAATATCAGTAGAAGATACTTGGGCAAGGTTAGTTTTAACTGCGGTGGCATTAAAATGGAGGATCATTTATATGTTTAGTTGGCTAGATGAAGCCAGGAAGTGAATTTACAACCCTGAAGCTGACAGTGTTGCATTTGTACACTGTTTGTTCAAAGAAAAAAAGTCATCACTTGGATGTTAGTAACTGTTCTGATCTGCTGGGGTAGCTGCAGTTGAGAGTTGACTTGTTGAAACAATTCCACAGTGAATGTGTGCCGTAATCAAAGTTAAACCGTCTGACCTTTTGTTGTTGTGACTTTTTTGAGGGCGGGCAGTGGATATGTTGCAACCTAAACAACAACCCGCGGTGTCGAAACCTTAACTGAGGGACACACACTAAACTATGTATGGAGAGGAGAATCACAGATTAGAGTTGACACATTTTAGCTTATCATAATATAATCACGCTTTAGCCGATGAGTGGGCTTAGTCAGCAGGTAACAGCTAAGCTCCAGAATCTGAAATTGGGAAGGACAAAAAAAAACATCTGCAGCTTGACTTAGATCTTATCCAGTATAAAAGTTTAATAACCTAAGACACCATATACGAATTCAAACTTCAAATCAGCCGAGGAACAGCGGCAGTCATTTCATTCACACTGTAGAGAACAGAGTGTTTCCAAAGCTAAATCTCATAATCACATTTCAAAGGCGCCTTTAGGTTAAGCTCATTAGTCTTAATGGCTCCTTTGTGTATTTTTTTCTTTCAATTTTGACTTCTCATATTATTATTCTCATTATACATTATTATACTTCCCCTCAATTATGCAAATTATTTCTTTTCATCCACCCCATTAACCACTTTGTGATCGAGTAACACAGCGTCATCACGTCGTGAGGCCAGGGAATGGCTGTTGTAGAATTAAAGGGGTCATATACAAACAGTTTTGGACATTTACATTGGACATACAGAAGCCTTTACAGAGGCCTCTACTTTCGAAAAAATGCCCATAATATCTTTTGATCATTTCCACATGAATTCAGTAGAATCTTTCCCAAAGTGAATGACAAAAATTGGATGAGACCACATTTTCTTATGTCCTTTTGTTTAAGTACCAGACATGCAGTTGTGTTTCGAGTCATTCACTCATTTGGACAGATCTTTACATCTTCTGCAGTAACTGTTCTACGTGTTGCATTGCCTTCCACAGTTTCTTAGAAAGCCACCCATTGCAACTCCTGTGGCCCTAAATAAAGGAACGGGCCACCATTTTTACATGCTGATATGTTCTTACCTGAGACGAGTTGATACGTAACAGTCTGGTCTTTGTGCATGCCCTCAGTCACGAAAAACAACCAAAGATGTTGTTAGCATTTGGCCTCTCCCAATGTATTCCTATAGCTCCAAACGGGGGTGAAGTTGGAAGCTACCACACTCTTCCTCAGGCACGCACAAAGACCAGACAGGTAGGTATCAACTCGTCTAAGCTCAGGTAAGAACATATCACAGTGTGGAAGAAATGTGGCCTGTACCTTTAACCAGGAAGACTCTATATGCCTGTTTTTCTTCATATGTCAATATCTATGCATGAGTGATACATGACACTGCGATTTCCTCTCTCGCAATTTTGTCAAATAGGATTAGTTATGTCTTTCACAAATCACAGAATATTTCCAGAAAACATCACGGAGGGTGAGATACTGATGGAAGTAAATGGGTATGTGTTACATTATGTTGGATGTAAATACGACTTGATACGTCAAAAAAGTATTTCTACGAAATACAGGCCCAATATTTGAGCAGGTCCCCTCCTGGAACCGCCACGTGGTGGAGGGGTTTGAGGTTCCGAATGATCCTGGAACTCTGTTGTCGGGCAAACAGGTCCTAGGTGACGGGTCAGACAAAGAGCGGTTCAGAAGCCCCTTATGAGAGACCAACAGGCCCGGTTAGAACCATGAAGACGGTGGACCCACCACCTGCAGGAGGAGCCATTGGGGCTGGTGCAATGTGATTTGGGCAGCAAAATGGATGAATGGATATTTGAGCAGGTTGTTCAAAATTTTGGTGCTATTTTAATCTCTAAGCTCCTGACGCCATGTTTTCAACATGATGCTGTGACTGTCTACCAGTGGCCATGGAATCTAATTTGGACAATACACCGCAAAAAGCGCAGTGCCTCCTGAGGATCCACTCGGAGGTTACGTGACGTTCACATACATATAGTCCATATAGAAGTGTGCTTGTTGTGTGTAAACGTCAACCTGCCCTGGGACGACGTCTCTGGTGCCCCTGGCCGTCTCTGGTATGTTTATACTGTATGTGAACTCTAAGGACTCATGTCAATTAATACAACGTTCCATCTCTTAAAGGAACAGGCCACCGTTTTTCCATACTGGGACCAGATACTGTAGGTACGCATCAACTCGTCTATGCTCAGGTAAGAACATACAGTGCCTCTCGAAAGTATTCATACACCTTGAACTTTTGCACATTTTGTCATGTTTACAACCCTAAACATAAAGATTTTTTTTTTTTTTTACTGAACGTTCACACACAAGTAACAGACAACTGTGAAGTGAAAGCAAAATGATACATGATTCTGTTATTTTTCAAAAAATAGAAAAGTGAAAAGTGGGGCGCGCATAAGTATTCATACAGCATGCATGAATACTTTGTGGAACCCCCTTTTACTGCAATAACAGCAGAAAGTCTTTTGGGGTCTGACTCTACAAGATTTGCACATGTAGAGACAGACATTTTAGCCCATTCATGTTTAAAAAACAACTCAAGCTCTGTCACATTAGAAGGAGAGCGTTTGTGAACAGCAGTTTTCAGACCTTTCCATATATTTTCAATAGGATTTTGGTCAGGACTTTGACTGGGCCATTCCAACACATTAATATGTTTTTATCCATCTTCAAAACTATTCTTACAATCTCCCCAGTCCCCGCTGAGGAAAAGCAGCCCCACAGCATGATGCTCCCCCCCCGTATATTTGGGATGGTGCACTCAGGACCATGAGCAGTGTTAGGTTTGCTCCATACACAACGTTTTGCATCTGGGCCAAAAAATTCAATTTTTGTCTCATCTGACCAAAGCTCCTTCCTCCACATGGAGCTGTGTCCTCCATATGACTTCTAGCAAACTTCAAACGAGATTTCTTATGGCCTCCTTTCAATAATGGCTTTCTTCTTCCACTCGTCCATGAAGGCCAGATTTGTGTAGATACGATTTATAGTTGTCCCATGTACAGATTCCCCCAGCTCAGCGGCAGGACTTCACTGCTCCTCCAGAGTTATCTTGGGGCACTTGGTTGTATTTCTGACCTGTCCTCTCCTTGTTCAGTTTGTTAGTTTACGTGAAAGGCCGTGTCTTGGTAAGTCTGCAGTGGTGCTTTACTCTTTCCATTTCTGAATGATGGATTGAACAGTTGCTCCGGGAGATGTTTAAATCTTGGAAAATCTTTGTATAACTTAACGCTGCTTTAAACTTCTCCACAGCTTTATCCCTGACCTCTCTGGTGCTCCTTGGCCCTCATGATGTGTTTTAGTGACCAATACACTCCGACCACAGCTCTGAGGGCCTGAAAGAACAGCTGAAATTATACTGAGAGTAGATTACACACAGGTGACCTCTATTTAACCGTTAGGTCAAGGTGTGAACATTCTGGAGTCATTAGGAATGTTATAAAGGCAATTTAATGCACTCAGAAAATGCTGTATGAACACTTATGCACGCCCCACTTTTCACTTTTCTATTTTTTGAAAAATAACAGAATCATGTATCATTTTGCTTTCACTTCACAGTTGTCGGTTACTTGTGTGGGAACGTTCAGTAAAAAAATCAAAATCAAATCTTTATGTTTAGGGCTGTAAACATGACAAAATGTGCAAAAGTCCAAGGTGTATGAATACTTACGAGAGGCACTGTATCTCAGTATGGAAAAAACGGTGACCTGTTCCTTTAACAATACATAAATTTCACAGCTTCTTCTGATATTAACACCGATGTTTGACAGTACAAATCGATGACTACGAAGCTGGACAAATAGAGGACTATGTTGGTAGACATAGTCCATTCGAAAAGGTAGTAATGTCATTTCTAACGGACACAATGTAAGGTAGTGGTCAAGAAGTATTTGAAATGTACAGATGTGGGGCCCTAAAGGGGGTTTCATCACAAATAAGTTGGTAGTTAAAATGAATCACAACATGCCCCCTGTAAGCGCGCCAGGCTGTGACCACATCTCGGACACTGGATCAGCGCCGTGGGCAGAGGCCACATTGTGTGTGCAACATGTGCACACACAATGGCTCATAATGAGTGCCAGGTCGGGCCGTGGGAGCGGAGCTGACGTCACCGTGGCTGATGAGGAGCGCTCGGCTGAGGTGCCGCTGGTACATGTACACCATGTTCCCTGGTGTCATGATGGGAAATATTAGCTAAATGAATTCTCGCACACATAGGGAGGGCTTGTCATTCTGGAAATCATACCAACTGAACTATACTGATTTTTACCATGAAAACACCTATTTTCCCTGAAGATCTATCTTTTTTTTTCCGAAACATCAGTGCTGAAACGCTGCCACAAAACTACACGTGTAAAATAAAGTGATCAACAATGAACGAGGTCGAGGTCGTTTGCAGCAGTGCTTTTTATCGTGCTGTAACGTTCCCTTGTCAGGAACTTAGGCTTTCAAACGTTCCCAACCCTCATTACAGCAAACTCAAAGCTGTTTTCTTATCTGACAGGATAAGCAGTAGCTCCTTCCACATGAGCGACCTCCATTCATGCCCTCTGTATTAGTGATGGACAGGTGATTGTGCGCAGTACAGAGACTGCGTGAACCAGAGGCTACTTCACCATCAACTGACTCATTCAGGATTTCTATATATAAACGATGTCTCAGGCTCTTGTTCCAGAGTCAAGCACTGCAGATAAGAGTTCCTTTTGCAGGATCATCACTTTTTTAAGGATAATATGATCATGCATTCTATTAAGTACTGCTTTTAATGTCAGTCCCAAGCAAGTGAGACAACAACAAAGCATCTAGAATCCCTATCTAGGGCTCATAAGTGCTTTGGGTTGATTTCGAGCCAATGGAACACATGATTTTTGTAGCCTATAACGTTTCTGTCTCATTTCAACTGATTTTCTTGTTAAACTCTTAACCTCCATCTGAACCGAGCCCATTCTCTCCTGTTCGGAATTAACCAAATCTAAAAGATTCAGGGGAAAAGTATCAAAACAGCGACAAAAACGAGAAGAAAACTCAACCAAAAAGTGTCCAATAAAGCGACGAAAGTGCAACAAAAACATGGCAAAACTTGACACAAAAGAGCAACAAAAAAGTAACAAAAGAAGCGATGAAAAAGTTTAAACAACACGGCAACAAGACAAGGAAAAGGATTCGGTTAGATCAGTTTAGGTCTTAGCTTTCAAATGAGGTTTAACACTGGCCTATAGGCTGTAAACTCCAGTCGAGAAGCTTTTAGATTTGGGTAATTGGCCTCTTTTTGCCTGATCTCTGTGGATTTTCCAGTGCGTGTGTTTTGGAGACAAGACCAACTTAGCCAGTAGCCATTTTAGCATTTGCATTATTTTTGTTGTCGCTAAGTTTCGCTCAATGTGGGCATGCTATACCTCTTTACGTTTTAGTCGCTGGGTTAGTTTTACAGATGAATAAGGCCCTGGGAATAAAGCGGCGTAAGAATCGGCAGAGCTGTTAGCCGCTAGTTAGCAACATTAGCGGCCGCTGCAGACTCAGCACCGAGGCACAATGAAGACAACCTTTAGCTCTGGTTAAATCCAGCACAGACTCTGATTTAGGGAGTGTTGTCTGTGATAAAATAATCTCTATGTGGAATATTGTATTTCCACTGAAGAATTCTCCACTTTTCTCTACGTTTCTATATTTATTGTTTTTATGGAAAGCACTCTGCCAAGGTGTTGTTGTAAAGTGCTATAGAAATAAACTTTGATTGATAGATTCAGCTTATTCAGTCCCGCCCACTTTTGTGGCACAAGCACTTCCTCTCAGTCTATGCACTTCCAGTGAGCGGGGGTTTCAGTTGTAGTCAATCACAGAGAGAGGCAAAAATAAAATGGGAAACCAGTGAAAAAGCTCAAAGGAGATAGGTTTGCATGGAGAGCGGAGCGGGAACGTGGCATGACAAAGTGACGTCACATTATTTTTAGGGATATGATCACGTGACTCTTGATGTTCTGGCTGAGGATCTATATGTCAGAAATGTTACATGTATCATCACTATCATAAATGAAAGTCAGTTCCAGTTTGACCTGAAGAACACAGGATCGCCCCACCGGCCTCTGTAGTGTCTGCAGTGACAATAAGCTCTGTGCACACAATGTTTTTGGCTAACTTCCTGTTCCTGTCAACGTTTTGGCGTAAATTTAAAATAAAATACGTAGGGCCGGGAAAATTGTTGCGTTAACAAATTGCGTTAAAATTATACAATTAACACGTTAAAAATTATTGAAAAAATTGCACAGCTGCCGCTCACTGTGGCAGCGAAGCACACTCCGACCTCACAGCTGCCGCTCACTGGGGCACTGAACAGGAAGTGACAGGTATCACCTGTTCATCACTCAGTTTGTTTGAGTCCTTCACAAAGCATATCACACATTCATCACTCTGTTTGTGTATCCTTCACAAAGGCTAAGCACGTGGATCAAACATGAGAGAGCAAGTCAGCCCCGCCCCTCACCGTTGCTGTTGCAGGTATCAATTCACCGCTAACAGTTTATTTTAGTTAAATGGCGAAGGATTGGGAAACTGAAAATAAAGAAAGAAAGAGATGAGAGTCAAATGTCGATGTTGCGTCCAGGCTCTCTGCTTGCCGACTGATCTACTTGTTTTCTTAAACAATATAATACACAATATACATTTATCATTTTCACATACAGATCTGACCATAGGCACAGAAATACTTGAACAGAGATTCTTTTATTAATTAGCTTCTTCTAATACACATGAATGTCAACTTGACATTGCCGGAACTTTGCACCTTACTTTTTACTTTTTTTTGTATAACAAATCAAATATTTAACTAAGAGAATAATAATGAGGAAAACAAAATAAATATAATAATCTCTAAATATTTCGTGTAGGCTAACGAATGTTAGCAAAAAACTAAATGCATTTTTACTAAAATACTGTAAAAAGAAGTCTAACTTTGACTTACAAGAAATACAGCATGAGCTATGTTCCACAGGCCTCATCTGAGCCAAAAGTTGTGTTTTAATGCGACAGTACAAACTTGAAAAGAAAGAAAGAGACGGGAGTCAAATATCGATGTTGCGTCCAGGCTCTCTGCTTGCCGACTGACGAGAAGCTGGAATTAACTCTCTAAACCCGTCTCCCAACCAGCGCTGCCCTCTAGCGGTAGGCGTCAATACTACCTTACTTTACGTCACATTACCATAGAGACCTGTTACCACCAAATGCCCCCCTTCATATTGGTATCGGTATCGGACTTCAAAAATCCATATCGGTCGGGCCCTATTTTTGTACATTCTAATTGGATGTAACATTATTTAAAATATAAAGCACCTCAAGGTTTGGAATGTGTCCTCACTTTTGATCTTGTGTCCTCACTTTTGATCTTGTGTCCTCACTTTTGACCTTGTGTCCTCACTTTTGACCTTGTGTCCTCACTTTTTGACCTCGTGTCCTCACTTTTGACCTCGTGTCCTCACTTTTTGACCTTGTGTCCTCAATTTGACCTTGTGTCCTCAATTTGACCTTGTGTCCTCACTTTTGACCTTGTGTCCTCACTTTTGACCTCGTGTCCTCACTTTTGACCTTGTGTCCTCACTTTTTGATCTTGTGTCCTCACTTTTTGACCTTGTGTCCTCACTTTTGACCTCGTGTCCTCACTTTTCACCTCATGTCCTCACTTTTGACCTTGTGTCCTCACTTTTGACCTCGTGTCCTCACTTTTTGACCTCGTGTCCTCACTTTTGACCTTGTGTCCACACTTTTGACCTTGTGTCCTCACTTTTTGACCTTGTGTCCTCACTTTTGACCTTGTGTCCTCACTTTTTGACCTTGTGTCCTCACTTTTTGACCTTGTGTCCTCACTTTTGACCTTGTGTCCACACTTTTTGACCTTGTGTCCACACTTTTGACCTTGTGTCCTCACTTTTTGACCTTGTGTCCTCACTTTTGACCTTGTGTCCTCACTTTTGACCTTGTGTCCTCACTTTTTGACCTCGTGTCCTCACTTTTGACCTCGTGTCCTCACTTTTTGACCTTGTGTCCTCAATTTGACCTTGTGTCCTCAATTTGACCTTGTGTCCTCACTTTTGACCTTGTGTCCTCACTTTTGACCTCGTGTCCTCACTTTTGACCTTGTGTCCTCACTTTTTGATCTTGTGTCCTCACTTTTTGACCTTGTGTCCTCACTTTTGACCTCGTGTCCTCACTTTTCACCTCATGTCCTCACTTTTGACCTTGTGTCCTCACTTTTGACCTCGTGTCCTCACTTTTTGACCTCGTGTCCTCACTTTTGACCTTGTGTCCTCACTTTTTGACCTCGTGTCCTCACTTTTGACCTCGTGTCCTCACTTTTTGACCTCGTGTCCTCACTTTTTGACCTTGTGTCCTCACTTTTGACCTCGTGTCCTCACTTTTTGACCTTGTGTCCTCACTTTTTGACCTTGTGTCCTCACTTTTTGACCTCGTGTCCTCACTTTTTGACCTCGTGTCCTCACTTTTCAGTGTCATGAACTGGTGACCCTCGGTGAGGACCTTGCACCAAGTGAAGGCTCACAGACGGAGCACTGAGTTTCAGAGAAATGTTTTTGCCTTTTTCATTACCAAAGTCAATTCTAGTGAGTCGACTTTAGGCATTTCATATCAGCAATAATTAATTGCGATTCATTTAAATTTGCAATTAATTTGTTAACTTGTTTCAATCGATTCCCAGCCCTAGGAATGACACTTAAAAAACTTAAATAAACATTCATTTCTTTTTTACCATTTGTTAGCGTCAAACTTTTTAGCTTCAAGTCTCAAACAGCTCTAGTTATAACGCAGAGTTCTCCTCCAGTGAAGTATTTACATTCTGAGTTTAAATATGTGTTTATTTCAACCACACTCTGCTAACTCTCCATCGGAATAAAACACAGACAGCAAATGGCCACATTACCCAAGGAAGTGAGCGACATGTCTCTTCTGTGCACAAAAGTCAAATCTTCACTCTTCCAGAAACCCAAATAGTGAGCGGCGTATTCCCAACATGTGCCATCTTTATTGAATTGTTTGTGTGAACAGATTAGACCAGATTTATTTGGAAGTTGGGCTTGTGTGACAGAGCTGACAGACGACTGCTACACGCTGCAATAAATCACAGCTTGGGGAACGGGGAGTAATGTGGTGTCACTCTAAAACAAATAACATCTGCCTCAATTTGTTGCCATTACGCTTCCCAATGTCTTAATCAATTTGGGACCGTCTTCTTGATCTACTATCCCTTAGAAACCCACAACGCCACCCCTGTTTTATTTGAATTCTGTATGTCTTCAAGGCAAGCGGCTGATACTCGTCAGGAAAACTGAAACATGCTGGATTATTATGGTAGAAAAACTTCGTCTGGGTCCTCTTCACTGCCTTCCTTTACATTCGGTGACTCCAGCGCCCCTGTCGAACTCTGAAATAATGTGATAGTTATTGATTGATGGCCCTGTGTCAGCTCTCCTGCCATTCTCTGCAGGTTGGGGTTTGTTTTGGTGTCCTTCAGCTGGATGCGACCCCTGAAATGCCCATGTGTGTTGTGGGTGAAGGGGTCGTTTGGCAGACACCCTTACTATATATATATATATATCAGTCCCCGCCAGGCCAAGGAGTTTAAAGGGATATGTTTGAAGAGTTTCGTGACGCTAGGCTAGTGCAAGGCTAGAGCATTTCTACAGCATCAGCTAGCCTGCATTAAAAACAGTCGGACTCCACAGAGCACCTGAGGCAAATCACTTAAAACACCAGACTAACCATATAAATGTCTGTGTCGATAGAATAATTTGAACCATTTTGCATTTAAAATACCTCATGTTTGAGCAGCATCAGCTTCATGGTAGAAAATAGTCCCTCAAAATGCGATCATTCATGTGATGCAAGGTCAGTTATATTCCCAAAATGATTCTATGGACACAGACTAACTATGGCTAGTCTGGTGTTATAAGTGATTTGCCTCAGGTGCTCTGTGGAGCGGGTCAGACTGTTTTTAATGCAGGCTAGCTGATATCGTAGAAATGCGCTAGCCTTGCACTAGCCTAGCGCCACAAAACTCTTCAAATATAAGGACTGTATGAATTACAAAAAAATATATATCTCCAGAAATCAGGGCAAACAATGAAGACAAAACTTTCTTTTTTGTTCCATGTTCAATTTCCTTTTCTCGATCACCTTGGCACGTTCGTCACACCAAAATGACAGCTTGAACAGATTCTTAAGCTCGTGCATGACGGCACTTCGGACCCGGATTAACAGCTTTTTGAGTGACAGTGCAGGATTTTAGAGGCAGTTGTGGTGAACAGGTCTGGGCTCATTCTACACATTAGGACATTGTCGGAACATGTAGAGGGAGGAAAATACATAATTTTAATATTTTTAAACTCTGTCTAGTCCCTTTAAGGCAGGGGTTAAGGGTTAACTTATCAAAGAGCTTCTGTTGAATGCTTTACATGTGCCAATAAATCCCATTAACACAGCAGAGTTTGCCCTTAGATACAGCTGCACTGTCTCCTTCACTCCATAGATACATCAAATCAGTGCCTAACTTAGTTATAATTGAAATCACTATTTAAAATCATTATTTGTTGTCTTTAAAAAAAAAAGATCTAAAAAAAGATCTATTTATTGATCTAAATATCTTCTTTGCACAATTAAAAAAAGTCTAAATGATATTAAATATGCTTACGTTTCTAAACTAATCCCCTACTGAGAGACCCCTGTCTCACATGCCCCCTGCTGGCCAGTCCTCACACCTGCCCCAGCGGAGAAAAAAAAAACCTTTGCCAAAAGTCCCTGTGTCCTGTTAAAAAAATACCACTTGTTACAACATTTGATTCATGTGTGAAAACTATGAAACAAGAATCAGTTGATCGTCATTGATCGCGGCGGAGTTTTCCAGTTGTCTTTGAGTCACTGCACTGAAAGTTACAAAGTACTGACCGGAGTATGTTTGCATGCATGGACAGGTCTCCATGTACTGACCAAATGCTGTGAATTCACAGGACATGCGTGTGCGACAGCCGTGTGACTTCTACTGAGAAAGAGTCTGAAAGTGGAGCAATGAAAAACCACATTTTCCAGTCTTATACTCAACAATATCTTGATTTTTTCCCAGAAAGATGTGTCAAGATCCAATTCCTAGCCAGAATAATTGAACTTTCAACCATAGAAAACAAGGTGAGATATGACAGTATTCCAAGTGTCTAGAAAATCCTTTTTATTGGAGCCTCTAGTATCTTACTCACTATAACAATAGAAAACAATCATTTGAAAATATAATTCTCACGTGGCATGTACAATTGCAATTTTCTAACCAGCCGCACTTTATAATTAAACTCCACTGCGACCACAGAGAGCCGGTCAGGGTCCAAGTTGAGACACCGAACGCCTCCAGACAGCGTGGGGTGTTTAAGCGCCTGGTCAGGGGGCCGTGATGGACAGAGGGGGTGAAAGACAAGAAGAGTGAAATGAGTGAGAGGCGGATAAGAGGAAAAAAAAAGTGAGAAAAAATGATATAGAGACGGGATGGGCTGGGAAAATTGGACACAAAAATGAAAATAGAGAAAGAGAAACACAGAGAGAGAAAGAGAAGAAACAGAAAGAGAGTGAGCGACGGAAAAGGGGGAAAAGAGAATAATCATAATATGCACAAAGAAAGAGAGAAATAAAAGATCTATTATTTATCTATAGTATAAGCGTAGGGCTGGACAATGTGGCCGACATTTTATAAAAACCACAAACAAAAACAAATAACATCCTCCACTTTCATTTAATGCACAAAACTCTTTTGTTGTTGTCGTCTCGTCCAAACTCCAAAACTGGGAGCGGTTCTTGCCAAAGAAATGGCTGTAAACCTGACGACTAAAATGATCCAAGATGATTATTGAGATTAACCAAAATGAAAACAAATAAATGGCCAAAACTAGAGGTGGGCAATGTACCGTCTACACCACATGTGTCAAGGTCAAGGCCAGCGGGCCACATGCGGCCCCTGAGATGATTTAACGTGGCCTTTTGATGAGCATGTTTTAAAAAAAAGTGAGTCTCTAGCCCATTCCTGTGCGGAGTTATGGATTTTTAAAGAAATAACCAGTTTGCTCACTCCAGCCACTAGGGGGCAGCTTAAATTTGAAAAAGGAAAGAATTCCACACGTGTCCAGCAGAGGGCACTGACATAATAAGAGATCAGGATATAAACAGCATATTATAGCCACGTGGTGAATCAACACAGCCCACTCAAAACCCCGTTAATATGTTGAACATCATTTTAAGACATGCTTGACAGACCACCACACAAACTGAAACTGAAAGAGTCGACTAATTTAGAGCATCTTTGTGCCAAAGCATCACGAGCGACTGCACTAATCCGACTGCTGCAAACTAAAAGCCCATTTCATCTGTGCCAAATACGACAGACAAAACGTCATAAAAAAAACTCTCCGCACACAGCATTAAACTAGTCTAAAGTTATTCTTAAAGGGACTAGATGCAAGTTGGTCATTTTTATACTCACTCCTGCCACCTCAGGTCGTACGCGTAACTGCAGCTTCTATATTAATCTCGTGCATGACGACACTTCAGACCCGAAGTAACAACTTTTTGAGTGACAGTGCAGGATTTTAGAGGCAGTTGTGGTGAACAGGTCTGGGCTCATTCTACACATTAGGACACAGGGGTCAAGGTCAAGACCCCGAGATAATTTTCTGTGGCCCTTTGAGAAACATATAAAAAAAAAAAGTCTCCAGCCCATTCCTGTGTGGAGTTACGGATTTTTAAAGAAATAACCAGCCACTAGGGGGCAGCTTAAATTTAAAAAGGAAAGAATTCCACACGTGTCCAGCAGAGGGCACTGACATAATAGGAGATCAGGACGTAAACAGCATGTTATAGCCACGTGGTACATGGTCAGTCTGCCCCAGGGCGGCTGTGGCTACAATAGTAACTTACTTCCATCCAATGTGGAGTGAATGATGACTTCATGTAGCACTTTGAGAAAGTTTAAGCCGTTATTTATGAGGCCTCAGTCCTTTACAATATATAAGACCCGTGACCTGCCCTGGGGGTTGAATTTGGGCCCTCGACCCAAAGGACTTCGACACCCCAGCATTAGGACATGGCTGGAACATGCAGGGGGAGGAAAATACCTACAATCGGGCTTACGTGAAATAGAGAAAGGAAAATGACAGAAAGCGAGAAAAGAAAGAGACAAAGACAAAGGCAGAAGCTGAGAAGAGGAGAGAGTGAGCGAGAGATAAAAGAGAGAGGCTGAAGGTGTCTCCGTCGCCCTTCCCCCCCATCCATCAAAAAGTGGGAGAAGACGGGGACGCACAGCCCGTGACAAATGACCGGACCGTCCCACCGCGGACCGCCGGGGCCGAGCGCGGGGTTGGGACACGGAGGGTCGGGACAGCGTTTCTGGGGGAAGAGGAAAATATACCGCCGAGCTCTGAATCATGAACTGGTCCGCCGCCGTGGCTTCTCGCCCGGGCAGTTCTTATTTCACTGAGTAATGGTCGGGGCAGTTGGGGTTTCCTTGGGTGGCGTTGCCAGATCGCAGCGCCCACAATAATGCCGTGATAATTTAGGGTCTCGGGAGTAATGGGAAAGTCAGGCTGGCATGACTGCATAGATTTTTGTCATCGTTGCGGCTCCGGTAATACAGTTGCTCGCTGGGAGTAAGGCTACATTATGCTGGATAAAATAGCGTCGGTGTCAGGCACGGCTAAATAAAAACGACTTTCAGCCTGGGTTTGAACATTATCAGAGGTGAAATCACAAGGCAACTTAGGCCCTGTCCACATGAAGTCAAGCTCAGGAGTAAACGCAGATATATTTCATCAATCCAGCCGTTCCTCCAACAACAGCCCTGCCCAGACTGAATATCCCCAATTTTAAATGTGAATATATTTTATATTTTTTTTGAAGGTTCAGAAAACTCAGTCTCTGATAGTGTTAATATTGTTTTCCTCCTTGCAAAGTACCACATACATTATTGTAAATGGAGAGACACTCACCCCTGTTTCAATCACTTTATGAATGATTTCAAACTGTATTTTTCCTCACTAAGGCAAGGCAAGGCAAGTTTATTTGTAGAGCACAATTCATACACAAGGCAATTCAAAGTGCATAAATACAAGAAAGCAAATAGAATCAATAAAAACATCAACATAAAATTAATCAGTTACAGTAAAAGGCAAGAGTGCAGATAAAATACTTTCAGTCATATGCATCGGTAAAAAGAACTGTTTTCAGCCTGGATTTGAACATTGTCAGAGTTGAGGCCTGTCTCACATCCTCGTGAAGACTGTTCCAGATTTTAGCTGCATGAAACTGAAACGCAGCCTCACCGTGTTTATTATTGACTCTGGGAACCACCAGGAGGCCCCTCCCTGAAGTTCTCAGGGCCCGAGATGGTTCATACGGCTCTAACATGTCAGAGATGTACTTTGGAGCTAAACCATGAAAAGACTTGTAGACAAGCAGAGCTGTTTTAAAGTCTATTCTCTGAGTGACAGGAAGCCAGTGCAGAGACCGGAGCACTGGACTAATATGGTCGTATTTCCTGGTTCTTGTCAGGACTCGAGCAGCAGCGTTCTGGATGTACTGCAGCTCTGACAGCTCGTTTAGAGAGGCCAGTGAGCAGCTGTTACAGTCGTCTAACCTGCTGGAGACAAAGTCTCTCTAAGTCTGGTTTTGACACTATTCCTCTGATCTCATCCATGTTTTTCAGATGGTAAAAAGCTGCTGATGTTATTGCTTTGATGTGGCTGTTTAAGTTCAGGTCTGAGTCCATGATTATTCCTAGATTTCTAACCTGATTTTTTGGTTTTAGAGAGAGAGACTCAAGGTGACTGACAACACTTTGTCTTTGTGCCTGTGGGCCAAAAACAAGTCTAAGATTAAGACTAAGGCTTATCAAATACAGTTCCACTAAGAAAATAGTATCCGACATATCCAAATACCTTTTATTTTGAAATTGACATGCCCCAATGTTTTTTATTTTTGTGCCTTACATCTCTGTATAGTCCCTAAACATGTTCACCCTTCATTTTACTCGTATTTTGTACCTCGACGAGATTTTGTATTTTGAAATTGTCAATAACAAAAAATGTAAAAAAAAAGCCCTTCCCAGACTGATATCCCCCGTGTCGAAAACATACCGAGGGGATCATTCTGGATGTCAGGCTAGAAATTCCTGATGAGTGTTTAAAAGTTCAAGACAAGCTGCATGCAATAGTTCTGGAAGAGAAAAGAAAGACAAATGTGGCAAACGCTCAATAACAGGGCACAGCAATGCAAGAGGGAAGACCAGCTGCTGACAGGCGGCCTGTGTCTTTACTAGACACACTACTGGGCTCAGATTCAGATGAACTCCGCAACAATGAGGACGGTAATGATGCTGAAGTGGTCAGAAACCAGTTGCTGTCTTATTTCGGAGAATCCCCCATTTTCAAGTATGAAAACCCATTAAATGGTGGACAGAAAATCAGGCATATTTCCCAATCTGGCAATGCCAGCTCGGTCTGCCCTCTCCGTTCCAGACACATCGACCCCTTTGAGCGCCACTTTTCAGCTGCTGGGAATATTGTAAACAAGAAAAGAACCAGCCTCACCCCAGAGCGTTTAGACATGTTTCTTCATTACAACTGTCACTCACTGGAATGAGTGGAAATGGCTATTTTGTGTTGGACTGGATGTTTATTTTGCACATTTTAAAAGCAATACTTTTACTTTTGTTGACATGTTTACAGTGTTACAGAATGTTTAGTTTGGTGCTGGATGTTTATTTGGCACATTTTAAAAGCTATATTTTGTGAATTTGTTGACAGTGAATAATGCTGACTGAGTTGCACATCGAGCCATCCTTTTATTTGGGTAAATAAAAGCCATGGCATTTGAAAAATAGTCTGTTACAGCCAATCTGTGTATGAATGAGCGTGATGCATAGAGGGGGGGTTATATAGGCGGGGCTCACGCAGACCATAGTGAGCAGGTAGCCTACGAGAGCACATAGGTTTTCAACCGCTTGTGTGTACAAGGTTGACAAGTATTTTATGCACTGAAGAAAGTTGTTTTCATGCATTTATGTGACGTTAAATGCACTGCCTAATAAACATTTATTTTAAAGCAGTACTAAGTAACGTGTTTACCTTAATAAATCCTTTTCGTAGTCCCTGTGGGGGTAGTACAAGCGTTTATGGGATGATTGGAGGGTCTTTCATCTCTCCCTGGTGTCTCTGACCAGAAAACCATGTTTGCAACTTGACTGCCACCGGTGCGGAGAAAGCAATACACACTAATGGAATCACGAAGAAGAAGCTAACATGCTAACGGGCAAAGCTAACTGCAGGCTAACGTCACTTTAAACAGTATTTACAGCCAGGTTTGAGTGAAAAAAAATATTTCCATTGTATAATTGGATGCACAGTAACTCTCTCCCTTCGCCTTTCCTGTCAGCCTCGTATTTACTCTCCAAGACAATTAATAAGTTAAAAAATCGTAACTTGCTACTACACCTGCAGTTGCGCTTATGGCCTCTAGGGGGAAGAGTTACTTAGTACTGATTTAACGTAACCTTACCCGGCTCTCCTGGACTCAATGGAAGGCACACACAGCGCGTCTGAAACCGGTACAACACTTACCTGCTTTCTGTAGTAAATGGCTGCTACATAATCTATAGATTAATTGATAGAAAATAATCTTTAGCTGCAGCCTTAGTCCCGTGACGTAAATTCACCTCCTCGTCTCTTCTGTAGCTGGAAATTGTTGCACATGCTCCCACATGTATGCCTTTGCGATCTAAAAATAGAATCACTCACATGTTTGTGCCTGCAAGTGTACATGCTCCGGTCCACCTTGGGAAAGCCTTAAAACGAGCTTGGGTCATTGTTTTCACGAAAACTGTCCGAGGAGACGATGCCGTGAGTGCGGAGGATCAGGGGCGGAGCAGAGAAAGCCGGGGGTTGGGAGGCACAAAATCTGGTTTGTAGGTTTGTAGATTGCAACATCAATGCAAACAGCTAGAATAATACATCTAAAATGCAACAGGATGATGGAAGTGGCATGTGATATGTTTTTGGCTGTGCTCCTACATTTCAGAATTAGGAGCTCAAGCGCTACCATGAAAGTTCATTTCAAGCTCTGAGATTGAGAACTTTCCTATTTACCAGCGGCGTTTCATGATTCAGAAAGTGTACAGGGCTTGTGCGATCTACAGTATTGCTCTGTTTTCTTGGATAGCGCCTCACACAGGCCGGGCAGATGTATCGCTGCGTTGTCACAGACCCGAGATAAAGGGATATTTCAGGGTTTTTGACATTTCAATGTGCATGTCTATGGTAACTTGTAGCCTGCATTAAAAACAGTCTGACCCAGTGTGCACCTGAGGCAATTCACCTATAACACCAGACTGAATAATTTTGGAAATATAACAATTTTGCATTTAAAATAACTTATATTTGAGCAGCATCAGCTTCCTGGTTGTAGACATGAGCGAGCCTAGCACCACTAAACTCTTCAAATAAGGACTGCATGAATAAAAAAAGAAATCTCCAGAAATCAATAACACTCTGATAACTAGGAAATGAGGTCCTATGTCAAAAAATCATGAAACATCCCTTTAATCCATGTGGATGAACAGCTGGCTACGGCTGTGTCCGAATGTCCAGCCTATTCCCTGACCCCTCATTCACTACATAGGCCCGCACTATACAGTCGACTATATAGTCACTGATTCTGTTGGCGATTCGGACGCAAGCCACTACTTTCTCCGAGCTGCGTGTTTTTTTAAATCTGAATTTATTTATTGTTACAAACGTTTATTTTATGAAACAGAACGACTGTTTTGGCACTTTTACAGGCGTTTTATTTGACATTTAAATTAAAACTATCATCACAAAAAATAATAAAAAATCACTCCTGCGTTAGCTCAAAGACGCGCCTAACTAAACTAAAAGTTCGCTAAACCTTGGGAATAATGTAGGAAGCTATCGGTCATTTAACAGCTCCAGCAGCTAACGTTAGCATCTTTTCACCGTAACCGTTTATATTTAGGTTGTTTATTCATGAGAAATTGTTGTTTAGTTCAAAGACCTGTCACTCTCAGGCCTTCATCTACGACTCTCGCAATGCATTGTGGTCTATATTGACCCGTTTAGTGACCATCGATGCTCACTACTGTTCGAGATGCATTGTGGGAAATTTCGAGTGCCCTACTTTTTTCTCTCTGGACATTCGGACACCCCTACAAAATGGCGTGACCACTATATAGTCACTATATAATCACTATATAGTCTCTATATAGGGAATAGTGTGGACATTCGGACACAGCCTTATTTGTTGAGAAAGTTTCTGAAATTATAAACGTGTTGCCTTTATGTGGATGTATCCATAGTCCCACCAAAGTGTGCAAAGTCTTCTTCCCAGAATCCCTCTCCAGGCAGGCATCCGAAACAGATGCCACAACTTTCCTCTTGGAGGAGCAGCTGCTCTACTCCAAGTTCCTTTCGGGTGACTGAACTCCTCAACCTTTCTCTGAGCCACCCTGCGGACCAAACCTATTTGAAACACTTCTCTCCAGGTAAGCAAGTCAAATGTGTCATGTTGAAACAGGTTGTACAGCTTGACATTTTAACGTATTCACACGTCTGACAACAAACACTCAAGTTTGGGCTTGTACAGATAACGTGAAACGAGGACGGAGAGCGAGTGCCGCGTGGAAAAGCCATCGGAAAAGCCGGTTTTGTTCTTTGACAGCGTGGATCAAAGCCCGACTGTTGCGAGTTTACACCTCAGCAGAGAGCGGAGTGGGAGAGGTGATGTTTTTTAGTCATTCTTCACGCAGCGCCGCCGGTGTCACACATGCTAACGCGAACACACTCCAGCCTTGTCAGAACAAACGCCTCGCTCAACCGCTTATTCACAAAGACAAGCAGAACCTTCCCACACAGGCAGGAATACATCAGTGGCGTAATGGAAGAGCGGATAAATCCTTCCTTTTGCCACTTTGAAATGGTATAGTTTTGTAGTCACCTTGCCCCCGGCAGTGTTCCATACGTAATTCTGAGGAAGCGTCGTATGAGTTCAGAGTAAACTTGAACAATGACAAATGAGAGGAATACAAGTAGGTTTTTAAATGGATAACTTAAACACTAGCAAGTAAAGAGATTGTGTGTGTTGGAGTTGTGTGAGCTGCAGTGGGTGAGGGGGTTGGAAAGTTGTAGCTTGTTAAAAAGACAGGAATGAGGGGGAAGAGGTGGCTAAATGTTTAATTCTGATGAAGATACTGAATTTAATCTCAGATGGTTCATTTGGGTGTCGTGTGTTAAGTGGAGGTGTATTTGTTGAATCTTGGGTGGTTCCACAAGCCAGCGATGCCACAACTAAGTCTTCAGTACACTTTTTCAAAACAAAGTTAGAACGTATCTTATTGCCATATGAAATAAAGGCAAGACACGGCAGGTGAAAACATCGTTTCACTCAGCGGTCACTTTGAGAATTGTGCAAGTCTCTCTCTTAAAGGAACAGGCCACCGTTTTTACATACTGAGATATGTTCTTACCTGAGCTTAGACGAGTTGATGTGTACCTGTCTGGTCTTTGTGCGTGCCCTCAGTCACGCAAAACGACCAAAGAGCACTTGGCCTCTCCCAATGTCTTCCTATAGCTCCAAACGGGGGTGATGTAGGAAGCGACCACGCTCTGCCACATCAACTCGTCTAAGCTCAGGTATCACATATTAGTTTTCTCTCCCGTTGCGATGCTTACTTTATGACGTTTTCCGGGAAATGCCTGGTTCATTTACAAATACAGTATTGACATGTTTGGTTTCCACATGTAGCTCGGGACAACCTTGTCATCCAAATTGGGTCATTTCCTTTCTGGGAGACAGACAAAGTCGGCTAAAGACAGAAATATTCAAGCTCAGGCAAAACTCAAAATGTCAGTTCCACTCTTGCTCCTACAGGCTCTTAAAGTTTTTTGGTTCTCAAGATAAGTATCTGCTCCAGTCCGAGACTTCAAAATGACACTCAGGAGAATGAGTTATTTCGAAGAGGTCTTTTATTCAGAATACAAGTTACAGCTCAATATGCATTCCAACGGACGTCTTTCCCCGCAAGTCTGTGTAATACAGCTTATGTTTCCATTTTATAACTTCGGATATCCTGCCCCCCTAAACCAGACGCGCCTCTTGGCCTTAAACACTGATAGTACGGGCAATTCGGGACACAGCAAGTTTGCTTAGTCATGGTAGGCGTTCGAGGACAAGGACACTTTTACACAAACAACTCATTTGACCATGATAAGACATTAGGTGACCTCGGCGAAGGTTTATAACTTCGTACAAGATTAATTTTATCCACACTCCAAACTTTCCAATTGCAGAATTTTTAATATCTAAATCTTAAGCAGAAAACGAGAATTTTTACAGATTTTTTCACTTGTTCAAAAACCAAATAAGATATCCAAAATCCACTCAGAATGTAGTTTGCAACTAGCACATCAACCTGTGTCAAAAATCCTGAAATATCCCTTTAACCCGTGTGGATGAACAAAACAGATGCCAGAGCCACAACTTTCCTCTGGGAGGAGCAGCTGCTCTACTCCAAGCTCCTTTTGGGTGACCTATTTCAAACGCTTCTCTTTAGGTAAGCAAGTCAAATGGTTCATGTTGAAACAGGTTGGAAAAGTTTCAATGAACTTGTTTCGCAGCTTGACATTTTAACGTGTACACATGTGCACCTGCCTGACAATAACGCTCAAGTGTGGGCTTGTACAGATAATGTGAAACGGGGACAGAGTGACTGCCAGGTGAACACAGCCACGTCTGAGTGGAAAAGCTGATATCCAAAATCCACTCAGAATGTCATTTGCAACTAGTACATAAAAAAAATTAAAAGGCTCTACTGTATCTATTGATTGGATTTTGACTATTTTCACATATATCATGAATCACAATATGCCTTATATGTAAACATAAAACACCAGATGACCTGCAAAAGTTTCAAATTGATATCTCAGTAACACTTTATAATATCTACATGTTATTTAACCTTGATAAATGATATTTATTATTACTTATTTCATCATCAACAATTCATTTATTAAGTGTGACTAACATTTAATAACTACTTAACAATGAAAAAGTGAAGTGTGTGAATAACTATTCATTATGAGTTAGGCATTAACTGTAGTAAGAATCGGAATCAGAATAGTTTTTGTTGCCTTTGTTTAAAGCACAACCCCATGAACTGCTACCTTAACGTGGTGGGGTTGTTTGAGTGCCCGAATGATCCGAGGAGCTATGTTGTCTGGGGCTTTATGCCCCTGGTAGGGTCTCCCATGGCAAACAGGTCCGAGGTGACGGGTCAGACGAAGAGCAGTTCAGAAGATCTCTATGGAAGTACAACACACAAGGACCGTGACGTCGCCCGGCATGGCGCAGCCGGGGCCCCACCCTGGAGCCAGACCTGGGGTTGGGGCCCGAACGCGAGCGTCTGGTGGCCGGGTCTCTGCCCACGGGGCCCGGCCGGGCCCAGCCCGAAGGGACGACGTGGGCCCGCCCTCCTGTGGACCCACCACCCGCAGAGGGATCCGTAGGGGTCGGGTGCGGAGAGGACTGGGTGGCAGTCAGAGGCAGGTGCCTCGACGACCTGGTCCGCATGCACAGCTCCTGGAGAGAGGCTGGACTCTCCATTTTTCTGGAGTTGCCCGCGGGGAGAGGCGGCGGGCTGGGGTGGGTTTGCTCATATCCCCCCAGCTCAGCCGCCACGTGTTGGAGTTCACCCCGGTGGACGAGAGGGTCGCGTCCCTACGCCTTCGGGTCGGGGACAGGTCTCTCACCGTTGTTTCGGCCTACGGGCCCAACATCGGTGCAGAGTACCCGGCCTTCTTGGAGTCCCTGGGAGGGGTACTAGATAGTGCTCCGACTGGGGACTCCATTGTTCTGCTGGGGGACTTCAACGCCCACGTGGGTGACGACAGTGAGACCTGGGAGGGGGTGATTGGGAAGAACGGCCTCCCCGATCTGAACCCGAGTGGTGTTCTGTTATTGGACTTCTGTGCTAGTCACAGTTTGTCCATAACAAACACCATGTTCGAGCACAAGGGTGTCCATAAGTGCACGTGGCACCAGGACACCCTAGGCAGGAGGTCGATGATCGACTTTGTAGTTGTGTCGTCTGACCTCCGGCCGCGTGTCTCGGACACTCGGGTGAAGAGAGGGGCTGAGCTGTCAACCGATCACCACCTGGTGGTGAGCTGGATCCGCTGGCAGGGGAGGAAGCCGGTCAGACCTGGCAGGCCCAAGCGTGTTTGTGAGGGTCTGCTGGGAACGTCTGGCGGATCCCTCTGTCAGTGGGGTCTTCAACTCCCACCTCCGGAAGAGCTTCACCCAGATTCCGGGGGAGGCGGGGGACATGGAGTCAGAGTGGACTCTGTTCTCCTCCTCCATTGTCGATGCGGCTGCTCGTAGTTGTGGCCGTAAGGTGCCTGTCGCGGCGGCAATCCCCGAACCCGGTGGTGGCGCCCGGAAGTAAGGGATGCCGTCAAGCTGAAGAAGGAGTCCTACCTGGCCTTGTTGGCTTGTGGGACTCCTGAGGCAGCTGAGAGGTACCGGCAGGCCAAGCGTGCTGCGGCTCGGGCGGTCGCGGAGGCTAAAACTCGGGTCTGGGAGGAGTTCGGGGAGGCCATGGAGGAAGACTATCGGTCGGCCTCGAAGAGATTCTGGCAAACCATCCGGCGCCTCAGGAGGGGGAAGCAGTGCTTCACCAACACTGTTTACAGTGCGGGTGGGGGGCTGCTGACCTCGACTGGGGATGTCGTCGGGCGGTGGAAGGAGTACTTCGAGGACCTCCTCAATCCCGTCGTCACGTCTTCCAATGAGGAAGCAGAGGCTGAGGACTCGGAGGTGGGCTCGCCCATCACCGGGGCTGAAGTCACCAAGGTGGTGAGAAAGCTCCTTGGTGGCAAGGCTCCGGGGGTGGATGAGATTCGCCCTGAGTACCTTAAGTCTCTGGATGTTGTAGGACTGTCTTGGCTGACACGTCTCTGCAACATCGCGTGGCGGTCGGGGACAGTGCCCCTGGATTGGCAGACCGGGGTGGTGATCCCTCTCTTTAAGAAGGGGGATCGGAGGGTGTGTTCCAATTACAGAGGAATCACCCTCCTTAGCCTCCCCGGTAAGGTCTATTCCGGGGTGCTGGAGAGGAGGATCCGGCCGATAGTTGAACCTCGGATCCAGGAGGAACAATGCAGTTTTCGTCCTGGTCGTGGCACACTGGACCAACTCTATACCCTTCATCGGGTACTCGAGGGTTCGTGGGAGTTCGCCCAACCAGTCCACATGTGTTTTGTGGATCTGGAGAAAGCGTTCGACCGCGTCCCTCGTGGTGCCCTGTGGGGGGTGCTCCGGGAGTATGGGGTCCGGGGCCCTCTGCTAAGGGCTGTCCGTTGCCTGTATGACCGCAGCAGGAGCTTGGTTCGCATTGCCGGCAGTAAGTCAGACCTGTTCCCGGTGCGTGTTGGTCTCCGCCAGGGCTGCCCTTTGTCACCGGTTCTGTTCATTACTTTTATGGACAGAATTTCTAGGCGCAGCCAGGGGCCGGAGGGTGTCTGGTTTGGGAGCCTCAGAGTCTCATCTCTGCTGTTTGCGGACGATGTTGTTCTGATGGCTTCAACGAACCAGGACCTTCAGCACGCACTGGGGCGGTTTGCAGCCGAGTGTGTAGCGGCCGGGATGAGGATCAGCACCTCCAAATCCGAGGCCATGGTTCTCCACCGGAAAAAGGTGGCTTCCCCTCTTCAGGTCGGTGGGGAGTCCTTGCCTCAAGTGGAGGAGTTCAAGTATCTCGGGGTCTTGTTCACGAGTGGGGGACGGATGGAGCGTGAGATCGATAGACGGATCGGTGCGGCGTCAGCAGTGATGCGGTCGCTGTATCGGTCTGTCGTGGTGAAGAGGGAGCTGAGTCGGAGGGCAAAGCTCTCGATTTACCGATCGATCTACGTTCCCACCCTCACCTATGGTCATGAGATTTGGGTCATGACCGAAAGGACAAGATCGCGAATACAAGCGGCCGAAATGAGTTTCCTTCGCAGGGTGGCTGGGCGCACCCTCCGAGATCGGGTGAGGAGCTCAGTTACCCGGGAGGAGCTCGGAGTAGAGTCGCTGCTCCTTCACGTCGAAAGGAGCCAGCTGAGGTGGCTCGGGCATCTGTTTCGGATGCCTCCTGGTCGCCTCCCGCGGGAGGTGTTCCAGGCATGTCCTAGTGGGACAAGGCCTCGTGGAAGGCCCAGGACACGGTGGTGGGACTATGTCTCCGAGCTGGCCTGGTGTCGCCTCGGGGTCCCCCCAGAACAGCTGGAGGAGGTGTGTGTGGACCGGGAAGTTTGGGCATCTCTGCTGAGACTGCTGCCCCCGCGACCCGGCCCCGGATAAAGCGGAAGAAAATGGATGGATGGATGGATGGATGTTTAAAGCAGTACTAAGTAACTCTTCCCCCTAGAGGCCATAAGCGCAACTGCAGGTGTTGTAACAAGTTACGATTTTTTAACTTATTAATTGTCTTGGAGAGCAAATACTACGCTGACAGGAAAGGCGAAGGGAGAGAGGGTTACTGTTCATCCAATTATACAATGGAATTATTTTTTTTCACTCAAACTTGGCTGTAAATACTGTTTAAAGTGACGTTAGCCCGCAGTTAGCTTTGCCCGTTAGCATGTTAGCTTCTTCTTCGTGATTCCATTAGTGTGTATTGCTTTCTCCGCACCGGTGGCAGTCAAGTTGCAAACATGGTTTCTCTGTCCAGAGACACCAGGGGGAGATGAAAGACCCTCCAATCATCCCATAAACACTTGTATTACCCCCACAGGGACTACGGAAAGGATTTATTAAGGTAAACACGTTACTTAGTACTGCTTTAAGAACAGGTTCACAAACAAGGAATTTTTCTTGGTACATCATTTTTTCTCGTGCAACATAAAACATATAACATAGAAGTTAGATGAACAAAAATAAGATATGACAACTTTAAAACTATAGGGCTATAAGGGCATGCGAGATGGTCTTTGAGCGTGCCCGTGGAAGAGCGTGGTCTCTTCTAACTTCTAACTAATCTTTGAGAGGCCAAATGCTTTTTGTTTTGTTTTTGCGTGACTGAGCGCAGGCACAAAGACCAGACAGGTACGCATCAACTTGTCTAAGCTCAGGTACGAAGATATCTCAATATGGAAAAACGTTGGCCTTTTCCCTTAAAAAAATGTATTCCCCACGAACAATTCATTAGTTAAGTGTGACTACATAACCAAAGTTAATGCCTAACTCAGTGTGATTAATTCTTCACATACTTCACTCATTCAAGTAGTTATTAAATGTTAATCACACTTAACGAATGAATTGTTCATGATGAATTAAGTGTTAATTCCTAATTTATGAAGTGTTACCGATATCTCTATCCCCGCGACAAGGCAGTAAATTAAAAAAGGCAAGTTTATTTGTAGAGCACAATTCATACACAAGGCAATTCAAAGTGCTTCACAGTTGCATAAATATAAGAAAAACAAATACAATCAATAAAAACATCAACACAGAATTAATCAATTACAGTAAGAGGCAAGAGTGTAGATAAAATACTTTCAGTTATATGCATTTTTAAGTCTTGTTTGGACTTGCTCTGTCTTGAGCACTATTTCGCTCTGTCTTGAGCACAAAACAATTCAAATTCAGCCAAGGACAGTTTAAGAACAGTTGAATCTGCAGGAGAGCTGATTTCTCTCCCTTCTTTGCCGTTTGTATATTGTATATACTATATCCATAGATGTTAGAGCAGGCATGGGCAAACTGAGGACCGGGGGCCAGCTGCGGCCTACCTAGCCCTTCATTCTGGCCCTCAAAACATAATCAAGCCCGATATGTATTGCCTAATATGGGGAAGTTTTCATGTTCCCATTAACAGAGAAAGATAATACATAGCTGCTATTTTGTTGGTCTTTTTTAGGTGTTTAGGTGATTACCGTATTTGAGAATTGTAATTGTTTGAAATAATAAACAAAAACCTTGCCCATATGTAAAAAACCTATAAAATACCTATAGATACCTATAAAACTAACATACAACCTATCTTTTTATTGCAAAAGAAAGCAGAGTGATCAGCCATGCAGAATACTTGGCTCCAACAAATCCCCTTTTTATCAGACTAAATATCTTAAAATTGCATGATCTTGTTGATGTTTACACAGCAGTTGTGATGTACAAAGCTCACAATCTCAGGCTCCCTCAGTGTTTACAGGAGATGTTTCAAACTAGAGAATCTAGATACAACCTTAGAGGAACTGATCTGCTACAAAAACCTATGGCGCACAGTAATACTAAGAGGAGGTGTTTATCTGTCAAAGGCGTTGATCTATGGAACGGTTTATCTATTCAACTTAAGGGCTCCAAAACTATTAAAGCATTTAAGGAAATGTATAAGTTAAACATGATAGAGAAGTATAGAACACTTGAATGAAAACCATTAGAAAAGAAGTAGATCAAGGAAACATAGCATAATTTTTGTTTGTTGAAGTTTAAGTTTTGTGCTTCAGTGTTACCATCGTTGGTATTAGAGAAAGTGTATAATGTGTCATTCTCTGAGTCACAGTTTGTAAAAGGGTTTAGAGGCAAAATAAATCTTGGCTTCAGCCTAAACCCCTTCGGTCAGGCATCCTTTAGATTAAATTCTTAATGTATGTGTTTTCTTATTGTAAAATGTCTAAGATCTTTGGAAAACATGTGACATGTGATTTAAATGTTCATAATGACCGAAGGAAATAAATTAACTAACTAAATATGTGTGTTAGCGCAAATGGCAGTGACAGAATGGACCACGAATGGACCAGTAAGGTACTGCAAACACACAGAAAATGAGGAAGACATGCCAAATACGAATTCCACCGTCACCAGTCATGAAGAACTACAATGGCCAGCGACGCTAAACGTTTTTATCCTCCTCCAAATGAATCGTGACTTTTGTTGCAACTCGATAACTTCTGAAGGATGTTGAGCCGAGAGAACGAGGCCATCTGTGCGTATGTGTGTGTGTATATGTGTGTGTGTTATTTTCCACAGGGAAGGAGGAGGCGGCCCTTTGCACAAGCAGCCATGCAATATTAATCCAGTCTGGAGAGGTGGTCTGGCCTCCCCCCCCTCCCTCCCCCCGAGGGGACGTCTCCATTACCCCTGCTTATCTACCGCTCTCCCACACTTCAGACAAAAAAACGCTGCCTCTTCAAAACTTATCCGCTCCCAAGACTTTTCATCTTTTTTTTTTCCAATTCTCTCTTTTATATTATTGATCAGACGCGGCGCCTAATGCAAGATGAATAAAACGCGTTCATTACTGTAGCCAGACATAGTCGCCTCTTTTCTCTTTTTAAAGTATGGAAGTCTGAATAAAGTCTTTGAAATGATTTTACAAATGCAAATGTCGTCGACTGATAAGGTTTTTTCTATTTAAGAAGCACGGCTCGTACCAAAAGGCTGTTTATTGCCGCTTCAGAACTTCCTCAAATTATCACTCTGGAAAGCCGTCAAAGATCATGAAGTATTTAGAATTTCATTACCCTTTCATTTTTATTATCTGATTCCGTGGCTCTGCGTCGTCCTATAACGCGTGATTAAAATGGCAATTAGAGCTGCCGCGGAAATGAAACCGTCCCGTCCCGTGGGGGGTGGAGGAACGCCGAGCGACGTCTCTTCCGCGGTTAAATATGACGTGTCGGGTTGCAGTCCTCGCCAATTGTAGCGAACTGCCGCGGTGACGTGAGGGATGGGATTAGGCTGAAATTGCTTTTGGGAAACTGATAGCATTTGCTTCATTAGAGGGACGGTTGTTTGTCTGCAATTCGCCCGCTCCCCCCCACGCGAGGACATCCATTAGCCAGAAACGGTTTATTGGTTTACACGGACAGTTTAGGCGAGGAAAACCAAAAGCTTCTGATAAAGAAACTAACTGAGAGAGAGTCTATCACGGTTTGTTCTAACGACCACAAACCATAACATTATCGACTACTGCTAATGTACTGTACAGTATGTGTATGAACAGGTATTACAGAAAAAAAAAACATCTTTAACCGTGTTTCAATGCTGATCGCACATCATAAAGTTCACCCAGGTCCCAAAGAGTTCCTCCCATTCCCAAAAAGCTCATCCTGAAACTCCTCCTGTTCGCAAAAAAGGTCCTCCCTTTTCCAAAAGGTTCACCCTGTTCCAGAAAAGCTCACCATGTTCCCAAGAAGTTCCTCCTGTTCCCAAAAGCTCACCCTGAAGCTCCTCCTGTTCGCAAAAAGTTCCTCCTGTTCTCAAAAGCCTCATCCGGTTCCCAGGAAGTTCCTCCTGTTCTCAAAAACCTCATCCGGTTCCCAAGAAGTTCCTCCTGTTCTCAAAAACCTCACCCGGTTCCCAAGAAGTTCCTCATGTTTCCATAAACCTCATCCTGTTCCCAAGAAGTTCCTCCTGTTCTCAAAAACCTCATCCGGTTCCCAAGAAGTTCCTCCTGTTCTCAAAAACCTCACCCGGTTCCCAAGAAGTTCCTCATGTTCCCATAAACCTCATCCTGTTCCCAAGAAGATCCTCCTGTTTCCAAAAAAGTTCCTCCAGTTCCTAAAAAGTTCCTCCTGTTACAAAAAAAAATCCTCCTGTTCCCAAAGATTCCCTCCTGTTCCCAAAAAGCTCATCCTGAAGCTCCTCCTGTTCGCAAAAAAGGTCCTCCCGTTTCCAAAAAGTTCATCATGTTCCCAAGAAGCGCCTCCAGTTCCCAAAAAAATCCTCCTGTTCCCAAAAGTACCCCCTGTTCCCAAAAAGCTCACCCTGTTCCCAAGAAGTTCCTCCTGTTTCCAAAAATCTCACCCTGTTCCCAAAAGGCTCATCCTGAAGCTCCTCCTGTTCCCCAAAGAGTTGCTCCTGTTCCCAAAAAGTTCCTCAAGTTTCCAAAGAGTTTCTCCTGTTCCCAAAAAGCTCCTCCTGTTCCCCAAAAGTTCCTTCCGTTCTTTACCCGGGAATTGCACTCAGAAACTTCTTCCTCTAATCAATCCCGTTTTATAAATCGTAATGCCATTGATCTTATTGCGCCTACTGCATCTATTTTTACAGTTTAATTAGCAGGCGCCTCAGTATATTGCAAGGCTGCTGAGAGCGTTCTGTGCAAAGCTTGGTCGGCACACCGCTGTCAACACATGGCGGATACACCATTCATCCGTGTACACATTCTAATTGGAAACAAATTGACAGCGTGTTTGTGTAGCGATGCCGACGCATGATTAGCTGCCACCTTGCTATACATTAATAACTGGAAATGAGAAACGGCGCGCGGCAGGGCAGGCATCAGTCGGAATTGCATTTCAGAGGATAATTGAAAGTACACAGGCCGAGGCTCTCTGGGCGTGAGGATGCGGCGCTAGGAAATTAACAGCTCTTGTCCACACAGCCTCTTTAGAGCAGCGGTGTCTCCATAGCGCTGGGGAACACTCTCCGGTTCCACCATCAACACTTTTAAATTTTTAATCGCGCCTGTCACACGAGCCGACTTTTGACATTGACGTCAACCTCTATGGCCCGAACTGTCAAGCGTCTTCGAGGGCTCTCAGGCTGTCTGCAGCCAAACGTCTCGCACACTTCAGCAGTAATCAAAGAGACCGGGGTGAAATTAGTGTCTTCTTTAGACAAGCTCCGATCTCATTAAGAAGCCAATATTGCATTCATGAATTTGCCTGTAATACAAATACAAAGGTTAGGTAGACTGTCAGCCCTAATTCAGCAGCATATGGAGCACGCTTATATTTGAAAGGTTTACAGTCGACTCAAAGGCCAGACACTGCAGGTAAAAAGAGATATTTATTTGAAACGTTTGCTGTAAATCACTGATCAATAAAAATGTACAAAATTGTCTATATTTTCAGTGACAAAATCTCAATAATGGATCGAGCCAGGTTTAACTTTATGGTTTTATTTTGTTGATGAATTAGTTTTGAAGACTTTTTAGGGGGGAATTTGGGATATCTTATTTTGCTTTTTTGAATAAGCTAATTAGCAAAAACATACATAGCACATTTCATGCACAAGGCAACTCAATGTGCCTCACAGCAACACCAAGAACACAATAAAACAATGAAATCAATACAACTCATGAAAAATATACAAAAATACAAATGTGTATATATTAAAATTATATATCAAAATTTGTTAAAATATAACCAATTACCATAGGCAGCAGTAAATAAGTGTGCTTTCATCTTGGGCTTAAACATAGTCAGGGTTGAGGCCTGTTTCACTTCTGAGGCTGTTCCACACTTTTGCTGCGTGAAACTGAAACGCAGCCTCACCGTGTTTATTATTGACTCTGGGAACCACCAGGAGACCCCTCCCTGAGGTTCTCAGGGCCCGAGATGGTTCATACGGCTGTAACATGTCAGAGATGTACTTTGGTGCTTGACCATGAAGATACTTGTACACAAGCAGAGCTGTTTTAAAGTCTATTCTCTGAGTGACAGGAAGCCAGTGCAGAGGCCAGAGCACTGGACTAATGTGGTTGTATTTCCTGGTTCTGGTCAGGACTCGAGCAGCAGCATTTTGGACGTACTGCAGCTCTAACAGCTCATTTGGAAAGGCCAGTGAGCAGGCCGTTACAATAGTCTAACCAGCTGGAGACAAACGCATGGATTAATCCCTTCAAGTCTGGTTTAAGCACAAGTTTTTTTTTATTTTAGCAATGTTTTTTTAAATGGTTATAGGCCGCTGATGTAATGGACTAAATATGACTGTTAAAATTCAGGTCTGAGTCCATGATTACCCCTAGATTTGACTTTTGGGTCCTAGTGAAAGAGCTTCGAGGTGACCAATGACAACCTCTCTGTGTTTTTGTTGGCCAAAAGCAATTATCCCCATTTTACATGTATTTAACTGGTGGAAGTTGTTTTGCATCCACACAGTGTATCTACAGGCCCATGTTCACCCGCTGTCAGTGAAAAATAGATCTGAGTATCGTCTGCATAATTGTGATCGGACACATTCTTACTGGATATTAATTGACCCAATGGAAGCATGTACAGATTGAACAAGAGGGGCCCCAGAATCGACCCCTGGGGAACCCCACAGGTTAATGTCATCCTGAATAAATCAGGCTAGGAACTAGATATTTAAAAATCAGAAAATATTTAAATCATTGAGTACTTGAAAGTGTGGAGCCTGTAGGAGCTTCTGAAGTGGAGATGAGTTGAAAGAGTATAAGAAAAGAAAATTGAGAAAACAGGACCTAAAGTCTGCGTCTGCACGTATTTAGATTTCTCCCGTCTTTATCCACAGCTGTCTCCCTGAAAGGAAACGACCACATTAAGATTGTCATTCTCAGTTACCTTTAAAAACCAAATATGACAATATTAGTGAATGAATATGCGTGGGAAAGACAGAGGACCACCGCGCTGTTGTACTGGTGTAGGATTTTCCTGAAAACTCAGTTGCAAAGGGTGAGATGTTAAAGAACAAAAGTACCCAAACATCTTAACACTGATTACTGTGCCTCGCCAAAAGAATTTTGTTATTCCCAGAATTAGTAGACTGTGTGATAGACAATAAAATAGTATTTGCATAAATGTTGCTGTGCAGCTGTTCTCTACGAATGGACCAACCTTTTTTTCTTCACACAAATTGTTGCTTGTGTAAAACTATGATGAAAACCTCAAAGCCTTATCCCATCAAAAACCTGCCACATGCACTTGGAATACATATTTCTTTTGTGAATTTAATCTTTTGGACTTTGGGTTGAAATAGCCATTAGCCAACCAGTATGGAAGGCAGTTTTTTGACATTTGGCGCTTAGAGGAAGCTGCCTCCGATTGTTGAACAAACACTCAAGCCACTGCACCACTCAATTTATAAAAAGATATATCAATGCGGAGGTGTTCAACGTCTAAAGAATGTTTTCATGGCACAATTATGCATGATATGTCCACTTCAGACTCACAGTATCAAACTTAACAGTTGAATTTTCTTAGGTTTCGATCTGGCCACTGAAACATCACACCTTATAGAGTAATGCAACATCGTGTCACGCGCACTCGTCTCCGTAAGGCGTTCCTTTCACGTCTCAGAGATTGCTTTGAACTTCTCCCCCTCTCACTCTGTCGGGAGCACGCCTGGAAACCTCATGTTCTCAGCGGGTCCTTATGTTATTATCACCTGGACGACCGCGGCTGGGACTAACTTCAGGCTGCGCTCCAGGGACCCGCGCGCTGATCCCGTAAATAGCGTGGCTTTCCCTCGGGCGGCCCTTTGTTTACTGTATGTCAGGTTTACTTTGAAGAAAAAGCACAAGTGGGAAGGAGATTGCACGGCGTGAGCACAAAGCGCGGCTCCCGAGTGTTCACCTGCTGGATCTTATTCCACTTCTTCAGCATAATGAAACGATAAACAGGCACTTTACGATTGTTTGGCCTAGTTTGGATATGACTGAGTTTGGCTTATTTAATTCGCTGGTCGAGTTTTTTTTTGTTTATTTCCCAAACAGTGGGGCAGCGGTTGGTGTTCTTGGATTAGCATGCACACGTTTTTTTGTGAAGGGTCGAAAGTACATGTTTTTGGTACTTTCCTGGCTAAAACTACAAATGTGACTGTGTGAATGTTTTTGTAGAGGTTTTCTCCACCTGTCTGGTAGGGGTGATAGAATTTTCTATAGGAAACCTTAGTTTCTAAGAGCTCATTCTCTGGCAACTTGCACTTCCTTGTTTTGAGAGTGATCGCTTCAGTGGGTAGAATAGTCTGTAAAGAAGGTCAGGTGCTTTTCAGGATCAAAACGTAAACATGGGCACAAAAAAACGAAAAAATCCATGTTTTGGTCCTGGCTGGAAGCAGTGTTCCGACTAACAACCTTTCATTCATTCCAAATAATTACTGAACTAGTCCTTCGGTTATGGCTGCCTTGCCTTGTTTTTAACTTGTTGAAGAGCTTAAATGGTGTAAACAATAATATGGACCTAGACTTCAACCACACTGTCACACACTTCACCAAAGGGTGTGAAGATAATAATCTTTATAACACAGCGCGTCTGTCCTCTCGACGGCTTCCAAAACTGACCCCAAATCCGCAAAGACAGGCCTGTGTTTGTGAGCGTGGGAAAACGTGTGTGTCCCGATGGGTCAACGGTGTCAACAATGTCACAACACCGCAGCGCTAGGCTACTGCTACTACGAAGCTTCAACTTGGCTATAGTTCTGTCAAATGGAGATAAAAGTTGGCGACAGGAAGTGGAGGATGGAGGAGGCGGAGGAGAAAGCGGGGAGGCTAGCCGCCGTTAGCGGCGAGGTGAAGCTAAACAGTTCGTCTCCAAACTCAGTAAGAGCCGCTAAACTCTGTTCGTGGTTGAAATGTAGCTGGAAAAGGTGGTTGTCGTGAACTTTTGCTGATATAAAGTTGTGCTGTGTCGTGTGTGGGGCTGTGGCCATGAAATGAGTTGTTTGTGCTGCTGGTTTAACAGAGAAGTGAAAAAAGGAGGCGCGGCGGTGTTTTTCTGTCTTTATATCTCTCTGTCATTCACATTTGTGTCGGTAAAATCATTCATGTTTCTCCTGTGCGTCCAAAATCGGGCTTAAAAATCAAACATGTTTGATTTACTACGACTGAAGTCTAGTCGCGTCTTTCTACCGCCCACACTACACGATTCCAACGTCAGTCCAGTCGTGACCCCCCCCACACTACACGACCCCCCCAAAACTACACGACCCTTCGTGTGACCGCCTTCGACTAGACGCGACTCGATTAGACTCGGCACGACTGAGAATCAGAGCGAAATCGGGCATAAAAGTTGTGTAGTGTGTGCTGACCTTTAACTGTCAAGAACAAAACCAAACTCCCAGGGTAACGGACAGAAAATTATAGGACTCCCCTCACCAAACCTCAAAGATCTGAACAACCATTGGACGCGTTGCACTCTCCAGAGACTCCACACACCCCCTGCACGTTCACCTCACCCCTCTGCCCTCAGGACGGAGGTACAGGACGCTCAGATGCGGGAAGGCTCGTTTTATAAAAAGCCTGATACAGTCGCAGTTCTTAACACCAGGCCCCGCTGTGTTAAGGTTAAGGCATACTTTATTAATCCTCTTAGGGAACTTCATTCTCTGCATTTGACCCTGTCACAGTATCAAAATCTGAAGCTTGATACATTGAAGCAGGCAATAAACGTGAAACACAATGATACACAACTTTGAGTCAAGAAAAATGGAGAAAGCCGATAAATATTTGGGTTCCCCTTGGGGCCAGGAGTCTTTAAAACGCTCGGCTTCCTTTACCTGCTTGGTTTACTTCCAGTTCTCCGGCATAATATAACGATCATAAACAGACCCTTGGATTTCTTTTTGTTTGGCCTAGTTTGATGCGGCTGAATCTGGCATGTTTTATTCATTGGGTCAGATTTTCCGTTTCCTTCCCAAACACACTAATCTCCATTGCAAATTCTCGAAAATTGCCAGAGCTGCCAATCCAGCCACCCATGCTTAATTCTCATTCAGTTTTTAATCACATCTTAAGGAGTTCAATATCGCCGGCTGATTAAAACATTATAAGACCCAGGTCGCGGCGTAATTACGGATTGGCCGGTCAGAATGAGCGCGGTAAATGATTTTATTTGAGGAAGATAATTACGTCGGGGGAAATGCATCACGCCTAACGGTCTTAACGGCAGCTATCCGTTCTGGAGGGGAGGTTAGATGGGCCATTTTCGACATCCCTACTGGACTGTATATTGTCTCGCGATGAGTTAAGGTCCTCAGCTGAATTACCGCGCCGCGTTATAGGCGCCGCCGCCGAAACGAATGGCCGCGCGAAGAGGCAAAGTATGGATTTAACTGCAATTAAAATGGATCATTTGGAAAAGTTTTACAGCCCTGACCTGAGGCGACGCTCCTCAGCCCCGCGCTTTGGCTGGAAATGTGTCTCTTTCTAATCACCAACTGATCTGCAGCTCGGGGTGGTACATCTGCATACAAAAGAAATCACTGCATGTGGTTTCTCAAAGACATTCACTTCATCTATATTATTTGCTGCGCACTGAGTATCACAACAGGAGTTCATGGAAATGGCTTATTTCATAATTGTCCGACATTCAATGGGGAAGCTACAGATGGGTTTTTCCGTCCTTAAATCCTTGAATACTCCTTTTAAAAGTCATAGAAGCACAAGTGGCAGGTTAGCGCTTGTGCTTCATAGCATGAAGGTGTGGGTTCAATCCCATAGACCGTATATATAATGGACAGCTTCTGCTCACTCCTCCCCGTTTACCATAAGGACCACGGTCATGGGGGAAAATCATGGTGGATTTACAGACTCCCCCTCCCCAGCTCTGACGAAGCATGTTCCTAAAAAGGGCATAAGGGCGGGATCTTCACTGTAGACCCCGCCCTTGTGTGACGTGTAGCTCGCGCTGCTCCAATGCTAACAGTCCAGACCCTCATTAAGTACGAGATTTCGAAAATTCTTCTTACAGTACCAGCCTGGTTTCTTAAATTGTGACTAACCCAGCGTTATCGCAGGAGGAATATCTATAGTCTAGTGTTGAAAAAATAGAAACCAGGCGTTAACGTTGTTTTTAACGTGTCTAAACTTCAATGCTTTTCAATGGGGAACTAGCGGCGATATGGAGGTACTACAGCAATGGCGGAGCAATGGCGGCCTCTAGTGTCGTGGGCATAAAGCAGAGCAGCCAGCGGCCATTGGTTCAGTCCCCAGACCAAGCCTTTCCTCCTGTGTGGATTTTGCATGTTCTCCCCGTGTCTGCACAGGTTACCTCCGGGTACTCCTGTTTAACCTACCACCAAAAACATGTACAATAGGATGAATGAGAGTGTTTGAGAGTGCGAGTGGCAGACAACAGATGGACATTAGCCCCATGGCGTGCCAAACATTTAACAATTAGTCTACCTTAAAGAGATATTTCAGGATTTTTGACATAGGGCCTCATTTCCTAGTTATCCAGAGTGTTGCTGATTTCTGGATATTTTTTTTTTTTAAATTCATTCAATTCTTATATTTGAAGAGTTACGTGGCGCTAGGCTTGTGCTAGGCTAGCGTATTTCTATGGTATCAGCTAGCCTGCATTAAACAGTCTGACCCGCTCCACAGTGCACCTGAGGCAAATATTATAACTTATAATGCCAGACTAACCATATAAATGCTTGCGTCGATAGAGTAATTTTTGGAATATAACTGACCGTGCCTCACATGAATGATCGCATTTTGAGGGACTATTTTCTAGCAGATCACTCCACTGCTGCGTAGTTTATACTGTATATCGTTAGTCTGGCGTTATAAATGATTTGTCTCAGGTGCACTATGGAGCGGGTCAGACTGTTGTTAATGCAGGCTAGCTGATATCGTAGAAATGCGCTAGCCTAGCACTAGCCTAGCGCCACGAAACTCTTCAAATATAAGAACAAAAACTTAAGACAAAATTAATTCCCAAAAAAATATCTCCAGAAATCAGCAACACTCTGGATAACTAGGAAATGAGGCCCTATGTCCAAAATCCTGAAATATATATATATAATATATATTTTACTCTATTATGCCCGAACTTCAATTCATTACATACAGAGTCTTTATTTCGGAGTTTTGCATCGTGAACAGGGCTCGACCGATATATCGGCCTTGTTGTTGTTTTGGAATCTACAGATTTTTCTTACAACTATCTTTCTATTGCATTCTGCTCAAAAGGAGTGGGCTGAAGCAAGAAGCTTATGAGCGCCTACCCCCAGTAGGGGTAAAGTCAGAAGTTTACATGCACTAAGATTACGATACCTTTAATACCAGGAATACCAGGAACAGGCCACCGTTTTTACATGATGAAACATGTTCTTACTTGAGCTTAGATGAGTTGATGCGTACCTGTCTGTTTTTTGTGTGTGCGCTCAGTCACGCTGAAATCTGGTTTCCACTGTATTTCTATATATTTCTATGATTGAAACCTCAATATCAATAAATCAATCAATCAATCAATCAACCTTTATTTGTATAGCGCTTTACAACAGCACCCGCTGAACCAAAGTGCTTTCCATAAGTGCAATATAATAAAAACAATTTTAGCACAAAATATTTAAGAAAATACATATACATTACACATGTGCAATTAGCAGTCAAAAGCGGCTTTAAACAAGTATGTTTTCAGCCTAGCTTTAAACAGTGTCAGGTCAGTGATGGCTCGTAACTCAACAGGCAGAGAGTTCCAGAGCCTCGGACCAGCCACTGAGAAGGAACGATCACCCCACTGCTTACTTTTGGTCCTGGGGACCTCCAGCAGGTGTTGTCCTGCAGACCGCAGCGCACTACTAGGCTGATGTGCAACAAGCAGGTCACATAAATAAGAAGGTGCAAGTCCATTAATTGATTTAAAAACAAACATTAAGAGTTTAAAATTAACCCTTGCATGTACTGGGAGCCAGTGTAAGGAGTGCAGCACTGGAGTGATGTGGCTGCACCGGCGAGTGTTTGTGAGCAGCCGAGCTGCAGCGTTTTGCACCAATTGCAGCCGGTTTAAAGTGCACTTGTTCACACCCACATAAAGTGCATTGCAATAGTCAATACGGGAGCTAATAAAAGCGTGCATAGCCTTCTCTAAGTCATCCTGACCGAGGAAAGGTTTCACCTTGGCCAGGAGACGGAGCTGAAAAAAGCTTGTCTGAACAACAGTGTCCATCTGTTTGTCGAATTTCAGTTGGTCGTCGAACTGAACCCCTAAATTTCTCACCACTGTTTGAGAAAAAGGGGCAAGGGTTCCCAGGTCCAACACAGAGTCCATAAATTTAGGTCCAAACAAAATGCACTCACTTTTACTCTCGTTAAGATGTAAAAAGTTCTGTATGAGCCATTTCTTGATGTCAGCCAGGGCATTGTGGATGGACTGTAGCGCTGCTGTGCTGTTTGGCAAGATGGGTAGATAGACCTGTATATCGTCCGCATAAAAATGAAACGACAAGTTGTGTTTTAAAATGACAGCGCTCAGTGGCAGCATATACAGTGAAAACAACAGTGGACCAAGGATGGAGCCTTGAGGTACCCCAGTGGTCAGAGGGACAGTGGAGGATGTCAGATCATTCATCAAGACCCTGAAGCTCCTGTCAGTCACTGACAGGAGTTAAATGTTTAGCTATAGGCTATCTGAGGCCAGGCCAACCCCCTTTATATCGGTATCGGACCCCTAAAATCCATACCGGTCGAGCCCTAATCGTGAATTATGTTCAATGTGCTATAAGCGCTGATGCAACACATGACTTCTCCTGGGATTTTCAGTCCATTATTTCTATTTATTTATTTTTTATGAATTTATTTATTTATTTATTTATTTATCAGGGACGATACAATCAACATAGTTACAATTAATATTTGCAGCTAATGCGATGCATGAAGAGCTTTTAGCTAGTGCTAATTCGCAGCTCATGTCCCTGGCTGGGCCTTTCTACGCAGTTTACAATAATAAAATACATTAATACAACATTTGTATAAAACTTTGTCAATCACACTCATACATACTGTATGCACTCACACCTACATTCACTCTATATTTCTTCTTAACCTTTAACCTCAGACAAAAACACCTACTATTATGAACACAGATAGACAGATAGATTTGCAGTCGAGTTGACATTCAACACCACAACGTTAATCATTTAACAGAAAAGTGAGAACAACAAACAACACTACGCAAAGAAAGACCAATACATCAGCGATGCAACTTGTTGAGTAGCAAATAGCTGATGTGAAAACGGGCTCTTCTCTATTGAAGTGTCCAGTATCTGCATCCAGAGGGGAGGAGCTAAAGTAGAGGAGCTGAGCAGCTCTTTCAGTGGCAGACTGAGACACCCTCAGTGTAAGAAGGAGCGCTACCGCAAGACCTTCATCCCCACTGCTGTCAGACTGTACAACAAGACTGTAAAGCAACATGTGCAATAACCCCCCTTTGCAAAACCATGTGCAATAATCTATGTATCTGCTGCACTTTATTCCCTGTACCAGCATCACTTATTGACAACCTGCACCAGGACTGTAACCATACCCCCCAATATTCTACTGTATATAACTGTTCTAATTTTTATCCTATCTTTATTTATTATTATTCCCTTATTGTTATAACTCAGCCCCCTAAGAGTTTTGCTTTACTTATTGTGTAAGATACCTCGTTATTCTCTATTTAACTGTTTGCACATTTCCTGTCTTTTTTTGCACACTCTGAGTGATCTTATTGAATGTAACAAGTGAATTTCCCCGTTGTGAGATCAATAAAGGATTATCTTATTTTATCTTATAGATTATGGTGGGCTATAGCTCTGTTGCTGATGAAGTGCCCTCCAGTAAAGTCTTTAAAGCAGTACTAAGTAACTCTTCCCCCTAGAGGCCATAACCGCAACTGCCGGTGTAGTAGCAAGTTACGATTTTTTAACTTATTAATGGTCTTGGAGAGTAAATACTACGCTGACAGGAAAGGCGAAGGGAGAGAGGGTTACTGTGCAACCAATTATACAACGGAAATATTTTTTTTCACTCAAACTTGGCTGTAAATACTGTTTAAAGTGACGTTAGCCCGCAGTTAGCTTTGCCCGTTAGCATGTTAGCTTCTTCTTCGTGATTCCATTAGTGTGTATTGCTTTCTCCGCAAACATGGTTTTCTGGCCAGAGACATCAGGGGGAGATGAAAGACCCTCCAATCATCCCATAAACACTTGTATTACCCCCAAAGGGACTACGGAAAGGATTTATTAAGGTAAATAAGTTACTTAGTACTGCTTTAATCTAAGGGCTGATGCATCCAGGCATGTAGCGGTTTGTCCATCCATCCATCCATCCATTTTCTTCTGCTTTATCCGGGGCCGGGTCGCGGGGGCAGCAGTCTCAGCAGAGATGCCCAAACTTCCCGATCCACACACACCTCCTCCAGCTGTTCTGGGGGGACCCCGAGGCGACACCAGGCCAGCTCGGAGACATAGTCCCACCACTGTGTCCTGGGTCTTCCACGAGGCCTTGTCCCACTAGGACATGCCTGGAACACCTCCCGCGGGAGGCGACCATGTAGCGGTTTGTGTAAATCATATATCTTAATTGAAAACAGCATAAAACTGTGGATTGAGGACAAATGAAACACCTGGTTTGAACTGATCTTGCCTCTCACAGAACTATTATATTCATGAATACACTCAACACTTACAGATTGCTCATATCGGCACTTCTGTGCACAGAAACAATAGAGCTAAAGCAGAATTTGAATAAGCTGATTGAGATCAGTATTGCATTTTAAAACCAACAAAGTGCAAGACTGTGCTCTTACTCCAAAAGTAAAATACCGCTGAAATGGACATAGGAAGCTTCAGGACAAGACGATTGCCCGCATGCACACAAAGCGGCGCCTGTACCATGAATTAGAATTGTTGATTTGACACCAGGCTTATGTCATCCGCGGCATGCATTTCCCTTAATGAAGCACATGTTTGATCTGGACCATTGTAAGCTGCTCACACACTCGAGTCCCACAGTGGCCCTTCACGGTCCTGTAATGGGGAAGATGCAAATGCGGCTCGGCCCGAACTTATTGTCTCACTAAATTATGAGCAACAGCGTGATCCGTACTTCCTCCCCGCCAAAGCCTCATCTCTTTTGGCACGGTTATAGCGGGACACAACAAAAGCGACGCGTGCGCACGTTCATCCCGTGCACGTCGTCGGCGCTCAGAGAACTCGCTTTGATCTCGCCTCTCGCTGGCGCTAGTCTTGGCGAAGGATTTTAAGAAAGAAAGTAATCGTCTGAATAAACAGAAGATAATAATAGACCACTCCACAATGCGCGCTACTTCCTGAAGTGATTTGTGGAAAAATAGCAGCAAAAAGAACGATATTTCCTACTCTGCTTTCAACCAAATGGAAGAAAATTAATATCTTCAAACAGCTTTAATCTGCTTTGATGGTCTTGAGGCGAGTTTCTTTTTTACAAATCCTAAATGTGCTCAAGTTTAGAGACATGTTGTTTGGCCAAAGAATAATGTGGGATTTTGCCTGGTACATGTAAAATAAATGGGTTCTGAAACCTCAAATATGAAGCGATCAAAGTATAGACGGCTTTTTTGTCTGGAGATTTGAATCATTTATACATGAATGCAATGTTAGTCATGCACTTATAGGCTTTCTAAGTTACATAACAGAAACGGTTTTAAGATGATGATGAATTTTATTACATTTCACCCCAAAAAAATCTTACATTTAAAGGGACTATACAGACTTTAAAAATGTTAAAAGTAAGTATTTTCCTCCCCCTACATGTTCCAGCCATGTCCTAATTTGTTAATTCTGGTCTGAAGTGCCGTCATGCACAAGCTTAATATAGAAGCTGCAGTTACACGTATGACCTGAGGTGGCAGTAGTGAGTATAAAATGGTTAACTTGCATCTAGCCCCTCTAAGTACATTATACATTTAATACAAGATTCAACTTTGGAAAAGCACTGTAAGACAATAGTTAGCGCTGATTAATAGACTAACAAAAAACTAGAGCAACTGAAAGTACCTCGCTCAGTACCTCGCTTTGTGGTGAAGTGTGGTGTATCTCATTAGCTTATATTAACGAACGGAAATTGGGGGATTATCTACATAAAATAACAGCAAGGGGAAGTCGCGGGACCCCAGGCTAATTATAGTAGGAGGCGCAGCAATTTTCAACTTTCAATTTGTTTCTGTTTAACATAATACAGAAATGCTCATGCACTATTGTAGCCATTATTATGTGGTCATAATAATGTGGCCATTGACACCTTAACACTCTCAACTTACAGCCACATTGTTCCATTATCATAAATCTACAGGCTGAACGTCAGTCCTGTCGAAACATGCAAAAAGAAGCCATAACACACGCCCTCATGGGTTCTCCATTTTTGTAAATCCAATTTGAAGTTGAACTTCAGCTTTTTAATGACATCTCCGCCACAAAGAGAAAGTCCAAATGTGTGGTAGCCTAGAAGCTAACAAACGTCAACTCTTTTCTTTCAATTTTGACTTTAAGCAGAAAAAAACAGGCCCACATTAGTCCAAATCATAGATAATCATGTAAAATACACACCATTTTTATTTTGTACATACTGTGTCTGTTGGGGATAGTTTTTTCTCATGACTCCAGTCCAAGCCAAGGCATGTTGTTGCCTACTGGACCTGTATGACAGGGAGCAGGGGAAAACGGCCCTCGGCATCCCAGCGCCTGCGTCCATGGAATTAGCCGTGCACACGGGACTTGGCGTGTGCATGTGCAGGCAGCAGGAGAAAGTAACCCCCAGATTCCACATTCTCCGTGCTCGCCCCGCTCCGCTCCGTTCCACTCCGCCCCGACCTCCGCAGCAAATGCGTTGCTATGTTGAACGTTCAGAAACATTCCACATCGTCCACTCCGCTCCGAGGGGCCTACGTCGCCTCTCCGCCTCTCCGCCTCGCCACGATAAAAATACGGATCAACTCTATTTTCAGGTCCGTCTGCGCCGCGTCAGCTCCGGCCGGATCAGGCTCCACAGTTCAGATCGCACCAAACGGGAAAGAGAACGACAACAATATCCGTATTTTCAAAGTAAATACCCTCCGAGCGGACTTTATTTTAACGAAAATGTCACTATTTCACACAAAGTGACCTCGATAATTCCCTCTGGGGAGTTTGTTATCACAAAAACAATCACACGACCCGATTCAGCTTCTGTTGCTTTCGTACACGTAACTTTTTCTCCTGCCTCTCTCTCCCTCGCGCATGAGGGGGGCACAGGCTTCATGCTTCAACGCGGTATAGCTCGCATGCTCATAAACAGTTGTTTATTATTTTATTGGGAGTTTTATTTCTCAAAGTCGTTGCTTTGTGCGCGTGCTCCTCGTGGAGCTGGAGCACTGACGGAGAGGACCGGGGCGGACTGAAGCGGAGACAGTGGGCGTTGATGTCGCAGCCATTCGGAGTCGGGGCGGAGCGGAGTGGAGCTGAGCGCACAGGCGGATGATGTGGAATCCCGGGGTAAGACACAGATGCGGGACATGTTTCAGTAACTTTGTGAACGTTGATCTGTGCGATAAGAGCGGGGCGGGTGTCTGTGAAGTGAAACCAACAAATTTGTGTCCACTTGTCTTTGCTGCCTCTTTCTCCACATTGTAAAGTAGCAGAATGCTGTTCATTTATTATGAAAAAGGTACAGATAGTTGATTTTAAAATGCATTTTCCTTGGGTTTCTTGCTGGATGCTATGACCCCCCCTTCCAGTATCCCTGGCGTGTATGTGCACATAAACATTGAAGTGTACCCAGTGAAAAGTCAATAAAAACACTCTATGTGGTGATCGCTGTTGCCTGAGATTTAGTGCGGTTTGACTGGCCATAGCGGCGTGTGATAAATGCAGTTATCGCAGCAGCCCTATAATCAAGAATAACACGTTCTACAATTACCGCAGTCATAAAAGCTCAGACGAAGGTATATCGTAAGAATTTTAGCACCCACGGTAAACTCACTCATCAGTAACTGCTGAAGAAACACTGGCCAGCATTAAATCCACCCCAAAACACATGAATCCAAGTGCCTATTGTCCCAAAAGAACCGGTGCAGCTGATACGAAGGGGGTTGGCCAGTAGCCGATGTACAGTGGGTTGCATAAGTATCAGCCTGCCGACATTTTGCCACGCTGTGGACCATAAACATAAATCACTGAAATTTAACGTGAAAGACACACACTAAGTGACACACAATTGTGAAGTGAAATTAAATCTATACATGATTTAGATTTTTTTTTATATATAAATAAAAACTGACAAGTGGAATGTGCTTAACTACCTGCCCCCGTTTACTTTAGTGCAACCAATTGCCTTCAGAAGTTGAATGAAGATTTTTTTAATGCTCACATGTTGACCTAAGTTATTGAGAAGTATAAAGCTTAGGTTAGGGTTAGGTTATAAAAAGATTTCCAAAGCTTTGAACATCTCTCAAGGTACAGTTAAATACACCATCCAGGAATGGAAAGAGTCTGGCATCACTGCAAACCTACCAAGACCCGGCCGTCCTCCTAAACTTACTGACCGAACATGGACAGCACCGACCACAGCTGTTACCAAGAAGCCTATGATGACCCTGGATGAACTGCAGAGAGCTACAGCTCAGGTGGGGGAAACTGTCCACAGAACAACTATGAGTTGCACACTGCACAAATCGGGCCTTCATGACGGAGTGAAAACCAAAAGAAGTCCTGTTTTGTGTTTGCCAGACACCATGTGGCCTCCATGTGGCTTCTGGCAAACAGAAAACAGGACTTCAAATGATTTTCTTTCAAAAATATCTTGTTCTAGCCACTCTGCCAAAAGGCCAGATTTCACTTCACGATTGTGTGTCACTAAGTGTGTGTCTTTAACATGAAATCGAATATGGTCCATAGTATGGCAAAATGTCTAAAAGTTAAAGGAAACAAACCGTCTCCGTTCTTCTTTGGTAATGTTTGTTTTGACACGAATGGACCATACGTTTTCCTGGGATGTCAATCACACTCACCCAAACTCAAGGTGAAAAGCTCCCCGACTATAACCATTGCGTAGAACGGGAGACGCGGTGCAGACTTGGTCGATCGGTCTGCTTTTCTGGCCTCATGAAGTAATGATGTCCAGCTATATAAAACAAAAAGGTGTCCCGGCAGACAGGTGTTATGAAGCTAATGGCCTTTCTGACAGCCTCACAGTGGAGCGAGTTAGCGGTCAGTCAGGAGCAGGGCTGACGGACGCTGGTCGAGAGCCTGACTGAAGTCTCCACGGCGCCTATTGATTCCTGTCACTTCATAATGACAACCAGTATGTGTCACAGCACCTTGGATATATCAACCATCTGGGGCGCACTGGCATACCTATTCTAAAGGTTATCACAAAGGGGAGGAGAAAACCTGAAATGTCTGATGTGACTGATTGCGTTGGGGAAAGTGAGGTATTGTCTCATCCGTCAGTTCCGCTTGGGCAACGTGTCAGGAGCAATTGGAGGTGCAGTGCTCTGGGGCTCTTCTGCAGATCTCTGGCTTGATTCACGGCCCCAGCTGGAGGTTTAGGCTATTGTACATGTTTTGGGTTGATGGAGGACACCTTTATGGACGTTTTACTTTACTTTTTTTTTAACTGTTATCAAGCTTTCCAGGAAATCACTACCAATGCGGCGCTCCCTTGTCTTTCGTTTGGTATCCACGTGTAGCACGAAAGACGGCCGAGATAATGCTGTAATTAAAATATGGTCATTTCACACACATGCGTAGATGTCAAAACTTTAGAGACGTTTTCTCCAAATGGGGTTTTCATTCCACTTTAGTAGCTCCGACAGACTCCAAACCTTCCAGGCTTGGACCTCAACAATATACGTTATCTACAGCACATGTGTCAAGGTCAGGGCCCGCGGGCAGCATGATTTAGTGCCCCTTTGAGAAGCATGAATTCCTGAGCATGTCAAAAGTAAGTCTCTAGCCCATTCCTGTGCGGAGTTATGGATTGTTGAAGAAATAACCAGTTTGCTCACTCCAACCACTAGGGGGCAGCTTAAATTTAAAAAAAAGAAAGAATTCCACAGGTGTCCAGCAGAGGGCACAGACATAATAAGAGATCAGGATATAAACAGCATATTATAGCCACGTGGTAAATGGTCAGGGTGGTTGTGGCTACAATAGTAACTTGCTGCCATCAAATGTGGAGTGAATTTTTTATTTTTTTATTTATTTATTTAGCACTTTAGCACAACTAGTCAAAAAGAACACAAAAAGCATCCATTCGGATGTATGAATATACAACAAAATAATGAATAATAATAATAGCATGTGCATGTGTGGAGTGAATCAATCTAATTCTCAGCCTGATTTATTGAGCTTTGAACCGCATGAAAACCAAAAGGCAAAATTTATTTTTTTACAGATTTGTTTCAGTTTCCATCCATTTACTTCCACTTGTCCGTTGCCGGGTTGTGGGGGGCAGCCGTTGGAGCTGCCCAAATCACATTGCACCAGCTCCTTATGGCTCCTCCTGCAGGTGGTGGGTCCACGGGAGGACGGCCTCATGATTAAATGGGCCTGTTGGTCTCTCATAAGGGGCTTCTTGTTTCAGTTTCATCTAGTGTAATTAACAAAATCCCCTCTGAAAATCTTCATCACTAACATAAAGTCATACATGTAAACCTGGCTCTTTCCATTATTTAGATGTCATCAGTGCAAATACAGTCAGTTATTGTTATTTTTAATAGACAAAATATGAAAACATACATAAAACATACACATTTTCCTCATATTTACAAAAGATGGCGTGTTTACATGCATGAGTCCCATGTGTGTTCATTAACACGCACTGTCCCGACCAAATGTCAGTGGTCTACAATCTTTTGTTTTCGACAAAAGGTGACGAGAGGTCTCAACTGAAAGACAGGGACATGTTTTGTTGCATGTGGAAGTAACACAAATGTAAAATAATAATTATGACATTTCAACAGAAAACCGTCTGTTTAGTGCATTTAACCATGTCTCACTTACTGCTTCATTAATAAAGTACACTTCTCACTGATAACGCTGCTGTGGATGGAGATTACATATGAGATGGAACCATATATGAAACAGTTTACATACTGTATACAAACATATATGATTTGTCCGTTCAACATAATCTGCAGCCATTACTTTACTCTCGTGACGGCTGTCTTGCAACGACATCAGTCCAGCCGTCTATATTTCTGTCATATATGAACCGCCAGTCACTCCGAATAACCTCTGTGATAGTCAATTGCCATGGCGACTGAAGAAAACGCATCAAACTGGGCCGATATCGACATTTACGCGCAGAGGGACCGCAATCAGCTGCATCCCTGGACCTTGATCACCAATGACAACAAATCAAGAAATCTCATTCCCGGCGCGCCGGAGTGCTCTCGCCGTGTGAGGGCGACCCAATGATCAGTGGGGAATTGTGCAAATGGACACCGCAATTGTTGATGATTTGTCCAAGTGGTAATGTATCACCCTGGGTTGTTATTTTTCCATTAGCGACATCTCATTTGAGCAAGAGGTGATGATCAAAGAAAAAATGAAGCGAACAAAATCAGGCCAGAGACACATTGTTATTCCTGTTTTTACAAAGCCACAAAAAAAAGACTCATTTCGCAACTAATCTGTCTAAGACCCTGTGTTGTGGGGTGAATAAAGGTACTTCTGAGCCAAAATAACGCAATTATGAGCAATGCCAACCTGGCGGTCGCTGGAGAGGGTAGCACATTCCAGTTAATCAAACAAGATAGCCATTTTATTTGATCTATTTCCAACCTGACAAAGCAGCCAAAGCAGTGGGATGAAGCCAAGTGATGGATCTTGCAAGCATCCACTGGACTTGAGTGTTCACAATAGAAATAGTTGGAGAAGCTCCAACGTCTAGAAACAATAAGATCTATCATGAACAATGAGCAATAGAGAGATGGAAGAGTTTGAGAACGGGGCTGGGGCCTCATTTATAAAGCTCACGTGCAAACAAAATGAGGCCAAAACCTGACGTACGAATTGTCTGCGCCAAAGGTGGTAATCATAGAAAACAAACTGAATGTGTGCGCACCTCTCAGGAACGCTGCATATGCATGATAGAAGGTCGGGTAACAGGAGGTCAGTTTGTGGAAATTAAGTTTGGTGCATTTTTTTTAAACAGCTCATTTATACTTCAACGATGAGGATAAATCACTTTGTGTAAAATGATCTTTAGTTTCTATGCTTACAAAGTTTCTATCATTGTTGACGCCGACAACAAACACACTGGTTCCCATGGAAGCCTTTAGACAAGAAGCTGGAACAATTTTATAGCCTGGCATCCAGACTAATCTCCGATGTTTATTAATTAATAAACAGGAGACTAGTCTGGCGACCCTGTCGTAGAAAAGCTACTGCTTGAGGCGGGACTAATGTGGGACAACCAAAGCGCATAGCAGCCAATGAGAACATAGCGGATGTGACGACAGAAACAGCGACAAGAAAGTTGTATCATTCGGACATTAACAATGGCGCTCCTGCCACACGGAGTTCAGTAAATGACTTCTGTTGTTTATGTCAGAAAAACTTAAAAATACAAGCATACCGGAGCATTACGTGAAGTGGTTGCTTGTGTTGAAAAACTACAAAACAAAGGCGCAACAACATGACGCCCGTTCAGGGAGCTGCTCTGATTGGTCGGTAGGCTCCATATCGCTGCGTCACTTCCTTTGAAAGCGCGCAATGGAGTGTTGCCAGACCCTCTTCTGTAAAGAAGCGGAGTCTGGTTGGCGAGACTAACAATTTTATGCTTTTAACCAAAGTCTGACCAACTCCTGCAGAGGCCGCACCAAGACTTGGTCCAAAGCACGAGTCCATTCAGCGACGTTATTCCACCGTCCTCTTGCTCACATCACCCAATCCACTGACCTCTCTTCACTCGCACCACCAAGAGTAAACCGCTACCTCATCCAACACAAAACCCCGACTGTACGTACGTCGTACGGCATACACGAGAAACAATACCTAAGTGATTAAAAAGCCAATTTCTACCATTTCAGAAAGGTTAAGTTTCACAAACAGCAATTGGCAAATATCCCAATCCCAAAGGCTCTTCTTTACGTTCTTAACGAGTATTTCCAAAAGTTTTATGTTGAGACAGTGCACTGTGCCAGTACTTGTGGTCAGAGAAGCAGCACTAACTTGCCAATAAAGATCCACGAGCCTGTGTCTCTGCTGCAGCTCGAGTCCCCACCCTCACTGAGCTCCACGTCTCATTAAAACCCTCTCATTATCGCCTCATGTTCAGGTCAATCTCATAGATGGGTTACTTTAACTTTAACTTTAAAATATCTGCCATCAAATAAATGCTTATATTTTCTTCTATTCATTGGGTGAATGTTGCTCGGTGTGGCTTGCTTTCTAGTAGGAGTATTTTTATCTCAAATTAAATCATGAACATTCAGGGCATTGTGCAGCTATAAAAACACAGCCCTCTCTTCATATGCGCCATGTTTTGGGTGAAGTCAGTGAAGCTTGAGGTGTTTGATGGCGTTTCTATGGCCTAGTGCCCACTGCTGCCTCATAGACTGTGACTCTGCTGGTGTATCCAAGGGTCTCCAAAGGGTAAATCTTTCTGTATGAACTCCAGTTGAACATCAGGAGCGCATTTCATACAGTTCATCTCCTGTTCCGCAGCGTGCCTTCATGCAGAACTCTTAGTTTTACCTAAACTTCTCTCCGGAGCACTCTGCCCTCCAAAGCCAGAGCATCAAGTGTCTGGGGAAAAATACATATGGACAGCTTTTATCTCGCGACCCCGTGATCAAAGGTTAGCCGGCGCAATCGTGCGTTTTCATCCGAGGGGCGACCGCCGCGTCGCTTCTGAAGACGTCCTCGACAGACAGAGCAAACACTATTAACCGGCGGCAAAAGAGCGCGGCCCGGCAATCTTTAAAGGGAATCTGATTGATTCTCGCTGCAATAAGCTATTATCTACAATCAGTGGTCCTCAGATGAGAAAGGGCGAGTTGATAGGACAGAGCACGGCGAGCGCATGCTAAATAGTGGCGGTGACGCGCCAAGGCTGTCTGGACAAGCGAGAAACAGTTTAGAACGAGAAAGAGCAGGGACTTAAGGGAGTAACTTTGAAGGATACAAATATCTTATCTTTCTGCAATCATAAAACACAGAGCAAAAACAAAAGCTTTCTTCTGGAATAATAATAATTGTGCATTAGTGTTAGCTTTTTTCAAGTTGTTCTATACACTGCGTTCCAAATTATAATGCAGATTGTATTTCAGTGCCATAAAGGCCCCCCCCCCCAAAAAAAAAAAAAAAGTTTTCAATGAAACTCATGGATGGTAATATGTGGCTAAGGGCTCTTTGAATCACTGACATCAATCTCAGACGCCTGTGATGATTAGTTGACAGTTAAGGGAAAAACTACTGAAAACATTATAAAGCAGACCACCATTTTCAAGTAATATGGGAAGGAAAAAGGATCTCCCTGCTGAAAGCATGAAATAGTTGAATGCATTGATCTAGGTATGAAAACCTTTGATATTTCACGAAAGATCATCGTACTGTTAAGAGATTTGCGACTGATTCAGAGCACACACGGGTTTGTGCAGAAACCGGCACAAAAAGGACGGTTTCTGCCATACAAATACATCAGATTAAGAGAACAGCTGCTACAAAGCAGCAAACGGGTATTTGAAGCTGCTGGTGCCACTGGAGTCTCCCGAACATCAAGGTGTAGGACCCTCCAGAGGCTGCAGTTGAATGTTCACTAACAGAAACGGCTGCAATGGGCTCAGAATGGTCCATTGGATGGCCCTGGATGGTCAGATGGATGGAGTAGTGGGTGGTTGGTGAATGGCCACCATGTCCCAACGAGGCTGTGACGTCAGTAGGGAGGGGGCGGAGGCATGTTTTGGGCCAGAATTGTAGGGAGAGAGCTGGTCGGCCCCTTTAGGATCCCTGAAGGTGTGAAAATGACCTCTGAAAAATATGCCTTTCTGACTGACCACTGTCTTCAGTGCTACAAAAAGAAGAGCCGTGCTTTCCCGAACAAGATCATCTTCATGCATGACAACACACCATGTCCTGCTGTAAAGAATACCTCTGCATCACTGGCTGCTATGGGCATCGAAGGAGATAAACTCATGATGTGGACCCCCTCTTCCCCTGACCTCAACCCTATTGAGAACCTTGGGAGCCTCAAGAAAAACTTTCAAATCTAAGAAAAGAAACACCTTTAAAATGTATTGAAACCCTAAGTTGCATAATAATTTGGAACAGTAGATTAGGTTTTTTCAACCACATTCAAATGGTCCTCTAACAGCTAAAGACTTGAACATGATGCAGACTGTCATTTGAGTTGACAATTTAGAAAATATTAGAAAAATGTCATTTGCATAATAATGTAATAATAATTTAATGTGATAGTATGAATTAGTCCAGTGTGGTAAGCTATAGGTCATTAGCCTGTTAGCATAGGGTGCCCAGAAAACAAAGCCTAAAATTCAGCTTCAAACACAAGGAGAAGAGTGTTTTAAACAAGTGTTCCCTCCTTAATTCACCCACTAAATGTAGCGCAGGGATGTGTGAGTAATGAGACGACAGCTGTTTTAGCAGGTTATTAGCGAGAGGCAGACTGAAGTTCCAGCTCAGAGCGCTCCGGGGTTTCTTTGCCTCGGTGCGTCTCTCGTCTCTGTCAACAAAGTTTACAGTTTCCTCTGACCTGAGACCGGGCTGTTCTTGTTACAGCCATGCACCGTTCAAATGGACCTGTTTGACCATTGGGGGAGTCGGCTGGAGAGGGGCAGTTCTCGAGCGCTCTCCCATCAACAATCAACAGTCTACAGTCAACCTACATCAATTTAGTAATGTTTCATCAACGAAAAAGAATGCATTTTCATCATTATGCATTATAACCAAAAGAATAATTTTGAAAAAATGGATAGATTATGAGTGTCCGACTCATTACGACTGGTACGCACAAGTTATGGAGACGATATCAGTAGAAAAAAGAGCTTTTAGATTATATAATCAGGAATCCGATCTTGAAACATGGGATCCATTACATGAATTTATCTTGAGTGTTAATTGAATGTACGTAGAGTTCTCTTTTATGTGAATGGACTTGTCCTTACTAATATTAATATTGATATTATCATCTGTAAATATTGTTATATTGGTCGCGGGTGGTAGTGACGGAAAAAAACATGGGAGTCATTGTGGCACTGTTAGTGGAAAGTTTTACTGCTGTTCATGATATATGTATTTATGACTGTGTGTATATGTATATGTGTTTACGTATGAAAGTACGTGTATGTATGTGTGCGTGTATGTCTATATACATGTGCACATATCGTTATTGTTCTTGTTTTTATGTCTGTTGTTTACTTGAGCCCTTTAGTATATATGTCTTCTCTATAGCTTTGTAAAAATTGGTATTTAGTATTTTTCTTTTTTCTTTTTCTCCTTTTCTTTCTCCTTTTCTTTTCTCTGTTGATTGTAAATGTATTGAATAAAAATTAGTAAAAAACAAAAAACAATCAACAGTCTCCGTATGGATTTTTTTTTTTTCATGGAAGTGGGACACAGGGCACAGAATCAGGACTGTCGCAAGTAAATCGAAAGATCTGGTCACTCTATCCTAGTATTTAGAAGTCAACATTGCATTGTCAGAAGCAGGAATTCCCTCGTAAAGATGAATTAAGCAGGTTGTTCTTTGGTTCAAGTGAGCTCTAAAGTTTGGAGGGTCGTAAAATCTCAGTCTGGCAAAGGAAAAATCTAAGTATTTGTCTGTTCTCTCGGGAGGCTGGGGATGTGTTGCCACAGCTGTAGACCGATGGAAAAGTGGCTGCCAATCTTCACCAACGCTCTCTCCCAAACGCCACCGATCACTCAAACATCAGATTTATTTATAGGCACGTGTCTTACCCGAGGACACAGCAGAAGTATGCGACCGTCGGAGCACCGAGCCACTGTAAAAGGTATCAGGTTTGGGAAGAATCATTTTCCTGACAAACACTGGGTCTGATAGGCATTTTTTTTTTTTTTACATCAAGAGTCAGTGCATTGTGCGTTTTAAATCTATTTTGGGAGCGCTGATATTTCAGAGAAGACTGAAATATGAACAGTTATTACAAACAAAATCAATCAAAGTTTATTTATATAGCATTTTTTTTTACGACGCCACAGTTCTTCACAGAAAGAGAAAAGAATTTAAAAACATAAAATGATTGCATCCGTGACATTATTCAGTTATGCACTTCAGAGCCATCCAAAGAACATGACAAACAAAATGCAAACTAGTGGTAGGTGGTACAGTGGTATAGTTCAACTGTTCTTCAGTGGTTGATGTTAGTCACTCTAGGACAGCTGTCAGCGGAGGATTGAACTCTGAGAGAGGCCGTTGATTCTGTCTCCTGTTAATGGCAGGTGGTAATGATGTGTTGACGTTCTTCTGCTTGACTTGTAGCCAATATATGCTAGCATAGCCTTAAGGCACACACGCTAAAGTTGCTATATAGGCCATTCCGCCTTTGCTCTGCCTGATCCCGTCAGATCTCGAAGCTCAGCAGGAAGGGCCTGGTTCGTACATGGATGGGAGACCGTTTGGGAAACACTAGGAAGGTGAATGTAGTGAGTGAGTGGTTGGTGGTGGTCTGAGGGGCCGATTGTGCAGATTGTCGCTTCTGTCAGTCTACCCCAAGGCAACTGTGGCTACAGTTCTAGCTTACCACAGAGTGAATGAATAATGCAATGTAAAGCGTCTTTGAGAGTCCAGAAAAGCTCTTCCGCCCTGCTCTACTAGTTCTCAGACTATGTGGAGTAAAATTCTGGTTAATACCAGCGATAGAAATTCCCCATTTCTCATTTAGACCTTATTTGGTCCTGGTCAATAATAATAATTATTATAATAATAATAATAATAATAATAATGGTTGATTGGTTGGTTTCATATAGCACTTTTCTGGACACTCAAAGACACTTTACATTGCACTATTTGTTCACTCCATACTCGGTGGTGGTAGGCACCGAGTGATGGAAGCGCGCCAACCAGTTTGCATCATCGGCCCCTCCAACCACCACCAACCACTCACTCACTACATTCGCTAGGCTTCCTGGTGTTTCCAAACGGTCTCCCATCCAAGTACCGACCAGGCCCTTCCCTGCTTAGCTTCCAAGATCTGACGGGATCGGGCAGAGCAAAGGCGGTGTGGCCACGATTAAGCACTGATATAGCCTTCATTCAGTCCTCATATTCTCTGTCAAAATCTAAATTGGTTGCAGTTTCATAGTTTGTTGTAAGTGCATACCCTCTATTTTGATGCCAGTGACTACTTTCAGAATCAAAACCAAATGGAAAGAATCAATACCTAATAGCAAATCAAATAAAGTAAAGAAAATAGTCACTTGCAGTTACTTGTAAGATCTATGCACCCAACAAACACTGGTACTGGAGTCAGTATTGTTAACATCAGCCCATAGGGATGTCAAGGTTAACGACTTTGCGATTACCACAATTATAAAAGGACACGGTACTTTAACCGTAAGAATTTGAGAAGCCAAGCCGCTTTAGTGCTGACATGTCTCGCACGAGCAGCAGCTCGTAAACTCACCGGTAATTGAGCAAGGCAGAAGGACCAGCTCCTCCAGAGTTTCATCCACCCAAAGAAACGACTGAAGGCAGCAGTGTGAGGCCTCTTTGTGCATCAGAGGTGACCAGGTGTTGTTGTCGCTGATGGGCATCCTACATGCAAAACAAATCAAGGAAACAGATTGCATAATTCACAAAAAAGTTGGACTACATTTACTCAGCACATTCTTTGCACATGCATAATCTTTGGAACTGTTTCTCATTTAGAGCTTGTTGCAGAAATTATGCTGGCTTGCACGCAATCAGTTTCCTTCCCAAAAATCAACTCTGTTCCATCACACAGACTCCTAAAATAAAGGCCCGGCATGCAAAGAAGGCTAAATATCAGCCCTGAGGGAAAGGGGACAGCTTGAATGTTAAGAAAACACCCATTTACATTTATCTGTCTCGTTTTTGTATGTGTACTCATTGTAATATCCCCGAGTGAATGTTTAGTCAGCTCCGCCACTTCAGTCTCCCTTTCATTTACCGACGCTTCGTAATGTGCCGCTCATGAATTGCTCGGGATGACTTGGCGCATTTCGCTGGGGTTAGCTTTCGCCGCAGGAACACGCCTCTATGGATCCCAGATTACATCCATAAAGCCTCATTACGGCAAAACGCAGCCATTTTGAGCCTCGCCTCCCGTAATTTTAAAAGCGATTACACATAATGAAGACACTTTGCATCCTCGGAAAGGCATCATTTTCCCATTTTTCTTAATCTTTGTGTCGGTCATTAAAATAAACATGCTCCTCGGTTCTCGCCGAGCGCTGCACGTATTTCACGGCTTGTTACCGAGGATTGGACCACGTACAAACTCCCGTGTCTATTACTGTATTTCACTTTTATAGCCTGCACCCTCCGAGGTCCAGTCATTATCTTGTTCTGAAAAAGATTCAGTGTTTTGTTCCACTAAATATTGGAGTAGGGCTGTGAAAAATGGAAAGTAAAAGATAAAGTGTATGTTTTCTCTCTCGTATTGACCGACTGAGCAAAGACAAAAAAATTATTGACAGGCAATTTACAGTTGTATGGGGATTATAACATGTGCTTTGAAAAGAATGCTATTAATTGAATCCTGTTATTTTCTTTACATTATTTACACAATGTTGCCTGTGCAGTGCCGTGATTCCTTTGACACTGAGCCCTACCCAGACCTGGTTTAGTCCAGGTTCAGACCTGTGCACAGAGCAATAAAAAATAAAGGATTATATTGAATAAAGAATAAATGAATAAAATGGCATGTGTTTAATTCTGAAAAAAACTGTGAGTAAAGTAACAAATAAGCAGCAACTTCCCTCTCTCTTGGTACAGCAGCGCCAAGTTTTTTGCGTGACTGCAGAGAGTCCGTACGAGACATGAAGTAAAGGTTTTTTTGAAAGTAAGCAAGCTTATGCTAAAAACATTTGACATTTGTTTCTTCTGAAACACTGAAGAGGCACCAAGAGCCCCCCCACAGTGGAGGCATCACAAGAGCTGCCACAGGAAACGAAGAAGGGACAAGAGGAAATGATGGTGAAAGACTGTTGTGGTGCGGAGGGAGCTGCGCAGGAGGAAGAGGAAGGAGGGAGGAGGTGAAGGAGCTGACCAGTGCAGGACACCACGCTCTGAAACAGGGACAAACCCAGGAGGCGGTGCACCGCTTCAGAGGAGACTACACTAGTGTGCCGTGAGATATTGTCTGGTGTGCCTTGGGAAATTATCCAATCTCACCTAGTTGTTTTTTTTTTTTTTTTTTTAAACAAATGCATTATTATCCACAAATAATGTACCGTTTTCGAGTGTCTGTGCTGTCTAGTGATCGGCAGAGTAACCATATTATACTCTTCCATATCAGGTAGTTAAAGGTAGAGACAAGAGAATTAGTGATGCATTGAGGCATTGTGGCTAGTGAGACTATACGGTGTTCCTAGTCAAGACACTTTGATGAGAACATTTTCTGCTGGTGGTGTGCCTCGTGATTATTTCAATGAAAACAATGTGCCTTGGCTCAACAAAAGTTGAAAAACACTGGTATAACTGTACTATTACAAATAAAACACTTAACTTTATGAACTTAACTAAAATAACTTAATTAATTTAACTTAAAGAGACTATACAGACTTTAAAAATGTCAAAATTGTGTATTTTCCTCCCCCTACATGTTTCAACAATGTCCTAATGTGTAGAATGAGCCCAGACCTGTTCACCACAACTGCCTCTAAAATCCTGCACTGTCACTCAAAAAGGTGTTAATTCGGGTCCGAAGTGCCGTCATGCACGAGCTTAATATAGAAGGTGCAGTTACACGCATGACCTGAGGTGGCAGTAGTGAGTGTAAAATGGCTAACTTGCATCTAGCCCCTTTAACTAAACTAACTGACTAACCAATCTGCTGCAAACATCTGTCTATAAACAGTTTTACACTTTTACACACAAAATGCCTTGTGCTCGTATCAGTATTCGGTATCGGCAAGTACTTAAGTCAAGGTATCGGTTTTAGGAAAAGTGGTATCGGTCCATCCCTGCGATTTACACTCGGGTCCAAAGTTTGGATGTGACCAGGGTGGGTGCGAGGGTCCGGATACAGCCTGAGCTTCGCCATTCCGTAACCTCTGGTATACAATACACTGCAAGGGGCTAAAAAATGGATTACACACTGCTATGAGTCAAAAACAAACAACAAACTTGATCCTTGGTGAAGTCACATCATAGAAAAAACAACAACAACAACAACAACAACAAGCGTATGGATGGGGATGGAAGGCCAAACTCAAACAGGCCCGGGTGCACATTTGTAGGGAGAAGGAACAGTGATTTGTGGGACATCACCTGCTCATCTCCAAATAGATGGAGCCGCTTTGCTTTGACTGTAACAGGAAGTGGGACATCAGGTCGCCTACATACAGTGCATCCACTTTAACATGCTTTATTCTGATACTTCCACTGCAAACTGATCATTGTCTAAAAGGGGAACATCAGGCAATCTTGGATTTTTTTTTAAATGTCAGCTACTACTCATTACCCATTATAAACAATCCATTTGTTACAATACAGCAACATGACATCATATGAATCACTGCGTGCTCAGGGTAAAATTCACGGCAAAATTAGGCATGTTCCTATAGCTATTCCAATACAGTGCGGTTTATTCTTTTGAACGGTCAAAAGGCCCTTCAAAATGTTCAAAATGATGTTACATGATTTAACCTCTTAACCCCCACCTAGAGCGAGCACTTTTCCTCCAGTTTGGCTTCACCCAAGTCTAAAAGCTTATGTATTTATCTTTTTACTTATTTTTTAGTGTCATGGCAAAGCTGCTAATTTGCAACACTTGTCCAGAATCTTGAAAAAAGGGACAAAACAGCGACAACAGAAACAAGCCACACACAAAAAAAACAATAAAAAAAAGAGACAAAAAAGAGTTGAAAACATGAATAAAAAGAGAGGAAAATACAACAAAAATGTGGCAACAAGGCAAGAAATCAGTTTTGGCGGCCTTAGCTTTCAAATTAGACGTCACACTGGCCTATTGGCTGTTAGCTCCGGTCGAGAAGCTTTCAGATTTGGGTACATATGCAATAAAAAGCGTGTTGGCCAGATTACTTAACACTATACATTTAAGATTTTGTCATGACCAAGCGCACATTCCTCCCAGCAGTTTCTCTTGTGCCTGGTGCATGATTTAAAAGCATGATAGCACATTTACTATTATTATCTGTAGCAGCGATATCAGAGCGGTTCAAACGCTACATCCCACTTTCATAAATGTTTCAAAGACTCCTTTGGGGTTGCTGTTCAGTATTTGCGTTGGCTTTTAGAATGTAGGTTATCCTTCTGGCATTGACTGTTACTCAGCATTAAACAAATCAGCACATTTTATCTTCAATAGAAAGAGACGCCAAACTGCGAGCTGTAGATGGCAGAAGCATCTACGTCCTTTGAAAGAAGGGGCAGAGATCATCGGAGGGCTTCGAATGCACATGTGGGAAAAAAAAAGAATTTATATATATACTTTATTTATCTGTCACATACGAAAAGGATGCAAAGGAAGTTGTCTTTTGTGGTAACGCTTTAAGCTGTGCAGCTGCTGTCTGCTTGTGTAACTTTTTAAACTCTAAACTTCATTCTGCAGCGAATCTACTCTCAGAATCAGAAAAATGTGTGTTTTAAGACCCAGAGAATCCCGAATGGAGCTGAGCACGTTTAAAAAGTCTGAATATGAACCGTATTAAGAAGTCACAAAGGGCATGATACACGGCCACCAGGTGGAGCCGTTTCCCCAATAATGACCCTTGACAGAGAGGAGCAAACAATAAACTAGCTCACATGTTTTTACATTCAAAGTCAAATTGCTGCCGATCATTTATTGCCACTGAACTGATGTGTTTATGAGCAAGACAGGCCATTATGTATCTGCTGCCATATACCCTCCCTCTGTTTTCACTCAGAGGAGGCGGGGACTCAGCAAAAGTGCCCGGATGTTGCTCCCATCTAGAGCATCCGATTGTTCCTGTCCAACAAATGGGCTTTCTATCTATTTATATAGCACATTTAAAAACAACAGGTAGGTCTACAGTACAATATAAGACATTACGCAATATACAAGCAGCTCAGATTATGGCTAGAAAGAGTTGAAACAAGCTTTTGAGTAGAAATGTGTCTTAGGCAGGGTTTTAAAATGGTCTGTGCAGCTCTTATGTGGAGAGGAAGGCCAGTCCACAGTTTAGGAGCTGCGACTGAGAAAGCCCTGTCGCCTTTGGTCACACGCTCGGAGTGAGGAACCTCCAGCCGCAGCTGATGAGCAGATCTCAGAGCCCAATGGGGCGTGAGGTACAAGAAGCTCAGACAAAAACAGAGGAGCAGCACCATGGAGACATTTAAAAAGAAGCTGACACAGGGGTGATATGTTGCTACTTTTGGTCCCTGTAATGAGACTGTGTTTGTACCTCCTGAGGGCTACGAATTTAATGCTTATCAAGACCAAAGTAGACAAAATCACAAAAATCAAGTCATAAAGTTATGAATCCATGAATGGCTTTGTCAAAGTCGCAGGTAGATCATTTTTGACCTTGCTTAGAGTTTTAAGGTGGAAAAATCTTGATTTGGCAACATGGTTTATATGTTGTTAATGGCACTGTCACAACAGGTGCTTTTCAGAGAAAATAATTGGACATTAGTTAATTTGTGCTGACAGGAGACACTGAACTTTGAAACAGTTTTTGTTTCATGTGGATTCTACCAGTAATGATTGAGATATTAAAGGAACAGGCCACCGTTTTTCCATACTGTGATATGTTCTTACCTGAGCTTAGACGAGTTGATACGTACCTGTCTGGTCTTTGTGTCCGTGGAAGAGCTTGGTCGCTTCCAACTTCACCCCGTTTGGAGCTATAGGAAGACATTGGGAGAGGCCAAATGCTCAAACAACATCTTTGGTCGTTTGGCGTGACTGAGCGCTCACACAAAGACCAGACAGGTACGCATCAACTCGTCTAAGCTCAGGCGAGAACATATCTCAGTCTGTAAAAACGCTGGCTTGTTTACTATGGGCTCTTTAGGACGTTGTGATGTCACGTGATCTATCATCAAGGATATCTGAATTTCCAAATGTTAAAAATTCTACAAAAACATATAATGAAAATGTAATCAAATTGTAATTACGAATGAAAATATCTAACTTTGAATGAGCAGGTCTTCAGCCTGAGCCGGCTCCAGCTCATTGTTTGTTTTTTTTCTGCTCCGAGAAGTTGTTTTCGAGTTCTTTTTTCCGACAAACCGCACCGTACTGTGGCTGTAAAGTGTTTGCCAGACATGCTACGGAGACAGACAGGCCAACATGCACTCAACATTGACTTATTACATCCACCACCACACTGGAGCAAAAACCCGCTCAGCCACGCATGGATTTATAGCGTCTCTGGTTTGTTCAATTACCCAGTTGTGTCTTTAGGTACATTACGGATGAACCAGAGGCTACACCCGAGCGCTGTTTTTCATTCTCGGCCCGGACAGCAAATCTATATCCCCCCTCGCGCGCGCACCTGGTTAAAGCGGAGCGCACCTGCTCCCCTCCACGGCTTCTAGAGCGGAGGAAACCCGAGGAGCTCACGCCAAATGTAAACAGAGCGGCACCGCGGCGCCAGCTCGGGGACTCATTAGCACTGCAGCTCTGACACCGAGCGGCGCGCCTCCAGAGAGCGGAGCCGCCACTGTCGCACGAGCAGCTTTTTTTTCCCCCCTCAACCTCTTCTTCTTATCACCGCGCTTTACGACTGAAGCTCCCAATTGAAATTCAGCACCGCAACACGTGAATTTACTCGACACGAACACATCAAGTCCGAGGGGGGAGATGTGGTTTAGGGCAGGTTTTTGACGGGGTGGTTGTCTTGGTCGCCTGAGTTGGGGAGAAACTGCTGGATGCAAGACAATTAAAGATGATTCGGGCGTGGGTGCACTTACATCTGGGAGACAACCTGCGACTGATGAATCACTTTCCTTCACTTCTGTTCGCTTGGTTCTGTTCACGCACTTCAAGCGATAAATCTGTTTCCGACTTCCGAAAAAGCACATAAACACTTATTCGCAAAAACCACAGAAAACCTGAAGTGAGCGGATGAACTTTTTATGTGAATTAAGGGTTTTAATTGTGACATTTAGTGTTTCCATCCGTCATTGGTAAACATCCATCATGGCACCCATCACTACTTTTGCGAAATTTCAAAATGTGCTTTAAAGGAACAGGCCACCGTTTTTACATGCTGAGATGTGTTCTTACCGTAGCTTCAAACTCCACCCCATTTGCAGCTGTAGGAACATGCTGGGAGAGGCCAAATGCTAACAACATCTTTGGTCTTTTTGCATGACCGAGGGCACCCTGTTCCTCCACACTGAGTTATGTTCTTACCTGAGCTTAGACGAGTTGATACGTACCCGTCTGGTCTTTGTGCCCGTGGAAGAGCTTCAAACTTCACCCCCTTTTGGTGCTATAGGAATACATTGGAAGAGGCCAAATGCTAACAACATCTTTGGTCGTTTTGCGTGACTGGGGGCACACTCAAAGACCAGACAGGTACACATCAACTCGTCGAAGCTGAGGTAAGAACATATCTCAGTATGGAAAACAGTGGCCTGTTACTTTAAAATCCAGTGATGGAAACGCAATGAATGACAAAGTTATTCCATCCATATTTTTCCCCGTGAGAATACCGGGTCACTGACTGCAGGTCTGATTTATGTTTTAGCACTGGCACAATCCACCCACCAGAGCATAAAACAATGTGAAAAATCCAATCATTCAAACCAGATGGATTTTCTTGACTCAAAGCAGATAATTCGCCATCATAGCATCTCCTAAGGCCGGGTCGGCTACTGTGTCCCACAAGATCCAATGCATGACAGTGAACAGGTGTTTGAAATCTCCATGGTAACAAGGCCGTCCCAGCCAAAGTCTGAATCAATCACCAATAGAGACCAGAGAGATAAAACATCCAGATATATTACACTGAAGCATTGGCTTCAAGTTTAGAAAACTGTCCTATTGCTGCTAATGACCAGGTCGACAGAGAAAAGGCTTTTACACTGGGTGATCCGAGAATGGATTTGGATGAGGACCAAAAGCTGCATTCCAGGAAACTGATATTTTTCCCACTTAAAAATTACGACTTATGAACTCAGAGCGTTCCAGCTGAATACATTTGTGTGTTAACAAAGCAGCTAATGCTAAAACAGTTGGCTCGAAAGATTCTAACGCTACAGTATATTTCTTCTATTCTCTTCTAGATGTAATCCAAAACATGCTACATAATGTTACATTTAAAGGTGCATTATGCAACCTTTTATGCACAGAAAGAGTTGATATTTGTGCATATTTGCCCTTGTAGTGACACAGCAGCTGTATATGTGGTCAGCATGGGCCTTGACTTTCGATCACTGTGGTCTCTACAACCCTCCAGGATCAATTGTTTTGTAGGTTTTGTAGTGAGACAGTCCGTCAGCAGTGAAAAGCATCCAAACAATTGATCCTCAGGTGTCCCATGACCACTGTGATGGAAAGTAAAGGCGCCATGCTGACCACTCATACAGCCACTGGGTCCAGTCAAATATGCAATACATCCTTTTTTTTTTCACTTAAAAAGTTGCATAATGCAGCTTTAAGGCTGTGACAAAAAGTAACGTTTACTTCACTGGTGCAGTGTTTTGGTTAAAGTTGTATCTACACTTTTCCACTGGGGGAAAAGCCATCGCCGTCTTCATCTCGTCTCTGAACCCGGAGCAGCCTGGACGTCTCCGATGTTGTAAATACCGTTTCGAGCAGCGTTCCAAGGCATTTTCCCCAAGTGGAAGGTCGGTAACGTACCCTTTACCAGTTGCTTGGAACGCACCATAATAACTCTCATATTTGGCTGCCTTCTGTCAACACCTCCTTGGAGACCAGCTGGAGACGTCCCGCTGTCAGTAAAGTCACCCCCAGGTCTGAGGAGAGATGAGCCGCTCACAGAAAACACACATGTCATTTTTCAACAAAACCAATATCTGTAATAATAAAATAAATGCAAGTGACTACTACCCGCCGATTCTTCCGTCTGCCTGATGCAGCATGAGCATCCCGCGAGGGCTAACTTCTTCTGTGGATTCGCTTGATGAAAAAAGTGGCATATGCAGTCCAGATGTCTACATATTTAATGTGGGGTTTTATTGCTTTGATGCATTTCATGAAAAATAAATGAGAGGGTATAAACTGTCTATTATTGTGTTTGGGAACAAAGGAAACAACGGAAAGGCTGTAGGACCAAGAGAAAAAAAAAAAAAGGCCGATCTCAGTTTTAATTTCCTGTCAGGTTTGGAGAAAATGATGCCATTGTTTTTTTCACACCTGTCGAACAACGTTACACTTAAAATTATAGCACATAACCTTTCTCAAAATCTAGCGTCGATGGTGTCTGTAAATGGCACTTTAATGCAAACGACTAAATGTGACACATGTCTCTGGTAAAAAGTTAATGCCATTTTTCAGGTACATTCTGAAACTCTGTAGCACTTGATGGCAGATCTTCCACTATGTCAGTTTGGATTTCTCAGGTGATGACACAAATACCAGGCAGTATTTTGAAAAGGGCAACACTTTCTTTGCAAAATATTATTCCCTCTCAGTGAATGCAATCATTTGTTATAGTTTGATAGATGCCCAGGAATAAAAAAGGCAGCCCAAGAAACATTTTAATGCTGGTTGCAATTTTTAGCTCTCTACACTGTGTTCCAAATTATTATGCAAATTGTATTTCAGTGTCAAAAAGGTTAAAAAAAAACTCATGGATGGTTTTGTGTCTCAGGGTTGTTTGAATCACTGACATCAATCTCAGACGCCTGGGATTAGTTTTCAGGTTAAGCCCAGTTAGGGGAAAAACTACTGAAAAAGGACGTTCCACATTATTAAGCAGATCATCATTTTCAAGCAATATGGGAAAGAAAAAGGATCTCTCTGCTGATGAAAAGCGTGAAATAGTTGAATGCCTTGGTCTAGGTATGAAAACCTTCAATATTTCATGAAAGATTAAGTGTAATCATCGTACTGATAAGACATTTGTGGCTGATTCAGAGCACACTCCGTTTTGTGCAGATAATGGCACAATATGGACGGTTTCTGCCAGACAAACACATCAGATGAATAGAACAGCAGCTACAAAGCAGCAGACAGGTATTTGAAGCTGCTGGCGCCTCTGGAGTCTCCCGAACATCAAGGTGTAGGACCCTCCAGGGGCTGCAGTGGTGCATAAACCGTCTATCCGGGCCTCCCCTAAACTGTTCATTGAAGCTGATGAACAGAAACGGCTGCAGTGGCTCAGAAATACATGAAGACTTATTTTCAAACAGTCTTGTTCACTGGTGAGGCCGTGTCACCCTGGATGGTCAGATGGATGGAGTAATGGATGGTTGGTCATGTTTTGGGCCAGAATCATGGGGAGAGAGCTGGTCGGCCCCTTTAGGATCCCTGAAGGTGTGAAAATGACCTCTGAAAAATATGTGGAGAGGAGGACAACGCACCCTGTCATACTGTAAAGAATACCTCTGATCACTGGCTGCTATGGCCATAAAAGGAGATCATGATGTGGACCCCCTCCTCCCCTGACCTCGACCCTATTGAGAACCTTTGGAGCATCAACAAGCAAAACATCTATGAGGGTGGGAGGCAGTTTTCATCCAAACAGCAGCTCTGGGAGGCTATTCTAACATCCTGCAAAGAAATCCAAGCAGAAACTGTCCAAAAACTCACAGATTTAATGGATTTAAGAATTTTGAAGCTGCTATCACACAAGGGCTCCTATGTTACAATATAATTCGACCTGTTAAGATGTTTTTGATTGAAATAGCTTTTGATTTTAGTAAATATGACCTGCTAATGCTGCAAATTCAACAAATGACCATTTTCAGTTAATCACAAGCTTTAAAATGTATTGAATTAAAATGTGTCATCCCTTTCCCGCACTAAATTTGCCCAGATGAAAAAAAAAAAAACATTGCCTGCCTTTATCATTATCCCGTGACACTTCGAACCATTTCCGTCCATAACCTTAAGCGCGCCTCTTCTATCTAAACCCCCTTCCCGCTTAGCACCATTCAGCGCCTTAAGGTTTGTCTTTACCACCTGCTTTATCACTTCCCGACGCGGCGTAATGTATGGATAATGCGAACGCTGCCGCCGCATATCAAACCTCTGTAAATGTCACATCAAACTATTCGCCGCGAGTGAGTCGATGTCCTTCGCGCGCTTTGAAACGAGGCCGCAATCCGCTCTGCCGTTATGAAATTCAAATTAATGTTGAGTTTATGTATAAGTCATTTGTTAGCGGCGCCTGCCAAAAAGGAGCCTGTAATTTCCCCTGGCGTGACTTCAGACAGAACCGGGATGCTATAAAGCAGACGCAGGGGCCGGGGCGGAACGGGTTGATTTTGGCTTCAGCTGACAAAGGATGGAAGCGGGGGCGAGATAACGGGCGGCGCAGGGTGAAATGAAGAGCTGACCATTTCGCCGCGGGAGGTCTAGCTTACCGAGGAAGTGGTTTGCCTCGGGATCCCACGCCCCGAGATCACATTTCCAACCGTCGGCAAACTATGTGCCTTTTCTTTTCTTTTTCAGCCCCACCAGGCCCTGGCTTTTTTATTTGCATACATTCGGGAATAATGTCCGACACATTTTCCTCGCTATCATACAGTTTGTTGGTTAGAAAAGTGTTTTTACTCCGGGATGAAAGGATTAAGCTTAGTAAGAGATCGAGAGGTGAAGAAAGCATTTCCTGTTGCCGCATTGCAAAGAAGAGCCATTGGACAAAATTCAAATTAATGAAGATCCAAAGAAGAAAGTTCCTACAGCCACAGCCCAGTTAAATACCAATAGGTCTATATCCGCCTAACGGTGAGAGTCATTGTCTTGTGTATGTGTGGGGTCCTTGTATTGGCCAGTGCAGTTTTTTCCCCCTCAAATGATATGTATTGACTTTCGATATTGGCTTTTAATGTTTTATTGCTTTGGATGCCTCCTGGTCATATCCCTCGGGAGGTGTTCCGGGCATGTCCTATCGAGAGGAGGCCCAGACCCAGGACATGCTGGAGGGACCATGTATTTGTAGTCTGGTGTCGCCTCAGGATCCCCTCAGAACAGCTGGAGGAGGTGTGCGTCGGTCGGGAAGTCTGGGCATCTGCTGTCGCCGCGACCCGGACCAGATAAAACAGTAGGATATGTATGGATTATTTATTGCTTCTGGTTTAATGATGTTTAATGATATTTTATTTTCTTGTGCAGCACTTTGGAAATTCTTGTTAGTAAAATGTTCTGGAGGAACATTGTTGGATTGGTAATGATGTTGTGATGACATGTTTAAAAAACAAATGGTCCAAACAAACTTTAAAATGAATACTATTTCGGTCAAAGGGGTCGACTTGTGGAACAATCTCAACAATGATCTTAAAAGGAGCAATTCCATTCATTATTTCAAAAAACAGTTTAAAACCTTAATTTTTGAGAAATATACAAAAAATTAAGAAAATGTGATTAAGTTAAGCTCATGCATTACTGTTGTGCATAAATTGGAACAGAGAAACAAACAAGCATTTGTATTTACAAATTACCATATTATTATTTTATTAAAGAAGAAAAAATATGTGTGCTGTATATGCGTGAATGTATAGGTATATATATAATATATTGTATACATTTGTTTTTTTTTTGTAATGTCTTTGATGGGTAGATGTTGTTTTGTTGTTTTGTAAACAGGGTAGGAAAAATAAGCCACGGCTTCAGCCTACACCTTTTCGGTTACCCGCCTTGTCTGTGATGAATTTGCAGTACATACTGTACTTTTTGTTTTATGTTTTTGTAACCGAATAAACATTCATTCATTCATTCATTCATTCATTGATTCATTCATGTTGCTGTTAACTCAAATTAATAAGAATATGTATATTTATATAATATTTATACAATGATTTTGATTTTCAAGCATAATTCATTACAAATTTACAGATTTGTCAAAAACTTTATTAACCACATTTTTCTTTTCATTCATATTTTTGGTATTTGAACATATTCACCTAAGCTTTTGAAGAAATTAGTGGAAATTTTCCCTCCGGAACTCAGTGGGCCGCACTCTTGAGCTCCATTATCCATTTCCGTGTTCAAATAAAACTGCAGACTTGCTTACACCATTCCCTTTTTGACAGGGACACAGCAACATTATGCACATCAGGCGAGATTAGATCCAGCTCTATCTGACTGACAGCACGCTCTGACACTTCACTCATGGGCACTTGAAGAATGATCTGCAGGAATGTATCTTTTACGGTTTATCTACTTCAGTTGTTACCTGACAGTGATTTTCCCAAGATGAAAAAAAGCTCATTTCAACAATAACGCACCGTTTTACAAAGGAAAACCCACAAGGAGATTTCCCTCGAAGTACAAAAATACACATCAGTGTTTGGCGCATTGCACAAATACTGGTACTTCCCTAAAATCGCATATTTCAGCTTGTTATGATGGGTGAAATAAATGGCGCAGTGGCAGCCTAATATGGAGAGCTAACCACGGCCCGCCCAGAGCCCATTATCTGTGACAAATGACGATAATAATGTGCGGCCCAGTTACGCAGGCTGCAGAGGAGATGCTCCCGGTCGCCCTAACAACCACAAAATGACTTCGATTGAATATTTTGGGACCCAAGTGTCACATTGTGACACCGACAAATAACAGGGAGAATGGAAGTTGAGCGTGGTTGAGCATTTTGTTGCATAATGCATATAGCCTATAAATGGTGGCTTGTATTAACTTTTTTACGAGCATTAATTCACTTTGCTACCAGTGGAGGGTGCTCCTAGCCAGTGGTTCTTAGCATTTATTCCTTGAAGCCCCCAGTGCATGCCCCCCCGTTCTTAAAGCGACAAACAAGAAGCTGAGGCCCCTTCTGAAACGAGCAGATTGGCAAGAGGTCTAACACCAAAGCGGATGTGCTTCAGCATCCGCCATGATAAGAAGCCTCCGAATTGGGCTGTCAGTGAGGAAGGAGTTAGGGAAAGGAGCCTCAATGCTAAAGGGAAATGTGATTGCTCATCTGCATTTTTCTTTTTTTCTCCTTAAGGCGAAACACTGCAGGTGAATAGGGGAAAAAAATAAATGTAGAGATGTCAATTTGAAACTTTTGCTGAACATCACAGATATGAATATGAGAAAAAAAATTTATTGCATTTTTTCTGTCATTTTATGTTTTCACATAAAAATAAGGCATTTTGAGCATTAAAATGGCCAAAATTTTGGGCAACGAAATCAAAATAATGAATTAAGCCAGATTAAATGTTATGGTTTTATTTTATTGACATATTAGTAACTAAGATTTTTTCAGAGGGGATTTTGGATATTTTGTTTAGTTTTTCAATAAACTAATCATCAGTGAAAAAATCTGTAAAAACTCAAATTCCGCCTGTTTTTTTGGTTTCAAAGTTGAATAAATCAGGCTAGGAATTAGATATTAAAAAAAACCTCTGAAAAAACCTTCTTAATAGATGTAATAATAATAATAGTGTTAGGTCTCAGATAGGAAAGTTTGGAGTCTGTGGGAGCTTCTATAAGGGCTGCCCCGCTGCCCGAGTGCGTTTTTTTTTCATTCCATGAACGCCAGTTCTGAAGTTTTGTAACGACTGCGCATGCTCGGCCCGTTCTCCGACTTTCCGCACCGGGCCTCTCGTAGGAGGAATAATACCATATTTGGGTGAAATTGTCATCACGGGGCCCCTTACCAGGACACGTGGATGTAAAATCTGTCAATATTTATGAATGAAAACCCGCGAGAAAGACGGACTTTCTACGCGGCGCAGCAGCTACTTCCGGGTTGCCCCGACCTCACAGACAAAACATCATAAAATAAACATCATGCGGGTGAGTTTTGTTATTTTTATACTCTGACATGAAAACTAAGATGTAAAGGGAGGAAAATAGATAAAAATCTCCACTTCGACCACAACGTGAAAAATCAATACTTTCACCTGCCGTGTCTCGCCTTAAATGTATTTATTTTGACACTATGTTGTTTGCATATACAGTCGGTGGCGGCATGCACTTTTGTTTGCCTGCAGTCTGCCATAACCTTAAAGAAAAAGAACAGCAGCTGTTGGTGATGTCACTTCCCCTTCCCCTGGGTAAGGACGGTCGAATTGGACAAATGCTGCTGAAGCAAAAGTTCACTAACTGCATAAAGGTCTAACAGTTGACCCCATGAAAGGTTAAGGATCAAGAGCGAGGGTTAGGACATAGAAGCTATAATTTGATGGTTTCGGACGCAGCCTCTGAATATCTGTCCTTACTCACCAAGTGTCTTTACCACACAAACACATTCATTTAAATAATGACATATCAAAATGGGGAAACAAGGTGAAAGCAAAGCAAAAAATATATGTCCACTTTGCACCCCCGTGTATTCTGGGTAAACAATCATTTGAAATACAGACCACGGATTCAAATTTCTTGACTCTTCAAAGCCATTACGTCTGTATTTCCTGTTTGCATTCTACTTTGGCACCACTTAGCAGGATGTTATGCTAATGTGCACTCGGGCGTTTACTCATCTGACCTCTTCATGTTTTATTTAGCGCGGTGCAGTGCTGTGGGTCTGTAATCTCCCCCATTGAAAAGTTTGGCGAGGCAGTAGAATACTTGACGCTTATTGGATGAAGTCTCAGCAATATGGCCGAACATAATCACTGGAATAACACAGGAATGCCCTACAAGTCTACATTTTGTAGAATTTGATGTAGGGCTGGATGATATGGCAAAAAGATGAATCATGTTTTTTTTTTCTTCTTTTTTTTACATTGATAAACCCCAATTTTCAATTGGATTGTAATATGTCATACTAAAAATGAATAAATGTAGCTGATTGACATACCTGTTTTACAAAATGCAGCTCAAACAAAAACAAATGCTTTCCTTCAGTACCGTTAAACACAAAAAAAGTCTTCCATCATCTTGTCCAAACTCCAAAACTGGGAGCTGTTTGCCAAAAAAAATTCTGTAAGACGATTTAAAAGTCCCATGGCGAAAAAAGATTTTTATTACGTCCAAAATTCATAAACAAACCGCTCTCTATGCAGCGCAGGAACAGCTTATAAAAACCTCTGGGCATGATGTTTTCATTAGGGCTGGGTGTCGATTGGGGTTTTCCCAAATCAATGATTCGATTCTCTTCACTGGGGCCTGATTCGATTCACAATTCACGATTCACGATTCAATTTGATCGATTTCTTGATTCAGTTATAGATATCACACAGCACTAATTTCACTTGGGTATGGAAGACATTCTCAGAAAGAACTAATGCTGCAAATAGTAGAAACTAACTCTAAAATATGAATATTTTGGCACAGCCTATCAGGTCTTTGACAGTAAACAACATGGCCACCACTAACACTCAGACTGAAAGAGTACGTACATGACAGGATTTTTGTAAGTAAACCACTAATCTTTATTTGGAGGATATGCAAGACAGGGAAACATGTGCAAAAGCCGTTTTATCTCTGGAGGAGATCGTTTTATAATTTGTTTAATGCCACGCTGTGACTTTGCTCCCCAGAGGGCTCAGGGGACGAGCTCAAAATGAAGGGCCGAACGAAGTGCAGTTTGTATGTTTCTAGCTCATTTCGTTCCAGTTATTGTAGATTACAATAAACAGAGTCCATGCGGTCAAACACAACCTTAGGATCAATTTAAGGGTTTTTTGATTCGATATCAGGCTTGTCCTCCTTGTCCTGTGAATGTTTATATGTTGTGGCCGATAAAAATATGACAAAATGTCTGAGTGGTATTAGTTTAAGCAAATAAGTTTTTTTTTTTCTCTTGTAATTTAAATAAAGATCAGACAACATTTACGCAGAAATGTAAGAAATTCTAAAGGGTTCACATACTTTTTCCTCCCACAGTAGCATAAGTAGCATAGCATAACTGCTCCGTGTAAAGTGTCGGCACCTTTATTAGTTAAGACGTGGGCCCCCGCACCTGTGCTCACCTCGTTTTACACGACCGCTTCTGCGCACGACCCGCATACCAATCGCCGCGCTCTCCCCGCTAATGAAGTTGTTCATAAAAATAAAGCCACTTACTCACTCTGCCGCGCGCACCTCCCCTGCCGCCGAGGATATTTCCAATTAATCAACCTCCCTCATCAATAATGCAACAGCCCCGCAGCCAGTCACTCCAACCAGCCACTTAATGAGGCAGAGGGACGGCGGCGACGCTATTCTCGCCATTATGGAAGCAAAGACGGGGGGGGGGGGGGGGGGCTTATTATACAATTGCCGAGCGCTTCTTCGGGGGCCCGCGAGTCACATCCTCGACCTGTCAGTTGGTGTTTGCGAAAGGACACGGGTGACAATAAGCAAACAGCCCGGGGAGCGCTCCGCCGCTGACCTCCGAGGTGGCTTTAGAAAAAAGGAAGGAGAAAAAAAAGTATATCAACTCTACTGCTGCAACCTAATAGGAGCTTTGTCAGGCGCGGTGAATTATTAAAGGGGATGAGAGGAGAAGTGAGTGTTCCGGTTTGATTGTGTTTATTTTGCATCGAAACTGCAGCCAAAGTGAAGTCAAGAGGCTGTGAGATAAATGGGAAGCCAGTCGTTTATTTGCACATCTGTTGAACCAGGGAGCGGCTTCTGTTAAAAGCAATGAGGTTTTGCGTTCCAAGAAGTGATGGTTAGCGATTTTATCTGCCATCATAAAACCTGAATTGTATATACTATGGACGTCAATCGTAGCGGATCGGATCAAGTAACTTTGTGACCTTTTTTGAGTTGTGTCAAGGTCCATGGGATTGATAGGCAACAAGCTAACTGTGGCACTACATTCAGAAATGGCTGCTAATGTAGCTAGCAGCTACTGTTGATGTGTTGCTAGTTTTGCCAACTTTGATCAGTTCGAACTTTGAGGAATGTGTTTAAAATGAGAATAACTTGTGTGCATAATGTCTTTTTTAGCGTTTTAAAGGTGTTCCACAAGGCACCGTCTTAGGTCCACCTTTTAATTGAGTTACTTTATGTCATCTGTTTGGATTTACAGTGTAGTTAGCAGCTTCAGCATGGGGTGGTAAACACTTTGAGCTGATACACTGTTGGATTATGGGCTTTAATTACTTAATGCCCGCCTAAACCAAGCACATTTTCTCCAGTTTGGCTTTAACCAAATCTAAAATCTTCTTGAAAAAAAAAAGTCAAAATGGTGACAAAAATGAGATGAGAACGAGGATGCAAATGCAACAAGAGTGACACAATTGTGTGACAAAAACGCAACAAACGCAACAGCAGAAAAAGAGACAAAAAAAATCAAAAGAACAACAAAAAAGTGACAATGAAAATTTTGCAAAAATGTGACAACAAGGCAACAACAGGAGGAAAAAGATCAAGTTATGCGAGTGTTGTAAGTTGTACTGTATGCCTTAGCTTTCAAATGAGTCACTCAATGGCCGCTGGCTGCCCTGCTTTTTGACCACAAACGTGGTGGCCGCCATTGCTCCGCCGTTGCTGTAGTACCTCCATATCGCCGCTAGGCCCCCATTGAAAAGCATTGGACTTTAGACACGTTAAAAACTACTTTAAAGCCTGGTTTCAATTGTTTCAACGCTAGACTAGGCTAGATCTTCCTCCTGAGATAACGCTGGGTTAATAACAATATATGAAACCAGGCTGGTTTTCGTAATATGATTTTTTGAAATCTCGTATTTAATGAGGCTCGGACTGTTAGCATTGGAGCAGCGCGAGCTACACGTCACGCAAGGGCCGAGTCTACGGTGAAAATCCCGCCCGTATGCCCTTTTTAGGAACATGCTTCGTCAGAGCTGGGGAGGGGGAGCCTGTAAATCCGCCATGAATTGCCCCACGGCCGTGGTCATTCTGGTAAACGGGGAGGAGTGAGCATAAGACGTCCATTATTTTCTACAGTCTATGGAGTCACTACACTAGCCTAAACACTGTCAGCTCCAGTTGGGAACCTTGTAGACTTGGGCAAAGCCAAATCTACAAGGGAGAAATGTGTTGGCTTCCGGTGGGTGTTAAGAGATTACAAATGTTTTGGGTTTTAACAATGGCACAATTGTACCCATGAAGTACAGAACAAAGCACTGGAGCTGTAGAAGAAAAAAACTGCTAAATCCAACACGATTAACCCGAGGATTACTCGTGAATGTAGTGAAATACAACTCCAGGTCATGGAACAATTATAACATGGTTTAAAGCTCAACAAAGTTGATTTTGTACGATATGACAAAGGTAAAATCTGCCTTTAGGAGTCCAACAAAAGCAATATTCCCAAACGAGAAAGACATTTTAGCAAATACATGGTATCATTACAATTACTACGCCACTTATGGGAAGGACATTTAGTACGTTTCAACACTGAAGTGACAAAATATCTGTGTAACACTAAGGACATAAGAATGGCGTGGGAGCGACCGTGGAAAATCTGGAAGACTGCCACCGGTTAATGAGCACGGTTCCGTCTGCGTCGCCTCCCAGTCCCCTGGCTCTGGTCTTACACAACACTTTATCAGAAATGCAATAACATCTGCACGCTCTCTACAAGCAACAGCTTCCTCTTTCTCCGACACACATTGAGCCCATACTGCTTTCGCTTCCTCCGGAAAAACACGCACGGGCTGGACTTTAGAGAACTCGGACTGTGGCGAAAATGAGCCGATGTGGATTTTTGCTGACGGAGAAGTTCTTCGATAGCTAGATTGACTCCGAAACATTGAGCCTGGAAATCACAGCCACAGATCATTGCTGATCTTTTATTTATTTGTCAGTTTATTTCTTTGCTAAAAAACTTGCAAAACAAACTATTTTTGTAAAGGTCACAGGTTTGATAGGATCATGAAAGTGGACAGACAAAGCAACAGTTATTATATAAAGTTGAGTTTATTTTAGTTTTATAAAATGTGTTTAATTTCAATTTATAAATCTATTTGAAAATCTTTTGTTACTCACACAAAACCGCATTCACACTGTTTCATATCCGCATCCGCTCAAACATGAATAAAGTAAAACACAAGAAAGTTCTAACAATAGTCCTATTGCACAATGTGGCGCTTAGGGCCTGGAGACCAGGACAGGACCCAAGCATTACAGCAGGCGTTGCGTATTAGGGCCACACTGATGGTGATAACCTTGTTGCCTGGTTTGTGGAGGAGTAGTTTGTGAGTCCAGTGAGGAACGCACTCGGATGTGGGAGCCCTCGTGCCCTGGTCAGTTCAGTTCGTACGCAGCTTCAAACTTGCGCTGAGTGGGTGCTGGCTTTAAAGGAATAGGCCACCATTTTTACATACTAAGATATGTTCTTACCTAGCCTTAGTCGAGTTAATATATCCCCGTCTGGTCTTTGTCCGTGCGCTCTGTCACGCAAACGCAGCACATACGCAGCCTCTCCCACATGTCACATAGCTCCAAAAAAGCTCACGATAGAAGCTACCAAGCTCTTCCACGTGTTCCCTATTTAAATAAAGTTACGTGAAGTGTTTTCATGCGAAGTATATTTACACAGAAATGTAACAAATCGATTTTATAAGCAGATAAAAAGGAGTACTATATTGTGAGGCGTAATGATACAGGAGCACAACGTCCGCGCAGTTACTCCTAAGACTTCCCCCGCTCACTTCCGTCAATAGAAGCTGCGTGACTTGTACAGAGCCTTTTACAACAAGCAGAAAATATATTTTCAGAAAGTGCTCTCGCATTCCTACCTCACGGTCGAGGTCCTGAGTCCTGTGTCGTCGTCCGGGGTGAGTTGGAAATCTGTGAAACATTACTACACTATATACTTTCTGCTTGTTATCACAGCCCGGCACGATGCACGTAAAAGGCATTGTTCACAAGTTATCCACGCTTCTTCAACTGTTCTCTGCAGCTCTACAAGTCACGCAGCTTCTATTGACGGAAGTGAGCGGGGAAGTCTTTAGGAGTTACTGCGCGGACGTTTTGCTCCTCGTATCATTACGCCTCACAATATAGTACCCCTTTTTGTCTGCTTATAAAATCGACATGTTACATTTCTGTGTAAATATACTTCACATGAAAACACTTAACTTTATTTAAATAGGGAACACGTGGAAGAGCTTGGTAGCTTCTATCGTGAGTATTTTTGGAGCTATATGACATGTGGGAGAGGCTGCGTATGTGCTCCGTTTGCGTGACAGAGCGCACGGACAAAGACCAGACGGGAATATATTAACTCGGCTAAGGTTAGGTAAGAACATATCTCAGTATGTAAACACGGTGGCCTATTCCTTTACCCAAGCGACCAGCAGATCGAAGCGACCACGACCATATGAACAGAAGGGGAGGTAGGAGCAGGATCCTATGAAAATATCACTTGTTTTAGAAGGAGGAGCACACATACATGCACAGTGAAAACATACCGCCATTGGAAGCACTCCGCACACGAATCTCCCGGTCGTCTCTCTCAATACGACCGCCTTACACAGCGTTACGCACGGCGAGGAAAAAACCCCACGCTACATCCCACAGAGACGTCAGGTAGAGCACGTGCACGGCTGAGGCGTGAGCTCAGGAAGACGCCAACATGCTACAAACCACACGGTTCTCGGACAGATCGGACTAGATTTAACGAATAAAAAACAAACGGAAACTGACCAAGGACGCATACGGCGAAAGCGTGGTTCCTTTGCGCGGCCGTACGCCTTGTGCAACTGAACGCCGTGTTTGGCAGGTTCAGGAGCCCCCCCTAGCTGGCCGCAGTGGAAATGACACATGATAAAACATTGAAAACAAGCGTTCACCTTTAGCTACCAGCACGCTAAGTTAAATGGACAGCGCAGTGATGAGCAGCATGAAAGAAATGAAGGTACGGTTTTAAAAAGTAAGATTTGTTCTCTTGCAGAGTGAGAGATGCTAAGTGTGCTCAGTGCTGTCTTAAATGTTCCATATTACAAATAAAGCTTGAGCTACAAGTCTATCCCCTTCAGTCATCCTTTTTAGGTCATTTCAGGAGACAACTTTGAGGACACTTTCACAGCTGCTTTTTCTCATGAAATGATAATCAATGCCAGCAATAGCTTCAAAAGGAGACGCAGCCTCTACCTCGGACCGCATGCTATGTTATTTTTGGCAGTGCGTCCTTCCTTGCGCTTGGGAAAGTAGAATGCACATTCAAACATACAGTAATACAGCAACTATTCAACGTGAAGAGAAAAAAAAAAAACAGGCTAAATCTCCACGGAGCTCGGCCATCTGGCTTCCTCGGCTACCAAAAGAGAAACACTAGAGCGCCGAGTGTCTGTCTTCCCCAATGGCCTGTCACATAACGGCAACCGCGATGTCTCTTTTTAAAAATAAAACTCCAAACTAGTGCGTCAGTGCGAGAGAAAGCAAATAGCGGGCGGATTACTGGGCTGTTATGAAAAGTGGGTCGTTTGCCTTTTGAAGAGGAGAGAGATGCCACAAAGGATTCAAAGAAGGAGGTAAATCGTCCGACTTAGCTGTGATCCGAGAATGTAATGGATGAACCAGGCCCGGCGATGAGAGAATGGAGACGCAGGGAGCGCTTGTGGATGAACAATGGGGCATGATTACAAAACCAGCTGAGGATACTTGACGCTTAACAACAGATGACACCTTATCTGTTGCCACAAGTTGTCCCCCGTCCCTCTCCCTTCAGGTCAGACCCTCCACAATGTGGATGAGTTACTCGCATCCTCGCTGCTGACCTGAAGGCCCAGCAAGGACTGAACGCTAGCCCCACAGTCTTTAGCCCTATCTGCAGATAAACAGCCACTATTACATAATGTTATTTAGATGTATTTATTTTTTAATATTCAGTCATTCCTGTTACCATTTTTTTACGTGTATAAACAAATGTTTGTGTTCATACCTGCCCAATCAGTATAGAGTTGTAGTTTCAGTGGGTCCAGCATATGCCTTTGTCCATACAAAGAATAAAAAAGAGAGACTGAGTTGGCCCTTTATATTTTTGTACACTTAATAATATGCTCAAAGCTCATTAACTTCACCTCTCATCCAAGAAGCTTGCTTAATTCTGATCATCTTCTGGTGTGGAAACTGGCTTTAATATCAGTTAGATCTAACCTTGGCCTCAACCTGTGTTTGAGTTAGTGAAAACAGTAGGTTAGGGCTAAGTGGATTTATAACTTCCCTCTGTCAAAGCACAGAACATAATTCCAGTCACGGGACACGTAAAGGACGAGGGCTTCTTGAAAACTGTAGCTACAATAAATCAGAAACTAGAAGCAAAGAAGCATATGCAAGCGATTTAGTACCACTTTCTATCTGGGTGGCACAGTAGGGCGGTGGTTAGCGCAGTGGTTAGCGCTCGTGCTCCAAAGCTAGAAGGTCTGGGTTCGATTTCCACCTGGAGGTGGTCTTTCTGTGTGGAGTTTGCATGTTCTCCCCGTGTCTGCGTAGGTTTCCTCCGGTTTTTCCTACCACTAAAAACATGTACAATAGGCCAAGATGAATGATGTGTGTGCATCAATACATGGTGGTGGTCAGAGGAATCGTTGGCGCAGATGTGTGCAGATGTTCTTCTTACTGCAGACTGTCTATTGTCTTATAATAATTATTGTTATATCTGTAGTCTGTTCATTATGATTCACATGGTGTCTCCTGTCCCACTCCCCTTGGGGAGTGCCTGTCTAGATCCAACAGAGGAACCCCACCTACAGGGATTGGACAAGAGGAACTGAAGCTCCAACAAGGACAGGATGTTCTGCGATCTTGGCCCGTCTGCTAAGGGACTCCCATCGGCCCTGGCTCTCTATAGCCTGTCCGTCCATGGGAGTGGATCTCTCCTTCTGTGGTTCTCCCCAAGGTTTCTCTTCTCCCCCTGGGTTTTTTTTAGTTTTCCCTCACCGTGCTGGATAGTCTAAGGACAGGGGACACCCATGGCGCTCGTCACCACCTGCTGCCAATGTGTATTTTGACACTATGTTTGCCTGGATACTTAATTCGCCTGAACTTTGCATTGTCATATTTACTGTTCTGTTTTATTGCCTTAATGTTCGGTGCTGCCCTGTGACGCAACGCCTGTTGTGATATTGGGCTATACAAAACCATTGATTGATTGAGATTATGTGCAGATGTGTGCAGATGTGTGCAGTTGCGACAGCGCTCCTGTCAGCCGGTTACACCCCGCCATTCCGACACCGCCCCACTCCGACATTGTGGTCTTATTGTCGTATCAAACGTCCCAGCACTCCGACATTTTTTTCCCCCATTGTCGGAGTGGTGACACTTCTATCTTTTGTGCAAAGTCCCACCATTCCGACATACGTTAGTTGTTAGTTAACAAACCGTAACCTTACCTTAGCCCTAACCTTAAGGATAGTGGAGTTACAAACTAAAGCTAACCTTACTGTAGCCCTAACCTTAAGGACCAATTGTCGGAGTAGCTGTGTCAAAAGTGTCGGAATGACGATGCATCGGGTTGGCGATTGGCGGTTCTTCTTCTTCACAGCAGTCCCGTATCATTGTGCCATAATAGACTATTAACACTATCACTGTCTGACCTAGTGCCAAACAGTTTATGCGACGCAGCCATTATCTTCACTGCTTTGAATGGGAAACAGTGACACTGGATATGCCACATTGCAATTCCAAGCCCTCTGGTTATGAATGGCTCAGCGACAATGCACCGAATAAATCAAACCTTTATGGGGGAATTCCAGACAAACTTTATCCTGCCTAGAATACAATGAGAAAGCCCAATGGCCTTGCAGGTGCTTAGAAAACACCGTACAAACTCAGCTGAAAAGCGTACAATGTTGCAACTGTTTGGAGATTGAAATGAGAGGAAGGGCCAAGGAAAACCTTTCACTACAACATGTTTTCCGACAAGAAATCGTTCAGCGTGTGTTGGAGCTGGGGCCTGGATCTCGCATTTACATGGACGAGGCCAGAATCGCGTACGTCAACGCTTCAAACTACAACGTGTAAACCTCTCACGGTAAAGCTCTCTGTAATGACTTTTCGAGCCACCTAGTCTGTCGGCGCCCTAAAATGCATGTTCTGGGTGAGGTTTTCAATCTCGGGCTGTAAATGGCAGGTTGGTCAAAGTGCAGCGCATATTTAAGAGACTGAATCATGCCTGATGTCACTGCACATGCAATCATCCTCTCTCCCTTGACATTTGCGACCGAAGTTAGGGAAGGCATTACTCCTCACCAGACATCCACTAATTAGATATCAGTGACGCATGCTTGATGTTGTTGCTCCGGATCGGTTTTGGGGCGTCTCGTGGACCTGCCGTCAGCGGTGGCATGTCTGGACGCAGAACATGGCAGTGCGGTTGTGTTTTCCCTGGCCCAGCCGCGGTTCCGCGAAGAGCGGTGTAGCGTTTTCGGTTAGAGCCTTGGTGGTAATGAGGGAGTGTGGAGTGTGCCATGGGCCAAGAAGAATCTCTCGCTACCTCCCTTTCTCTCTCATGTGTGTGTGTGTGTGTGTCGGTCTGGCCAGCTGGATCCAATCCGCAGAATGACAGGGAATATAACAGGAGCGGGCCTCAGAAGCCGCTGCTTTCGAGGAGGCATTAAACACCGGCGCCGTGTACTGGAACTTGCTGCATGTTTTTGGGTAAAAGTGATCTGTCCTCAAGCGTATAAACAAATAAAGCAACTAAACAAAATAAAGCTAACTAAACAAATAACTAAATATATAAAGCAACTAATCTTTTATACTGTACGCCTACTAACTGGAGGCAAAGTAAACGTAGCTTTTCTTAGTTGAGTGTAATCTTGCTACATGGACATCAGTGTTAATTTTGACAACATATTTTAATTTAGTTTTAGTCTTTTGACGAAAATGTAATTCGATTTTAGTCTAGTTTTAGTCGACTAAAATTGCAAGTAAATTTAGTCGACTAAATTTACGACAAATTTAGTCGACTTTGCATTGATAATATTCATTATAATCATGTTTAATCTTGTTCCTCTGCTTCATGGAGCTGCTCCACATGAACAAAGCTCAGAGCTGATCCTTTGGCAGAGAATTTACATGATCTGAGGCTCTTGCAGACGGTCAATAGAAGTTTGGATGATTTTAGTCTCTCCCTTTCATTTTTATTTAGTTTTATTTTAGTCGACTAAAATATCTGGACATTTTAGTCATAGTTTTAGTCTCATGAAAAACTTTTAATTTAGTTTTAATCCAATTTTAGTCGTCAAAAATAACACTTTGACTAAAATTAAGACTAAATATTTTAGTTGACGAAATTAACACTGGTGGACATCTCTTATTCAGTCGATCAGGGCTGAATTCAAATGAGTAAAAAATAAGTTTTTCAATGGTTAAAATCGGTCCAAAGCCGGCTGAGAAACATCCTGTTAAAGTCCAGGCTGTTTAAATGCACACACGATAATGAGCGAAAGCGATCGCTAACACGCGATGCTTCAAAACAAGCCAACAATGTTGTCCTTGAAAATTGACTTGAAACAAATATATTTAGGCTTTTGCGTCTTCCTATAACGTTAGTGTCCATCCAGAGAGGAGGAGAGGAGGAGAGAAGGTAATCAGGAAGAAGTGTTTCATAAAACACAGTGATTTTGATCAAATGTAGCCTCTGTTTAGCTTAGATTTCTCAGGGACCGAGGCATGTAGAATTAAACTGCTTTCACCTACGGAGAGCTTAGAGTCTCACCTTTCAAACAAAGCCATCCATAGCTATAACATAGAATACGCTGTGGTGCTACAAATATCATGAAAAATGGTCTGAATTGTTGGCTCTCTGCAGCTAGATAATGGAGTGTCCGGACCATCCGCTTTTTAAGGAGTTTAACTTACTCCCCTCCGGACGCACGCTCAGAATGCCTTGTACTCGAACTCGTCGGGCCAGGGCCTCTTTTATTCCAGAGGCTGTTGCGAAGATAAATGATCATATGTTGCTCAGTGAAGCTGCTGCAAATTAGGCTTTATTTGATCTTTTGCTGATTGTCTCTCAGCTTCAGAGCCGGACTGATGATGCTGTGACTGTATGATCTTTGTCCCAAGCACGATTGTTGTCTCACTGTGTTTTATTTGTTTGTTTTTGCTTTATTATGTGTGGACTCCTGCTGCATAATAATTTCCTTCGGGACATTCATAAAGTTGAACCTTCAACCTTGAACCTTGAACCTTGAACCTAGATCTCAAAAACAACGCAGCACTGAATGTGTTAAGACATAGTTGTTAACGGACTCGGAGCCAAGGAGAGCCAGGTAACAGAGCGGAGAACCAGGCTGCCGCAATCATCAAAACACGGCTCAAACAAGAAGAACTCAGCGAAACTCTGGCTCTTGGAGCGAGTGCGATCCAACAGCGCTAACAGCTGACAACCTCAATGATGATTTATTCTCCGAGTGGATCCTTTCCCCCCTCACCTAACGCAGACTTTTACGTCCTACTGTATCTACTCCTCTCTTGCTGCACGGTTTTATAAACACATGTATGGTCAACTTATCTGTATCATCTCGTGTTTGTGCTACATATCTACACTGTATCTACCATTTGAACGAAGATGAATAAATAGAGTGAGTCTGTCTCTCCTTTGGTTGTACTGCAGAGCCATGTTGTTCTCTGTCCCTCCTGATGTATACAATGTCCCACTTTTACATAGAAGCACCTCATCATTGTATTGTTTGATTATTGTTTTTGCTTCTAACTTCTTTATAATATATTGTGATCTGTTGCTCGCCCAGGCCCAGTGTTATAAAAGTTGCAATAATGAAAAGGTGTGTGTTTTTCTTCAGTGGGATTAAATGCCTGAAAAATGCCAATAAAAAAAAACAAATAACAAATTCCTCTGTCTTTCAAAGTCCAGCCAAATTGTCCTACTGGTCCCTCTGTTTATACCATTTGAGGTGGCCACACTACAAAAGCAGAATAAAACTCCAACACAGTCATACTGTTTCAGCTGTACTTTTAAGTTTCTCACATCCATCCTTTCATTGCTCACAACAAATACACGTATGAACCTTGTGAACTGTGAAATTATTCCCTGCTACAAAGCAATGCTATGATAAAAAATAGGTCAAATGTTTTCCCTATTCTTTTAAGAAACCCCTCTCTGGTTGAGATCCCGGGAAAGACATGAACCACCTGAGCTTCAGCAGAACATTTGAAGATTCTGTCTCCAGTCAGGACTTACTTCATTTGAATAAGAGTAAAAGTACTGATATAAAAGGTACTATGAATATAAAGACACAATCTCTGTCCTCATTGACACAAGGTCGGAGCATTTAAGAATAAATGATGTTATTTCTAGCACAAAATCCTTTTAAAATCTGCCGTCATGAAATTTAGTTCATCAAAATACTTAGAATACTACTCCGATTACTCAATTAATCAATGTAAATAATCAATAGATTAATCGATAACTACAATAATTGATAGTTGCAGTCCTACAATCATACATGCTTCCATTGGGTCAGCTCATAGGCTCTGACAGCAGGTGAACACGGCCTGTAGACTCACTCTGTCACTGCATCGAACAGATGAGTGTGTGGATGCAAAACAACCTTCTCCAACTGTGTCATCAGTCGCCTTCAGTCTCTCTCTGAGACCGAAACATCAGGTTAGAAATCGAGGAGTGATCATGGACTCAGACCTGAACTTCAGAGGTAAAGTGTCAGACTTAGAGGGACTTATCCATGCATTTACCTCCAGCGGGTTAGACTAGACTACTGTAACGGCTGCAGAACATCCAGAACCAGGAAATACCATCATATTAGTCCAGTGCTCTGGTCTCTGCACTGGAGAATAGAGTTTAAAGCACTACTAAGTAACGTGTTTACCTTAATAAATCACTTTCCGTAGTCCCTGTGGGGGTAATACAAGTGTTTATGGGATGACTGGAGGGTCTTTCATCTCCCCCTGGTGTCTCTGGCCAGAAAACCATGCTTGCAACTTGACTGCCACCGGACCGGAGCAAGCAATACACACTAATGGAATCATGAAGAAGAAGCTAACATGCTAACAGGCAAAGCTAACTGCGAGCTAGCGTCACTTTAAACAGTATTTACAGCCAAGTTTGAGTGAAAAAAAATAAAAAATCCATTGTATAATTGGATTTACAATATCCCTCTCTCCCTTTGCCTTTCCTGTCAGCGTAGTATTTACTCTCCAAGACAATTAATACATTCAAAAAATAGTAACTAGCGACGACACCTGCAGTTGTGCTTATGGCCTCTAGGGGGAAGAGTTTCTTAGTGCTGCTTTAAAACAGCTCAACACTTTGAGAAGATGTGAGACAGTGCTGTTTAGCTGTGAATGACACTGAAGGTATTTTATCTGCACTCTTCACTTTAAATGTAAAAAATGATTATATTTGTGTTTTATGGATAGATTTTCCAAACCGTTTTTTAATGGAAGTCTGTTTCCGCCATGTTAAAAAAATAAAAGCCCAACAGGAAGTCGAAATTTCGAGATTTAAACTCGTAATTTCGAGATTTAAACTCGAAATTTCGAGATTTAAACTTGTAATTTCGAGATTTAAACTCGTAATTTCAAGATTTAAACTCGGAATTACGAGTTTTTAAGATCCGTAATCATAGACGTCAGCCCTATTTTACTTTGAAAATCCGGATGTTGTTGCCGTTCTCTTTCCTGTCTGATGCGGGCTGAACTGTGGAGCTTGATCTGGCCAGCCAAGCCGTATCTTGGAATCGTATCATGCCTGAAAAACAACTGCTATTTTGGGGCAAACTCGTGCCTCTTTACCCCCTGCCTGTGGTCTCCCCGCTTGATAAAAGGGCGATGCCGGTGGACAATGGCTAGTCTAGGTTTGTCCGGTTTGCATGCATGTGCAATCCACCTCATTGTTGATTTAAAAAAGTCTGCAATTAACCACCAATGCGTCAATCCCGACCCAGTGTGTGATAATCTTCAAGGCTACATTATGTGGTTACGGCTTTATTGACGTTTTTAGTGTATAATACCTAATTCCACAAGATACATTATTGGAGCTGGATGCTAGAGCTGCTAAGAAGCTAGGTAGCTCCGGGAGCTAAGCAATCGGCTACGGCCAATTGTACATGAAGTGTGAGTAATAAACTGCAAAATCAACCTGCCCAGCTCAGTGTGTGATCGTTGTTAAAGGGATGCTTTATGTAGACGGTGGCTTTATTGACTTTATTCATGCATATTTCCCATTTTCACATGATCATGATCATCCGAAGTTCATCGAAGTTCATGATGCTACGATCGTAGCATTAGCTTTGGGAATGCCCATGCATCATCAAGGCCTAAACTGTATATATTTCTATGGCCTAAACACATTCCTATTGTGGATACAGCCATTTTTAATAACTTTTCTTGTCACTGCTTTTAATCCTGGGTGTTGAGGTAAAATAAACACTTCTGTGTATCTTTGTAAAAGTCCCAGAGTTGCTGTAGCGGTTCACAACACGATGAAGCTAATCCTCCATGACTGTTTGTTTACATCTGCACCCGTGGTTCCGCTGTCCCCGCCGTACAGACGTCTATGATCACGGATCTGAAAAACTCGTAATTTCGAGTTTAAATCTCGAAATTTCGAGTTTAAATCTCGAAATTACGAGTTTAAATCTCGAAATTTTGACTTCCTGTTGGGCTTTTATTTTTTTAACATGGCGGAAACGGGCTTCCATAGTTTTTAGATGGTGAATTAGTATTTAGAATTTTAGCATAATATAGTCTCTTTAAAATGTACAGCACTTCGTTCACTCATCTATTTTCCAAAATAACCGTCACTGTCCACATCTTCCAGCACTTCCACGATGCTTTAATCTCCCTTGTTTTAGCTTACCCGCCGGGCCCGCTCATTTCTGCCACGTTTGCAAACCTGTGCGGCTGTAATCCGAGCCACAAACTCCCTCTCCTCTTCCCCCGGTTTCCTCCGAAAGTCTCGGCGCGGTGCCCCCGTGCGCCGCGGCAGATACGGAACAAGGCCGCGGATTAACGGGAATGTCAAGGGAGACAGGTTAAGCTGACAGGATATATTGGAATATGGCAGAGGGCTCACTTTCAAAGTCAAAGAGTCAGAAACTTTCCGAACAAAACTGTCTTGTCATGGCGCTAAGCGAGGAGAATTTAATTTCCACGCACTTCTTTGTGACTTTGAGAGGGGGAACGGTCAGGGGGACTCAAGGAAGGGCTTTAACGTACGGATTAGGAACTTAAATGAGCGAGGGACCTTGAGAGTGGAATATACGGCCCGAGTCTTAAAAGAACTCAGAGTTCTTGCCCTGGTTTGACAAATCCGGTCAGCAATTACCGATCACTTTGCAAGGGAGGCCTTAACGTACTAAAAACGCACATCCTGCCAATCCCTCCAACTATCTTCTAGGTTTGGAAATCCGCCCGCAGACATTTCACATTTCTGTACACTGGTGCTGGTTTCAGAGCATTTTTGCTGACGGGAAATATGATGAAGTTATGTCATTAAGCTGAGACGCTACAGGCAATACTCCATTTTTTCAGTTTTCAGGTTTTGGGCCAAATTGGTCTCTGAACATACAAGCTTTCACCCAGAAACAGAAAATATGCCTAATCTTCACAATAACATGTTTAAATATTGCGCTGATTCAACGTTCCCCCATAGACTTATATGGGAGAATGCAATTTCAAGGGCCTTTTTCTCAAAACACATTTTTCTGTCATTGTGGCGACACTATGTCCACGTCAGTCGGACCTAAAGACTTCACATTTTCCAGCCTTGGACTGAACAATATTTGGAAGATTTTTTTCAGAGGGATTTTTTATTATTTAATCCCTTAAGCCCCATTTATTGAGTTTTGAATGTCAAAAAATAAGGCGAAAATTACATTTTTAAAAATGTTTCCACTAAAAAAACAGCTTATTTTAAAACTAAACAAGAAATCCAAAATCCCCTCTGGAAAAGTCTTGGTAACTCATTCATCAATAAAATGAAACCATAAATTTGAATGTAGCTCTATCCATTATTCAGATTTCGTCGCTGAAAAGATGGGAAATTTGGGGCATTTTTAGGCATAAAACACCTTGTTCTTATATGAAAAGATAAAATGACAGACATCTTGGAATGTATTTTTTTCTCACGTTTATGCCAGTGATCTACAGCAAAAGTTTAAAATTGATATCTGTAAATATACATTTTTTCCCCTATTCACCTGCAGTGTCTCAAACACATAACAGAGAAAAAGACTTACTGGAAATAAAAAATATAGAGGAATCTATTTTTAGCAAGGGCGGACAGTATTGTAGGATTTGATGTACAGCACTCATCACACTAATAAGGCTTTATGTGGACAATGCGTTTTATATATACATCATGAAAGAACATTTTGTAGCAATGATCCTGCCCGGATTTCAAATTCAAACACTCAACAAAAAAAACCTTCACTCCAAAAGTTCACTCCAAGTGTCATTTGTGTCACCGCCAAACGCTGTGAACCACATCTCAACAGTCGAACATGAACAAGATCGTGTTCTTAACTCTGTATATTTGCTCTGGAGTCAGGATCCATACCGCAGTTCCACAAGACGGGCTCTTGTGTGTACTTGTACTGCGTCTGGACAAGTCCCGATACAGATGCACACTGCGCACTGCACATTCCATGATAACACCGATGTCTTTGCCGTCACAACATTCCCTACGCTGGTTCAGGATCCGCTGGAAATGCAGAGGCGGGTACTACTGAGTTACATTTACACGAGACGCTCTTTGAAGTAGTTTTGGAGGAGGCCTCGTGGTCGACCCAGGACACGCTGGAGGGACTTTGTTTCTGAGCCGGCCTGGTGTCGCCTCGGGGTCCCCACAGAACAGCTGGAGGAGGAGGGACTCTTTGAAGTAGCTGTACTTCTTGGATAGGTTTTATCACAGTACTTTTCTTTACCTCACCTTTAGTAATATTATGTTGAATTAACAATACTCTCTTCACTTGGGTAAAATATCTAGTTTAGTTTTAGAATCTGGAATTATTCCTTGTATATCACTAATGTTTTTTTTTTTATTTTATTTTGTTATTTTGTTTTTGAGTAATAGATACAGACGGCATCTCTGGAATCGCCCATATATGGTCATGTTTGAAAACAGTTAAGGGGGAAAACAATTTTGAAAAAATCTAAACTTTCTCTAATTATTCAAAAACTACTTTAACAAACGCTGAATTATGAATATAGTTTTCTACTAAATAAAGATACACAGACATGGAGAGGAGCAAAGTGGTTCAACAGCCCATAAATACGTAAATAATGAAAATTGCTAACATGATGCTACATGTTAGCATCAGGCTAATGCTAACGGTTAGCTAGCGCTAGTTACAACTGCCGTTTTTTCACTTCTACTGAACAATCTGCTGTGAGAAAATATCCATATGGGCCGATTTACACTTGACTTTAGTTATTTGGGATGAATAAGTTCATATTCCATCAGAAAATGGCTAAAAAGAGTGAAAAATTGTGTTTCTCTTTAGATTCTATTTTCCCCCTCGGTGAAGCCACGCCCCCTTCTATGACGAGATGCCGTCTGTATCTATAGCAGGCCCATTCAGTACTCGAGTAGTACTTTCAGCAGTCGATAAATAAAACTTGTCTTTGCACGCGTCCCATCAGGCAGAAAACACAGCACCGTTTTAATGACACTTCTGATAATGCTAGACAGGTGGCATGCTACGAGCTACGAGCTAACTCCAATCGATGAAACAGAAAACACGTCACCATCGTGAAGGCGGCCGATATTAGCCTGTCAAAAACTGCGCTACCGGCATGTGCACCCGCCTACCTGCACCAACGGCCAATCACACGCACACAACACAGCTAGTTTACCAATCACACCAGTGTTTTGGGCTGGGCTGAGGGCGGGACAGACAGATAGAGCAAGAGAAGCACACCCGCTTAAACACACAAGCTCTTGGTCGGGCTCATGCCTTGCTCAGACCGCACGCTTCTCAGGCTTCAAAATCACGTCCAAAGCCCCTAGTTGGACGCTTGTGCTTATTGAAGAGAGACACTTGTCACCAAACATCAAGACGCTCTGGACGCCCCTGCTTAGAGTGTCTTCTAAAGCGAGGAGCTCTTCTTTGCTACTGCCATGTCCTATGGATCTTTAACTATGCCCCCATGGTCTATGCCAGGATCTCCCCAGTATTTAAGCCTACTGTATATCCAGCCCATATGCTTGAATAGAGGGACATTATTTGTGCCGCTGACGATTGGCTAGCTTAGCCCGGTTAGCTTGTTACAATCGCCTACAGCTCATTGTTGATTAAAAGTCTGCAATAAACCACAAATGCATCGAGCCCGGTTCAGTGTGTGATAGTCTTAAAGGCTGCTTAATGTAGTTGCCGGCTTTATTGACGTTATTTGTGCATAATACTTGTTTTCACAGGGTCAACGCGAGCTAGCTGTTTGCTGACAAAGCTCACGCTTTTGCCGCTTTTGCCGTGTTTGGTGTGAACCCGCCATAAAGGTTCAAACAAGGTTAATATTGTTATTAAGCGTGATAGGAGTGTGGCCTTAGATCGTGGGAAGGCACCTCTGTGAGAGCAATGGTGGGTCCATGTTAAGGTATACTTTATTAATCCCCATAGGGAAATTCATTCTCTGCATTTGACCCATCCTCAATGCCGCTCGGGCGACCTGTAGGAGCAGTGAGCTGCCAGCATGAGCCGGCGCTCGGGGACCCATCTCCATGATGTGGAGCCAGGCTGATGGTCAGAAACGCCTGGCTGGAGGATTCACCTATTGTACATGTTTTTAGTGGGAGGGGAAACCGGAGTACCCGGAGGAAACCTACGCAGAAACGGGGAGAACATGTGAACTCCACACAGAAAGGCCTCGTCCTTGGTGGGAATCGAACCCGGACTTTCTAGCTGTGAAGCGAGAGCGCTAACCGCTGTGCTACTGTGCCACATGTGGTTAGTTTAGAAGCAGTGATTTAGCCGAGGGACATGCACATATGACTATTTATTTCATCTCATAAAACACTGAGTAGTTTGAATCGGTTATGCCTATGTGATATAAAATATGACATTTTCCCAAAGATTATTGTTTATTATTGATGCCATTTTAAATAATACATCTAAAATCACGATCAAAGCCACTCAGTACCTGTAGTCTCAAAGTTAAGTTTTTATATTTTTTGGTTGATGTATATTGGAAGAAATGTTCCCAAGGAAAGCCCAAAAACAAAGCATGAAACTGGAGCTGAAACTGAACCACCAGTCAGATGAGCGCCGCTGCAGCGCTCAAACTGACACAAAACTAAGTCATTATGCAGGCTGACAAATCACTAAAAAACTCATTACTAATGAGCCTTTAAAGTTACTTAATCATGTTTTTCCTAATTCTGTATTCACGCTTATCTGCACAGCCCATGTGTGCTCCTCCACTTGATGCCAGTATGTTGATCCGCAACTATGCGTTTTTGCCCGTAGCCAAACTGCAAAAAAGCCTCATCTGGTGTGAGTTTTCTCACCATGAGAGCGGCGCAGGGCTTCATTAGCAGTCGCCGCGGCACTCACTGTCGCGGAAGAGCCCATTTTAACTACAGAAATGACTCGCCACCAGCTGCAAATTGACAATGTGCCATATATCCTCCCAAGTCAACTCTTATTAGGGCCGATTGCTCCGACACGTGCTGGCCCACACACGCAGGCGCTCAGCTGGTGATACATGAGTCCAAATATGGAGTGCGGGGAAGTAGGACAAAAGGCTATATTATTCAGTTAGATTGTGTAGAGCCTGATATGAACAGAAGTGTGACTTCAGATCTGAAGAGAAAAATATGCAAAGTAGACTTTTTCTAAACTTCTTACATAAGTAATGTCCATCTTATTCCTCAAAGCCAAACACCAAAACAATGAGTTGTGACTGCCACAGGTTTGGCTGTAGACCTCTCATCTAAAACCACCATTTCAATTATTCAGATTGATAGATTTAATCATCATTCTGATTCAAATTCAACCCTTTGAAAACAATTGTTGCCTCTGTCCTTTTACTCGGACGTGCAGGGTAAATTGTTCCTCTGGACAGTGGTGCCGTTCCTCCCTGTCAGCTCGCTCACTCTGCAGAAGCACCGCTCCCGCACGGATCCTCGCTGTTTCTAAAGGTTAATTAATAAGTGAAGGCGGGAGCGATGGCTGGCGACCAGGAGGGGGCGGTCTCTCCTCTGGGACTGTCTGACACTGAGGAAGATACGCCGAGCACGGTGTATGACTCCAATCAGTGAAAAACCCATTACTGCTTTTATCTGAAAACACATCGAACAGAAATATAAACGCAATGTCCCGTTTGTCATGCGCTGAACTCAAAGATATAAAACGTTTCCTGTGTTTCTCTCAAATAGTGTTCACTAGTCTGTGTTAGAGAGCACTTCACATGTGAGGCGTATGAAGATGCTGATTAGACACATGGATATTCCGCAGGTCTGCCTTAGGCTGTCTACAATAAAAGGACACTATTGACATGACATTTTTTTTTACCAAACATTGGAAACAACCCAAGTAATTCAGACTTACAGGCGACAGAGAAATCATACCACAACAGTCCAACCTGTTCTCGTGCTTCCAATTCCTACTTCATATGCTCTAAAAATGTTCATGTGTGACTTACACTGGGTTTCTTCTTAAAGGTTTTTCACTTGATCTGATCAACAAATAAACAGTTAAATGGTCCGAGTGGAACCCAGTTTGAAAAGTCAATATAGACCACAATGCGAGAGTCGTCAGAGAACAGATTTTTGAACTAAACACAATATAATGTTTTAGGATTGACAGTAGTTTTATGGTGTGCTTTTTTTTTTCCTTTTTTAACTATTTATTTTCATATTTTTTTCTTCTTAACAATAAACAGAAAAACAGCAACAGAGAAAACAACGGCAAAATAAATAGATAAATAGTTCTTCATTTATGTCAGCAGTGTGAATTTTGCAACCTCCTGTATGAACAGATATTATCCAGATCCAATAATTGTTCACATCTTATTTTCAGTCCTTATCAATACATGTCATTGCCTGCCATTCATGTCCAAAATAGTCGTTAAGGGGAGACCAGTCGTTTACAAAATTGTCCAAAGTTCCATCCAGTGCATAATGTAATCTTTCGTATGGTCACAGTGTCAAGAGTTTCTCACGCCAAAGAGATAAAGCAGGAGAGTGTTCTTTAATCCAGACTTGTAGTGGAGATCCGAGCGGCGGACAACATTATGAGCATTGGTTTTGTTTCCGGCACACAGTTTGTTTACACCAAGAATCCACAACATAGGGTCAAGTGGCGCTCTAATCCCAAACATTTTTTCCAATTTCCTGAACAACCGAAGACCAGAATGAGGCAATTAAAGGACATAAGAATAAGTCGGAAATAAGTTGTGTCCTTTTTACATTTCAGACCAAATTTTGTACATGTGTCATATTTACTCCGAACTCTTCCCCCTAGAGGCCATAAGCGCAACTGCAGGTGTAGTAGCAAGTTACGATTTTTTAACTTTTTAATTGTCTTGGAGAGTAAACACTACGCTGACAGGAAAGGCGAAGGGCGAGAGGGTTACTGTGCATCCAATTATACAATGGAAATATTTTTTTTCACTCAAACTTGGCTGTAAATACTGTTTAAAGTGACGTTAGCCCGCAGTTAGCTTTGCCCGTTAGCATGTTAGCTTCTTCTTCGTGATTACATTAGTGTTGCTTTCTCCGCACCGGGGGCAGTCAAGTTGCAAACATGGTTTTCTGGTCAGAGACACCAGGGGGAGATGAAAGACCCTCCAATCATCCCATAAGTAAGGATTAAACAACGAGGAGCCGTGCATTCGACGGTTACAATGCACGACGCGGAGTCAAGAACACCACGACGCGCAGCGGAGTGCATTATAACCGTCGAATGCACGGCTCCGAGTTGTTTAATCCGCTTATACCAGGGTCCCACAAACGTAACATTTATAATAAGTATTTGTTTCATTTACTAAACTCACTAAATATGCCAGACCACTGGGACTATTTTGTGTGGGTTATTAGCCGGTCACTGAAGGCTCGTCTCAGAGCGAGTCATTCTCCGCAGCTATTACGATGATCTCAGTCAGGCGCAACCAAACACTATAAGCACATGCTGCATCGCCAGAATCACAACACAACAGGACTAACCCAGCACTTTTCCGTGGAAGTAAACACCGATGTGCGGCACTCGTGGGCAGGAGTTATTTCACTTTTACGCTGTTTAACCTGAAGCTAGCTAGCTAGCTCAACGAGCTCAACTGTTTATGGAAACAGCTGCGGTGGAGTCGCTCACACCTGGGCCCCCACGAACTGAAACTTTTATGTTTGACTTTACTAATCCAGACAAATATGTTTAAATGCAGGATCATTTTATGTACGCCTGAAAATCATGAATAGTGCCTTAACCGTTTTCAATAGAAATGTAAAGCTCATATTTTATTAACAGTAGCTAACCTAGCTGCTGACTCTCCTCTGCTTCCCATTTATCAAACATTTTGTTTTGGCCAAAAACGTTGAAATTAAACAAAATCCATCTCATACGTTCCTGTCAGTCACTAATTAGGCCTTTATCTGATTCAGCTGTGTCATGCGTTGCTATGGCGATGCCCACAGCGGAGTGATATCCCAGTGATTTAACTACCGGACTACGTGTGCGGTTATACCAAAATAATGCACGCTTGTTAGCACCCACCAGCCAATCAGAATCCAGTATTCACCCAGACCATGGTATAAACACTTGTATTACCCCCACAGGGACTACGGAGAGGATTTATTAAGGTAAACACGTTACTTAGTACTGCTTTAAAGGAGTCACATGCAGCTGGTTAATGATTTTATATTGTACTTCATGTGATTTGTTTGATTTAGTCATTTGTCTTGCATGTCTGGTCTTCCAGTTGAAAACACCAAAGTCAAGTTCCCAGTTTTGTTTAATACTTATTAAACCTTTCTTATTTGCTGTAATTTGATCATAAATGTGTGTCAGTATTTTACTTTTCAATGCAGCTGCCTTTAATAAGATGCTATCTAGCACATTTGTTTATCCACCTTGTGTGTAGTATTCAATAGAACTAAAGTAGCTTCTCATTTGTAAATATCGAAAGAAGTGGGCTTGAGAAACATTAAACTCGTGTTTTAATTGTTGGTGTGCTTTTATGTAGCTCCTCCTGGCAAATGAACTTCCTTCAGGATGAATAAAGTTATATCTTATCTTAACACAAGTGCGTGAAAACAGTTGTTCTAATTGTGTTTAGTGTGTTTTTGAAAAATAAACTACTTCAATATAAATCATTATGCTGAAAAGTGGCTAATGTTAGCCGCTGACCTTTAGCCTGAGCAGTGGAATGATCGATAGCTTCCTCTCTCAGGCTAAAAGGCATTCATTCAACCTGTTTTCCTCATTGATGTAAAATCCATGTGAAGTAAAAGTGAACAAACTAATATTTACCCATAAATATTAAACTGTTCCTTGAAATTGTCCTTTATCATCAGAGTTTACCAAAACTATAGAGGTGCACTCGATCTGTCGGCTAAAAACTATGCAGGAAAGGTGACTGGCTGTGAACAAAATCACTGGCTGTCCTTTATCAGACAGCTCTGTAGAGCAGCCAAATCCATCATCAGTGACTTGGAGCATCCCTTGTTTGATGAGTTTAGTCTGATGTCTGTGGGCGTCGCTGCACAGTGGCTTTAGCTACAAAGACGGTGTACAAGGGCTCATTTGTGCCTAATGCAATAAACCTGCTGACTATGCACTTGTTTTTATCACTAACTTCTAGTCTTTGCTAATTACTGTCTGTCCTGTTTATTGTGCGTAGGGGTGGGAACCTCTGGGTACCTCACGATTTGATACACGATACATGGCTTACGATAACGATATTCTCACGATACGCCGATACTGCAATCATCGATATATTGCACAAAAATAACCAATGATACATCATGATTTATAAATAACATGCTTCTTTTAACCTTAATTTTAACACACCACATATTCATCATTTACATTTCTTTTCATGTGCTTTGTACCCCTTTTTTCTATAGATCTGTCAGTGACTTCATTTACATTTAAATAAACAAGAAACCACAGTCCTATTTAAAAAGAAATACATCAACCCCAAATTAAAGAGACTAGATGCAATATGGCCATTTTGTGCTCACTACTGCCACTTCAGGTCTTATGCGCAACTGCAGCTTCTATATTAAGCTCGGCACTTCGGACCCAATGAACACCTTTTTGAGCGACAGTGCAGGGTTTTAGAGGCAGTTGTGGTGAACAGGTCTGGGCTCATTCGAGCCCGGCATAAAGCCAGACTGACTTTATTTATGTATTTATAAACACATATAAAAGACAGTCTGGAATTGTGGTAATAGGACGCAATTTCCAAATCAAGACCAGATGTGGGACTAATGATCGCAGTTTGAACGAGACCGAACCAATCAAACAAAAAGCGACTTACGCTTTGCGTTCACGACCTCCGCCATGTTTGTTTGTAGTCCACACGTGCAGAGGAGTAAATGTTCCAGATTTAAACCAGAATAAAGGGCACTGGTAAAAGATCGTTGTTTCGCGTCCGGCCGTCCACCATCTTCACTGTTTTGGTTACGGCCCAGAGGAGCACAGGTTGATGGGAAATCCTATAGCACGGAAGATGACGCACCATTAACTCCCGCCTCCCGTGCTATGATTGGCTCTGCCTGGTTTTGCCGGAGTCAGCGAGATTCAAATCGCTGCACGGTAGCGCAGCGGTTAGCGCTCTCGCTTCGCTAGAAGGTCCGGGTTCGATTCCCACCTGCACAGGGCCTTTCTGTGTGGAGTTAGCATGTTCTCCCCGTGTCTGCGTAGGTTTCCTCCGGGTACTCCGGTTTCCCCTACCACTAAAAACATGCACAATAGGCCAGGATGAAGGATGTGTGTGAGTGAATGGTGGTGGTCAGAGGGTCCGTTGGCGCAGACGTGTGTAGTCGCGAAAGCACTTCTGACAGTCTCCCCCAGGGGAAACTGAAGCTACAAACGTAGCTTTCCACCACCGAGTATGGAGTGAATGTACAACTGTCTCATGTAAAGCGCTTTGTGACCATGTCTGTGAAAGGCATTATATAAATAAAGATCTTCTTCTTCAAATCGCACAATTCCAGACTGTATCCCCATGTATCTCTTACCATGGAGGATCAGTCTGGCTCGTGCAGGGCTGGGCTCATTCTACACATCAGGACATGGCTGGAACTGGTAGGGGGTTGAAAATACTTAGTTTTAACATTCCTAAACTCTGTATAGTCCCTTTAATCTTATATATAAATATAAAAAACATCATTAAAAGTACATTATTTGCGTGACAGTGTTTGGTCCAAGTGCTTAAAACTGTTGTGCTGCCCCCTGCTGTCCTGACTGAATTCTTGATCATTGTTGGCCTCTATTGACTGTGAAAACTGTGGAGTGCTGCTGCCTCAGTAATATATGCATGACGTCATCAAAAGTATTGATATCGGAATTAAAAGCATCGGTATCGTATCTTTTGTGACTGTGATGGTGAACCCTGAAGTTACCTAACCGTACACGCTGCTGCTGTACTGCTATGGGACAAATGAAACTAAACACAACTACATGTATGCTTCCTTCACTAAGAGAACAACATGGTTACAAAAATAAGCCAATTTAGAATCATACAGACCCTTTAAAGTAGTAATTAGTATTCGTTTTTTCGGCATCAAAGATCGCTTTCTTGAAACCATCTTGTGATCTCACTTCAAAAGGCTCCCATAATATATTTTTCATGCCTGGCCTTATTTATAGCTTTAACACTCCATACTTCCTTTAAGTCCTTGCGTAGCGGTCAAATAAACATATCTATTCATGTTAAGTAAATAGCTAGACTATAAAACTCTGTCTGGGGAGGTTTTCCATGTCTGAAGGTATTATGTAATGCTTTCTTTTTTTCCCTTTTTTTTTTTTTTTCCCCCGACTAAGAGTGAGACGCATTTGGGAAAGGCTCTGGAAAATTCGGGGGGTTGGCGCAAAAGCAGCGAAAACCACAATGGCAGAATGGAACAGAAGTGACTTTGCAGATTAATATTTCAAACTGGCCCAGCCTGACCTCAGCCATAGTGCTCTTTCTGTTGGAATCCCAAACACACTGACTCTGCTGTCGGAGGCGACGCTCGCTGGGGAAAATTTCAGTCACTTTTTTTCCGTTTTCCTCAGAATTAGTTGTTTGTCCACAGAAACAGCTCGGTTAGTTGTAAGGGCATGACATTAACACTGGTCCGCTTGCCAAACGCTGGTCTGTTTGGACAGAAACACTAACTCTCTACATTAGGCTATGGCCGGTTGGATTATACTGAACATGTTTTTTTTAATTGTTATTAAATTTGAACAGGGACAACGCACATGAGTCGACATTTATGTGAATGTAAAACATTCATTAGTATGATCTCACACACAACCTACGGCAACTTTTGGACACAAGCACTACGCACAGTGCATCATCAACACCATGGACAATGACACACAGGCAGAATAACACTGGCAGCAGGCAGGAAACACAAAAGCAGCAGAACTTAAAGGAACAGGCCACCGTTTTTCCATACTGAGATATGTTCTTACCTGAGCTTAGACGAGTTGATACGTACCTGTCTAGTCTTTGTGCCCGTGGAAGAGCTTGGTAGCTTCAACTTCAACCCTGTTTAGAGCTATAGGAATATGCTGGGAGAGGCCAAATGCTAACAACATCTTTGGTCTTTTTGCGTGACTGAGGGCACACACAAAGACCAGACAGGTACGCATCAACTCGTCTAAGCTCAGGTAAGAACATATCTCAGTATGGAAAAACGGTGGCCTGTTCCTTTAAATACATTAATGGTGGTGTGCACAAGTTTTGATTCTCAAGTAACCATGATTTTAGCATATTTTTGAAAGGCCTTAATGTATCAACATATGATCTGATATTCATACAATTAGCAAGATTTAGTTTAACTGTCCAAATGACTTTCTTGACGTTCTTTTTAAATGTAATTTATGAGTCCAAGATGATTCCTAAGTATTTATCCTCTGTTACAACACTGATCTCTCCTGCAGTATACACTTCAGGATCTGGTAAGTCGGACTTTCTCATACAACATACACTTAGATGTAGACATGAATTGTACAACCACCGGGAAACAAACTCCATAGTTTTAAAACATTTTTTTTTGCCACTTCCTCCTTGTCTTTCCCATGTGCATAGATCACAGTATCATCTGCGTACATTTGTATGTCACATTCCGAGCACACAGACGGCAGGTCATTGATGTAAAGACTAAATAAAAGTGGTCCCAGTATTGAACCCTGGGGGACGCCTATATCAGTGTTGAATCTTTTGTTTTGGCACACGCTCTAATATTCCGTTAGCTTTGATGACAGCACATTGTTTCTACAACGTCAAAAGATCCAGTGTTGCATTAAAGCCGCGCTACCTGAATGAAACCGTGAAAGTCCTAGTTTAGTAAAATCTCTCAGCTGTTCTCACAGACCATCCCGATTGTTCACTTGAGCGGATTAGAAGCTCGTCTCAGCCGGAGTTCATAGCGAGACACTTTGCTAATTTAGACTGACTTCCTCATTCACGCTGGAGGTCAAGATGCTTGATATATGCTGCGTTCATGTGATCCTTTAGAACGTTTTCCCCAGTTGGAAAATGCACATGAATGCTCGCTCAGCTGAGGGCAAAACCACTCGGGTCAAAATGAGCTTCCCGACTGCGTTTTTTTATCGTCTAATGTGAGCCTTTTAGTGAAATTCTGGTACTTTCTTGACTTTAAGTGCGAGATGTTGTTCTCCGAATAACATAATTGGGAAAATGTACGTGATGTATTTGCACATGAACAAACCCGAAGTTTAGCTTTTGAGATGCTAACGCCAAATTCAAATGGTTAGCTCAGTTAGACTGTTACCTGCCGTCCCCCCTTATCAGGGAGCTAGGGATAGGGTTAGTTAACGCTAATCAGGATATAATTAGGGATAATAAGGGCAAATGTAACGTAAGTTGTGTTTCACTCACACAGATCTCACACATATTTTTAGACAGTCTTGGCTTTCAAATGAGGTATCACACTGGCATATAGGCTGTAAGCTCTCCAGTCAATACACTTTGCAATTTGGATGTAAATGTAAATAAATGCTAACCCTAACCCTATAATGGCAGTTAAGTGGTAAAGCGCTAACTAGCGAAAATAAGACCGTGAATGTGGTGAAATCAAAATCCCTACTTTCCCACATAAAAAGCACATGACACAAACCAACTGGGGACAATAACTTCGCATTTCGGGAAAACAAGCTCCCCAGTCCCCATGAATACTTTCACAAATGACGTGTGTACAATGTAGATCTGTGGAGCCGCAGCTTTAATTTCTCACCAAGATCTCGTAATGATGATGGGAGCGCGTGACCACTACACAAAGCCTTGTACAGCCCACCCCGAAGGCTCTCACTGGGGTTAGGATCTGGACTCTGTGGTAGTCAATCCATCTCGTACTCATACTGAAACACTCTTTTGTGAGCCCGATGAACCCTGGCGTTTGCTATCATGGAATATGCCCGTGCCATCAGGGAGGACGATGTCCAGGTCGTCAGCTGATTTCATTCTTTTGGCCCCCTACTGAACCTAGACCCGGCCAACTGCAGCACCAGCTCGATAAATCCAGGTGGACACTATTATCTTTGGTGCCTGAACCTCACTGTGTGTTTTAAGAGCTGCTGTAACAAGTGGATTTCTCCGCCGCGAGATCAATAAAGTCATATCTTATCTAATGTTTCAGATGGTGCTGTGCCACGGAATGCTTTTAGCAGAAACAAGTGCGTCGGTGACTCAGAAAAGGGCGAAAAACACAGATCTGATCGGTCTGGTCCACATCTGTTTGCGCGTAGAAGAAAATGAAGAGATCCATCTGCAGATGAGCTCACACAATGCTTCGCTTTCCCCTTTGGAGGTAAAACATGCAAAAGAGAATGTGGGTTCTTATGAGTCTTATGAGTCCTGTGTCATTTATTTCACCGCCTTCAACCGCTTTATGCATGTTATAAAAGGTGGCGTTGCGCGGAAAAGCCTTTTGTCATGCGGCGCCGCCACCGAAGCCGACTCTCCATAAATGTCACGTGAATTTGCGACTGTGAGTTGTCATTCCGCCGCGTGACAGCGATAAAACGACGGCCGCTGCGTCACTTGTTTTGCCTCGAGCCTCGTTCAAGCCCAGACTGGCACTGTTTTTTTTTTTTTCCTGAAGAATTCTCACGGTAAATAATGTGTCACACCGTTTCACGGATTAGGCCTCGGGGACCATGCCGAGGCATTAGCGTGTTACAAGCGGGATCAAGAACAAATGAGTGAGTGCGGTAAGTGACTCGCTCAGGCCATGTGAGTCGTTCGAGCGGCCTCGCAATTACAGAAACTCCGTGGGACGCGGCGTTTTTGACATCTGTGACTAATAGGAGACTGCATGAGTCAGCCACATTTATTTATGCCCATTTTAACGAGAAACAAACCTCAAGTTTCCAAAACAGAAGAAAAAATCGGTCACATTCGGAAATGTTCAGCATGGATGGTGATGTGTACTGTCTCTGATCGAACCACAGGCCTTAGACAAATGGACTACAGTCAGAACCAGATGTTTACTTTATAAAGGGACACATATGCATTTTGTCTCACTGTCTGACATGGAACCAGAATTAACTTCAACTTTTAGGTCAAATAGGATTTGCTAAATGCCAGAAGAGATAGAATTTCAATATTTTTTTTTATTACTTTTTAGAAAACCAAAAGTTAACATACATTTCATTAATATTTGTTACCATTGCCTTTAAACTGTATTTTTTGGGCAAACATTTTGGTTTGTTTGTAGGCCGCCTTGGTGCACATGCCTTTTCTGCTCTGCCCATACATTTTCAACTAGATTGAGATCAGGACTTTGTCATGGCCACTTAAGTCACTTTGAAACCAGTATTGTCCATATGCTTTGGGTCATTGTCCATTTGGACCCATCTGCGCCCAAGCTTTAACTTCCTGGCTGATGTCTTGAGATGTTGCTCCAATATTTCCACATAGAGTCTTCATGATGTCATCTATTTTGTTAAGTGCACCAGTCCCACCTGCAGGAAAATAGCCCCACAGCATGATGCTGCCCCCCGTATTTCACAGTTAGTTTGGTGTACTTGGGCTTTCCCACTTAATGTGATGATGGTCATTATGGCCAATTAAACAATTACCAATTTTGTCTTTTTTATGCTTCTTTTGGAGTAACAGCTTCTTCCTGCAGAGTTCCCTCTCAGCGCATGTCGGTACAGGATTTGTTTCACTCTAGATAATGACAAACTCTTACCAGTTTCAGCATCTTCATCAGGTCTTTCCATTTGTTCTTGAGTTAATATTTACACTTCAGACCACAGAACGTTCATCTCTGGAGCACAGAACCCGCCTTCTTTCTGTATGATGGATGGACATTTCCATCTTTTTTACACTTGCGTATAATTGTTTAAACCAATAAACATGGCACCTTCAGGATATTATTGGCCTCAATAGAATGTTCAAATCCAGGCGGAAATAGTTTGGTTTTGCTGTGTGCACATGACATGGAAGTACTCTGTCTATACTATTAGCTATTAAATTGATGAATAAATAATATACTGATGGGTTGATTTGATCTCTCTTCTCGTTATGCTATGTATAAAGCACTTTGAATTGCCTTCTGTACATTTTTTTTTTTTTAAATTAGAACATGCACAAATTCCACACAGAGTCGTACAATGACTTGACTTGACATATCTGGAAAGTTGGGTTTTAGAATCCTGGCTCCCAGTAATGTCCTTGGGCAAGACACTTGACACTCTTTTTTTCCCGTGTGAATGTAGCGCGTGGGTTTTATTTCCTCATAAAACTGACAAAAATGTTCTAGATCTCAACACAGCATGGACGTGTTGTGACAGAGCACCGCGAGACAGCTTCAAGTTCGGGAGAAAATGGAAGCCAACCACCCAAAACGTCAGCGCAGAAGTACATCTGTTACTTGTCACAGAGTATTGCTTACATTTGACAAAAACAAAGAGTAGAAAACAAATGAGTTTCATGCATCTTTAGTCGTTTGTCAAACATTGCTATTATTATGACCGTCTCTTTCTTTCAGAACACAGTTAATTGTCGTCATGCAAGTCAACCAGACACAGTAAGCAATTAGGCTCCTGCCATCCGTGTCTAATAGCATTGTAGCTTTTTTTTTCTTCTCTTTTTTTTTTTTCCAAAGACATCAGCTCAAGTCGACGTTTAGCGCGGGGTAACCCAGTAACCGTGGTTGGCAGACATGTAAATGAGAATGTATGGCCTGTCTGGAGGATAATAGCAGCCCGTTCATGAGTGTAACATGGTATTTGGGGCTAATGAGGGCGGCTGCCGAGCGTAATATTGTGCACGGCGGCAACGTGAAGAAGCCAGGGCGATTATGACAACAAGTCGAGCTAGTTATTCTCTTCTTTTGGAATTATGACAGTAGTATGTTTTTTCTTTTTAGAAAATATCAGCCTCATTAATTCCACAGGTTTTGGCCATGCTGTTCTAAAAAAGGCTGTAGTTTGCGTATTCCTTGATAAAATCATAGCTGCTTTTTCAGTTCTGTTATTGAAGAACTTGTTGGAAGATCGTCCATAGCAGAGCTCATTGTGCTGATACATTTAAGCAGCAGTGTCCTAGTTTTGCTTTCACACATTGAGTGCCGCGCTGTTTTAGGATTTAGCTTTAGTGCCAACAATCCAGACACTTTTTCATGATATTTGTAGCACCACAGCGTATTCTATGTTTTAGCTATGGACACATGCTATGACTCTAAACTCTCTCTAGGTGAAATTGTTTAATTCTACGTGCCTCAGTTCCTGAGAAATCTAAGATAAACAGAGGCTAATTTTGATAAAAATCACAGATTTTTTTCTAGATTCCGAGATAATTAGTGATTTAAGAAACACTCTCCTTTCTGATTCACTCCTCTCTCCTCCGTAGACGGACACTAACGTTATGTGAAGAGGCAAATGCCTAAATATCTCAGTTTCAAGTCAATTTACAACGACAACATTGTTAACATGTTTTGAAACACTGCGTGTTATCCACCATTCGAGTGCGCATTTAAACAGCCTGGTTCTCAGATTGAAGACTTTAACAGGATGTTTCTCAGCCGTCCTTGGACCGATTTTAACAATTTAAAAACTCAGAGAAATGTTAAAATCTCAACTGTTTTGATCTGTCCATGGGAGAGAAATGTCGGCTTTACAGCTGTTCGCTACGCAACACCACGCCCCCGGATAAAAATAAATAAAATAAAAGCAATAATATATATGAAATGTCCAGATCGTGACTTTTCAAGTTTTCGATCATTTATTTCACCTCTGTTCATCACAGAGCTACCAAAATCACATATAAGGCGTATTAGAATGTCTAGTTTCGCAATAAATTAAAAAAAACGCAAAAAACCCGACTTTTTCTGTTTTTGGCACTCAATGTGTTAATCAGTATTAGGGCTTGGTTTAATTAATTGATGAATCATACTTTACCAAGTTAGAGTTAGTTTTTACTATTTGCAGCATTAGTTCTTCTGAGAATGTCTTCCATATCCAGGTAAAATTGGTTCTGTTTGATATCCTTAACAGAGTCGAAAATCAATCAAATTGAATTGTGAATCGAATCGGGCCCTTGTGAAGTGAATCGAATTGAATACATTTTGAAATCCAAATTGATCACCAGCCCTAGTCGGTGTAATACCGGTTCAGAGTCTTCAGTGTTCCGCTTTTAACCAGTGTCCAGAACTGAAGCGGTTTTAAGTAATCAGGTCTGTGTTTTGCCGCATGAACCTCTTCACCCCTGCCTTAACCGAGTGCATTTTCTCCAGTTCAGCTTTCCCCAAGTTACAGCCTATAACGTCTCATTTGAAAGCTAAGACCTACAAAAATCATCTAAATGGACCTTTTTCCTCGCGCTGTCGTCACTTTGTTTTTAAAACAAAACAAAGCACTTTTTTTCATCATATTTTTGCCACATTTTCATCGCTTTTTGATTTTTTTTTGTTTTTGTCACTCTTTTTTGCTCTTTTGCTACGTTTTCATCACACATTTTTGTCACTTTTTTCATTGCTTTTTCGCCATGTTTTAGTCACTCTTGCTGCATTTTCATCCATTTATTCGTCTCATTTTTGTTGCTATTTTGAGACTCTTTTCAAGAAGCTTTCGGATTTGGGTGAAGCTCAGCAGAACGAAATGTGCTCAGTTCAGGCGGGGGGTTGAGAGATGAATGGGGTTAATATTTTCAGTTCAGGAGCAGGATCACGACCACCAAAGGTCAACCAACCCTTCATTACCAGCCAACCATTCTTGTCTTCACTTGCCTGGCCGGTCAGACTCTCCTCCTTTCTATTCAAAAGAAGAATCGCAGTTTCTCTATGTCAGGCAGGCCAAACCAGTCTTCACCTAACCTCCACTACCCAGATGTCCTATTTATAGCAGCAGAGACAGAGTCCCGCCCACAGTCTCAGACATCACTGATCGCTCACTGTTAATACGTTTTAATGGCTCCTTCTGTTGTGGCCTGGACCTTGTGAGTGAATGGCAAAATTCAGTTTCCAATCTCAATCAAATTCGGCCTACATTGTTTTTTTTGTTTTTTTGTTTTTTAAATAGAATAGATTAAAGTGGTGAGTGGTAAAGATTTCAAAAGTCAAAAAATAAGAACCACATTAATGTTCAGTTGGTCGTAACCTTATTATCTATCTTTAGTTGATTTGTCAGGAGCAGGGGGTGTTCACGCTATTAAAGTGATAGTTTGTAAGATTGCAGAGAGAGACTGATTTCAAAAGCAAAACCTGAAAAGCCGCTCCACTGGTTTGCCAAATGAGGAGAGACAGAAAAAGTAAATGATCGAGCTCCCTCCCCCCTTCCCCTCTTGATTGGACCTGAGCTGATTGGCCGGTTCACTGGAAACCTCTTGTCATTGGACAAAGCGATGGCACTGGAAATTCTGATTAAAGGGAGAGGGGAAAAAAGTATTATTTTGTATTTTTTAAGTTAAGTCAAATTCCAGGCCAGGAGGTCTGTTGTGCGAAATCTATTCAATGTGTAAAACATGTAAACTCACAGACTATCCCTTTAAGTTTGAACAATTCTTAAAGGAACAGGCCACCGTTTTTACATACTGAGATATGTTCTCACCTGAGCTTAGACGAGTTGACGCGTACCTGTGGTCTTTGTACGTGCCCGTGGAAGAGCGTGGTAGCTTCTAACTTCACCCCCGTTTGGAGCCATAGGAATATAATGAGAAAGGCCAAATGCTAACAACATCTTTGGTCATTTTGCGTGACTGAGGGCACGCACAAAGACCAGACAGGTACGCATCAACTCGTCTAAGCTCAGGTAAGAACATATCTCAGTATGGAAAAATGGTGGCCTGTTCCTTTAAAAGTACCTTGTACCTGATTTTGTTTTGTCCACACACAATGGTTTAGTAAATGAAACTGTTAACGTCCGAACACACTCCGAACTTATTAATTCCTGGTTAAATAAAGGTAAAATGCAAATAAACCAAATTATGTTTCCACACCTTGCAGGGTCACTGTCACAGAACTGCAAACAAACAACAACAAGGCTTGTGAAATTGATCCAAATGCTTAAGAATTTGGGTTTAGGGCCTTTAATGCAGCATAACCTCATTAACAAGCATAGTTTGTGTGAGACTCATACAGTAACTCTTCATCTCCCAAAAAGAAGGTGTCGAATTAACAGATTATTTTTGTCATTGCAATATTAGGTGGCACTGTCCATATCGCATGAAACCACAATAATGCAAAATCACTTTTACAGGTCTTCTACATTTAGACTCTATTTTGCTGACAAAGCTTATAACAAATCGACACATAAAGTTCCATATAAGCCGTGTTTTGGTCATGATTTTGTCTTTTTTCAAGCCAAATATCAAGATACATTATCCAAACTAACATAACAAAACCAGATTTGAAATGTTTGCTCAAATTTCTCATATTGTGCTGTGATGACACCAGTGAGTGACCCCTCCCACCTGACCCTCTTCAGAATACAAGTGTGGACCAAACAAAAAAACACATCCACACAAATTCTTTTCTTTACAAATTTATTATTTTTCCTTTACACGTTTTCCTCCACCAGCAGCTCCAACAATAAACCTCCATTTACCCCCCCCCCGCCCCAACAAAATGATTGTAATTCAAGGCCACAGAAGCAAGGCTCCACATCCCCACGAGCAGATACCAAAACCCCCGGTCGCTATAACGGGATTGCAACACCAAAGTGAGAGCGTGTCGGCAGAGTCTACACATTCAAAAGACCCCGCGATTACCAGGCGTCACCTTCTCCAGGCGCTGGAGAGAGTGGAGGGAAGGGGGGGGAGAAAAATATCCTAAAAAGGACGGCGGGTGAAATGGGTCGCATTCAAGCGGTATCAACAACATCCTGGGCTGGAATTTGCTTTCAAGTGGACCAATCGTGTACAATTGAGGCTTTGATGTTTTAGGTTGAAATAATATTTGTGTAAGGAAAGGGAGTCGGCAGTGGGGCAGATGAGTTACGATACGGCCCAAAAAAACGGCATGCTGGCAAGTCAACGGCGCCGCGATGAACGCCCTTTGAGTTCTTAGGCTTCAGAGGTGGACGACGGGCGTTCAAAATGTGGGGTAGAGTTTTGTTTTTCATCCGTGACGCGATTAAATCCTGGAAGTGCAGATTAAAGCGCTTCGGCGTGTCTTATCACATGGCGAATAGCTGAAGAAAAAGGTCAAGTTAGCATGATTCGTCACCTTTAACTGTCAATACGTGCATGTTTCGACCAAGCTTACAGTGATGATGGCGATGAGGAATGCTCTCTTTTCCAAAATGTCAAGCCAATGGGGTTTGAATGGTAAAAAAAAAAAACAGGAATTTGTAATGTGCAGATGAGAAACAAGTACTAGTTGACGTAACTTAGCAACTAATGACGGACAAGCGATTTTCCTCGGACGAGACGCTGTAGTTGGATATTTGTAACTGACTGAATTGTACTAAATGAGGCATGGCATGATCAGTTTGAAATGCAGCTACAATTAAAGCCACACTGTGGAGCATTCCGGGTTATATGTGCCCCTAAAGAGAGCTGCTAAACAGATAGATGCCGACAAAGCCATTTTCACAGTGGTATATCAAACAAAGCATGTGTGGATGTCTATAAACAGAGCAACTGATGAGCTGGTGAGGTCCAGCTTTAAAACGAATGTGTGTATTTGTGTTGCGTTTGTTTTAAAATGTTACATAGCGTGGCTTTAACCTCTTAACCCCCATCTTATTGCAACTCAACTGATCTAAATGGATCTTTTCTCTTGCGTTGTAGCTGTGCTGTACACTTTTTCATGTTCTTTTCATCTCACTTTGACACTTTTTTGTTGCACTTCCACTTTGGTCACCTTTAGTTGCGTTTTTTGTCACATTTTTGTGGTGTTTTCATCCCTGTTTTCTTTGCGTTTGTGCCGATGTTTCAATGCTGTTTTAGGCTTTTGGATCTGTGAAAATGTGCTTGGTTCAGGTGGGGATTAAGAGGTTAAGGGGAGACGCTTTATTTATTTTTGTTTCAATTTTCAGATTGCGGTCCATTTTTTTAAATGTATATCTCAACAAAAGTAGCACCTACAGACTTCAGCCTTGGACTAAACAATATTTAGATTTTTTTTTTTTTTCCAGAGGAGAAATTTAAAGTTTTTCGCAAACACTTTATAATAACTACACATTATTTAGCCTTTATAAATGATGAGTTAACAGCTAATTAATCATGTACAATGCATTAGTTGAAGGGGCTGGATGCAAGTTAGCCATTTTATACTCACTACTGCCACCTCAGGTCATACGTGTAACTGCACCTTCTATATTAAGCTTATGCATGACGACTTTTTGAGTGACAGTGCAGGATTTAGAGGCAGTTGTGGTGAACAGGTCTGAGCTCATTCTACACATTGTTGGAACATGTAGGGGGAGGAAAAATACTTAATTTTAACATTTTTAAACTTTAAGTATGACTAACACTTAATAACTACTTAACAAAGGAATAAGTCAAGTATAAAAAACGGTTCATTATGAGTTTGGCATTAAATGTAGTAGTGAAGTAGTTAGTAGTAGTAGTAGTAGTAGTGTGAACTAATGAATTGTTCATGATGAATTAAGTGTTAACTCGTCATTTATTAAGGCTAAATAAGGTGTAGTTATTAGAAAGTGTCACCAGTTTTTCCACGTTTCCACTAATAAACACTAAAAACAAAAACTAAAGAAGATATCCAAAATCCCCACTCAGAAAATAAAACAAAGTTACAGCTGGCTCCATCCATTTTTCAGATTTTGTCATCGAAAATATAGGCCATTTTGGGCATGTTTGGTCATGAAAATGTGAAAACATAAAATGACAGACAACTTGCATTCATATTTATATCTCAATCTCAATTATTATTTATATCTCATATTAAGTCCGTTTCTAAAGCAAAAGTTTCAAATGTATATCTCAAAACAGTTTTCCTATTCAACCACAGCGTCTCGCCTTGACCTCTTAACCAAACCCCACCTGAACCGTGCACATTTTCTCCAATTTGGCTTTACCCAAATCTAAAAAGCAATGAAAACAGGTAAAAAAAAGTGTCCGACAAAGAAAAGAAAACAGGACAAAAACGTGCCAACAACGCAACAAAAAAGTTACAATCACTTTTGTTGGCCTTAGCTTTCGAATGAGGCATTGCACTGTTGCTCTCCGGTCGAGAAGCTTCCAGATTTGGGTAAAGCCGAACTAGAGAAAATGGCATATACATCTGTAAATAGTATCTTTTTGGTTTGGCTGTGGGAGTCAATAACAAACATAGAGCAGGTATTGCGACGCAGGTGAATCAGCATAACCTCAGCGATCCTCGTTCCATCGCCGGGACGACAGCGGATCCTCGTATATCTGATTACGGGCGGCGGCTAATGGGAGCCGGTGCCATTTGCGTTTCCCCTCGAGGCCGTAAGTGGTCGGCGATGGCTGCGCTAAGATGTGGCGTTTGCAGATTAGTCGCTAAAGGGGGCTTTCTCGGAAAATTGCTTTTGACGACGGAACGTGTCAAAAAGCTGTCAGTTTCTCTTCCTTCCCCGGTTTGATCCCCATTAAGCACATTCGGCTGATTTAATTCAATCTGCGCCGGGGGGGGGAGTTGGAATAATCGTTGCTGATCCTCTGGGATATGTGTGTGTCTTTGGAAAAAACCATAAATAGTCCCCAACTTTCTTCCTTTGCACGTCTTCAAACGGATTAGAAATGTCGACGGAAGGGTTTGCGCGCCGCGAGTTAGCTCAGGGGAAAGAAAACGCACCGAGTCCCAAATACAATCGGAAAACTGCCTGTTTAAGAATTAGACGGAGACTTTTAAAGTGCATGTGACAGGTTTTGATAAGATAGCGCCGGTAGTAAGTATTAATTGCAGGTTTGTACCAGTGAAGTGGCAATTTTAGGAAGAAAAGTTGACATTTTTGTGAAGTTAGGAAGAGGCCGAGTTCCATATTACTCCCTCATGGCCCTTGTGTACAGTATGGTTGCCAGGAGCTGGGATGTTCACTTCCTCTCATGACACCTCCTCTGCCCAGGAAGTAAAGTGGTAAACATGGTAAGTATGTCAAAGCAGGGATGGTTTCGTCATTGTCTCTGTGTCTTATCCACCCGTTCAAGTCCCTCACCCACAGTAACCCACTGTCACCTTTCTTTACAATGCAGACGCTTACATTTTAAAGGGGAATAACTCTTTGCTTTCCAAAAAGCAGAATGCAGTTGTGTCAACAGAAGTTTGTCCATATTTGAAAAGATTAGCTTTTACAGGTGCACTAAATAAATGTGTTTGAATAGAATAGAAGCAAGTTCAACAGGGTTTCTACAGGCAGCAGCAGGTCTAATGTAATGTGATTTAAAGTGCATATGACAGGTATTAATGCTTTTGAAAACATGACTTGTTCAGATTTTTATTTGATTTTTTTTAGCTCTTGACAGGAAGTGACATAGATAGAGGTGACGTTCCAGAGCAGTTCGACTCATTTCCCATTGACACAACACGGTTGCATGTTGTCCTCTATCTATGTCACTTCCTGTCAGTGCACAATAAGGAAGTGAACATCACAAAAATGGCCAAACTAAAGAAAACTGGAAAAATCTTTAGAAAATTCTTAAATATAATTGTGGTAACTACGTTTTAGCAAAAAAAGGGTCTAATGCACTTTAATGCCATTTAAATATGGTGTTTTTAATTAATGGACTTTTCCTCAAAATGTGCAAAAATTCAGTCAAACAGAGGAAAGATAATTGTTTTTGATTGACCAAATTGAACGCTGATTTGGAGCATAACATTGTGTACAATTTCAGCCCAAACTGCAGCTGAATGTGTTTTTGGACCATCTTTTTGTACTTTTTGGATGAACTTTTACAATAAAAACAGATAATAGCATTAATAGATAATGGCATTAATTATCAAAAACAATGCCAATGTGAATCCAATGTAATGATTTTGAATGACATTTAAGGTCTTAATTGTGGCACAATTCATTGAATGACTATCAGTGTTTTCTGCGGAAACCCTGTTCAAGCACGAAGATGTTTTGATGTCATAATAAATCCACAGACAGCCAAGCTCGGGATGCCCAAACTTGTTTTTTTGCTGGCGAGCCAAAATTTAAAAATAACAATGTTTGGCTCGTAAGGAATTACTGTGCAAAGAGAAGCGACATCTGCTCCCATTGTTTAACTTCTATGTTGTTGATTGTAATAGTTTACTCTTCTATCAAAAGTCTATTTGTACGAGTGCGTCTCAAACCCTTTGAAGGACAACTTTGGCCCACAGGCTCCACTTTGGACCTCTGTTTGATAAGCTTGAAACATTTTGGGTGTCAATTGTTCCAAAATGTTGCATCACATGATGGATTACAATTTGAATCCCTGATTAAAATTGTGAAAATAAACCAACAAGTAAACTCATTTTGGGGACCTCAGGATACGTATGCCTGACTCAACACTTAGACACTGTGCTGAACTTGTTTCGCCTCATTTTTCCCCCTTGTTAACATTATACTGTCTTACATAGCCTGTGAGCTAAAAAAGAACAAAAAAAGAAAAAAATTATCACAACGTATAAAACCCATACAAATTTACATGATATTGCATTTTTTTAGATGCACCTGTAAACTTTCCAAAACCGCACACATAAAACCTGATATCAAAATCAATAGATTTCCCAGCGCACCCACATATCCCCGAAAAGAGACTCCGCGTTAAATATATAGCCTTCATCTCTCCATTGTAATAGCCGTGCTTTATATTCATAAAGCCAGAAGCACAGGTCTCACTCAATAACAGAGTGCGACAAGTACAAGTGTGAAGGGCGGCTAAGGGACAAAAATAATAACACGAGTGCTTCCCGTCCTCCCTCACCCCCTCCACTCATCTGAATGTAAAACAGTCCTCTAACAACAGCCGCCGCGGGCTTATGGAGACAGACTTGTGCCAAACACAACAAAAACGCATGTAAAACATTCAGTGACCAATACATCTATCATAAATCTTTCAATTTTGGAACAGTCAGCCTTAGGTGGTGCCTACGCTCTTTTTAATGTGATAAAACTCCATTAAAAAGGACAATCACGTTGAACTTCATTTAAAGTGAAGTCTGGTCTATTTGACAGCGCTGATAGTCAGAAAAACAATGACTCTTTGGTGAAGGGAACTTATGTGAGTGTCCAACCGGTAAATCGTACCCACTTGAACTGTTTTACATTCATTGACAATCTTTTTTCCCATTTACAACCTTACAAAGTGTCCAGAAACACTATACACACGACGAAGCATTTGGAAAGCACTGGTAAGCCAAACCCTTTTCTAAACCATTAAACCATTCTTGACTAAAGTGTAACGTAAGGAAGTTAAATGATAAAGAGTGGATAAGAACTTATTGGTAATCGTTTTATAAGTATATTTTTTTATTTCCAGATGCTTTCCATATGCCAGTGTGCAATAAAAACATTATTCCAGTAACACTTTTGGCACAAATCCATCCCCATCCGTTTCCTCAGTTCCGCAGACATCACCCACATACATCCACGACAGTAATGCTACCTTCAAACGTAAGGTCAGTGCAAAATGAAACAACTTTACAGACTGAAAGCTACAGTAAACACGGGAGCCAAGTCACCTCGCCGTCCTGAGGTAACCCAGCCTCCTCATGACGCCCCCGCAGACGTCCTCGATCGTCCGCATGTCCTTGCGCGGCATGTTCCTCCTCCACGCGTCGATGTTCGCCGGCGATATGTCCCCCTCGTACATCAAGTTGTAGAGGCTCGTGGAGGTGGTGAACATGAGCTGGTTCAGGGCGGCGGGGGAGAGGGGCACCCCCATGTACGCGTGGAGCGTCTCCGCCGTCTCCTGCGGGTGATTGACCAGGTCCTCGAACCTCACGTGGAGATAGGAGTCCTGGGGGAGGTCCCGGCTCACCCGCAGGGCCGCCGCCGTGTGCGCTAGCCACAGGTGAGCGAGTATCGCGACGGGGTTGGTCTCCGCGCGGGACAGCAGCCGGCGGATTATTCTGAACTCCGGCGCCGCGGTTGGGCACCCGTCCCTCACCGAATCCTCCTTGAATATCAAAGAGAGGTGCTGGGGGATGTTTTTGAGGGAGTAAAGGCTGGGCTTGCTGTTGTAAAGCATGAGATAAATCCACGCCCGCGGGTCTCGGACTACGTAGATTGACCGTAGGGAGTGGCCGACGACTTCCTGGATGAAGGGGAGTTTCAGGGGCCAGCTTCCGCTACGCAAGTAAAGTACGACTCGTGCGCTGGGGTATTCCGCCACGTGGCGTCTCAAATCCCGAATATATTCCACGTCCCGGTCTAAATTATTTTTGAGTTTGCCCCTAAGCTCCGACGCCACCTCTCTCCTTTTGAAATGTTTCTTTTTGTCCCTTACAACACTGACACTCTTGGTCTTCGGGACTCGGCTCTCCTCCACCAGCTGGATGTTCTGCAAGTGGAGCTTGATGCCGTAGACCAGCGAGTGAAGCCAGCCCTGGATGATTTTGAAACGCCCCTGAACGGCGTCCGTCCTCGACCACTCGCAGTCGTCCACCAGCGAGTCGAATTCGAACTCCGTCTCGGGGATGTCCAGGTGCTCGGTCGGAACGCGGACGTAAACGAAGTCGGAGTTGTTGTAAAAAAGGTGCTTCAGGATCTCGGCGCCGGAGCCGGGCAGCGCCGTGACCAGCACCGTGGGCAGGGGCAGCCGCTGTTGCTCGTACTGCCGGATTTGCCTGTTCGCCTCGTTTTGCGGGTCCGTCCCCTTCCACTTGACCCCGCAGAGGAGCTTGTCGCAGCTGTTGGAGACGAACAGCAACTCGGCTATCCACAGGAGCAGGACGCAGAGGAGGGCGTAGCGCATGAGCCTGCTGAAGCAGACGTAGAACTTCCTTTGCAGGGTGAGAAACGCCACGGCCACGCACAGCACCACGCCGGCTATTACATTCACGCTGAACACAACGTCAAACAGCTGATTATCTGCGCTCATCTGCTTTGGGATGAGTTGCGTGCCGAGGCCGTATCTTGTTATTTGATACGAGTCTTCTACTTTGCAATGCCCTCCGAATCCTAAATAGCTCGACCTTGCCCCAATGTCTTTGTAATTGGTCGCTATAGACACGATATTCTCAGTGTTATTGATAACTAAAGAAATCCTGACCCCGTTATGGCTATTTTCGATGAATCTACAGTTGGAGACTTTCACATAGGGGCCGTGGAGCACATAGGCTACCCGCGCGACTGTGTTTGTCATTGAAAAGGTGACATTGACGTATTGCGTCCAGCGCTTTTTAAACTCTGCTGCCTGCTCTGCCTCTTGTATTCTCGTATCAGGACTGTGACCCTGCGTGTCAAACCAGAACATTTTATAATGGGCATCCCACACATCCATCATGGCGCCGTTGTACCTGTCCATGAATTTAAAGGGAACGTACTTGAAGTCAATGTCAAGGTTGTGGAAAAAGGCGCTGAAAGAATTTATAGGGGAGTCGGGGAACTTTTCGACGTGGTCGACGACTAGGAGTGTCTGTGAGTTAAGCAGGACGAGAGCGCGGTAGACGCTTTTGAGTCTCATGGCGGGGGAGTAGGCAGACACAGCCTCCCCACTTACAAACATCATGTCCCCGTGAGAGGATGCGACTATCACCTCTCCCCTAGAATCTCCCACCCCCTCATCAGTCCAGCGCAGCCACTTGGCGCACTCCCCCAGCTGCCCCTCCCACGGACTGTTGCACTGGCTAGTCGGGGACGGGCTGAACACCAAAACGTTGTTCAGATAGCTATACTTGGGACCGTAAAGTGCTTCGGACACAAAAACCTGTCCGTTGGGTGCAAACGTGAACGAATTCTGATCTGGGTGCTCGTGCCCCGGGTTGAAACTGCTCCAATCGTTCACCCAGGAGTAAGGCTTATCGTGAACTATGTCGTAAACGGCTCGCCCGCCCAGCTTGCTGGACTTGAATGAGACGAACGTGTTACCCTGGGCGATCGGCACCCCGGCCCCATAAGTCACCACCCCCCAGTTGGAAAACACATGCATCCTGGATTTCCCATAACCGTGCGGGGGCTGTGGGGCGAGGTGCGGGTTGAACCAAATGAACTCGGTGTGCAGGGTGGCCCAGCGCTGTGCTGTGGACGGTCCCATGGGCCCGTCTTTGGGCCGGTGTTTTCTGATCTGTTGGGCCAGCCAGTTCCCCGTGCCGTTCTTCATGACAAATGCATCGAGGAACACGAGCTGGCTCTCGGGCCCGTAAAACCAGTTGTAGTTGGAATCCGCAATGCCGACTGTCCTCTGGAATCCCGGCAGTAGCGTGGCGTAATAAAACCAGAAGTGAGCCCGCAGCCAGTTGTTGCGCGTGTTGTCAATGTCGAAGTGGCGCTGGGCCAGGAAGACGTACTGGGTGATGGACTTGGCGGTGTAGCTCCCGTAGGCGACCCCTTCGTCCAGGGAGCCGTCGACGATGTGGTTCAACAGAAACATCGTCTTCTCCATGTAGTTGACGGACACTTGTTTCCACATCATCGACTCCTGGTCGTTGTGTGAGCCCAACACGATTGCACCTGTGGAAAGTGTGGAAAAAAAACGTGTAAGTTGTATTGCTGTCAGGAACATGCATAGTATCTAAAAGCCAAACACTTCAAGCCTGACTTTGCATTAAATGGCTTTCAGGTACTATGTTAGATTATTAAACATGTCAGCAATATCCCAACCATGCAAATAATGATCAGTTAAGACATCGACAATCATATTTAGGAAGTGGGTAATCTAATGAAAGCATTCGGATTATGACCATATGTATCTAAACTTTATGTTTTGCTACATGACAAAGCAAAGTAGCTACATCTCCATGAAGACAAATTACTTATGTCTCGCTCTCACCAAAGTTACAAGCTACGTCCAGTGTTGGGGGTAACTGGCGTTACAAAACATTACAAAAATATATCACTTTTTTCAGTAACTAAGGAACATAACATATTACTTACACAAAATAAGGGAATATATTAGTCATTACATTTCAAGTAAGAGCATTTAAATGAAATAAAATGCAGCGTGCCAAATCAAGTCGGACACTGGTGAATAAGATCTGCAGTTGCGTGTCTCTAAAGTCCTCAAAACAAAACACAAGAACAATGTCCCCCAAGTGAAGGAAAAGGAAATCTCTGACGGTATTTTTACTATTTTCAGCTCATATTTTGCCAAAAGTAGCTCAAAATAGTGGTACCCAGCTGCATTTTTGTACAGGAATATGTAATACAAACATTTTACATTTTTAGAGCTGTAATCACAAATATATAATATATTACAGTTTTTAAGGAACTTGCCCAACACTGGCTGAGGAGAGGCAAGAGGCGAGCATTTAAAAATAAAATATCATGCAGTATGGCTTCTTTTGAGTTCATGACCACATTGTAATGTCTTTCCCTCAAAAAAAAAGAGCAAAAACAAAACATACCCGCAGTTTTGTTTTGTGTCATTCATGCATGTTTGTGTCGTCTGTCTCCTTCTCCCACCTGTCGTGTCTTAACATGATGTTATGGTGTTTTTGAGGTCAAATTACTTCACAAAACATTTTTGCTTAAAGCTTGCCAGGTTTGTTTTTGAACTCTATAATTCCCCATTGTGCCTGCAGATGAGTCCATGTGTTTTGTATGCACAGGATAAATGGCTGGATTTGCTTTTTCCCACTCATTATTTAACCCATGACATCAATACTTCGCTTTCTTTAAGTATTTTAAGAAACCAGGTATGGTCCTGGTTAACGATACTGTATACACTGGAGTCCGGACCTATGACGCGCATATGGCCATGATTACTCTAGTAGTTTTAAAGGTGCATTATGTAACTTTCTCTGTGGAAAAATAAAAGCTTTACAGCAGTGCGTATTTGAGCTTTTCGTCACCCAGCAGTTGTATGTTAGCATGGTGCCTTAACTTTCCATCACAGTGATGCTATGATCAAATGTTTTTAGAGTTTATGGTAGGTTTTTTCTGCAGACGGACGCTCTCACCAGAAAACCTACAAAACAAGTGATCCTAGCAACCCATACAGCCATTGGGTCACAAAGAGTAAAATATAAATTATTTTTTGCATGAAAAGTTGCACAATGCAGCTTTAGTACAGTAAAACTATATCAAATAGTAAAAGTAAGTCTAATGTAGATCACGTAATACTGTTAGTTCAGAGCTAAATATAGGAAACTGTGAGTGAAAAGGGATCACAAGCTTTGTATAATCTTTAAACATGAGAATACCTGTTAGGACGGCCATCACATTGGTCGTCTGGTGATTCTGGAGATACTGCTTCCCCCACGCTCTGTACTTCGACGTCTCATACAGCGCCTCGGTCTCCGTGCGGATCTTCTTGAGGTAAATCTCCCTCCGCCGCTCGTCCAGAAAGGGGTAAACGAAGTCGTAAGCCGTGGCAAAGCCGGTCAGGGAGTGCGCGGCCGGGACCTCGTCGTTGGGCGCGCTGGTGACCTTCCAGTCGGGGTACGCGCCCATCCTGTCCATGAACTTGACGAGGAACTGCAGGGCCGCCGAGTCCTCCGGGCACAGCAGGCAGTACAGCGCCAGGGGGGGCAGGTTGTTGCCGTAGTTCTCGTTCCACTTGCTGGCGAACTCGTCGTGCTTGGCGGGCGGCATGTAGTACGGGACGTTGGACAGCATGGTCAGCACCGCCGCGCGCACCACTTTGAATATCTGGCTGTGGGTGGTGGTCGACTTCTGCCTCAGGTGGGGCACGTCGGCCTGGGCGAAGTACAGGCTGGGGTGGGAGTCGGGGGAGAGCGCTCTCGCCGGTTCCCGCGCCGCCGGCTTGACCCGGAGGAAGTCGTCCGCCAGAATGTCCCCGTCGGTGGCGTTGAAGAAGACGCCGGAGAACGCGGAGGCCACCGCCAAAGTCGGCAGCAGGAGCAGCAAGCACGCCACGGAAGTAATGGCCATGTTCCCGCGCTCTTGGGTCGTCGTTTTACACGGAAACATGTCTTTGAGTCAGTGCAGTGTCCCGTGCAAGTTGCCCTGATAAGGTTTTTCCCGGAAAATGGAGAAAACAGGACATCCTTATGAAGAAAAGATGCACCAACAACTTCAAGCTCGGTCTTTGACAGTTTAGTCGGTTGTTATCTTTGTGTTTGTTTGGAAAAATATCAAAAAGTAACAAAGCATCTCAGTAGGGAACGGTCCACCCAGTACATTTACATTTTTGTACATTCTCCTTTGCGCAAGTTGTTAAAACCCAGGTCGAGAGTTTGAGAGTGTGCAAGTCTGTTCCAAACGCGTTGCAGCATATCTTCTTTCAATCGTTCTGTCAAAAGTCTAAAGGAAAAAAAACAGACTGAAGTTCCAAAAAACATCGTGCAGGGCATTAGTGTCCGCTGAACGTGCCCAACTTCAACGCGACGTCAGGTAAAAAGTCCGCACGGGCGCTTTTAAAACAAATCGGAACATCCCCGCCAGTCCTCTCCTTAGATCCACATCCGTGCGCCTCGTCCCCCCCTGTCTTTGCAATGTAATCCAGCCGTTACTCCCGCGTCCCCCTCCTCCTCCTTTATTCCTCCTCTCTCTCTCTCACCCCCTTCTCTCTCCGAAGGCGAAAACGCGTCTCAACCCCCCCGCGCATCGCATCAGCCCCAGTCCGCGTCCGGCGCGTTCGCAGGCGGCCACGATCTCACCAGCGCGCAGCCCGGAGCGGAGCGGCGAGCCACGGCCGCATCGTCCACGAACGCCTCCCCGGCAGCGACCATAGCGCTCTCTCCTCCCCCGTCGGGTTTTTTTTTTTTACGCACGTCTCCGGACGACCGATCCCGCTTCCATCCCTCTCCCGTGTCCCATGTCCGTCACCTTTGGCTGTCCAGACCCCGAAACAACACGCGCTCGCACACAAAACAGGCAGTGAAAGTTGTCGTTAGTCCTCAAGTGTCCGGAGAGCCCATTGCGCGCGCGAAAAAAAAGGCAGGCGTGTATTCCGCAAAGGTGAAGCGTAACGTCCCGTGAGGCTGTTTGTTTTGGGTATAGACAGACAGACGTGTTGAGGTTGACGTAGTGGATGCGAGAGCAGCAGCAGCAGCAGCAGCAGCGATCCCCAGACGTCCTCTCTCTCCTCTCCCTCCTCGCAGAATGATTGTTTTTTTGCTCGGAGCAGCGGCGGAGGACAGGGGAGGGAGGACGGTGCACTGTACGCACTGTAGAGGGAGCCGTGGCTACAGGATCTCGCGTAAAAGTGCGCGCTCTTTCTTTCCTTTCTTTCTCCTCGGGTTCTGCCTCAGCGCGCCGTGTTTAACCAGACTCAAGGCTCCGATATGAAGGCGTTTGGGAGATAATGAGAAAGAGATACAGTGGTGTAATAAACGCCGTCTCTTCATGTACGGAGCGCGTCCTCTACTCTGCGTTAATGATACCGCTGTGATTAAGCGAGAGTAATTACGGGCATGTGTGGCCGGGATTGTACAGACGTATTGCTTAATATTTCATCAAATAGGCCTGTTTCATTATGGTGTTAATGCATGCGCAGAGTACGAAGGCCTATTCTTTTTATCGTCCAACTGCAGACGATAAATACAGAGTCGGTGCTGGCCCTTCTAAGCAAAAATCCACATGGGGGCCCTACAGTAGCATCCCATGGTTATTCGGCAAAGGGCGGACCTATTTATGGTCAAAAACAGTTCCACTGTGCAGTAAAGCAGGGCAGAAGTGGAAAATATTTGCCTCAATTCAAGCCCTGCATCTCTGTGTGAGAACCACTAACCACTAAGCCATTGTCCAACTGGGATTTAGGACGACTACTAGTCTATTCCCCCGATTTTTTACAATGGATAATGGCAAATGGGCCCATTCTCTCACTTCTGGCCCTGACCCACAGTTTGGGAACCGCTGATTTAAAACTAACTGAAACCTGCGCCTGACAGTTATTTCAGTCTTACCACTGAGAATTTGCCTGTGTGTCGCCCAACTCGTTATAGACTGTGCACATTCAGAGAACCAGAGTTACTGTAAGTTACTGTGCTCGTGAGAACCGTGTGGATTCAATTCCTCTTTGAGACATAAAGGCCACGAGCCACGGCTTTACTCTCTTGCAGCCGCGGGGGCCCTACGCACCTTGCGTAGTCTGCGTATAGGAAGAACCGGCTCTGGATAAATAAAATGTAAGGGAGGGTAGGCCCATGAGATGACATCAAAACTCGATTTGAAGAGTGAATGCAGATGTAGTCGGCCAGTCGCTTTTTTTAGTCCGACAATAGCCTACCCGATTATTCTGGGTGATCTGCCAGGAAGCTCACACCTGTGGCCCCCTGGTATACACTGCGTTCCAAATTATTATGCAAATGACATTTTTCTAAGATTTTCTAAATTGTCAACTCAAATGAGAGTCAGCATAATTTTCAAGTCTTTAGTTGGTAGAGGATCATTTAAATGTGGTGGAAAAAATTTCCTAGTAATAACAGTATTTTTTTCAAAAATAAATATAGTAAAAACCTCAAAATCCACTGTTCCAAATTATTATGCAACTCATCGTTTCAATACATTTTAAAGCTAGTAATTAACTGAAAATGCTCATTTGTTGTATTTGTAGCATTAGGAGGTCATATTTACTGAAATCAAAAGCTATTTCAATCAAAAAAATATTAACAGGTCAAGTTATATTTTAACCTAGGAGCCCTTGTGTGAGAGCAGCTTCAAAATTCTTAAATCCATTAAACTTGTGAGTTTTTGGACAGTTTCTGCTTGGATTTCTTTGCAGGATGTTAGAATAGCCTCCCAGAGCTGCTGTTTGGATGAAAACTGCCTCCCACCCTCATAGAAGTGTTTTTTGTTGAGGCTCCAAAGGTTCTCAATAGGGTTGAAGTCAGGGTAGGAGGGGGTCCACATCATGAGTTTCTCTCCTTTTATGCCCATAGCAGCCAGTGATGCAGAGGTGTTCTTTACAGCAGGACATGGTGCGTTGTCATGCATGAAGAGGATTTTGTTAGGGAAAGCACGGCTCTTCATTTTGTAGCATAGAAGACAGTGGTCAGTCAGAAACTCCACATATTTTTCAAAGGTCATTTTCACACCTTCAGGGATCCTAAAAGGGCCGACCAGCTCTCTCCCCATGATTCTGGCCCAAAACATGACTCCGCCACCTCCTTACTGACGTCACAGCCTTGTTGGGACATTGTGGTCATTCACCAACCATTCACTACTCCATTGATTTGACCATCCACGGTTAAACGGCGCTCATCAGTGAACAAGACTGTTTGAAAATGAATCTTCATGTATTTCTGAGCCACTGCAGCCGTTTCTGTTCATCAGCTTCAATTAACAGTTTAGGGGAGGCCCGGATAGAAGGTTTATGTTGATGTTTGGGGACTCCAGAGGCACCAGCAGCTTCAAATACCTGAATGCTGCTTTGTAGCATCTGTTCTCATAATCTGATGTGTTTGTCTGGCAGAAACCGTCCATATTGTGCCTTTATCGGCACAAAACGGAGTGTGCTCTGAATCATCCACAAATCTCTTATCTGTATGATGATTAAGCTTAATCTTTCATGAAATATCGAAGGTTTTCATACCTAGACCAAGGCATTCGACTATTTCACTCTTTTCATCAGCAGAGAGATCCTTTTTCTTTCCCATATTGCTTGAAAATGATGATCTGCATAATAAAGTGGAACACCCTTTTTCAGTAGTTTTTCCCTTAACTGGGCTTAACCTGAAAACTAATCATCCCAGGTCTCTGAGAGTAATGTCAGTGATTCATAGAGCCCCAAGACACGATACCATCCATGAGTTTCATTATTATTGCTTTTTTTTTTACCTTTTTGACACAAAAATCCAATTTGCATAATAATTTGGAACGCAGTGTAAGTGAGGTGAGATCCTCTGGCAAAGGACATTCTGGAGTCAACCACGAAACACGAGGCAAAGGTTTCACACTTGATTATGGCTGTTTTTTTTCTGTGACTTATGTAGTTATACTTATGTGACCGGCGGACTTCTGCGTTGTGTTGTTTGGGCAGTTTGTGGTGCATTAAGGAGCTACGAGACACAGCGGTAACTTTTGGAGGCGGTCTCCGTTTACTCTGGCAGACAGTAATAAAAATACAGTCAACATGTGCCGCAATACAGATCCAGCCCAAGCTAAAAAGGAGAAGGCAATGGACGATATTAGCATCTCTCTATATTTCTTCGCATTAATTAATTAAAACATCAGGGTAAGGACGAAGCTCAATATCAACTTGAATACAAGTATAATATGTTTACAGAATGCACAATATTTATGAAAGGACTGGATTTACAATAGATGACTGACCTCTTCCCAATATCGGATTTGCAAACAACAGGGGCATGTCAAAGGTCACACGAAACAAAAGGACAATTTTGTGTAATTATACCGTTATTACTTATGAACGGGTTACATTCACCCCCCCTAGAATTACTCACAATATCAACAGCACATGACACGAGTAATATATAGATGTCAGTAGCAAGTGCCTCAATATGAAGTTACAACTCACACCAGGTAACAATCAGGACAAAGTGGAGCCAACTTAAAGGTCCTATATCATGCATCATCGCCTTTTTGGAGCTTTTAACCATGTTGTTAAGCTATTTCAAAAAACACCCCCAGAAAAAAAAGGATAAGGAAGAGCTGGAGCGTCTGAACAGATGTCATGTTTGCACTGAAAGTTGTGAAGGAGCTCTTTCTAACCTACTCTGGACACCTGCTCTTTTTTCTTACCTAACGCTAATGTCATGGAGAAAATGCACCTTTGGCTACGAGAGGACATGACTTTATTCAACCTTCCTAAAGAAGAGGCCACTCGCCAGAAGTTGGAAGTTCTTTCCGGGATTCAGCGACTATCAGCCAAAATAGTGTTTTTCTGTGACCGCCACTTCACTGATGGATGTTTGGTGACCCTTGGCCAGAAACAAAGTGGATTAAACTCTTAACGATCAGGACCATTTCTCTTTACCAAACTCTTGCAGTTCAGTGAGATTAAGGCGGTGTACTCACTTATTCCACACTTCTATGTTTACATGTTGTGGCCAATAAAAATTATAATAAATGTAAATGTTTGGGCGGTATTAGTTTAAGCCGACACTGTTTAATCATTCTTATGATTTTGATGATCAGACCAATTTAGGCAGAAATGTGAGAAATTCCACATGGTGTACTTACTTTTTCTCGCCACTGTTTTGAACGGTGCTATACAAATAAAATGTGATTGATCCCTGACCCTTTGTTAGTTGTAGTATAAGTAGGGGTAAATGGATGTTTTCCCCATTATGACATAACTTACGAGACAATGTGATGATGCAGTGATATGCTGACTAATACATCAAAGTGCAAGGTTTAAGTATGACACATCATTATGTAAATTAAAATGAATGGCATGATCTAAGTGTCAGTCATGCGGGTGGTTAATCCATCGGGTTAAAAAAGGTAACTGGACATATTTAAGATGAATGTCAACGTTCCCATGCCCACCGCAGATAGAACTGTGGTGGGTGTGACCGTCACGGAGAGCTGCCTCGAAGCTTTCCAGATGGAGAGTGAAACATTAAAAACAGTCCAGTTTTATGGTCAATAAACCTATTAGACTGAATCAAAATTCACAACAGGAATATGAAGCCCTTAGTCTAGTGGTCGACGGCCCTATACCTGTTTTTCTCATTACAAAGAATGAAAGAGGAAGCCGGTTATTTCAAATGTTAGTTGAAGATCAAATACATTCCTAACTTTTGTAGCCTTGTAGCTTATTCTGAGCATGTTCTACAACTCTTAAGGCCACTTTCACAGTATTATTTACAATACACCAAAGGGGGACAAAACAAATGTTGTTCCACTACTCAAAGCCAAGGTCTATTTCCTTTAAGGCTGCTGCACATGTGGCGGATCACTGTTCTGATTTATAACATCATAATATCAATGTATTGCTAAAATATATGATGTAAATATAATAGCAGCTTCATCAGCAGTAGTGTTAGTGTATTTTAAGCAAATTTGTGTTCATTTATCAGAAAAAAAGAAATACAGATGATCATTAGAACAACTTTTCCAGGTGAAGTGCTTTCAGAGGAAACGTCACATCAGTCACACTGGTCACATCCAGGGTCACTGTTGTTTCCTGCCTCAGATAAAGGTAAAATGTATGAGGGCGGCCTCTCAGTTTTCTGCTCCTGACCTGTGCTCCTCAGAGGGAGGTCAGAGCCCCTCTTTGGTGGGACGGATCTGTATTGATTGTCCTCTTTTAACCTTTGCGCTTTTGTTCCTCTTGGGAACGGTTTGCACTTTTTCTGTCTTTAACCGTTTCTGTGCCGCATCGTTCGCAAAGCAGCGACCTACAATGCCCCGCTAACAGCATCCTTGAGAGAATAAAAAGCGAGGTAGCTAACTTTGTGTTTGTGATGTTGACGTTTGAAGGTTTTCGAACACTCGTGAAACCCCTTTAGAAATGATGATGACTAAAACCACTTGCCAAGACTTGCGGTCTCTGAAGCTCCTCAGTGTTTTAGAGTTTGCTCCCATTCAAAATTTACTTTGTGGTGCTTTCAACCACATTACAATGTGGTCCCCTTATCAAAAGTAGTATTTTATGATATTCGCACTATTTTTTTAAGAATGAAAAACCCTGAAATGCTTAAGTGGGTATTTAATTGATTTTGCTTTGCAATAGGTGGAACTCTGAAGTGTCCTCTTCATTTTGCAGGTCCTGTTGGGCAATGAGGTAGGTAAGTCTTTTATTGTTCTTTTACAGTAAGCACATACACACAGACAACAATCTTACACTGACATGTAAACATCAAATATACACTGCCTGAACAAACAAAAAAAGGTCACACGCTCAATAAGCGTCTGCGAAAAGATCCCGTGTTGCATTCATTTTTCACCAAGATCTGGCCTTGATAATGGGGGGAGTGACCACTGTGCAAAGTCTTCTCCAGCACACCCCAAAGATTCTCTTTTGGGTTATGATCTGGACTGGCAGATCCATGTGTGAAAATGATGTCTCAATATCCTGAACCACCAGATGAATCCTGGCAGGGGTCGAACCGTCATTCCGACACCCCTCCATTGCGGCATCCCGTCAATCCGTCAATTTTGACACCGCATTTCCGACAATTGGTCCTTAAGATTAGGGTTAAGGTAAGTTTAGGGTTAGTTTATAAACTCCACTATCCTTAAGATTATGGCTAAGGTAAGGTTAGGGTTAGTTTGTAAACTCCACTATCCTTAAGGTTAGGGTAAAGGTAAGGTTAGGGTTAGTTTGTAAACTCCACTATCCTTAAGGTTAGGGCAAAGGTAAAGTTAGGGTTAGTTTGTAAACTCCACTATCCTTAAGGTTAGGGCAAAGGTAAGTTTAGGGCTAGTTCGTAAACTCCACTATCCTTAAGGCTAGGGTACAGGTAAGGTTAGGGTTAGTTCGTAAACTCCACTATCCTTAAGGCTAGGGCTAGTTCGTAAACTCCACTATCCTTAAGGTTAGGGCAAAGGTAAAGTTAGGGTTAGTTCGTAAACTCCACTATCCTTAAGGTTAGGGCAAAGGTAAGGTCAGGGTTAGTTTGTAAACTCCACTATCCTTAGGATTAGGGCTAAGGTCGTTGCGCAAAATATAAAAGTGTCACCACTCCAACAATGGGTGAAAAAAATGTCGGAGTGCTGGGTTGTTTGATAACAATTGGAAACACAATTAGACCTCAATGTCGGAGTGGGGGGGTGATGGATAACCTGATCATTCCGGATGTTGTGGTCGTCAGCTGATCTCATTCTTTGGGCACACAGTGTTGCTGAATCTGGACTTGGCCGACCCCAGATCAGAGCAGTTATAGTTAAATCCAGGTGGACACTTTTTTATGGTCAGGCCGTGCATAAAGAGAGGGGGGAACAAACATCAAAACTATCCCCATGATTTCGAGCTAATTAGTTTTGTGCTAAAACCAGTGGCTTGTATTTTATCTTCACCATGTGTAAACCACACCAGAAAAGATGCTAAGCGAGCAGTCCTTAGTCAAATGTCTTCACGAAATCGTACACCTTGACCCAGAACCAGATCAAACCTCTCCAGGCACTTAGCAAAATTCTGCTCACAAGCTCCCCATAGAAAACTGTGGGGAAGATTCCACTCTTTAGTTAAAAAGTCCTTCCAAGAAAAGCCCAACAAACACACTCCCTAATAAACTGTCACACTGGGTTCCTTCGCTTGCCTTACACTGCTACAAACTCTTCCCGCAACGGTGTGACATTCGCCTGTCCCAAAGCACACTCTGCTCATTGATCAGTTGGTTCTTGAGCTACAGTAGGAGTGTATTCCACCCCTCAGGGACCACTGCCGCTGCTGTTTTTTTTTTTCATTTTCTACCCCGCTGAAGGGAAAGCACACGCTGCAGGCGCACGGTTGGTCTTATCAGGATCTCGGCAGGAAGCTCGGAGTGCAGTCTGGCTCGTGAGATGAAAACGCTTCCATATGGAGAAGGGAAGACGCAGCGTGGAGAAGTCTCAATCCAGACACTGACGGTAGGGCTGGGATTTCAAAGCTAAAAAATGGGTGTTGTACGCTGCAAAAGAATAGCTGGTGAAAACAAAAACAGAATGGGTGGAAGAGGCGGTGTATTCAGCAGCGATTTGATGGGCCGAAATGTAGAAGAAGGTTTCCAAGACTCAGTTTGCATGTTCTCCGTGTGTCCTGGTGGGGGAAGGGAAACTTTATTTTTATTCCTACAAGGCTTGGTCTATTGTGCGTGTGTTATGTTGGCTAAGCATGAAGCGTGTCAAAACGACTAACTGATTATCAGACATCAACAAAGATATTTAGGCATTGGGTAATCAAATGAAAACATTTGGAATAATGCTGCATTCATATGGACTGGGGAGCTCGTTCTGCTGAGATGTGACATCATTGCCAGTTGTTTGTGTCATGTGCTGCTTCTGTGGGAAAGTGGAGATTTTGAAGTCATCAAATAAAAACGGTCTCTTATCCCTGATTAGCGCTTAGCTCAGCTTATCATTTACATGTGTTGTTATCATCTCAAAAGCTAAACGGTAGTCTGTTAGTTATAAAAAAAAGTCACATAAATTTACTTTTTGCTGGCATTGATGTCGGGCATTTCACTCGCAATTTTGTTAGATTAGATTTGTTCATTGGAAAGAGGACAGTGGAATATGAACAAACAAGTGTAGCAGAGCTGGAGTGATGTTTACTAGTTTGTTAAAATCAATCATGTTGCCACAACGTCAACTAGTAAAAGGGCAAAGACAAGTGATTTACAAAGTTTATTTTGTTTTATTATAAGCTAAGTTACTAAGTTGATCTCAGATGTACTTGAGCCTTTGATTTAAAAGTCCAAAGCATATAGCAGACAAGAGCAGGAGACACTAAACAGGGGATGCATGATGGTGCTGCCAGAACACTGCAAATATATTTGAACATGAGTCCAGTTAAGGACAAAAAGACTTTACAGGGGGTAAAACAAACAAACAAACCAAAGATCCTACCATTAGCGAAATGAAGCGTGACACTGCAGACCCCGGACCTTGGATCACGTCCAGCTGTACGGCACCACTCGGACCAGCATCTAATGTGGGTGCATTGACACAACACAAACTGCAAAGGACACGCTTACCATCGAGGCATGGAACTTACATGCACAGTTGCTGGCCTAAAGGGAAACGTGGTTTTCTGGTCAGAGACGCCAGACTGAGATGAAATACCCCCAATCATGCCATTAACACAGAGGGACTATAGAAAAGCTTTATTAAGGTAAACAAGTTACTTACAGTGGGAGGAAAAAGTATGTGAACGCTTTGTAATTTCTCACATTTCTGCCTAAATTGGTCACTAAATGTGGTCTGAGCTTCATCAAAATTATAAGAATGAGTCAACAGTATCAGCTTCAACTAACACCACCCAAACATTTTATCATATTTTTATTGACCATAACATGTAAACATTCACAGGAGGGGGAAGAAAACCTAAGTGAACCCAGAAATCTGAACTGCAAGAGTTTTGTAAAGAGGAATGGTCCAAGATTCATCCTGATCGTTGTGAGCTTCTTATCTGCAACTACTGAAAAGCATTCTTATTACTGCAGCAAAAGAAGGATCAGCAGATATTTAATACAAAGGTTTAAATGAACCTTTGTATTCCATGCATGTTGAGTATGTCTCAAGTTTTTCTGCAAAATATCTTGATAAGCTTGTGATATCACGTTGTCCAGGCCCCGAGGCAACAAAACAGTCCATCTCCTGCTCCATACTTCACAGTGTGGATAGGGTTTTGATTAGGGCTGTCACGATCATTACAATAACGACTAATTGTTCAATAAATGACAGCCCCTCCTGGCAACGGACAAGTGGAAGAAAATGGATGGATGGATGGATGGATGGATGGATGGATGGATGGATGGATGGATAAATGACAGATAAACGATACATTTTTGGGCTTGATATTTATCTTCAGTACATTTATTAGCATATCCCCCTATTTTTTTCTTTGTAGAACTTTAATTTCCAACTGAAGCAAAATGATATTGCATGTTTATTACAGCTTGTGTGGTATTTTAGGATATAAGGACACACTTTTAGAACAGAGGTTTACTGTCATTTTTATGCCTGAGAGTTGACAGTATCCAATATCGTTAGAGTCAGTAATATCGTTTATCGCGATACTTCCCTGCCTCAATATATCAACTTCAAATGTGTTGCCTAGTTTTGATGTTGATGTGCTGTTCCATTTCTCCTCCACACAAGACATTATGTGTTCCAAACAACTCAACTTTGGTTTGCGAGAGAGCTCTTGGATGCTCCACAGCACTACTGGCAAAATATTCTGTCGACCGATGAACCCAAAGTTGAACAGTTTGGGAGGAACACACAACGTCATGTATGGAGGAAAAATGGAACAGCACCAACGTCAAAACCCTCTCCTCACTCTGAAGTCTGGAGCAGGGAGCATCATACTTTGTGTGTCTCTCAGCAGTTCCTTCCAATCAGACACATTTCCAGTCTTCATACCTGCGAACCCGTCCCACTATAATCCAATTAGAACGTAACATTTTCACTTTTGTCATTCTTGTCCCATTCCATAGCTCCGATCGCTGTCGCTTCCCTCTCTGCCTTTGTCGGCATTGTGCTCCAGCGCCGCAGCCTCGAGCGCGTATTTACCGCCTTTGGCTCAGACAGATCGATGCCGCTGCTATTTGTTGGTCTTACAAACATGATTGAAAGATGAGAAAAAGCCAAGTCTCCGCCGGCCGTGCGCTCGCGTGTCTCTGTAAAATTGCATTCAACCGATTCCAGGCAAAGGCAAAAAATAAATAAATGGAACGAGATCACGGGGCTGCCAATCCGCCGCAGTGAATAGTTAGCTTTGTCTGACGCGGCGATTCAGCGTCCCAGTGACTAATATGCTATTGGCAGCTAATTAACAAATGCAGCCTTGTAATTCTTTGGACGTAGCTTCACTCGGAGACAGATTGACTCGGGCTTAATCCAAAACCAAGTGTGTGATTCATGGGGAGCTCAGAGCTGCGGCGCCGGAGCCAACATAAGAAAAGGGAGAAAAAAAAGCGCAGTCATTTCTGAAGCCTTTTGTCATGTGTGTGTGAATTAATCTGCTGGTCTAAGCGTGTTATGTACAAGCGGCCTGGGCAATTATGGGCAAAACTTAGTCAGATTGTGCAGTGTTTGGACCTTCCACCCTTGGAATACATCAAGTTATATGAATCTTATCTGGACCCTTCTAAAACTAAATTAACCCAGGTAATTTGAGCGCTGCCATGATGAGGAGAACAAGTAATCCGGTGATGATGTCACAAACTCCAGAAATGGCAACTCTTTGTTTTTGTTTTTTTAAGTCCAGACACGTCAACCTGATCGTTTCAGTGCTCAAACTACCTTCACAACAAGGTATAAAGTAACACTGCGACCCTTTTGTAATTTAAAGGAACAGGCCACCATTTTTACATACTGAGATAGGTTCTTACCTGAGCTTAGACGAGTTGATGCGCACCTCAGTCACGCAAAACAACCAAAGATGTTGTCAGCATTTGGCCTCTCCAAATGTATTCCTATAGCTCCAAACGGGGGTGAAGTTGGAAGCTTCTGCACTTTTCCACGGGCACAAAGAACAGACAGGTATGTATCAACTCGTCTAAGCTCAGGTAAGAACATATCAAAGTGTGGAAGAGCTGCCTGCTCTCAGTACCGCAAAAAAGACCAGAGACGTTGTTAGCATTTGGCCTCTCCCAGCATATTCCTATAGCTCCAAACGGGGGTGAAGTTGGAAGCTTCTGCACTTTTCCACGGGCACAAAGAACAGACAGGTACGTATCAACTCGTCTAAGCTCAGGTATGAACATATCTCAGTATGGAAAAGCGGTGGCCTGTTCCTTTAAAACAGTGTTTTCCAACCAGGGGAACCAGGAGGCAAGCACTTAACACGGGGTAGTTGAAGGGATGTCAAAGGAGCTGAAACTAAATGCTAATTTTGCTACAGAAAGCAGTTTGAATTATGTTTTTTGAATAAAGTGTAAGGATTACACGTTGTTTTCGTCAACGAAGACGACAACGATGTCATTTGGTTGACACACGATGCCGAGCTAAAAATAGTTCTTTGGCGGCTAAAACATGACGAGACGTTTAAGATTTTAAGTTGAAAAGACGAGACGAAAATGGGAGAAAGTGTTTTCCTAGTAATCCAAATTAATTTGTTGAAATACTAATACATATTTTTTTAGAATGAAACTGACTAACCCCTTATTATTGATAATAATAAGGCATTTGTTTTATATAGCGCTTCTCTGGACACTCAAAGACGCTTTACATTGCACTATTCGTTCACTCCATACTCGGTACTATTGTAGCCACAGCTGCCATGGGCTAGACTGACGGAAGCGAGGCAATCAGTCTGCGCCATCGGACCCTCCGACCACCACCAACCACTCACTCACTACATTCACTAGGCTTCCTGGTGTTACTAAACGGTCTCCCATCCAAGTCCTGCCAGGCCCTTCCCTGCTTAGCTTCCAAGGTCTGACGGGATTATTATTGAGTTTTCATCAACTAAAACTAGACTAAAACTATCTCATTTAGAAAAGACTCAAATGTGACTTAAACTAAGAAGGCAGCCAAAACAACACTGACCGTCTGTAAGTCTTGCTTTGGACAGATGTTTCCTTTGGGCGTGATGTTGGAAGTTGTTTAAACAACTATTTTAACAGATTGGTACTTTTTACTTAGATTACTTTAATATCCAGGAAATACTTCAAAGTAATATTCGTCTAAGCAACTTTTACTTATGTTGGAGTATTATTTGACCATCGGTACTCACTCGAGAAACAAATTCAAGTCATTTGACCACCTCTGCTCTTACCCACACATACCCACATAAACCATCGCAAAGGTCTCCGAAAGTGTTCTCAATAATCCCAGCAATGCATAATGTTGCACCATTTATTCTTGGTTTTCAAACGAACCACTCCGCCAGTGAACTCCTCCGACTCCGTGAGCCCGGGAATGAAAGTGCATGATTTATTTACATGAACATTCCTCCTGCTCCTTTCCCCCGCGCTCTCCAGACTGCCGCTTCCATTAATTGTCCATCTGTTCCGCCTCGACATTTCTCAGCAGAGCACCTTTGACTAACTCCGTCTCCGTTTAGTCTCCTCAGCTTGCGGTAAAATATGGCCGATCGCTCCTGCCCATGAACCCATAGGTTAAGGGAAGGAGAAGGAAAAGGAAAAAAAAACGAAGAAGCGAAGAGCAAGCTGTGGGATTTTTAACTTGGAGGAACTTCGAACGCCGTGTGCCAGACGATTCCTCCGGTCCGGGATTGGAGACAGCGTTTCAATTAAGGATAAAAGATACGATGATGGACTGATAGAAAAGAGAAGGATCTTTGAAGCCGCTGAAAGAAGAATGACAGGGCTTGTCGTCTCTCGCCAGATTCGTCGAAGGAACACAAAGCAGATGGAGCTCGCAAAACATGGATCAATTTTGTATGAAGGCTGCGATTGTGGATGCGAGAGAGAAGTGTGTGGTGTGCAGAAAAGGACATGCTAAACAACTAAAGCTAAATTCTGGGATACTACATCACCTGGCACCGCGGCCCAGAGGTCAGAGCTCTCATCTTCCAGCCAGAATGGCCTCCCGAATCAAATGGGGCCTTTCCGTGTGGAGTTTGCATGTTCTCTCCGTGCTTTGTGACATCTCTTCTAAATCATGATTTGGCATAACTTAGCTTGTTATCTTACTTGATTTTGGGGACTCATTGTTTCACAGGAGAAGAATCAGTCCGTGGATGTTCTCCCAAGGTGCTGCCAACACATTGTACATCAGCAAGAGTTGTTCAAATGTAGCAGCCTGTAGGGGTAGAGAGGTGAAACTGATGTAGAAAAGTAGTTCTTGCTCTGCATTAACCGGCATGACCATAAGAATCATAGAAATGCCTTGATATATCTGAGCCTGTTGCTGCAAACGCATGCATTTTGTTTTGAACATTTTGAACGCTCTTTTCCCATACTGTTTTGTCCTTTTCATGGTATTTCCATATTTTGGTTTCTTTACCGTAAACATATCAAAGAGGTTAGGGACCGTTGTTTGTGTTTCCACCGCCACAAAAAGCAGAAACTTCATTGAATTTGATTTAGCATTAAGCTATCTGAAGTACCATCTCAAAAGGTCTGTTCATCAGGGATGGGATTCTAACTTTTTTTGGTGACGTGGATAATTTGGATTGGCTCACCAAAAAGAGCTCGTCATTATTTTTATTTTTTTACATATACAGCTTAGATTTCAGAAAAAATAGCATTGATTTTGTTGCATGGCTTCTTAACAGTCTTTCGACTACTATCAGCACAAAACAACTATGTTTATTCTAGCAACACGCACACTTTTAAAGCTGGTATTAGGCCCTGTCCAAACGGAGTCAAGCTGAGGACCAAACGCAAAGATATTTTATCAATACCAGTGTATCGTCCATACGAGTTGTTACAACGTCTCCGCAGCTTTTACTAAAACGATGACATCACAGCTCCAGAGTCTGTGATCCATAATCTACTGACCTTATGAATAGTTTTCCTCATGGATCTATGATGGTTTGACTCCGCTCCTCTTTGCTCCACTGCCGTCCACAAGCCACAGGTGACAAGTAGAAAAACACGAGTCAGTCTGTGTTTTTGGACTGACAGTAAAAGTCACTGACAGGTTTTTCTGATTCAGTCCCGTTACGTCTGAAGAATAAACTCACCTCCTCGTCTCTTCTGTAGATCCTAAATCCTTGAATCAGTTTCATTTTCACTGTTTACATTCCACAAAACAACATCTTGGTCCATTCTCTGTGCTAGCGTTACAGCGCCCCACACAGGCCTGGAAGATGAATTGCACCATTTTCACAGACCTCAGTCGACCCATGTGGACGCACACATACTGGCTTCGTGCTTACAAAGTTTCTGAAAATATAAGCATTTTGTCTTCGTGTGTGGATATGGCCTTGGTCTACAGTCAAAATATTTCGTGTTTCTCCCCAGTCCCTCTGCTGCCTGTGTCATCTCCGCTCCCTGTGATTCTGCTCCACCTGTGAGCTGCAGTCTCGCACTGAGAGAGGAGTGGACGCAGACTCCAGACATCGCTTAAGTCATAACTTTTACTTCCCGATCCCATTGTCTTACTCTTTAAAGGTGCGTACACACCAAAAGCGTCCGCGCCTCCAGCTTCCATGTTAACCCTATGTAGAGGCGCTTCAACGCGCTTCGAAATGCAAGCAAAGCTGTCCGCGCGTATTAAGCGTAGCAAACGCGAGCGGATGAGGAAGGACGCGCGTCAAAGCCATGAGAACAGCGCGGTGAGCGAACAGGGAGGCCACGCCCACTGCTTCATGCACTCAAGTAATCCCATCTACACGTGCGTTCATTTATGCCTTGTTAACCAATCAGGGATGCTGACTGGGCTCAGGCGTCACCTGTTACCTGCAACAAACCATGCCCGAGTCGGACTCGGTTCCGGACTTTGGCCGCTTGGAGGAGGGGGGCCAGAGCGCGGCTCGCGTTTGCTCGTGTTTGCGCACACGCACGGATACAAGCGGCTGTTGTATGGGCGGGTGCATTTGTAACGTAAAACAGTGAGAAAAGGCTGTATTTATCAAACAGAGCAGCGGCTGCCTCGCTCTCGTCTCCCCGGCCCCGACCGCTTCTCTCCCGGGCGGCTCCCCGGACCCCCGGCCACATACCGCTCGTCTCCCCGACCGCTCACCCCGACGCCCTGGCCGCTTCACACACGTCTCGGGCTGACTATACGGGGAGCGGCTGCGCTTCTCCCGCCCTGTGTCCGAGCTTCTCTGCTGCTGTACCCGGTTTGGCCGCAGGCTTTAGTCGGACAGATAAAACCTGCGGGTGCATTTATTGCTTGTGATTTTGGTGCGTTCGTGTTAAGTGCTTTGTTGTAACGTAAAGCGTAGACTTCCAGGAGTTCGCCAGCATAAAGCTGTTTAACCAGTGGCCGAAGCAGCAATGAATGACATAAACTGAGCGTCAGATCTTCTGTTCCCGTAGCCTTTTTTGAAGGCTGTATATGACTCCAAAGAAAGGCTCAGAGCGGCAGGTGCTGCTCCACCCCCCGCCTCAGCTGAGCGGGACAGAGGGACGCGCACTTCTCTATTTCTCTGCTTTATTAAAATCGACTATTATATTCACCACAGCCCTTTTTGTTAAACTGTAGTAAAATGCAAAGAAAAGTGGAGTGAAGAGATTTGACAGGGCTCATAGTAGACATTATTTCACGCAGCTGTTTAGGTTTTTTTCTTCTTCTGCATTATGTTGCGCTGCTGCTGCTCACGTGCACTTGTAAACAACTCCTCGTGTTCGGTCACGGCTCGGTTCGTTTGTGTAAGTGTGAGCGCGGGCCGTTCAGGGCATCCAGGCCTTTCCTCAAACGAGCTGGAGAGTGGCAGGTTCGGATGTCAAGTGTGAGTGCGCCCTGAGTCAACAGACACACCTCCTATGTTTGACGCTTGCAAAACTTCGCGCGCCAGCAAACAGGCGTTTGTCGCGAGTGTGAAGTATGTGAAGCGGCGTTGTTTGGCGTCCAACGAGAGGCAGATGGGGCGTGGACGCGCGTTTGGTCTGTACGCACCTTTAGTCTTTGCTTTTCTCTATTTTTCTCTCTGGAAACTCACGGGTGAGACTCGGCTCTCACCGTTCACTTAAAAGAGTCTTTGTAACTCGACCGACATATCACTACTGTACATTCAACACTGATTTCTAATGAGGCTTTGACCTAAATGTGGTCGATGGCTTACAACAGCTGGAAACATCTGGATTTTTCATAAGTTGTGATGTTTGATGGCTAATGCTAACGGACTAACAGACTGGCTGTCTTGCTAATTGTCCGCATACATTAGGATCGAACGCCGCTTCTCCTTATTATTTATACGGGCATGAACGTAGCCCCCACAGCGCCCCCCGTTGGTCACTTCCATAGCGGTCTAGAGCGGTTTCTCCCAAAGGCCTGTCCAATCCCGCCTCCCATTTAAAGACAGCCACAGTGGTCTCCAGTCCACTCCTAACTTGACAACACAGAAGAAGAACACACTTTGTCTTTTCCCAGACTGCCCGGCCACCCCCGGCGCCATTTTGACTGGCAGGTGCCATCCCTCGCCGTTTGTGCATGGCGTTTTGAAGCCCTCGCAAATGGCCTCTCCCGCTCCTTTGGGAGGTCTGACAAACCCCCGGCTATGGTATACATATTGAAAAGGGGCTGGGGGGCAGGCTGTGGTGAGTGGCCTTATTAAAAATCTGCCATGCTGGGAGCGGAGAGTCGTGGCCATGAAAAGGCTCTACCTCGCTCTCTTTCGCGCTTTCAAATGCCTGCCGAGAATACCGATTTCCCCCAAGAGCGCGAGGCATCCCACCAGGTCTGCAACTCAACCTTCTTCTGGGTGAAAGGGAAAAAAAATAAAATACAAACTTTCGCAAAGATGGGCTCCAGCGTGGCAAAAAAGGAGCGGCCTGTCAGTCAAAGCGGTTTCCTCCGAGCGCTTGATGAAGTGCTAATGGTTCTCCCGGTGAGAAGTAAATTAAAAGAGCAGGAATTAATGAGAGGTCCAGGGCGTCTTTTCATTATAAGGATCGTGAAAGTTTGTTTAGTGGCTCGCGGCGCTCGTAGTAAGCCACTTAAAAAGATGAGTGCGGTGATAAACAGGGTGAGCAAACATCGGCGACTGTCCGCAGCGGCGGCGGCGGCGGATTCCTCCTCACTCATGTGGTTTATCCATCTCCAAACTGGCATGGATGCTTAAAGAGCGGCGTCATCTAAGACAAAATGAAGCTCAAAGTCTGATATTTCCCGTTGCGACTTTGTGATAATAAGACTAAACCAAATCGTTCATAGTATTAAATTTTAGTCAGCAATAGCACACTGCCTGTCCAAAAAAAAAAAGGTCACACGCACTAAAATGTGGTAGTTCCGCCTCGATCTGGGATTACAGCACCACTCGCTGTGGCGTTGGTTCTATAAGATTCTGTAATGTCTAAAGATCCAGAGTTGCATTCATTTTTTTCACAAAGATATGTATTGATGATGGGAGAGTGTGACCACTGCGCAAAGCCTTCTCCATCACATCCCAAAGCTTGGCAATGGGGTTTAAGGGATATTTCAGGATTTTTGACATAGGGCCTCATTTCCTAGTTATCCAGAGAGTTTCTGGAGTTTTTTTTGTTAATTCATGCAGTTCTTATATTTTAAGAGTTACGTGAGGCTAGTGCAAGGCTAGCGCATTTCTACAGTTACAGCTAGCCTGCGTTAAAAACAGTTGAACTCCACGGTGCACTTGAGGCAAATCACTTATAACACCAGACTAACCATATAAATGTCTGTCGATGGAATCATTTGAACCATTTTGCATTTAAAATAACTTATATTTGAGCAGCATCAGCTTCGGGGTTGTATAAGCTACGCAGCGGCGGAGTGATCTGCTAGAAAATAGTCCCTCAAAATGCGATCATTCATGTGATGTAAGGTCAGTTATATTCCCAAAATTATTCTATGGACACAGACATTGATATGGTTAGTCTGGTGTTAAAAGTGATTTGCCTCAGGTGCTCTGTGGAGCGGGTGTTTTTAATGCAGGCTAGCTGATACTGTAGAAATGTGCTAACCTTGCACTAGCCTAGCGCCACTAAACTCTTCAAATATAAGAACTGCATGAATTGACAAAAAAAATATCTCCAGAAATCAGCAACACTCTGGATAACAAGGAAATGAGGCCCTATGTCAAAAATCCTGAAATATCCCTTTAAGATTGGGACTTTGAAAAGGGAAACATAGAGTCTCATGCTCCCCGAACCACTCTTTCACAAAGCGATCCCAAACAATCCCGGCTTTGTTACTTTGCAATCCGCCCGTGCCATTAGGGAAGATGCAACCCAACCATGGAATAACCAGGTAGTCCAGTCAGATGAGCTCATTCTTTGGGCACATACAGTGTTGGTGAACATGGACTTGACCAACTGCAGCAGCCCCAGATCAAAAGTGTTAGTAACATCCAGGAGGTCCCTTTTTTTGGTCAGGCAGTGCACAGCTTGGACTGAAATCATCCCAAAACACACTTTACTTACAGATGAACTCACCGTGGGAAGAGTCGCCAAAGAAGTCAAGGAAGAGGGTTGACACCTCAAATTCACATTACTCAAGTGCATGTAGAAAGTAGTGGGTGCTTAAGGATGTTCAGTACTTGTGCTTGAATCTATTCCCACCTCAGGACTAAGATTACTAAAAAATATCCCAAAGCCAGCTCATACTAAGTTATTCATAGTAAAAACCTGGTAAGGCGAGGCTGCCGATCCGCACCCGTGGGGGCTTGGATTCGCACCGCTGACCTCCCACCTACCTCTGCACGGATACGGTGGTCTTTACAAACAATGTAGCCTGCAACTCGAGGGGAACTTTCTCGCAGTGTTCAGTAAACAATGTCAAACCCGTTGTGCCTGGAGTACGGTGTAAATCAACCGCCGTAATTTTAAACTTGTCTCGTGTCTCAAGTGTCTGATTTAATGCATTTGTTTACTCATAAGATTGACTACTCTTCATTCTCCCAGACAGCGCTGTGGATGCAAATCAAAAGTGCACACTGAGAAATGAATTCGTCAGACGGGTGAAAATATACAAGATAAAAAACACACACAGAGATTTTGATTCACTCAGTTTAATAGTCTGCTCAGAAAGTAAAATGAGCCCCGCATGACGTAGTGTGTGCAATAAACAGAAAAGCACTAATCTCCTCGCTTGTGTAGGCTCTCGGTCATCCAGTAATTAGCCACAGCAGTAGAGATTTTCAATATAGTCGACTGGACTGGGTTGAGGAACTTTGGCTTCTATCTTCAGAAGCTTCTTCTCAATCTTGTAACCAGAACGTAAGATGAGTAAACACATCGCCTGGTCAGCCAGACACTCCTGCTTTTTATCACTGTTCAGAAGAAAAGCATGGACCGTCTGGGATTCTGCTAACAGCCGTTCATCACGCTCACTGCCCCTTACACCTCAGCCGGTGCATATTGAGGGATGCAGCGTGGAGATGGTGCCGTCCTACAAGTACCTCGGGGTCGTGTTGGACAATAAGTTGGCCTGGACCACCAACACGGACCATCTCTACAAGAAAAGCCAGTCCTGGTTGTACTTTCTCCGGAGGCTGCGCTCATTTAACATCTGCCCCAAACTGCTTCATATGTTTTATCATTCAGTGGTGGAAAGCGCACTCCTCTATGCAGCTGTGGGCTGGAGCAGCACCAGCAAGAAGAACATCTCCCGGCTGAACAAAATCATCAAAAAGGCCAGCTCTGTGGTGGGGCTAAAGCTGGCCCCTGCCCAGACTGCGGACCATTATGAACAATGCCTCACACCCTCTGCACCAGGCCTTTACAGAGAGGAGGAGCAGGTTCAGCAGTAGACTGCCGTCCCAGCACTGCTCCACAGACAGACTGTGGAAGTCTTTTGTCCCTTGTGCTGTTAGACTGCATAATAACTCGCTCACTTAGCCAAGAGTTTCGATTTCGAGTTTTTGAATTGATGTAATGTCATTTTAAATTTGTACTGTTTTCTTACTGTATTTTTTGTTGTATTTTAGTAATTTATTTATTGTGCTGTGTCTATCTATCTAACATGAAACCAGAAACTTCCTTAAAGCAGTACTAAGTAACGTGTTTACCTTAATAAATCCTCTCCGTAGTCCCCGTGGGGGTAATACAAGTGTTTATGGGATGACTGGAGGGTCTTTCATCTCCCCCTGGTGTCTCTGGCCAGAAAACCATGTTTGCAACTTGACTGTCACCGGTGCGGAGAAAGCAATACACACTAATGGAATCACAGAGAAGAAGCTAACATGCTAACGGGCAAAGCTAACTGCGGGCTAACGTCACTTTAAACAGTATTTACAGCCAAGTTTGAGTGAAAAAAAATATTTCCATTGTATAATTGAATGCAAAGTAACCCTCTCTCCCTTCGCCTTTCCTGTCAGCGTCGTATTTACTCTCCAAGACAATTAACACGTTAAAAAATCGTAACTTGCTACTACACCTGCAGTTGCGCTTATGGCCTCTAGGGGGAAGAGTTACTTAGTACTGCTTTAATTTGCTTGTCAATCAGGGCCATCGGGGACTAGACAAAATCACGGCCGGCCCCAGACTACATGTCTTTGTCAAGAATAGCTGACCAGGTTAACAAGTTAAAGTTCATTCAGTCAGATTTTAAATAAAGCTCTAAATCAGGGGTGACCAAACTGTTTTCATCGAGGGCCGCAAGTGTGTGCAGCAAGGAGGGCCGAAGATCGGTGGTCAATGAGTCAAACATTCAACTTGGTGGATTTAAAAGAGGTTGGAATCATTCCCCACGCCTTTATTTATTTCGGCTTGGAACCATAAGTCTGTGCTCGCAAAAAAAAACCTTCAATCTCAGTCAGATGAAAGACTTCTTGTGATACATTGTAGATTCTTTTGTTATGGATATTGTGTCCCCCAATGCTGCGATCGCTGTAAGCCTCACTCAGAAACAACCCTCCTCCTCAGCTGCACGCGCTCATGTGCTTCGCCAAATGTTATTTCTTCCCATGTAAATGTAATTCCCGCTCGCTATGCGCGGCCTGTGTTCGACTGTCGGAGCCACTCGAACAGCAGTGTGCATATTAACGAAGAGCGTGTCACTAAAGGTTATACATAAATCACACTCGTCTCCGCTGAGTTCCACACCGTTTTTCCCGCATAATTATCTGACAAATGTATTAGCGCCGCTTCGCGTTTTACCCAGTCGTATTCATCTGCCTTGGTAAACTCTGGTTCAACTCGGTCTGTGATTGTTTTTCGGGACGACCGAACACGACGCTGGGGACACGTGTGGACGGGATACTGGGAAACATGTGCAAAAGGGTGGAAATTCGCGAAAAGGAAATTATCATAAATGAATAATCGTGAGGAGAACAAATTGAAATGTTATTACAACCAATGCTTCAGCTTGGTAGAGGAGAGCGGGGCTGGTTGTCACGCTTTAGTATGTAGAGTCCACTGCTCATCAACACAACATCCCACACTTACATTAAATGGAAGCTGAAGCCCTTGGCGTGAAGTAAGTCTTGCTTCCTTCGTCATATCTTATTGCCTTGAATAGTTTTTAACCCGACAGCGAAGGGGAAATCGACTGTGACAATGTTCCTCATGTGTGGGGCAGGTCGTCACAATGTGTGGGGCTGGTTGTACCTATTGGTATTAACCCCTTAACCCCCGCCTTAACTGAGCACATTTACCCAAATTTAAAAGGTTCTTGACCTGAGAGTTTACAGCCTATAGGCCAGAGTGACACCTCATTTTTGTTGTTTATTTTTACTTTTTTGTCAAGTTTTTGTCACATTGCACAAAAAGCTATGAGAATGTGACGAAAATGTGGCAAGTGTCTCAAAACCCTACAAAAGGCAACAAAAACATGAGGGAAAAAAAAAGAAAAACGCGGTGAAAAAAAAAGCTAAAATGTAACAACAAAAACAAGAAGCTTCGATGACTTTTGTAAAGCTTAGCTTTCAAATGAGGCGCTACACTCGAGAAGCATTTAACTGACTGCTGGACTTTCTGATGGGGAGACCACAGGCTGTACGTGCTGGCGGCAGGTCCTCCAGAACCATCACCCTGAACACTGGGGCTCCCCAAGGCTGTGTGCTGAGCCCCCTACTGTTCACTCTGCTGACCCATGACTGCACTCCAAAGTACGTCTCAAACCTCCTCATCAAGTTTGCATCACTGTGTGGTTCTTCTATAGAGGGACTACAGAGAGCATCCTGACCAGCTCCATCACTGTGTGGTTCTTCTACTGAGGGACTATAGAGAGCATCCTGACCAGCTCCATCACTGTGTGGTTCTTCTACAGAGGGACTATAGAGAGCATCCTGACCAGCTCCATCATTGTGTGGTTCTTCTATAGAGGGACTATAGAGAGCATCCTGACCAGCTCCATCACTGTGTGGTTCTTCTATAGAGGGACTATAGAGAGCATCCTGACCAGCTCCATCATTGTGTGGCACGGCGCCAGCACTGCCTCCTGCTGAAGGAGCCTCCAGGGCATCGTGAGAGCAGCGGAGAAGATCTGCAGGTCCCGTCTCACCTGCAAAGCCGTCAGAATCACCAGGGACCCTTCACACCCATCACACAGTCTCTTCAAGGTAATGCCTTCACGGAGGAGATTGCGGAATCTGCAGGCCAGTTCCAGTCGACTGAAGAACAGTTTCACACACAAGGCCATCGGGAAGCTGAACTCCCTGCTGGGTTAAGGCTAGACCAATGTAGGGGGGCGGGATCAAGGCATAACAGGGTTATGATAGAAAAACATGACTAAAGCGATTACAGTTGTAAACAGCAGTCTCCTCCAGTGACAGTTTACATCCTGTGTAGAGTTTTTAGCTTAACAGCTTCATGTTGTCATGCACACATTGTTTTTAAATATTAATCTATCTGAAAGAGACACGGCTAACTCTCTATAGGAATAAACAAACTGCTTGGAGCCTGCAAAGGATCCCTGTACGCAGGGTTGGGAAACACTGCTGTAATAGAAAGACTTGATGTGATTGGTTGAGGGACAAAGGTGTGTGGGTGAAAGAAAATTCTATTATTATTTGGTTATTTATCTATAAAGGCAAAGGTCCATGGGGTTTACTGGCATCTGTTTAAATTAAAGCACACATAGGGCATCACCATATTCCTCATTCTTGTTATTTTTAAAGGATTTTTTTCTTCTCCTTCACCGTCTTTCTTAATACATCCCTATATTTACATGTCTCTTTTTACTCCATAACCGGATTAGAAAATACCAATGATACAAAATGTTATTGTTAGTCATACATAATCCTCCTGTTGCTGGAGCGACTCATATGGGGTTTTGTGGGAGTGCAGTGACGGATCATGCATGCACACATGTTTCAATAAACACGGCTCGCGGATCAATAGGTCAGCTCTCTGCGCTCTGTCTAAATGTCACAGTCATTACCATGGAGCGGCCATTCCCAGGGCTGTCTTCATGATGGCGGCCTTCAGAAGACACAGTCAATAAAGAGATTATTCTATCGGGTTTCTTGCATTCGTAATGTACGGTTTAGAGTCCGCATTCTTTTCCACTGTTTCACATTTACTGACATGTCAGTATAATATTGTCATTACCAAAGAGGATTTTTTGTTTGTTGGTTTTTGACCCCCATTAGTAGGACGTCTGCCATCCTTTGTATTTTTAGTGGTATAATGTGTTCAATTTAAAAACTACGTAGTCAGACTGGACTCTTTCTGTATTGCTCTGCTCTGCTTTCACCTGGTCTAATCTGGCGCCGTCTAGTCACATGCTCCGTCCAACTGATGATGGGAGAGTGTGACCACTGCGCAAAGCTTTCTCCAGCACATCCCAAACATTTCCAATGGGCGAAAAATATGGACTCTGTGGTGGACAATCCATCTCATGCTCCATGAACCACTCTTTCTCAATCTGAGGCCAATAAATCCAGGCATCAGGGAAGAAGAAATCCATTGATGAAATAGCCTGGTCAATAGACACTTCCAACACAAAAGTTCCATAGTTATGTTTTTTTTTTTTTCCTTCTTGGATATTCGTTTTTGTATCATGTTCCATGCAAACGCTGCTCTGTAAGGAAGTGCTTTATTTGTCATTACATAATTGCGTAGATCAGCTGTTGGGTCAGTCCTGAGCTTGGTAGACCGACCTGAGCAGTATGTTTTTGTAGGTCAGGGAGACCAGAGTCCTGCCTTCTGTCTCTTCTGAAAGAGCGTTCAAAGCGTGGTGTCCTGCACTGGTCGGCTCCTCCACCTCCTCTTTCCTCTTGGGTATATTGTTGCTGTCTGATCTTACATTTAGCAAGAAAAAAACTCTTGTGTCAATAACATAAAGAAGAGAAAAAGAACGAATAAGAGGACTTAGAAACAGTGTGATATTTGTCAAATAAACAGTCCAAGCACTAAATGTTGTCAATGAGAGTTGAGAGAAGTTTTGAAGTTGGCAGTGAACGATGCGGGGTTATTTTAGAAGACACTTCTAAGTCTTCTCCAGCGTTTGAGTGACACGCTACAAATAAACAGCAGTGATATCTCGCCGTCCAACAATCTAATGGTGAGAATGGTTTGCTGTGACTTCCAGAAGCTCCTGCTCCTTCAAAAGTGCAGTGGGAGCGTCTGGCTTGTCCTCAGCACATTTGCCATGTTTAGGTTTGTTTCTCTCAACGCCACACACTCACTTCTACCAACCTCGTTTTCCTCGCCGCAAGAAGGCACTTTTGAGAGCGCCGCAAACTTTTGAGGACACGCGCGGCATCGTAAACACGCGTTTGACAGGCGGGACTAACGGATAAAAAACGTGCGTGCGCTGCCGAGGCGCCGCGCTGAGGATTAATGCCCGGGCTCACGAAAACATCTGCAAAGCTGCAATGACACACACTATACCTCTGAGGTCTGCGACGCGTGTCCTCAAACTCATGGCATGAATATTTCGGAGCGCTAATTCGACGGATCGCTTGGATTTTAAACAGGGTTGCCTTTTGCGAGGCGTGACAGCAAATCAATGACGATACTAGAATAATGTAAGAGATACAAAGTACGATGAACATGAAGCGACTTGGAGAGTTCCCAGGAGCTGCTGTCACGATAGAGAGGCTTCAGCTGCAGGGAGAACGAGTAATGGGTGTATTTTTTTCTGAAACGAAACAAACGTGGGAGCAAAAGAACAATGAGTATATTGAAATAGACATAGAAACAATAGCAAGAAATAAAGAAGCCAAAAGAATTACAGACATGAAATGATCACAATAGGCGGACCTCTCGTACAGGCAGAATAGTTTGCATATCATGTTGTTATCGTGAGTGTTGAAAACTAGCTCACGATCACGACACTGGTCAAACTAAAGCTTGACGAGGCCCAAAACTGATGGGTCGCAAGCCCTTTCTTTCCGCATTCATACTAAAAAAAAGTGCACTAGTGCTGAGACGGAATAAAGAGCTAATTCATTATAAATTTAGAAACCAGGGGTAGGCAAGTTTGTGTCATGCAGGGCCGATTTTCTTCATTGCCAAAACACCAAGGGCCAAAACTCACAATTTTAGCCCAAAGTAAAGCACCCTTTCTCTACAAAATATAAGTTTTGCTCATGATATATGACCTAATGGGGTGTTTTGCTGGGAAATGTGAAAATATTGACAGTATTTTCCACATTTTAGAGTAATTTTAATGTATTTGGTCTCTGATTTATGATTAAATGTTTCTTCAAAATTCTCTTGAGGGCCAAAGGATTTATGCTGGAGGGCCGAATTTGGCCTCCAGGCCTGACGTTGCCTACCCCTGTTATAAACTATTACTGGAGTATTTCTCTTCCTCCTGAGAGAGGAGGTTTGAAGCTGGACCGCTTATCTCTCTTACGCCGTCAACACTTTCCCTTCAAGGCCAAGCCACGGAGCTAAACCAGATAAGGACTGATCTCCTTGGCTTGCATAACACTGACTTTCAGGATTATAAACAACTGCACACACATACCCCTCCCAAACCACGCCCCCGTCGTTCTGCGTCTGCCTCAACCCGTTTCCTCAGCCCCTCCCCCCGGTCAATGGCGGCTTGTCATTCTTGTCCCCAAGACAAGTGTATTTTCCTTGTCTTGATGTTTTTGCCTGTGCTTTGCCTTAACTTAACCTGATTGTAATTATGCATATCTTCTTTTGTAAGGCGCATTGAGTTGCCTTGTATACGAAATGTGTGGTATAAATAAAGTTGCTTTGCCTTACACAACACGTCTGTTAAAAACTACTCGGGTCCAGTCATTTTATCATGATTTCAACTGTGTGAGCTTAGTCGATGCTTAAATCGACCATCATTTGTCGAATTATCCATAAAATGATTTATTGGAATGAATCAATATTAGATTTTTTAAACCACTGTAATAGACGAGAGGCTTCGTGAGTCAAACATGTGCAAGCGACTCTGCAGCTGATCCACTTTTAAACATGCTCCTCATTTTGCAGGTGAGCAAACGCTTCGTAAATGAACCCCACCCATGTTAAGCGCACAGAAAGCACATGCCATTATCCTGCTTGTCCTCGTGGTTTAGCACCTCGATGAATGGCCTTCAAATACAGTCCATCGACAGTTGGCAGGAAAAATAATAATCTCACACTTGTAAGAAGCCGGTTTTGTCCGTCAGTAAACTGTAAAAGTATACATTTGTGAAAAGGCACTGTGCATCTAACAATAAAGCATTCACAATACTCAATCCTAAAGTTGTTGTTTGTGTGATTGTGGCAGTGACCCTGACATTGGTAAAACATGCCTATGAACTGATCCCTGTGAAGAAATGGAATGTTAGTGTAGCAGTATGGGGTCGCTAGTCCCCAGGCTCACCTATAAAAGTCACTGCTTAACCATGTTCGCCCCTCCCTGACCTGTCACCCACCAGCCACAGGGAGCGTAAAGCCGGCAGTTTGGCGAAAAGGGTTGCAGGCATCGGTGAGTTGAGTGTGTGCAGGTTTGTCCATGTAATGTGTTTGTCAGGGCTAACAGGTGTTGTGTCTTAATGGCCTCGGCGTTGGACTCCTTTGTGTACATGACCTGTGGCGTGCCGGGTCCTACGCCACCACCCTGGCATGTTGGTGACTGTAGCCTGAAAATTGGTTCAATTATCAAACTCTAAACAAGCCTTTCTACAGGTTACTGGTTCAGTCAGGCTTCCCCTTTGGAACAGATCTTCCGCTCCACTGTTGCCTTGTTTATGTCGTCTATGGAACTGTCTATGTGCTTTGGACAACATTTAAAAGAACAGGCCACCTGAGATTTGTTCTTACCTGAGCTTAGACGAGTTGATGCGTACCTGTCTGGCCTTTGTGCGTGCGCTCAGTTACGCACAACAACCTAAGATGTTGCTAGCATTTGGCCTCTCCCAGCATATTCCTACAGCTCCAAACGGGGGTGAAGTTGGAAGCGACCACACTCTTCCACGGACACAAAGACCAGACAGGTACGTATCAACTCGTCTAAGCTCAGGTAAGAATATGTCAGTATGGAAGAACTGTGTGCCCTCAGTCATGCAAAAAGACTAAAGATGTTGTTAGCATTTGGCTTCTCCCAGTATATTCCTATAGCTCCAAACGGGGGTGAAGTTAGAAGCGACGAGGGCCTGTTCCTTTAAGGATGTCCAAGTGTTGCTGGCCTGTAAGAAGTTAATCTGAAAGGAACAGATATCCAGGTTCAATTCTAAAGCAATAAAGGAATCAGCTTATGGAATAAACTTCAGAAAGAAGTCTGAATCTCTCCTGGAGTTCAAAAAACACTTAAAAGCTACAATGTATGAAGTACTTGGACATGAATAATGTGGGATATTTGATTTGAACACACATAAATACGATGGTTTGTTTCTTTTTGACCATTTGCGAACATTCATGAATATGAAGGTTCTGTATGTTATATATTGTAAATAACTGAATCTAGAATACAAAAACATCTGTAAATACTGTAAATATATATAAGACTGTAAATATATGTACGTAGACATATATACATACTGTTTTCCAATGGACAACGGTGTGAAGTGTAAAGTGTGAAGGGGCAGATCTTGTTCTTCTCCTCCGTTTCATTCATACTGTGTTGGCTTGGCGGTTTTATTGTGATTGTCCATCCATCCATCCATCCATCCATTTTCTTCCACTTGTCCGTTGCCGGGTCGTGGGGGCAGTTGGAGCTTCCCAAATCACAGTGCACAAGACCCTATGGCTCCTCCTGCAGGTGCTGGGTCCACAGAAGGACGGCCTCACGATTCTAACCGGGCCTGTTGGTCTCTCATAAGGGGCTTCTGAACCGCTCTTTGTCTGACCCGTCACCTAGGACCTGTTTGTCATGGGAGACCCTACCAGGGGCACAAAGCCCCCGACAACAGAGCCCCCAGGATCATTCAGGTGCTCAAACCCCTCCACCACGTTAAGGTGGCGGCTCCAGGAGGAGTATTGTGATTGTATTTTGGCTTTTATGACCACCTACTACCACCTGCCCATCCGGTTACATTAGGAATGTCTAAGGAAAGTTAGAGAGATGAGTTTGGACACAACTGTCAGTTTTAACTTCACAAACAATGAAAGCAGACGACATAAACAAAACCAAAACATCAGGTATAGGACCTTTAATGATTCAGACAGAACACAAAATCAGAGTCTTGTCCCTTTTCAGGATGGATTTGCCGTGCACGTAAGACTCAGGATCAATATTAGGAAAGGTCTGGAGACTTTCCAAAATAAAAAAACATGGAATCGATTTCCTTCAACACTGATGAGAGCCTCCGCAACCCGACACACAAACAGCCCTCCAAACTCACTCCAGTCTTGTGACGTTTATATGAAGAGTGTCGAGTTGAACGCCCCGCTGTGACATGTATTCTGCTGAATTTGTACTTTATTCCCCATTACAGGAGCCGCATTGATGTCGGATTCCGTTCCCCCGACTGTTTTTGTGGAGACCGGGACATAATCCGCCACTGTCAGGAGCCATCCTCTCTCTGCTCCGACATCAAAAGCCTGCGTGAGCGGATCCGTGTTCTCGGAGGAGCGCATTATTCAAATGGGCAGAGTTCATACATCTCTCCGGCGCGTGGCGTGTCGCCGCGACGCCGGGGAGCGGCAGATGGAGTTGGGACTGTCACTCATCACGCCGTCCGCGGGGAGGCTACAAAGCAGTAGCGATGAGACGCGGCGTAGAGATAAGTTGCTGGCATGTTTTTTCTGGTACGGAGCGGGACTTCCCAGAATGCAATGCTGCTGGCCCGGTTCCCCGTCTTTGCTCCTTCCTTTGCATAGATTTATGAGACAATTTAGTGTGTGTTTTGGATGAAATCAAGCTGAGTGGAAGTTCATTGGCAGTTCGCAGGCAGATTATTCATTGATTGTCAGGGGTTCAGCTGAGGTTTGCTGCTTCATTGTGTTTGCGTCTTACTTTGTGGTTCCTGTAGAAAGATTTGTCCTGACTCCTCCCTCAATGCCTCTGCATGGGGGAAATCTGTCAGGAGCAGTGGGCGACCACAGCGTAGCTTCTGGGAACAAGACTCCAAATCTGGAGCAAAGTTTGGTCAGGATTATCTTCTCAAAGATAATCCTACCTTTGAGCGGCCGAAATGTCCAAGAAGAACCGTTCCAAAGCCCTTGTTCAGGCCGCATTTTGAAATAACACCATATAAATGTTCACTTCATTGTGTTGTAAACGTGCTGCATTGTGAAAGTTAAATTTTGCATTCATAAGCAGTTTGCAACGCATTGGTAAATACTTCATTTACACATCTTTTAACCATTGTTTCGCATTTATAAGCACCCAAACAGATCCACAGTTACGATTAGGCACAAGTCACTCAGAGTTCAGGTTAGGAAAGAGGGTTTCCAAACATATAAATGGTCTGAGCCAGGGGTCCCCAACTAAATCAGCTTTAGGTCCGCAAACCTTTCTTTCATAACATTCCACATCAGTCCAGGGTCTGGACTGTCATTGCTCTTGAAATGTTAAAACATGACCGCAGGCTGTCTATTGACATAGCAGAGCTGATCAATTAGTCAGCAATTTTGACATTTTATTTCAATGTTATTCAAATTTTTGAAATTATTTTTCATTCAGCCTTAGAAATGAAGTATATTGAGAGGATGAAAAGGCATTGGGGTCTGGACTAAAGCCTCTGAAGGTCCAGCCGTTGGGGATCCCTTGTAAAGGTCAGCACTACTTATACATGATTAACAAATACTGGACAGCTTTGTAAGTATTACAAATGATGGAATAAGTATGTAGGCTACAAATAGTATGCAGTCATCATGAAGTGATTATAGTATGCTATAGAGAATATTAGGACAAAGTTATAACAATTACAATGTTATTACATTTTAGTAGTAGTTGTTTAATTTCGGTCAAACAAATACAAGACGCAATAGACAAACAACATCATCATCCTTATCATTTGTAACTGACGGGTTTTGCCTAAACCCATATACGTTTTAAGTAAAGCTTTCGCAATTAGAGACACAAAAACCATTAAAGGGGGGGTATTATGCAAAATGTACTTTTTCAAGCTTTACATCATGTTATTATGTCATTCCCTCATTAAAAACATGCCTGAAGTGTTGCCTTGGCACATTCACATATTTTTGAGTAATCTGTAAAAACTCTGATGGCGGCCATTTTAGGGATAGGTTTGCCTGAGTCCTCCTAGGAACGTCCCCACCTCCTGGAGACGCCTCCGAGCTTTCGTCACCAGCCGAGTAACCAACCACTGCTCCTCAGCAGAACCCCCTCCCCACTGATGCCACAGACAGCGTGTGGAGGGGGCGTGTCGGAAAGGCTCAGAGGTTCTTAAAGAGACAGAGGCCAATTTCAAGACATTCACTACAGCCATTTTGAGAGAGACATTTTATACAAGGCAGTTATTCTAATTTACTGCATTTACAGACCAACAGAAGGTTTGGTCATCATTGTAGTGTGCTATAGACTGGTGCTATGTGATTGAAAAAAGCAGAATACCCCCTCTTTAAGAAAAACAAATTAAAACATTCCATTGTCCCAGAATTGATAACAGCATCATCACTTTTGAACTGTTGCATATTTTGGTGTTATTACAAAATGCAGCTCTACAACCCCAAACAATGAGAGGCCAACAAGGCCAGATACATTGCACTGATTGGCAGCACCCTCTGCTGAGCCTATGGAGGCCATCCTCCCGTGGACTCACCACCTTCAAGAGGAACCAAACAGAGCTGATACAGAGTGATCTGGGCAGCTGCTCCCCCGACCTGGCAACAAATGGATGGATGGATGGATGGATGGATGGATGGATGGATGGATGGATGGATGGATGGATGGATGGATGGATGGATGGATGGATGGATGGATGGATGGATGGATGGATGGATGGATGGATGGATGGATGGATGGATGGATGGATGGATGGATGGATTTTGAGTTTCAGTTGATGAGGGGAAACCGGGACCCAGGATGAACTTCACAGAATAAGGTATCTGGGAATAAAGGCATAGAACAATTTAATTAGAAAACTGAAAAAGATACTCCCTGCTGAAGTGCCTTTTAAAAACGACATTTCTATATTCCGTTGACGGCTCTTTGAAACCCTCCACGCAGAGGCTTTTGACGTTTCATGTTATCCTTCAAAATAAACGAATAGCCGTACACAATTTTTGGAAATCTATCCTACCGGTAAACAGTAGCAGACTTAAGCACACTTCCACGATCCAAGCTCATATGCCATTTCATTTTTCCTGGAACTTGACTCCATCCAAATCTATTTTTAGCCTCCTTTAACTCAGGCTTTTGCATTCAAGACTCTTTTTTTCCCCCCCCTCCCAGCTCTTGTTTATAAGCTTTGTCTGCAAAAACAAAGTGCGGGAAGCTGACATCGACCTGTTTTCATTTCCAAAGCATCCTTTTTCTCTTTTGGACGTATATATTTATATATATCCGATTGTTGGAAGACTATCGCAGCCGCGGCGGCCAGAGCTGGGAGGTCTGGCCCGAAGAGTCCGGACTTCAAAGCAGACGCGGCATTAGGCTTGGCCGGCAGCGGAATAATGCGCTGCTTCTTGGCAACGCTCGACGTCTCTCTGCCTTTCTCTGTTTGGGTTTGGAGCCTGACCTGAAGGCAGGAGGATTCATGCAGGAATATAAAATCTGTTTTTCACCCCCAGACATGCTTAAAATGCATTGGATCCCGCGCCATTGAAAGGAAGCCTCCGCTAAATAAAACGGCGAACACCACCATCCACATACTGTAAGATGAAGCGAATATAGTGGAGTATTTAATCGTTTTTTTGGGGTTTGTTTTGACTTTTTAAGATTGGTTTAGTTTGTGGAAGGTCTGCAATGTTACTGTCATCTCTTTGTCCACTCATCGTCATCAAAAAAAAAAAGCAAGACAACTTTCTCAGGTGAATTTGCAACTGGAAAGGATCATCTTTCCCAGAGCGCATGAAGGCAGCGTAAGATCAGGACTCTGTGGGTGGACAAATCAACTCATGCTCCCTGAACCGCTCTTTCACAATGTGAGCCCGATGAATTGCCCTCTTGGAAAAACGCCCGTGCCATCAGGGAAGAAGAAATCCATTGATAGAATAACCTGGATGTTCATGTAGTTGGTAAAAGGTCTCAACGTACACAGGGCGTTTCTACCTCCCCAAAGTGCTTTACAGCAAGGAACCACTCACCCATTCTCTCACCAGTGTGCTGGAGGTGTCTTGTCCAAGGACACGATGACAGTGTGCACCTGACCTTCCGATCACAAGACTACCCACTCTTCAAACTGTGCCACCGTTTCCCCCAAGCAACACAAAATATATGCTAACAACACTTTGAGGTCGTATAGGTATGAACTTCTAAATAAATGATCTGAAATGCATGGATCGTACTTCAGTCTTCTTCAAATGTCAGTGCTCCTTGATGTATAACTGCTCGAAATATCTTTTGAGAAAGAGTGCAGCCCTAGTTGGTAGATCTGATTTTTTTTTCTTTAACTCGTTCTAAGATGGAGAAAGCATCAATGGAAGGTAAGCCTTTCATCCCCCATCGTAGTGCAATTTTGTCAAAATTTAGTTATTCACAGTTATTCAGTTATTCAGTACCAAAGGGTTCAACAGCTCAACAGGTTGTCTGTTGTTAATTTCATGCACTTGGTAATGGTTTGAGAGATAAATAAATAATTAGTTATGAGACGAACTTGACTGTCATGTCTTTATATATCGCTAAATAAACCTAACCTTGACCTTGTGACAACCCTCTGGTGTTGCCCCTAAAGAGTAGTACTTTTCCTCTACCCTTCTCTACCCCCACTGGCCGCTCCCTTCCTGGCATACGCCCACGTGCCGTCGTAGACTCACCCCATTTGTCCAGCGTTCGCGCCGCCGGCTCTTCCTGTTTGTAAATGGCAGCCTCGCTCTGACCAGTGTGGGAAGCAGTAGCCTCCGCCGTCAGTCCTCCAGTGTTAAGCACTGCATTGCATGTTATCTACGAATCCAAGGTTGTGAAATTCCTCGTCACGCCATCTGTTGTCCCGCTGCTGCTGGAGTCGATGTGTTTCTTGTGGCACTCGGGGAGAAGAGTAGAACCCGAGTTTGCTCCTCTCACTTGTGTGTGTCCCGCTCCAACACGGAAGCTCTCGGGGGTGCCGGCCGGTGATGTCATCGCGTCTTGCTCGAAGGCTCACCAAACACGAGTTAAAAATAGCAGACTAGGACTATATCCATACCAAGACAAATCGCTTTCTCTGTAAGCACGAAGCCAGCTCAGTAAAGGTGTGCGTCCAACAACAGAGCCACGTAAACAGCGTTTTGAGATCTTTCCACTCTGGGACCTAGTTTGGAAAATGTTCGTTTACAGACCCCCAAAACACTGGGCTCGTATGGACGACACTGGATTGATAAAATATCTTTGCGTTTGGTCCTCAGCTTGACTTCATATGGACAGGGCCTAAAGTTTTCCTTTGTGTTTATTGCCACAAACATGAAATCTAGCATTATTATTATTTTCTGTTCAGAGTGAGCAAAATCTGTACACCCGGCTTTGTCTTGTCTGGGACGTTATCTCTTTTTTTGTGATGCCGCTCTGCATGTACTAGAGCACCTCATTGTATCTCTGTATGAAAACCGATTGTCTGCTTGTCCCGAACATTGGGGGGGGGGGGGGGGAGAATATTTCACTGCTGTGGACACTTTTTCCTTAAACTGTAAAAACACTTGCTGGAACTCTTTATTTTCTTTGTGTGGACAGTTTACTTGACTGTCATCCACCTTTTTTTTTGTTTTCGAGAAAAGCTGGTGTAAGTCCTTGTGTGACCGACAAATACTTAACTCAAACTAAACAATATCCTACTTGTCAGGAGGGATACCTGGCACCCTTAGCAAAAAAATCACTGTATCAAAGAAACCCTCAAAACTGTCACAACCTTAAATGTTTTCCTTTTTCAAACTCCTTGTCCATATCAAACACATGATGGCAAAATAGCCAGGAAACTGTCCGACGGCATCTTAGAAACTTAGTTTGATGAGCCAAAACATATTACCCAAGTCTTATTCCTTCTATGGTCAAAACTTTAAAGTCAATGACTCGATTTCCTTTAGAGGCATGTGCAGACTGGTTAAACGCACAAGTTAGAGGCCTATTTGCATGAACAAGTCCCTACATCTAAGGACTTCATTGTGCAGAAGAGACAAATTGGTTCTCCATTGGTTTTCTCTCTTACTAAATGGGAATTCTGAGCAGTGAGACAAACCCCATCTCCGTAGTTTGAGAACTGTAGATCAAACAATGTACATTTCGTTTATGCAAGTGAGGTAAGCATCGCCTTTACATATTATTGAAGTCTGTGATACTGCGAGGGATCGGCAGGGGATCAAATAATGATAAGGACGGTGGATTCCTTGTGAGGGTCTGCGCTGTAGAGAGGCGAACGGGAAAATGGCGAGATTAGAACGTTCTTTGATGAAAAATAGAAATATGAGGCGCTGGAGAAGGCTGCCTTTCCTGAGCCTTGAAGTAAATCCCTTGACGTCTCCCGGCGTGATTTTTAATTAATTCTAAAGTTTCTGTCCAAAACACAGAAACTTGGGTGTTATATCGGGAACATCATCTCAAATGAATGAAGAGCTTTAACCATTTCACTTCTGACATGAGTGACGCCGTCGCAAGTGGCTGCAATCACTAGACCAGGGGTGGCCAACTAGTCAGAGACCAAGAGCCGAAATGTTCAACCTTGATCCGCTGAAGAGCCACAAAGGCACCGACCATTAGCGAGATTCCGGGGCGGTAGATTATTGTGATTAAATAGAATGTGACCGTTTTATTTAATCACAATAAACTATAACTTTATGCCTGGCCTTTTTCTTTTTTTTTAAATAATTGTGTTAGATTGAATGGTTTTACTTCTCAACAAGACTTAAATACATGTATATTAACTGAAATTCTGCGCTTTCTGCTCTGACTGAGACAAAATTAGATTATTATTTTTTAATTATTTTTTTTAATGCTGGGGTGTGTTTGCATGTGGGGCCCTGCCCACTGAGCCCCCTTCTCTGATTCGCCCCTGGCCTGTGCACTCAGTGCCTGCAGCTTCGTCCTGACTGGACTGTGCAGAGAACGCACTCTCGGCTGCACAAAGTTCATGAACTTTAACCAGGAGCCTCTGGACGTCTGAGAGTCTGTTTTAAGTTGCATTTGTTACAGTTACTGTCACATGTGGAAGAAAAGTCAATGACTTTGCGTATTTCCGCGTTACGATGTCGCGCTTCGCATCATATGCTTCAAAAGAGCTCCGCTTTTTTCCATTTCCTAATTTTGATCTTTTTCTGTGAATATGAGGCCAAATTACATCAAATAAAGAGTAGGCTGATCAGAAACCTGAGAAGAAGCTGAGAGAAGCTGATCCCAGAGCCACGATCTGCCTGCCTGTTGTTCAACCTACATCCCGCTTTGACTGAGGCTGCACGGGCACCTTTTAAACGCCGCCTCGAAAAGGAGGGAGATACGGACTGTCATTCATGTAGAGATGGAAACAGGGTTTGTAGGACGATGGTTGGATTTCTGGTCAAAGACTGTTACAGTTTATGGGAAATATTTACCAATTATGTTGCAAAGAGCCGCATTGTATTAAACATATCCAATCATGCAAAGAGCCGCACTCTGATTGGCCAAGAGCCGCATGCGGCTCGAGAGCCGCGGGTTGGCCACCCCTGCACTAGACAAATGACTGAAATAACAGAACTGTGACCCGATGAAAGAATGGGCGCTGTAAAAGATCTGTGATTTGAATAAACAGCTCTTCAAGCTCGGAAAAATCAGCTGATTGCCCACCAGTCACCAAAACATCAAGTGAAAATCGCGGAAATAAACAATAACAGTGATCCTCCCGATAGTCCGATCACTGCCACGGCTTCGGTCACAGCACAAATTCTAGCAACTTTTTAATGTGTTGAAAAACTTTGTCTTGTTGTACTCCTCAATCTTTCACCTGATTGTAGCTGCTGCAATGTTTTCCTGAAAGCACTCCTCTTGTTCTTTCGTGCAGTAACTCCTCACCTCTCCCACTCTTGCGTTGTCACTGTAATACCCTCGAGTTTTTCTAAAGACTTTTATGTCAGAAAACACGGATTGCTGCTTCTGCTCACCAGTGCAGAGACAGCAGCACACGACCATGCCATTGTTTAGAGGCACCGGTTCATGTCTTTATCTTCACAGTGATTAAACTGGCTCATGTATCTGCAACCTTTTCTGTGTTATTGCAAATTCAACGTTAACACAAACTATACCCTTATGCTTTCACCTCATAATGATCCATACTCTTGTTGTTTTTCCTTTTTCATCCATGTTTACGGTAATAAACACTCATTGCCTCAACATTAAACATCATTCCCGGTCACATTGTTAGAAAACATTTCCTGACAGTGTCTTCTAATAATGTGACCGGGAATGATGTTTAATGTTGAGGTACACAACATTCAATTCCCACCCTCACCTATGGTCATGAGATTTGGGTAATGACCGAAAGGGCAAGATCGCGAATACAAGCGGCCAAAATGAGTTTCCTTCGCAGGGTGGCTGGGTGCACCCTTCGAGATCGGGTGAGAAGCTCAGTTACCCGGGAGGAGCTCAGAGTAGAGTCGCTGCTCCTTCACGTCGAAAGGAGCCAGCTGAGGTGGCTAGGGCATCTGTTCCGGATGCTTCCTGGTCGCCTCCCTCAGGAGATGTTCCACGCAGGAAGGCCCATGGCACGCTGGTGGGACTATGTCTCCGAGCTGGCCTGGCGTCGCCTCGGGGTCCCCCCAGAACAGCTGGAGGAGGTGTGCGTGGATCGGGAAGTCTGGGCATCTTTGCTGAGACTGCTGCCCCCGCGACCCGGCCCTGGATAAAGCGGAAGAAAAATGGATGGATGTCAGGACACTACAGAGAATTGAACCCCGCTCTCTCATGTGCTGTCCTTTTACATCACCTCTGCACCAACTGCCGTCGAGAGGTTTATTTGACCTGTATCTGCATTGTGTCATACAGACGCACTTCGTCATGTAAGCGTCACACTGCAGTTGCATTGTGGGTCCACAAGAGGGAGACAGACATCATATATCATTGCTGCAACGATCGATCAGTTCCACTTGCTCTCGATGGTGATAGCTGCTCCGCTATTAGGATTTAGAGTCAAAGACATAGACGTTTAATAAAACTCGATCGGACGTGACACCTGTTGCCGCGGCAAACATTGCGGCCATCTTGTGACTGGCCGGCGAATCATGTTCTTATGTTTCGGTTCTGTTAAAAAATTCAACCATTCATAAATTTTGCTAGTTAAGTTAAGTTAAATCATGATTCAACGTGGCCCTTTGAGGAGCATGAATTCCTGAGCATGTAACATAGAGACCGCCATTGGTCCACCATTGCTGTAGTACCTCCATATAGCCTCAGGTCTCCCATTAGAAAGCATTGCACTTTAGACACGTTTAAAACGCATGGAAATTTAAATATATTTCATGTCCAGTGGAGCCATTTTTGTCTGCCTTAAAACATGTGTCCTGCAACCACTGACTTCATCCTCCTAGAGCCTGCCTTCTCTCTCTCTCTCTCTCTCTCTCTCTCTCTCTCTCTCTCTCTCTCTCTCTCTCTCTCTCTCTCTCTCTCTCTCTCTCTCTCTCTCTCTCTCTCTCTCCAAGCATGCCTAAATAATTAATAATTAACAATAATTAATAATTAATTTGATTGTAAATGATCATATTTCAATACGAAGATGAAGCAGGATTGAGTTATGTGCGTGTGTACTGCCGACTTCATAGCAGCTCTTTTTGTTTTCGTTTCTTACATTCTGACAACGTACTGTACCGGTTTGACGACGCGAGATGGACATTTCAGCAGTTCTGACAGACGACAGAAGCCCCACCACGCCGCATTCAAGAAAACTGTTTTGGCAGCTGAAGTCAGTTGTTTCCTTTTCGCACAAGAAAAGCACACAGCCCAAAACTTCACACACATCACAAACATTTTGGCAATAGCTCCGGTAGCAAGTGCGGTCAAGAACCTGCTGACAACTCGAGTGGCAGCCTGAAACTTAGTCTGAGCGGCTTTTATACTGCCGTCGTGTCGTTATAGGACATTTCAGATATTTAAGTTGACAATTCTTTGGCAAAGGAGCGGCTATGTACTTGTTATTGTACTAGTTTTAATGAATATAGAAAGGCTTTGTGCGCATATGCAAAATCAAATTGCTTAAACATGTATTCGCCTAAAACATTCATAACGGACGGAACTCGAAACTGTGTCCACATGTTTCAAACCCATCATCCGTCGTCGAACCTGTACTGAGTGTCTTCATAACGACGCCTTTGGTTTGTTAACATGTGAAAAGTAAAAGCTTGTATTCACCGATTTGTCAAGTTTTATTCACACTGGTGTCTGCAGAGGGCGCTCCAGACCAGTAACAAAATGCTGACCTGTCACATTTCTCACTTCTTACTGTCTTCTCCATAAACATACTCCAAATGATATTATGTAAAATATCCATGTTGGAGTACCATGCTCATATTTGATCGAAACCAACGCTGCAGAGAAGGGGAAAACGATGGCCTGACAGCGAAAGGCAATTTGATTTGAATTTGGGGACTTTATTTGATCGAAATTGACATAAAATAGGATAAACCTGGAGCTGAGCGGGTCAGCAAAGAGGAGCAAAGGAGAATGGGAGCGCTTTAATGGTCCACCAAGCAGGAGCGACAGTTGGTCTTGCCTAGAGCTGGGCACCGTGAAACAAATGGCCGCTGGTTGCTCTGCTTTACGTCACAACGCTGCAGGACCTCCATACAGGGGCGACAGAACAAGCTAGTCTTCCATAAGCTACCATTGCACAAAACAACTTTCTACAGCTAGATAATTAAATTAAAGGGACCAGGCGGGTTTTCATAAGAAACATTTTAGAAATGGCGCGGGCGTGGCTACGACCAAACTACACGCCGTGCGGCTGTGGGAGTCAATGGCAAATGGGTGAAGAAACTATTAATATAATGTCTATGCGTGAAACGATCACAGTATGGTAGTGGGAAAAAAGTTTTGGTACTACTGGTATTGAAATAATGAAAGTATTGAAAGCAAGTACCGAAAGAAAAAAAAAACATACAGTTTTGATGCTGTTGATCCAGGACAGCATTAAAGGAAGCAACTTGCTTGTTTCAGCTCTATTTTTTTTTTTCCCCAAAATGTTTTTGTATGTTTTTCCCCAATTGTTTTTACGCATTTTTTCCCTTTTTGTTTGCCCCATTTTCTTTCCCAATTTTTTATTAGCTTTTATTTCCCTCTTTTTTCTCCCCATTTTTACACACATTTTTTCTTACTTTTGCCACAATTTCTCCCAATTTTCCTCCAAATTATTCCCAATTTTTCACACATTGGAGATGACCCTTCCATCCATCCATCCATCCATCCATCCATCCATCCATCCATTTTCTTCCGCTTTATCCGGGGCTGGGTCGTGGGGGCAGCAGTCTCAGAAGAGATGCCCAAACTTCCCGATCCACACACACCTCCTGTCCTGGGGGGACCCCGAGGAGACACCAGGCCAGCTTGGAGACATAGTCCCACCAGCGTGTCCTGGGTCTTCCACGAGGCCTTGGCCCACTAGGACATGCCTGGAACAGGCAACCAGGGAGATGAACCTGATATTATAAATGTGCAGCTTTTCTACACATTATTGTTCTGTTTTCTGGTTCTAGACAAATATTTTTCTTTAGGTAAATGGTCACATTCATATAGCGCCTTTTTACCTGTTTCAGGCACTCAAAGCGCCTTACATCAAGGACCCAGTCACCCATTCACAAACCAGTGCATGCAGACACTGTAGGCAAGGTGCCTGAAGTGTCTTGCCCAAGGACACAACAACAGTGTGCACCTGCGGGATTCAAACCGATGAAACAGTTTTGTTAAGGTATCACATTTGCCAAATTCTTAACACAACATATCATGGCATTCATGACTTTTCGTGTTTATGTGAAAACCCGGCATAACCACTTACTCTTCCTTCCTGTCTGATGAAAATCCCTAAACATTTTTCTCACGTAAACAACAAATATTTTCCCCACTACCCACCTCTGACATGTTCTGTTGAGGAAAGTCATAGCTTACAGCCGTCTGTCTGACTGTTGTGAACAAAAAGACAATTCACTAAAAGCCTCAACTTATTTTCTTATCAAGTTTCTAAAAACATCATTGAACTTTAATGGCTTCACTTTTTTTCCGACAACAAATTGATCTCACAAATAAAAATCATCATCCCCGGCTTGAAAGATGTTTTTGTCCTCCTGTCAAAAGCCGCATTGTCTTTGTGTTCTGAAAGTCTTTTGTCAGGACGACGCCACCAAACGCCTCCATCCACTAAACGCTGTGTCTTTTGTTCCTCCGCTAACATTAGAAAATGACGGAGCCTTTGTTTAAACGCTGATATTTGTTGAAGTAAACGCTCACTGACGCGCGTAAAAGCTGGCATTATGAGCAACAAACAAACCCACCCCTTTATTGAATCGGGCTGAACTGTTGTCAGGTTAATGACAATGTTGGTTAACGGCTCAAAAACATGGGTGCGAACAATGTGCGAAGAGTTAAACCGAGCGCCACGCTTTTGTCCATGATTGAAAGCGTCGACGTCAAACGTTGCTCACCTGGAAGCGTTTAGCGCCGGCTCTTTGTCGTTTTCTTACAAAGCCACCAAACATATCTAGAATTCGTCATCTGAAGGCCTTAAGCGCCACTCTAGAAGCACGTGGCTACTTATCATGCGTGAACAAAGCCTTCCCGATCGCAGCTGTTGGGTTCTGCCAGAGCTCGGACTCCACTCTAAAGGCTAAATGAAAGCACTGCAAAGGTAACGCAGACATTAGTTAAAGAAGTCCATTGTGTGGGTTTTGTAGTTTTTCTGAATCAGCTGTTGGTGACGTAACTTCCTGGTTGTTCCCTCCGCTGGGTTACGAAAGGTTACCAAAGGTTCCTCAAGGTCGATCTTATGATGTGGCCTCAAAGGTTAAGGAACAGGAGAAAGGAGCTCTCTTGCCATTTTTTAGATGCAGCCTACACTGTAATAAGTGTTTCCTTGAATAAAAGCAATAAAATTGAGTTAAGTGGTTGCATTTGCCTTTTTGCTTTCACACAACTTATTTTTCAACCTCTTCAGGGTGCTAGTTTTGGTCCGGGCATTTGGACGCAATTACACACAAGGGGGCGCCTTTCCAACCTTCTCAGAGTAAATGTGAACTGACTTTCTTCAGAGTTAGACTTTAGGTCAGACACCATGAGTGACAGTAACATGACGCTAAATACAGTGAGCTCTTTGTTTCCAGTCAAAAGTCTGAGGCCTCATTGCTCTTCAGTCACAGACTGAGAAGTGAAGAAGGAAGTCATGGAGCTTCTGCTTTAGATAGAACTGCAGACTTCTGCTGGATATAAGAGTTATATCATATTCTGAAGCTCAAATATGCAGTAAAATAAAATATACGGAAAATTAATATCACAACTATAAATAAGTAAAATGTGAATATCCTGTATATAATTAAAATATTAGATTGATTACTCTCATTCTAAAAAAAACAAACCCGAACCATTTGTATCTTCTGTAAAGTCATGTTTGTCCCAGTTCCCCTGAGTCGTTGTGGGTTCTTGTGGACCATGACAGATGTGGACAGGACTGTGGTAGATCTACTTTTACTTTTCTTCTGTAAAATCTGTCCACATCAGTCAATGGGTCAAACATGACTCTACAGCAGATACAAATGACAAGGGTTTGTTTTAATAATAAACTAATTTAATCACAAACAAGGTTTATCACAATTATTAAGAAGAAATACTCAAATGTCTATCTTATTCTTACATGCCACAGAAGTCTGCAGTTCTATCTAAAGCAGAAGCTCCATGACTTCCTTCTTCACTTCTCAGTCTGTGACTGAAGAGCAATGAGGCCTCAGCCTTTTTACTGCAAACAAAGAGCTCACTGTATTTAGCGTCATGTTACTGTCACTCATGGTGTCTGACCTAAAGTCTCACTCTGAAGAAAGTCAGTTCACATTTACACTGAGAAGGCTGGAAAGGCGCCCCCTTTTGTCCAATTGCGTCCAAATGCCCGGACCAAAACTAGCACCCTGAAAAGTTGGAAAAATAAGTTGTGTGAAAGCAAAAAGGCAAATGCAACCACTTAACTCAATTGTGTTGCTTTTATTCAAGGAAACACTTATTACAGTATATTAGATCCTAAGTCCAATGCCAGGTCTGACTCGTGCCTACTGTTGTCGAGTCTTTGTTTCAGGACGCTTCACTTATATTGCCTGTGTGAGTAGTGATTGGTGATGGGAAGAGAGGCTACACACAAAATCGTAGAAGTCTCAAAGCTCTGGCCCCAGCTGCTCATCCCATTCAAGTGTGTATAGTGAAAGGCAGATTAATAGGTGAGGTCCTCCTCCAAATCCATTCTTTGGTCACCCACTTTAGCTGTGGGAGTGAGGAGTATTCCCGGCAACAGGATAATCCAAACTGTTATGCAGTGTGGCTTTGAAGCACCGGATATGGCCAACAGGGCTGCTGATTGAGTTCAGGATGTTTTGTTTCTATCTTCAGAAGCTTCTTTTCACCCTTGTGAGGTCTACTCTCTTGATCGTCTAAAGGAAGAAGTGAAACATCCTCAACTACATCGACCTGGTCCAGTTGACACTATTTAAAACTTTACATCGATAGATAATTCTGGGACTGAGAGTATTTTTTGCAGTACTCACTGGGAGGTTAACAGGCATAAGCCACTTTCCACCATGTTACAAAGACATACCTGGAGTTTGGAGCCGCGAGTGCATCTTTGAGGCTGTTCTTAGCAGCTCTGTGACTGCTCCCAAAAAAGCTCCTCCCAAGGCCCCACATATTCAGGAAATGCTCTCCTCACCTCTCCGTCTCTTACTAAGCTTAATCCTCTCATCATGAGGTGAAAACACTCACCATAGCTTCACTTGCCTGGCTCTGCCATACTCTTCCCTGTCCATTCCACGCAGGGAATTAGTCTGGTCACGGAGCAATTGGAGCAGTTTGATAGCCTGGCATCCAGACTAATCTCCGATGTTTATTAATTAATAAACAGGAGACTAGTCTGGCGACCCTGTCGCAGAAAAGCTACTGCTTGAGGCGGGACGAATGTGGGACAACCGAAGCGCATAGCAGCCAATGAGAACATAGCGGATGTGACGACAGAAACAGCCACAAGAAAGTTGTATCATTGGGACATTAACAATGGCGCTCCTGCCACACGGAGTTCAGTAAATGACTTCTGTCGTTTATGTCAGAAAAACTTAAGAACACAAACATACCGGAGCATTACGTGAAGTGGTTGCTTGTGTTGAAAAACTACAAAACAAAGGCGAAACAACGTGACGCCCGTTCAGGGAGCTGCTCTGATTGGTCGGTAGGCTCCATATCGCTGCGTCACTTCCTTTGAAAGCGCACAATGGAGTGTTGCCAGACCCTATTCTGGAAAGAAGCGGAGTCTGGTTGGCGAGACTAGCAGTTTGAAGGGGCGGGCCTAACGCACACAGATTGTCAGTGAAATAAACCAATTAGCGATTAGCGGACGTGACGACAGCTGTAGTCCAACTGAAAAAATATGAAGTGAATATAAACTTACCCTAAACCTAAAAACATAGTGGTGCAGCGAGTGACGTAACCTTCTCATTTCTCTGTGACGGTCGTGATTGGTTCGGCCTTAGCCGCCAATCAGTAACTTGTTTAGCGTGCGTGGCCAGACCCACCTTCTTTCGTGCAGAAAGAAGGTGGGTGTGGTTTATCAGGCCATAGCTTCACTACACACAATAGTCACACAGACTATTTTTTTCATTTAATTTTCTTAACTCTTTATTGAAACAGCTGTTCAGCAAAGGGGAGCAAGTGGACAGGAGGTAGGAGGGGCTTATGGTGGCTCAGTTTGTTTCAGCTCTTTTATCAATATTGGGTTTTCTGTACAACTAAGTAGACTCTGATAAAGATGTTTTTGAGCTGCACTTGAAGGCTTTTCAGACTGGTCCTTGGGCATATGTAGGTGAAGAGCGGGGAGTGACAAATCTCCCGGGCGGGAGTTGATCTCATGACGCCGAGGCTGGCACCGCGGCTCGCTTCTATGCCCCGGGCTATCTTCCAGGACAGCCTATTATTCACTGAGCCGTCTTTTTACTGCCCACCGGAGACATTTACATGTGTCGTAATGGGTGTATGATTTCCAGAGGTGGGAGAAGTCAAGCGTCCAAAGGGCTGTCAGCTCTCCTCGCCTCGTCAAAAAAAAAAAAAAAAAAAAAAATCCCATCATGGCCTGCTCCGATTGATTAGCCCCAGCCTCTCGCCTTTGATTGGCACCTTCAATTCTACGCCACTCAGCGGGGCTACAAAATATCATGTGTCCGCTCGCCTCCCCTGATTGAGCTTAGCGGAGCGGCCCAAAGAGTTGGGAGACGAGAGAAATGTCTAAGTGTATGCAGGAGCGGAGGAAACTTTTTTTTATGGTCAGCGTGGAGCAAATTTATGCAGCCCGGGTTATATACGGCACAAGAGCAAAGGCAATGTCCGCTTCCAATATGTAGGGTCGGGACCGGAGTGTCACTTATGGAGATTTCAAGAAACCAAGGCAATTAAAATGTCCCGGATGAGCGGGTTTGTCATGTAAGTCTGTCGCATGAGGCCGCAGTGACTCCCAGTGACTCCTTTATTACTGCAGCCTCACCATAGGCACCTCTGCATTTTTGTTCTATAGCTTAAAGTTAGAAATGTGCTTGATCAATTCATCTTACACAGAAATACATGTTGAAAACTCCAGTGAAATGCCGGTCAGTTTGAGGCTGAGCTCGTGCTGAGGCTGATGATAGAGCAGAACACAGCAGCAGCAGCAGCAGCAGGTGAGAGCAGAGAGTCTGTCTTTTTTCATAACTGTAGTGATCTTAAAAAGCTCATCTGAGTAAATTCTCCTGGCCTGAGAGCTGCCCAGTGTTTTACAGTGATGGGGCTCGTGAGCGGCAACATTTTGGCTTCACAATTTAAACCAAAACAGGGTTTAGTTCCGACACCGAAATTATTTTAGCTGTGAACTTTGCAATGAATCTTCTACACATTACATTTTACATAATGATAAATGTTCAAGATGCAGAAAAGTTTGTTTTTCGATGGATTGGTACAAAATAGATCAAATTAAGACCAAAGCTGGGCGTACTCTTGTGCTCTGCTACCTCAACATCCTGAATAAATGGATAAATAAATGTATTGTCATTTTACAATTGTACAACGAAGAGCCGTTACGAATCCACTGTGGGTCAACCTGACCAGCATGGCTTTGGAGGTCGGGGAAACCGGAGTACCTGGAAGAAACCTCCACAGACACGGGGAGAACATGCAAACTCCAAGTTCCAGACAACCATGTCTCAGAGCTTGACATCAACATGATGCTCTATCTGGTGAAGAAAAAGGACCAGGTTACTCCATTAATGGATTTCTTCTTCCCTGATGGCACGGGCATATTCCAAGATGACAATACCCAGTTTCATAGAGTGGATCAGGGAACATGGGATTTCATTGTCACACATGGATTAGCACACAAAGGGCTCAATTTTGTTTGTCTAAACGCATATAGGGTAACATTTTGCACTTAGTAGGGGCGAAGTGGGAAGTACATGGGGTGGAGAAACGGCCATGACCAGTGGTGATGTTACAACAGAGGGGGAGGGGTTGTGGGGGTGAACATGTGCTTTTGTTTTGGTCGCGTTAACGTAATTATGGCCAAGCGAGTGCCGACCCGCACCACAACAGAACCGGCTGTACACTACATCTCTTTCTCTCGGGACGCGACCCTTGTTTAGCTCACGATGGGGTTAATAAAGTTTTTAGTTTGACCTGTGAGCGCCTGTCATGCACAAGGCAGGCACAGTGCTGATGCAATGAACCACGCCTCAGTCCACCTCTTCTCTTTGTATAAGAGTAGCGGAGGCATGTAGCACAACAGCTGCACCCATGGAAGATGACCATCATGTTTGGCACAAGATCTGGCCCACAGAGTGCAGATCTGAACCCCATTGAGAACATCTAGGATGTGCTGGGAAAGGCTTTGCACAGTGGTCACACCAATCGTCGATACAAGATCTGGGTGAAAAATGACACAGGATCGTTTGACATTACGGAGGCTTATTGTAACAATGCCACAGCGAATGTGCTGTAATCAAAGCCAAAAGCTTTTTATTTCAGGTTTCTACTTTGTCCTACTTCTATTGAGCATTGGATGAAACAAAACAAAATCCAGATACACGTATCATGATGGAGCCACAGTATAACATGATGATTTTAACAGTCATTTAATACAGCCAGAAGGTGTCATTTAACACTTGGGAGAAATAGCCTTCTCCTCTAAGCAAAGAAAACACAAATGTAGCTGATGTGATCTCATGGGGCTAGCTAAAGCACAGGGTGTGAACGTGCTAAGAGCTTATGAATACTTCCTGGGAGAGTTGTCGAGACACATTAGGAGACGGCCTGGTTTACATGCGGAACAGATGATTAGCACCGATAAAGGTGTTAATGGAGCAAACATGCTGCGTCTTAAGGTTTGGAGTTTTTTCCGCAGCAGCTCTGGTGGTAGAGTCGCGTGCCCACCAGCAACAAGGTGGGCAGTTTGAACCTCGTCCCAACCGGGTCACACTGCCAAAGCTGTATGTATGAGTAGAAGTGCTGGTGCTTTCAGAGGCACCAGCACTCACCAGCACTTTGTCACACCACCGTCACGGTGGTGTGACAAAGCAGACTTTACAAAGAGTACAGCTGGTGAGAGGCCTGATTGGCTGTTACTGACTCATGTTATTACAAATGCTATTTGAGTTTTTGTAGGCTGTGACCTGACAAATACTCATTACACAAGTGCATTGTCCCATTGACACCACAAACATGAGCAGTGCTGCCTCCAGTAATGACTGGCTGAAGTGCTACTTGGGCATAAGGCTAAAGCTACAACACTCCTTTGTGTTAAAAGTAAGTGAGTCAGTGCTTTATTTGTCATTGTACAACCGTGCAACAAAATTGTGTTCAGGTGTTAGCGTTAGTTATGACGTAACAATGACATGTCACTCAGCATTACATTACGGATATAGTCCCTATTGGAATCCATTTTACAATGTTTCATTTAGAGTTGCCCCCGGCCACCAGGGGGTGGTATAGTAGCAAAAGGACTTATTTCATTAATTGATTTTTTTATATTCGGTCACTGACAAATCTCAAATCCTGAACCATGATCTTTTGTAATAAACCTCTAACACTAAAAGTCACTTCTTACTGTTGGCTCAATAAGATATGACTACCAGTATTAATCCCATTGCCCTCAAAATGCCTTTATCAATATTCCACGGAGGGTGTAATATTTATGCATCCAAAATCTAAAATTAGGCAGCTCAGTGCGGGCCACGGCAGCGCTGCGATTACAGTAAATGATTTAAAGCCAGGCTCTTTTTTAATTCCATTAAGCGTCCCCTGGTTTAGGAGCCAGATCATTTGGCTGAGAGCTCCGTCAGCGTCTCCCAAATGACTGTTCATTTAGTTTCTCTTTAAGCTGCTGCTGTATATGAACTGATGTATTGAGCCGGGACTGGCCCAGAGCCATGTGACATTTTCAAAAGTCATTCAATTATACTTTTAATATTTACAGGAAGGTTTTTTACATCAAACGTCATTAGGCCCGAGAGGGAACGTTTCCAGCTTTAACGCGATAAGGTTAGTTTCCATATTTGTGCCTCTTGCCGAGTGAATAAATGAAAATGTGTAAAAATGGCTGAAGGCTGAATCACAATACATATGCAGGCAACATTTGATGGATCTTATACATTTTCTTGTTAAAATTGGAAAGTCTCACTTTCACTCATATTCAGAATCTCTTACAGGGGAGTCCAGGCACAAAAGCAGAACCTACTGTGCAACTTTTGTGGTTTCTTTTGTTTTGTAACCTCAGTGGTTCTCCGATTTTCCACACCAAGTACCCCCAGATCAAAAAAGGGCTAAACTGGGTCTGAAAATGATCTAAAATAGTAGTAAATGGGACTATGTCTTGTCAGTACAAGGTGTGAACCATGTCTATAGAAAAACACCAAACTTAAAGGGCAAGTATTTCACAAGTAAATCCAGATTCATTGGGTTTGGGTGCAAACCCAAATCTAAATGTAATTTTTTTCAATTAGCTCCTCAAATCAAGGACAAATGTTCTCATTTCCAGAAAACTTTTTGCAATGTGGGCACCATCTGAGGTTTCACAAGTGGTACTGTATTTTCTGGACTAGAAGTCGCTCCGGAGCATCCGGATGCATTAGCAAAAAAATGCCTAATGAAGAAAAAAAACAACAGGCTGAATAGGTGTACGGTTTGCTAACGTAGAGCATTGATGGTTAGCTACATGAAGCACAAACAACTAACTAAACAGGTGTCTGGTATGTTAGCATCACATAAACAGTTCTTATAACTATAGCATAAAGAACATACCAAACTCTCGATCCCACTCCAAATAACAAAATCCATTGAAAAAACTACCCGGACACGGAGGCGTAACTGCACCGTTGATAAACCTCTCCCGGCAGCACGTTGTTCAAGCTCTCATTTGCGAACTCGTTCCTCTAGCTGTGGTCATCGAGCTTTTAGCCCGTGATTGGCTTTGTTTTGTTTTCTTCTCTAACCTCCATTTCTCGCTCACTCCAAACTTTCTTTCTGCTGCTCGATTAGCCTGCAGTGCCCTCTAGTGGCATGTGAAATTATAGATTTTAATTTTTAAAAAAAGGAAAAATAAATCACATATTAGTCCCGCTGGAGTATAAGACGCAGACCTTGCCAAACTATGAAAAAAAGTGCGACTTATAGTTCGGAGAATACGGTCCCTGCAACACATTGAGGTCTTTTTTTTCTATATCCATAATTGACCAATTTATCTGGGGCCACATTTTATGCAAATTAATGAATATTTAGAGGTGGCACAAGACACTTGAAGTTGCTCTATACTATCACATGCTGAGATAAATAAAATTCACATTGGCATATTGTAATAATTTGTGGATCCTTGACCACTTAGAGACAGCACTGTTTTTGATGTTCAATCTTTGATAGACAACAGGTGAAGTCTTAAACAAACCTTTCAGCAACATCATTAACAACTTCTTGGCCTGATTGTGTTTGGGTTGCTTTTGTTGTAAGGACTTTCTCCAAGATTATTGTGATGATGTGATGATAGCAAGCAAAGAACAAGTGAAGAACATTTGGTCACCTCTAAAACATCTCCTTCTCCAACCCACTCACACTCATTCTGGCATTTGTGCATGTTTTAGTGGTAGGGGAAGCCGGAGTACCAGGAGAAAATCTACACAGACACTGGGGAGAACATGCAAACTCCACACAGAAAGGAACCTGGGCCTTCCAGCTGTGAGAACGAGTGCTAACCATTGTGCCACCGTGCTGCCCAAAACATAACACTGGGTTCTAATTGAGATGGTCATGGCATGTGTTTACCATGCTTTCGTGGACCACTCTAATGAGCATGTGCTTGCTTGGACTCTAACTCCAAATCAGCTAATAAGCTCAGCATGTCCATTTTGTTGTCAGTCCATGTTCTGACAGTTATTGTGACGCCGCTCAGTTGATGGATCTCTTTATTGCAAAAGGATTGTGTTGCAACGCTCCATATACAGTCATGTCCTTGTTTGTTTACTGTGGTCGCTAAAACAACGTGTAAATGTGATTGTGGCTGCCTATTTGTGCCAACTGTCGCTGGATTCACCACCGATCACTCATTGTTGTCTCAGCCTCTGTTCCAGCACTTTGCATGTTTTCAAAGGCAGTACATTCAATCAAAAACATCCACATTATTATTATTCACTGTTTTTTATCATCTCCCAATCCGAACCCTACACTTTTTACTCACCATCCATTATATATCGACCAAAAACCCCCTAATGACGCGTCTGTTTGATTGATGGCCCCTCTTCACAGATGTGCATTTAAACACGCGTGTGCCGACCCGGTCCCATCTGCATCTCTGTATGTTATTGATCGGCTTTAACATCAATTAACACCGTTTGCTGCGCGTGAAAATCCCCTTTGGCCGGTCCATGGAGAGGGTGCTTAGCGCAGCATATCCATACAGGCCTTGTTTATTCATTAGGACGCACCTACAGCACAAGGTCGTGACCGCGGCTTGATCGGGCCGTCCTTCTGCCCTCTCCACGGCCCATCTGATTCATCAACAGCAATTAGGGGGCTTATAGGGGCCCGAACGGGGGGCCCGACGAGTGACCGCTTCACTGTATGAGGATGAGCGGTCAGGCGGAGGGAGAATACATGGCTACAATGTCAATAACCAGTCCAATATGGGATGGGTGACAGTGGATTAACATTATGGAGAAAAGGATGAGGTCAACTCTCAGTCTCAGAGTGTTATATGTTTAGGCTTTCACATCTTCTTAGCCCTAGTAATCTTAACAATAATCTACGCTACACTCTCTGATGTGTAGATCAACACCAAAGTACAGATGCTTTCAATATCTTGGACTATCTGTGCACGGAATGTACACGGAACTTCCTTTTGGCCAGTGTAGGATATAAAAAAACAAAACAGATCAGTTTGTTCAGATGGTGGTGCCATTTTAAGATAAGATAAGATAAGACAGGCTTTTAAGCTCACAGTGTTTGTGAGGTGTAAAGACTCCATTGGAATCCATTTTCAAAAGTGTCTTTTGGATTCGCCCCTGGCCACCAGGGGGTGGTATTGCAGGACTGTCAGCTCCAGGCCATGAGGACCTCAGAGAAGCAAGTTCCTCGCCCGTTGGTTGTTAGCGATTATTCAACAGCTGCTTGTTTTCTTCCACCGTTTGAATGTTTTTTTCTTTCAGTGAGACACGGCGAGCTCTCCATTGGAATAAGTCGTTACCCTCAGAAGTTAGCATCATGTTACTGTGCAGCATTCCGTGCACATAGCTATAGGAGAAAAAGTATTGTATTAATTTATTTCTATTCATTTGACTTTTACAATTTAAAGTGAAGACAAACTAAGGTTGACTGGTTTAAATATCCAAATGGGTGTAACTGATACCAGCATTGGACTTGAATTGAAAATGAAAAAGCTGGATTCAGACAGATTTACAGATCTTGTTCTGATTAAAACTAGGATTTTCATCAAACTATAACTTGCCTGATCACCATCGACTCCAGAGAGTTTGTACCCGGTATTTTCCAATTGACCCATGTTATCTAATCTGAAACCAAGCAATACAGATCGCTACTTTTGCCTCTTCTAAATGTTCCCCTCATTTTGATATTTGGGGCTGCCCATCCATTGTAGGAGGAGCGCCCCCCTGAGATACCCGCTCCCTTCACTGTCCTTCACCGTCCGCCGTTTAACCTGTCAGGAGCAGCGGAGCAAGGCTGAGTTTGGGAATATCTCGGATCCTTTTCCAGATTCAACCGAAGAAATGTCAATATAAGCACTTTGATAAGGCTCCCGTGAGCAAAACCAAATCACAGGCCCACATTCCCCACAATCTCAAATCGGGCTGCATATTTTTAAGATTTATTTTATTACGATAACATTTGCTACTTTAGTCAAGACTTGAGTTCATGATGCATATTTAAAGAAAAGGAACTGCTAAAGCCAAGAATCGCAAGCATTTAAGAACATAATTTACTTGCAAAGTTTCTGTCAATGTTGTTCCCTCATCAAAACACACTTGGGGAGAGTTTTGATCTTCTCTAAGAGTATTTTCCTCTTGTTTCTGTCTGTCGAGTGTATTTTTGTCCTGTTCCAGACGTACATTGTTTGAAACAGCCATTATGCATACTCAAGAGTTCATTTGGTCAGACACTAGGGTTAGAGATGCTGAAATCTTTACCATTACATGTTTCAGCCGCCATCTGCAGGCCGTCATCAGAAGTTTCACTGGTGTCCGAGGTGTGGCCAGTCTGATGGACCTGTCAGGACCCCTGCCATCTGGTTGTCTCAGGTCAACGGGGCAGTGATCATTGAAGAAGCGTGTCCCAGGTGCGGGACAGGGGAAACGCTCCCATGTCACGGCTGATGGTGTTGATGCTCCGTTTCCTGACTCTGATGGCTTATTTAATCCAGCGCTTGAATTTCAGTTCAGAACAAACAGAAAATCACACTAAAATTTGAGTTATCAAGCGTGTAGAGATGTAGAAAGTCTTTGGCGAGCTACCTAGAAAAGCCTTTTGAGCTACTGGTAGCTCCCGAGCTACCTGATGGAGATCCCTGATGTAAAGGTAATGATTTCAACATCTCTAACCCTATAGTGTCTGACAAAATGAACTCTGAAAGTTATACAACTAATACAATAGACACAATGAACATTACGAAGCTGTTATGCAATTGTGTTGAATTCTTCTACATTGAAATTCTGAACAGTTGCTAATGACTCCTTGTATCTTTCAGTTTTTGTGAGAAAAATGACACAGATGGTTCACATTTATTCACAACGTAAAATCACTAACTTCCATCCATCCATCCATCCATCCATCCATCCATCCATCCATCCATCCATCCATCCATCCATTTTCTTTCACTTTTCCGTTGCCGGGTCCTGGGGGCAGTTGTTGGAGCTGCCCATTTCACATTGCACCAGCCCCTTATGGCTCCTTCTGCAGGTGGTGGGTCCATGGAAGGACGGTCTCACTATTTTAACCAGGCAAAAACAGGAAAAACGTGTTTCTGGCTGGCCGGGCTAGTGTTTTGAGGCATTCATGCATGTTTGAGTAATCTTTGAATCGTCCGTAGCGACCCTGCCGGTTGGCGTGGCGTTTGAACAATGTTCCTCCACTTTACCCCAAGCTCCTCCAGCGGATCTGAAGCTTTCTTTACCTCCTGCCCAGCTCCTGCTTCATTGCACAGCAAAAAATGCCACCAAAGCTTTGCTAGTACAAAACAACATGCCCCTCTAAAACGTTCAGGGATGGCCAACAGTTTGATCATTGTTGCATTTTCTCTTTACCAACAATGTAACGCGTCTTGATCACTACAGTAAAATACCAAATACCCATGAGAGGCGTAATACTGGTGGCTTTGATCCAATCGCAATTAATCGGATCTCAATCTTCCCCTTACACTGCCTGACCCATTTAAGCATCCTCCAGCCACAATTGCATCTCTGCGAGCGTGTCATTTATCCAGGTAAGCGCCTCTTGGGAGCTCCGATCGGTTACGGGAATAAAAGCATGTATCCCCACTTCCCTTCTCTTCTCCAGCCTCAGATAAATGACAGCCGCACAAAGCATTTGCATGGTTAGCCCGAGAAGAGCCATCTATCTTAATCAGGCTTAATATCGCCATCAGGGAGATAGGGGGGGCCGCGCGCTATCCATCACGGGCCGCCGCGCTTTTCTTTGAGGCGAAACAAAAAAAAAAAAACAGAGACTTTCGATCAATCTCCACAAGCAGATAAGTCTCGCGCCGGGGACCTGGGACCTTCATCACTTCAGAGAGGCGGGTTTTTTTTTTCTTTTCTTGGAGGGGAGCTGCCAGGTCAAATTCCGCGGGGGATAAGCTATTAGCTATTAAAGACCTCACAGGCGGCGGAGAATCTGAATGATCGCTCACGGTAATGATGCCCAAAACATTAGCGGAGCTCTGCCTCGCGCAAATTTAGATTACTGGCTGCCAACTGTGCGGACGTGTAAGTGGGGGAGAATTCATGAGGCCTTGATCAATCATCATCGCGTTGGAGCGGAGCGTTTGTGGACTGTGATATGAAGCGGCCGTCGACTTTTGCAGACGAGTGAAAGTGGGGCTTGCGAGGTGAAGGCTAATAAGGAAAATAGGCTTTTTATGAGCTTTTTTGTGATGTTCCTTTGTCGATAACATACCTGGAATTGTGGTTTGAGAAGTTCTCAAATCTTGGAGTGATCTTTGAATCTCCTGGTTTCTCCCAGTCCTACTCGACCAGGAAACTCTTCCTACCCACCGTCTACTGTGTGATGCTAGTGTTGTTACGGTGATGATGCATGTTGAACTGAAGTCAGGCCGAATGACACTTTGAGGAAGCCATTTTAGGAAAATAAACCAATAGGCCAAAGGAAATCAAAGCCAGACGTGCAAGCTCCTCACAGCCCTGGACCTTGCCATTAGGCAGGGGTGCTCAAAGTGGGTCCAAATACACTTTTGGTGGCCATCTGGTTTCTTGCGGAATTGGCACACCAGACCTGATACTTTATACTGCAAAAAACTAACATCTTATTGTGTAGCGCAGCTGGCATCATGGTTCTAAGGCCTAAATAAAAGTATAGGCGCTGATTTAAACCTCTGTTAGATGCACCAGTGTTTAACTGCACTGACCCTCCGATCTGTGACTGTCCACGCTGTACACACTAGAGGTCGACCAATTTATCAGCTGGCTGATATTTGGGTATTTTACAGTATCAGCTAGAGGCCTATTATTGGCTAATGCTAATTAAAGGGCGATATCTCTGGAACCGAAAGTGATAGTAACTTTGGGTTGGAAAGTGCTCGGTCACAGCCTTAAAACGAGCCCTAGCACAACTTCCTAAGGGCACCTAAGGGCTTCCTCAGGACACGACCCCAAAATCACTCAACCAACAACTTGGGATGTTGTTGGTTGTTGTAAAATGTAATTAGCATTCATAATAATGAAGACATTTCAAATCTGGTTCATGTATTTTGATATGTGGCTTCATCTCACTAAAATCTGATGTTTTCAATTAAAAAAAAACTCAAATTAAATGTCATATCATCTTGTGTATCCCCCAGGTCCAAAACTCCACTTTGGGAACCACTGTCCTAGGCCTCAGGGGAGCTGAGAAATATCAGTCACAAGTTTGTACACCTCGGATTGTATTTTATATACAGTAGGTTTGCTTAAGTATCGGCCCCCTTTAACTTTTTGACATTTTGTCACGCTATGGACCATAAACATAAATGTATTTAATTGAAATTTTATGTGATAGACACACCCTAAGTGGCACACAAGGCCAGATTTGTGCAGTGTATAACTAACAATTATTCTGTGGACAGTTTCCCCCACCTGAGCTGTAGCTCTCTGCAGTTCATCCAGGGTCATCATAGGCTTCTTGGTATCAGCTCTGGTCAGTGCTGTCCTTGTTTAGGAGGATGGGCGGGTCTGCTCCCCAATAGTCTCTGAACAGACCTCTGAGACCATCACAGAGCAGCTGTTTTTGAACGGACATTAGATTACGCACAGGTAGACTCGATTTAGTCATTGGGTCAACATGTGATCGTTCAGAAATCATCAGGAAACTTCTGAAGGCAAGTGGTTTCACTAAAAGGAAAGGGGGCCCGGTACTTTTGCACATCCCACTTTTCAGTTTTTTATTCATAAAAAATTGTAAATCATGTATACATTTCATTTAACTTCACGATTGTGTGTCACTTAGAGTGTGTCTTCCACAACAATTTTTAGTTAAATATATTTATGTTTTTGGTCCATAGTATGACAAAATGTCGAAAAATTAAAGGGGGATCAACACTTATGCAACCCACTGTAACTGATGTTGCAGACTTTTGCTTATAATTTCAGAACCGTGAGAGATTTTGGAATCCGCCGACTTTTGTCTTTCAAACAGGGACCCACTTTAGACGCATCATACACAGGATTATAGTCAAGACATTATTAAAAACATTGGCCAAAGATGTCATCGTTGCATATCGGCATCAGCCAATCAGCATATGAGGCAACAAGGCACACCCCAGAGAAAACTGTTGAGTCTGCTGTGCTGTTTGTGGCGTTTGTTCAATGTACATGTGCAAAATGTCCTTGTAGAATAATGAAAACATGTGGGTTTTCAGAAATGGGATCAATTGAAGCCGTTAATATTAAAGAACTAATCAAAATATCAAATTCTGTCCCACATGACACGTGACTGTGTACATACAGGCATACAGTATAAGGAGTTATTGCATCCGGGAGCGAGCAGAGGTCTATGGTGCACTTTGGGGGGCATCTGCAAAAGGTTTCTGAGCCTTTTTCGTCAACTTCACTGTCAAAACAGCGGCTGGAGCGTCTCCGGGGAGGTGACAGATATAGGTGCTTTGTATGCTCTTTCGCCAACTGCGCTTCTCCCCCAAAGTGGCGAGCACAAAGCGGCCATCACATTTCCCCATCAATCGGCATCAGAGGGCAGCCAGCCGAGCGGATGGCATATGTCAACGGGCCGACGCCGCTCTGTCTGGGGAAAGTGTCCGCCGCGCTTAGCAAATGCAGGCCACGACACCGGCTTTGAAGATGCTGTCATCCATTTGCACAATCACACAGTACAGTGGTTCCCCCACGCTTTTGCTTTGAAGCTTCTACCAGTCCCCCCCAAAAAATCATTGTAAGTAAACAGACGGGTCTTTTTTGTATCTGTACCAAGGTTATTAGACAAGCAAGGTCTGATAGATCAAAACAAATGGACGCATCTTAGTTCAAACACCCAGCAGTTTGTGTTTAACCAAATCCCTTTTGTAGTGGATGGAGACTCTAAATACAGCACTGGTCAAGAGTTTGGCAACACTTTTTATGGATGTTTTTCTTTTATTTCAAGACCATTTGCATTAACAATACATATGTTTATGACAGAAATTCTCCATAATAGCCGCCTTTTGCTTTGATTACTGTTTTCACTTCACAGACTGTTGACAACCATTTCAGGGACGACCTTACTGTGAAAATGCCAAGAATAAAGAGGAAGAATTTATGATAAAAACAAAGTTTAATGTCTTTAATGAGAATCACAGATGGGTCGTACTCAATACATGTACTTAAGTAACTTTGTGAAGTAGTTTTTTGTCATACTGTACTTTTTACTTCCAATTGAGTAATATTAAGATAAGATAAGATAGACCTTTATTGATCTCACAAAGGAGAAATTCACTTGTTACAGTCGCTGTTCAAGAAGATCACTCAGAGTTAATAAAGTGCAGCTGATACAGAGATTATTGCACATGTTACTTCACAGTCTTATTGTACAGTCTGACAGCAGTGGGGATGAAGGCTTTGCGGTAGCGCTCCGTCCTGCACTGAGGGTGTCTCAGTCTGCCACTGAGAGAGCTGCTCAGCTCTTCTACAGTCCCGTGCAGTGGGTGGGAGGTGTTGTCCATGATGGAGGTGAGCTTGGCTAACACCTTCCTGTCCCTCACCTCCTCCAGAGAGTCCAGGGGGCAGCCCAGGACGAAGCTGGCCCTCCTGACCAGCTTGTTCAGTCTGTTCTTGTCCCGCTCTGTGCTGCCCGGGGCCCAGCACACGGCAGCGTAGTGGAGAGCAGAGGCCACTACAGAGTCATAAAAAGTCCTGAGCAGAGGCCTGCTCACTCCGAACGACCTCAGTCTCCTCAGAAGGTGGAGGCGACTTTGGCCCTTCTTGTACAGGGCGTTGGTGTTGTGGGACCAGTCCAGTTTATTGTTGAGGTGAACACCCAGGTACTTGAAACTGTCCACCTCCTCAATATCCTCCCCCTGGATGTTCAGCGGTGTGTGCGGTAGTGGCTTCCTCGTGAAGTCGATCACCATCTCCTTCGTCTTACTGATGTTCAAGCACAGGTGGTTGCGCTCACACCAGTCCACAAAGTCTATGATGACTGACCGGTACTCCAGGTCGTTCCCCTTAGACACACAGCCCACGATGGCGGAGTCGTCGGAGAACTTCTGGAGATGACAACTGTCCGTGTTGTATGTGAAGTCCGATGTGTAGATGGTGAAGAGAAACGGTGAGAGGACGGTGCCCTGAGGGGCCCCGGTGCTGCAGACGACCACCTCAGACTCACAGCTGCGCAGCCGCACATACTGTGGTCGGTCCGTGAGGTAGTCGATGGTCCATGCGGTGAGATGTTCATCCACTCCTGCGTCCTCCAGCTTCAAAAAGGGGCTAGATGCAAGTTTGCCATTTTATACTCACTACTGCCACCTCAGGTCATATGTGTAACTGCACCTTCTATATTAAACCCGTGCATGACGGCACTTTGGACCTGAAGTAACATCTTTTGAGTGACAGTGCAGGATTTTAGAGGCAGTTGTGGTGAACAGGTCTGGGCTCACTCTACACATTAGGACATGGCTGGAACATGTAGGGGGAGGAAAATACATAATTTTAACATTTTGAAACTCTGTATAGTCCCTTTAAAGTTAAGTATCTATACTCTTTAAAAAAGAATGTAACTCATGCCCCACGTGGCAATAACGTGACAAAAGATAACTGAAAATGTGATGTTCCAGCACTTTGGGTAGTGGGGAGGGGAAAAAGAAAGGAAAAAAATTGCATCTGTCAGACAATCAACAACACTAAATAAACAAAGAAGAAGAAGAGCATATGGGGATTATTGGTAATTTGCTGAGAAACTGGAGGAATAATGATCAGATCAGCAGCAGGTCAGTCCGCTCCCCATGACCACGGGTTTAATGCGTCTCAATCAAACAGCATTTATCATAAAATCATCAACTTCACGGACATAAACTATCTCATAAACGGAGTCTACTCTTCCCAAGCTTTAGCCTTTCATGTCACATCAATCAGCCTCATATTTACGGTGTTAGAGATTAATTCCGGAAGCATAATGAAGAGAAAAGGCGATGAAACAGTGCGCGGTTACGGCGCGAGGTCAGCCTTTCTCACAACGTATTTCCTCTGATCTGATCTTCTGAATCTGCCCGCGCCTTTAAAGTAACAAAGAATCATGAATCCCGCTGTAGTTTAGTCTTTAAAGTTTGTCTGGAGGAGGATCAGAGGCGGAGCTGACCCGGGCAGCAGAGGGACTTCAGGGAGACACTTACACAGGATTTTGACCGTACATAAAAATGAATAAATAAATAGAATAAATAATAAAAGTAGTCTAATTGCTGCTATAAAAAAAATCAGTGTAGCTTTTCTTTATTTCAGAAAAGTAGTCATTATGTAGACAGTTCTGATTTTCATCGCTGTATAAGGCGAAAACAGCATATTTTTACCTAAAATGCTCCAGACAGCACAAACTCTTTTCTGATTAATCAAAATGTTCTGGCTGTTGCTCTAACTTTCTGAGAGTATCTCAAACAAGAGCACATATAAAGAAATCTTATTATGATAAATGGTTTAAAAGTCCCACCCTCACCTATGGTCATGAGATTTGGGTAATGACCGAAAGGACAAGATCGCGAATACAAGCGGCCGAAATGAGTTTCCTTCGCAGGGTGGCTGGGCGCACCCTTCGAGATCGGGTGAAGAGCTCAGTTACGCGGGAGGAGCTCGGAGTAGAGTCGCTGCTCCTTCACGTCGAAAAGGAGCAGCTGAGGTGGCTCGGGCATCTGTTCCGGATGCCTCCTGGTCGCCTCCCGCGGGAGGTGTTCCAGGCATGTCCTAGTGGGACAAGGCCTCGTGGAAGACCCAGGACACGCTGGTGGGACTATGTCTCCGAGCTGGCCTGGTGTCGCCTCGGGGTCCCACCAGAACAGCTGGAGGAGGCGTGTGTGGACCGGGAAGTCTGGGCATCTCTGCTGAGACTGCTGCCCCCGCGACCCGGCCCCGGATAAAGCGGAAGAAAATGGATGGATGGATGGATGGTTTAAAACTTAGAGGAGTTGATGTGTAGCTGTCTGGTCTTTGCACATGTTGGCTACTCTCTCCACCTGTTGAGAAAACCACAATGTAAATAGTGTTAAAAATAAAGAAAAGCCAATGCATAGAAACTATTTCCAGAGAAGACATTGTCCTCTATTTCTGTGATAAATTTGTGATACTGAAATTATTTAACAAGCATTATGTGGAAAATGTCCCTTAGTTCATCAGAATGAATCATCATCATCATTTCATTTACATGCACTGCCCAGTTATTGACCAAAAGTCTTGTTCACTAAGCTCTCAGTATATTACTGCAATGGTTAGTGGACAAATGTACAGATTGGCAGCCCGTCAGCCTGAGGGCAGCGTAAAGTGGTTTGGTTAGCTTGAAAGATGGCATATTCACAAGAGAAATCCATGAACAGCAGATGGATTCTGGGGAATGAACCGAATACTGCTTAGGTCTTCATGAAAATAAGAGATTGCTGTTGAACATTTTTGTAACGCTGTGTACATGAGGATTAGCAAATGCAGGCCACGGCACCCGGCTCTGCGGATCATCTCATCACCTCGTCGCAATCAATCCAACGCACACCTCTATAATCCTGTTTGTCCAAATAAATAATGAAACGGCGGGACACGCACACACTCGCCAGCGCTCACGGGGGGTAATTGCTACGTTTCAGCCCGGATCAGATGGGCTCAGCGGGAGGCTGGCACAGCTCCACAGTGACCTTGTGAGTGCGGGTAATTTTCCACAGGCTTAGTGGATCGACAGCAGGCAGGGGGCGCCATCAGGGCAGCAGCCCAGCACCTACGGGTGAGCCTGTCGGAGCTGTCATAGCTGATTGGCTGATGGAGTAAACTTATTGATAATGATAAGAATGGCTTACACTTGAATTGCGCTTTACAAGCCTGTGTTTCCAAGTTTGTCAAAGCGCTACGCTGTCATTCACTCCGTACTCTGTGGTGGTCAGCTTGCCACAGCTGCCCCTGGACTGTTAGGGGTCGACTGACGCACAACCAATGGGTGAGGAACATGGTCCTTATGGCGGGGAGCTGACACTGCTGTAATATGACTCCAGACACTTGAGATCATTGATTCTAATGGGATTCTAATGGGACGTCCCAAGAACGGTTTAAAAGCCTGGCCTGGACCATGTGACAACGCTGGGATAAGTGAAATATTTTTAACCACGCTGTTTTTTGTTTATCAGCCTGAAATTTGAAAGCATTTTCACCCCATTGACTGGCTCCAGAGCCTGTCAATCAAGCTCTGGAGCTCTGTGGAGGCTCCGCCCACCCCCGGCTTCCTGCCTTTTTGCCCTTTTAAGGAACAGGCTGTGTAGGAGAAGATAGAGCGGCCATTAAGGTTCACACAGGACTCGGGAACCTATTTCAATGAATGGGGCTGAATGAGACCCTCATCCCTCATCTTTATTATATTATATCTATGCGCCCCCTCGGAAATCCATCCATCCATCCATCCATCCATCCATCCATCCTACCACTGTTATGCTGATGACACGCAACTTTAAGTCCGAACTGCCCCAAGTCCACCTCCAACACTGACGCGTGTCACTTCATGCCTTGAGGAGATAAAGACATGGACGTAGCTAAACTTCCTTCAACTCAACAGCACCAAAACTGAGGCAACACATCAGACTCACCCCTCATCCACACCGCAGCTCATCTTTGACAATCAGACCATAAATCTCTCCTCTGCAGTTACAAACCTCGGCGTCCGGTTCGACCCTCAACTAACCTTCTCTCATCATATCAAGAACTTGTGTAAAACGTCATTATTTCATCTCCGAAACATCGCTAAACTCTGTCCTCTTCTAACCGTTCCTGACGCAGAAAAACGTATCCATGCTTTTATTTCCTCAAGGCTGGATTACTGCAACGGACTTTTTTAATGACCACATCAGACCCGTTCTGTTCTCACAGCACTGGCTCCCGGTTTCTGCCCGGATCAATTACAAAATCCTGCTGCTCACCCACAAATGCATCACAGGTCACGCTCCACAGTACCTGCAGGAACCCGTATCACGGAAACCCTCCACCCGCACCATCAGGTCATCCAGTGGCCTCCACCTTCATGTTCCTACCACCGAGCGCCGAACCATGGTGCTCTGCTGCGCCAACAACGTGGAACAGCCTCCCCGTGGAGCTGAGAGAAACCACCCGCCCCTCCCACTCATTCTGGCCTATTGTACTTGTTTTTAGCGATTGGAGAAACAGGACTACACCTACACAGACACCAGGAAAACAAACCACACAGAGAGGCCCCGTCCGGCCGGTGATCGAACCCCGTTACACGAGCGCTAACCACTGCGCCACCGTGCTGCCCTTGTCATTCAAATCGTCCAGGGTTCGATCTCCAGACAGTGCGAGGCCATGTGATTAGTGATGGGTTCTTTTGGGGTGAACCGGAAGAGCCTGTTCCCACAGGTGAGAGCGACATCTTCATTTACTCCTGCTCTGAAGAGGCACTTTGTTTTTCGATGGGTTCTGCATGAAGCCAATCACATGTGAGGACGGGCACTTCGTTATATGAGCTCTCAAGACAGTGGTGTAGTGTAGAAGGCAGTGTGACTTACTGGTTACAGGATCGTGCATTCAAAAATCTATGAAAACTGTATAAGAGGAAGGGGAAAAGAAAACGGCCACAGAAATTAAGGGAAAAAATGGTTAACCGATACAAAATATTCAGAATATTCCCTAAATAAAAAAGTGCTAGGATATAAAACACTGCTTGACCAGAAAACAAAGGTCACATAGTCATTCAGGATGTTCAGCTGATCTCATTCTTTGGCCAAAAAGTGACCAACCAGAGCGACCCCGGATCAGGACAGTAAGTTCCGTCCAGGTAAAGGACACTTTTGTTGATCAGGCAGTGTATGTGTGTGTGTAATGTCAAATTGCTCCACATTTTTACAATAAATGTAAGTAAAACGTTGCTTTTTATATGATCCGGCACAAAGTATCACATCTTAATGAACCTGTTTATGCGCTACGCCTTGGCGCATTACAAGGACTTTTGAGGAGGGGAATAAAACTCATCCCGTTGAGGATTACCTTGCTTTTATTCCCCGCCCCCCCTTGCAGATTAACCTGTAAAGCCTTGGACCTCGGTGTTTCCGCAATTATTGTTTATCCCCCTGCGGCCGGTCTCGTGTTCGCCCGCCTAATCCCATTATCCCTGACAAAATGTCCGCATTACGGCGGAACGTTCCGGGCATCCCCCGCCCCGACCGGTCGGAAGCTTCGGGTCAAAGCTTCGGATGCGGTTTCGGCGGCTCCGACATCACTTTGCGAGGTAAAACACCCCGGCCGCGCTCTGTTTTCCATATCGGAGCGGAACGCCGGGTCATTCCGCGGAGTTATCGCCCCTTGTTGTGGCTGAGGTGTGATTGGCCTCCGTCTGATGGGCCATCGCTCTGCATTGCGCCGACGTCGAGCGGAGTCAGCGAAGGGTCAAGCGGCAGAGCGCGGTGTTGGCGCGGGAATGACGGATCTACTTACGTCAGGGGGCACTCAGACCGGGCACTTCTTTAAAATGAGATGTCTGCCTCTGTAAAATGGCTGCGTTTAGCGTTCTAGGGCCGCGGTAATTCCAGCCATACGTCAAAGATGGCAGCCGAGTTGCGCCACGCACAGTCAGGCTAAGCGTTTCAGGGAGGAATTACAACAGTTGGTTAAAAGACTGTGAATGGAGAGCGTGGAAATGATCATAACAATGGTGTGATTAGGACTGGGTACCGGTACTTTAACAATGCTTTGTTTTCGATTCCAATACGTGAACGATACTTTTTCTGATACCTATACTAAGATGCTTGTCGTCTAGAACCAGAAAACAGAACATTAATGTGTGGAAGATAATGCACATTTACAATAAAGGGTTCATCTCCAATCCCCTCCTGGAACCTCCACCTTAACGTGGTGGAGGGGTTGGAGCAGTGGCGGCTGGTGATGTGAAAACTAGGGGGGGCTGTTGCCTCGACCTACCTTCAATTATATTTTAGAAGATACTTATAAACATTGTTTTTAACTTAAAAAATAAAGTTTTCTTTGGGGCATTTAATATTATTATTTTATGTAGAATATATTCAAAACTTATTGTTTAGTTTTATTCAACTAAAAAATAAATCATTTCTGACTAAAGTGTAACGATAGTCACTATACATATTTGTGTTGTGCACCACTGATTTGTGTTTTGTACCAACAGAACCAGAACAAAGGCAGGAGGTGTTTCCTGTTTGATTTCATGAACAGCTTTAGTCCCAGACCTGCTGTAATTTCATTATGAGCGTCAGAGCCACAGGTTTAAACCAGTATAAACCGTCAGACAAATGATCCGCTCAGAAATAATGTGCAGCTCACGTTTGAAGAGAGTCCTCCTAGTCCTCCTCCTCCTCCTTCTCCTCCTCCTCCTCCTCCTGTAGCACCTGGAGCTCCACCTCTGTTTCCCTCAGTGAATGAATGACGTTCCCCTCTCCTGTCGTAGCTCCTCCTCACGGTCCTGAATCTTCTCTCCATCAAATGTCCACGTCCTGGGACAGAACTGTCCAAGTCAGCGAGGGTTGTCCCAAAGTGTGAGATAAACAAGCAGCAGCTAAAGCAGACGAGCTAGTTAGCATCGTAATGCTACCTCCAGGAAAGTCCGTTCAGACGTGACTTCTGACGGAAGAAAGTTGTCCCAAGTCCATTAGTTTGACTAAATCCTTTCACCTCCTCTCAGGAAACAACACGAAGCTCCTCCGGCCTCTCAAATGAGAAGTTTTTCCTCCGATCGTCCGTGAGCTCAGAGCTGCTCTCACAACGAGCTCCTCGCGTTTGTTTACAGTAGAGCTTCCTCGTCTTTCACCTGTTAAATCTCCGATGGGCGCTTGGCCTCAGCGCCCATCGGAGATTTATTATTGCGCGTCTCTGATTGGTTGAATTAATGACATACAGTGACGTTTTCATACCAAAGTAGAGCGCCATTGGTTAAATGCTTGGGGCGCTGTTCCTGCCGCCCCGAGCACAAAACTACACATTTATGAGACTGTGTTACAGCGGTTACAGCACAAGATGAACCAGGCAGACAAAATGACACGCTCCTTCACCTCCACTCCCCCTCCCTCCAGTGTATAAAAGACCTGTATATAAGAAAGTTAGGATTTTGCTAAGCTTAAAACTTTTTATTTTATTTGCATAATTGATAGGAGGGGCGGCGCCCCACCGCCCATAATGGACCAGCCGCCACTGGGTTGGAGCACCTGAATGATCCTGGGAGCTGTTGTCGGGGGCTTCGTGCCCCTGGTTAGGGTCTCCCATGGAAAACAGGTCCTGGGTAACGGGTCAGACAAAGAGCAGTTCAGAAGCCCCTTATGAGAGACCAACAGGCCTTGTTAGAACCATGAGGCCGTCCATGGATGGATGGATGGATGGATGGATGGATGGATGGATGGTTCATCTCCAATGTCAAGAAATGTGTAAAAAATGGGGACCATTTTGGGGGGGGGGAATGGGGCAAAAATAGGAAATAAATTAGGAAAAAAACATGTAAAAATTGAAAAAAAAATAAAATAAATAAAGAACGGGAGGATAGGGAAATATTTGTAATCAAAAAATGGGGTAAACATTGGGCAAAACATATTTAGGAGTAAAATGAAAAAAATAATAATAATAATAATTTGAGCTGCCAGCAAAGTCATTTCTTTTAACCTCTTACCCCCGCCTTAACCGATATTCTTCAGTTCGGCTTAACCCAAATCCAAAAGGTCACAGCCTCATTTGAAAGTGAAAACCTACAAAACTCATTGTCACCTTTTTGTTGCATTGTTGCCAAGTTTGTTGCTTCTTTGTTGCTTTTTTGCTGAGTTTTCATCTTCCATTTTCGTTGCTGTTTTAACGCTTTGTTCAAGAAGCTTTTAGATTCGGGTAAAGCCAAACTGGAGAAAATGTGCTCAGTTCAAGTGGGGGTTAAGAGGTCTATGCTGTCCCTGATCCAACAGCATCAACACTTAAGTGTTTTTTTTTTTTTTTTTGGGTACCCAGTCCTAGGTGTGATTGTCCATGCAGCGTTGATAGATAGAACTCATGGTAGACAGGAAACTCCTACCCTGGGAGTGTGAAGATTAAACTAAATATAGGACCATTGTAGCACCAGACATTTCCCAAATAGTGTGTAGATCTGTTCGAATAATCATATTTTCTGAAGATTCCTTTGTGGTCAGCGAGTTCCTGGAAGATGATACGTACTTGTTAAAAACTTGATGTAAATACTTAAACAGAGCAGACACCTGCATTCAGAGAGGTTGGCGAGTTTGTCTTGAAGCTAAAGGCTAGCATGCAAATCAAGTAAATAAGATATAACTAAAGACAAGACGATGTTCAAAGGTTTGTACTGTCATCCTTACAAATCTCAAGCACTTCCACGGCGGCCAAATCAAATCTATTGAAGGGCTAAGTAAGGCCCGTGCACCGTACTTTGGACCTTGGTCCTTTTATCTTTGGAAGCATATTGCAATTGCCACAACAAACACAGTTATTTTCTGTGTCTGCACTTGTGCCTTAGCTTCTGCTCTTGTGTTTTGATAACAGAGTGCCGTTTTGACCGAAGACTGCAGTGCTTTGCGACCTTGAAGTCCCTATGGAGAAAATGCGGTGCAGTATGTTCTAAGTTTCAGAAACAGTGCCTTCAATTGGGACAAGACGAAATAACTAACATCAACCGGAAGGAATAGACAAAAGTACTGGATTTACCTCGGAAAAAAGTCTTGTGTCTCTTGTCCGTTAATGTTGAGCCTGGAGAAACTAAGAGAAACTGATGTGAAAGGTGACAGTCTTCAACCCAAACCAAATGATGGGCTCACAATAATTATATGTTTGTGACTGTCAGGCTTCTGCGTTTGTGTTGTTTGTGGGAACTTTTGGAGGCGGTCTCCGTTAAATCTGGTTGAAAGTAATAAACATATGATCAACAAGTGCTGCTGAAACAACGTCCTGCCCAAACTAAAGGGGAGAAGACAATGGACAGTATTCACATCTTGCAGCATACACAAGAACGAAATAACTGTACTGAAGAATCTGATTCAAGGAAATCTAATGTTTTAACACCTTAGAAAAAGTCTCAAGGGCTACTGGGCATGCCCCAAAGGACACCACGCTGGTGACCCCTGCTCTAAACCTACAGCACATACAACTTTTGGATCCAGGGGGGCATCATGCTTGGCGTACTGGCTCATGGGGAACCACAAACACAGGGCTGAGATTAGATTTAGATGGATAATACACTACAGAAATCTGTTCATACCTGCTCAGGAGAGCCCTGGGCTAAACCACCTCCACACCAGGCAGACAGACGGAAGAACAAGGGGTCAGAGGCCAAACGCAGGTAGGCTGTGCCTTTTTGTACAGCGCCCCCAGCGGACGGGCGGAGTAAGACTATACAGACTTCTGTTACATTCATATGAATACATTAAAACATTAGGGCAAGGTTGGAGCTGGAAATGACTAAAATATTAACAAAAGGAAATACAACATTGGATTTACAATAGAGGCCGAATTTCTGCACAGTGTATGAAGCACCAGGTATGAAGTAAACTTTAGTGTAATACTGTTAATACAGTATATGAACCTGTATACAGTGCCTCTCGAAAGTATTCATACACCTTGAACTTTTGCACATTTTGTCATGTTTACAACCCCAAACATAAAGATTTTACTTTGATTTTTTTACTGAACGTTCACACACAAGTAACAGACAACTGTGAAGTGAAAGCAAAATGATACATGATTCTGTTATTTTTCAAAAAATATCTTACCAGTGCTCTCCTTGTTCAGTTTGTTAGTTTACGTGAATGGCCGTGTCTTGGTAAGTTGGCAGTGGTGCTTTACTCTTTCCATTTCCGAATGATGGATTGAACAGTTGCTCCGGGAGATGTTTAAATCTTGGGAAATCTTTGTATAACTTAAGGCTGCTTTAAACTTCTCCACAGCTTTATCCCTGACCTCTCTGGTGAGCTCCTTGACCTTCATGATGCTGTTTAGTGACCAACACACTCCGACCACAGCTCTGAGGGCCTAAAAGAACAGCTGAAATTATACTGAGAGTAGATTACACACAGGTGCCTCTATTTAACCGTTAGGCCAAGGAGTGAACATTCTGGAGTCATTAGGAATGTTTTAAAGGCAATTTAATGCACTCAGAAAATGCTGTATGAATACTTATGCACGCCCCACTTTTCACTTTTCTATTTTTTGAAAAATAACAGAATCATGTATCATTTTCCAAATAAAATCTTTATGTTTAGAGGTGTAAACATGACAAAATGTGCAAAAGTTCAAGGTGTATGAATACTTACGAGAGGCACTGTATATACATACTGCCATGATGCGTCACTGTTGCGTATGGGGTTGAATAAAGTGCAGATTCCCCCTCCACTTTTGCGACTGCAGTTTACCAAGCCCAGCCCGGTCTGTTTGCGGGCTAATGATCATTACTTGCAAAAATGCTTCTATCACACCTCATTTATTATTTGTGCCTGCGTTCCCAGCACTTTCCTACAGATAAAAAGTCGTATCCCCACGGGGAGCTGTTGGCAGACGGGCCCGTATTGTGTGTATATAAGTTGCGAGGAAGTGCTGGCATTATCTTCCCTGGCAAAGAAAAAAAAAAATCTATAGAAGTCATCAAGCTGCGAGAGGAGCATTATTAGAATCAGCTCGACCGTGCTTGCTTCCCCTTCTTGCATTCTTGGGAGGAAAATGATTTCTCGAAATTGTTTGTTGTTCCGTCGTAGCCGTCGGCGCGCGCGCTATCCCTCGGAGAATGTGTTAGCGAGGAGCAATTGTGTCTCGCCTTTTTATTAGATTTCTAATTCCATCACTCAGGCGGAGGAGCACGGCGCAATCTGCAGATAAAAAGAAACTTTGGCGAGGATAAAAGTGCAATCTTCGCGGCGTTAAGGGCGCTCTTTAAGCTGTTGACTGGTGAATCGATACGACAACAGCGGCGCGTCACGAAGTATAGACCAGGCTTCAAATCCCCACGGGAAGCAGAGCTGTAATTTTGATTCATAGCTGCTTTTTTTTTCTCTCTTCCCCTTCGTATGTCTTGTCAAATCTTGGTTTTTCCACGAACATCAATCATTTATCGCTCGCCTCGCCCCTGGAATCCAACAAGCAAGACCTCCGCCAGCACAGAAATTAGATGTAAGCCGCTACATGAAAGAGCTGAGAGGGTTTGGAGCGCGCAAACCCTCGACAACAAAGGCCGTGTGACCATAGACCACAGAATAGAAGAGGTTGTTCAAGATTTTCCCATCGTATTCATCATTTGTCTTTGTGTGTTTTAAAAAGGGATCGAGGGCGAGTCGCAGCCCAGCCACATGTGGGCTCGAGGTGGAGTGGTGTACCATCGAGACTCGAGCGGCCACAGATTCTGCCACAAGCTGTCAGTAAACATATCATTCATGTTGGGTTTTGTTGGTGTAGAGTTGTTTTTATGGTGTAGGGAGTGCTGTAAGACGCGAGGGTTAATGGTCACCAATTGCCTTAGCCCCACGGGGAGAAAAAGGATTTCTTGACAAACTAAAGGGGCCCAGAGGCTCAGGCAGTAAAATTCAACATAGTAATGATCCCTAGGCCTGTCACGATAAGAAATTTGAAGTTCGATATATTGAGGCAGGAAAGTATCACGATAAACGATATAATTGATAAACTGTCAACGCTCAGGCATAAAAATGACAGTAAACCTTTATTCTAAAACTGCATCATATCCAAAAAACCGACACAAGCTGCAATAAACATGAAATATAATGTAACTCAATTTGCTTCAGTTAAAAATACAAAGAAATGTAACGGGGATATGCTAATAAATGTAAAGACGATAAATATCTAGCCCAAAAATCAATTGTTTATCAGTTATATATTGAACAATAAGTCGATTTAGTAATTATCGTGACAGCCCTAATGATCCCTTCCTTATTGGACCTCAACGCCACTGCTAGTTTGCAAAATGAGGAGAGCGTGAACAAAATGTCAGAAGTAAAAGCTTTGAATGGGGAAAGCTCGGAAGGCGATGGCACTAAGGCCTCTGAGTCGTGTCTGAGACATAGACTGTATATATAAATAGACTGCTCTCTGCTCACTCCTCCCCGTTTACCACAACGACCACGTTCGAGGGGGAAATCATGGCTGATTTACAGACTCCTCCTCCCCAGCTCAGCATGCTTCTAAAAAGGGCATAAGGGCGGGATCTTCACTGTAGACTCGGCCCTTTTGTGATGTGTAGCTCGCGGTGCTCCAGTGTTAACAGTCCAGACCTCATTAGTACGAGATTTCAAAAATTGTTCTTACGAAAACCAGTCTGGTCCCCTTAATTGTAGCTAACCCAGCGTTATCACAGGAAAGTTGTTTTTCACGTGTCTAAAGTCCAATGCATTCCAATGGGGAACTAGCGGCTTTATGGAGGTACTACAGCAATGGCGGCCTCTATAGCGTTGACGTTGCAAAGCAGAGCAGCCAGCAGCCATTGGTCTGAGATCAGAGAAGACTTTAGAGGCAATAGGAAGCACTTCGACTTCACTGCATGGACGTCGAAGTGCTTCTAAGGTATTATTATGTCTTACAATATAGTTACCCTTTTTATCCACTTAGAAAATCGACAGGTTTACTTTTGTGTAACTAGACTGGGATCAAGTAAACGCTCACGTAACCATATTTAAATAGAGAGCTTGGTCGCTTCTAACTTCACCCCCGTGCAGGTGACATAGAAGAGAGGAGGAGAGGCTAAATGCTAACAACATGTTCAGAAAGATTAAGAAAAAAAAAAAAAACAAAGAGACAAAAAAGAACCTGTAATAAAATAAAAACAATTATGCATGAATTTGCAATTAATGAAAATTAGTAGAGTTAACTGTTGGAGATTGGAGCTGTCAATGGACCAGCAACACACGGAGTCCTGTGTGCCACAAACTTTGTTCCTTGCAGACTGCAGTGATGTATATTGTGGGAGCCAGAGTGTTGATACTGTAGGTAACAGCCCTGTTGTGTGAATGAGTGTGAATGGGAGGGGAGGGAGGGAGGGTTTTTGGGTTGGTGCACTACCTGTAAGTGTATCTTGTGCTTTTATGTTAAATGAATATTTTTATTTTTTTTTTTAAACATGTTCAGTGTGTTTGCATGACTGATCTCAGTATCCTAAAATATATATATATATCCACCAATGAGAGGAACTTTCCTGTGAACCGGCCACTCAGGCCCAATCAGGAGGGCCGGGTGAGAGAGCTTTCAAACTATTTTCCTTTCTCTCCTTATTTTCCAAACCAGGAGCAGCTTTTATGTCGAATCAGGAGGGAAGGGGGGGTGTGACTTTTGAAATCTGTCTCCCTTTCTCCTCATTTTGCAATCCTACAGCCTATCACTTTAAGAAGAATCAAGAAGGGTTAACTCTTCTACAGATCTTGCTAAAATACCATTTAAACCTGCTTGCATGGATGACAAACATTGGAAACAGTTACGTGTTTACAGTGTTTCCCAACAACATTAACGTCGCTTGAAGTGGAGTCTCTTTAATTGTGTTCTGTATAGAGTTTAGCTTCTAAAGCTGTTTTTGCTGGCAAACAAAGTCATTTCGAAGGTGGCTTTGCCCAAAGTCACGCTGCGAAACGGAGCGACTTCAGAAGCGCAAACATGATTACGGGACGGCTGCTCCGCACTCGAGCCACCGTTGTCCCGACTGACCCCCTAAATCTCAGCCATTTCCCTCAAGCCTTCACGTGATCTGATGTTATTAAACAAGCTTCCCTATTAATCACATTTATTTCATTTCCCAAGGTTAGACGGTGTTCGAACCTCGTCTGAGTGCATTTTTTACTTCTCCCGCTTCAGTCGGAGTGGTGTGTTTGGGCATTCAGCATCAACAAGCCTTCGCCGCTGACTCGTGCAGCCTCTTCTATTATTCATCTAGTAAGTATCATAAACGCTTGTATTTCTTTGTGTTTTTTTGGCTTTTTGTTGTGTCTGTTTCGACCGCAATCAAAGAGAATTCCCCATTAGGACGACATTACAGGCGGTGTCATCATCCGGGGTCCGTTAGCGAGGCCATTCGAGGAGCCGTTAACATGGGAGAGAGGGCCCACACCGAGCACACACACATGCGCCCTCGCTCCAGAGCTCCAGTTGGCAGCGGCGCCCGCGAAACTGCCGAGCCAGCCCCGATTGCGAACAGAAGTGTGCGCGCTGATAAGCATCCGGGACGGGAGGGGAGCGAGCGGAGAAGCCGTTGTCCAGAGGAGATTTGGATTTGACGCTCTGTGGTCGCGGCGCATTCAACAAACTCCGCCAGTCTCGTTAGCATTGTCACGTTCGCCTTTGCACGGGGCTGCTGCCGCCGCCGGGGGGGAATTTGCATACAAAGCAAATGTGTGCAAGTGTGGGCTTTTGGAAGAAGAATTGCAGCTAGAGGAGGGGGGGGGGGGGGGGGGGGGCGGGGCGTGCCGTGTGAGTGTGGGATAAATAGGGGAAAGCTCAGGCTTGTATAGTTCTGTTAGCATTAGCATTTTGAGGGGAGCCAGTTCAAATCTCATCAGAAACAGTGTTCATTTCGTCGACTATAATATTTAGCCTTATTTTTAGTCAGTGTGATACTTTTGACGACTAAAATTGGACTAAAACTAAATTAAAAGTTTTTCGTGAGACTAAAACTATGACTAAAATGTCCAGATATTTTAGTCGACTAAAATAAGACTAAATAAAAATGAAAAGGAGAGACTAAAATCATCCAAACTTCTATTGACCGTCTGAAAGAGCCTCAGATCATGCAAATCCCCTGCTAAAGGAGCAGCTCTGAGCTTTATTCATGTGGAGCAGCTCCATGAAGCAGAGGAACCAGATTAAATATGATCATAATGAATATTATAAATACCAAGTCGACTAAATTAGTCTTAAATTTAGTCGACTAAATTGACATGCAATTTTAGTCGACTAAAACTAGACTAAAATTGAAAAGATTTATTCGACTAAATCTCGACTAAAATTAAATTACATTTTAGTCAAAAGACTAAGACTAAAACTAAATTAAAATATGTTGTCAAAATTAACACTGATCAGAAATGCCTTTTGCAAGTACTTTGTGGTACATTCTAACACATCTTTATCTCCGTCAAACACTTTGTTGGTTAGAAAATTGTTTGATGAAATACAACATCCAGTGGTTTAGCTTCCTAATTTTCAAATGATTGCCCCACAATACTGTAGCACGGAACACTAACAAGTCAAATTGCGCAATAGCCCCACTTTAAAATCCAAAGAGTGAAGGAAGGTACACGAATCGTGTTACCGTTTCTATTTGGTGGCTTGAAAGGCTTGCAATCAGACTGTGTGATTCTTAAAAAAAAACTAGCGCTGTTGCTGAGAACGAATATGTGAATGAACGATTCTTTGCTTGTGCTTTTGTGACAGTAGAATAGTTTAGAATAGCCTGCTTTTCTCTGACACTCAACACAAACCTTCTGGATGTTATTTCAAAAGGTTATGTGTGGGTTTGGAGTGTGCAGTACCTTTGAAACATGTTTGTAATCCAGCGCGTTTATTGAAGCGTATAATTCCTCTGATCCAAATGCCTGGGCTCAGAAAAGGCATTTTAAACCACAGCTTCAGCACTGAAGAAGCTTTTCCTCCTCTTTTCAGACTGTGCCTCTGTTTCACTTTGACTTTGTTATGTAGGAGAGGAGGTTATGTTGCTTCAATGTCAGACAGATGATCTGTGTCCTTTTTCCCCAGTGTTGGACTCCAGGACTCCACTTTCCTATGGAAACAGCTGACAGCAGAGTGCTCTTTGCACATCACTCGACACCTAGCCTGGCTATTGCCAGACAAAAGAATCACAAGTTATATTTAGTCTGGGGACCACCAATTCATTTTCTCGTAGGAGAGGTGTGGTTTACGATCGTCCATAGCCGTTTATTGGATGTTACGAATGTCTATCATGCGTCTGCACGTAGCCACAGCCAATCGTATCATCGTATCAGATGATGTCTGACGTATCTGCTGTAAACTGTCGAGCTAAACTATGGAGTCGCTGCTGGTCATGTTGGATCTGTAAATAAACTTTATTTAAAAATGTTTTATCCGTTAACAAGCTACACACTTCCGTATGTCGAATAGCTTGTCATCGTCTTGCCGTCCCTCCTCGTTCTGTGATTGGTCCCCAAATCCATCCAGCGACTGTTCTAAAGGGCCCATTTCATAAAAAAATCTCAAATGAACCATCTACCGTACAGGTGAAAAAAAAAAAATAACAAGTGATGACAAACTCAAAAGTAACTGCTGAAAGTTACCACCGTTGTTGTGGCTGCAAACTCACCCTGCACATTCATGCACAAAAAGAATGGCAACGTGTAGAAAGGTTTGTCAAAGCAAGAAACGCCTCAGGGCTGCCGTTAACAGTTTACATTTAATATGATCTTTCCGACAGTGCTTGAAAACTGAAGAAATTCGGCAGGAGCTTTGAGACACATTTCCTTCACTCTGCATACGAACATGGATGCCGAAAGTCCTTGGAATACTTGCACAAATGAGTAAGTGACACTAGGGGAACCATCAATGGAGGAGACAACATGGTAATGCAATTTATGCAAACTTATTTAAAGGCCCTGTGGTCAAAACTCATTCCAAACTTTCCCACAGACCTTCCCAATATCTCGACTCTTCACAAGGAGGACTTTATAACAACTACTACTGTACTAAGCCTGCTAACACGTCCAGGTTTACGATATGGAAAGATACAGCACTGTAGTTAATAATACTGCTAGCAAGGGGGAAAAATGGATTTCAAACTACAAAAAAAAAAAAAAAAAAGATTGGATTGAAGACAGGCCAAATCGAGTACCATGATGAATTTCAAAACCAAAAAGCAAGCAGTTTGTAACACATTTGAAAACCTTTGCAATCTCGGCAACGCGACGCACCGAAGCCTTCTTCATTTCCACACACTGCCGATACCTCGCGCTCGCCCTTTATCTGAAAATATTACATACAAACCCCATTACGTTGTGTCCCAGTCGACGCCAACACACCCAATACTCTTCACAATGGAAAAAAAAAAAGAGCCCGATGTCAAATCCCACAAAGCGCCGGCGTGCCCCTCCGAGCACACTCCTCATTTTAATATTTATTGAAATGTTATCAAAAGCACTCAGAGCGTCTCAAAGCAATCAATGGTGTGCACGGCGCAGGCAGGTCTCTCCTCTCGCTCCGAGCCCCCAGTTGTTTGTCTTCAGCCCGGGCGTCTCGAAAGGAAAATCCAAAGCGGGCGCGCGCCTCCGTGATTCCAGCACCAGCGTGTGATCGATTCGAGATTACACGGCCGGGCCTGACTTTTCTAATTGACGTATCGCAGACAGTTTGCCACCGACAGAAACGAGGCCGGCGCAGAGCAGCAGGGCTCGGAGCGAGGGGTTCCTATACACTTTTCCAAAGCCACGACAGGCTAGTTATCCTTCATGGCGGTTAACCAAGCTCCGGAAATCTACCCGGTCGGTCAAACGCAGCGGTGTAATGACGACCCCAGGCTATACTTTGTCATAAATATGAAAAAAATGTATCATAAATATGAAAAAGACGATATTCAAAGCTTTCGTTTGTTCATTATTTTTCCCGATCCTTGGACTCAGAGGTGGTAAGTTGCTTCTTGCCACAACTGCCCGGGGGTTAGGAGCTAACAAGACGGCTTTTTTAACCATGGCTATCCCTGCCGCTCACTGACAAACTCATGCAGACCAGGCGGTGGAAGCAAGGACATGGAAGCCTAGTATCACTTTTTTTGTTCGTTTGGTCAGACACTAAGGTTAGAGATGTTAAAGATCTTTTACCTTTACATGTTTCAGCCGCCATCTGCAGGCCGTCATCAGAAGTATCACCGGCGTGCGGTGACGTGTCACTTATCAGCTGTTCTTACTTCCGAGGCGTGACCAGTCTGACGGTCCCAACAGGTCCGACAGACTGGTCACGCCCCCTGCCGCCCGGTGGATTCAGGGCGACGGGGCGTAATCATTGGAGGAGGGTGTCCCAGGTGTGGGACAGGAGAAACGCTCCTTCGTCACGGTTGATGGTGTCGGTGCTCCGTTTCCTTTTTTCTATGGCTTCTTTTATTCAGCGTTTGAATTTATTGGTTTCCGATCCAATGACCCGAGCCTCGTCCCAGTCCTTGATGTGGTTGTTTCTTTTGCAGTGGTCCGAAATAGCCGATTTTAAATTCTCCTGTCTTGCCTTTTCTTTTTTTGTTCGTGTGAGTCGTCCCCTTGTTTCTTTTTCGCATTCTGTTTGATGTTCCTTTTTTCTTATGTGGAACGGTCGTCCTGTTTCGCCTATGTATGATTTGTTGCATGATTTGCATGGTATTTCGTAAATTGCGTTGCATTTTTCCCCCTGTGTTGGGGGGGGGCGTGACCAGTCTGTCGGACCTGTTGGGACCGTCAGACTGGTCACGCCTCGGAAGTAAGAACAGCTGATAAGTGACACGTCACCGCACGCCGGTGATACTTCTGATGACGGCCTGCAGATGGCGGCTGAAACATGTAAAGGTAAAAGATCTTTAACATCCCTAACCTTAGTGTCTGACCAAACGAACAAAAAAAGTGATACGAGAATACAAGTAGACACAATGAACGTTACGAAGTTTAGACATGGAAGCCTGATGCAAATGTGGCAGTATGGGGTCGCTACCCCCAGGTTCACCTATAAAAGGCGCTGCTTTCCCATCCTCGCCCTCTCTCTCTGACCTGTCACCCCTGACGTCATCCACCAGTCAGGAACCGGCCTAGCTGCGAGGAGCACTTCACGATAGGCGCACTGCAGGAGCGTAAAGCCGGCGGTTTGGCGAAGAAGTGTGCGGGCATCGGTGAGTTGAGTGTACGCAGGCCAGTCCGTGTAAATGTTGGTCAGAGCTAACAGTCGTGTGTCTTCGTGGCCTCGGCGTTGGACTCCTCGTGTGCGTGATGGGGCGTTTGTGTACAGGACCTGTGGCGTGCCAGGTCCTGCGCCTACCCCCGGTAAGACAAGATAAGATGGTACTTTATTGTTCTCACAGATGGAGAAATTGCATTCGATGAGAGAGCATCCGGCAGCAGCACCCATTCCGTGCGCACCACTCTTTTTCCACTCTTTTTTTTCTTTGGTGAAAGATCGTTGTGTCGCGGCCGCCATCTTCACTGTTTTGGTCACAGGAGGAGCACTGGTTGATGGGAAATCCGTAGACGATGACCACGGCGGTGGAGCTCTTGCGCTTGGCCACGATGTTCTTGGCCACACAGGTGTAGTTGGCCGTGTCGGACAGACGCGTATGCCAGTAACTTTAGCCTGCACATTGGTTCAGTGGTCAAAACCTAACCTGCTTCTCTATAGGTTCCTGGTTCAGTCAAGCCTCCCCTTTGGAAGCATCTCCAGCTCTTCCATTGCCTGGAGATGTTTTATTTTGTTGGACTCTCCTGTACTGCTCATGATTTCCATTCTGTCGAAGTATGCGCCTTGGACATAATGTGTATGTGTCCGACGTAATTTTCCTTTTAACCAAAAACACCAAAAGAGAAACGTGAAGTAATTGTCATGTCTCGGTCATCATTAAGCCTGTTAAAAACCTGTGTTGCCTGCTAGTAAAAGTGAAGTATTGTTTACATGCATTTAAAGTTATGGACGCTTTACTAGCGCCTTTCCATTCGGTTACACAAAGATAGAGCTGTCGGCAAGTCTGCTCCATTACAATGGTCAAACAAACATGTTGACATTTGTCTCTGTCATAAATGGATGACAGAGACATCCATTTATGACATAGACCTCAGAACACCCACCTTAACCAAGTGCGTGTTGTCCAGTTAAGCTTTACCCAAATCTAAAAGGTAACAACCTATCGGCCAGTGTGACGCCTCATTTGAAAAACCCACAAAACGCATCTAAACGGATCTTTTTTCCACGATTTTGACCTGATTTTCAAGAAGCTAGATTTGGGTAGAGCCAAACTGGAGTAAAAATGTGAACGGTTCAGATGGGGGTTAAGAGGTTAAATTTATTGCTTAATTCCTTCTCTTTTGGTCAGTTGGAGGTCCTGCAATAAAAGTTTGTGAGTGCGACAGTTGGATCCTCGACCGTGGACCCACCACCTGCAGGAGGAGCCATAGGGGCCGGTGCAATGTGATTTCCCACGACCCGGCAATGAATGAATGAATGGATGGATGGATGGATGGATGGATGGATGGATGGATGGATCATAAACTTTAAGAAAATATAGTTTCTGTCATTTGATGGAGCCAGGCTTAAATGTTTCAGAGGGTTTAAGCTAGTTATTAGTGAACACAAGTCTGTAAGTAATCCGATTTTGCCTCTTTATTGGGAGGTTTATAAGCTCACTAAATCAGTCAAGAAAGTAGGTGTCAACAAATCACTCTAAAAAAAAAAAAAAAAGTCCAAAGTTTGAACTCTAAAGTTTGGAGTCAGCTGGAGCTACTGAAGTGGGGATGATGTTGCAAGAGTGGAATGAAAACCTCTTTTGGTGAAAATGGGGCCTAAAGTTTTCTAAACGTGTGCGTGAGTACCTTTCTCCAATGTTTCGTGGTTGGTTTCTCCCAAAAAAAGAACTCTCGAAGACCTTGCACAGAATACGTGAATATAGAATATGTCAATACTTGTGAATGAACTACGCGAGAACCCGGCTTTTGCGGCGGGATGTTGGAGTGACTTGGAAATCTCCTGCTCTCTTGCGGACTAAACACCATAAAATAAGATGACACAAAAACCACAACCTAAAGATCTCCACATTGCCCACCGTGGGGAAAGTCAATGTTTCTATCTACCTAATTGATGTCTGAGTCTTCACCATTTTGAGACAGCGCCTCTATTACACGCACAACTGTGTCATACATGCATTTCCGTCGCCACAGTATTGACCTCACCTTTCCCCGGTACCGGCTAATTATACCTTATGCCACTTACCTTGCCCCACCAATCCATCAAAACGGACCGACGCTCGCCACATAAAAGCCGTACGAGGCCTTATAAATGATGGACGACCGGGGCGCCGGGGGGACCGTATTCATGTGAGAAAGGAAACGGGAGCACTTAGTCCTGGCGCTGGAATCCAAGAAGGCTCGGACTTTAATCTCCTCAACCCACGTCACCCCGGCTGCTCTGACGGAGGCCAAAACAAGACTGGAGACCTTGTGGGCCTGAGTGGTCCGCGAGCAGGGAAGGATAAAATAATCATAAGGTAAACAAGGGGAACAGAGGGGGGGATGTCACGCCAAGCTGACAACGCTCTGTTCCTAGAGTCATTCGGCATTTTCAGAGCAAAGACGGTGGAAACATCATTCAGGACGCCATGGTTGAACATTTATGTGGAACCAATGCAGTTTAAGCGTGGTTGAAGTGTAAAATGTCTTAATAGTGTATCTAATTTGTTATTTATTTATATAATGTACTGTTGAGTTGATTATAATGGTATTTTTGAGGTGTAACTGTAATTTCCCACCCAAAAAGTGCCTTAAACACCTCTGGTGAGCTGCTCAGGGCCTTCTCCACAGTTTGAGACACCCCTGTGTTGTCAGGCTGCACTTATTGTTAAAGGAATAGGCCACCGTTTTTACATACTGTGATATGTTCTTACCTCACTTTAGACGTGTTAATATATCCCCGTCTGGTCTTTGTCCCTGCGCTCTGTCACGCAAACGGAGCACATACGCAGCCTCTCCCACATGTCACATAGCTCCAAAAAAGCTCACGATAGAAGCTACCAAGCTCTTCCACGTGTTCCCTATTTAAATAAAGTTACGTGAAGTGTTTTCATGCGAAGTATATTTACACAGAAATGTAGCATGTCGATTTTATAAGCAAATAAAAAGGGGGACTATATTGTGAGGCGTAATGATACGAGGAGTAAAACGTCCGCGCAGTAACTCCTAAAGACTTCCCCCGCTCACTTCCGTCAATAACCTTTAGGAGTTACTGCGCGGACGTTTTACTCCTCATATCATTACGCCTCACAATATAGTCCCCCTTTTTATTTGCTTAAAAAATCGACACGTTACATTTCTGTGTAAATATACTTCGCATGAAAACACTTCACGTAACTTTATTTAAATAGGGAACACGTGGAAGAGCTTGGTAGCTTCTATCGTGAGCTTTTTTGGAGCTATGTGACATGTGGGAGAGGCTGCGTATGTGCTCCGTTTGTGTGACAGAGCGCACGGACAAAGACCAGACGGGGATATATTAACACGTCTAAAGTGAGGTAAGAGCATATCACAGTATGTAAGAACGGTGGCCTATTCCTTTAACACTCAACATGACAGAATTATCAGCCAATCAATATTCGACGAACAATGGCAGTGTGTCCCCAGGCCCTGGAAAACTGCTCTGGATAATGAGAAAAGAAACAAAAGAATGAGAATTAATGAGACTTATCAGTGATACAACCATCTACAAATGAACCAAGGTTTAATAAAGGATAGTTCCTGTGACAATAATATGGCAGCAGTAATATTTCTACTTTTGTTTATCAGTGGATGTTAAGTCAAAGGACTAAACCATCAAAGACCATCATCTGACTCGAACTCACGACCCCCTGGTTATAAACCAGACGCTCTCCTTACAGAGCTACACGGACAGTATTGCAATTGCATCATGTACTAGCTTATCGTTAGCCACATAGCATAATTGCTTAACTCATTTTTGTTTTGATTTTGGAAAATATGTAAAAAGACGTTTTATAGGAAACACATTGTTTTTCTCATATTGCCATTTTAACAATACAAAATGACTCAGGCAATTATGCTATATGGCTAATGTTATGCTTTTGCGTTGCACGTCAATATGGACATGAAAGAGAATTAAACAGATGGCTCTGTGCTTTACACGTTAAATCTGTTAAACCTTTTTGTTTTCAGGGCAGAATAGTCTTGGGCGGCCCCAGGAGCAGGCGCTCGAGCCAGAGAGCACCCACAGGATCGTTTGTGTTTTTGATGAGCGGACGTTGTAACATGGCATAAGCTCTAAAAAGTTGCCAAAAGTTGCCATCAACACAAAACATGCTCTCAATGACCCAGAAAATGCCATTTTTGCAGTGGATAATTAAAGAATGGATCTGGACAAGGACCTAGCATGTTTAACTCCCAATTCTACTGACTTTGGTCGACATCTCCATGGAGACGAGCTGGAGTCATGTTTTAGCAGAGGTGAGCCACTCACAGCAAAAGCACATGTTTGTTTGAGGTATTTTTCAATGGTGAAAAACATCTATCATAAAATAAATTCTTGTATTTCAATTTAGTTTATTGGGTGAAATCTTACGCGGTGTGGCTTTAAGTACATTTGAAAGTTACTAATGCATCTGTACTTTTTACATTCAACTGCCTAAAAACATGTATCGAATGACTTTGAACTTTCACCATCTTTATTCGACGCCACCGCCCGTCTCTTCCCTCGTATTTCTCATTTCTCGCTCTCAAATATCTCTTGTTGCTGGTCGAGTTGACCTCCTGTAATGGATTCCCTCTTGAATGAGTCTCAACATACCGCTATACACTGTTCTGTACATGGCCAAACTACTGAAAACACAACCGCCGGCTTCATCACGGCTCTATCACGGCGAGGAGCAGAACATAAATACGACTAGCATCGGGCTAAATGTGAAACAGCTGCACTTAAACCACACATATATTACTCTCTGTCCTCCGTGTAATGGATCGTAGCGCAGGCCCGACCAAAGATGACTTAAACCTTCTCCAGCAGCGCCTGCGGAGACGGGGAGCGGTGTGTGGATGCTGCCGGACTGACGCAATCCTCGGCTCGAGTCCATTAGACGGCGGAAGCATGTCGAGAAACGGCACTTAAGATTGCTTTTTGCTTTCTTAGTAACTCAATGCATGAAAAGTAAAAATGAAGGGGGTTCTTTCTGAGCTTGGAAAATACACAAATAAATCAAACATGGGGTGTGGGCGTTTGCTTTTCTGGGAGTAAAACAGGGCTTGATTGGTAAGGTTGTTTTTCTCGCCTCATAGCAACAAGGTCATAGGTGTGAGAACAATCGAATCCCCCATTAGCTGCTCCTTTATGAACAGAAATACTGTATATTACAGTGTAAAGGCATTTGCTACTAGTTGCATTTTTTATTTTTTACACAGTGGACAAGTGTAGTGGAGATTTTAGCTAGTTTTCTCCTCTTAACCCGCACCATAACCATTTACTTTTTCTCCATATCAGCTTTACCCAAACCTAAAAGCTTCTCAACTGGAGTTGTAGGCCAATGCAACAGCTCATTTGAAAGCTAATATCTACTGTTGGGAAAATATCTGCCATAGCACTGACAGTGGAATGAAAGAAAGACAATAACAAGTACATATGCTAACAGAGAAAATACAGTACAATAACAAGTACGAAAATGGTAACAAAGACGTTACAGGAAGCGATGAGAAAGGAGAAAGTTATTGCTCGCACGCCTAAACACTCTCGCTGTACATACATTGTCACATTGTGGAGAACAGCTCGAACCGGCCTTGACCGATTCAGCTAAACTTTGCAGACCCACACAAACAGATGCCCCCGTGCATGGGAGGTGTCAGGGAGTTTATAAAAAGTGTAAGAGACAAACAGTGGCAGAGATCTCTCACGAGGGGCTGCAGTGGTGTGTTGTCTCAACGTGGAACGACCTACTGCTCGTGAAGCGTAACTATTGTTTGTATTTATGTGTGATACCAATTCTCAAAAATAATGGATTATTCTTATATCTGTTTAATGACTTTATTTATCAATGGTATGATCCAAAAGAACCGGATAAATTAATAAACTAAAAGGCTAAGAGAAAGTGTAGCTTAAAGCAGCACTAAGTAACGTGTTTACCTTAATAAATCCTTTCCGTAGTCGCTTTGTGGGTAATACAAGTGTTTATGGGATGATTGGAGGGTCTTTCATCTCCCCCTGGTGTCTCTGGCCAGAAAACCATGTTTGCAACTTGACTGCCACCGGACCGGAGTCACCAATACACACTAATAGAATCACGAAGAAGAAGCTAACATGCTAACGGGCAACGCTAACTGCGGGCTAGCGTCACTTTAAACAGTATTTACAGCCAAGTTTGAGTGAAAACAATTATTTCTATTTAATAACTGGATGTACAATATCCCTCTCTCCCTTCGCCTTTTCTGTCAGTGTAGTATTTATTTTCAAATCTCAGACAAATAATAAGTTAAAAAATCGCTACTTGCTACGACACCTGCAGTTGCGCTTATGGCCTCTAGGGGCAAGAGTTACTTAGTACTGCTTTAAAGTCCAACACTACAAAACACTTTTTTGTAACTGTTTTATTGCGTTTTAATCGTTTGTTGTTTCTTTTTGATCACTTTTTTGTTGTATGTTTTGTTGCATTTTTGTCACTCTTAATGTTTTTTTGGCTGCGTTTTCATCTTTATTTACGTATCGTTTTGATGCTTTGACGTTTTTTGGAAGAACCTTTTAGATTTGGGTGAAGTCGAATTAAGGCGGGGGTGAGGAGGTTATCACCTTAGTTTTCATGGCATGAGTTTAAAATAAACACAACTTACCTGTTCTTATTTAAAGGGACTAGATGCAAGTTAGTCATTTCTATGCTCACTACTGCCACCTCAGGTCTTACGTGTAACTGCAGCTTCTATATTAAGCTCGTGCATGACGGCACTCTGGACCCGAAGTGTCACCTTTTTGAGTGGCAGTGCAGGATTTTAGAGGCAGTTGTGGTGAACAGGCCTGGGCTCATTCTACACATTAGGACATGGCTGGAACATGTAGGGGGAGGAAAATACTTAGTTTATACATTTTTAAACTCCATAGTCCCTTTAGTGACGTTTTGTCTGCAAGCGAGATTTCCAGCAAGAAACACCAACATTGCGCCGCAAAATCCGGCTTCCCAAGCGTATTCAGCATCGCAAGAAAGGCGACCGTCATGGCACTGTTATCCAAATATGCTCATTTCCTTTGTGGTAGACAGAAGGACTGGAGAAATGGACTTGCACATCTCAAAATGAGGTTTTCGTCTCACTCATGCAAACCCCTCTCCACTTTAGCAGCTCCTACAGACTCCAGACTTTTGAGTAATTTTTTAATATCTAATTCCTGCCTATTTGAACAAGCTTTGAACCAAAAAGGCTTGATTTATTTGGACCTCTTGTTCTGTTTCATTGTTTATGTTTATTACATTTTTTCATGTATAGTTTAATCTACCACCAGAATGCAGGAAATGGCATGTGTTTAGCTCAAAACCTGTATACTGTCGCCGATACACACATGACCATGGAATCTTACCTCCCCAGTGTTGAAACCAAACATTCTGCCCTAAAAACATGTGCAAGAGGTCTCCATCCAGGGCCAGGACTTCCTGAAAATGCGATTCTGGAATCTCGAAATGAACTAGATCTGATAAAACTGCATCACTGAGGAACGTAAGCCATTTCTCTCAAACACCTCTGTAGTTGGGGATTCGCAGGTGTTTCTGTTGGTGTGTGGAGCTCCAGCTGTCAATCGCCCCACCCCCACCCCCGCGGCACCAGCCTGCCGTGTACAGAGGACAGAACACAGAGCGGAGTTCATGCACTTTACTCCTGTGAGACATGAAAAATGTACTGCTTCAGCGTCTCCACAATCAGCACGCACTCTGCAATGCTCACCGAGGAAGAGCGATGGTACACTATATGCACTGGCCGACCGTGTTATATATGATTTCATTCATTTTGTGGGGATACATTTCAACCAATAATCTACGAAAACATGTGACGGTAGTGGAGGTTGTTTGATAAAGAACTGTGAGGAATAGAACCAGGCTTGGTGGTGTCTGTACAGTCAGTATGCACATCCCAAGATCAAATCAGCGCCTTCAAATGTTTGACCATGTTATAAAGAACAAATGAGCTATGATTGGAAAAAGTGTACAAAACGTATAAAGGAGTGTTATGCTTTTTACAGGTATTTGGTAAAAAGCTCAAGTTTACTATATGTCTACACCAGGGGTCGGCAAGTTTTCTAGGCAGAGGGCTGATTTTCTTTATTGTAATGATTATTAGCCCAAAGTAAAGCAAAACACTGGAAACATGACTGTCTTAAACAAGTTAAATGACCTAAAATTGCTTGAATAAAAGTTCTTCTATGTTGAATTTGAGTCGGTTCGAACTAATTCAAGACACAAATGCTAACGCCGATGGAACAAGAATAAAACCCACCTGAAATCAGACAATTGTTTTTCACTTGAAATGACACAAAATTATCTGAATTAAGAGAATAACGACTACTAGAGGTTTTATCTCATCTATGACCCGACCAAATCAACTCAAACCTTAGATTTAATCTCTTAATTCAAGTAGATGCGTCATTTCTTCCTTAAAACTATTATTCTTTTTCCAGTGCACTTCCTTCAAATGCCAGTGTTGTACATAATATATGACCTAATTTGGTGTATTGACAGCATTTCTACCTTTTTTTCTTCCATTTTAATGTTATAAGTACTCACTGATTTGTGTAATAATGTTTCTCAAAATCATCTTCAGGGCCAGAGGTTCTGTGCTGAAGGGCCGGATTTGGCCCTCGGGCCTGACGTTGCCTACCCCTGGTCTACACCAAGTTTTTATGTTTATGTAAGAAAATCCCTCGTTTATGAACCTGTTCACTGACAATAAAGCCTATTCTGAATCTGATGAGCCCTCCTTCCTATATGGCGAGTGTTTTCACTCCGCAATGAAAGGATTAAGATCTTTATTTATAAAGCGCCTTTCACAGACATGGTCACAAAGCGCTTTACATGGGAGAATTGTACATTCACTCCATACTCAGTGTTTGTAGCTTCAGTTTCCCCTGAGGGAGACTGATAGAAGAGCTGTCGCGGCTGCACACGTCTGCGCCAACGGTCCACTCTGACCACCATCATTCATTCACGCATCTTTCATCCTGGCCTATTGTACATGTTTTTAGTTGTAGAAGAAACCTACGTGGGGAAAGCATGCAAACTCCACACAGAAAGGCCCCGTCCAGGTGGGATTCGAACCCTGGACCTTCTCAATGTGAAGCGAGAGCGCTACCGTGCCGAAAGGAGGAGCTTTTCGGGAGCTGTTGGATAGCCACTGGGGGAAACTCAAAGATTGTTCAAAGATGCGCTAGCGGCTAGAAACGCAACTCATGGCATGCTTTTGATGAGAGAACAAGTTTGTAACAAGTATAAGGCACAAAAAAGCAGATTTTGCAAACCAATCCCTTTAGAATTAGCAAACCAACTGGCTCAACATTGGGTCAAAATCGAAACAAAACAATAAAGGACACACATTTAAGCAAAGAAGAATAAGTTGCATTTTTTTACAGATGACCACTTCGTCACACCAACACGGGTACGCGCTCTGGATTTCAAACAGTCTAACTAAATGTTTCAAAAGTCCCACCTTGTCATGCCCTCGCGCTCTTAAAAGTCAAAAATCTCCCGTCGTGCGCCCCGATCAGTATGGACTCAATCGAGCGCACCGGGCCGCTCGGAGCGCCGTACGCCCGACTGCCTCCCGGGGCGCTCCAGGCGTTCTCCGGCCATTACGTCCATCCAGGTGTGCGGCGCATCGGGCCGTCCTCCCCGAGCATCAAGGCAAGGTCCTCGGCGCGGGGGAAAGGACAAACGCGAATTATCCATCTGCTTCCTCACCTTTTAACTCATCATCCTGCCAGACGACGGCATTCCGCGGGACCGGAGCCAGGAGCAGGTCACGCCGCTGCAGCGCTCTTGGCGGCTACGGAAACGCGTCCTTGGCCTCCGGTCACCCTCGCTCCAGGGTTTTTAGGAGCCTGGTTTGTGATGAGTAGAGGATGGTAGGTTTTGATTGTTTCATCCAAAGCAGAGATGGCTGTGAGAGTGGAAGAGCATCGTATTCTTTCTACAGTTCATGGGCGGTAGCAGATCCATTGTCAAGACTGCCTGTTGGTGTTGGCATAGACCAGGGATCTCCAACCAGTAGCTTTAACAATAGTGCTCAAGACAGAGTGAAATAGTGTTCAAGACAGAGCGAGTCAAAACAAGACTTAAAAATAGTGCTCAAGACAGAGTGAAATAGTGCTCAAGACAGAGCGAGTCAAAACAAGACTTAAAAATAGTGCTCAAGACAGAGTGAAAAAGAGTTCAAGACAGAGCGAGTCAAAATAAGACTTAAAAATAGTGCTCAAGACAATGAAATAGTGCTCAAGACAGAATGAAATAGTGCTCAAGACAGAGCGAGTCAAAACAAGAATTAAAAATAGTGCTCAAGACAGAGTGAAATAGAGTTCAAGACAGAGCGAGTCAAAACAAGACTTAAAGAGGGGGTATTATGCTTTTTTCAGCCACATAGCACCAGTCTATATCACACTACAATGATGACGAAACCTAAATTAGAATAACTGCCTTGTATAAAATTGCTCTTTTAAAATGGCTGCCCTGAATGACTTGAAATAGGCCTCTGTCTCTTTAAGACGCTCCCTGACCCTTTGCGACACGCCCCCTCCACACGCTGTCTGTGGCATCACAACAACACTCCGCTCGTTGTCTCAACAGTATTGAAACTACGATCGGTGCATTTTCATTTTTATTGTTGGAAAGGAGCTACTGTTTATCACTTTGTGAACAATGGCCACACAGGATATTATTTGGAGACGAACCTTCCACACCGGACGCTTGGAAGGGGCTCTTGCCTGAAAAAGAACTGCTGTTTGGAGGCTCTCTCTTTGCATCTGCCATGCCCTATGGATCTCTAACTATACCCCCATGGAAGACACCAGGATCTGCAGGAGCCCATACGATTCAAAAGACGGACATTATCTGTGCAGGTGGACAATGTTTTTTCGAGGTTACCCGTTAGCTTGTTATAATCGACTACAGCTCATTGTTGATGAAACGTCTGCAATAAACCACAAATGTGTAAAGCCAGGCTCATTGTGTGATCATCGTAAAGGCTGCTTCGAGTAGTTGCCTGCTTTGTTGACGTTATTTGTGCATAATATGCTGCCTGTTTTCAATGAATGTTGTGAAGGTGAAGGTTGTTAGCTTGTCGCGGCTAATAGTGCCTTAGCTCCGGGAGAAAACCACTCGGCTACGACTCACTGTAGATGAAATGTGAGCAATAAACTACAAAATCAACAAGCCAGGCTCCGTGTGTGATCATCATAAAGGCTGCTTCAAGCAGTTGCCTGTTTTAGTGACGTTATTAGTGCATAACATGCTGCTTGTATTCAGTGAATTTTCCGACCTAGCCGTTAGCACCTCGCGGCTAGCTTGTTAGCTCCGGGAGAAAGCCACTCGGCTATGACCCATTGTAGATGAAATGTAAGCAATAAACTTCCAAATCAACAAGCCAGGCTCTGTGTGTGATCATTGTTAAACGGTTCTTTATGTGTGTGGTGGTTTTATTGACTTTATTTGTGCATATTTCTCGTTTTCACGTGATGACTCGAGGTTTAGCTTAGCATTAGCTTTCTCCAGAGGCTCTGTGCATCAAGGCCCAGCGCAGAACCAGACACTGAAATAAGTGTTCTGGTCACCGGTTTTAATCCTGGGTGTTTCGGTAACAGAAACACTGATGTGTGTCTTTGTAAAAGTTTCAGAACTGCTGTAACTCCGGTTCACAACACATGAAGCTAAACCTCCATGATGACTCTGTTTACATCTTAGGGCTAGACACTCCGGGGAGGGGGTTCTGCTGAGGGGCAGTGGTTGGTTACTCGGCTGGTGACGAAAGGTCGGAGGCGTCTCCAGTAGGTGGGGGCGTTCCGAGAAAGACTCAGGCGATTTATCCCTAAAATGGCCGCCATCAGAGTTTTTACAGATTACTCAAAAATACGTGAATGTGCCAAGGCAACACTTCAGGCATGTGTTTAACGAGGGAATGACATAATAACATGATGTAAAGCTTGAAAAAGTCTATTTTGCATAACACCCCCCTTTAAAATAGTTCTCAAGACAGAGCGAATCCAAACAAGACTTCAAAATGCATATAACTGAAAGTATTTTATCTACACTCTTGCCTCTTACTGTAATTGATTAATTTGATGTTTTTATTGATTGTATTTGTTTTTCTTATGTTTTATGCTGCTTTAACTGTGAAGCACTTTGAATTGCCTTGTGTATGAATTGTGCTCTACAAATAAACTTGCCTTGCCTCGCCTTGCCTAGCTCTCATTGAGTCCAGTTAAAATAAGTTTTCTTAGGTAGATACAGTAAAATGTGTTAAAATGTCCAGTGAACTCCACACATTTCCTCACATATTTACACGAGCCATCGAAGCGTAAGTAGCTCTTTGCCGTTTCTGCCACCTAAAGGTAGCTCACGGGGATAATGGAAGTCGGAGACCCCCTGGCATAGACCTTCAAAAGCAGAAGGTAAAAATCTACATTATAAACAAATGATAATGGTGTTCCCTCTTTGAAAACATATCTGGAGTTGTGCTTTTTTTCATCTGCATTAGTTTGATTAACATTCTCTTTTCTCAGGGGAACCTACACAGACACTGGGAGAACCTGCAGCTCCACCCAGAAAGGCTCCGACTGTCTGAGGCATCGAACCACAGCTTTGCCACTGTGCTGCCCAATATTTAGTAGGCTCATGTTATATTCTCTTTAACTTTTCTAACTATATTTCTATTTCTATTATTTGTATGCACAAAAGAACATTCTGTCTTGGAAATTCTCCTTCTGCTCTGTACAGGTGAAATTGGCTCTGTTTCGAGCCTACTGCTCACCTGTGTACACTGCACATCTGTGGGTGAATTATAAAAAGTTGAGTTTCCAGAAACTTACAGTTGCATACAATGATGCAAGTTTACACAATGGAACAGCTGCCAATTTAAAATGGACGTGTTTTCACAAAGATGGACCCCAGTGACACACTCTTTGAAAATCTGAATGTAAAACCCTCTGTCAAAGTTGTATTTAAGCGTGTCTACATTCATACTTGATTTAAATAAACTTGAATAAAAAAAAAAAAAGACCATGCAGACAATCTGTGGCCAAACATACAGATACATAATAATGTTACAAATAATAAATACACTGCTCACAAAAAACTTAGAGCACACTCAAAAAACACAATGTAACTCCAAGTCAGTCAAATTTCTGGGATATCAGACTGTCCAGTTAGGAAGCCACGCTTATTGTGAATCAGTTTCACTTGGTGTTGTGGAAATTAAACAGACAACAGGTGGAAATGAGCGGATATTAGCAAGATCACTCCAAAAGAGGAATGGTTTTGCAGGTGGTGACCACAGACCATTTCCCTGTCTTCATCCTTTGTACCGTATTTTTGGAACACTTTTGCATTTGTCCAGTGTTCTCACCACTAGAGGTATCATGAGGAGCATCTACAACCCACAGAAGTCGCTCAGGGAGTGATGCTCATCCAAAATGGCACGTCCATTCGTGCTGTGGCAAGAAGGTTTGCTGTGTCTCCCAGCGCAGTGTCCAGAGCATGGAGGAGATACCAGGAGACAGGCCAGTACACCAGGAGACCTGGGGGGGGGGCGACCGAGGTCAACAACCCAGCAGCAGGACCGCTATCTGCTCATTTGTGCTCGGAGAAACAGGAGAAGCACTGCCCGAGCCCTACAAAATGACCTCCAGAGGGCCACAAATGTGCATGTTGGTCCTCAAACGGTCAGAAACCGACTCCATGAGGGGGGTATGAGGGGGGTATGAGGGCGTTGGGCCGGTACTTACTGCCCAACACCGTGCAGCCCGATTGGCATTTGCCCGAGAACACAGCGATTGGCAGATTGGCCAATGGTGCCCTGTGCTCTTCACGGATGAGAGCAGGTTCACCTGAGCACATGTGACAGACGTGACAGAGTCTGGAGACGCCCTGGAGAACGTTCTGCTGCTGCAACATCATCCAGCATGACCGGTTTGGTGGTGGGTCAGTGATGGTCTGGGGAGGCATTTCATTGGAGGGCCGCACAGCCCTCCATGTGTGAGCCAGAGGTTCCCTGACTGGCATTGGGGACCAGGATGAGATCCTCAGACCTATTGTAAGACCATATGCTGGTGCTGTGGGCCCTGGGTTCCTTCTGATGCCTGATAATGCCAGGCCACATGTGGCAAGAGTGTGTCAGCAGTTCCTGCATGATGAAGGTATTGATGTTATTGACTGGCCTGCCCGTTCCCCAGACTTAAATCCAATAGAGCACATCTGGGACATCATGTCTCGGTCCATCCATCAACGCCACGTGGCACCACAGACTGTCCAGGAGCTGACTGATGCTCTAATCCAGGTCTGGGAGGAGATCCCTCAGGAGGACATCCGTGGTCTCATCAGGAGCATGCCCAGGCGTTGTAGAGAGTGCATTCAGGCACGTGGAGGCCACACACACGACTGAGGATGATACAGACTCGTTTGGAGGAATTTCTACAGAATTTGGATCAACCAGTGAGCTGATTTGTCACTTTGATTTTGTCTATAATTTTGGATCCAGACCTCCAGGGGCTGAGAATTTGATTTCCATTTATCATTCTTATGTTATTTTGTTCTCAACACATTGCCCTACACTATGAATAAAGATTTTCATCCGAAAAATCGAATTGATTGACATCTAGGATGTGTTTTTTGAGTGTGCCCTAAGTTTTTGTGAGCAGTGTATAATGTAAAATCTGTCAATTTGTATTTACATGGTTCATTGTGTTATTTGACCTCAATTCAACTATGTTTTCAAAAAAAGAATATTAAACACTCTATGGGGGTCATTTATCAAGACATAATAATAATAATAATAATAATAATAATAATAATAATAATAATAATAATAAGAAGAAGAAGAAGAAGAAGAAGAAGAAGAAGAAGAAGAAGAAGAAGAAGAAGAAGAAGAAGAAGAAGAAGAAGAAGAAGAATGCTGTTGATCCACTTAAATCGCGATACTCGTTTTACACATTAGTAAAAACTTTGTAAATCACTCCCATTAGTTTTATATCTTGGAACGATCTTGGGACAGTGCTCGGGGCACCATGGGTCCGGATCCCCCAGTTTGAGAACCACAGATCCAGATGATTGGTTTTAATTGCCTTATAACCAAAAAAATAATAATAATTGGTTTATTTGCCTTTGCGGCATAAAACCACATTAGAATAAAGTCTGACCCCAGCTCTGATCAGGGGCCTGTGGGGCCCTTGGCGCCAGTGTCTGAATGATTGGAGGTGATCAGAGACTGGCAGGTGCATCACATTTCTGAGCCATGTAACTGCAGTGCTCTGGGAAAGTTTGGATAAGCAACATACACTGCACATCCATGTCATTTTATTATCTTGTACTCCTGTAAATCTACTATCCCGCTCTCTTTTTTTCCTACTTCTAGCAGCCCTCCACCTGTGGGGAAGGTTACGCCAAAAAATGTACGAGTGCATCCTGCAGATTTCCTCCACGTGGACAGGCTCAGTATGAACCATCCACCGATCTCAAAGGACGTCGAGCAGATGGCCCAACCGCACGCTGTCAGCACTTTCCTCCCACTGCAACCCGACACACTCTCTCTGGTCAAACGGAGCTCGAGACATCGCAGGCACCTCCAAACGCTATTTATATCGCATTTCACAGCCGCGTTATTTCATACAGAGAGGAGACTTTTCAAAAAGGTGGAGAAAAAAAAAAGTACCTTTCCCCTGAATCAGAACAACTGTCATAACACTGCAAACCCCGGGACCGTCGGTTTGATTCATCTTGAGGATAGCGTTGCATTTCCGAGTTTTCATTACATGCGAGGTTCGGAGATCTCTTGTTACGCTTGGTAAAAGCTTTTAGGGGGGGGGGGGGGGAGCGAGATGAAAAGAATACAGGGGGTGATGCCTGAGAGATGTTCTTTCGAAAGCTCCATGTACTCACTGGCAGAAAACGGTGTGGAGAGGGATTGTCTTCTCGCCGGAGTATCGATTATCCTGTTCTCCAGTTCCGCGCGCTGTCTCCAATATCCAAGTGAAAAAAAAACAAGGCCGATTTCGACATCCATCACGAGGGGTAAAACCGCGATGGACCGGTAACAGTTGTTTACCGTGTTTCGGCTTAACTCGCCTCCCGATCATCGATTTCTCGAGACGAGCCGTTGGCGTTTTGTTTGCCCAGACGATGGCGGCGATCTCGCAGATGGGCGTCGGGCCTAATTACGAAGACGGGGGTTTCAGCTGTCGGCGTGATGAATGGGTATTTGACTTGGACGGGTCTTGGAGGGCCGTTTCTGAAGGGGCTGCCCGTCACTGAGCTCTTTTATTTGGTTTGCTCGGCGACACATTGAACTGCTCCTCCGAAAGATAATTTGCCGGTTGTAGCAGAAGATGGTCAGGACAAGGAATCGATGGCGGTCGCATTGTTTACTTTGATTCACACGAGTTGGATTCACGAGGTCTTTGGCAGGATCTCTCTGGTGGTACACGGCTTTTGACGGGTCGATCCAGCGGCAGTCCCCAAAGTCACACCCACCCTCCGTCTACCTCCCACCCGCCAGCTCCTCCTCCTAAGGTGCCTTTGTGTTATCTACATTTAAAGCAGTACTAAGTAACTCTTGCCCCTAGAGGCCATAAGCGCAACTGCAGGTGTCGTAGCAAGTCACGATTTTTTTAACTTATTAATTGTCTTATAGAGTAAATACTACGCTGACAGGAAAGACGAAGTGAAAGAGGGATATTATACATCCAATTATACAATGGAAATATTTTTTTTCACTCAAACTTGGCTGTAAATACTGTTTAAAGTGACGTTAGCCCGCAGTTAGCTTTGCCGTTACCATGTTAGCTTCTTCTTCGTGATTCCATTAGTGTGTATTGGGTCTCTGTGTCGGAGCAGGCAAAGCTACAAGTGTGGTTTTCTGGACAGGGACACCAGGGGGAGATGAAAGACCCTCCAATCATCCCCCCAACACTTGTATTACCCCCACAGGGACTACGGAAAGGATTTATTAAGGTAAACACGCTACTTAGTACTGCTTTAAAACAAAGATGGACATTGTCAGAGAACGTTTCCTCTAGACGCACAGGAGTGTATAACAAGCTATGGAACGATTTACGACTTTGTTCTTGAATTAATATATACATTTTAGTAACATTTTCTTCTAAATTTCAGACCAATCTTTTAAAAGACAAGTTATCCCCAGATCATGTTCCCACAACTCCTTCAGCGGATCATAACCATTCCAAATGTAGCTCCAGTTTGATTTATAACACATCAGCAGACTACAAAGATGTAGAGAAATTACCATATCTATGAAAGACAACCATGATCAACTAATAGAAGTAATAGAAGCGTAGAAATAAAAATAAAAAAATCATGGTTTGATTCTAATAAACGCACCCTAAATTTAAGTAAAACTAAATTAACGATATTTGGTCGGCGCAGTAAGAAATTAAATGCAAAATTGCAAATAAATGGATGAGTTATTGAAATTGTGGAAAAAAAAAAAATCTTGGAGTAATAATTGATGATGAAATTCGATGGAAAGGTCATATAGAACATATTGGGAACAAGATATCAAGAAACATTTCTATAATGCAGAATCACTTCATATTTTGTATTGTTCACTGGTGTTACCCCATCTAAGCTACTGTGCTGAGATTTGGGGAAATAATTACGAAAGTTTTACTGATTTCATGAACTCGTCTTCAAAAAAGAGCCATGAGAATTATCAACAAATCCGGTTATCTTGATCATACCAACATGTTGTTCTTGGAATCAAAAGTCATTACATTTACTGGCCTGGTAGATGATAAAAAACAGCCCAAATAATGTTCAGAGTACAGCAGAATACCTGACCAAACAATATACAAAAACATTTTCTCTCACGACAAAATGTGTACAGCCTCAGGATCAGCTGATGACCATAAATTTACAATAGAAACGTTCAAATCAACTATGAAAAGTGTTTGTGTTTCCATTACTGCTGCCAAATTATGGAATGATTCAAGCTCAGATCTAAAAGCTCAAGTATGAATCAGTTCAAGAAGAAATATAAATAAAGCATTTTTTTTTTTAAATATGAGACAACAGAACTTACAGATTCCAATTCCATTTTCTTTTGAGTTTTGAGAAACTATATAGGAACAGGAAACTGATGTTATCAATCTGTTTTTGAAATAGGGGGTGAAATTAGTTAAATAAATTAAACTTCTCACGCCTTTTTGGACATGTGCATTTGTATTTGGCTTTTCAAGGGAACTGGCAAGTTTGCTTTTGTCTTTTTGATTTGTAACAGCCTTTACGTTCAAAATTTTGTAAAGGTGTGTTGTGTTGCTCACATGTTCAAAATGAAAGAAAGAAAGAAAGAAAGAAAGAGAGAAAGAAAGAAAGAAAGAAAGAGAGAAAGAAAGAAAGAAAGAAAGAAAGAAAGAGAGAAAGAAAGAAAGAAAGAGAGAAAGAGAGAAAGAAAGAAAGAAAGAAAGAAAGAGAGAAAGAAAGAAAGAAGAGAGAGAGAAAGAAAGAAAGAAAGAAAGAGAGAAAGAAAGAAAGAAAGAGAGAGAAAGAAAGAAAGAAAGAGAGAAAGAATGAAAGAAAGAGAGAAAGAGAGAAAGAAAGAAAGAAAGAAAGAAAGAGAGAAAGAAAGAAAGAAAGAAAGAGAGAAGAAAGAAAGAAAGAAAGAGAGAGAGAGAAAGAAAGAAAGAAAGAGAGAGAAAGAAAGAAAGAAAGAAAGAGAGAGAGAAAGAAAGAAAGAAAGAAAGAAAGAAAGAAAGAGAGAAAGAAAGAAAGAAAGAAAGAAAGAAGAGAGAAAGAAAGAAAGAAAGAAAGAAAGAGAGAGAAAGAAAGAAAGAAAGAGAGAAAGAGAGAAAGAAAGAAAGAAAGAAAGAAAGAGAGAAAGAGAGAAAGAGAGAAAGAGAGAAAGAAAGAAAGAAAGAGAGAGAAAGAAAGAGAGAAAGAAAGAAAGAAAGAAAGAAAGAAAGAAAGAAAGAAAGAGAGAAAGAGGAAAGAAAGAAAGAAAGAAAGAAAGAAAGAAAGAAAGAAAGAAAGAAAGAAAGAAAGAAAGAAAGAAAGAAAGAAAGAAAGAAAGAAAGAAAGCTGCACTGGGTGGATTTCAGAAGCTTGTGAACTCACAAATGAATAGGAGGCTGAAATTTATGTCCAGTTCTCAATTCCAGGGCCGGTCATGGAGCTCTGCTTGGACAACGGAGAATCCCCAGTCCATAAAGGTTTATTAGGTCTTCTGAGAGTGATGACGATACGACTGTGCGTTATATCAAGGTCTGGTTGTAAGAACAGACCGTCAACCCAGCATCCCTTTTGTTCCGCCCCAGTGAAACAAAGCCTAACACAGACCCTGGACTGGGCACTATGGAGAACTAACAAGTCAACTTTCAGAACTATGAAATTCGCCTCATTTCCATCAGATAATTTCTTGTTGAATTGTTGCAGCTACTCTTTTTTTTTTTAGCTTGATTAAATCCGCTTCACTCCCTCCTCTGCCTGCAGACTAAAGTATTTCACAAACTCAATATTGGACCTTTAAAAACATGGACTTCCTGACCTTTCCTGAGTTGTCTGTTGTTATGCTCGCGGCTAACAAACTCAAAACAATGTAAAGTTGGAAACATATAAATTGACCGGTCCAAACTTAGCTTCAGTTCGCCTGCAGCCGGTGACCTCAACTCCGCGGCTGTCCATCGACTGCTGACTTTTTCCCCATTCTTTTTTTACAAATCATTAAGTGGAGCTTTCGGAGAGGCCTGGATGCTCGCAGGTGCTTCTCCCTGGAGGGGCTTTTGTGCATCGATGAATACCACTCCGACCCGCCGCGACCTCAGCCGCTCCTCCTCAGAACCGATCAATTGTGTTCCCTCTCTCGGCCCCGCGCGAGCCTCTTACAGCAGCAAAATAAAGCTGGCCGCGAACGCCGAGGGTTATTTGCGGCGCCGCGGCAAACGGAGTGCGGCGAATGTTTGCCTAAATGGACGGCACAAGAGTTTTCCCGATGAATGAGCAACATGTCAATACGAGGCAACAATGGAGGAGGCGAGCTTTTTACACCGTGTTCTTCGGGGATACAAGCTATTCATTGTCTGTTTAACAAGGTGCAAAAAAAAACATTTTAGCCGGGCCCAACGTCGCCGGCTTTAGCCAGTCAATAACCAACCAGGGTTAGATTATTGTGTTTTTGCTCGGTGAACTATTGTGTGTAGCAGAAATGACGGACAAAGACTTGGGTTTCCTTTTCATGCTTTACCATGCTTGACCTCTTAACTCCCGCCTGAACCGAGAGGATCTTTTTCCTCACGTCATCAGATTTTTATTCCATCATTTTTTTTGTTGGGTATTCAACTCATTTTTGTAGCTTTTTTGTCATTTTTTTGGTCAAATTTTTAGCACATTTTTGTTTGTTTTTTTGTCACATTTTTTGTCACATTTCTGTCATTTTTTTCATCCATTTTTAATCAAATTTTTGTCATTTTTTTGTCACATTTTTGTCATTTTTTCGTAAATTTTTTGTCAATTTCTTGTGACATTTTTGTGAAATTTTTGCCACTTTTTCATCAATTTTTCGTCACTTTTCTGTCAATGTTTTCTCACTTTTTTGTCACATTTCTGTCATTTTTTCGTCCATTTTTTTAATCAAATTTTTGTCCTTTTTTTGTCACATTTCTGTCATTTTTTTGGTCATATTTCTGTCATTTTTTTCTCAAATTTGTATCACATTTTTGTCCTTTTTTTTGTCAATTTTTTGTCACTTTTTGTCAATGTTTTCTCACTTATTTGACCCCTTTTCTGTCATTTTTTCGTCCATTTTTTAATCAAAATTTTGTCCTTTTTTTGTCACATTTCTGTCATTTTTTTGTCAAATTTGTATCACATTTTTGTCACATTTTTTTCATCAATTTTTTGTCAATTTCTTGTGACATTTTTGCCACTTTTTCATCAATTTTTCGTCACTTTTTTGTCAATGTTTTCTCACTTTTTTGTCACATTTCCATCATTGTTTTCGTCTCAGTTTTGTTGCTATTTTCACAGCTTTTTTCCAGAAGCTTTTGGATTGGGGTAAAGCTAAACTGGAGAAAATGTGCTTGGTTCAGGTGGGAGTTTAGGGGTTAATCTAAATGTTTGCAGATTGTGTTCTTGTTGACAAAAATACTCCATCAAATACAAACCAGTGTAAGATGCGGAGATGGGGACCAGACATATTGTCACGTAATATGAGCAGGTGGCCAAACATTTCTTTTTTTCTTTTACATCTATTTGCGTTTGGAAAGGGTTTTTGATCGTCAGGCGTCGACAGCGGAATGAAGACTGAGTGAAGTGTGGTAATGATGGGATTCGTGACTCTTTATTGGGAGCTGAAAAAGCTATTTGAAAGACATCCTTCTCTTGGTAAGTCATGTTTATCATAAATGGAATAGGGACGAGGTGGTTCCCAAACCTTTTTTGTCTCGCGTACCCCTGGAGTCTTTCATCTCTACTCAAAGTACCCCTTAACTCTAAGATACAGACAATTATTTAGAAACTATCTTCCAATATCTTAGAACAACTCGAATGTTCTTGTCAGTGATACACCGATAGACAGGCCCGCCTTAATGTACCCATAGGCCCCGGGGCTTAAACAGAATTGTAGCCCCCCCCTCAGCGCAAACCCTAACCCTAATGCTAACCTATAACCCTAACACTAAATCCCACAAAAACCCTGACCCTGCTACTCATATATGTATCCCTCTGGGCCAGGTACGGCGGGCCTACTCCAGGTACACACATAGGAGCGCAGCACAATCATCACATACAGGCAGTTCATGCCGTGAAGTGATTGACATGAAAATCAAGCAATCACCTTTTATTTTTTTCCCCTTAATCCTGATAGGCCCTTGACTATGGTAGGCCCCTGGGCTCCAGCCCCTGCTAGCCCATTGGTTAAGGTGGCTCTGCCGATAGAACAGGTGACGAAAGCAAAACTACTAAAGTGACTAAACTGTGTTAGTCAATATAGGTAGAGCCTTGGCTGTATAGCGCGAAGATAGAGAGTTTTTTAAGATCTTAATTTTAGTCAAAGTGATATTTTTGACGACTAAAATTGGACTAAAACTAAATTAAACGTTTTTCATGAGACTAAAACTATGACTAAAATGTCCAGATATTTTAGTCGACTAAAATAAGACTAAATAAAAATGAAAATCATCCAAACTTCTATTGAGCGTCTGAAAGAGCCTCAGATCATTGCCAAAGGATCAGCTCTGAGCTTTGTTCAGCAGAAACATAAAGCAGAGGAACAAGATTAAATATGATTATAATGAATGTTATCAACTAATTTAGTCGACTAAATTGACATCCAATTTGAGTCGACTAAAACTAGACTAAAATTGAAAAGATTTTTTCGACTAAATCTCGACTAAAATTACATTACATTTTAGTCAAAAGACTAAGACTAAAACTAAATTAAAATATGTTGTCAAAATTAACACTGACGTTGTCAAAGCTGGGGTAAAACTGAAATGCAGCCACAGCATGTTTAGTCTTGACTCTGGAAACCACCAGGAGACCCCTCCCTGAAGCTCTCATGGCCCGAGAGGGTTCATACTGTGTGGCTCTAACATGTCAGAGATGGACTTTGGTGCTAAAACTTAAAAAGACTTTGAGACTCTGAGTGACAGGAAGCCAGTGCAGAGACCGGAGCACTGGACTAATATGGTTGTGTTTCTGGTTTCTGGTCAGGAGTAATCTAGTTCTATCATAAATGGACAATTACCAGTTTATTTGGGCCAATAAGAAAACAATCTCACTAAACTCCAATTTATGAAGAACAAGGCCGTGCGATTAGCCCAGCCCATGCAAGACTAGAGCAAGTTTCTTTTGCAGGGTGGCTGGGCTCACCCTTCGAGATCGGGTGCAGAGCTCAGTTACCCGGGAGGAGCTCGGAGTAGAGTCGCTGCTCCTTCACGTCAAAAGGAGCGGCTGAGGTGGCTCGGACATGTGTTCCGGATGTCGCCTCCCTCGGGAGATGTTCCAGGCATGTCCTACTGGGAGGAGGCCTCGTGGTAGACCCAGGCAGACCATGTCTCTGAGCTGGCCTGGTGTCGCCTCGGGGTCCCCTCACAGCTGGAGGAGGTGTGGGGGGATCGGGAAGTCTGGGCATCTCTGCTGAGACTGCTGCCTCCGAGACCCGGCCCCGGAAGTAAAATGGATGGAATAATAGTTCTATGAGTGGCAAAAACAATGTTCAGAAATAGGGCATTGCGCTGTGATGTCCCAGATGCTCATGAAACGAAAACTACGAAGCAACGAGCAAAGTTAGACGCCAATTTAAACATGGCTCACCGTGTCTCCAAAGATCTGAATCCTCACAGTCGCAATAATGCCAGTAACGCAGATTTCCAAAATCTGAAATTGCGGCCAGGCAGCTCTGAACAAAAAAAAACAAAAAACCTGTGCTCTCTCAAATCGTCCAAGCATGACAAAGTTTTTTTTTTTATCTTCGTCTTTTTTCTGCTCCTCAGAGCTTTTCCATTTTTGCGCCGCGCTGCTCTTTCCAGATCAATTATTCTCACTAAAATAAGTAAGAGGTGCGCATGAAATATTAACGCTCAGGCCGAGCAGGGGTTGAAAGCCTCCCCAACGCGGGGGTGTTGTATCCGTTTTATTTTTCATGACACGGGGCTGCGGCGCATAGGGGGGGCATGGGATGGGGGGGGGGACTAAACCTTTTGCTATGTCCAAAAACAGCATGATGGGAACTGCCCAAGCTACTAATAAGACAATTGTCTTCTGGAGGTTAATTACACAGTACCACTACACTTTGTTATCAAAGGGAAATGAAGTAAAAAAGGGAAGAAAGAAAGAAGGAAATCAATACCCCGCTCTTAAGACTGTATTTAGTTGCAAAGAAAGCTAATTAGACAGCATGGCATCTATTCTAAACTGTCTGGTGCTGCATAAAGCTCCAATGCCAGGCACCACCACACATTGATTATTCAAACCACTATGTAAAAATAGAACAATATGTTGCAACAAACAAAAAGAAAAAAGTCACCACATGGATTTAACTAACTTGGTCTTGGTCCAGCTACACTATGAGCCCGAAGAATCAGCTGATGACCTGAACATCCTGACCAGGTTGTTATTATTATCAGTGGATTTCTTCTTCCCTGATGGCACAGGTATATTCCAAGATGATCATGCCAGGATTCATCTGCTGGTTTAGGGAGTGTGAAGGCCACCACAGAGTCCAGATCTTGGGGATGTGCTGGAGAAGGCTTGGGGCAGTGGTCAATCTCTCCTCTCATCATCTCTCATCATCAATACAAGAGCTTGGTTCAAAATGAACGCTGGATCTTTTACGAATGTGCTGTTGTGCTGCCACTTCCTACACCGGGGTGGGCAATTCATTTTGGCTGCACCAACAATAACTCAAACTTATTCTGCTCAACTGTATCCTCTTGCATATTGGACTAGATTGAGCATTTTGAATAGCTGACACTGTTATTTTAGTAGGTCTATCACTCTCTGTAAATATGTAGCCATATCAAGCCAAGGACTAAACCACATGTATACCAGGAGTCAGGACTAAGACCAACTCAGGCTTAAACCACATGTAACCCAGGCCAAAAACAGGTCTACAATAGCCTGGCCTTAGCCATCCGTAAACTCCGGTCAATTATAATTTCCCTACATGTACGTCTGGGCTTGATCTCAGTGGCCGTATTACATCGGTTGACTTTCTACCTACCATTCAGCGAGCGGGGGAGGCTCCCAAATATCAAAAAATTGAAATTGAAGCCTTGGAATGTGCTAGGAATGCCCCCAAGAGCTTCACTCACTTGGGCACATTACATACGTCACGACCACACGCTAGTGAAAATCAGATCCAATGGTTTCAAAGGAGTTTGCCCCTCCCAACCTGATAACGGAGCTCCATTGAGAAGTTCCAGACCCTTGTACGAAACGCAGTAAGTATGAGGGTATGGTCAAACCAGGTTAGGTCTACAACAAAACTAAACAAGACAAAGGCAACAGGGGAGGAAGGTCTTCACCAACAACCTCTCCCTCGGGTGTGCGGACAGAGGCGCTGTCAGTGGGAATAACACCACTTGAGTCAATCAGACATTATGTGGGGCTAACTTCAAGCAGGTGAACACCTACCACCGCGCAGACTTTAAAAACATGATGGTCCTCATGCTTCTGTGACATCCGTTATTCTGTCCATCGACACGCCCCCTGTTTTTAGTTTAGCTTTGTGCTCCGTTTGCCAGAGGCAGAGCCATGTTGAGCTCGGTCTAGTTTCAAGTTTCAAGTTTAATGGTTTTGTATAGCCCAATATCACAACAGAAGTCGCCTCAAAGGGCTGCAACAAACATCAAGGCAATAAAACACAGCAATAAATATGACAATTAAAAGTTCAGGTGAATCCAGGCAAATATAATGTCCAAAGGTAGCGATGAGCGGCGTGGGCGTCCCCCGTCCTTAGACTCTCCAGCACGGCAAGGAAAAACTCAAAAACCCGGCAGGAGAAAAGAGAAACCTTGGGGAGAACCACAGAAGGAGAGATCCACTCCCATGGACGGACAGGCTATAGAGACCCAGGGCCGAAGGATCCCTCAGCAGACGGGCCAAGATCGCAGACCGTCCAGTCCTCAGATTCCAGAATGCAGGTTCCTCCGTTCACCCGGGTTCCTCCATTCGATCTAGACAGGCACTCCCGAGGGGGAGTGGGACAGGAGACACCATGTGAAGGTCTAGCAGGTGATGGTGGTCACGGCGACTACACACCAGGACGCGTTACAACACCTCTTCAGAGAGCGCCCGGGCCGAGTCCTATACGCTCATAACACGCTGTGAGTCGGGCATCAGGTCTCGGAGGGGCAGCACACTAAGGACATTGGGATCCAGGGGCGGACTGGCCACATGTCCATTCTGGAAGAGCATAGCAGGGCCACTGGCTCTAGGGGCCACCGGTCTGGCCCCTCACTTTTCTCCTTAACCTCTCACACCCTGCCGTAATTGAGCTTTACCCAAATCTAAAAGCTTAGAAGAAAACCATCCGAAAACAAGGATGAAAACGGAACAAAAATGGTGCCGCAAAAGCAAAGAAAAAAGTGACAAAAACGCAACGAAAAAGTGACAAAAAAAGTGATGAAATGAGTTGTATGACTGCAGCTGACAGAAGAACATGGAGACAGGAATTATAGACATGTGGCCAATGCAACCGATGATACAACGCGCAGAGGAATCTTCACGTACGACCCGCTCATACAAACGTAGTTGATTTGCCGCAAACTTTAGTTCAGATATTCTGAATAAACTTTTGTGTCATGTGGTGCCTGTGCTCGCAGCAAAGGAAAAGAGGGGAAGACACGTCTGAGCTCACGCTGGGGGGCATTAACTATTAAACTGTTACATTTAAAATCAAAGAATTTAACTCCGCAAATATTTTTTCTAATGAGCTCCACCTCCTCCCCACCCGGCTTGTCTTTTTTGTTTTGGAGTACAGTGGGCCTGTCAGGTAGTGTGTAATCTAAGAAAGAGCTACACAAACAGTCATCATGGCTTTAAAGGAATAGGCCACCACGTAATGATACGAGGAGTAAAACGTCCGCTCCTAAAGGTTATTGACGGAAGTGAGCGGGGGAAGTCTTTAGGAGTTACTGCGCGGACGTTTTGCTCCTCGTATCATTACGCCTCACAATATAGTCCCCCTTTTTATCTGCTTATAAAATCGACATGTTACATTTCTGTGTAAATATTCTTCGCATGAAAACACTTCACGTAACTTTATTTAAATAGGGAACACGTGGAAGAGCTTGGTAACTTCTATCGTGAGCTTTTTTGGAGCTATGTGACATGTGGGAGAGGCTGCTTATGTGCTCCGTTTGCCTGACAGAGCGCACGGACAAAGACCAGACGGGGATATATTAACACGGCTAAAGTGAGGTAAGAGCATATCTCAGTATGTAAAAACAGTGGCCTATTCCTTTAATGAACTAACTAAGCAGCTCATCTTAATCTGGACAGACGAGACCGGTGAAGCAAAAATCATTTCAGTGCAGCAGAGGTCGGCAATATCAGACCCACGCCCCCGAGCACGGCCTCTTTCGAGAGGTCAAGCTAGGTGGAACAGCTACGTTCGAGTCTTGACGCGCTGTTCGCTTCTCGTGCTCAACACGGCAAATACGACAACGATGGACTTTTTCATAAGAGCTTCATCAATAATGTAATAATATCTCGAGTCCGCTGTGCACTATCCGCAGAGACGTACTGGGCACTATTAAAATGCAATGACTGACAGTGCTTTATGTACTTCAGAGCTTAATGCTTCCTACAACCTTTATCTCCCGTCCCCAGCAATTTACTCAGCAGACTTCCGGGCTGGGGGTATGCAGGTTATGTCTATCTGATTGAAATATACATGCACAAGTCCCCAGGAGAGGCCCACTAATTAAAATAGCATTATAAAACACACTGTAAAAGCATGGCTATACCAATATAGGAATTTATTAGCATCATGAAAAAGTTATGCACACATGGCGAATCTAAAAGTAAGTTCAACCACATTTTGGACCTTATAACCAAGTTGTTTAGGGCGGTCCCAAAAAAGTGAAATTCTGCAAATTTAAGGTCCAGCCCTTGGAATTCATTGAAATTGTGACAAAAACTCTCCTGGAAGGTTAACCCTGGGATCCCTTAGCAAATATGGATTGAATGAAATGAGAACAAATATAGTAAGTAAGTATTTGTCATTGTGCAACAAAATTGCGTCTAAGTGTTTTGTTAGTCCTGAACCGCTGCGACTGAGCGAGCCAACATTGTGGGTCAACCTGGCTGGAGGCGGAAAGGCCAGTAACTGAGTTGTAGTCAACGTCCTTTGTGCATGGCTGGTAAGCTTGTGCGATGGTGTTTGTGCTGAACTGTTGGGAAGTCGTGAAGAGATGGTTATTATTTCTAAGTTGCTAGCGCTGGTCCAGAGGCTTCTGTGTAGGTGGGCAGGGTCAGATCCTTGGGGTCCCGGAATGGCTCGTCCGGGGAGCACAACGCAAGCATTTACCCGGTATGTAGTTCATAGGCTGGACTGAAGCAATTTGTACCAACTCCTGTACGTGGATTGGACAGATTCTGTCATCTTGGCCGACATGGGACTGTCTAAGTGATTGTGAACCTACGAACTGAAAACATTAACTTAATGACAATAAATCCTCTATTTTTCTTAACTTGCCTTTATCAATTTTAATGGACTTATTTTTAATGATTTGGGGCGAAGTGCCCCAGGGTTGTCTCAGGATTTTTAGAATTTAAGTAATTGAGAGGTGAGTCAATAGTGACCTAGCATTCCCTCTTGAAAAGAATGAAAACAACAATTTTTGAAAACAAATTTTTGTGCAATCCAATAACAAAATGTTTGTGCAGTGCTTTATAAATGCCAATGTTAATGGGATGATTGGAGGGTCTTTCATTTCCCCCTGGCGTCTCTGTCCAGAAAACCACACTTGTAGCTTTGCCTGCTCCGACACGGAGACCCAATACACACCAATGGAATCACAAAGATGAAGCTAACAGGCTAACGGGCAAAGCTAACTGCGGGCTAGCACCACTTAAACAATATTTGCAGCCAAGTTTGAGTGAAAAAAATAATTAATTCCATTGTGTCATTGGATGTCAGTGTAGTATTTACTCTTACAGACAATTAATGATTAAAAAACCACAACATGCTACGACACCTGCAGTGGCGCTTATGGCCTTTAGGGGCATAAGTTTCTTAGTACTGCTTTAAAGATTGTTGTTTTAATTCTTATCTGCATTTGTTCTCATTTCAATATTCATCCATTCTCATATTCAATATTAGCTCTATTTATTCTCACCCACACTCATCCTAATAAATCATGAAACCATTGATTTATCAGGATGCAGTTAGCTAAAAATAGAGGCTTGTTTAACTCCCCTTACTGCTAGCGGAAAGTGCATGACATGAGCAGGTGGAGCAAACCGCACGGTTAAGCTCGCTTGCATTACAAGTGGGTCTCGGCGGTTCAGTATTTAGCGAGCGTGAATTGAACGCACAGATGTCAGGACGGGACACGCTGCGGCACCGATCAGGAGTGCGTCTGAAACTGGGGCAGCGGCGGCTCCGTGTCGCGCTGATAGGGTTTCGAAGCTGGATGCTATTACCCAAAATGGAAGTCTCGTAACACTCCGTTCCACATCAAATAAGTTTCATTTTAAAAGGACGGGATTTTGATTCATCAAAGTGTGCTTCTCAGAGGGCACGGTACAGCGGCTCTCCGGGAAGGGCCTCGCGACCAAATCCCCCTCATTGTGGGATGAAGTAATTGTACTGTAGTTTGAGGGGCTTGTTAGTGTGATGGACTGAACTGTCGACTTAGAAGGCTTAAGGAATGACACTGGACGTGCAGGGTTGATATTTGTGGATTGTAAATATAGGCTGGTGTGTGTGGAAGTTCGTTTTTATGATAACGTTGGCCAGTAAAGTGGAGACAAATGTGAACGATTGATGTCGTGTTTGCCACCCACTGCTGACAAATTTCCCTAAAGGGACAATAAAGGATAACTTAAAGGTCCATTATGGAACTTTATATGTGGGGGGAAAAAAGTAGATATTAGTGCGTGTTTGACCTTGTGGTGACCAAGAGGCTGTATGAGTGATGGCGACTTCACTTTCCATCACAGCGGTCTCTTCAATGCTCCAGGATCAATTGTTTTGTTGGTTTTCTGGTGAGAGTCAGCAAGAAAACCTTCCAAACTGATCCTTGAGCGTCCTATAGATCGCTGTGATGGAAAGTCAAGGCGCCATGCGGACCACTCATACAGCCACTGGGTCAAATACGCACAAATATCAACTTTTCTCCGCACATAAAAAGTTGCATAATGCACCTTTTTTTATATAATGCAAAATCGACTTTTTGGAGCTTTTAACCATGTTGTTATGCTATCTCCTAATCAAAAACACCCCCAGAGTGTTTTTTCTGTGACCGTCACTTCACTGATGGATGTTTGGTGAACCTTTGCCAGAACCAAAGTGGATTAAACTCTTATAACCAGCGATGATGGAGCGGCCAGAGCAGTGGTGAGTCAAAACGCGTGTTAGCTTGTGTGTTAGCGTGTGTGTTAGCTTGTGTGTTAGCTTGTGTGTTAGCGTGTGTGTTAGCGTGTGTGTTAGCGTGTGTGTTAGCTTGTCTGTTAGCTTGTGTGTTAGCTTGTGTATTAGCGTGTGTGTGAGCTTGTGTGTTAGCTTGTGTGTTAGCGTGTGTGTGTTAGCGTGTGTGTTAGCTTGTGTATTAGCGTGTGTGTGAGCTTGTGTGTTAGCTTGTGTGTTAGCTTGTGTGTTAGCTTGTGTGTTAGCGTGTGTGTTAGCTTGTGTGTTAGCTTGTGTGTTAGCTTGTGTGTTAGCGTGTGTGTGAGCTTGTGTGTTAGCTTGTGTGTTAGCTTGTGTGTTAGCGTGTGTGTGTTAGCGTGTGTGTTAGCTTGTGTATTAGCGTGTGTGTGAGCTTGTGTGTTAGCTTGTGTGTTAGCTTGTGTGTTAGCGTGTGTGTTACCTTGTGTGTTAGCGTGTGTGTTAGCTTGTTTGTTAGCGTGTGTGTTAGCTTGTGTGTTAGCGTGTGTGTTAGCGTGTGTGTTAGCTTGTGTGTTAGCGTGTGTGTTAGCTTGTGTGTCAGCTTGTGTGTTAGCTTGTGTGTTAGCTTGTGTGTTAGCGTGTGTGTTAGCTTGTGTGTTAGCGTGTGTGTTAGCTTGTGTGTTAGCTTGTGTGTTAGCGTGTGTGTTAGCTTGTGTGTTAGCGTGTGTGTTAGCGTGTGTGTTAGCTTGTGTGTTAGTGTGTGTGTTAGCGTGTGTGTTAGCTTGTGTGTTAGCGTGTGTGTTAGCTTGTGTGTTAGCTTGTGTGTTAGCGTGTGTGTTAGCGTGTGTGTTAGCGTGTGTGTTAGCTTGTGTGTTAGCTTGTGTGTTAGCTTGTGTGTTAGCGTGTGTGTTAGCGTGTGTGTTAGCTTGTGTGTTAGTGTGTGTGTTAGCCATTTTTGAAGCTGTGTTGCAGACGTCAACTCCTTGTAATTGCGTTGTGAAGTAGCTGCACTTTTTGCTGTGATATTTATATTTCTGCTACAGCTAAAGTTGCATCGGCTGCATCAACTCAGCGAGAGGGGGCGGAGTTAACTGAATCGAAGCGTCTTGTCCTCCGGGTTTGAAAAATACCTCCAGAAAATACTTATATTTATCACAAAAAATACTACTCCATAGTGGTAGAGGTACAATATATCATATAAATGCCTATACTTTCCTTTGGAGTGGCTAAAATAACATGATACAGATCCTTTAAAGTAGCTTTGTAACCATGTCAATGAAAGGCGCATATTGGACCTTTTTAAGGTCCAATAATTTTCCATAATATTACTGTGAATGCACTGTACACTGGCCATACAGCTGCAGTACAATATTAGTGTGACATTCTGTATTTCCACTGAAACAGAAAAATGAAGTTATAAATTATAGAAGGTCACGCTCCCGTTAATGGCCAGAGACGAGAAGAAAAATTGATTTGCCAATTGATTGCATCCTTCTTGAAAATGTCAGCATCACGGCGAAGAGCGAGGCCACCTCCGCTTCCATTATGCTATTGTTAGTTCTCAATCATTCAGGAGGTTTCCAAGCCGTCATCTGTTTTAGTGTTTAGGACGTTTTGTCAGATCCAAGAAACTCTGTCCGGCTGCCGTGAGATTGTTTTGACGAAGCCTCTCGAGGTGAGACGTGAACCCACACCCCCAGCACTAAAACAACACAGTACAGATGACGGCTCGAGAACCTTTGTCTGCGCTGCCATTGGAAACGGCCCAAACTCCTCTCGAGTTTGGCCTAACATTCACCCCGAGTCTTCACTTTTCTGAAACATTTCATCAGCTGCTACTTTCAATCCGTCCAAAGACTTTTGGTGTGTGTTCTGTGTGGACATCTCATGCTGTGTGTGAAATATGGAACTATAGTCGACCGTGCAGTGTTTTACCAGGGGAACAATTTATCTGTGCGCCCCGGGCTACTGCAGGAATGGTTGACACACATATATTATTAAAAAAAGGCAATGACAAAAGTAACTTGGACAGAGGAGGACTGGATGGACTCTGTCGGAGGTTGTACCCGCCCCGTCAGCACTCTGAAACTTTTCCCTTTTTTAGTGCGCCGTCCCACGGAAAAGGTTTCTAGGCCAAACGAGTCACGCAGAAATCGCAGCGCACAGCAAAGTCCGGATAAGACCGACAAACGTGCTAACGAAACAATACTGTATTTGTTTTAAGGGGAGACACTACAGGCAAAACTCAATTTTTTCAGTTTTCAGGTTTTGGGCCAAATTGGTCTCTGAACATATAAGCTTTCACCTGGTAATAGAAAATATGCCTAATCTTCACAATAACATGTTTAAATATTGAGCTGATTCAATGTTCCCCCATAGACTTGTATGGGACAATGCAATTTCAAGGGCCTTTTTCTCAAAACACATTTTTCTGTCATTGTGGCGACACTATGTCCACGTCAGTCGGACCTAAAGACTTCACATTTTCCAGCCTTGGACTGAACAATATTTGGAAGATTTTTTCAGAGGGATTTTTTATTGTTTAATCCCTAAGCCCCATTTATTGAGTTTTGTATGTCAAAAATTAAGGCGAAAATTATTTTTTTTACAAAATTTTCCACTAAAAAACAGCTTATTTTAAAACAAAACAATATATCCTAAATCCCCTCTGAGAAAGTCTTGGCAACTCATTCATCAATAAAATGAAACCATACATTTGAATGCAGCTCTATCCATTATTCAGATTTCGTTGCCGAAAAGATGGGAAATTTGGGGCATTTGTAGGCATAAAACACCTTGTTCTTATATGAAAAGATAAAATGACAGAAAACTTGAAATGTATTTTTTTCTCACATTTATGCCAGTTAATCTACAGCAAAAGTTTCATATTGATGTCTGTAAATATACGTTTTTTCCCTATTCGCCTGCAGTGTCTCGCCTTAAGAGTATAGTTGATTCCGATCAGATCCAGTAGCAGTATTGATATATTCACAGTAGCGTTTTTTTCTGAACGGATCTTTGAAATGAACGGATCCTAAAGACTTGGCTCCCATTTTTTTTACTGACAGTTTAAATGTGAGATAAGTTTCGTGCTCCCTGCATGAAATAACAACTGTATTCAAGCAAAAAATTATAAAAAAAAAAAAAAATTTCATTGCCATTGGCTTATAAATATTGTGTTGTTGTCTTCAAGCATCAAAATATTTTGAACTATTGCTTGCTATAGTTGAAGGTATTTGGTCAGGGGTCGGCCGTTTACGTCTCTTCAGCCTCCTTGTAGTGGCAGACTTTGTCTCACTGGCGCAGTCACGAGTATATGCCCAAACTGGGAGCTGGCATGAACACAATCAATAGTAAAAGAACTTCTGTTGTGAAATACTTGGAGAGCATATTGCACACTATGACGCGCTGGGCCGACCTCAGCATGTTCAGGTATACAGTTGTGTTTTGAAACTATTATAGTCAGAAAGGCACTTATAAGCCTTTATTTGCAGTTAATATCCTATGTTAGTGTTTCCCCCAGTCCCTCTCCCATCTCCCCCTGTCCCGTACTCAGCTTCGCACGGAGAGTGGAATGGACACAGAGTAGACAACACTGAAGTCCAAACTTTAGCCTGGCACAAGTAGAGGAGTCATAATAGATCCAAGAGGAAAGTCCTGCCTAAAGTTTGGACTTAAGTGATATCTATAGAGTCTGTGTCAATTTTAGGTGGATTGTTGTCGAATAAAAAGTGGCTAAAAATCTGGAGATGGACGGACTACATTTATGGATTAGTTTAAGTTTGTAGAGATCTTGATTTTTGCTGAAATGTTAGTGTGGCTTTGAATTCTCATATGTTTAGGGAGGTTTTGAATTGGTGTTAATGACACTCTTTTGCGCTGGCACAAAGTGAGCAGGATGATGTTCTTTCTTAATTATAAACTATTGTGTTTACTCTGTCCAGACTGTGGCTTGTGTATAGAAATTTCTGCAAATACTTTTTTTCGAACTTGTACAGCACCATGGGGGAGTCGGGTCTGAATGGAAATGTCACCTCCACAGTCTGTTGTGTGTTTCTTTATCCCCTGTGGCAGAGAAGATTTTTCATGAATTTCAGAGTTAAATTTGTACAAAATTAGTTTTTACTGCCAATCTTAATATAATAAATAAGCATTATTATAAGCATAATCTGACCTCATCTGTCCCCCTGCTCCTAATCTAAACCCAACTCCTGACTGTTCTCCGAAAACTAACCTTAACTATTACATGAAAAAAGCATTTTACTGTTTTTTTTTTTTTTTTTTAATTGTTTCATTTTAGTTTGGGCAGGGAAACAGTGGAGGTCATTTCCTGTGTGGTCATGTGACTCTTCAGAGAACGCTGCTCCTGTCGCCATGGGAACCTGTTCATTGTTAATGTGCATTCAAAATCAAATTGACCTATGACCTTCTGATGCCATGGCAACAGAATGTACATATAAGGAAGTTGGGTGTTCCGTGCTGATGTCATCCTTATCTTAGATTCTAGCCACTTCTGACTGTTCACACATAACTCATTCCCAGGTTAAGATCGCAGCTGCGCAGCGTGTTGTAAGCCAAAGATTTTGACTTTTTTCACATTTTCCCTGTACCGCACAGCACCAGAGTGAACATAGCAAGTGGATTTCTCCGCAGTGAGATTATTATAGTCTTATCTCTTAACGTAAGACATTCGCAAGATGAACAACGCACAATCCGCTGTGACGCAGACCTCACCAAGCAGCAAGATGAGACGACTTCAACGAAGGAATCTGGAACGAGAGGAAAAAGCAGCCCGAGCTCCAGCCCCAGCCCCAGCTCCAGCTCCAGTTAGCTTGGCGAGCACCGATGTATTACTGGAAGCGTTTTGTGAAACAGTGATGGAAACGTCTCACGCACTGGGGACTCCTCTACATGATACAAAAGAAACCCCTCTACAGGACACTACAGGATTTAATGTTATGGAGGCAGGTCAAAGCCAACCCTCCCGAGGGGATCTTCGTAAACAAATACAGCTTTTGAAAACACAGCTAAAGCAGCACGCAAAAAAGCTTGGAGACATAGACGAGATCATTGAAAGAAGCAAAAAGGATCATGCAGGCACCTTCACTAAACGGATGGAAACGACCAGAGAAACAATGCAGAAAGACTTTGACGCATTAAACGTAAAACTTACAGCCACAGAAGAGAAACTAAAAAGTCAGGAAAACAACGCACAATCCGCTGTGACGCAGACCACACCAAGTCGTAAGATGAGACGGCTTCAACGAAGGGCTCTGGAACGAGAGGAAAAGGCAGCCCTAGCTCCAATCCCAGCTCCAACCCCAGCTCCAGCTAGCTTGGCGAGCACCGATGTATTACTGGAAGGGTTTTGTGAAACAGTGATGGAAACTCCTCTACAGGACACACAGGGGACTCCTCTACAGGACACTACAGGATTTAATGTTATGGATGCAGATCAAAGCCAAGCCTCCCGAGAGGATCCTCTTAAACAAATACCGCTTCTGAAAGCACAGGTAAAGCAGCACGCAAAAAAGCTTGGAGACATAGATGAGATCATTGAAAGATGCAAAAAGGAGAATGAAGGCGCCGTGACTAAACAGATGGAAACGATCAGAGAAACAATGCAGAAAGACTTTGACGCATTAAACGTAAAACTTACAGCCGCAGAAGAGAAAGTAAAAAGTCAGGAGACAGCCCTAGCTCCAACCCCAGCTCCAGTTAGCTTGGCGAGCACCGATGTATTACTGGAAGCGTTTTGTGAAACAGTGATGGAAACGTCTCAACAGGAAACACAGGGGATTCCTCTACATGGTACACAAGAAAGCCCTCTGCAGGACACACAGGGGACTCCTCTGCAGGACACTACAGGATTTAATGTTGTGGATGCAGGTCAAAGCCAACCCTCCCAAGAGGATCTTCTTAAACAGATACAGCTTCTGAAAACACAGCTAAAGCAGCACGCAAAAAAGCTTGGAGACATAGACGAGATCATTGAAAGATGCAAAAAGGAGAATGCAGGCACCTTCACTAAACAGATGGAAACGACCAGAGAAACAATGCAGAAAGACTTTGACGCATTAAACGTAAAACTTACAGCCGCAGAAGAGAAAGTAAAAAGTCAGGAGAACAACGCACAATCCGCTGTGACGCAGACCACACCAGGTCGTAAGATAAGACGGCTTCAACGAAGGGCTCTGGAACGAGAGGAAAAAGCAGCCCTCGCTCCAACCCCAGCCCCAGCTCCATCTAGCTTGGCGAGCACCGATGTATTACTGGAAGCGTTTTGTGAAACAGTGATGGAAACGTCTCAACAGGAAACACATCCCCTGATGGAAACTCCTCTGAAGGACACACAGGGGATTCCTCTACATGATACACAAGAAACCCCTCTGCAGGACACACAGGGGACTCCTCTACAGGACACTACAGGATTTAATGTTGTGGATGCTGGTCAAAGCCAAGCCTCCCAAGAGGATCTTCTTAAACAAATACCGCTTCTGAAAGCACAGGTAAAGCAGCACGCAAAAAAGCTTGGAGACATAGACGAGATCATTGAAAGATGCAAAAAGGAGAATGAAGGCGCCGTGACTAAACAGATGGAAGCGACCAGAGAAACAATGCAGAAAGACTTTGACGCATTAAACGTAAAACTTACAGCCGCAGAAGAGAAAGTAAAAAGTCAGGAGACAGCCCTTGCTCCAACCCCAGCCCCAGCTAGCTTGGAGAGCAGCAACGTATTACTGGAAGCGTTTTGTGAAACAGTGATGGAAACGTCTCAACAGGAAATACACCCCCTGATAGAAACTCCTCTACAGGACACACAGGGAACTCCTCTACAGGACACACAGGGGACTCCTCAACAGGACACACAGGAAACCCCTCTACAGGACACACAGGAGACTCCTCAACAGGACACACAGGAAACCCCTCTACAGGACACACAGGAGACTCCTCTACATGACACACAGGAGACTCCTCTACAGGACACACAGGGGACTCCTCTACAGGACACACAGGAGACTCCTCTACAGGACACACAGGAAACCCCTCTACAGGACACACAGGGTACTCCTCTACAGGACACACAGGAAACCCCTCTACACAGCACACAGGGGACTCCTCTACATGACACACAGGAATCCCCTCTACAGAGCACACAGGGGACACCTCTACAGGACACACAGGAGACTCCACTACAGGACTCACAGGAGACTCCTCTACAGGACTCACAGGAGACTCCTCTACATGACACACAGGAGACTTATCTACAGGACCCACAGCCCCTGATGTCTAATCTACAGGACTCCCAATCGCAGACTGTGCAGAGGGAACAAACTGAAGCAAACTGTCTACCAACAGTTCATGTTTCTCAACAGGAAGCACAGACCCTAATGGAGACTGTCGAGAAGCATGAAATTGAGACAAATCCTCCTCCGATAAACAATAGATTTAATGTTATGGATGCAGGTCAAAGCCAAGCCTCCCGAGACGATCTTCTTAAACAAATACCGCTTCTGAATAAACAGGTAAAGCAGCACGCAAAAAATCTTAGAGACGTAGACGACATAATCGAAAGATACAAACAGGAGCATGGAGGCGCCGTGACTAAACAGATGGAAATGACCAGAGATGCAGTACAAAAAGACTTCGAAGCATTCAAAGGAAAACTTAACGCTGCAGAAGAGAAAGTAAAAAGTCTCCCGAATAAGCACAACGTCTATCCTCCACGAGAGAGGGGCAGTGTGGGGTCCAAACAACGGTGGTCCTCCAGTGACGTCGAAATGGAGGACTTTTGTCCACACGTAAAGAAACTAGAGTCTGCTCTCTGTGAACAAGAGGAAGTTACAGCAGCTGCTCTGCGCCAAGATGAGACACTGGAGGAAGAGAAATGCAGCGCCTCTTTGCAGTCTCTAGAGAAAATGAAAACCCTGCAGGATAATGCATGTGAACTACAGCTGGAGGTCAATGGACTAAGAAATGAGCTCCATGATGAGAAAAGGGCAAACAGAGAGGCCCAGGACAAAGTCAAAAGTCTGGAGGAGCAGAAAGTTGAGGCAACAACGGTCACTGACAATAACTCTAATGTCATGGATGCAGGAGAAAGCCAAACCTCTCAGGAGGATCTTCTGAAGCATATTCAGTTTCTGAAAACACAGGTGAAGACGCAGCAAGAGCAATACGTCACTCTGCAATCTTTCCACCAGCAGTACTGTGACCAAGAAGGTGAGAGGATGAGTCAGACTTTGAAGAATCACAAAGAACAGCTCCAAACTCGAGACAACATCATAAACGAACTGAAAAAGGAGAAGGCTGCTGACTATGCTCTTCAACGGGACCTTTCTAAGCAGGTGGAGCAATTAAAATCGGCTCTTCTTGAAGAAAAGAAAATCACAGCAGCTGCTCAGAGCGAAGTGGAGAAACAGAGAAGCAGCACCTCCGTCCAGGACCCGGAGAAAATAAACAACCTGCACGATAAAGTGCATAGACTACACATGCAGGTGAATAGATTCAAAGTTCAACTCCGTGAGGAGCAAAAGACATACAGGGAGGCTGAGAGCGAAATTGTCCGTCTGAAAGAAGAGAGATCTGATCTTCTGACTGAAGTAGATTATCTCCACACTTCTCTCACTACTGCATTCATTGAGAAGGCTGACTTAGAGGAGGAAAGGGACGGACTACAGTTGCAGATCAACACCCTCAGATCTGAAATCAGTGAAAAGACGTCAGCTGACCACGAGGCCCTGAGCAAAGTTAAAAGTCTGGAGGCGGAGAAGGCTGGACAGCAGGCAGAAAGAGATGGATTAGTCTTGAAAGTGCACAACCTTGAATCTGTCCTGCTCGAAAAGACTGCAGCTCTGCGAGAGGCCCAGCGCAGAGTCACATCTCTAGAGGAGGAGAAAGGTGATCTGCGGACCTCAGTGGAAACTCTCCAAACAGCCTTAAGCGAGCAGCAAAAAGACACAGAAGTGACCCGCTCCAAAGTGACCGAGCTGGAGCAGGAGGTCAGAGAGCAGAAGGCCACAGCACGAGCCTTAGAGCAGGACTTAAAAACCGTGCGGGACATGTTTAAGACCCTGATCGAGAAATCCGACAGCGCTTTCTCTGCTCTCAGGGCCCAGAAAAAGAAAGGGCAGGACCTCAGCCGTGAAATGGAGCGTCTCAGGGCCGTCCACAGAGAAGAGGTGAGCGCGTTGCAGAGCTCAGAGGAGGGGAAAAGGGCAGCGCTGCAGCGGGAGGTGCAGAAGCTTTCTGACGCTCTGAAGGCTTCACAGGAGAACAAGTCTGCCCTGCTCACACGCAACCGCGAGCTTCAGGACGTGCTTCAGGAGACGGAGAAACGGCGTCAGAAGAAGAAGGGCTGGTTTAGGCTTTTCTCCAATCCTAAACCACAGCGTTGAAGGCTAAACTAAACAATTTGAATCACAATTAGACGTCCAAAAACAAAACTGACACTAAAATATTAAAAAGAACTCCCACACACACCAAACACATGCAAAAGGTTCCTGTTAGCTCCTTCTGTTCATCTTGGACAAGGAAAATGAAAGCTTTCCACACGTCTTAGATGTTTCTGCACCTGCTAACGCCAAGCCTTCCCAGAGGTGACAATGCTCTTGGTGACATGGTGATGAGGTAGAGGTCAGGCGTATGGACACACCAGGTCTGTCCGACTGACCACAGCTGCAAAAACACCATGTCCACAGGAGCGGTGAAACCTGTGAGCATGGCGTGTCATCAGCAGGTAAAGAAAGGTCTGAGACTTGTGTGAGCAAAAGAATTGGCTACTATTTCAACCAAGAACCAAAAAAAAACATAAAAATCATCCAATTCTCTTCTTCAAAGGGCCACAGATGTAAAGTCCCATCAGATGGTAGATTGGGTAGTGACATACTACCCAATCTACCATCTGATGGGATGGTAGATCTGATGGGATCTACCATCCCATCAGATGGTAGATTGGGTTGTGACATACTCTCCAATCTACCATCTGATGGGACTTCACATCTTCAGCCCTTTGAAGAAGAGAACTGGATGATTCGATGATTGAACGTTGGGCAGCTACGTATGAAAATGTCCAGATTAATTGATTGAACTTCTGTGTTTTTAATTGGCAACTATCCCTTTGTAATGGACCAAGTAAAAGGCAGGGACAAAGGTGTTTAAAAAAAGGAAATTTACTTAATTTAAAAATATTGATTAACAAAGGCTTACGAAAACAAGTCAAAAACAAAACTTACAAAAATTTGGGCCCAACTTAACAGTAACTGAACTCAAAACCAACTGACTCCTCCTCCTGCTCACTGGTGGATGAGCCGACCTATCAGTGGGTAGCGGTTATATATAGGAGTGGCAGACTCATTTGAAACATGACCTGAGGAAGATCCACTGGGATCGAAACGTTGTCTTAATAAATGCAGTCCTTTTGAAGTAAGTGTGCAGGCTTTTTCTTTATTCACAGTGAACCGCAGTAGCCTTGCACCTTGTGATGTGCGTATGTTTTTGCTGTTTGAACTATTCATTAGAACGCCTGGATTCAGAGTCTGATGGACATTACAAAAGTTAGAATGGCTATGGGGAAAACCATGACACGAGCAAGTATCTCCTTTGGCAAGTGCAGGACACATATGCTCAAAATAAGTCCACGGTAGTAATAGGGATATGCAAGAAGCCTTCCCGCAGACGTACGCATAATCAAAATCCCCCAAAAGTCCATTTTGCATAATAAATCCTTTTAAATTCCAAACAGGAACAGTAATAAAGTCTCCTCCAGTTGCTTTCCGCCCCGTGCCCATGCTCAACGCGGCAAATCCAAACAGGTTCACGCAGTAAAACTTTAATTTGCTGTTATTTCCGGCGAAGTGGGGCGAGGTGAACTGTGACGGCGTGTTGTAAACAAACACCCAGGAGCGGATATGACAAGGCGGATCTGGAGCGGGGCGGACGGAGACGCGGCGCTAACGTTTGCACCGCGAGAGCTACACCGGCGAGAGCATGAATATTTAACGCGCGATCAGGGGAGACCTCCATTATAGCGAGCGCTGAGCTGTAATGTCACGCCTCATTACGGGAAGCGGACACTATGGTTCAGCGGCCGCTCAGCAGCAGCCGACCGACGGGCCGACTGTGCGGGCTAAACATATGCAAACAGCTACCTGCCATCTCACGCAGGCCTGCCCGTGGGAAACAGAGCGGGGCAGGGAAACAAAACAGCTACAGAACCTGGGGAGATCGCCTAATACCCAAGAGTACATCATAAAAACTAGATGAACTAAGTGTTTTTTTAAAGTTATGGTAGTAGTAAAAAGTACTGTACTAAAACTAGGACAGGTATTTGAATAAATGAAATGAAATTTGGAAGCCACAACGCAGTCATATTAATGAAACAAAAGACGACGACGACGACTTGAGGACAAAGCAAAATGCTTCTGTGATTCCCCGTTTATAAATTGATTTAAAATATCTGTATCATGCTCCATCCATCCATCCATTTTCTTCTGCTTTATCCGGGGCCGGGTCGCGGGGGCAGCAGTCTCAGCAGAGATGCCCAAACTTCCCGATCCACACACACCTCCTCCAGCTGTTCTGGGGGGACCCCGAGGCGACACCAGGCCAGCTCGGAGACATAGTCCCACCACCATGTCCTGGGCCTTCCACGAGGCCTTGTCCCACTAGGACATGCCTGGAACACCTCCCGCGGGAGGCGACCAGGAGGCATCCGGAACAGATGCCCGAGCCACCTCAGCTGGCTCCTTTCGACGTGAAGGAGCAGCGACTCTACTCCGAGCTCCCATTCCCACTCCCATTTTCTCCATGACATTAGCTGTAGGTAAGAAAATAGAACAGGCGTGTCCAGAGTAGGTTAGAAAGAGCTCCTTCTTCACAGCTTCCAGTGCAAACATGACATCTGTTCAGATGCTCAGGAGTGCGGATTCGTAAATTAAAATCAGACAGACGTCGGGCTCTTCCTGTTTGACACTATGACGTTTTTTACGTCACAACTCAGTGGTTTTCCAGGAGAGGGTGGAGCAGCTGCTCACAGAGCAGGATTCAGGAGGATTGCTGAGAACTGTGTGTTATAGGAAATAGCAAAACAACATGGCTAAAAGCTCAAAAAAGTCAATTTTGCATGATGTAAGACCTTAAAAAGTCCAACTGGAACTGCATTTCCTGTTGGGAGAAAGAAATAGTAATAATCCTGGCATGAAAGGTGAATTTTGCACATTTTTATGTGAATTTGTTTTATATTTGTGTGTATTTGACCTTGTAGTGACCCAGTGGCTGTATGAGTGGTCAGCATGGCGCCTTTACTTTCCATCACAGTGGCCTCTACAGCGCCCCAGGATCAAATGTTCGGAAGGTTTTCACTGCTGATAGACCGTCTCTGCAGAAAATCTTCCAAACAATTGATCCTGGAGCGTCGTAAGGGCCACCATTGTGTTGAAAAGTGAAGAAGCCATGCTAACAACTCATACAGCCACTGGATCACAACAAGGTCAAATACGCACAAACATCACATTTTGTTGTTGTCCGCATTAAGAGTTGCATAATGCGCCTTTAAAATGACAGCACAAAGAGGGTCTCTCACATGACTTGTGTTCATCGATGACATTTGCTTGACACCAGTTTATCCAATCCTGCTCAACAGTGTTTACATTTCACTTAGCACTAATCTGTACCTTACACCAAACATAATGTCGGCTCATTCACGCATTCAGTTGTTTATAATGTGTTTCTCAGAAGAGGAAGAAGAGATTTCCTCAGTCTCAAACAATCCCGTATGACACACCTGCCACCTCACCTCTGGATTACGTCATTGATTTGGAGGAAGATGCCACTGACTCCATTTATATTCCATCAATAATCGAGTTACGGTCAATATTCCGCTCTCTGAAACATTTGGAGTAACCCGTTTACATGCGGGAGCAGACTGTTAGTCCTGTATACATGGAAAGTGTAAGCTATTGGGATATTAAACTACACGGAGAACATCATGGCGCTATCTCGGTGCGTTCTACCATCAACAAAAGACATTACAGGATATTCATGTCTTTCACCACACTAGTAAAGTCATCGGTCTCCTCCTCGCTCCTAAATGGTGCTGTGTCTGGGTTTTGCCATGTTTAGCTTGGCTTCTTGTGTACTTCTGAAGGCGTCTCATAAGTACTTCCTGTATTCATACGACCAAGATTCCTTTCGGATAGAACATGTGCATAACATAGGGATATGGGCCCGGCTACATGACTAAATATTCGGGTTAGAAAAGAAGTAGGGGTCATATGCAGATTTTTGCTGCCGTATACATGGCCGTGCGCAACCTGGTTATTGCAAATATCCCGGTTATGTAGCAGGCTTCAGTTTCAAGTTCATCTGATGCCTAATGATCATTTTATTTGAGTGAAACAGCAATTCTGATGAAGAAATGTTGTGCAGAAAATTATTTTTAAGGAAGTGACATAGATACACTGCAAAAAGTATTTAACTAGATCAGTATAAACGTCTCAATTTGTCCTAGATTTTTTCACTTGTTCTGAGATGTTTCTGACTCGTTTCAATACATTTCGTCCTTATTTCAGGTCATTTTCTTTGCCAATGGGGAAAGAAAATTGGTCTTATCTCATTGGCAATTTTACTTTCTTATTTCAAGCGAGATTTCCCCTAAAACTGGTCTGAAATGTCCTCAAACAAGCAAAGTAAACTTGGTCCGATCAGGAAGAGTGTCTAAATGAGTGAAAACCGCTCAAAACAAGATACATTTCCTCAATTCAAGTCATTTAAAGCAGTACTAAGTAACTTGTTTACCTTAATAAATCCTTCCCGTAGTCCCTGTGGGGGTAATACAAGTGTTTATGGGATGATTGGAGGGTCTTTCATCTCCCCCTGGTGTCTCTGGCCAGAAAACCATGTTTGCAACTTGACTGCCACTGGTCCGGAGAAAGCAATACACACTAATGGAATCACGAAGAAGAAGCTAGCATGCTAACGGGCAAAGCTAACTGCGGGCTAACGTCACTTTAAACAGTATTTACAGCCAGGTTTGAGTGAAAAAAAATATTTCCATTGTATAATTGGATGCACAGTAACCCTCTCTCCCTTCGCCTTTCCTGTCAGCGTAGTATTTACTCTCCAAGACAATTAAAAATCGTAACTTGCTACTACACCTGCAGTTGCGCTTATGGCCTCTAGGGGGAAGAGTTACTTAGTACTGCTTTTAGCCAATGCTTGATATTTACTTTTTGTAGTGTAAAGGTAACATTCTGAAGCAGTTTGACTCATTTCCCATTGACTTAACGTGGTCAGCACGCCAACAGTTTAAAATCCTTTGCCTTCACTTCCTATCAGAGTCCAATAAGGAACTGAAACTACAAACATCACAAAAATGACCAAACTAAAGAAAGCGGAATACAAACATTTGCAAAATCTTCTATATAATTGTCTTAACTATGTTTCAGCAAAAATTGTGTAATGTGTCATATGTACTTTATATGTTTTTTATTTACCAGGTAAGTCCACTGAGAACAAATTGTACTTAAAGAGGGGGTATTCTGCTTTTTTCAATCACATAGCACCAGTCTATATCACACTACAATGATGACCAAACCTTCTGTTGGTCTGTAAATGCAGTAAATTAGAATAACTGCCTTGTATAAAATTGCTCTCTCAAAATGGCTGTAGTGAATGTCTTGAAATAGGCCTCTGTCTCTTTAAGAACCTCTGACCCTTTCCGACACGCCCCCTCCACACGCTGGCTGTGGTTACTCGGAAGCTCGGGGGCGTCTCCAGGAGGTGGGGGCGTTCCTAGGAGGACTCAGGCAAACCTATCCCTAAAATGGCCGCCATCAGAGTTTTTACAGATTACTCAAAAGTACGTGAATGCTCCAGGGCAACACTTCAGGCATGTTTTTAGTGAGGGAATGACATAATAACACGATGTAAAGCTTGAAAAAGTCGATTTTGCATAATACCCCCCCTTTAAGTATAGAATAGGAATCAGTCTAGGCACAGGGTCATGATGTCCCCTGACTCAATAAGGCATTTGGTTTTATGTTTGTGACGTCGCATTCGGGGATTGGATGACCGCAATGGGACGCAACCACGCTTCGCCATGTCAGTCGTGCGTGTCAATGGGCTAAGATCAGCACAAACTGTAAAATACAATGCAATCATAACAGGCTACTGAGTGTGAAGGTGGAACAGTCGATCAATGAATATGTCAGCTTTTATTGATGAAATACAGTAGAAAGCTGTGCAACGTTTACTCAGAGCCCGGCCGAACTCTGACAAAGCCAGTGGTTCGGCCAGTGGTTCGGCCTGATCTCCTGTTCCATCGGATACCTGCGGAGCCCCCTGAACACAGCCGTACGTATGAATCAATACGGATTGGGGCAGACATATTGAGCGCCGAGCGGCCGCCTCAGTGCCTTCTGTTCACTGCTCCGTGAAGATGTGCGGTCTGCGATGGAGATAATCACATTCGGAGAGCGGCATACGGTAGATGGGAGGCTGACAGCTTTTGCACTTTATTACAGCTGGAGAGTCGTCCTGTTAAGTGTTTTGATTACTTTACCTGCTTACCCGCAGCTTTGTGATCTGAAGAACGAGGAGGCTGTGGCTGTGTCCGAACGTCCAGGGTCACCCATCGAACTCAAACACTCGGCTCACGACTTCTCCCTGTGAAGTCAATTAAGCTGCGAAGACATTTGTCGTGAAGACCAAAAGGCTTCCATGACAGTGGCTACAGTGGCTACGTAGACCCCAACTCAGGGGTAGGCAAGTTTGTGTCGCGGAGGGCCAATTTTCATCACTGCCAAATCACCGAGGGCCGAACCATTGAAGCCCAAAGAAACATTTTCTGCAACTGCCATAGTTTTTTTTAATTTTTTTTATTTTTTTATTTGATAGGGACAATGCATATTGATGAACAGTTGCCCATGAGCACTGTAAATATGCCAGATTATAGCGGGGATGCTAGTTTCCATCTGTAGTCCCTCGGCAGGCAGCACATGCACAATTTACAATCAACATAATGTGACAACAATAAATGCAGTAACAATTAAAAGTGTTCACAGGCCTGGTTTTCCTTTAGCCACAGTTTAAAACGTGCTTTGAAAGTGGCCAGAGTTGGAGTCTCTCTGACTGATAAAAGGAGACTGTTTCAGTACTTGGTGCCTTTTACAGAGTCACAGTCTGTCCAAAAGAGGTTCTCCTGTGTGGAACCTCACAGAGAGCACAGTCTGTCCAGAGGAGGTTCTCCTGTGTGGAACCTCACAGTCTCCTCGAGCTGATGCCCTGGTGCCCGTGATCCCACTAACCGACTTTGGCTTGATGAAATCCTGCAATTTTACATTATACATGATGTAACGGGATGTTCTGCCAGGATTTCTTTTTTTAAAACCTCTTACCCCCAGAATGCATTTTCCAGTTCAGCTTTACCCAAATCTAAAAACTTCTCGACTGCAGAGCAACAGCGACATTTGAAAGCGAAGGCCCTCAAAACGGTAACTTTTTTGTCAATTTTTTTGTCCTGTTTTCTCATCACTTTATTCTCGCTCTTTGTCAGTTTTGTGTTCTACTACTGTCGCTTTTCTGGCGTGTTTTTGTCGCTCTTGTGTTGCGTTTTTGTCGTTTTTTTCGTCACGGTGTTGTCGTGTTTTCATCCACTTTTTCGACGCTTTTTTTCAAGAAGCTTTTTAGATTTGGGTAGAGCCAAACTGGAGAACATGTGCGCGGTTCAGGAAGGGGTTAAGAGGTTAAAAAAACATACTCCAGGCGATTTTTGAATCCAAAATGTTTATGAATAGTAACATTTTGTATTGTATATTATAGGTAAGGCAACTTTATTTGTACCGCGGATTTCGTACACAAGGCAACTCAACTTATGCTGTTTTTACACACAAAAGCAAAAAGCGGTTCATCTTCCCCACTCCCCCCCCGACTTCAGCAAGTATTTCATGTCTTACTTGCTTTTATTATCATGAATCGACTTTTTCAAGCTTTACATCATGTTATTATGTCATTCCCTCATTAAAAACATGGCTGAAGTGTTGCCTTGGCACATTCACGTATTTTTGAGTAATCTGTAAAAACTCTGATGGCGGCCATTTTAGGGATAGGTTTGCCTGAGTCCTCCTAGGAACGCCCCCACCTCCTGGAGACGCCTCCGAGCTTTCGTCACCAGCCGAGTAACCAACCACTGCTCCTCAGCAGAACCCCCTCCCCACTGATGCCACAGACAGCGTGTGGAGGGGGCGTGTCTGAGGGTCAGAGGTTCTTAAAGAGACAGAGGCCCATTTCAAGACATTCACTACAGCCATTTTGAGAGAGCAATTTTATACAAGGCAGTTATTCTAATTTACTGCAGTTACAGACCAACAGAGGGTTTGGTCATCATTGTAGTGTGCTATAGACTGGTGCTGTGGGACTGAAAAAAAGCATAATACCCCCTCTTTAAAGGGGATTTTACCATGACATGATCGCCGGACAGACAGGTACTGCACACTCAAACCACACAATATTGTAGGGTGTTGTTAAAATACCTGGGAGAGAGGCAGGAGGGAGGAAAACGCGAGGTTAGCATTAAGCGTCGGGGAAAGGTGGTAAAACTATTCCACTTATCACCAAAGAAAGAGCGGCTTAAACGAGTGATGTTCTCCATTCTGACATGAATTAAGTCTAATCTCACCTCTAATCTTTCCACCATCAGCCTAAAACGGCAACCCTGTTTGTAAGGACAACAATGAGCAAATGGACGACTAAAAATAATAATCTGTGGAATAAGCCACACGTGCGTGAGTAGCCTCAAACCATGGTCATTTTGTCCTTCCAGTCACTGGCGAAGAGATGAGACTCACCTCTTCACAGGAAAGAGGAATAAGGTCAGGTCCATCATCTTTTCAAACATCACTCTTAAACTCCATTCACATGAAAAGGTGCCACGCTGTCACTGTGGTAAGATAGATATTAATGATGTTTTCATTTGTAGGGGTTGGAGATGAACCCAGCGATGAGGGCACGGCAGGGACTTGGCCCTGGTTTGATGCCATTCACGAGCGGCACTGAACCGAGCACCAGCCGCACAGAACTGGGCACCAGCACATCCACAAGAGCACGGGGGGGAGTTACTTGCATCACAAATCACTAACAACTTCAAAAGGACAATGAAATAATCAACTTGTAACTGTCCTGTGTTGAACAGATACAAAGCCGTGGGGCAGAGGAGTGACACATCTGCAGACACCGCTCCTTCCCCTCGCTGCTCAAATCCGAATAAGCATAAAACTCAATTTCACAAATCAAAGCCTGCAGTGACATTGCAACTCTAACCACTGTATAGGAAAATATGGTTCTATGGTAGCTTGATAGAAACTTGTCTGATTGGCCTCCAAAAGTTGTGATTTAAGCTACCTGTAATGTCTTTATTCTGTAGACCAGTGGTTCCCAACGTTTTTTGTCTTTCGTACCCCTTTGGCCTTTCGGTGGTCAACTGTGTACCCCCTACCTCAAGGGTGTTACAGTTTATTTAGAAAGTAATTACTTAAAAGTGGTATTTGTAAGAAAAAGGACAATGTTGCAGTCAAAATAAACCTTAAATTCTCCCAAAGCAACACATTTGACTGAAAAATATAGCTTTTCCTATAAAAATTACGTTACATTTTCCCCTTTTTTCAATCTGAAATAGTTCCAAGTACCCCCTGCTAGGTCTTCAAGTACCCCCAGGGGTTCCCGTACCCCTGGTTGGGAAACACTGCTGTAGACCATGCACACTATTACCTTTAAAATGAGTAAAGTGAACCGTATTCGAAAGTAACAGTTGTTGTTAGCCACATGTCACTTTGACAGTATTTATCTAGTGGTTTAAGCCCCAATCCTTTTTGTACATCAATAGAGGAGTTTGCATATTTATTAGTTCATGTAATATTATTAAAATATACTGAGTTTGTGATTGTATATCAACCTATTTAACTTTTAACTATTTAACTATTGCTAGGCCAGCCATTCACAGCTTAGCTACTGGGAGGTGGTAAGTCCCTGCATGCCTTGTACAAAGGACCACATACTGTAAAACTCATTCAACTTTAGCATTGCCATCAAGTAATGCTAATGTGAAAATGGACACCCAAAAAGCTAAGAGCTAATCAACAGGGGACCATAACCCACCGCCCTGGGCAAAGATACTTAGCATAAAAACAAGCAAAAATGGCTCAAATAAAACTAATTCCCGCTGACATCTTCCAAAAGGTGAAGGCGGGCAATATCACCACAAAACAGGTGGCCTGTCAACAATAAACAATGTTCATTTATACATATGTTTACATATATATATACACTTGAAGGAACATGTCATCCTGCAAAACTATCAGCGGGGCTGTGAGGTGTCGGCCTTTTGACAGTCCAACTTATTATTTTTGAATCATAACGGAAAAAGAAAATTATAATTAGAATACATTGCATTTGTGAACTAGTCTTGTCCTAGTTATCATCCAAACAAACGAACAAACAATTTTGTTACCTTGTATCAATGTAAAACCTCGTGCCTCTAAAATGTTTCCATGCACAGAAAGGAACCAGCAGAACCCTGGGAGTCCTCGGCCGCAAGCAAACCAGAAGCATAGCTCTCCAGAAGTTGACTCTTTAGTCTCCTTTTAAATATAGTTAAAGTAGGAGATTGTTTTAAGTTGTCTTCCAACTCATTCCATAGGTTTGGACCACTGAAGCTAGTACATTTTAATTTCCTATATTTCCCTGTTAACAGAACGGGTGAGTATAACAGAATGAGTTTGCATAATCTAGGATTTAACCTGTTTACAACATTATACATAGTACATGCATTATGATTTAGGAGGCCACATCTGGAAGAGAGCATTTGTGGGAGAATTTCTCATGGACCTTGAAATGGCTCTTATAGCTTTCTTTTGTAACATCAGAAGTTTAGTATTGTAGGTAGAGTAAGTATTATTCTGCACTAACTGCACCACAGGTGACACAACACTAAGGAAACAGGATCCACTCTGTGTGTCCTGATAGGGACAGTCCGGTCGCTGACAGTAGCACTGCACTCGTCCGGTGATGTCCCGCCCCCTCGCTCCTTCTGTTGACGGCAAATCCATGGAGCAGTTTCGTGCTCACTGCAGTGTCATTGTTTTCATTCCAGAAAGTGTACAACTCATGCAATGTCCACAGTCTTCTTCTGTTTTGGAAGACTTTGTGTGGTCACAATGCCACGCACAGGCCTGGCACATGTAGAGTTTACGCACATGAGCGGATCCACACATTTACTGAACTGGCCCCGTGGTTATAAAGAACGTTTTTCAAATTGTAAGCGTTTTGTCAACAGGGTGCACTTTGGCTTCCATGTCCAAATCCACATCAAAGAGAGGCGTGGGTTGGGCTGTCACCATAATTACTACATCAACATTTCGTTCAATAAATGACAGATAAATCAGTTATTTTAAGCTCAGTATTCATCAACTGTACATTTATGTGCATGTTACCCTCTTTATTTTCTTTTATTTAAAATATTAATGCCCAATAATATACTGTTCATGGCACAAACACAACAAATCTACTTATTCACAGTCTCTAAAGACTTTCAAACTAGATTATGCAGAGGAATGAATTGTGGAGAACAGACAGAGGCAGGTCCTTGAACTAAACACAACACGAATTAATGACAAAGGCTGTTTTATTAGCTTGAGCATTTAAATGATCAGTAAATGACTGGCCCATCTTTATTTCAAGCCAAATCCACTACAGATAAAAACAAATGGACAAAATCCATTCCAAAGGTCATTGTACCACATGAAATGATTACATGACACAGTAAATTCAATGTTCATCATACACATTACCCTATCATCATAATATATAATTATATAATAATATTTTTTCTAGTCCGCGGGGGCGTGGTGTGTTGTAGAAACATCCTGTTAAAGTCTTCAATCCGAGAACCAGGAGAACCGGGAACCAGTGAAAAAAACAGTGATTTTGATCTAAACTAGCCTCTGTTTAGCTTTGGATTTCTCAGGAAACAAGGCACGTAGAATGAAACTGCTTTCACCTACGTAGAGCTTAGAGTCTCACCTTTCAAACGAGTCATAGCATGTCATGCCATAGCTATAACATAGAATACGCTGTGGTGCTACAAATATCATGGTCTGGATTGTGGGCACTCAACAACTAAATCACCAAAACAGCGCGGCACTAAATGTGTTAATATGAATTCATCATGACAAATCATTTCATGGAGTCCAAAAACACCACGCCCATACCTGGGGTAGACGTGAACTTATGACACCTGAACACTATGAGGTAAAATGTATAATTGGCATGCTATTTATGGTAATGAAATAATAAAAAAGTACTTAGAGAAAATGTTGCCCGAGTAACTGTTTGAGCAAGAAAGTCGGATTTATTTTTCCATCACGCCATAAATGATGTGAAACAAAATGTAAAACTTGGTGAAAATTGTGAATTTCCAAATAATATTAGAAGAAAAAGGCAGAACATACAGAAAAACAAAATAATTCTAAAGAACAAGGTGCACAAGTCGATGTACTTCAGTAAATGTAACCGAGTACTGCCTGCCTCTGAGTGTCAGCCAATCAAACTCCGGTCCGACATGGAATCCCTTTTGTTTACCCTTGAGGACACACCACTCTATGTGACCGCCAACTTCAGTGTGCCTCTGTTGGAACGGTCCCTGGGCCATGAACAAGACCAACGCCATGACCACAGGCCGTCTTGGACCACTGTTTGAGAAGACGCACGGATGGGGGTATGAAGTGGAGGTTCTCATTGTTCTACACTGGCTAGCACACGGACTGTCTTACCCAGTAGATCTCGGGCCTTTGACATGCCGAGATCTACTGTGTGTGACATTGTCCACCGTGAGTGTGACGCCATTTTGACCCTTCTAGAGCGAGTTATTCGGTTCTCCCTCTTGGCGCAGTATGCGGAAGTTGAAGCAGATGGAGAGGGATCTTCTTCAAAGCCCTGGAAGTTCATACCCTCTTTGTTCCCGAGGTTATGGCAGTGTGTACCATGCTCCACAACCTAACTGATGTCGACAACTTGGACCCAGCTGAAGAAGATCTTGTGCCTCCACCTGCCCCCCCTCCCCCCCCTACTCCTGAGCAGGACAATGAATAAGTGGGCAGTCAGGGACAGATTGGCAGCACAAGCCTCTGCCCCTCGCCAGTGCCCTCTTTATCTCCAGGAACATGACTACCAGTGATGGTTGCTGCCCAGTGTCATGCCATTCAATGCATACAAACGGTCATTACAGTTGTGCTCACAATCACAATGTACTGTTTGAACATCATGCACATGGTGTGAGTGCTTGTGTGCAAATTCATGACTGTTTTGGGCAGATCCATGATGTTTCATGTTACAGAACATGCGGGCCGCAGTCATGCTGGTAATGATTACATGTGGAAAGTCCAACAGGGTGTAGGGTGACAACTCTAAACATGCCCTTCCATTTGTAGAGAAAATCCTATAATGAGCTTCTATGTATTTGTGTGTCTGCAGTTACACTTTCAAATAGCACTGATTCCACACACTAATGATTACCGTCCAGCCATTATAACAAGATTTTGAAGGACTTGCAGCTTACAAGAAGCAAGACTGGAGCCTTGTTGTGAGAAGGAGTTTTATTGTTTTGTGTTTTTGTGTGCATGTGTTTTGAGCAGGTTTCATTTATATACAAATCAAACAAGTTTAGGGAAAGTATTAGGTGTATTAACATGCATTTCATTTCACAGGGCACCACACCCTCAAGTAACACATGCATTATATCCTGTGGGGTTTGCCGGATTAAATCAAAAGGTGGGAAATTGACAAGTTTGTTCCTTCTATTAAGGCTATAAGTGGTCAACAGAAGGAGCGAGGAGGTGGAATATCACTGGACGAATGCAGTGCTACAGTCAGCGACCAGACTGTTCCTATCTGTACACACAGTGGATGCTGTTTCCTTGGTGTTTTGTCACCTGTGGTGCAGTTCAAGAAATAATAAGCTCAGTAGATAATGCAGAACATGCTGTACACTGCACTGTGACTTCTTTGTTTCGGGGAATGTTGCGGAGGGGCTGTAACGATGGATGTTTTGAGATCTTTCCAATCTGTCTTGTTGTGGATCATAGCTTGCCTTTGTGTGAATGGTTTTCAAATCCTCCTCTGCACAGGTTGCCTGGCCACGCCCGCCTGACTTCCTGCATGCATTAGATACATGGGAGGTCGGTCTGGGACCCCTCGGGTTGAGTGGATCAAGTCTTTCTGGATCTGTCTCTGAGTATGTGTGGGCCACATGCATCATGGCGTTCATTGGTCAACTGTGACATGTGCACCCAGAGCGCTCATGTTCATGCAGCGAGTTTACTCTTCTCTACATGGTTATTAAACTTTGCAACAGACGTGGAAAAGTTGGATCCTCTTTCTGTGGATTCTATCTTTTGGAGGGAACCAGTGCAGGCTTCTGCGCTTGTTAGTCCCGCCTCTATTCCTGACTTGAAATGCAGCCCAAACTGGACTTCCCATTTATTTAACCCATGGAGGAAGTCATGTGGGCGTGGCCTGGCTCCCTGTGCACAATAGGAACCACAAATATTCTGAGTTCAAGGCCAGGTGGTGTATTCTCAACCTTCAGTCTGTTTCAGCTTTACTGTTGTGGAAATATGTGTCTTCTTGTTTTCAGTTTTCTAAATAATATAATATGTTCTTAGCTTAAAGTGTGAGAGCAACTGTATCGTTTACAAAGCTATAAAATTAGGTATGCGACCTATTTGCTGCCCTGTTTGACCATCGGTTGACCTGAGGAACAAAGGAGCTCAGGAGACTGCTTTTGGGGAAATTGCAGTCGTGAACTTGTCGTAAAGCAGGATGTTCATTTGTTATCTGTTTGGTAAAGAATGCCTTGATGTAGATCTTATAGGACGAGCCCCTTTGGTATAAAAGCTTGTTGTTTTGTTAAACCGGCAGACTCTCTGCGACTGTCATCACGCTGTCATCTTGTGCTAATAAAGGCTCTAAGAACTACTTTGCGTTTAGCATTTTTATTAGCATTTTTATTAGCCACAACATCCACACTGTCCTAAATGATCAGGATTACTGAAACAAAACACCACCATGAGGATTTGACATTGTAAAAGCTTATTATTACAGACCCACATCGCTGTGAGTCAACAAGAACAAAATCAAAACAACAAAACAACACTGATTTCAAGATATGAACAAAACGTAGAAAAAGAGGCTTTCAAACCTTCATCGCGGCTAATTAAAAGTGGATGTTATCTTCCTCAAACATGCCATAATGCGACAAGGACAGCAGCGTAATTAAAGGAGGCTGTTTTTCTATAAGCGAGGACGTAAACAGACTGTCAGAAGCGTCTTATCCTGAGGCCAATCCAGCTCCTCATCTCGTGCTGTTTATTTGTGCAGATGTTAAGCGCGCATTTGGCTCCGAAAGATCTTTTTACCACCGCATTTGAAGAGCAGAAATAAACGGGAGTTTTTTTCCCCGAATAATTAGTCTTGCACGGCATAACTTTCTAAGCCATGACCCATTTGAGTGAAGTAAAGGCAACTTTGTGGAGTCAGGATGTGGCTCGTCGAAAAACCTTTGACTCCGACAACTTGCTCAATGTCTCACGCTGAGCTGTCGCACTCTGGTTTCAAAAGTCAATCTCTCACTCATTTTTACCACAGTCTTTTAACTACAATATGAATCTGAAAACTTAGAAACAGAATAGTTAGACCACAAGTGAGTAACCGAAGTAGTGTCTTAATATTTTTAAGGTTTGAAAAGTCTTTATGACAAAAAAACGTGTGAATTTTACTGCGCAAAAAACACAAAGATACACAATCATTTCCGGGCAGAACGGTGGTGCAGCTGTTTCACATGAGAGGGTCCAGGGTTCGATTGCCTGGACGGGGCCTTTCTCTGGAGTTTGCATGTTCCCATCCAAGTACCAGCCAGGCCCTTCCCTGCTTAGCTTCCGAGATTTGACAGGATCGGGCAGAGCAAAGGCGGCATGGCCCAGGTGGAAGTGCAAGCCTTTATCATTATCACTATGTCGATGTTGGCCCGTGGGTTCTCCCCTGAACAAAGGTCTTGTGGCCCCCAAGATAATACTGAGACAAAACGATTCCGCTCAACAGAAATCTAAACCCCTCCCGAAAGAACAATAATGCCCATAGGCTTTACAAGTGAGAGATTTTAAAGCGACTCTATCATCCTACTTTAGCCATTCCAAAGTTAACTATAGGCATTTACATGATATATTGTACCTCTACCACTATTAAGCACGTATTATTGTGAGAAATAGTATTTTCTGGAGGTGTTTTTCAAACCCGGAAGACAAGACACTTGGATTCAGTTAACTCCGCCCCCTCTCTCTGCCCATGCAAAAACATGTGAATTTTACTGCACAACATTTGCAGTAGTAGAAATATTAATATCGCAGTAATAAGTGAAGTTACTTCACAATGCAGTTATAAGGACATATGAAACACAGCTTCATGACACAGCGTCTAACACACACGCTAACACTCGTTTTGATTTACTCACTGCTCTGGCCTCTCCATCGGGGAATCATGTTGGTTATAAGTTAATCCACTTTGGTTCTGGCCAAGGTTTGCCAAGCATCCTGATCTGATTGGAATAGTTTACCTTTATCCATTTGTTCTTAAACATTGTTTGGTTTATTTAGAGCCTCCTTATTTTCTCACCTAAAAACACCTTGTTTATGTCTGTAAGTGTATTTGTAATTTTTTACTTTTACCTCATCTCTTAGAATTGTTTCCCTTTGACTATATTTCTGTTGTTGTTGTTTTTTATTTATTTATTTATTTTTATTTTATTTTGTAAATTGTGTCTAAGTATCTTGTAGGGGTTTGGGAGGACTATGGAGCAAGTTTGTTTTGTCTGTGCGACTGTCCTAATGTGTGTTTTGTCCTGTCTGTATCCTGTCTTTTACTGTGTTTTGTTAACCATAACTAGTGTTTTGTGTTAATGGACCCCCTCGTAAACGAGATGGCACATCTCAAGGGGCATTCCATCAATAAACTTATTACATATTACATCCATCAGTGAAGTAACAAACATATTTCAACTTCTGGCGAGTGGCCTCTTCTTTAGGAAGGTGAATAAAGTCCTGCACCTATCGTAGACATTATCGTTAGGCAAGAAAAAAGAACAGGCGGTGTCCAGAAAAGGCTGTTCTATAAAATAAAATCAGGCTGTAAGGCATTACATTACAGACATCCTGGCACTTCCTGGTTTTACAATCTTACGCAAAATGTGTAACTTGGGCACAAGTCAGTCGTTTACCAGGAGAGGGCGGAGCAGCTGCTCAGAGAGCTGGATTACACAGACACCCGTGAATGAAACCAAAAACCACTCTGGGGGTGTTTTTGATCAGGAAATAGCATTACAACATGGTTAAAAGTTGATTTTGAATGATATAGGACCTTTAAGGGCCAAACTCTTTATCTGTTATGACTTAAAACTGGAATCATTGTTCTGCTTGCTTAGGAGCCCTTTGTTTAATGAAGATTATGCTTGAGTTCAGGCCAGTACGAGGGGAGAAAACTTGCCTTCCCCTGCGGGATCAAATCTTATCATATATAAAGATATGTAAAGGTTTTTGACACTCTAAGGCTCAGACAGAGCCACCAGCCTGTGTACGGAGGCCTAATTGAACTCTCTTTGATGCCCTCTTGAGGGGTCTTCTCGGTGCTCATTATCTTCCCCTCGTCCCCCGTACGGGAGCGGATGAGTTGGCGGTGACTTTGAAGCCCCCCTCTCTGCACAGGTCACTCGGGCAGCCTTGAGTCCTTTCATCTTCCCGTTGGCTTTCACAAATAAGCGCTGCTGAGGTTGTCTCTGAGGGGGAGCCTTCTCGTTGCATCAGCGCAGACAGTTTGAACAAAGCAGAACGAGGCGACTGGGCTCTAATCACCGCCGTCGTACTGGGACACGGCTCTACCATCGTAGAGGTCTTTATGTCTTTATGAATAGGGACTTCAGTGTAATATTCTCTTTCTGTTCATAACTTGTCTTGCTCATTGTGACATTAAACTTTCTTTTATTTGGAGACATTACTGGGCCCATTCGGAAAAATGTGTTCTGCTGCCGACATAGCATTAGTTGCTGACAAAGCACTAAAATAATCGAAGTAGAGATGGCAGATTGAATTTTTTTTTGCATTTGACCCATTTTCAGTCTCAAACTGTCTTGTCTTGTTGAAGTTTTGTCCAGATGGCAACAGACCCTTTGTCAACAATGGAAGACTGAGAGTGTTCACAAACTATACTGTCCATGTGTTGAGTTATTGGAGGAAACCGGAGAACACGGAAACCTCAAAACTAAGGCCAAAAATGCATTCAGAAAAAAAATAATTCCCAGAAACATTGAATCAGTGCACTAATTAAACATTTTATTGTAAAGATTATTATTATTTTTGTTTCCTGGTGAATGTTTATATGTTAAGAGACCACTTTGAACCAAAACCAGCCTGTAGTGTCTCCCCCTTAAGACGAATCAAAAGAAAATGAACAGAAATGGAAGTTTTTCTTTAATAGCAGGAATGGTTCCAAACAGTTTAGTCTTTTCCGGTTACAAAACTGTTGGTTTTAGCTGGTTTCTTTCTTCTCCTCTCCCCAGCTGTATGAAATCAGACTTTTTGTAGGCATGTAGCTGCCCAATAGAGCGGTCTACGCACTCCTCTGTGTACTTAACCACAGCAGCAGAACTCTGTGCATATAAACTGGTTTTACTACCGCAGCCTGGCACGTTGAAACGTTGCCGTTACAAGACTTGTAAATTCCAAGTAGGCCTACATGCCTTTCAAAAACAATGAATGTGGGAGACGAAAAACAAAGTTGGATTCCTTTTCTCCTACATTATGCAACAGCTTGGACCTTGATTTATTCTATGTTTATGATGACTTATTAAATAACAGGTGGCCCAAGAGGGTTCCAAGTAAACGGAATGCTAATTTAGCTTGAGAAAATTGGATGGAAACCTGAGGATTCTGTGACAGGTGGTGTTTTGATAACTCAACAGATGGAGCTTGTTTTCTAAGTGTCAAATATTTTCATTATGGCTATATATAAAGCAGACTTCGTTAAAACTGTGGGGATGAAAAGTGATACATGGAAGTGCATGAGGTGTCAAATGGAGTTTGGGCTGATCCTCCCGGACAGATTTGTGTAGAAACTGTAGGTCTTCATTTTGGGATAAACTCTTATATCTTGGCACTGCGAGAGGAAAGCTTATTATGGAACTCGGAGTAGAGCCGGCTCTCACAGGAGATGAATCCCTTGCGAGTGCCCAACAATCGGTGTTTCTCTAATGCCAAGATCCTCGGAGGCTGAATTACACCCCATCAGAGCCCCACCAAATGCATTTCCAAGTCACCAGGACCCCTCGCACCCTCCAAAGCTCGCCTCCTTCTGTTTGGATCATTTACCAAAGATCTACTTGTGGACTGCAGCTTCGTAAGTTTAACACTCTCTGGATAATGTTCCATCATAGCCTGTGAGACACCTGGACGTAGCATTGCTGTTAGCGGCCCGAAGTCTAACAGGAAATGGGGGCAGGCTCCGGACGTTACTTGCTTGAAAGGACTTTCCATTGAAACGTTTTTGCCTCTTTAAGTCAGGCTTGTGATTTTAATCTCCATTTGTTTGTCTTAACACATGCAACATTGTCCTATTTTTCTTTTCCTCTCGCGATTTTTATTTTCGCCCTATTCTAAATGTAGAAGCCAAGCTGGCATGAAGTTGTGCACATTAATGGGTAGGTTGTATCTTATTATAAACGTCTTAATGCTGTAATTTGCACATTATGTTAGTTGAGTGAATATGGATGAGTGCTTGTGAAGGTGAAGAAATTTGTTAGTCTAATCTGGCTAATGTATATAGGGCTTTTGATAATTTATTGATAATTTTGTACCTTGATGTAAATTTTAAGTCTTGTGACTCCTGTGTGACCCTAGCCCGTGAGACTGCAGATGGAAATTAGCTACAATTTGCCTACAATCCGGTGTGTTTACATGCATGTGTGAGAGGGTGCAACGCTTGCTGTTTTTATTTTTAAAGATTTGTTTGATTTTACTTGCATGTTTTTAATATATTTATGTTTTAACGTTTTAATGTCTGCATGTTTTGCACGCCTCATGCTGTATGCCCGAGACCCAATCAAGCCAGACCCAATCCGGAGCGGGCGGCAATCAAGGCACCTGTGGCCAGGGAGGCGTGGAGGACTTAAAAGGGGAGCATACAGAGCAGGAAGGGGAAGCCACGCGGCCGCCAGCCACACCAGGAGCTCGGGACGGACGGCGCAATGGAGGGAAATGCGGGGCTGTGTGACGCGGTCGAGGCTGGACGAGCAGGCGGTTGGCAACGGGGGGCAGGCAGGAGCACAGCAGAGGAGGAGGCACAAGGAACGACCCGGGAAAGAGCACCACGACGCGAAACACCAGCAGCGGCGGAGTGAGGAGCTCTGCCTGCGCGGTGGGTACTATGTACTTGAATTAGGCTAGTGGTGCTCCTAAAGTTGGCCTATGGCGACGGGGTCTTGTGGCGCGTGTACTCTGCTGTGCTCTGTCCATCTGCCCAGGTACCCGGAGGTGGACGCCTCCCGCAATGGGGAGCGGTTGAGGCGCACCGGAGGACGACCCGCTGCGCTACTGGAGGCCGGAGACGCACCGTGGAGGACCTGCTGGCGCGCCCTCGTGTCGGGACGTATGGAGGCGCACAGGAGATGGCTCGTGTCCGTCCTGGATTTTACTTATCTTTTAGTTTATCTGTTTCTATAGGCCTTTTAGTAAATAAATGTAATTTTATACCTTTTTTAACAGTGACTTTCTTATTGGCTACACCCCATACAGCTCCCACATCAACTTTGTGCATCAAACTGTGCCTTTCATCATCGTCATATCCAAACCCCTCCATAAAACTCACCTCCACCTGTGACACATGTATTTCATGTTTGTTCATTAAAGCAGTACTAAGAAACTCATGCCCCCAGAGGCCATAAGTGCAACTGCAGGTGTTGTAGCATGTTGGGTTTTTTTACTCATTAATTGTCCGTGAGAGTAAATACTACGCTGACAGAAATACTGTTTAAGTGGCGCTAGCCCACAGTTAGCTTTGCCCATTAGCCTGTCGGTTTCTTCGTGAAGAAAACCATTGTGGTTTTCTGGCCAGAGACACCAGGGGGAGATGAGAGACCCCCAATCATCTCATTAACACTTGTATTACCCCCAGAGGGACTACAGAAAGGATTTATTAAGGGAGAAAAGTTACTTAGTACTGTCCCATATTCATTTATGGTTTATTTGGTAGGGACAGTGCAAGTTAATGAACAAGCCACACCGGATTGTAGCCTTAGGCTAATTTCCATCCGTCGTCCCCCATGCGCACTCTCAAACATACTCTCATACATCCTGGCCTATTGTACATGTTTTTAGTGGTAGGGGAAACCGGAGTAACCGGAGGAAACCTACGCAGACACGGGGAGAACATGCAAACTCCACACAGAAAGGCCCCGTCATTGGTGGGAATCGAACCTTCTAGCTGTGAAGCACAAGCACTAACCGCTGTGCTACCGTACTGAAAGCTAAGTATTCACCTTATGCTTACTATTCCTAAAACCGTTATCTTTGTAAAGATAAATATTTTTTGATCTCATGCACTCTGATGCGGCGGCTGGAAGCTCAGCTCTGCTTTGGAGGAGCCAACACCTATTTAGGGAAGCGCATTCGCTTTGGGATGAAGGAAGGAACACCTCTTGTCCCAGTGAGTGGTTGATTGTGGTCAGATGATGCAGACTGGCGGCCTCACTTCCATCAGCCTACCATGGGGCAGCTGTGGCTGATTTTGGAGTGACAGATCAATAATCGTCCCTTTTTCCTGGGAGCGCTTAGGGTGGCTTGTGATGTAAACAGGTATAGGGAATGTCATTTGTCACAAAGTTTGTTATACTGGTTCATCGTGTGAAGGATTTTACCATCACAAATAATTCAAACCACCTCATTTTTCTTGTAAAAGGCGACACGTGGTGAGCACTTCTACCAAATATTATTAACGTCATCAGTTTAAATGAATCCCATTTTCTTTTCTGTTCCCACGAAGGCTGCGTCTTGTCCACAAAGCAAGCCACGCTTCTCTCTCCATTTGGAAAATAACCTTGAATTTGTGCTTTCACCTAAAAAAAAACCATGTCATTGTGCTCCAAACCAAAGTCGAGCCTAAATGGATCTACCCAGGGGACCGCTTCAATAGAGCTTCTTTCAAAATGGACTCCCGCAATCAAGAGGCCAGTTTGTGAAAAAGGAACCACCCAAACCCCGTCCATAACCATCGTCGGTACGGCCAGGGATGAGATATTTCTTACCTCTGAAGCTTTTCAATTTGAAGCTTCCATTTTTATCCTCGAATCACCACCAAAATATGATGAAAGCACGTTACGCTCGAGCGCTGGCAGCTCCGACTCTGTGGTGAACCCAAAAATGTGCGTTATTTTAAGGCTGCCTCACCTTGCCAACCGCTTACCACAGAGAGAGTGGCCTCTTCTTGAAAAAGGTTGAATAGGGTTCCGGTTCCGGTCTCGACCTTGATGGCAGCTTAGGAAACGCGCTCCTCCGAAAAGATTTAAAAAACATTACCTGCCGGGTATTTAAACCATCTACGAAAAATTGGAACTGATTGAAAGGGCAGGACAAGATGGAAACACGAGAGAAAAGCAGAAAAAATGTTTCAGAAATGTTTGACACCGAAGACGACACACAAAGCCACGACAGCTATGCTAATGCTAAAGATGGCGCCGGGAGACCGAAAGCTAATGACAAATCCAAAGTCAATTTGGAAATGATTCTGCAAGAAATACAAGCTTTCAGGCACGAGAACAAGCAACACCTGGACGTAATCAGAGAGGATATTAACAACGCAAATCAAAGAATTGGAGAAGCCGAAGACCGTATTGGAGCGAATGAAACGAAGCTCGAGAGGATGGAGCTAATCATGAGAAGCATGCTAAAAACGCAGTCCCAAAATGAACAAAAGATTATTGACCAGGAAGCCAGGGCGCGGAGGAGAAATCTAAGGATATTCAATGTACCGGAAAACGAAGAGCAAGGCAGTTCGGTGAGTGTTTATCTGGAAAAGTTTCTCAGAGAGAAGTTAAACCTCCCCGAGTCCCTTGAACTCCACATTGAGAGGGCGCATCGAGCTCTAGCCCCGAAACCAGCAAATGGCGAAAAACCCAGGTCAATTGTGGCACAGTTCCTGCAATACCGAACAAAGGAAGAAATATTGAGAAAGGCCTGGGAAAAGAAGGAAATCTACGTGAACACTCAGAGGATCTACTTTGACCACGATTACCCGACTGCCATTCTCAACCGTCGCAAGGAATACAACGAAGCGAAACGGATTCTGAGGGAGAAGAAAATCCGGTTTCAGACCCCGTACCCATTCAAGCTCCGGGTCTTCTACGAAGATGAGACTCGTATCTACCAGACGGCACACGATGCAACGAAAGATATGCGTGACAGAGGCTTCGCGGTGCGCATGGTGCCTCCCCAAAGGGATCCGACGGAGTTGCTGGACACGGAGCCCTGGCATGTTGCGGGGAGGAGAGAGAGCGACCTCCCTGGATCGTCTGGCAGACAAGCTGCGGTCATTTCCAAGCTCCAGGCTTTTAGAAGAGAACTTCCACATTGAAGATAAACGGTGAAAGCATTTTTCCTGTTTTTGTTCTGTTTCACTCTTCGTGTTTTCCTTACCCTAAGTAATAATCTGGAGGGTAAGGACAATGACTATATGGACATTTATTCTAGGTTGTCACGGAGGGCCCTACTCTTACTACCATCTGAAAAGGACTTCCCTCCAAACTTTGGCCAAAACATTGGTCAGGTAAAGGATTATTCACATTCCTTTGCAATGGAACCCAAAATGTTGCAATGTAACCAGTTTTTCACCTTATATTGTTATTGTTCTAATGTGTTATGTTTGACCAGAGAGTACTATAGCATAGATAATGTTTTTTATTGCATCAGTTACAAGTAAATGGCTTCTGAAAAGTTAAAAATAGCATCCTTCAACGTTAATGGCATATTAAACCCAATTAAACGTACAAAGATACTGACAAAAATGAGGAGGGAAAAAGTAGACCTTGTTTACTTACAAGAAACACACTTAAACGATTCAGAAAGCCAGAAGCTGTCTAAATATGGTTATACTAAAATATATTATTCAACGTACAAAGGTAAGCATAAAAGAGGCGTGGCCATATTAATATCAAACAAAGTGATCTTTGAACAAAGTTATGAACACAAAGACAAAGAGGGACGTTTTATTCTGATCAAAGGCACTATCAATGGAAATGTGTATACGTTACTCAATGTTTACGCTCCACCAAGAAGCGATGGTTTGTTTTATACCAGTATTTTGGACTTGATTGTAAACCACTCTGAGGGAACCCTTGTCTGTGGAGGAGATTTCAATCTCCATCTCCAGCCTAACTTAGATGTCTCAAATCAGAAAAGTAATAATAATAAGGCAATAACTATAAAATTCCGCAAACAAATAAAGAATATAGGGCTAATAGATATCTGGAGGGAAATGTATCCAAATGCTAGGCAGTACACCCATTTCTCTAATCCTCACTCAATATACACAAGGATAGATTATTTTTTCATCTTCAATAAAGATCGATCAAAAGTTGTTGAAGTAGATATCAGTACAATAGACTTAAGTGACCACGCACCAGTATACATGACAATAGATCTAGGTAATAAACAAAGAAATACACTATGGAAATTCAATGCTAGCCTTCTTAATGATACTCAATTTAAAAAGAAAATGTCAGAAGATATTTTGAGATATATCCAAGAAAATGATAATGGAGAAACTTCCCCGCCTATCCTCTGGGATGCCGCCAAAGCGGTCCTGCGGGGTAGAATAATTGCAGTAGCCTCTGCAAAGAAGAGGCAAAAGCAAAAGAAACTACAGGAGCTGCAAGACAATCTAAAATTGCTAGAAGATAGACATTCAAGAAGTAATGATATGCAAATTTTACAAGAAATTAAAAGAATCAGAAATGAAATCAATGATCTGACTACACAAGATATAACGAAGAGAATGCTCTTTACTAAACAAAGATATTATGAAAGTGGCTCTAAATTTTCTAAATTACTAGCCTGGAAACTTAGAAAGCAACAAGCGGAGAGAGCAATTTTCAAAATTCGAGACAATCAAACAAATACAATCCAAATTAAACAAGATAAAATACAATCGACCTTTGAATCTTTTTATAAAAAAATGTTTTCTAGGATGGCTGGAGATCGAGAGTTTGAAATCAATTCTTTCCTTGATACACTGAATCTTCCTATTATGACTGAAGAGCAAAATAACAAACTAGGTGCTGAAATAACCATAATAGAAATACAAAACGCAATTAAGAGGCTAAAAAATAATAAGTCACCAGGAAGTGATGGCTTCAACTCAGAATGGTATAAAGCTTTTAGAGAGGAGCTTACCCCACTACTCTAAACCACCTTTAATTGGGCACTAAAAAATACCCAGATTCCTCCAAGCTGGAAAGAAGCTATCATATCACTAATACCTAAAGAAGGAAAGGATAGACTTGAATGCGGGTCATATAGGCCTATCTCAATCCTCAATGTTGATTATCGCATTTACACCTCAATAATGTCTAAAAGAATGGAAAATATCCTACCAAACCTCATAAATAATGACCAAACAGGATTTATAAACAAAAGACAAACTCAGGACAACATCAGACGAACCCTACATATAATGAATCATATACAAAAATGCAATGAGAAAGCAATGATTATTAGTTTAGATGCAGAAAAGGCATTCGATTCAGTTAGTTGGTTTTATTTATTCAAGGTGTTGAAAAAATTTCAAATAAGCGATTTGGTAATAAATAACATCAAGGCTCTTTATGACAACCCAACGTCGAGAATAAGGATAAATGGATATCTAACAGACCCACTGACACTGGAAAGAGGAGTAAGGCAGGGCTGTGCCTGGTCCCCTCTGCTCTTTGCTTTGTATTTGGAGCCGTTGGCTCAATATATTAGACAATCGAAAATGATCAGTGGCATCACGATCAACAAAATGGAACATAAAATTGCGTGCTACGCAGATGATATAATCCTATTTTTGACCAAACCTGAAATATCAGTACCGGAACTGATGCGGTTCCTTGATAATATGGGCCCAATGTCTGGTTACAAATTAAACATTGGAAAAACAGAAACCCTCTCTTACTGGCAACCCCCTAATCACTTTAAGAAGAAATATCCATTTAAATGGCATACAGACTCTCTGAAATATTTAGGCGTAACACTCCATAAAGACTTATCGAAAATTTTGGAAAAAAATTATACCCACCTTTACTCAAATGTAAAAAAGGATCTTGAAAAGTGGAATCTCACCCCATATTTTAGTTTAACTTCGAGGATTGAAACCATAAAGATGAACGTGTTACCCAGATTTCTTTACTTATTCCAAACTCTTCCAGTTTACATCCCAAATCACATGTTTGCTGAATGGGACAAAGCAATTTCCAGATTCATATGGCAAGGACAGAAGCCTCGTATCCGTTATAAAACAATGCAGTTGTCAAAAGAGAGAGGGGGCTGGGGACTTCCTTGTCTAAAAAATTACTTCATTTCTGCCCAAGCTCGTACACTACTTTATTGGTGTGATCCAGAATACGCTTCTAAATGGAAGGATATAGAATGCAATATGGTTTCGGATGTCCCTTTACAGGCCATACTAGCAGATATGAAACGACTTGAATCAACTGACAATTTTGGGAATATATGGCTAGATTCGATATTTACAGTTTGGAAAGAGCTATTGAAAACATACCATTTGCAAACGGAAATTAAAATGTTGAGTTGGCCGGCATATGATCAAAACTTCATACCCAACAGCACTGACTCCAGATTTAAGACTTGGGTAAATAAGGGTATAAAAGTATTTTTCCAAATTGTAAAAGATAATCAGTTAGAAAGCTTTGACACATTGCAACACAAATTTAACCTGGAGAAAGAAGATTTTTATCGCTATTTACAAATACGGAATTATTATAATCAAGATATTAAACAAAATATTTCTCATTATAACTCACTAGTTGAACTTTTTACCAAAGCATACAAATCACAACTTACAAGAGGAATAATATCAAAACTATATAAGAGTATTACTAACTTAAATAGTCACTCAACAAGATATATAACAGATAAATGGGAAAAGGAAGCAGGAATTATTATAACAGGAGAGGAGTGGGAAAACATATGCACATCTCAGTGGAGAAGTACAAAATCTCATATTTGGAAAGAATTCTGTTGGAAAAGTGTAACACGTTTCTTTATAACACCTCATCAAAGTGCACACTTTTCTCAAGGAAGCAGTGGCTGCTGGAGAAACTGTGGTTGCCAGATAGCGCATCATTACCATGTATTCTGGGATTGTCATATTCTACAAAAATATTGGTTTGATGTTAATGATGCCATAAAGCATATTTTTCACACTCACATTCCCCTTGACTTCAAAACAATGTTTTTGGGTTATAAGACCGAAGAAATGCAAACACTAGATGGGTATCTTTGGAATATTGTCTTGGCTGCAGCTAAAAAAGCTATTACAAAAAAATGGAGAGTACAGAGAGAACCAAATGTCCAAGACTGGGCCCATATAATTATGGGCATTTACAAAATGGAAAAGATCACTTTCATTGTGAACCTAAAGATGGATTTATTTGTTAAACACTGGGAAAAGTGGGAAAGATATGCTAAACAATATATGCCTGAAATGACATAAACTACTGTCTGCGTTTAGTTGATAGGAGTGCTGATCATCATTTATAATATATAACTACTTGAATTAATCCCAATCCGGATAGTGATTTACTGCTTCTGTTTACTCTCTGGGTGTTCAATGGTTAAATTTTGTTTTTTGTTTTTTTCACTTTATTTTATTTTATTATTTTAAAAAGAAGGGGATGGAGACAAAACAATATGTATGTATGTGTAGGTATGTGTGTATATGAATATATTCGCCATTATGTCTAAACAAATATGATTGTAGACACACTACTTGGCAAACTTGCAATGTACCGTCTCATATCTCTCAATAAAAACAGAATTGAAAAAAAAAAAGAAAAAGGTTGAATAAACTCCCGTCCTCGTAGCCAAACGTGCTTCTTTTTCTCGGTGACATTATCGTTAGGCAAGAATAAAGAACAGGTGTGTCCAGTTATAATGAGCTCCATCTTCACAGCTGCAGCGCAAACATGGCGTCTGTTCAGACGCTCAGGGGATGTGTTTGTTTTGGCCTCAGCTGACCTGGAAGCACCTCGGGCACATCCTCTTTTTTTTTTCCCCTTCACTTTTTTTTCTCTTTGTTTCTCTCTTACATATATAAGTGGGTGGAGACACACATTTCCTCCAACCAGATCGACTCCGCGTCCAGGAGAGTGGTTGTGTGGGAGTGTGGGGTGAACATGTGCTTTTGTTTTGCTTCGTGTTCACGCCAAGCGCGGGCCGATCCGCGCCACAGCGGACGCTGTAGCTCTTTTTCTCTCGAGACGTGAACATGGTTTAGCTCACGATGGGGTAAATAAAGTTTTTAGTTTGACCTGTGAGAGCCTAATATATAAGGCTTAAGAAAGAACGCAAGACAGCGCAATGTAAACGAGGAAGTGAATGTCAGCCGTGTTTCCATCAGTGCAGTCACCTCCTCTCGTGACGCCCCCTCACAGGTGGCGGAGGCGAATGGCACATATAGCGCCGCCACTCGGAAAATAATTCGCCAAGAGCCTACGCCGCCCCGTGCGCTGCCACAAGATCTGGCCCCTTGTGTTTTAGTGTGAACTCCAGTATTTTACCTTTTAAAATCTCCATTAGTTTATGATGAAAAATATATAGTAAATCAAATAATGCGCCCGTCGTGGTTGCCATGAGACCCGTGTGTTAGCACTATATAAGGCTCACAGTTCCAAGGGTCAGTTCTCACTTGGACTTCGACTGCTACTGCGACTGAACTGGTGCGTATCGTTTAGCATGTTCTGCTTTAAATAGTGTCTCCACATTCATCTGTCGGCAATTTAAAAGCACTTTAACAAACACATGTTGCATATTTTGCCAGGTTTGTGAAATCGTCTGGAAAACTTTGAAGATGCCTCCGTTGGACCTCCCTCCCGACCTCCAGGACCTGCAGGCTGGAGGTAAGTTTCCCTAAATCCTTACTTATTAGTATCTATTGTTGAATGAATAGTTTGTGAAAGACATTTGTAATTCAAAAGTCTGTTTTAGCGAGGCCGTTGTTAGGAGTGATACGTGCAAACTGACATTAACACTAAGCTAACGTTAGCGTTTTCTTTGGACAATGAAACCAAAAACCTGCTGAAAACAAGTCAAATGTAGCAAATGATCAAATGATTTGCAAATGTACAGTTATATTTCATAACTTGACAGAGAAAAACATGTTTTAAAAGGGCACTGTGGGGCTAACAAGCTACCGTTAGCTAGTTTGGTTAGCAGACAAAACGATAGCAGACAGTTCATTCGACGATTGCTTCAAAATGTCGCTATAAAACCTGGATAAAAGTTGAAAATCTGAAAGAAGAGGGCACAAACTAACAAAGTAGAAAAGAATATGTGGGAATTTGTTTGGATTTTGTGTGCTGGACGTTGTTGAATGTCACATGTTTAGTAGCGACATGTCTAAACAAAATGGCGCCGACTTTGGAATGTTTACTTTCAAATGCACAGTATAACATGAAGTTACTGCAGGCCTTGTACAGACGTCAAATGATTTAGTATTTTGATGCAGCAGTGAGTTTGGAGACTTTGACACCAGCTCAGACACAAGGAACAGGACTGACAGTTCCTACAGTGTCCAGCTTAGGACAGTTCTTAAACAAATAGATGAAAAGATGAGGAAAAATGTCTTAAGGTAAAAAAAAACAAAACATGTACATAGAAACCTACTTGAAATACTTTTCTAAATAGTTGCAGTACTAAACCAGTTTTATGAGACTAAGTTTTTAAGTTGAAAAGTACAACTCTGACTCATGTTTTTCTGTGTTTAGGAGACGCCCCCTGGCTGCCGCCTGTGGACCCTCCTCCTCCTGCGGTCCTCCCCGTCGGCGCTGACCCTGGCCCCGGCCCCGGTCTGCCTCCGCCTTCTTCCCCTCCTTCGGCGGGTTTTTCTCTTTCGGAGAACTACTTCTCCCACTCTTTTGTCACCCCTTACTCTGCCTTGTCCTTAGTTCACGAGGACATCATCCCCTTTCCTCTTCCCACCTTTTCTGAGTCCTTTCCGGATCTCATCCTGTCTCCTCTTTCGCCCCTTCTTCCTGTCTCTCCTCCTGCCTCTCCTCTTGCTTCCCCTCCCTCTTCTTCTCTGGAAGAGCTTCCTGACCTTTACTTCTTCAACTACGGGGATCCCCTCGTTGTTGCTTTGCCTTTTGGCCCCTCTCCTCCTGCAGCTGTGCGCCCTATCCCTATCCTCCCTTCTCGGGTCTTTCCTCCAGGGGCCCTCTCTGCCCCTTCTGGCCCTTCTGTTCTGACCCGATCTTCTGGGTCTGCCTTTTTCCCCTTTTCCCCTCGCTCCCCCTCTCCTCCTTCTTCCCCTGTTTCCTCTTGTCCGTCCTCCCCCTCTCCCCCTTCTTCCCCCCTTCCCTCTCGTCCGTCCTCCCCCTCTCCCCCTTCTTCCCCCTTTTCCTCTCGTCCGTCCTCCCCCTCTCCCCCTTCTTCCCCCTTTTCCTCTCGTCCGTCCTCCCCCTCTCCTCGCTCCTCTCGTAAGCGCTTTCGGGAGGACGATGACGTTGAGCCTCAGGCTAAGAGGTCTCGACGTCCTTTTTAAAAAACGTCTCCTTTTTCTGCTGAGGACTTCTCTGCCAGTAGAGTGTATATATCTGTAAATAGTTTGTAAATAGTTGGTTTGCTGTGCTGTGTTTTAGTAGTAAGTAAGTTAGTAAGTTAGTTGGTAAGTTAGTTGGTAAGTTAGCAAGTGCTTTATTTGAAGTTGTGTTATTCATTCCTGTTGGGCGGCACGGTGGCACAGCGGTTAGAGCTCGTGCTTCACAGCTAGAAGGTCCCGGGTTCCATTCCCACCAGGGACGGGGCTTTACTGTGTGGAGTTTGCATGTTCTCCCCGTGTCTGCGTAGGTTTCCTCCGGGTGCTCCGGTTTCCCCTACCACTAAAAACATGTACAATAGGTGAATCCTCCAGCCAGGTGTTTCTGACCACCAGCCTGGCTCCACATCATGGAGATGGGTCCCCGAGCGCCGGCCCACGCTGGCAGCTCACTCCTCTTACAAGGTCGCCCCAGCCACATTGAGGATTAATAAAGTATAAGTTCGTAAGTTGGTTCTTTATTTGAAGTTGTGTTGTTTGTTAGTCCTGAGACGCTCTGGGCCAACCTGACCACAGTGAGTTTTTCCAGATCAAGGAAACCGTAGCTCCTGCGCCTCTGATCCTCTGAAACGGTGCACCGCCTCCTCCAGAGCGTGGTGTCCAGCACTGGTCAGCTCCACCTCCTCCGTCCTCCTCCGCAGCTCCCTCCGCTCCATAACAGTCGTTCACTATCTCTGGGAAGAGTTTAGCTGTTAATCCGTCCTATTCTCCTGAGAACATCCATTAGCCAGAACACTATAGAAGGCACGTGAGGCTTAGCTGTGAGTCTTGCCCGGATACCTTCTCCTTGGTCCCTTCCTTGCTCCCTGCAGCGCCTCTTGTGACGCCTCCTTTGTGCTGCAGGTGTGGGGGGGCTCTTGGTGCCTGTTTTAGAAGAAGACATTTGTCGGTCTCTGTTTGTTTACTGTTTGTTTGCTGTTCAATAATCTTGTTGTTGTTGTTTACTTTCTTACAGGAAGCTGTTTGTCTCTCCCTCCATCAGGACACACTCTGCTCTGCCCCGCCCTGGGTGATCCCACATCCATCAGAGGAGACGGCTCTTCCTCCCCCTGGCTGTTCTGAAGGTAGAGTCTCCTCCTCCCCCTGCCCCCACCGCACCCCCAACCTGCTCCCCTTCTGACCTCCTTTGCCAAATAAATAAACTTTTTACATTTGAACTTGTACCTTTTGTAGCGTGACTTTGTCGGGTGAACAGGTTTCTAAGGTTTTTAGTTCAGTCTTTTATTAATTGCAGCGTCGCAGAAATAAAATGATAATTGTGACTTAGAACAGACGTCTCCATCTAAATGAGTAATCTTTTAAAAAGTATCAAACCTGCCATATGCACTTTAAAGGGAATATACGGAGTTATACATTTTAAAATGAAGTCTTTTCCTCCCCCTACATGTTCCAGCCATGTCCTAATGTGTAGAATGAGCTCAGACATGTTCACCACAACTGCCTCTAAAATCCTGCACTGTCACTTAACTTCGGGTCTGAAGCGCCGTCATGCACGGGCTTAATATAGAGACTGCAGTTACACGTATGACCTGAAGTGGCAGTAGTGAGTGTAAAATGACCAACTTGCATCTAGTCTCTTTAAACATGACACAAATCCAGACTCCGGAGCAACGTCTACATCGCTTAGAAGGATAGAGCCCATTATCTGAGAACTTCTCATTTATATATGGAAAAACATTTACTTTTATATATTTGTAGAAAGTGTAAAGGAAGCCATGGGAATGAAAATTAACATTAAAATATATACAATATAATATATATATATATATATATATATATATATATATATATATATATATATATATATATATATATATAATGATAAATTATAATACAATCATAAATAATAATAATTCTAAAGTTGTTGAGCTTAATTTGTTCTGGTCTTAAATAATCGTGCAAATGTATAATTGAATAAAAACAGCGTAGAAACAATATAAAAAGTGCAGAAAAGATCAATCAGCTGTCCAAATATTTAGTGTCCAACTCCTAGGGCCCGATCTTGTGCATCAAAACAGAGACGATAACGTGACATTTTGCGCTCAGTAGCAGCACACTTTGTGATCTTGCCACTCCAGACTTAGCGCATTTATGAAAAAGCTGTTTTACAAATTAAAATCAGGCTGTAAGACATTGCATTACAGACGTCGAGCACTTCCGTTCCGCTGTGACGACACAACTGAACAGGTCAGTCGTTCACCAGGAGAGGGCGGAGCCTCAGAGAGCAGGATTCAGGAGGATTACTGAGAGCTGCGTGAATGAAGCCACAAACCACTCTGAGGGTGTTTTTGGAAAGGAAATAGCATAACAACATGGCTAAAAGCTCTAAAAAAGTCGATTTTGCATGATATAGGACCTTTAAGTAGTGGTATCGAAAAAATATGAACGGTACCCAGCCCAAGCCAATTGGCTTGTACCTCTTGAATGCTTTGACAAAATCAAATCCATTATCTGTAACTGTAGCTGTGATTTTGTGTGTTTTCCCATACAATGAGTGCACGTTGTCAAGCTCAACTGCAATGGTGTAATAAGTATGATGCCCTTTGCAGGCTTGTCTGCAGGCAAGGGAGACTTTCCTTGGCTCCATATTATTTGGATTTACCCAGTGTGCAGTCACGCCCATAGAGCTTTTATTGTGGGCAGTCCAAATGTCTGCTGTAGTGTAGATGTATTGCAAATCTTCATTCATTTTTTCGTACTTTATGTATTTCGTGAAAGTCTTTCTGCATAGAGGTGCGCCCTCCACTCTTCCCCGTGTTGGTATTTCCACAACAAGAGCTCTAAATGATTCCGACTCCACAGTGGACGGGGCAGCATGTTTTCAACAACATATCTTGCAATTATTCTGCTGAGCTCAGATCTGGTCACCTGTTGCTGACCAGAAACATCTAGTTTGGCTTGCTTTAACGGTCTGTCCCCTCCTTCACTAGAGCTCACGCAAACTGCACCGGGGCTCGGGGTTGGATAGGCGGCAAGAGGCGTGTTAGCCTGTGACGATGTGAGGCGCTTCATCAGATTGGAGTTACTGGAGGCAGACGTGGACACAATCTTATTCCCAGGGCATCGTGTACATTTAACATATACAGAAGTGTATACATATACATTTAGAAGTGTTTGGCATCAAGAAGGCAGCGTGAGAGGAACTCCGCCCACCTAACTAAACCATTAGGACAGTACTCCCCTCCTGGAACCGCCACCTTAAGGCGAGACACTGCAGGTGAATAGGGAAAAAATGTATATTTACTGATATCAATTTGAAACTGTTGCTGTCGATCACTGGCATGTGAGAAAAAAATACATTGCAAGTTTTCTGTCATTTTATCTTTTCATATAAGAACAAGGTGTTTTTATGCCTAAAAATGCCCCAAATTTCCCATCTTTCGGCGACGAAATCTGAATAATGGATAGAGCTACATTCAAATGTATGGTTTCATTTTATTGATGAATGAGTTACCAAGACTTTTTCAGAGGGGATTTTGGATTTCTTTTTTAGTTTTAAAATAAGCTGTTTTTTAGTGGAAAAATGTGTAAAAAAAAAGAAAAAATTGCCTTATTTTTTGACATTCAAAACTCAATAAATGGGGCTTAGGGATTAAATAATAAAAAATCCCTATGAAAAAATCTTCTAAATATTGTTCAGTCCAAGGCTGGAAAATGTGAAGTCTTTAGGTCCGACTGACGTGGACATAGTGTCTCCACAATGACAGAAAAATGTGTTTTGAGAAAAAGGCCCTTGAAATTGCATTGTCCCATATAAGTCTATGGGGGAACATTGAATCAGCGCAATATTTAAACTTGTTATTGTGAAGATTAGGCATATTTTCTGTTTCCGGGTGAAAGCTTATATGTTCAGAGACCAATTTGGCCCAAAACCTGAAAACTGAAAAAATTTAGTTTTGCCTGCAGTGTCTCCCCTTAACGTGGTGGAGGGGTTTGAGCACCCGAATGATCCTGGGAGCTCTGTTGTCGGGGGCTTCGTGCCCCTGGTAGGGTCTCCCATGGCAAACAGGTCCTAGGTGACGGGTCAGACAAAGAGCGGTTCAGAAGCCCCTTATGAGAGACCAACAGGCCCGGTTAATCGTGAGGCCGTCCTTCTGTGGACCCACCACCTGCAGGAGGAGCCATAAGGGGCTGGGGCAATGTGATTTGGGCAACTCCAACAGCTGCCCCCACGACCCGGAAACGGAAAAGTGGAAGAAGATGGATGGATGGATGGATGACAGTACTCTTGGCTCCAACTGGAAATATCTAAATGAAATCTCTTTCCTTATAAAGTTCTTGTTTTCCATTTGAGTGTCTTACAGTTTTATATAAATCCACATCTTTGCACCGAGACACGGCTGCGACCTGACGTGACTCGCTGCATTTCAAACCCCCCCCACCCCGAACGCGCCGTGTGTTATTTTACCTTCTGAAAGCATGTGGGTCATTTGTTCAAAGTGCGCCCTGCTTTTAGCTCTGCGACCGTTGCGGAGCGCGCCACTTGGTTCTTGGTCTGCGATGTAAAGAAGGGGAAAAAAAAAAAACAGCCCTCACATCTCGCTCCCACTATACTCCAGCAGCTCAGCCTCCTCTGCCTGTGTAAGACATCAAACCTGCTCTGGTCCCTCGGCTTTGAAGGCGCTTTCAAAAGCTTACATCAAAGTCCGCCACTGAGCAGACGAGCGGTGACACGACAGATCCGAAACACGCCGGGCCACGTGGACGCGCCAAACACGGGCCCTTAGCTGCAATTGTTTGGACTTGAATGACGACATGTGTATCAGAATGTTGGGAACACGCGTTATACCAAAGCGCGTGGTGTTAATGCCGTGCTCAGGCAGTACAGGCAGCAGTGGTCCATTTATAACACGGAAATGAGCGAGTGCAGATCTAAGTTAGATCTGCTGCTGTCACTTTATCACTTTATCACTTTATACTCCTACACAATAAGTCCATCCAATCCCATTGTTGTTCAATGTCAATTGTTGTCATCTTCATGCATGCCCCTATAGCCCTACGATTTAAAGTTTAGAGCTTATTTTGATCTAAACTCCGTGTTATATGTTTTTATGTTAAATGTTGCCCGTCACAATTTGTTTTGTCTTTTTCTAGGTGTTCAGACCGAAACAGGTGCTTAAGGCCTATTCATACTCCACAAGACGCGAGAACTTTGTTCTCGCACCCAGAGCTGCGAGAACAAAATGACGTCATTTTCTTCTCTCAGCTCCCGTTCGGCAGGTCTGGCTGACGCATCAGCTCAGCAGAACTTTGTTCGGCAAGGCTGCGAGAACTCTGGCTGTGATTGGCTGGATTTTTAGTGGGCGGGGTTATTGTGGCGGAAGTGGGAAGCGAGAATCCAATGTTTATGTCCTAACACCGGTGCAGAAAACGGAGACAACATGGATAGTTTTGCGGCACTGCTCGCGGCAGTAAAATACTTTGCTGAAGGATTACACGGACACGCAAATGGCAACAAAGTCCTGGAGAGAAACACGTGGACGTTTTGGGCGAGGACGAAGAAGAAACAGAAGAGCCTGGCGCTACCTGCGTGAAAGAAGCGAGTGATAAAGAAAAAAGTGGTTCAGGCTCGTGGACAGAGGGAGACCAGGCTTGTAAACCTTAGACCCTTTTATCAAACACCGGGAAACGTCACCAACATGTTCAGTGAAGGTTTTTGGATGGACAAAACCCGTACTGAGCTACACAGACGTCAAACAACATGGTTTTACCGAGTGACACGGAGGTAAACTGCTTTTAACGTTAAAGCTAACGTTTTCTAACATAATAAACCAGCGGGAGATGTGGCTAAACATGAAGTCAATCTTCAAAATGTTTGCAATATCGTGACTGATACATTTTATAATAGCTTGAAGTCAAATAGCTCGTTTTAATTCTCTAATTTCTTGTTTGTTTTGGATGCGGAAAAAGGGGGCGTGGCAGTTCGGCAGCAGCACGTCTTATGGAGTATGAAATGTCAGAGCCCAGACGAACTTTGTTCTCGTTCTTTTTGCCTCAAGAACAAGAACAAAGTTCTCAGACCCACCTTTTTAGCTTAGCTTTTAGCTGATATTTATTTATCTATTTATTAATTTTGATAAACTTGATATTTATTGATACATCGATATTTATTTTTAGTTTCTTGCTGATCTTCACTTTGTTTTTAAACTTTTTATTAATGTTTTTATGCTGCTTCTTATATTTTTAGAATCTCCAGTGTTTCCTCTGAAGGAGCCCTCTTCCTGGGGAGCGGTGACTGGCTGTGGCTGTGTGGGTGCTGTCCTGTGGGTGCTGTCCTGTGGGTGCCCAGGTGGAGGTGTGGCTGTGTGGGTGCTGTCCTGTGGGTGCCCAGGTGGAGGCGTGGCTGTGTGGGTGCTGTCCTGTGGGTGCCCAGGTGGAGGTGTGGCTGTGTAGGTGCTGTCCTGTGGGTGCCCAGGTGGAGGTGTGTCTGCGTGGGTGCTGTCCTGTGGGTGCTGTCCTGTGGGTGCCCAGGTGGAGGTGTGGCTGTGTAGGTGCTGTCCTGTGGGTGCCCAGGTGAAGGCGTAGCTGTGTGGGTGCTGTCCTGTGGGTGCCCAGGTGGAGGCGTGGCTGTGTGGGTGCTGTCCTGTGGGTGCTGTCCTGTGGGTGCCCAGGTGGAGGCGTGGCTGTGTGGGTGCTGTCCTGTGGGTGCCCAGGTGGAGGCGTGGCTGTGTGGGTGCTGTCCTGTGGGTGCCCAGGTGGAGGTGTGTCTGCGTGGGTGCTGTCCTGTGGGTGCTGTCCTGTGGGTGCCCAGGTGGAGGCGTGGCTGTGTGGGTGCTGTCCTGTGGGTGCCCAGGTGGAGGTGTGGCTGTGTGGGTGCTGTCCTGTGGGTGCCCAGGTGGAGGTGTGGCTGTGTGGGTGCTGTCCTGTGGGTGCCCAGGTGGAGGCGTAGCTGTGTGGGTGCTGTCCTGTGGGTGCCCAGGTGGAGGTGTGGCTGTGTGGGTGCTGTCCTGTGGGTGCTCAGGTGGAGGCGTGGCTGTGTGGGTGCTGTCCTGTGGGTGCCCAGGTGGAGGTGTGGCTGTGTGGGTGCTGTCCTGTGGGTGCCCAGGTGGAGGTGTGGGTCCCCATAGGGAGCCGCGCCCCCTATGGGGACCCTTGTGTCGGCGCCCGGGCGGCCACAGCCGGTCTGCTGCTCCCGGAGAGGACGGCTCCTCTGATGGTGTTTCCTCTCCTTGGTCATCTGTACCAGCCTCATGTACTTGATTTTGATTCTGTGTGTGAGCATGAGTGTAGAGTAAAGAGTAGGGGGTGTAGGTGTGTGTGTATTGTGATAACTGTATATATTGGGAGGGTTTGACGGGCGATAATCTTTTTAATGTATTTTTAAATGTCAAAGCATTTGCGATGCACCTGTGTATGAAAAGCGCTCTATAAATAAATATTAAACTCAGTTTTGGGGCATTTTGAGCAGGACAGAGCCTGTGAAAGTGTCGTCTCCAAAGTTTCCAACAATGTGTAACACACGGAAATCTGATCATATTTGGAGAAGATGTGGCAAGTTGAATTTCGGAACTAGAAATATGTCAAAGAGAGGAATCGGCCTCTAAAGTTTTGGGCTGTTCTCACCTCTCTGTGAGTGACCATAGGGCTCATTTACATCTCATTAAGAAAAGCCACACCGCTGTAAATCTCCCCCTGTCGTGTCATGGGTGTGGGGCTTCAGAGTTCACTCACTCAAACAGAAACTGATCCACAATCGGCGTTTGTATAAAACAGACTTTTTTGCGGGGCATTTGTTCACTAAAGGATGTATCAACAATGCAAACCAAAGCAGCGGTGCCTCCTCCCCAAACAACGAAAGGAACCATGAGACGAGCGTTTTCTAATGCGGAAACAGAGCGAGACATCAGAGATTGATTTTGGATTTTGTGATCAATGAAAACACAAAATCCACCAGAATGAAAAGATACAAAACTTACTGTTGGTGCTTTTGCTAAAGCTGAATCTGTCGTGGCCAAAGTGTTGTCCTGTCTGGGGAGCAAAACAGCGTCTCTGTCCCGCTGTCGCTGCTTTAATATCAAGACTCTTCAGGAAGCGGCGCCGCATAATCCGTGATTAATAAATCCACTTCCAAACATGTTGGTTGTGACGTCCACGGTTCAGCTCGTCTGATACAATCTGTGTCCATCCAACACAACCCGGTGTTTACCCAGTATGTAAATACACACAGGCAAAGTCACGCCCCGACTGCACGCTCCCAAATCTCCCTAAACAAGCTGGTTTGAACCTAAAAGTTTACACTTTACACAGAGAGAGAGACTTTTACCCAAACTACAGTCACTGTCTATGAATCCTTCCTCACAGGTGAAGAACCTGGGTGTGATGAGCTGACTTTTATTCCACACATTAAGAATATCACAAAGATAGGTTTTTACCATCTGAAGAACATAGCCAGAGTCCGCCCCATTCTCTCTCAGGCCAACACGGAGACGCTCATGCATGCTTTTATCACCAGTCGTATCCACTACTGTAATGCCCTGCTCTCTGGTATTCCCAAAAATAGGATCTCAGGTTTACAACTTTTACAAAACTCAGCAGCTCATGTCCTGACGAAGACCAGGGGGCGGGACCACATTACACCGGTTTTAGAATCGCTGCATTGGCTCCCCGTGTGTTTCAGGATTGATTTTAAAGTTCTTTTAATGGTTTTTAAATGTCTTAATGGTCTTGGTCCTTTTTATCTTTCAGAACTGCTTTTACCTTATGAACCTTCACGGCCCCTTCACTCCTCCAGCAGGGGTCTCCTAGTCATTCCTAAAGTCAACAAAAAGACTCATGGTGAGGTGTCTTTCCAATATTACGGCCCTCGCCTCCGGAACGACCTGCCGGAGAACGTTCATGTTTTTAAGAGCAGGCTCAAGACCCACCTTTTTAGCTTAGCGTATCTATTTATTTAATCCTAATATATAAATGTACATACAGTGGGGAAACAAAGTATTTGGTCAGTTTCCCATAGACTTTCTATTGGATTTTGGCCAAATACTTTTTTTCCCCACTGGGAGGTTGTCCCAGGAGCATTGTTTTAAATGTTGTAATCTGTAAAGCACTTTGTGATACCTTTCGGTATGAAAAGCGCTTTATAAATAAAGTTTGATTGATTGACTTTTAAATATACCAATACTGCAGCTTAAACATGGAGAGACTTCTTTGTGGCTTTGTGGTTTTTCTTGAAACTTGGGCTGCCGACTTGTGTCCCCGGTTCTCGCGACGGGTCACAAATGTTAGTATTTGTTACATTTGGAAAATAATGATGTGAAAATACCGATTGACCTTTCACAGATAAAATCACAAAGTGCTTCACAGAGACACAAAGACAAGTATTACGCATACAGTAGCATAGAAACAATCACAGCCCTGTCAACTAAAAGCTCGTCCGAACAGCCCTGTCTTCAGCTGCTTCCTTAAAACTGAGTGAGTGATCGACTGTTTCGAGCAATAGCATACAAATGTGAAACGTCTCAGATATAAGTGTACTTTCTGCACAGCAAACTATGTGGAGTTTGCCTGTTCTCTCCGTGTCTGCGTAGGTTTCCTCCAGTTTCCACTAAAAACATGTACAATAGGTTCATCCTCCAGCCAGGTGTTTCTGACCATTAGCCTGGCTCCAGATCTGGAGATGGTTTCCCGGCTGCCCACTGCTCTAATAGGTCAGCTTTGAGGATGGGTCAAATGCAGAGAATGAGATTAGTAAAGTATACCTCAGATAAGACGTTACTATACAGATTTGATTTTGCCTAAACTTTCAAAAAACTATTTTTTTTTGTTCATTAAATGCTATTGTCATTCAGTCAATATATTTCATTTATAATTGAATGTTTATCTTATCTGTGGCATATTCAAACCCTATTCAACAACACAAGACCCATCCCATTACCTTGAAATGTTGTTTATGTGTTTTCATTTATAAAAGGGGCATTATGCAAATGTTTATGCGCTGCAAATTCTCTTTCTCCCGCCGTGGCCTGTGTGCATGCCTGTCACGCCAGACTGATGAATATTTAAAACCTCAGCCCCACTGAACCGTCATGTATGTGGCAAAATGGACCAAGATCGTGTCTGTGCAATCCTTGTATCTACTTCTCCATGACTTCAGACGCCTCCAGAAGCTTTGATTTTACTGAATGTATCCACAAGTCCAGCGGCGTCCAAATTCCAGCCCCCGGGACCCCACTTTGGGAAGCACTGGACAAATCAATAAACTGCTCATAACCCCGTTCAGTAACACTTTACATTACGGGCCGGTAAATCCTTGGTACTTACAGTGGAAATTCTAGGTACTTATGGTGGTACTTACAGTGGTAAATACTAGTAATAGTTGTGGTACTTCTCGGTACTTATTGTGGTACTTGCAGTGGTGCTTATGATGGTACTGACAGTGAAAATTCTAGGTACTTATGGTGGTACTTACAGTGGTAAATACTAGTAATGATAGTGGTACTTCTAGGTACTTATTGTGGTACTTGCAGCGGTGCTTATGGTGGTACTTACAGTGGAAATTCTAGGTACCTACAGTGGTACTTTTGAGGTACTGAAAGGACACTAGAGTGAGAATTACAAGGTATGTACTTCTAGATACAGTGGTAACTCGTGGTTGTACTTCTTGTTTTCCCTCATGCTGATTTATGTTGTTTGATAGTCTCACAATCCTAGAAATGACTTCTGTTTGCAGACGTACCTCATTTACTACCTATGAATTGCTGCTGTAGTGATTACCAGAAAGTACCATAGATATATCATTGCAGCTACTAGAAACGATCACTTAAAATACCAAAGTAAATAGAAGTACTTCATTACAAAGAGTTAACCCTGTATCTCTTGGTAATGAGAGATACAGTGGTAACTCTGTGACTCCCTAACCCTAACCCCAATGACTAGTAATTACCACTTTTAGAACCACAATAAGTAACAAGAAGTACCACTGTAAGTACCACAATAAGTACCACTGTCATTACTAGTAATTACCACTGTAAGAACCACGGACTTGCCGGCCCGTAATGTAAAGCGTTACCCAACGTTTCTCCTGCGTTCGTTGAGCAGATCACGGGCGGCGTTGTCCACGTCTGGTCCTGTCACTCACCTACGCTGGGGCGGAAGGTAATTAACTCCTCACTGTGGCGCTCTGCTGACAGGCCATTACACGCCGGCCCGCCACTGAACCGGCCCTTAACCAGCCCCGCACAGAGCAGGCCTGTTTGTTTTCACAGGAGGGAGGGATGAATACCAATGAGCGAGGGGCCGGTTTACCTGGCCGAGGGTCCACAGACAGTTGGGAGAAAGTATCTTCTATTCGTAGATTTGTAGGGGGGGGGTGGGGAGTAAAAATCTAAACCGAAAAGTTGTAAAATATTGTCTCTGGTGTTTAGGGCTGGCCAATCAATTGCAATTTTATAGAAATTGACAGTAACGTGACCTGTTTTGGGGAGTTTTGATGTGTTTTTGTTCATGAATCAGCTGCATCTTGAATATGAAAAGAACATGAAATACAAAGTTATATGAAGAAAGGAGAAAAAAAAGTGATTGATTGTTTTTGCCATATTGTCCACCCCAGTATTTGTACTTTCTCTCTCGTAAAACATGGTCCGACAAAGCTCCTCCTGAGGCTCCGCTGTGTCCAGGGAAAACATGCCTCACGTATCGATCTCCTGGTTCATGGCCAAGTGAAAACACCCGTCATAGCTTCACTACAGGGCACTGTTATTTCCTTTTTTTCCCTCTCGTTATTGAAACAGCCGCGCAGCAAAGGGGAGCAAGAGGAGGGGGTGGGAATGACTTAATTTTAGCGTGCTCGGAGGTTTAGGAAATGAAACTATTGGATATTTGTGTTCAGCTGTGTTATGTCAAACCAGCTGAAGGTGCATAATGGAACTTTTATGCGAAAAAACAAACAAAAACAAAGTACCCTTGATACATTGTACCAAACTAAATTAAGAACGATGTAATGTGCTCTGTAACAATGTGTAATAACTTGTACCTATGGGTTAGATACATAATAATATGTATTTGTAGTTTGTATGTACATAATGTAATAAGACATAACTCTAACCCTGGGTCTCGTGTCCTGTCACATTATGTACTTACAAAGTACTAATACAAGTTATTCCATTGTGTATGTACTACATAGGTAAAAGTTATTACAGATTGTTACAGAGCACATTACATTGTACTAAATAGTGTAAAATTAACCCCCTGAACCAAGCACATTTTCTCCAGTTTGGCTTTACCCCGGTCCAAAAGCTTCTGGAAAAAAGGTGTGAAAATAGCAACAAAACTGAGACGAAAACAATGATGAAAAAGTGACAAAAAAATGAGAAAACTTTGACAAAAAAGGGCCGAAAAATGTGACAAAAAATGACAAAAAAAAGACAAAAAAATGACAAAAATGTGACAAAAAATGACAAAAAAATGACAAAAAATGACAAAAAGAACTACAAAAAAATGACAAAAATGTGACAAAAAAAGACAAAAAACTACAAAAAGAACTACAAAAAAAATTACTAAAAATGACCAAAAAAATGACAAAAATGTGACAAAAAAATTACAAAAAATGATAAAAAATTGACAAAAGTGTGACTTTTTTTTTTTTTTTTTAATAAAATATGTTAAAAAAAAATGACAAAAATGTGACAAACAAATTGCAAAAAAATTACAAAAATGTGACAAAAAAACGGCAAAAAAGTTACAAAAATGAGTCGAATACCCCACAAAAAAATGATGGAAAAAAAATCTGATGACGTGAGGAAAAAGATCCTCTCGGTTCAGGCGGGAGTTCAGAGGTTAAGTGATACCAAAACGATTGATATTTGTGCGTCATTTTTGTACGTAATCTTTACTTTCCATCACAGTGGCCTCTACAACGTCTTCATTTTAAACTACTGTTGTGCATAATTTGTGTAAAATTGTGCACAAAGCCTTTATGAGACGTTTGGATAAAGCTAATTCTTGAGATGAAACAGCCTTGCCTCTGCTCTTGATGCAAACTACTTCACTGCAGTTCATGTGCCGTAGAATATATTCAGTAAAAATAACACAGTTCAATTCCTGAGAGACTCCTCCTCCCCCACATGACATCAGCAGGTGGCGGGTCGGCCATTTGAGCTGTCGAGTAAGAAATGGACTTAATAACAGCTAGTTAACAGCTCATAAAAGCTGATTTAGCTTAATACGCAGCCTCTAAAAGCCTAAACATATGGAGCTTTGAGTCATATCAAGAGCGTTGCCCTTTAACTTATTAAATGGCACTCTACATTTAGACGTCAGCCTTCGCCAAGGTGGCTGCTTGTTTCGCACTGAGCTTTTCAAAGGGGAATGGTGTTGATTCAAAGTCACTCCATATTTTATCATAAGCACACCTTGAAGGAGCCGTTCCAAAGAGCGGAATGAAGATTGATTCGGTTATTGAAGAATTCATTAGAGGCGTGCCAGATGGTGGATGACAAGCTGTAACTGGATCAAATGATGGTGCTCGGCAACCAAGAGCACTGTGATATTAATAGTTTGATTCCATGTTGATGTTTAAACTGGGGGAAAATATTAAGATTTTTATTTTATCAGGTTCTGAGCCGGAACAGATTGTGACATTGCAGTGATGGATGGTTTGTGAGTGATCTGGCTTTTAAAGCAAACTCTTGTAGGGGAATTGGAAGAGCAGATTCCAGCACATAATATATGACTGAGACTGAGGCAGTCACACGCTCTAATACCTGGTAATCACAGCACGCCTTCACTGTGGCAATGGTTCAGTAATGAGCTGATGTAATGTCAGAAGATCCAGTGGTGCATTCATTTCTCCACAACATCTTGTATCGATGATGGGAGAGAGTGACCACTGCGTAAAACTTTCTCCAGCACATCCCAAAGATTCTCAATGGGGTGAAGATCTGGACTCTGTGACGGCCGATCCATCTCATGCTCCGTGAATTGTCATCTCGGAAGAAGAAATCCACTGGTGGAATAACCTGGTCAGCTGATGTCATTCTTTGGGCACATAGTGTCGCTGACCAACTGCAGCGACCCCAGCTCACCACAGTTAGTCAAATCCAGGTGGACACTTTATTTGATCAGGCAGTGAATATAGAGGGCCATCTGGAGAGTCGTAAGAGTGGACGATTCTCTGGGAGATGATCCAAATAAAACAAATCTATAAAAAGAGCTGGGCCAATCACCTCTATGCTGTAAAACATTTATCTTAGTTGCTGTTGGCCCAAAAAGTTTATGAAAACTAAACAGGAAGAAGCATTTAGACATGTCTAATAACAGTGATGGACTATCATCACTGATTATCAGCTCAAATTTAACTTTGAAGACGTTATACTCCAAATGTGATAAATATATATTTTTGTTATCAATAGGGGTCTAATGAAATGAGAGCAAATTACATTGTTTCGGCCTCTTCGGCCCAGGGACGGCCCTGGGCATAGGCAACCTATAGGTGGCCCCTTCTGCTGAAGGGGGGCCAAGTTGTGCTTTAATTTTTTAAGCCTATGAGATAACATCACTGACTTTCTGACATAACATTGGAACAGCAAGTGATGAGAGTCTGTTGTGTCTGAAACTATAGATTTCAAGATTTTCAACGAGCCTGATCATTCTGCACCTCCAGGAAGCCGTGTAATATCACATTTGTATATTTACATCAGTAGTTGACGCTTCCTCCTCCAATGAGTAATAACAGTAATAATCGCAATAATATAAAACTATGCTTTTCCATGTCCAAAGTGTGTCCAAAAGGACTGGTACAGCCACAGAAACAGCACATTGGGGTCAAGACTTTTCTGAAAAGGCTTTGGAAATACACACTAGCACATACGCTGCCAGTACTAGAGAAAGATAGAAATGATTCATATGATTAATTGACTTTCAATTATTGAACATAATAACACATCAGCGAAAGCTAAATCTTGCCTCGGGCACCAAACATCTCCAGTCTGCTGCTTTTCCATCCGAGGCTCCGGTCTGTGTCTCAGCGTGTGACTGCTATCTATCAGCAGCATGCAGTTCTCCTTTTTGTCTCATCTCTCTGTATAATATAACAATAAATAAGTAAACATTTAGTTTGAGGCCGTTCAGACCGGTCATGTTTTAACAATGCCACAACCGCATCAATAACTCGAACTACTCTAGCTCAAACACGGACTGAATCCTTTCTCATTTTACCTTACAAAGTCCTCAACAGCCTTGTTCGTATCCCTCGCAGAATGTCAGAGATCACTTTCAATCAGCTATTTAGATCCTGGTTGTGGTCGTATTAACTCTGGGCTGGAGATTCCTGTACGAGAAGCTTATCGAGCAAATCTGTCTGAGGCTTCGCTGCTTCAGGACCTGGACAACCTGCTGTCAAGACTGAGTTCTACCAGGAACTCCTGGAGGACAACGTCCGGCCATCAGTTCAAGCCCTCAAGCCTCATCAACAGGACAAGGATCCCAAACATACCAACAAATCCACTTGTGAACGGCTCAAAAAGAACAGATTCAAGTGTTGGAGTGGCCAGGTCAAAGTCCAGACTAAAATCCATTTGAGATGCTGTGGTGTGACCTCAAAAGAGAAGTTCATGCACAAAAACCCTCCAATATGGCTGAGTTCAACTAATTCTGCAAACAACAGTGGGCTAAAATCCATCCTCAGCGATGTCACAAACTCATCGCCAGTTATCGCAGCCCAACCAGTTCTTAAGTTCAGGAGGCATTTACTTTTTCACACAGGGCCAGAGAGGTTTGGTTTTGTCTTTGCCATAATAAATGTGATAATCATTGGCAAACTGCATTTTGTATTCACTGTGAATGTCCTTGTGTAATATAAAAATGTCTTGATGAATAGAAACATTTAAGCGTGGTAAATATAATCAAATGTAAGAAATCAGGAAGGGGGCAAATACTTCTTCACGGCACTGTATTGTTAGGTCCACCTGTTCTATTGCGTAAAGATATTTAAAATGTAAAACTGAAGATGAGCTGGTCATCTTCACAAGTCATGACTGACCAGAAACTGTAAGATCTACAGCCACAAGCCAAAACTGCAGCCTAAACTAACTTCCTTTTTTTCAGTTTGCAAATGGGGGAAGACGGTTTCAGGCCATTCAAGAAGAAGATTAAATATGCCGCTTTTACAGACAGTGAAAGTGAAGCAATGAAGCCAATGATCTCCATTCCCATAACATTTTAAAAGAGCTGACCTTCGCTGACTGAGGCTGAGAAAAAGTTGAATTGCATCCTGTTTATTTTCCCAATTCATGAGGTTTGTTGAAAGTTCATGCCTACACTTTTGCTTCCCACTGTGAACTTCTTGGCACTGTTGAGCAAAGGCCCTTTTGGAGAAATGGATGCACAGAACTTCATAAAAAGTATTTTTTTTCCAACTGTTAAGCCTGGGGACTGCAGCCATCATGCTTTGGGGTTGTATTGAAACCAGTGGCACAGGGAAGATTTTCTTGGTAGAGCGAAGACTGGATTCAACAAACGTACCACAGTCTGTGAAAAAAGCTGAGGTTAAAATGCAGATGGCTTCTACAAGTTGGGTAAAGGTCACAAACACACCTCAAAATCTCAGATGGATGGCGTCAGATCGATCGCCCTTTTCCACCAAGCTGGTGCCGGTGCTGGTTCTGGGCCAGTTCCAGTTTCAGAACCGGTTCTTTTGTTTTCCACTGAAAAAACGTTGGATCTTGGCTCCAAAATCTGGTGCCTGTTGGAAACCAATTAAAAGCTGGACCAAGAAACGAGCACCAGTGATGTCAGCGGCTGGGGGCGTGGCTCTCTCCTCCAACAAACTATCAATATTAGTTAGTTTGTGCTTTTTCCTTATAACATCCTGGAGAAGCCAAACCAGTCTCTGTGGAGGAAACTGTTGTTTTGCTTTATGCTCTTTAGCTAAAACAAGAGTTAGAAAGAAGAAATCAAAATGTTAACGGCTGCTGTGACTGAAGCATAAACTTATTTTTCTATATTTTATAACCAGAAGTGACTGTAGTAAGATGTTGCCATCCATTTTTGATGTTGACTTCCCAAAGCGTTGCTATGACAATTGGCACAGCTCTCATTTTGGTGGAAAACCAAGTCAGTATGGAACCAACCCGGCACCAGAACCAGCTCTGAACCAGCTCTGAACCAGCCCAGAACCAACACCTTGGTGGAAAAGCCCGGTTTAAGTGTACAGTCTGAAGACTTTTCTGTGGTCTTAGAAGTCTACTGACCTAAAACGACAGATGAACCTTCAAAGAACAGTACATGCAAGACAACACGGAAAGGTTTTAGTTCTGGAAGACTTTTGTAAGTAAGAAGGGGTGAAACTGGAATTAGAAGACTCTTGACTGCCACGAAAAGTGTTAAAAGCTGTGATTCTTGTGATATTGTGATAGAAATGTATGTCGATCCAGGGTTCCCAAACCTTCGCACCCCACTGCATATGAATGAAACAAAACTTAACTCCAAGGTTTTCACGGGCGAACAACATTACAGCACCATAATAATATGGCACCATTCAAACCTCTGGGTAAACGAGCACCTTGGCGAACGACGTCTCAATGAAACGGTGCAGAACGAGGCCTCAGTGAGCAACACGATCCCCCCCCCCCACCCCACCCCCCGACGCTTTGCCTTGATGTGATTTAGACGAAGGTCAGCCTCGGCGAGCGCAGCCTGTAATTATTTAGTCTTTGAATGTGAAATAAGGATACCCCGAGGAGAGCGGCGGTGGTGGGCCGCATCTGAAACCCATTTTGGTGCCTCTCCTCCCCTCGAGCTTTGTAAACTGCTCTAAACACCACAACAGAGAAATGCAAAGAGGGGGGAGGGGGGGGGGGGACGGAGCGCGCCAGCCTGAGTCATGCGTTCTCCAAGTCAGGATGGCCCCAAGTCAACTTTCGTGTTTGGTCCGGTGGGTTTAGAGGCTCCAAAACGCCCCAAAGTTGACACAGAAGTTGAATTGAGGTTCGTTTTGACGAGACAAAACTTTCAAGAGTGTTCAAAGACATTTTTTCACTCAGCCAGACATATTTCAGTCACATGAACTTCTCCTGAGACTCCCAACATAATGGTCACAGTAGGTAAATTTCACATTTCTGAAGGAAAACAGCTTATCGTAGAAGGAAGGAGGTCGGGAGTGCTGCACTGGGTCCAAGGAAAGTTCTTTAAAAGTGTATTAGGTGCTAAAAATCAGGTGCCCTTTCAGGATGACAAGGCTAAAAGTCCTTTATTAGGAGGGACATGCCAACGCGCCACAACCACATACTGTATTGGTCTTCTTCAGAGCAGATAAGAGATAAAAATAGCAACACAGGTGTTTTAAGTAATTGGAGCAACACGTGGTCAATCACGTGTGCTGACCATGAGAACAAAAGGGAACAAGAAAAAGCATAATATACATATATATACACACATACTGTACATGGGTCAAATTGTAATGTCCATCCATCTATCCATCCATCCATTTTTCTTCCGCTTTATCCAGGGCCGGGTCGCGGGGGCAACAGTCTCAGCAGAGATGCCCAAACTTCCCGATCCACACACAGCTCCTCCAGCTGTTCTGGGGGGACCCCGAGGCGACACCAGGCCAGCTTGGAGACATAGTCCCACCAGACTCTACTCCGAGCTCCTCCCGGGTAACTGAGCTCCTCACCCGATCTCGAAGGGTGCGTTGTATTCGCGATCTTGTCCTTTTGGTCATTACCCAAATCTCATGACCATAGGTGAGGGTGGGAATTTATATTGTAATGTAAACAATATAAATCTATATTAGAAGAGATGCTGAAAGCTTTGCTGCTATGGTCATTTTGAGGGTTGAAAAGCGTGGGAACCTCTGGAACAGATCATTGCAGTAAACTAACGATAACACTGGGTGACAACAAATGTGGTGTCTAAGTTTTGATATTCTGAATCCTAAAATTACATTGGTATAGCTCAAATTCGGTAAGTTTTTTACCCCTCGGCCAAATGTTGCTGATGCCTTCCGTCCTGGTGCCTGACTCTCCACAGTTTGCATATATTTTAGTACAAAGCAGTTGTGTTTAGAGTGTGACGGTGACAATTTCTGAAAAGCTATAAAGCCACTTTTTAAGAGTTTGTCATTACCCAGAGTGAAAAGAGTATTGTGCCGACATGGGTTGAGAGGGTCCTCTGCCAGAAAGAAGCCAAAATGCACTCAAGGATAAAGACTTTAATTTTTGGAGACATATCCTGTGGTCTGACGGAAAAAAAAATTGTCATAATGACCATCGTCACGTTCGGAGGAAAAGCCTCGCAAGCCTTAGAACAAGAGAAATGATTTTGTTGAAAGTGTCCCCTTGGCTGGGGCAGGTTGTTAAATCCTTAGGGCTAGTTTTACCAGAACTACAGAAAGCCAGAATGTTTTAAGTTTTATTTGCGGGTATTTGACCTTTCAGTGACCCACAATGATTATTTTCCCTCGCAGTGGCCTCTATGATGCACCACCAATTCTTTTGGGAGAGTTTCTGGTAGGTTTTCACCGGTTTTCAATTCATTCTGTAGAGTTGAAGAAGTAAAAGTGCCATGCTGACCACTCACACGGCCATTGGGTCGCAAAAATTCCGCACAAATATCAAGGTTTTTCCCCCATGAAAAGTTGCATATTGCGCCTTTTAAAATGGGTGGTCATTTTCAGATTTTCAGATTATTTTTTTTGTAACCCAGTATAATCGAAGCTTGGCGAAGACACCGCTATAGAATCAGGCAACCAAACAGTCACCTGTGTTTTTCCCTGATTCTGCTCTTCTTATAAACAGTCAAATCTTAAAGCACTGTCCCACTCTCCCCTTGTGCCGTCCTCCTGATAGTACTGTATATCCCATCGTGGGCCGTAACCAGACAGGTGCATGGCAGGACACAGTCTCTCTCTCCCCTTGGGACCCCTCCCGCCCTGCAGCCCTCCTGGACCCCACACACTCTCACCGCTAACCTTGACATTTTGGGCTAATGGCACCGGGAGGAGAGGGCACCGCAGTGGTTCTGTACGTGTGCGTGCTGCCTTTGTGATTGCACTCATAACAAACCTCACATGTGCTGCTTTCGGGATGTCTGGAGGAAGGAAAGGCCTTTTATATCGCTCTGTGGTTTTCCCTACATTTACAAAAGGGGAGATTTAAAGAGAGGGTGTTATGCTAAATTGACTTTTTCGAGCTTTTAAGCATGTGACAATGTTCCTCTTTCTGCAAGACCATACCTTGGGTTGTATTTTGAGCGCGTCTTTGAGTAATCTGTGAATCTTCCCCATGTCTATTCATAGGTGGAAGCTTACTCACGGCTCGACCACAAGCTCCTCCCGTGGCCCTAAGTAACCAGAGCAACAAACGTGCACTGAAGATCGACCACTGCTAGGTACTGTTGACGTTGACCATTGTGGAACCAGCAGAGAGAAGACCTAAGGGAGAGGTTGGACACGCCGTAGTAGATCAACATACAGTGCCTCTCGAAAGTATTCATACACCTTGAACTTTTGCACATTTTGTCATGTTTACAACCCTAAACATAAAGATTTTATTTCGATTTTTTTTACTGAATGTTCACACACAAGTAACAGACAACTGTAAAGTGAAAGCAAAATGATACATGATTCTGTTATTTTTCAAAAAATAGAAAACTGAAAAGTGGTGCGTGCATAAGTATTCATACAGCATGCATGAATACTTTGTGGAACCCCCTTTTACTGCAATAACAGCAGCAAGTCTTCTGGGGTTAGACTCTACAAGATTAGCACATGTAGAGACTGACATTTTAGCCCATTCCTCTTTACAAAACAACTCAAGCTCTGTCACATTAGAAGGAGAGCGTTTGTGAACAGCAGTTTTCAGATTATTCCACAGATTTTCAATAGGATTTAGGTCAGGACTTTGACTGGGCCATTCTAACACATTAATATGTTTTTATTGAACCATTCCATTGTAGATTTATCTTTGTGCTCCGGGTCATTGTCCTGCTGGAGGTGAATCTCCGCCCCAGCCTCAGTTCTCTTGCTGACTCCAGCAGGTTTTCCTCCAAAATGTCTCTGTATTTGGCTCCGTCCATGTTCCCAACTATTCTTACAGTCTCCCCAGTCCCCGCTGAGGAAAAGCAGCCCCACAGCATGATGCTCCCCCCCGTATATTTGACACTGGGGATGGTGCACTCAGGACGATGAGCAGTGTTAGGTTTGCTCCATACATAACGTTTTGCATTTGGGCCAGAAAGTTCAATTTTTGTCTCATCTGACCAAAGCACCTTCTTCCACATGGAGCTGTGTCCTCCATATGACTTCTAGCAAACTTCAAACGGGATTTCTTATGGCCTCCTTTCAATAATGACTTTCTTCTTCCACTCGTCCATGAAGGCCAGATTTGTGTTGATACGACTTATAGTTGTCCCATGTACAGATTCCCCCAGCTCAGCAGCAGGACTTCACAGCTCCTCCAGAGTTATCTTGGGGCACTTGGTTGTATTTCTTACCAGTGTCCTCCTTGATCAGTTTGTTAGTTTACGTGAACAGCCGTGTCTTGGTAAGTCTGCAGTGGTGCTTTACTCTTTCCATTTCTGAATGAGGATTGAACAGTTGCTCCGGGAGATGTTTAAATCTTGGGAAATCTTTGTATAACTTAACGCTGCTTTAAACTTCTCCAGAACTTTATCCCTGACCTCTCTGGTGCTCCTTGGCTGATGTTGATGATGTTGTTTAGTGACCAATACACTCCGACCACAGCTCTGAGGGCCTAAAAGAACAGCTGAAATTATACTGAGAGTAGATTACACACAGGTGGCCTCTGTTTAATGGTTAGGCCAAGGTGTGAACATTCCTGAGTTATGAATGTTGTAAAGGCAATTTAATGCAAGCCCCACTTTTCACTTTTCTATTTTTTGAAAAATTACAGAATCATGTATCATTTTGCTTTCACTTCACAGTTGTCTGGTACTTGTGTGTGAACGTTCAGCAAAAAAAATCAAAATAAAATCTTTATGTTTAGGGTTGTAAACATGACAAAATGTGCAAAAGTTCAAGGTGTATGAATACTTTCCAGAAGCACTGTAATAAGAGATCCAAATTATCTCAGAACCTGAGGAGGCGTGATTCCCAAGAGGTCGTTTCAAAATCCAATTTGGTCACTTTTAAAATTTGATTCATTCACATTCATTTCATTATTACGTTCACATGAAACATTATGACATTTAAAGCACTTGCTCACATTTCATAGACAAACTTATAATTAAAATGACAACCCCATAAAGTGGTCACCTGGAATTAACTACCTTCAATCTTCAGCTTCATACCAGGCTCAGCGATGGGCTGGACAGACTCCCATGGCAATGTTATGCACAGAAGTGGTCCCTCCCCAAGCTTTACCCCCTACAGACTGTACTAGACCGGAATATTGACCGCTACTGTGGGCGGCCGTTGGTGTAGGTGGTGTGGAGGAGGTGCACATGCTGGTGTTTTGATGGTTTCTGTGGTGTGGAGTTTGCCCCTCTTTAATACCGGCGTTTGGGCCTGACCATCGATATATTCAGGAGATGGACGGTGTTTAACTCGCAGTGGGAAAAAATGGTTTGTTTGTTTTGCGAGTGATGGTAATGTTAGAAGAGGCGAGCGAGGCGTTCGTAGCACCTCAGCCAAGCCCTTTTTTTCTCTAAGCAACGCCCTCAGTCACAATCTGAATTACCAGGTTATTCCACGAATGTATTTCTTGGACACATGGATTGTTCACCACAGAGTCAACCTTGGACCATTGTGCATGTCTTGGGTTGAACTACCAGATAAGTAGTGTTTTTTTGTATTATCCCATTAAAGAAGTCATTGATATCTCCCCATAAAACAAACGTGTTATCACAGCTTGGGCTTTTCCTCCCCATTTGTATGATTTAGTGCACATTAAAGAAGTTCCAGTCCTCCGAGTCTCTTTCTCATTCCCCGTCTCTCGCGGGCCCGCAGCCTGTCATCCGGACAGCAGGCGATTACCGCGGTGCCTCTCGCCTGTGAGGCCTACCTTTCCTCCCACCGCGCTCTGGGCTTCGCGTTGATACCATCTGGCAGCGGCGGGCACGGTTTGGGGAAGGGCAGGTGGAGGCGGGCGGGAGGGGCAGCGCTGTCTGATTAATCATGCTAATCAGTGCTGAGGGGTTAGAAGTCCATTAACCTGCGTGGAGGAGAATCGCTCACACGGGCCAGGGGGAACGTGAGCCCAGAAAGCTCACGGCGAGTCATGGAGGACAGTTTACTGAAGCCTCCATCGATGAGACACTAAGGGCCTGATTTACTCGGAGTTTGTGCACGTGCTGAGTGGATGGTGCTTGGTGTTGCTATTGCCTGAACTAGGTTGGTAGCTCAGGCAATAGGAGAGGTGATGCCTTATCATCTCGCTCTTCAAATGTAAATTCTAGTGTGGTATGTGTTAGGGATGGTCCGATATGAAAATTTTCTGCCGATACCGATATCCGATATTTGCCTCTCTGGTGTGGCCGATATCCGATATTTGCCGATATTTATTTCAACGTTAAAAATCAATAGAAAGGCTTACTCAAATGTGGTAAAGTTTGTAAATTGTTCCATTATTGGAATGTCTTATGCCTGGGACACATCTCACACACCAGGATGAAACAATCCCTTTTATTAGAAAAATACTAAAAAGACCAATTGCAATGTTGGAGTGAAATGTCATTTTGTTTTTGGCTAAATATTTACTCAGACCTACTTATTATTATACTTTCACCCATGTCCTCTATTAATGGGAAACACTGACACTGGGAATATGTTAGGCTACTATTTATTGCATGTTTTATTAAAATATGTAGCCTACCATGTTATTTAAGCTACATGTTTTAACTTTAAACACATCCGAGTGGTGTTCTGTTATTGGACTTCTGTGCTAGTCACGGTTTGTCCATAACGAACACCATGTTCGAGCACAAGGGTGTCCATAAGTGCACGTGGCACCAGGACACCCTAGGCAGGAGGTCGATGATCGACTTTGTAGTTGTGTCGTCTGACCTCCGGCCGCGTGTCTCGGACACTCGGGTGAAGAGAGGGGCGGAGCTGTCAACCGATCACCACCTGGTGGTGAGCTGGATCCGCTGGCAGGGGAGGAAGCCGGTCAGACCTGGCAGGCCCAAGCGTGTTGTGAGGGTCTGCTGGGAACAACTGGCGGATCCCTCTGTCAGTGGGGTCTTCAACTCCCACCTCCGGAAGAGCTTCACCCAGATTCCGGGGGAGGCGGGGGACATGGAGTCCGAGTGGACTCTGTTCTCCTCCTCCATTGTTGATGCGGCTGCTCGTAGTTGTGGCCGTAAGGTCTCTGGTGCCTGTCGCGGCGGCAATCCCCGAACCCGGTGGTGGCGCCCGGAAGTAAGGGATGCCGTCAAGCTGAAGAGGGAGTCCTACCTGGCCTTGTTGGCTTGTGGGACTCCTGAGGCAGCTGAGAGGTACCGGCAGGCCAAGCGTGCTGCAGCTCGTGCGGTCGCAGAGGCAAAAACTCGTGTCTGGGAGGAGTTCGGGGAGGCCATGGAGGAAGACTATCGGTCGGCCTCGAAGAAATTCTGGCAAACCATCCGGCGCCTCAGGAGGGGGAAGCAGTGCTTCACCAACACTGTGTATAGTGCGGGTGGGGGGCTGCTGACCTCGACTGGGGATGTCGTCGGGCGGTGGAAGGAGCACTTCGAGGACCTCCTCAACCCCGCCGTCACGTCTTCCGATGAGGAAGCAGAGGCTGGGGACTTGGAGGTGGGCTCGCCCATCACCGGGGCTGAAGTCACCGAGGTGGTGAGAAAGCTCCTCGGTGGCAAGGCTCCGGGGGTGGATGAGATTCGCCCTGAGTACCTTAAGTCTCTGGATGTTGTAGGACTGTCTTGGCTGACACGTCTCTGCAACATCGCGTGGCGGTCGGGGACAGTGCCCCTGGATTGGCAGACCGGGGTGGTGGTCCCTCTCTTTAAGAAGGGGGATCGGAGGGTGTGTTCCAATTACAGAGGAATCACCCTCCTTAGCCTCCCCGGTAAGGTCTACTCCAGGGTGCTGGAGAGGAGGATCCGGCCGATAGTTGAACCTCGGATTCAGGAGGAACAATGCGGTTTTCGTCCTGGTCGTGGCACACTGGACCAGCTCTATACCCTCCGTCGGGTGCTCGAGGGTTCGTGGGAGTTCGCCCAACCAGTCCACATGTGTTTTGTGGACTTGGAGAAAGCGTTCGACCGCGTCCCTCGTGGTGCCCTGTGGGGGGTGCTCCGGGAGTATGGGGTCCGGGGCCCTCTGCTAAGGGCTGTCCGTTCCCTGTATGACCGCAGCAGGAGCTTGGTTCGCATTGCCGGCAGTAAGTCAGACCTGTTCCCGGTGCGTGTTGGTCTCCGCCAGGGCTGCCCTTTGTCACCGGTTCTGTTCATTACTTTTATGGACAGAATTTCTAGGCGCAGCCAGGGGCTGGAGGGTGTCCGGTTTGGGAGCCTCAGAGTCTCATCTCTGCTGTTTGCAGATGATGTTGTTCTGATGGCTTCAACAAACCAGGACCTTCAGCACGCACTGGGGCGGTTTGCAGCCGAGTGTGTAGCGGCCGGGATGAGAATCAGCACCTCCAAATCCGAGGCCATGGTTCTCCACCGGAAAAAGGTGGCTTCCCCTCTCCAGGTCGGTGGGGAGTCCTTGCCTCAAGTGGAGGAGTTCAAGTATCTCGGGGTCTTGTTCACGAGTGAGGGACGGATGGAGCGTGAGATCGACAGACGGATCGGTGCAGCGTCAGCAGTGATGCGGTCGCTGTATCGGTCTGTCGTGGTGAAGAGGGAGCTGAGTCGGAGGGCAAGGCTCTCGATTTACCGATCGATCTACGTTCCCACCCTCACCTATGGTCATGAGATTTGGGTAATGACCGAAAGGACAAGATCGCGAATACAAGCGGCCGAAATGAGTTTCCTTCGCAGGGTGGCTGGGCGCACCCTCCGAGATCGGGTGAGGAGCTCAGCTACCCGGGAGGAGCTCGGAGTAGAGTCGCTGCTCCTCCACGTCGAAAGGAGCAGCTGAGGTGGCTCGGGCATCTGTTTCGGATGCCTCCTGGTCGCCTCCCGCGGGAGGTGTTCCAGGCATGTCCTAGTGGGACAAGGCCTCGTGGAAGACCCAGGACACGGTGGTGGGACTATGTCTCCGAGCTGGCCTGGTGTCGCCTCGGGGTCCCCCCAGAACAGCTGGAGGAAGTGTGTGTGGATCGGGAAGTTTGGGCATCTCTGCTGAGACTGCTGCCCCCGCGACCCGGCCCCGGATAAAGCGGAAGAAAATGGATGGATGGATGGACATCTGATAAAGGACACACAGCTCTGTATGAAGCTTTGGAGTTGGAAATATCATAATGTCATTTTAACAGCACCTTATATGAACTAATGAGGCCAGACTGAATATTTAGAGTTGGTTTAGAGCAGGCAAAAAGCAAACAGTAGATTTACAAGATTGGCATGAGCTTTGATCTGCTTTGTTTTCAATGATAAATGCGCAAACGATCGCAAATGCGTCTAATTAAATATGCGCGAAAATGAGACATGACATAACGCCTCGTTTTCACAGGTCATTAACATGACAAAAGTGGGCAGAGTAAACGTGAATACAGACATTATCATCACTGTAGTTAGACCTACATGATGACAGAAAGGTCATGTTTACGTGTCGTAGCCTTTAGCCTGTTAGCAGCTATGCTAGCGCTAACAAACAAAGTTATAAATCTGGCGTCAGGACGGAGAAACTTTTGCAAAACTCACCTCAGATGTAGCGACAATAATCCATCAGAAAATGATTCCTGTTAATCCTGACTCAGAATTATGTCCATGGAGGCAGTTTTAGTCCAGTTTGTTGCAGCAGTAACTTGTGGCTCTGTATCTCTGTGGTGTCCAAGTGTCCGCTCCACTTTGTTTAAACTTAGTAAAAAACATACTTTCTTTTGGAGACGTGTGAATTTATGCTGGAGGTTCTTTATTTTTAGGAGCCACTGTTTATTTGAGATAATTTGAATAAATTGTTGCCCCAGTCAGGTCAGTGCAGCCCGTCTACACTGCTGCTGCTTTCAGGTGCGCTATGACATTACGGTGTAGTAAATAATTCAAAGAAAAAAAAAATATCGGCCGATATTTTCCCATATCGGACCGATAATATCGGCGGCGCCGATATATCGGCCATCCCTAGTATGTGTTGCTCTGAGTGATATTCCTTGTAAGAAACGACTTTCCTCATCCACCAGCATTCAGACACCTCGGTGTCCTCACCTCACCTTCTTTCCATTCTCCCACTTTAGGCAGCAAATCTCTTCACCATCTACGAAACTGAGAAGATCAAACTCCAAGTTCCAGAACGATCAGGTTTCACAGCTTGACATTGATGTTACATGGCGGAAAAAATGGACACAAATAGAGCTTTTCCACCGACATGTCAGGATCAAAACTGAAGTAAATTAGGAAATGTTTAACTAAAACTGAACTTTTGCTCATTTATAATTTCAGTCCATTGTTTCTTTTGGCTTAGCTTGCAAAAAAATGTGTCGATCTCAGTCAGAAAATAGTGATGTTCTGAAGAATGCCAGATATTGAGATATCTGGCATGAATACCGAGAATGAAATTTTGTTCATATCATTCAGCCCCTGGTTCACAGGACCTAATAAATATGCAAAACGACAATATGATGATGAATGATTAGATTATGAAATGATATGACGCATTATTTAACACAACAATGAGGGGTAAAACTACACAAAACGTGTTTTGTCCCCCTACATGGGGGAGGACCCAGCTATGCCCTAATGTGCAGAATGAGCTCAGACCTGTTCACCACAACTGCCTCTAAAATCCTGCACTGTTACTCAAAAAGGTGTTACTTTGGGCCCGAAGAGCAGTCATGCACAAGCTTAATATAGAAGGTGCAGTTACACGAATAACCTGAGGTGGCAGTAGTGAGTATAAAATGGCCAACTTGCATCTAGTCCCTTTAACGGAACACATTTTCTCCAATCGGAAAACCTCTCACAGCCTACAGGCCTGTGCAACATCTCATTTCAAAGCTACGACCTACAAAACTGATGTAGATGTAGATGTAGATTTTCCCTTGTGTTTCTATGCGTTGTTGCCATGTCGTCTCTTTTAAGTCACATTTTTATTGTGTTTTTGTTGCATTTTTGTAACTTTGTTGTCACTTTTTTGGTCTTTTGCTGTTTTGTCATCCTCATTTACATCTTGCTTTTGCTGCTATTTTGCCGCTTTTTTCAGGAACCTTTTAGATGTGGGGAATGCCTGGACACCTGGATAACAACTGGAGAAAATGTGCTTACGTAGGTGGGGGCTAAGAGGTTCATACATTTCAGAACCGAGTGTAAACTTCTGCGCAGGACAGGCTGCTGCAGTGCGTATGGATGTGGTGTTTAAAGACAGGGTTCTATGAAAAATAGACTTTCCCACTTACAGTATCTGACTTTGGGTATTTGGAAGTGAAACTACTGAATATTTTGTTCCTGCTGTCATAGGTCATTTTACAATCGACAAAGTGTAAGACAGATGTGTTTGACATTGCTACCAAACACCTGCAAAAAGTGCAATGCCCTTTCTTCAAAAATGTATTTCAAATGCTTGCGTGTGACAAATATAAATCAAAAAAGGTGCTTTTTTTAATCCCGTATTCGATTTCTGAACTGAAAAGTTGAAAACGGTAAAGTTGTCCAAAAGCGTATATACTCGATGTTGGAAAATGCATACTAAATATCCCTCAAAGGCTTAGCGGCGGCTGCAGAACAGGCCGTATGGGAGGTAGGGATGAGGCATAATCCCGTCCTTGGCGAATGCGCGAGCTGAAATAGAAGCAGAGGTGGTCGGAGTTTCTATTCGGAGGATTGAGATTACAGAGTCCGTCCGCCCACACTCCACTCTCTGAGCTTTAAAGTTTCTCTCAAAAACCAAACATATACAGCCCGCCGGCGGCACCCAGCGAAACAGCATCAACTTACTCTGCCCGTCCAAAGACAACTTCAATGAACTTAAAACAGATTTGCATTACTTCGGCGTGCAACTTCTGCTGGAGAGAGATGAGAGGGGTAGGCAAGTTTGTTCTGTTAATTATTCTTGAATGAGCATAAGACAAGCCTGAAATGATGAGAAAAACAAACACAACAACAGTCTTTTAACAGCTCTTAAAGGTGAACGGTTCAAACCCAAATTTGATGACTTTTTATCATTACATTTTAAACATAAAAAAAGGTTCCAAAGCCTCTTTTCACTGATTGTGGCAGAAAATGGTGTGAAGGAAGGGCTGTGTGAGGAGGGCACAGTGGACATTCACCATCACCATGACCTGTTCAGGTGGCTTCCTTCTGGCATGAGGCTTCACTCTCTCAGAGCAGATATTGAGAGATTCAAAAAGTGCTTCTTCCCCCCAGACTATATGCCTCATGAACAATAAGGAATTGTAGGTTTTCTGTCATGTTTACTTTTGCTGCTAAAATGTGTCCAGAATGTGGTTCCTTGTCATTTCACCAGGCATCAAGCGATCAGAGCCCTGTCACGAACGCACATGTGCACTCCCCTGATGCTACACGGTAAATACATACCTCGCTGATATAAAGTTGACCCATTTTGCCTCTTCAGAGTAATAATCCAAATGCCATGCAGCAAAAGAGGAATGAAAGCAAAACCTGTTTGGCCCAAGGTCGGCCTGAAGTGCGGTGGTTGGATTCACACTGACAAAAACCCCTTTAGGTCGACCTAACCAGAGCCAGTGTGAAAACGATGATATCGTCCATCGTGATGGATGAGCAACATCACGATGGAGGGGGTCTTCTGTAGGCCTTGTAAACCTACAAACTTTGCAGGGATTGCACTGTAAATTAAATCACAGATGTAACTAATATGCACGCTAGTGTCAGTAGCCTGCCAGAAGCCACGATGTGTTAGAAGTAATTATTAACGTAAAGACGCCGCGCTGCTCTGTTTCTGACGCGCGGGGCTCTCTCTGCAGCTCGGAGTTTAACAGCGCGTGGTTTTGCTTTGCTACGTACGGAAACTTAAACCGTTTTAAAAAGACGAGATGGCTCTCACATCGGAGCTAGCTGAGCGCGTGGATTATTCTCACGAAGGACCGAGAGAGGAAAGGGAGAGGAGAGAGAAAGGCGGTGCAGGAGGTACGAAGTTACGAGCTCAGGGAGTGGGCGGCGCGTGGAGCGGCTTCAAAAATGTAGGCTATGACGCAAACTTCTAAATATTGTCGTTAAAACTGAGCAAATGCAAATAATAAGCTCCGATTTACATTTGTATTAGAGTGATAAAAGCCTTGGAGTTCACGCTCTGAATAAGTCGTTCTCCTCTCAGACTTTACGCACGAGTTTTAACACATTTCTTTTGCAAAAGTCGTGTTCCATGACTCTGTTCAAATCATGTTTAGTTCAGATCCATTTATCCTGCAATCTCACATTTTCCTAACATACATAGTAATATGCAGCTTCTATATAGGCTATGTAAATGTCTTTAAAAAAAATGCTTATAATGAGAAATGGACGATATCATCGTCCATCACGATGGTTCACTGTAAACATCGTCAACGGCCAATTAAGGGGACATCGCCCAACCCTAATAAACAACGATATAAAATGAGCAACTCTTTGAAATGAACGCATCCTAAAGGCCGAAAGTTTTCATGACAGTCTTCTGGGTCCCAAACCCCAGTCAACAACCACTGCCTTATTTTGTGAACTGATGCATGACGTTTTTAAGAAAAATATTTTTTTTAGGATTGATCTCCACAGCCCCAATGGGATGATGATCCCACATTCACCATACTGGCAATACTTGGATGTGCTAATTTTACTGTCAGCTGTGTATAACATTTACTCATCATGCTTATTATGTGCCTGCTCTGAGTCTCGGCAGTAGAACTCATTTATAATGCGGTGTCCTACGGTGTAACTTGTTCAAGTCACAGTGATCAGACCCCGTGATTAAACAGAAACACATGTCTCAAGAGTGTTGACAAGAGGCAGATCAAGTGATTGGACTCCACACAAAACGAACGTGGACGTAGTGGTTCGGCCGAGTGTTTACTTAAAACTCCAATACAATAGAAGTCTTTGGCTTTAAGTGATCTATGCCGGATAGACGTCTTTTCTCTTAACTGTGGAGTTGTGTGCTATAATTAACCGCTGCCGTCTTTGCAGCTGATGTTAAATAGATCGTAGCATGACCATGAAATGTGGTTTCGGGATCCACGTAGTTGTGTATGGAACAGGCACTAGAGGATGTGTAAAGATGACTATTTATGTAGGGAGTTAGTAACACTCATCATCTCAAACACGTCTTTATCACAAACCTACACTCTGTGGATTAGAAAACACAATATTGATCTACAACTGCAGAAAGGAAATATACAGTAGACACCCAGATACACATTATCCATCTCATGAGTACAATACAGTAGTGGACACATGGATACATGCAAAAGTCAAAATAAGTCCACCTGGCGCAAGGACAGCACTGCTCCAAACGCAACATTGGACAATGCGTCATCTTTCATGGGTTCAGCTGTTACGCTATGTGCCAACAGCATGTTCTTCCTTCAGCATTTACAGGCTTTTGTTCATCTTTTTCTGGAAGTTCACGTGGGCGCCGCCATGAATTGTGCCCGCCCCTTCACTCCCATTAGTTTACATAGGACTGGAGAACTCAAGGGGGGGTAAACAGATAAGCCAGGTATGTAGCAGTTCTGCTGTCAACAGGAAACCAAATAGCATACTAAAATTCGGCTATAATGGCCTCACAATCCTGTGTCGTTGAGCCTTGGAGCCACGATGAGGTTGAAACATTTCTTGTTTTAGGCGATGAAGAAATTCAGCTGCTCCTGAATGGAGCTACAACAAATGATAAAGCTTTTCAACAGCAACTGCAATGGTTGACACACAGCTGGACAATGCCGGTGCCAAAGTAAAAAGATGTGGGCAAACTTTAAGGTAATTAAAGACCAAAACAATGCAAGTGGCTGTGATCGCAGGGACTGGCGATATTTTACTGCCATGGATGCTATTTATGGCCACAGGCCATCCTGCGCTGGACGAGAAGCGGCGCTTGACAGTGCATTGCATCCCTGCTCTCCCCGGGAGGACTTGTCAGCTGGTGGCAGCAGCAACGAATCTGGACTGGGCAGTGGGGTCTCCCCTGAGCTCCTCCACGCCCACTGCATCAGCTTCCCCTCTGCCATCCACGTTCACTGTCTCTGCCCTTCTGTACATCCACATCCGCACAGGCAGCGGCACTTTCCCACCCTGCATCCGCCCACAGGCTAGCATATTGAAACGCATGAGGGACAAGACCCCGATGTGACCATTCGTGCCTTACAGGAATCCGACGAAGCTTTCCACCATGATTACCACAACGATTACGTCCCGCGATCACCTTGTACAGGACGCAGAGTTCAGCCGTAACTCGCTGCAGCAGGTGGTGGACTTCAACGAATCTTACCTCAGCCCGATGTCCCAGATGGTGCAGCAGGCGTGTAGGAGCAGCTACATTTGAATGGTCAGAGTCGGACTATATTTCGTGCCTGGACAATTGACAGATAATAATGCCTGTTGCTTTGCCGTGATTTCTTTGAAAAAAAACTTTTACTTAACTTTTTTTAATAAACTAGAACTGGCATGCATATTTTGTCCCATTGATGTCAGTCCAAGCCAAGTTGCACCACCACAACTATGCAGACACCACGTTCCAAATGATAATGCAAATGATATTTTTAAGATTTTCTAAACCGTCAACTCAAATGACAGCCTCATTTTATGGGATAATATGAATATAGGATATAATATAGGATAACATGAATGTGATAGAAAAAATCTCCCAGTGATAACAGTATTTCTTTCCAAAAATAAATCCACTGTTCCAAATTATTATGCAACTCATCGTTTCAATACATTTTAAAACTTGTAATTAACAGAAAATGGTAATTTGTTGAATTTGGAGCATTAGGAGGTCATATTTACTGAAATCAAAGCTATTTCAATAAAATCTTAACAGGTCAAGTTAGCCATTTTATACTCACTACTGCCACCTCAGGTCACATGTGTAACTGCAGCTTCTATATTAAGCTCGTGCATGACAGCAATTTTAGAGGCAGGATTTTAGAGGCAGTTATGGTGAACAAGTCTGGGCTCGTTCTACACATTAGGACATTTGCTGGAACATGTAGGGGGGAGGAAAAGGTTAAGTTTCTTTGCAGGATGTCAGAATAGCCTCCCAGAGCTGCTGTTTGGATGAAAACTGCCTCCCACCCTCATAGATGTTTTGCTTGTTGATGCTCCAAAGGTTCTCAATAGGGTTGAGGTCAGGGGAGGATGGGGTCCACATCATGAGTTTCTCTCCAGCCTGTGATGCAGAGGTATTCTTTTCAGCAGGACATGGTGCGTTGTCATGCATGAAGATGATCTTGTCAGGGAAAGCACGGTTCTACTTTTTGTGCCATAGAAGAAAGTGGTCAGTCAGACCAGCTCTCTCCCCAAAACATGACTCCGCCCCCCCCTTACTGACGTCACAGCCTTGTTGGGACATGGTGGCCATTCACCAACCATCCACTACTCCATTGATTTGACCAACCAGGGCTACACGGCCTCATCAGTGAACAAGACTGTTTGAAAATGAGTCCTCATGTATTTCTGAGCCACTGCAGCCGTTTCTGTTCATCAGCTTCAATGAACAGTTTAGGGGAGGCCCGGATAGAAGATTTATGCACAACTGTAGCCTCTGGAGGGTCCGACACCTCGATGCTCGGGAGACTCCAGAGGCACCAGCAGCTTCAAATACCTGCATGCTGCTTTGTAGCAGCTGTTCTCTAATCTGATGTATTTGTCGGGCAGAAACCGTTCTCATTGTGCTTTATCTGGACAAAGACGAGACAAAAATGTGATAAAAATGTGACAAAAAAAGTAACAAAAGACAATGATGCCATCAATGCAGGAAAAACATAAATTGTGTTGCTTTCAAATGAGGCTTCACACTTGCCAATAGGCTGGAAGCTCCAGTTGACATTCAGCAACCTTTATCATGACACCTCTGCGCTCTTAGGTCTCGCGGAGCCCTTTTGTATTATGTACTTTATACCAAGGACACGTTGTATTTGAAACGCGGTAAAAACAAAGATTGCGGATTGAATCGAGGATGGTGTAATTACGCTCACTTCACTCAAGCACTTCGTTCTCCTCTCAATGTGTTTTTCCAACTGAATTCACACCACTTAAATTGCTCGCTCTGACTTTGGTGTTGGTGCAAATGACTCGTTTGTGCTCACTGCTGTGAATAGGAAAGCCTCCATCGCGCCACATGGAACGAACAGTGGCTATATACTAATGCTGCTTTACTTTGTCACTGCCTTAAGGTCAAATGCCGGATGTTAGATGCCAACATTCTGCAGGCAGAGACCATTGTTTACAGTTCACCCTTCTTAACTCAATCTTTTTAGAGTCGATATCTAGGGATTATGCATGTTTTTAGCCTTGTTTCAAGCACCCAATGAATAGAAGAAGAAAAAATGTTAATGTGAGCAGACTAGCCGTATCCCAGACTTGATGTGTATCTTTGTGGAGATGTTGCTGCTCTGCTTTGACTGCAGATAGAATTAAGGGGGTATCTCACCAGAGAGTGACTGGCAGTCTCTGCAATGTCTCCGCAATTCAGATTGACTGTGCTCATACAAAAGGCTATCTCACTGATGGAGACATCTCTGTGACCAGCCGAAACTCCAGTCTCTGAGACGTCTCCTAGAGAAAAGGCGAGTTGAAAAGGAATAGGTTTGACACGGCAACTTAAAGCAGTACTAAGTAACTTATTTACCTTAATACATCCTTTCCATAGTCCCTGTGGGGGTAATACAAGTGTTTATGGGATGATTGGAGGGTCTTTCATCTCCCCCTGGTGTGTCTGGCCAGAAAACCATGTTTGCAACTTGACTGTCACCGGTGCGGAGAAAGCAATACACACTAATGTAATCACGAAGAAGAAGCTAACATGCTAATGGGCAAAGCTAACTGCGGGCTAACGTCACTTTAAACAGTATTTAGAGCGAAGTTTGAGTGAAAAAAAATATTTCAATTGTATAATTGGATGCACAGTAACCCTCTCTCCCTTCGCCTTTCCTGTCAGCGTAGTATTTTCTCTCCAAGACAATTAATACATTAAAAAATCGTAACTTGCTACTACACCTGCAGTTGCGCTTATGGCCTCTAGGGGGAAGAGTTACTTAGTACTGCTTTAAGTCTCCAACTGGTCTCCAGGCCAGTGAGATAGGCCCTTGAAATAAGAGTAAATACTGTATGCTGATTTTTGTGTGTATTATCTGGAAGAGCGACACTTAATACTTGTTTGTGAAGAGGATGGATTTTTAGCCAACCATAAAAGGATTTTCTTTTTCAAGTACAAGCGTCATATCACAGAAGCAGAAAAAAATGCTACTCAAAGTTAACGCCCATTAGGCTTGTGTTGATGTCCGGTAGCACAGGTTAGCGCTTGTGCGTCACAGCTAGAAGATCCAGGGTTGATCCCCGGCAAAGGAGGGACTATCCGTGTGGAGTACGAATGTTCTCTCCGTGTCTGCGTAGGTTTCCTCCGAGTACTCCGGTTTCCCTACTGCTAAAAACATATACAATAGGCCAGGTTGAATGTAGTGAGTGAGTCGTTGGTGGTGGTCGGAGGGGCCGATGGCACAGACTGGTAGTCTTGCTTCTGTCAGTCTACCCCAGGACCACGTTGAGCTGTTCAAGACAACAAAAGTGGTGTGAACCTTTGGTTACTGGACATATTTTTACGCATTATCACAAGGAGACGGGAAAATAGCAAAGAGAGTTTGTAGTTGTCCGACGCTTCTACAGACACTGACATTGTTTTATGACATTATGTCAACTTCTTCTTCGTCAGCCATAGTTTTTCAGGAAATCACTACAAGAGCACTTCATCTCACCCGAGCTTATTCATTCACAGATATTGACATGATGATTGAAGATCATTTATTTAAAAAAATCCCCTCTTGAAAACTGTTCGTAACTCATATGAAGAAAACAAAAAATATACATTTAAACCTCCCCTCCTGGAACCGCCACCTTAACGTGGTGGAGGGGTTTGAGCACCCGAATGATCCTAGGAGCTCTGTTGTCGGGGGCTTCGTGCCCCTGGTAGGGTCTCCCATGACAAACAGGTCCTAGGTGACGGGTCAGACAAAGAGCGGTTCAGAAGCCATTTATGAGAGACCAACAGGCCCGGTTAGAACCGTGAGGCCGTCCTTCTGTGGACCCACCACCTGCAGGAAGAGACATAAGGGGCTGGTGCAATGTGATTTGGGCAGTTCCAACAGCTGCCCCCACGACCTGGCAACGGAAAAGGGGAAGAAAGTGGATGGATACATTTATACCTGGCTCAATCCATTATTTAAAGTTTGTCTATAATCTACAAAAGTTTCAAATTGATAGCTTTTAGTTATATTTCCCCCCCACCAGTCACCTGCAGTGTCTCACCTTAAAGCCTATGTGATCTTACTACCCTGGGTTTTTACATTGTCTAGATCTTATAAGAAAGCTCATGAACACCATCCTAATCCTGGCTCTAACCTTACCCATAATAGGCCAACAGAAGGTCCTCATCATCACCGTTACCATGAAGAAGGCCCTATAGCTTTAGCCATAACCCCATAAAAATGGCCTAACCTTTTACACAAGTTGAAAACACGGCTCAGGCTAAGATACCCTTCTCACACAGGCCCTTATATTTTTCCTGACCGGTGGTCCACGAAGCCGAGTAAACATGACACCCCGGCACACGGACAGCGCTTCACGGCAACACCGCGGCGCAAACGAGAGGAGAGGAAGCTGTCAAAAACGCAACGCAGTCAATATATCACCCTTTACACCGCCTTGTGTGATACAACTTTGGCAGGACGTATACCGAAAAGAAAAAAAAAAAGTCTGTCTCGGGCAGGACGAGAGAGAGGAGACACGCGAGGAGCCGGAGCGGGTATCTGCGAACCCCGTGATTGATGGGAATGAGGAATCAGCGCTGTCACGGTGCAATTACAGCGGTCTGAGCGGATGTGTTTGAAGGACGGAGCTCGGAGCGCAGAAAATAGGAGGATGAAGTGGAGAGGGGGGTGGGGGGTGTGTGTGTGAATTGCCGTTCTAGTCTCGACCTTGCCACCGAATCATCTGGAAATAGTCCCCTCTGGCAAAAACTGTGGGGAATTCCTCATTAAACGCTATCCAAACCCGCTTTTCCATATGAGAGAAAGGTTAAGCGTGCTAGCTTAACCCCCCGGACCTCCCCCGTGTCTCTCCAAGGGCCCCGGCCCCATTTGTACAATGTAACGCATTTGCTGTACATTACGCACGGGAGGCCCGAGCGAGCCCCGTAGGCATGTTAGTGGGATAAAGAATGGTTCCTGATTACGCAGCATCGGGGTGCAGCGTGAAGCAGGTGAGGCTATTTTTACCGCAGTGAGCTGGTGTTGCCCGCTGTAAATCCGGTTCGCGTCCTCGTGCGGGGGCCAATGAGCACCTCCAGGCGGCAGTCATTGGGTTACAACGTTGGAATTGCTGATGCATATTTAAAAGGGGACGCTTACTAGACCGTAGTTTGTCATTCAAATGATACCTGGAGACATATCCTGTAAAAAGACTTTTATCATTGCAGTGTTCCCCCATCCAAAACATAGTGTGTTTTTTTTCTTCATTAACCCAGTTTTCCGGAGTCAATCTACTCCAATCTACACTTCCTGTTTTGAATTAAACCTGTAACTACTGTAATGAATGTACATGAAAATCTTAATGAGTCATCGTGATCATGAGGATCACATAAAACACCATGAATTCACTAAAACAGCAATGAAATGACAATAAAATAATCAACCAATCATGATCATGAGGATCAAACATGAACATCATGACTCATATGGCGGAAATCTCCTTGCAAATGATGGCCCCTCAATTCAACCTGTTAAAGACCAGCTTAGTCCTGAAGAAGAAGCAATAATTTCTGGATTGTTTCCACCATTGGAATTTTTGTGTGAAAAAATTATAATATTTGAAAACAGTTTAAAAATAACAATTTAAAAACTTTTATTACATAGTATTACATAGTATTACAAGTACAGCATAACCAAATAAGAGCTCAGAGCTGGTCTTTAACAGGTTCAACAGTTTAGGATAATGCACCACTTTAGTTGAGGGGACAAAATCATAATGAAATCATGATGTGTTAAGGATTAACAAAGTTCATGACTGTCGTAAATTTTATCCGAAAGTTATACTTTATCTTGTCCATAATTTTCAGTAGATTTATCACCATAGAGTCATGATGTTCTTGTATGATCCTCATGATCATGATTAGTTGATCATTTTATTGCCATTTCATTGCTGTTTTAGTGAATTCATGGTATTCGTATGTGATCCTCATGATCATGATGAATTATTAAGATTTTCATGTACATTAATTAATTAAGGGATGTATACATCCATGAACCAACATGTGATCATGTTTGTTCCTGAGAAGTCATGATTTAGTAATGCATGAATGTATCATGAAATCGTGCATAAATTCATACAGAAGTTCATGAAAATCATGCATGAACTCAAGTACCATTATTTTAAAGTGCCACAGTAGTTTGCACATACTACATGATCCCCTCTGTGTTAGTAAACAGCGCATACCATGATACAAAAAGACAGATAAGCGATAGTTTTATTCTTTCAGGGTGATACTTCAGGGCTCAGGCTGCTCCACTACAAAGCCTGTCTTGCAAATGTATTTGATTTGGATTTTGAACTTTCAAACAAACCCTCCTGGAACCACCACCTTATTGTGGTGAAGGGGTTTGAGCACCCAAATGATCCTGGAGCTCTCTTGTTGGGGGCTTCGTGCCCCTGGAAGGGTCTCCCATGGCAAACAGGTCCTGGGTGATGGGTCAGACAAAGAGTGGTTCAGAAGCCCCTTATGAGAGACCAACAGGCCCGATTAGAACCATAAGGGCGTGCTTTTGTGGACCCACCACCTGCAGGAGGAGCCATAGAGGCCTGGTGCAATGTGATTTCCACAACCCGGCAACGGAAAAGTGGAAGAAGATGGATGGATGGATGGATGGATGGATGGATGGATGGATGGATGGATGGATGGATGGATGGATAGACTTTCAAACAAAAGTACATAGTAACATGAAATAGACCAGAACATTTCGAGCATACTTTGTTGACAAACTTCGCCAAATAATTTATATGTGCCTGATGTCTTTTCTTTCTTTTTTTTCCAGCTGCACTGTCAAAATGTTTCGTCATGATATGAAGATAAAAGTATGTCAGTAAGCAATTCCAATTTGTAGCATTAGCATCACGTTAGGAACATCTTTGACAATATGGTGTTCCACAAGGTTTGTTTTTGGGACCACTACTTTCCGCAATTTGCACAAACCCATTCTTCCACTCATTGGATAACCCGTAGAGAAAATTCCATGCTTTAATGACGGCCATCAATGCTGATAATGACGAACGATGATGCTTTTAGTGAGAGCACAGTGATATGCTGCTGGAGATAATGCCACCCATTCAGACTCGTCTTCACGGTCTTTTCTTATCAGGAGATTGTAGCCTCGTGTAAACACATGAAGGATATTACTCCCCTTCACTCCACTTGAAAATATCAGCTCCACAGCAGCGATCGCAATCGCGTAATGACATTTCCCAATATCTCTGTGATCTGGATGTGCTGTGGATATCTGCTTTTCATCTAGTTCACAAGGACAGACAAAGACCGCTGGATCATACAATGCACGACTCGATGACACATTCTTTGAAGAACTTTGGTCAAACTTTCTGCTTGTTATCTCTGACCAGGGTGAATGAGACAACCTCACACTGAGTTCTATAAGGGCACTGTGCTTCATTAAGCGCCAGGACCGCATGTGGTCACTGTCGCTGTCGTTAACACATGGAAATAAAAAGCTATGAGATATGTCTGAAAATGAGATGGCACACCCATAGAGATGGTGCAAAATGTGTGATTTATGTTGAAATTTCAGAGTGTTATGGATGAAAATGCTTTTAGTTTTAGTTCACGAGCGCTAACCACTAGCGCTCGTGGAAGGTCCTGGGTTTGATTCCTTTCTGTGTGGAGTTTGCATGTTCTAACCATGTCAGCATAGGTTTCCTCCAGGTACTCCCGGTTTCCCCTATCACTAAAACATGTGCAATAGGCCAGGATGAATGAGAGTGTGATTGAGAGTGCGTATAGGGGACGACGGATGGAAATTTGCCCAAGGCTACAGTCTGGTGTGGCGTGTTTACGTGCATGAGACCCATGTATGTTCATTAACATGCACTTATTCCGCCCAAATGAACCAATAAATAAAATAAATATTCAATTGGAGGGAAAAAAACAGCCTTGAGAAAAGAAAAGGTCCGTCACATCAGACCATCGTGCTATAGCCACAGACTGGAGCGTGGGGGGGGGGAGACTCTGATGAACCACTTTCTCACATATTCGTCTCAACAACAAAAACTCATACACTTTCGTCATGTTTTAGTCACCAAAGAGCTTAGCTTGTCATCGTTTTGTTATCATTAAAAAAACATAATGATTTTGTTCATCTTCGTTGACAAAAACAGCACTGCTTTTACACTGCTGGTCACTGTTCCGTTTGCGGGTTATCACACTGTAGATACAATTTGCCCTTCTTCTCTGTCCCAAATTGGGATTACCACATTGTTGGCTTCCCAAAGTGGGGGTTAGGAAAATATTTACATTTTATTGATACGCGCTAATTACATTTAACTCTGGGGGATCACTGTTGCTCATATTGATATTTTGGCTGCTGCAACCTGAATACTTTGAGAACCCCTGAGCTAATGAGCCTGGTATCTGAGGTGCGAATTCAGAAAAGCCAGTTTAAAGGGGGGGTATTATGCAGAATCGACTTTTTCAAGCTTTACATCATGTTTTTATGCCATTCCCTCGTTAAAGGACATGATGGCGCAGGGGTTAGTTTTCTGTGTGGAGTTTGCATGTTCTCCCCGTGTCTGTGTAGGTTAGTGGTAGGTTATAAAAAACATGTGCAATAGGTTAAATCCTCCAGCCAGGTGTTTCTGACCACCAGCCTGGCCCCACATCATGGAGATGGGTCCCCGAGTGCCGGCCACTGCTGGCAGCTCACTGCTCCTACAGGTCGCCCCATGCGATACTGAGGATGGGTCAAATACAGAGAACTAATTTCTCTACAGAGATTAATACAGTATCAGATTTAGATTTAGATTTAAAAACATGCCTGAAGTGTTGTCTTGGCACATTCACGTATTTGTGAGTAATCTGTAAAAACTCTGATGGCGGCCATTTTAGGGATAGGTTTGCCTGAGTCCTCCTAGGAACGCCCCCACCTCCTGGAGACGCCTCCGAGCTTTCGTCACCAGCCGAGTAACCAACCACTGCCCCTCAGCAGAACCCCCTCCCCACTGATGCCACAGACAGCGTGTGGAGGGGGCGTGTCTGAAAGGGTCAGAGGTTCTTAAAGAGACAGAGGCCTATTTCAAGACATTCACTACAGCCATTTTGAGAGAGACATTTTATACAAGGCAGTTATTCTAATTTACTGCATTTACAGACCAACAGAAGGTTTGGTCATCATTGTAGTGTGATATAGACTGGTGCTATGTGATTGAAAAAAGAATAATACCCCCTCTTTAATGTAAAAACAACTCTGAAACGTGGCTTCAAAGAAGGTTATAGTTTCTAAAGCTAGATATTCCTCCTGTGAAAACTCTGGGATGGGTACAGTTTATGAAACCACACGGGTTTTCGCGGCATACATTTTAAAAGTTTTAGCCTTGAGCTTTGACAGGCCCTGGAGACCCGAGGAGTCTCGTTGCTGCTCCCGTCTTTTTGTCCTTTTTTGGAGGAGACTGGGCTGCCATCATGTTTTCTCCCTCCACTGGTGTTATTAATGTAAATAGGGAAGGGGGAGCAAGGGCAGTCTACTGATAATATGTCTATAGTGTAAACACAGTTGTTGGTACCAATACTAAACAAGATAAAAAGTTTGTAACTGCTGGAGATAACACTAAGCGAATGAATCAATGTAGCACATCCCAGATCTTTGAGTAAACATTACATACATTACATGTTGGAACAAATGTCAATTCTGGCGGCCATCTTGTGCCTGGCCCTACAAACTCAGTGCAATATAATCAAATGGAAACACCACTTATACTTGATCTATTTTAGTTATTTCATGACTCTTTGATAATTCTGACTGACCTTATGTCTGATCTGGCAAGAAATAGTGTTTTGCAGTTTTTCAAATGCATTTCAGTTTTGTAGTGTGTATAAACTTTAGATCCATTTGTTCATGGATTTTTCTCTGTCAAACACTTATGTCAAATATAACATTTGTTTCCTGCTTTAAAACAGTGTTTCTGCACTTTTTAACACAACATGACCAATATTTATTGAACAGGGATAGTAATACAGTAAATGCTAGCACTGAACCCTAGGAATGAATGGAGAAAACAAAAGTAATATGGCTAAAAAACTCAAGGTTTCAAAGAAATGACGTGCTCCTGACTGAGACACGAGACTTAGAAGTAATAAACCAATCACAAACAATGAGTGTCTCACATTCTGCCGTTGGATCAATGAAAACGTTGCTCCTGGTTTTGCATTGGTCGCATGGGGTTTTGCCTTGCTGGACAGGTACAAGATGGCCGCCGCGTTTGCTTGATGTCCAATCAGATAGCTTTGGGCATATCAAATCAGCGATCTGAATCCAAATCAAAGCTGTTTTTATGCTACTCAGTCTTTACATGTTTTATGTTTATCCGGTTACTTCTCATTTAGGCTTTTCTTCTTGCAGTAGTAAATCCCTGAACAGATCATTTTTCACCACTAAATGGAGTATAATTGATGTTTTTGGTTTAACCTTTGTTCCCACTGGGAGGATTTTTCGCTGAGAAGAACTCCAGAGCTGATTAACAAATTCAATAAGTTCATGACTGTCGTAAATTTTATCCTAAATTTATACTTTATCTTGTCCATAAGTTGCAAGTAGATTTCCACCATAGAGTCATGATGTTCTTGTATGATCCTCATGATCATGATTAGTTGATCATTTCATTGCCATTTCATTGCTGTTTTAGTGAATTCATGGTGTTCTTATGTGATCCTCATGATCATGATGAATTATTAAGATTTTCATGTACATTCATTACAGTAATAAGACGTTTAATTCAGAGGTGAAGTCATCCATGAACCAACATGTGATCATGTTTGTTCCTGAGAAGTCACAATTTAGTAATGCATGAATGTATCATGAAATCGTGCATTAATTCATGCATAAATTCATGAAAATCATACATGAACTCAAGTACCATTATTATAAAGTGTTACAACAGTTTGCACATACTACATGATCCCCTCTGTGTTTAAAGAAGTAGTAAACTAGTAAACAGTGCATACACATGATACAAAAAGACAGATAAGACCATTCACGATCAGAAAGTCATGCGTGCTCCTTGCTGCTGCTGCCCTCAGAAATCCACTTGATCCAAATACAGCAATAGTTTTATTATTTCAGGGTGATACTTCAGGGCTCAAGCTGCCATACTACAAAGCCCGTCATGCAAATGTATTTGATTTGGATATTAATGTAAAAACAACTCTGAAACGTGGCTTCAAAGAAGGTTATAGTTTCTAAAGCTAGATATTCCTCCTGTGAAAACTCTGGGATGGGTACAGTTTATGAAACCACACGGGTTTTCGCGGCATACATTTTAAAAGTTTTAGCCTTGAGCTTTGACAGGCCCTGGAGACCCGAGGAGTCTCGTTGCTGCTCCCGTCTTATTGTCCTTTTTTGGAGGAGACTGGGCTGCCATCATGTTTTCTCCCTCCACTGGTGTTATTAATGTAAATAGGGAAGGGGGAGCAAGGGCAGTCTACTGATAATATGTCTATAGTGTAAACACAGTTGTTGGTACCAATACTAAACAAGATAAAAAGTTTGTAACTGCTGGAGATAACACTAAGCGAATGAATCAATGTAGCACATCCCAGATCTTTGAGTAAACATTACATACATTACATGTTGGAACAAATGTCAATTCTGGCGGCCATCTTGTGCCTGGCCCTACAAACTCAGTGCAATATAATCAAATGGAAACACCACTTATACTTGATCTATTTTAGTTATTTCATGACTCTTTGATAATTCTGACTGACCTTATGTCTGATCTGGCAAGAAATAGTGTTTTGCAGTTTTTCAAATGCATTTCAGTTTTGTAGTGTGTATAAACTTTAGATCCATTTGTTCATGGATTTTTCTCTGTCAAACACTTATGTCAAATATAACATTTGTTTCCTGCTTTAAAACAGTGTTTCTGCACTTTTTAACACAACATGACCAATATTTATTGAACAGGGATAGTAATACAGTAAATGCTAGCACTGAACCCTAGGAATGAATGGAGAAAACAAAAGTAATATGGCTAAAAAACTCAAGGTTTCAAAGAAATGACGTGCTCCTGACTGAGACACGAGACTTAGAAGTAATAAACCAATCACAAACAATGAGTGTCTCACATTCTGCCGTTGGATCAATGAAAACGTTGCTCCTGGTTTTGCATTGGTCGCATGGGGTTTTGCCTTGCTGGACAGGTACAAGATGGCCGCCGCGTTTGCTTGATGTCCAATCAGATAGCTTTGGGCATATCAAATCAGCGATCTGAATCCAAATCAAAGCTGTTTTTATGCTACTCAGTCTTTACATGTTTTATGTTTATCCGGTTACTTCTCATTTAGGCTTTTCTTCTTGCAGTAGTAAATCCCTGAACAGATCATTTTTCACCACTAAATGGAGTATAATTGATGTTTTTGGTTTAACCTTTGTTCCCACTGGGAGGATTTTTCGCTGAGAAGAAAGTTTTCTTCAACGTTACCAAAAGAACACACACAGATCTGCCAAATACGCACAAAGGAAGGGAGTACGCACAGAACCATCTGATCGTATGGTTGATTAAAGCACAGATGAAACTTTCCTCCACAACATTTTCACTTTGATCTTTGCAGCAGATCTTGTTTACTCTGTTTTGATTTTTTTTAGCCCTCATTAAAGTAACGTGGATGCTTTTACACCGTCGTTACGTCGCCTGTGCTGGAGAACCGTTGGTCCGTTTTCCTCCTAATTCGCTCAATAGTTTTTACAGTCTGTGGTGATTTGCTGGGCAGTGGCCGGAGGGAGCGCTGACCAGGCTAACTTTAGTGCCCGCTCAGCACTTCCTGGATAATCCAATCTCAAGTGACTTCAGCAAAAACCTCTCTTTAGGAGGTGATTATGGGGGGAAAGGGATGGTGGGAATGTCTCCCGAAATGGTTCATATAAGACTTCTTGCATTTCAGTAAGTGTCACGTCTCGCACTGCTCTGAATGTGACTGTTTGGTTTGCGATTATTTGTGAGTGTGTTTTAACTTCTGTAGGTCCGTATGAGAAAATACCACAAAAGAAAAGAAAGACAACACTATCTAGTCCAACTGTCTTGTTGCCAAACGACCTTGAATATGCTAGATCTCGCGTTATCTTGGGAGCGGAGCACTCGAACTGATATCCAGCCCTCAAGAGAAATCAATATGAACTAGAATAGTGTTTGTATATGGGGTCACTGATTATTAAGAGAATATGACTCATTAATTGAAGACAAAATGGAATTTCCAGACACATGCACGAGAGTTGTATGTCCTTAAAGGAATAGGCCACCGTTTTTACATACTGAGATATGTTCTTACCTTAGCTTTGACGAGTTCTTTAGGACCTGTCTGATCTTCCCCCGTGCCTTCAGTCACGTAAACACAGCGCAGACGGCGTTAGCATTTAGCCTCTCCCTCTCTCCTCTATAGCTCCAAAACAGGTCAAGATAGAAACTACCAAGCTCTTCCACGTTTTCCCTATTTAAATATGGTTACGTGAAGTGTTTTCATGCGAAGTATGTTTACACAGAAATGTAAGTACAAAGTATAATTACACAAAATTAAACAATGTGGATTTTCTAAGTGGATCAAAGGGGGAACTATATTGTAAGGCGTAATAATACCAGGAGTAGTTCGAAATCCGCCCAGTAATCTTCACTTTACTGTGCAGATGCCAAACTACTCCTGGTATTATTACGCCTTACAATATAGTTCCCCCTTTTATCCGCTTAGAAAATCCACATTGTTTAATTTTGTGTAATTATACTTTGTAGTGGAACACTTCACGTAACCATATTTAAATAGGGAAAACGTGGAAGAGCTTGGTAGTTTCTATCTTGACCTGTTTTGGAGCTATAGTGGAGAGAGGGAGAGGCTAAATGCTAACGCCGTCTGCGCTGTGTTTACGTGACTGAAGGCACGGGTGAAGACCAGACAGGTCCTAAAGAACTCGTCAAAGCTAAGGTAAGAACATCTCAGTATGTAAAAACGGTGGCCTATTCCTTCATGCACTGTCGCGACCAAATAAACCAATCATGTTTACTGTATGTGTGAGATGCAATGATGTGCAATGAAAAGTCTGAACGATCCCAATTAGCACGCGTAAATACTTAAATAGTAATATGTACCCTGACAAGAAAAACGCTGTCTCCATTAAACCCTATGTTAAATTAAAACATAGGGTTTAAATTAAAAAGTGGCGTTTTATTGGACATGAATCATGTTTGGCGCTCAGACCCCGACGGAAAACAGTGAATCAACGGTATGAAATGCATGGGCGTGATGAATGACTGAAGGAGAGTCGTCCGGACACTGGTGCTGGTAGAAGATGAGGTCTGAGCAGAGTAGAGATGAGGCCAGGCAGAGGGGTGGGGGGGCGGAGGAGGGTCGCAGCACAGCTCAGTGAACGAGGGGCTTAAGAGGGGACCGACCCTGGGCAATGACTGGTTGAAGCAGGAACATGCTGTTGCGGTGACTGGCTATCACAGAGATGACGTGATGATTGGATGGTTGGCGAGGTGTAGTCAGAGATGAGGCGATGAATGGAGTGCTGCAGGTCTTCCAGGTTGAATTTACGGTTACGCTTCATAAATCTGAAATGATGATCAAAACATTGGCATAAAAACGGCAATATTTTGATCCTCATTTCACTTTACTTTATGAAGCTTCAATGTCAAAGACTGGGGAAGTGTTTTTGTTTGTGTCAAAGGTGCACTGTGAACTGAATCGTGATTTGAAAACATCTTCACGCTTGAAACAAAAGTGCGAGAACTGAGCGTCTACTTTAATGAAATACATGATACGGTGAAACGCAGGCATATCACTTCCTTCACCTCCACTTACCTTCATTTTCTGTTTATAGACACTAATCCGACCTGAGCTCCATTGGTCCAATAGCCAACCACACGTCCAGCCAGTATCAGATGGCTAATTATGAATTAATGAACATTGATCACGGCTCGGCTTCATTTAGTTTCAGAGGCATTATGATGTTTCGCTGCATATGAGCATCTGCCGGCCGCGGTGGAAGTGGAATCAACATCGATTAAGCATTGACTGGACGAGGAGAGAAAACTATCAATAGCTCATCAGCACTAAGACTGTTCTCGTCTACATTATCCACTGGGTCTTTGGATTATTTAGAGACATATATTTTCAAAGCCAAGAATGCATAATGTTTGATATGTTTTATTGTCACATGTCAAATCGTGCTGTACTTAGGGTCTTTGAGGATCTGTATGTTTCTTGACTAGTCTTTTTATTAAACTCCATTACATTGAGAAAATAAATGCTCCCTACGTGGGCCATCAATCCACACGACCTCTTCCGCCGTCGACGGCCAACCGGGAAACCGCTGGAGAAGGGTCGAAACTCGCAATCATGGCAAAGTTGTTGAGAGTTGTTTCATCTGGTTTTGGCATCAGCTACTAATTATAGCTGGTCAAAGTCGTCCGGAGTCCGATGAAAGATGGCAAAAATTCACATTTTGCATGGTTGGATCAAGGTTCCAAGTAATTTGACGGACGGGCGATCGGATCCTCAGCTCAATTTCTTACATTTTGACCTTTTTGTTCCATAAGCCTCAGAATTCAAAATGACTGTTTTACTGCATCAGCAGCAATGAGTCGCTGCGAAAGGACAAAGTCCTCAGGACAAAGTCATGACAGTGTGAAAACCTGACAGAAAATGAATCCACATTTTTGCACAGATTTGGCCTTTTAAAAGGCATGTGATCCTAAACTTTTGATGAACTGCAAAAACAAACCATGCAAAATGTGAATTCATGCCCTTTTTCAACTGGGCTTAAACATTTGATCGGGACTGTATGTATGTTTTGTAGTCTGGGGGCTGGACTTTGACCTTTTTAATCAAATTTTAACTAAAGTTGTTTGCTGTTATGTTTTATCCCCCATGTAAAGTGTCTTTGAGTGTCCAAAAAAGCCATATACAAGTTTGATGCATTATTATTATTATTATTATTATTATTATTATTATTATTAAACTAAATTGGCAAATGAGAATAAATGATTCACATTTTTTAACACTGCTGCCTTCATCCCATGAACTTAACGAACCTTTTGCCTTTTTGGTTGTCACATCCTGTTTAGAATCTCCAGGCAAAATTCCTTGGCTGGCATTTGTTATCGTTTCCATAAAGTAAATTAAGGTGAAATGACAGTCCCTCGAGTTCGCTCTGCTGCTCATGTTTTTATTATTTAAAAACCCTATACTTTACACTCCAGATCTACAGGTGGCGGTATGTACTGACTGGCAACGAGGAAGAAACTTTGTCCCCGTTGTGTTGCAGTACAGGGGGTGATTTCCAGCCGCAAATGTTTCTTTTTAAAGTCACAAAGTTATTGTTCACAGCGCGTGTTGAAAATGATGAACAATTCATCAATGTTAATTAACAGTAAAACTTCGTCTTCTTCACTTCTAATTCTAAAACACTGGACACTGGAAACAGAATTACCTTGGCAACAGGTGAAATGATAAGACTTGCATAAGCAGCTGTTTCTTTCTCTTTTTTTTTGCTTTTCATCAAGTCTATATGTGCTTTACATGTGGTAGAATTAATACTAAAGCTGACTGAATGATGTAGAAATGCACTCCAATGTCTGATGTCTGTGAACATACTCGAGTAAAAGCATTTCAGCCTGTACCTCCATTGCTCTGCACCTTATCTTATCTGTATCGCAGCTTGTCAAAATGCGGATTTGGAGAGCTGTTTGCTGAATCCACAAACACCTCCTTATTGGCATCCACATGCCTTCGGTGTTTGCTCCAGGGCCTCACCTCGGCTGATACTCTCGCTGTGAGGCAGAGACGGTTACCTACTTTGAATGCTCCAGTTCTTTGTCTTTGTTTGATTATCTCCATGGCCGCTTTGATGTATTAGTAAAGTGTTTTCCTTTCCCTTTTCTGCACATGAACTATTGTTGACCTGCCGGTGTTTTCGAGCTCCAAACATTAGGCTGCTATGTTGACAGCGCTGGTAAAAAAGATAAAAAAAATATGCACTTGCACAACAGCGCTATGAGTCACTCAGGGGCCGAGTCAAGCTTGCGCTCGATAGGATTGCAAAATGTTCCGGTAAACATAAATGCAGATGGCATTCGCCTTGACCACGCGTCCGGCGTCTCACACAACACTCTGATTGCTTTTAACAGCTTCTTAAAGGCAGGGAATTTGCAAAAGCGTTTGGTGTGAAAAGGCTTAAATACATGAGTGAGTCAAATTATGTGTGATATAGCAAGGTTAGGGAGCTAGTTCATACCGTCTTAAAGTGACTCTTTAAGAAACTCAACAAGAAAGTCCTGGGAGCTTTGCTTTCCACCTAAAAATCAGCACAAATGCAGCGGCAGGTTTAATGGAATAGGCCGAACACACTCAGCAGGATGACTATAAAATACATATTATGCTTTGAAGTACATTTTGCACAAACTGGTCTGAAATATGTTGGGGTTTCCAAAATGGATTCAAGAGCTAAACCTTCAGTCTGTTCCGAGAGTCTTTCCAGTGACACAGTGACTTCAACAATCATACAGTGACTCACAATCATACGGGAGTGGATTAGATTTCCAACTTCTGTGTGACTTTCACAGTTCTTTCTAAGACTGGGACAATATCTGGTTGTTATGATATGTTATTGATGTGACATAGCTATTCCCATATCCCATTGTGATACTTTATTTCCAGTGACGGAAGGAACAAGTGGTTTTTGGTGACGGAAGTGACATGGCGTGGTTGTGCGTCATAGCAGATCAACGGACTTAAAGGGATATTTCAGGATTTTTGACATATGGCCTCATTTCCTAGTTATCCAGAGTGTTGCTGATTTCTGGAGATTTTTTTTTTTGTAATTCATGCAGTTCTTATATTTGAAGAGTTACGTGGCGTGAGGCATGTGCAAGGCTAGTGCATTTCTATGGTATCAGCTAGCCTGCATTAAAAAACAGTCAGACCCGCTCCACAGAGCACCTGAGGCAAATCACTTATAACACCAGACTAACCATATAAAAGTTTGTGAAAAATTTTCACATGAATGATCGCATTTTGAGGGACTATTTTCTAGCAGATCACTCCGCCGCTGCGTAGCTTATAGAACCACGAAGCTGATGCTGCTCAAACATAAGGTCTTTTAAATGCAAAATGGTTAAAATTATTCTATCGACACAGACATTTATATGGTTAGTCTGGCGTTATAAGTGATTTGCGAGTTTGGAGAAGTGAACTAGCCTAACGGAGCATGATAGCAAGCACAAAAGTTTTTGAGCCATTTCACAATGCCACCGAAGAGAAACGTTTCTGCAGAGGAGGCAGATGAACTTAGGAAGTCACTAGAAACCCTCGCGGAAGATGTTGCTGCAATACGCTGCATGATTTTCCTGTGTCTGGATGTACTTCCTCCGGGTACTCCAGTTTCCCCCTTCATCTCAAAACACTGAAGGATGGAAATGCAGTGTTTCTTCTTGGCATCAACCCCAAATATGGATAATGGGCTATATGCACAGTGACCCCACATGATTTCCGCCTGGACAGTAAACCAGACGCTGTCCTTCCTGTCCTTATCTCTTCCCATTAAAAATGAGCAGGTCCCACAGAAATGAAGCAATAGCTCAAGATTTGGTAAAGGACAGCGAGTAAAATTTCGGATGTGACTGGAGCAGGTTAGAAAATATTACGTGAGACGTGAGAAACCTCCGTGTTCATAACGGTGGATGTTTTTATCTTGAGGCTAACGCGGCTAACACAATAAAACATAAATCTAGCGCAAAGTTTTGAACGAGCCTGCGCAAAAAAAATCGTCCTGTTAGTAGTTTAAATAATATTTACTCGTTTACATGTTATATTATCATTTTTTAACACTAGCCTTTAGCTCTAAGATAAAAGCTCCGCCCCTTACGACCGCTGGCGTTTCCTTTGGGTGCTGGATTCACAGTGAACATGATGTTTGGAACACGTTTCTGCGACTGTCCATCAGTAACTCGTTGTCCTTAAAGGAATAGGCCACCGTTTTTACATACTGAGACATGTTCTTACCTTAGCTTTGACGAGTTCTTTAGGACCTGTCTGATCTTCCCCCGTGCCTTCAATCACGTAAACACAGCGCAGACGGCGTTAGCATTAAGCCTCTCCCTCTCTCCTCTATAGCTCCAAAACTGGTCAAGATAGAAGCTACCAAGCTCTTCCACGTTTTCCCTATTTAAACATGGTTACGTGAAGTGTTCCACTACAAAGTATAATTACACAAAATTAAACAATGTGGATTTTCTAAGCGGATAAAAGGGGGAACTATATTGTAAGGCATAATAATACCAGGAGTAATTTGGCATCCGCACAGTAAAGTGAAGATTACTGCGCGGATTTCGAACTACTCCTGGTATTACTACGCCTTACAATATAGTTCCCCTTTTATCTGCTTAGAAAATCCACATTGTTTAATTTTGTGTAATTATACTTTGTAGTGGAACACTTCACGTAACCATATTTAAATAGGGAAAACGTGGAAGAGCTTGGTAGCTTCTATCTTGACCAGTTTTGGAGCTATAGAGGAGAGAGGGAGAGGCTAAATGCTAACGCCGTCTGCGCTGTGTTTACGTGACTGAAGGCACGGGTGAAGATCAGACAGGTCCTAAAGAACTCGTCAAAGCTAAGGTAAGAATATATCTCAGTATGTAAAAACGGTGGCCTGTTCCTTTAACCAGATCCTGAGCTATCTCTTTATTTGTGTGGGACCTTGCTAGTTGTGAATGTAAAGGATCGGCGTCAGGAAGTCCAGCGTCTGGCTGACTGTCCAGGAAGACGTCACATGGTAAAACTGTGCATATAGCCTATAGGGCAATCCTCCAGCTAGGCACTCCTGACTAAAGAACCTGGCTTCAACACCTGGACACTGATTTCAACCTGTTTGGTCATATACAAAGGACGAAGTTCCTTATGGGTAAAAAATATCTATGCATGTATTTCTTCAGCAGCTATGTATTCTTTCTGCAAACTTTCAAGGTACTTCCCTTCACAATGCGCAGACATCAACCTTCATCTCAGAACCTTTTTTTGTGTGTTTTTTCTTTTTCTTTTTTTTTTTAGCAAACACACTAGCTTTGCACAATCTGTTTTAGTTTATGAATTCCAAATCATCTGAAAAGCCGGCACCTGAAGGGAAACGCATCCTCCACAGCTGCTGCCGGGGACACAGCAAAGGTTATGAATGTCATTACAGACCTCCGCGGATTTCTGTCGCCGACTCGTTCAAAGCGGTCCGCCGTCGGAGAGAGAGACGCGCCGCCCGTCCCCCCCGAAACATTTTCCTTCTTTCGACGTCGCGCGGCGCGGCTTACACCGGCCACTCGCAATGACGCCGGCGATCAGATAGACAGGAGCTCATTGAGGCGCGGTGAGGCTGACATTGTCGAGGGCCGGGATTAGGGGCGAGGCGCTCAATGAAAACTGAGGCGCTCATGACAGACGCTCGCCGGCTTTCGTACCAGCGCTCACAATGCGGCTTCGGAAAAAAAATAACCCTTCCTCGTCATTTCTCCTATCAAAGCGCTCTTTTCATTTCTTAAGCTCGCCATTGAATTTTGGCACTGGAGCTCGACGCGGCTGATGGGGATTGGTGGCACCGTTGTGTGTCATCCGTGCGCCGGTCCTGTCTGGAGGCTTAGGGGGAGAAGTCAAAGAGGCTAATGCATATTAATGCGCGAAATCTACCCGGCCGAATAAACTATAAAGGAAAGTGAGGAGGCAGGGAGAAAGTTTGGGGGTTGGAGACTATCGCGAAGGAAGCAAGACGCTGTTGGACGCGATCAGGGGTGCGTTTAGGGGGGCGGGAAAGGAGGGCACAGGCCACCAAAACTATTTTGTAACCGTACTGGAGCAAATGAGGTGAAATGGTGAGAAAGGAGTTCAAAACTATCCCCAGAATACTATTTCCAATGTCTCAAAGGAGAATGTTGGGACTTAGAATTGTTATTACTTTCAACTCATTATGATAAAACATTTCATTTCACAATAGTACAATCAATGTAAAAGGAAGCAAAAACAACAACAAGGAACAATAGCAAAAAAAGGATGAAGTGCACAGTCTGGTCATGGTTGGCAATATGGCATTTTGTCATGTACTACAGGCTACACCTTCCCCAAACAAGTAATAATAATTACAACAATAACAATGATAATTCTATGTAATGAAATTGTGATCACTCTCGACCCCTGAAGCTTCAGTTTCCACAGCAATAGCAAGAAAATAAGTTTCAGTTTCATGTTTCAGTTTCATGTTCAGTCATACATTTAGCTGTTTCATTTTGTGATTGGTCTCATTGACTGAAAAGAAGAATTTGTAGCCTTTCAGAACCGCTTATTAACACAGACCAAACTCACAACCACTGTGTTAACTGTTCATATGATTAACAGAGCGAAGCACTATTACAATAGTCTTGCCAACCAGACTCCGCTTCTTTACAGAAGAGTGTCTGGCAACACACCATTGCGCACTTTCAAAGGAAGTGACGCAGCGATATGGAGAGCCTACCGACCAATCAGAGCAGCTCCCTGAACGGGCATCACGTTGTTGCGCCTTTGTTTTGTAGTTTTTCAACACAAGCAACCACTTCACGTAATGCTCCGGTTTGCTTGTATCCTTAAGTTTTTCTGACATAAACGACAGAAGTCATTTACTGAACTCCGTGTGGCAGGAGCACCATTGTTAACGTCCCAATGACGACGTTCTTGTCGCTGTTTCTGTCGTCACATCCGCTATGTTCTCATTGGCTGCTCTGTGCTCCGGTTGTCCCACATTAGTCCCGCCTCAAGCAGTAGCTTTTCTACGACAGGGTCGCCAGACTAGTCTCCTGTTTATTAATTAATAAACATCGGAGATTAGTCTGGATGCCAGGCTACTATTACAAGCTCCCTGTAAGATCCTTGCAAAGCAAGTAACAAAAGGCGACCATTAATATATGTCTTTAAGATGGTGCCAATGCCAAATATCACCCATAATCACTTGTTTTATGACATAAGGGCACATTAATAAACATATATATTATACTCCATGATCTTGTTGCTTCAATTGTCATTTCCATGCTCAACACATATATTAATCTGTGTACATCTGTGTACATTTTTATTTTATTTTATTAATTGATTAAGTTAGCCATTGTCCCAACTCTCTGTTCTAAATGATACAAGACATAATAGAGAAATGATTAGCAGCGAACAGAGTCCCAGGCGCTCCTGCTTGTATGAACAGAAAGTAGGACTGGACCGTCAAACTCATTCTGAACAGTTCTGTTGTGTCCGTCACAGCCCCTTTTCCGTAATAGAAAAGGAAAATTCAAAATTCAAGACCTGAACTCCTCACTCCTAAGCTTTATTAGACATTATTTAAAATTGTAAAATGTCAAATATCAAGCCATTTTTATAAACTTCTTAATCATATTGGTAGCAAAAATAACGCTTGTGTTAATGTAAAATACCACTTAGTCCCAAAAAACTATGTCTGCAAGTTGCCCATTATCTCAATACAAAACTGTTGTCTGTCTGTTTTTCCATAACAACCTCATTATTGGGGCATGGTGTTTGTGAGAGACAAATCAGGGGTCTAAACATCGGCGTGCACTCGGCTGGGACGCTGCGTGATCCCTCTTATCGGCCTGTGACAGCCCAGGCATCACCCCAGCCCAGGCATCGCACGCTCCTCCTGGACCGACCAAACCCAGACGCACGCCGCCACTCCTAATTTGACTGGGCAAACAGTGAATTAACGAGGCCGCGCTGGGACACGGGACTGCTTTCCAAATAGCTCGGCTGAAAAAAAAAAAAAAAACACTCTAACATGCAAAGTGTATTATGAATGATGGTTTGGCCCTTAAAGCAAGCCATTAAAGCTCTTAATCATAAAATATTACTCCTCTGTTGCTTGACATATCCAGCTGCTCCAGAGCCAAATTTGTTCCGGAGTGAAGCCATGGCTTTCCGGGAGTATTAGACCTACTTACGGGTGGCATCATCATATTTCAAATCTCAGCTATTTGTCATCTTCTCTCAGTCCACTTAACAAAGATCTTCCTCCTTGGCAAGCTTCATTAATGATTTGCATTCAAAGAGCATGTTTGTCTGCACTTATTTCATCTATGTAATGAGAGATTTGTATTCCGGGGCGGAGAAATGGTGTTATTTATGTGCAGGTTGCTCTTAGCGTGAGAGAAATCAAGGGCCACTTCATCTGCGTCTACTGGGTTCTTCTAAATAGATATAGGACTTCAAATTTCAAATCTCCTCATAAAATAATAATAATAATAATAAAGACCCTTTTTGTTGCAGTATTTATTCACTCCATACTCGGTGGTGGTATTGCAGCAAGTTGCTACAATAGTAGTAAATGTTCTTGCCCAAGGACAGAACGACAGTGTGCATTTTGCGTGGATTCGAACCCCCGACCTTCCGACCACGAGATGACCCCGCTCTACCACCTGCGCCACCATCACCCCCTGTTTTTAGTGCTGGTACCCGGAGTACCTGGAGGAAGCCTACACAGACACAGGGAGAACATGCAAACTCCACACTGAAAGGTCCCCCTCCGGCCGGGGATCGAGCGCTAACCACTATGCTACATGCCTTAATGTTGTCAAGTCATTGTTGATTTTCGAAGGTTAGGCAATTGTATTTGTTGAGCACACTCCGTACAAAAGCTCTCTTTCAAACACCAATGAACGCAGACACTGGAGGGAAGGTGGGTGAAGGGTCTTGCCCAAGGCCACAATGACAGCGTGCACCTGCAGGAGCTGGGATTCGAACCCCTGACCTTCCGATCATGAGACGACCCACTCTAGATAGATAAACGTTTTAAAGGGTTTGCATCTGAAATTATTATAAATTCTTATTACGTTTTAGAGTGAGGGGGTCCCGAGTTATGGCTCTAAAGGTATTGCATTACACTAAAAAAGCACATAAATCATCAAAATAAAAATAGTGATTACAAAATTAAATTGTATGTTTTATATTTTTACTAATTGTTTCACTAATCTTTGGATTGTTGTATTTTTACTATTATTGCTCCCATATCACACCTTATCTTGGGAGTGCATTAGAAAACAAGTAACATAGCTATTAATACTGGCACCATACCAGAAATGTATAGCAATGTGCTTTGTCCCTGTGCAAATAAAATGATAAATAAATGTAAAGTGAGAGCTGTGCGGCACCGATTCATCTGCCAATCTCCCGTGAACCAGACCCCAGCATGCTTGAACCCCACCACTCGAGGCAAGAGCGTTCACAGCCTTGTATCTGGGGGTGTAGGTTTTAATCCCAAACACTTCACTATTGACTGCAAACTGACCCATTGCGAGCAAAAGGTCCTGGTTTAATGAAGCCACCAGGAGAAAATCATGTGCAAACAGCAGAGATGAGATCCTGTGGTCCCTAAACCGAAAACAAAGAACAAAAGCGGTGACAAAGGGCAGCCCTGTGGGAACCCAACATAAACTGCCAGAATTATGGTAGCTGTTTCTATCATAATTTCTCTACACTTTCTGTCACATGAACACTTTGTATTGGTATAAAACATCAGGATAACTCTGCTTTTGCCCTGAGTTTTTGTTTTCTCATTCCTCAACCATAAACCATTGCTCCAATTCCAAAATGAATCTTTTCCACTCTTCCTTAACCAAAAAATAAAACCCAACTCTTCTCCAACTTTACCAACCTCAAATTTATTTCTCCATGTGTGTATAGCCCTCCACAATGTGTCTTCACAAATCTTCGGGAAGGTTAAATAACACCGGGCTGACTGACTTGCCTCTGCATTAAATATGGATGTGATTCGCGCAAGTGTTGCCGGAGTGTTACCTCAGCCACCGCTCTCGCCTCGGGTCACTATATTTAAGAAGTCGGGCTCGGCCATAGAGTTGTTTACGGCAGAGGCTAACGTCTTCCGTGAGGCTCCATCCGTCTGTCACCGCTCGATCGAAGCACAATAACTCCCACGGTGGCCTTTCGGGCTCCTGCGGACTCGTCAGCCGGCAGGTCAGGGCAGGAGCGTCGTAGTGGAAGTGTATATTGCATGTGAATGATAGGGATGCAGGAATGAAAACTAGGAGAGCAGTTGGCGTTTTGGCTGTCTGACTATGTACGGATCAGGCTTGGGGAAATGGTGTTAGGAGGCAAAACAACACTACCTGCAGGAAAAACCTTGAATCTTGTGAAGACTTGCAACATCCTGCCGCGATAATGAAATCTAAAGTTCGATATGTAGAGGCAGGAAACTACAGAGATAAACGATATTTTTGAAGGCCTTTTAACACCATAGAAACTTACTCTAAAGCTTAAAAATAAGTTAATCTCTGTTTGAAAAAGTACTTAATATTAAAATTAGGGGTGGGACTTTAATGTGTTAACTTCGATTAATTAATTACAAAGAAAAAAGTATTTTTTTTAACGCAATTAATCATATTTCCCCTGATTTCCCCCCAAGCCGGAACCTTTCAATTTGCGTGTTTCTGGTACGCCCGTATATCTGACGCACATCCGCCCCCAAAATCAATGGACGGAGACGCTTCCCTCCACCTGTTGGGTTTAGTTTTGTTTTAAAAAACATCCTGATGGGACGCCCCTCCTGGAACCGCCACCTTAACGTGGTGGAGGGGTTTGAGCACCCGAAGGATCCTGGGAGCCCTGTTGTCGGGGGCTTCGTGCCCCTGGTTGGGTCTCCCAAAGCAAACAGGTCCTATGTGACGGGTCAGCCAAAGAGCGGTTCAGAAGCCTCTTTTGAGAGACCAACAGGTCCGGTTAGAACTATGAGGCCGCCCTTCCGTGGACCCACCACCTGCAGGAGGAGCCATAAGGGGCTGGTGCAGTGTGATTTGGGCAGCTCGGACGGCTGCCCCCACGACCCAGCAACGGACAAGTGGAAGAAGATGGATGGATGGATCCTGATGGGACGATAGACAGCTGTACTGCTGTGTGCAGGTTGTGCATAAAAGTTCTCCTTCCACCATAGTTACTCAAGTCTAAAATACCATCTCAATGTAAAACAAATACAGAGACGTCGTCGATGCTAATGTTAGCGTTCAGCCTCAAACAAACGCTCCAGCCAGCCCACTCTGAGCCACAATAACCCTAACCCTTGTCATTATAAGAAATTACTGTTATATAAACGTGGCATTATTATTACTGTTTAATGAACTCTACAAGTTACATGAGTGATCAGAGTTCCTAAAACACTTGAAAGCTAAATAGCTATAAATGCACTTTGCCTCTGTTACTCCAATAACTCTACAGATTAACAATAAATACATTTGTTGTTGAACTCACGTTTCTAATGAGTCTAATTATTGAATCGTTTAGGTGGAAAAAAATGTTTTTGGTTTTCAATTTAAATGTGATTAATTAATTACAGACCGGAAATTAACTTGTCAATCAAAATATGTTCCCACGATGAAACACAAGGTGGGTATTACATTAGAAAAATGAGGGGAATAATGCTAATAAAGGTACTGATAAGTCAGTGCGATAAGTGGTCAGTGTAGAGATATTTTGCCAGTTTTAAGCCTTAAGATCTTAGTTTTAATGTCAGAGCTTGTCCATTCACAAATATCGAAACATTTAATCCTCGTATGTCACACAAGGCGACCGAGATGTGCATGTTCAGATGTTACAAAACCTTGGGCCAGTTTTCTCCAAATGAGGTTTTCATTCCACTTTTTCAACATCTCCAACTTTAGTCGCTCCGACAGACTCCAAACTTTCCGGTCTTGGACTTAACAAGATTTTGAAGGTTCTTTCTGGGGGATTTTTCAGCATCTAATTCCGAGCATGATTTATTGAGCTTTGAACCGTGAAAAGGAAGGCAATTTTTACTAATAACTTACATTTCCAAACTCCACTCTGAAACAAATCTTTGCAACTAAGATATTAACAAAGTAAAACCATAAATCTAAACATTGGAATTTTGGGCCATTTGTATGCAGTGCCTTATTTTTATATGAAAACATGAAATGACAGATTTTCCCTCCATATTCACCTGCAGAGTCTTTTCACCAGTTTTAGCTTTGATTCCAGATCGGGTTGCCAGAGTTGACCGCTCGTTGTTTGCTGCTCAATCGCGTCCTTTTCTTGAGCGCCATTGTTGAACTTCACATCCCGGCTCTGACACTTGCTCCAAATTCTCCATCGGCTTGTAAAGTGTCAAGGTAAAACGCTCTTCTTATGCAAAGCCCGGACCATTTCCAAATGGCCTTTTTTCATCAAAGGCCCGCAGAGTTGTGTTGTCCTTTAAGCTTCACGCTGCCCGACTTTGGATTTTGTCTGGAGTTTGCGGCACCTTTTGAATTCAAAGCGATGAGGCGGCATTGGAGGAGCCGATGTTGTTTCTTTTTCTTTTTTTTTCTCTCCTCAGGATGGAACACATCTCTGCAGCCCTTTGAAATGTGGAAAGTATATTTCCCAGACTCAATGGAGAGAAAAGTGAAGCGTATAGTGCGCAATATTTCATCATATCTCTGAAAGCCCAATTAAGAGCCACACTTGACAGACTGCAAACATAATGCAGTCAATAGATCATATATAATGAAGGATTTTTTATTTTAAATCTACAGATTAAAGGGCGGGCATTATGCTGTATCGACATTATACAGGCTTCATGAAAAACGGATAGAGCAAGTTGTTTTGTTTCATCCCCTTGCATTTGCATAATTCAACATTTTCAGCCTCTTTCTCAGACCCACCAGTTGATGCCATAAAGCGGTGCCCGCCTTCTCGGGGAAGTCCACACATCTGATCATTGCTTCACTGAACAAAGGCATGCTGGGACGTTTCCCCGTGGACCGCAGTGCTTTTTCGAATAATGAATCAATAACAGACTCCAGTAGTTGTGCTATTCCAGGCCTAAAGGCTTCTCACTGGGCTGCTGTTTTTCCATATACTAATGAAGTTACACAAGCGTTGTTTTTGACATGAAAATCTATCAAATAATGACTGATGTATCAAAGTCAGAAGGAGCTTTCGCACTGCGCTTTTCATTCATTGTGGCAGGGAGATGCCATTGAACTAAGTCAGGGGGGTGCTTTAGTGTTTTACTTGAACTCCCCTTCGCTTTAGTTCAAGTTGGTGCAGTCCAGTCCAGCCAAGACAGAGAAGTGTATTTTCATTTTGGGTTTGGCCTTTTGTCATCATAGGGTGATAGAACGCCATGCTAGTTGAGACCGACCCCCCACACTAGGGGTGTAACAGTTCAACGATCTCACTGTGTTCAATTCACGGTGCAAGTGCGATATAAACAAGTTGGGTTTGAAATAATATATGCCATGTGCTAGTTTTTTCCATACTGAGATATGTTCTTGCCTGAGCTTGGACGAGTTGATGCGTACCTGTTTGGTCTGTGTGCGTGCCCTCAGTCACACAAAACGACCAAAGATGTTGTTTGCCTTTAGCCTCACCCAATGTATTCCTATAAGTTATATTCCCTGAAGTTAGAAGCGACCACCCTCTTCCATGGGCACAAAGACCAGACAGGTACGTATCAACTGGTCTAAGCTCAGGTAAGAACTTTTATTTTTATTTTTCAGTGAACATCCATTAGCCAGAACAATAGCAGGCATGTGTGGCTTAGCTGTGAGTCTCGCCCGCATATCTCCTCGTTTGTCCCTTTTTTGTTTCCTGTAGCGCCTTTTGTGACGCCTCCACTGTGCTGCAGGTGTGGGGAACTCTTGATGCCTCTTCAGTGTCTCACAAGAAGCAATTTGTCGGTCTCAAATGGGTCTAGCTGATAAGCTAGCTGTTTACTATTAACTCATTGACTGCCAATGAGTTTACTATTAACTCATTGGTTAGTTAGTTTGTACAAATTACAAACGTCAATTGAAAACCGCACGTTGACTGCCAACGACGTCTATAGACGTCAATTAGGTTTTTCAATGGGAACAGCTGCAGCATGTCTGGTGTTAAAATCTTAGTTGTGCTGCCTAATGCTGCCACCTAGTGACTCAATAAAAGAACTACAAGTTCTTTTATTGAGTCACAAGGTGGCAGCATTGCTCTTTCGTTTTCTCAGCTTTTTGGTCAGAAAACAGCATTTTGGGTGATTTCACCTATTTTCCATAGACAATTACTAAAGAATGGAAAGAGGTACAAACAAACTTTTTTTAGATGAAAGAAGAGAGTCCAATCTTTCTTTTGGTGGGTTTTGTGTTGACATGGACCAAGACCTACATTTTCTGTGGGTCTTAAAAAAACAGTCAAAATCCTGAAAAACCTCTGGCACTGGGGAGCTCTCTAATTTGAAAATGACTGGCAGTCAATGAGTTAAAAAGCTGCTTTCTTCAGCTGCTTACTTCAGTAACCTAACAGGGAGTAACAAGCTAACTTAACCAGTGACTTTTAAAAGTAACGTTTCCCAACACTGTTCAGCGCAGCCTGGTCATCAGGAGGGGAAGTCTTTACAAAGCGACGCAGATTGATGTGTTTTTGGAGGATGTAACCTTGCAGGTCTAGAGCGTCTGCAGTCTTCACTTTAGTAGTTAGTGATGATGACACACATGCTCTGCTTTGAGTGAGTTCTGGACTCAATGTATCTGTGCAGTATACATTGGTCTTGGCTGGCCTGGATCACGGTCTGCAAGTACCAAAGATAGTCGAGTGCAACCCTTGCGTTCAGCTGCTGTGTACAGGCTCTCTTATATGACGGCATCGCTGCTGGATTTTGCATATTGTGAATCCAATGCAAATGGAGCGCTCGTCCGCCCGTCCGTCCGCATGTGCGCGCGCTCTTTGATGTGGCGTCGAGCCGAGCGTTTCCGGCTTCCTGTTATGACCGCGCTCGCTTGGATGCTCCGCTCGGCCTCTCTGAATCTTAATTACAAATTTCTCCTCTGGTTCCTTTCGCTTCCAGTGAAAGGGCTGCATATTCATCACGCCGCGCATTGTGCCTGATTGATCGTATCAAAGTCACTTCCTCCCGCGCGCACCAACTTCCTGATTGCTAATACGGCTTGGAGAGCGATGCAAATGCCGGGGTGCTTTTCTTTCTTTTTTTTTGCCTTGCAGCTGCTAGCCTTTTTTTTTTTTTCCTTTTTCTCCCCCGCTATAAAAGATTTCAGTTTCAGATACCGTGGCATTTCAAGTCTGTGTAGCCTCGGGGAGATATCACCAACTGTTAAAAGCATCAGAATATCCGGCAATAAAAGCAAATGGTTATTTTTGTTTTTCTATTTATCGGCAACAAGCCCAGGGCCATCATTTGGATGACGCTATAGGAGTGTTCACAGAGAGGTGCCGTGATGGGACTTGGCTTCAAATGTCAAAACTGATTTAAAGCTGCGGAAAGTGGAAATGGTGTGGCATTTGAATGCAAAAGTACAATAGGACCTTTTGTAAACATGTTTTGCATGCATACATCAGTCAATCTAGCATGATATTATGGGGTGTTTTAGCCGACAGCCAGGCAAACCGGACTAACTCCTCTCCTGCTCTGTGCAATTTGTCTCGTGTTTGCACCAGTTGATGGATAGAGAATTGATCAAAGGGTGAACCAATCACATGGCGTGTTTTGCCAGCGTGGAGGCGGTTGTTGCTGGTGGGATGAGCGGACCCGTTTTGAATTGCAGAGGAAACTGACTGTTCTCAGCAACGTTTGGAAACACGCTACCAAAACAGGTTAAAGGGCAAGATTTAAAGAGACTAGAAGTCAAGGGTGTCCAACCTAATCCGGCCCCTGCCCTGTCCAAATTCCAGTTTGTGGAAAAAAAAGTAAGTCTCAAGAGTCTGCAATAAGTGTAAGTCGTTTTTATGAGGCTACAGTCCTCCCACGCTCATTATTATTCATTTATTGAAAAAAAAAAGTCCTCAATGTATTTTCCCAATCAAAACATTTTTTTTTTAAATTTTGGAGCTTTTGTATATGGACCCCGACAATACACTCCCCATACCTTATACTTATATCCCGATATAAGTTTGAGTTATTGTTGGTGTGGCCCTCCGACTTAATTCAGGCTTCTCATGTGGCCCCTTATGAAAATGAATTGCCCACTCCTGGTCTAGACCATTCCTGTGCGGTATCATGAAATTTGAAAGAATAATCAGAATGCTCATTCTAGCCACTAGGGGGCATTAAACATAAAAAAGGAACGATCTGAACACGTGTCCAGCAGAGGGCACTGATATAATAAGAGTTCAGGATATAAACAACACATTATTGCCATGTGGTAAATGGACAGTCTGCCCTAGGGCGGCTGTGGCTTCAATAACAGCTTACCACCACTGAGTGTGGTGTCAATGAATAATGACTATGACTATGTAGTACTTTGAGGAACTTGTGACACAGGCTTGTAAAGTGCAATACAAGTCGTTGTTATTTATGAAGCTACAGTAAAGCTGGGGCTTTGACCAAATCACATCTTACTATTATTCATTTATAGGATTTTTTTTCTCTATTATATGCGGTCCATGACCCGTCGTGGGAGCTGAATTTCGGCCCGTGACCCAAAATGAGTTTGACAGCCCTGGACTAGATGGAAGTTGTAACCTTTTCACTCGCTACTGCCACCTCAGGTCTTACGCGTAACTGCTGGGGTGATTTGTTCTCTGCGTGGTGTTTTATGGCAGAAAGGACTCACGGGGAAACACAGCAGCCTGTTGGACGAGGGAACAGGCACTCTGCTCCATTTATTTATGTCTGGCAAACAAAAAGCATCGGCATTAACCCCCGACTGTCGCCCCACATGCACATCTCATTCCCAACAAGTTATCGAAAAGTTATCAACAAATAATAGAAACGTACCTGAAACCAGAAACATAAATGATAAATATGAACATAAATGACACTTAGACAATCTGATAACTTAAAATATATGATAAATTGGCTATTAATTGTAATTATGTCTAAAAAGAAAGCCAACGGTGGGTCTTTTTTCATACCGAGAGCGTCTCTTAGTGATCGCCATTGCTGAGAAGCTGCTCCAATATTTACTCTAGTCTCTGACCTGCGCCCGTCTGACTCCATACATCGTTTAGAAGGTTGTTTCTTGTGTTTTCTTGGGGTCTGTGGTGGAGTTTCAGCTGTGCTCGAGGCCGGTCTCTTCTTAGTTTCCACAAAATCCATCCTCAGTGTTCAAAAGTTCCCTCCTGTTTGACGTCTGCTCTGTTTATAGCGGAGAAGCGGACACCTACCTAGCGGCAGTTGTGGAGAATAGGTCTGGGCTCATTCTACACATTAGGACATGGCTGGAACATGTAGGCAATTTAATAAAGGTGTACAAAGTGCAACAAGAAGTACAAAAGTGTACAACATGTAGAATAGATGTATGTCTAGCATAGCGTGTCACTTTAGATTACAGCCTATGGTCATTTTCCATCATTTATGCAACTTTATAAAGCTGGTACATGTATTTAAAACCTCTGCTGGAAAAAAACGGCAGGCATCCAGAAAGATACTCCTCTGCATGTTTTATACGCAGGGAGATCAGTCTGGGCGGGCGCTCGCTTTTGCCGCTTACTGCCAAACTCAAATGGATCTGTGCAATGAGATGCGTTTATATGAGGTCACATGTTCTTACGGGAGAGAGAGAGAGAGAGAGAGAGAGAGAGAGAGAGCTTTTTTCTCATCACCGGTAAGTAACCAAAAACACATCGACAGTCGGTGAGTTTTGTTAGTCATAATCCTGGTCAAATATTAACGCAGAACCGCTAACAACACCGCGGACTGTCCTTCGGTGATTGGTTTACTCTGCCTCCTGTTTGCTCGCGTATGTTCCACTGTGGAAATGTAGTTGATGCCGACTCTTACCAGACTCAATCGCAGGTAGAACGGTGAGACTGGATTTTGGCAGTCAAGGAAAAATGCAATCTTAGCTTAATTCTGATTCAATGATTCCCAACAGAACAAGCATTAAATGGCTTGACTTTTTCTGGTCTCAGTTCAAGGTGAAGTAAAAGACAAGAAAAATCATTCTTGATCCATTGGCAATAACGAAAATAGGAAGTGACCTCCCTCTCTCCTGGTGCAGCTGAATTGTTTGCCTTTTTCAGCGAACCACGTTGTTTTTCTGGATACTTTTGTACGTCTTTACCGTGTTTTTGTGGAGGTTTGGTGCATTTGTTTACTTTGAGAGTCCAAAATGGTCCTGAAGAAAGCAGCTTTTTGAAGGTAAACAAACTGCTAGCTTATCAGCTAAACCCATTTGAAATCTACAAACATCTTCTTCTGAGACACTGAACAGTGAAGAGGCACCAAGAGCCCCCACACCTGCAGCACGGAGGAGGCGTCACAAGAGGAGCTACAGGAAACAACAAAAGGGACCAACGAGGAGATGGTGATAGACTGTGGAGGGAGCTGTGCAGGAGGAAGAGGAAGGACGAGGTGGAGCTGACCAGTGCAGGACACCACGCTCTGAGACGGGGACAAGCCCAGGAGGCGGTGCACCGTTTCAGATGATCAGAGGAGACAGAGGGCAGCTACAGTTTCTCCATCCTCCAAGGTCATGCGGGTGGAGCGGCTGAAGGACAACGAGATCATCGACCCGGCCGAGGACAGGAACATCACCGTGGACACAACCTGATCATCAAGCAGGCGTGTCTGTCCCACACGGCCAACTACACCTGTGTGGCCAAGAACATCGTGGCCAAGCGCAAGAGCTCCACCGCCGTGGTCATCGTCTACGGATTTCCCATCAACCAGTGCTCCTCCTGTGACCAAAACAGTGAAGATGGCGGCCGCGACACAACCATCTTTCACCAAAGAAAAAAAAGAGTGGTGCGCACTGAATGGGTGCTGCTGCCGGAGGCTCTCTCATCAAATGCAATTTCTCCATCTGTGAGATCAATAAAGTATCATCTTATCATCTTATCGGTCCACATCTACTCAAAATGAGCACAAATTCAGATCATTCAAGCACTTTTAAGTCGTCTTTGTCTACACAAACCTTAAACCGTGCACTTTAATGTCTAATTACCTGTACTTATATGTGTAATGACTTTGTTGTTCCCTTTACCTACACATGGGGCTGTAATCTAAAGTGTTACTCTATGATGTTTTTGTCAGCATGTTTCATACTTTGCTAAAATAACCTATTTTGCCAAGATTTGCACCGTGTTACAGACTTTGAACTGCTGTGTTTCCCATTTTCAGACTGGCAGAGGGAACTAGTAACTTTGAACGGCGCATATGCACTGCCAACATCCCGACTCGTCATTAGGACAAGTGTGTGAATCTGCATGAGGCCAGGTTTAGAAGCACATTTCAAACTTTCACGGGGAAACGAGGAGTTTCACTGGCACAAAAATGCTAAACAGGGTTACTTTCAGGACCATATTTGCCTAGCCTGGTTTTACCAGACCCTCGTACTCAGTGCGTTTCGTACAAGGGTCTGGACCTTCACAATTGAGCTCCGTTATCAGGTGGGAGGGGTGAACTCCTTTGAAACCATCGGATCTGATTTTCGCTACGTTTGGTCGTGACGTATGTATTTTTATTTTTATTTTTTTTCATAACTCTATCATAACTCTACTATAACTCTATCATAACTCTATCATAACTATCATAACTCTATCATAACTCTATCATAACTCTACTATAACTCTTGGGAGCATTTCTTGCACATTCCAAGGCTTCAATTTTAATTTCTGGATATTTGGGAGCCGAGCCAGAACGGATTGAAGAGCTTCCATTACTTTCGTATCCGCCGCCATTGTCAAACTACAACCAGCAAATGCGGCGCAAATGCTTGACGTCACCTACAAGCCCCGCCTCTTCCGCTCGCTGAATGGTCGGTAGAAATGCAACCAATGTAACGCGGCCACTGAGACCAGACCCAGACGTACATGTAGGGAAATTATAATTGACCGGAGTTTTCGGACGGCTAAGGCCGGGCTAATATTTGCCTAGAACGGTTTGTGATTTCACTTTTCTGCGAATAAAAAAGAACAACAACTGGGTACAGCCGCTTTGACAAAGAACAAAATACTTTTTCTAAGGCACACTGCAAAACATTTCGGATTCTACTGTTATACTGTAGCAATACAAAAGCACTGGTAAATCAAAGAATTAGGAGACGAGCTGGAGGCCCCCATCCAAATCGCTCCCAGTAAAGTCACAGTCTTTGACTCAAAATATCAGAAATCAAAATACAACGTGGGGCGTGAAAGTGTAGACGCCTCGGATCCAAATGTCTAATAATGTGAATAATGAAGTCGGGGAAGATGAAATAATCTCCAAAAGGCAAACTGACCTTTACTCATTCAGACCAAAATGTTCTATAGTGCGATTCATTCTTCACATTTATAGAAATTTGCATCCGGGGCGCCTAAACTTTTGCACCCCATTGTATTTGTTTGTATTTTAGTCTATTTATTAGGTGAAAAGTTGAGTAGTGTGGCTTTACTTGGTCTTTTTGTTTTATTTTCTTGTCTCCAATTCCAATACATATAGTCAAATGGATACTCTTTCGTGTTTGTAGTAGTACCTGTTGACCACATACAGTTTGGGGTCACATTACTAGAGAAGAAAGGGAAAAGATCATTATTCATTTCAAAAGGTTTTTCTTGTTGCTTGGCGCTTTATCAATTTCCCACCACAAAAAAAACAAAACAAATACAAACACAGGAGCGACTGCATCCTTTCATGCCCTGACCTCGGAGCTACACTGGTCCCTGACTCGCACAGACCTGTTAACACGAACGCCTAAATCTTTCCTCGGGCTCCTGCGGCTCCCGGCTCGGGTCGGTCTCCACGGCAACGCCCTCCCCCCCTGTTAGCCGGTCTATCGGCCAGTCTGACAGTTTCCGCACCGGGGGCCACAGTCTCACTGCCAGCGAGCGACCCCTCTACAGATAAGAGAGCCTGGTAACTGTTAGCATTGTTAACTAGCAATTTAGCGCGCTGCCTGTCATGGATCACACCCCGGGACCACGTCGCGTTTGGCACGGATGAAAAAATGCGTCGTGAAATTGGTTGGGTAGGAATTTTGACGGAGGAAGGTCTACGGACTGTGGACTGTGTCATGTTTGGACTTCAGCGCATGAAAAATAGGAGAAAAAAACAAAGCTGTTGGGTTGTTCCTAATTGACTGTTTGAAATTGCGTGTGTTGCCGTTTCAGGGGCCCATGTCTGCTCCTAAACGAGAAAACGCTGTGTGACAAAAACAATTTGCATGTGACTCTGCTGTTTGTCCACTTTAGTAACGCGTGTGCCTGCTTTGAGCGTGGAGCTGCTAAGAACAGGTCCGGGGATGGATTACGGGCTTTAAAGAGGTGGAGGACACGTTTATGTTCCCTCTATGACTCAACAAAATAGAGGAAATACAGATTGTAGCGCTACAGCTGTAGACGAAGAAACAACCTGGCTTTCCCCGCGCCCCTCACTCCCCTCAACACTCCCCTTGTGATGCGTTCAAAGGGGAAAGGAAATTTCATTTATCCTCTGTGCAACACACGTTCGTCAGCAGAATAAATAAGATATGCAGCAAAGTAAACATTGAGACTTATTTGATGAACTGAAAACAGAGAGAGCGATATACCTGATGCTCCCTGTACATATTGGTTTAATAAACATTTCAGGAGGATTTCAGCTGCATCAGAGCAGGTCGGTCAGATGTTTATCACTTCACGATCTTTTGTAAACTTGTCCTAATACTAAACTCTGCTATAGGAACTATCTCACCGGCCTGGAGACTAGTTGGAGACTTGAGTTGAAGACGAATTGCAGCTGGTCATGTTTGATTTCTGTTGAAAGTTCACCAAACATCCATGAAGAGAGACAATCACAGAAAAACATTATTTTGGATGACAGTCACTGAATCCCGGAGAGGAATTCCATCTTCTGTCCAGTGGACCTTATCTTTAGGAAGGTTGAATAAAGTCCTGCACCTCTCGCAGCCAAATGCGCATTTTCTCCATGACATAATCATTAATGAAGAAAAAATAACAGGCGTGTCCAGAGTAGGTTAGAAAGAGCTCCTTCTTCACAACTTCCAGTGCAAACATGACATCTGTTCTGACGCTCAGGGGGTGCGTTTGTTTTCCCCGCAGGGGCAGTATTATATTTTTTATTCCTTTATTCCTTAATGAAAAAAAAAAGTTTGATACATTAAAATCAGGCCATAAGGCATTACATTACAGACGTCGGGCTCTTCCTGTTTGACACTATGACGTAAATAATGTCATAGTGTCACAACTCAGTGGTTTTCCAGGAGAGGGCGGAGAGAATGAAGCCAAAAACCACTCTGGGGGTGTTTTTGATAAGGAAATAGCATAACAACTTGGCTAAAAGCTCCAAAACGTTGATTGTGTATGATATAGGACCTGTAGTGACTATAGCACTCGGAGAAACTTGGTTACACAGGCTTGTAAAGTGCGATACAATTATTATTAAGCTACAGATCCAATGGCTTATTAATATGGAATGTACCCCTTTCCCTAGAATGCTCCGTCGGTCCCAGGCTTTGTGAACCAAATCACCAACATGCACTTTGACGATTCAAAACAGCCAATTCCACCGCGTTTTCTTCTGAATCGTGTCCTCTTACAAAGGAAATGTGCTCCTATACTCCAACGAAATTCAAAGTGAAAACGCTGGACACAGGCCAAAATGCTTGGATTACTTTCCGCCGTGCTCCTGATTCAGCACCTGTTTGACACTTTTAGTATGCACCTGCAGAAAGCAACCTCGGGAAAACATGCTAACCCGCTTCCACGTGCCCCGTATTAATGAATCCATGGCAACTGGCTGCACTCAGCAATTCTGTGCCCCGAAAAGCTTTCAAACTTTTGTTGGCCCAAACTTTGCATACATGATAATAGATCTTGCTCACCCTGCGTTTACTTGACTAGGTCAAAGATGGGTTTTTTTCAGGAGACGCTTAAGTGCTTCTTTGTTGACCTCGTACCATGCGTCGAGCACTTGCGGCGGCCAGCGGCATCCACAGCCACAGCCACAATTTGAGTCCAAATTACACGGCTGCCCAAAGGCCGCCGTAATATTTCGCCCACTTTGGAGCCTCCGTCTTCGCGTAAGTTCCACAAACTCTTGACAGCAGCCGCGAAGAAAATAACCCGGAGAGGATGCCACTTGGGAGAGAACAGTTCCTACACGTCTCTGGGGAAAGCGAAGCTCTGATTTCCCCCATTTGTGCGTTCTCTCGGTTAGGGACGTCGCAAGTTTACATTTTCCAGTCACAATTATTCGGAAGGAAAAAGTACGATTTCAGTTATTCACGATTAACAAATTTAAGAAAGAGAAAAGAGAGAATTTCTTCATACATTACATTACTGTTTAAATGACTGGGGAAAATGACTTCAAAGTGCTTTTTGCAGATTTGGACAATCTTATTGTCAGTGGAACAAGCATGTTTTATTCTTTAAAGGGGGGTATTATGCAAAATCAACTTTTTCAAGCTTTACGTCATGTTATTATGTCACTCCCTCATTAAAAACATGGCTGAAGTGTTGCCTTAGCACATTCACGTATTTTCGAGTAATCTGTAAAAACTCTGATGGCGGCCATTTTAGGGATAGGTTTGCCTGAGTCCTCCTAGGAACGCCCCCACCTCCTGGAGACGCCTCCGAGCTTTCGTCACCAGCCGAGTAACCAACCACTGCTCCTCAGCAGAAGCCCCTCCCCACTGATGCCACAGACAGCGTGTGGAGGGGGCGTGTCGGAAAGGGTCAGAGGTTCTTAAAGAGACAGAGGCCTATTTCAAGACATTCACTACAGCCATTTTGAGAGAGACATTTTATACAAGGCAGTTATTCTAATTTACTGCATTTACAGACCAAAAGAAGGTTTCGTCATCTTTAAAGTGTGATATAGACTGGTGCTATGTGATTGAAAAAAGCATCATACCCCCGCTTTAAGATTTTTTGGAAGTTAATTTCTCTGATTTTAAGCGTATTAGTGGCTGTTCCATTGGCATTCTTCCTTCAAGACAGTCCAAACCTGCTCAAAACCAGCATTGATTGTCATAGTTCGAGTACATTTTTTTAGCAATTAATTGGCAAGATTAGTGCTGGTTACATTGATTTTGATACCAATACTTTAGAGCAGAACTTGTTCACCTTAATAAATCCTTTCCATAGTCCTTCTGGGGGTAATGCAAGTGTTAATGGGATGATTGGGGGCTCTTTCATCTCCCCCTGGTGTCTCCAGGCCAGAAAACCACACTTGTAGCTTCCTTGCCACTGGGGAGGGGGCACCAATACACACTAATGGAATCAAGAAGCTAACAGGCTAACGGGCAAAGCTAACCTCGGGCTGGCACCACTTTAACAGCATTTACAGTCAAGTTTGAGTGAAAAAAAATATCTCCATTGTGTAATTGGATGAACAATATCCCTCTGTGCCTTTGTCTTTTCTGTCAGCGTAGTTTTTACTCTCACGGACAATAATGAGTAAAAAAAAACGCAACATGCTACGACACCTGCAGTGGCGCTTATGGGGTATGAGTTACTTAATACTGCTCTAACAATACTTGGTTTTCAATACCGATACCTGAACAATACATTATCGATACTAAAATAATTGTCATCTAGAACCAGAAAACTGAACAATAATCTTATTTTATTCCATAAAAGACTTTTTCTTTTAAATTTGTATCATTTATTTGATCTGAAGCAATCACTTCCTTGAATGTGCATATGACACATTAGACATATTTTTTTGTGAATACATAGTGGCTAAATAGTTTAGTTTGGCCATTTTTGTGATGTTTAGAGTTCCACATCCTTATTGGACGCTGACAGGAAGTGACATAGAGAGAGGCAAAGTATTCTAAACTGTTGCCATGTTATGTTAATGGGTAATGAGTCAAGCTGCTATGGAACTTTAGCTCTATGTCACTTCCTGTTTGTCTGAAAAATCTGACAAAAGTAATATTCTATCCAACATTCATTCATTTCTGCTTCACTGAAATAAAATGATGCATTATGCAACTTTTGATGCGGACAAAAAGTTGATATTTGTGCATATTTGATCTTGTAGTGACCCCGCAGCTGTGTGAGTGGTCAGCATGGCTCCAGCGTCAATTGTTTGGAAGGTTTTCTGGTGAGATGGTGTTATGGAAATCTGAACCATTAACTGTTTATTCCTCTCATCATGTCACATATGCTTTATGGACATTTGACCATTACATACAGTGACCTATATTCAGTGAGCATTACCTCATTTACTAGAGTTCATGGGCATGTTTGTGTATGAGTTGGTGCGATAGGGCGGGTGTTTACTTGTCCATGGCGCCTTATGTATCTCAACAATGTAAGACTCCTTTGACCTTTACGTCATTGGGTCCGCTTGATTGAGGTCAGGACATCTTATCTAGAATTTAAGACAGGGTGTTTGTGTCCTCGCTTTGGCGACGTTTGTCTTATACATGTCGTCAGTGTCTCTGAATGTCTTAGGTCAATCTGACCTGTTACACCATTGGGGCCTTCCATAACCGTATGATCATTGTGCTGTCTTTGTGTATAAATGCTGTGAGCTGTGAACTGTTCTTCAGAGCATCTTGTATCCAGGTACTTGATGTGTCTCCATGTGCATATGTTAAATAAACCTGCACGCTTGATTCATGACAACTTCTCTCCGGTTTTCATTTAATATAGTCTCAATGTTTACCATAACAATGGTCCTTCCAAACAATTGACCCTGGTTACATAATACACCTTTAAGGGAAGGCTGCTCCACAGTCTCGGAGCCGCAGCAGAAAAAGCCCGGTCTCCTCTCAAGGTTCAACCTGGATTTGTACAAAAAAGTATCTGAGGGAACAAAACACACTGCACAATTCATACATTGATTTATTGACAGAAAAAAACCTGAAGAAGATGTTTTTTTTGCGGACGTGGATAAACACAGTGTTGGAAAAGCTCCGCAGACAAATGACGGTTCTTATCTCCGCTGTAGATAAACGAGAGCTTTATGGAGCGGCGGATCAATGGGGTCAATGGTCAGGGCTGCTCATCTGCCGCCGTTTGTGTTCTGTTCTGCGGAGGAGTACGGGAGATCCTTGGTCTATTCTTGGAACCTATACTGCATGAAAAGACACCGTGCTGCGGGTGCGAGTAGTTTGGATTCATCCGGTGTTGTAAGATGAACACTGGACCGGGGAATCTGCAAGAATTGGGACCAAGCACGGACAAAAAATAAATGGTGGTGTTTCATAAACCTGGTTCATCTTTCTCACTATGTCATCACGAGGAAATGGTTTAAGTTATTTCCTCTTTTTTTTTTCCCATTTGTTCATTCATAGTTTAAGATCTTCAATGAGAATCACATAATGGAATTGTGTTGAGAATAAAGAACAGCAGATACATATATACACATTTTGACCAGTACTGTACATTTTACATGCATCAAAAACAGCGATTTTTCTATATTGCTTCATTCATCACACCGTGTAACAATTTGGATTCTACTGTTGCCAGCAATACAAAACATTCTCTGAATGACCGCCACCTTGGTGCCTATGCCTTTTCAGCTCTGCCCATACATTTTCAACTGGATTGAGATCAGGACTTTGTGATGACCACTTCAGGACATGGACTTTATTATCCTTAAGTCACTTTGAAACCAGATTGGCAGTTTGTATTGGGTCTTTGTCCATTTGGAATCCCCATCTGCGTCCAAGCTTTAACTTCCTGTCCGATGTCTTGAGATGTTGCTCCAGGATTTCCACATTCTTTTTTCATGATGTCATCTATTTTGCGAAGTGCACCAGTCCCTCCTGCAGCAAAACAACCCCACAGCATGATGCTTCCCCCCCGTATTTCCACAGTGGGGACAGTGTTCTCAGGCTTTTTCCTCCAAACGTGACAATCTCTCATTTAGCAAATAGAAATATTTTTTTAATTCTAATAGAACTTAAAAGTAAATGTTGAGATACATTTTAATACTTATCCTAAAATATCTGTCAGACTGAACCATAAAACAGAACAATAATGTTAATTTATTCCATAAAAGACTATTTATCTTACATTTGTATCATTTGTTTGAGCTGGAACAACCAAGTCACTTCCTTTAATGCCTGGGCCAACAGCATCAAAAGTTTTTTTTTTTTTTTTTCGCAACCTGCTTTTGATACTTACATTTGTTTCTATACCATGGTAGTGCCTAAACTTTTTTTGTTTCAACAGTGCCCAGGCCCAGGTATAGGGCCTTTATTTCTGTAGGTGTTTTTCCACAATACATATATCAGTAATAAAATAAATGCTTGTATTGTTGTTCTATTTATTGGGTTAAATGTTCCACATCGCCTTATGTAAACTTATAAAATATAGCAGTCTATAGCATTGTGTTTACTTATACCACAGTGCGCCAAGTTTTTCCACCTATCACCAGAGTTTGTTTATTCATACCTTGAAACTTAAGGACAACTGGAACACGGCATTAACCTCCTGCAAAAGCACAAAACCGGAAACAATCCCTTTCCCTCACAGCCACTCCAAACACATTGCGACCACTGTACAAAGCGAACACCCCGGTGCTTTTTTCTGCGCTCTCTTCTCTCATTTAAGACGGGGAAACAAAGGTCTGACTCCCTTAGCATCGCATTGAGCCCCTTGCTTTGTTGTTCCCTTTTCCAATCCGGTGTAATCCCTGCGCCGGGTCATCCGCCGCGGACCTCTCAATCTCTCCAGCTCCTCTCGCCGTGCCCTCCGTGATAAACAAAGGTGCTCCTGTCGGCTCCTCTTAAACAAATGGCTGTGTTCGACGCCGGCGCAGAGGCAGGGCTTTTGTGCTGAAACAGTGGAAATGGGCCGTTCGGTGTCGCCGCGCCGGACTATATCTCACTCCGGAGCTGAGAGGGATTGCTTTGGAAGACGGATAGGTGCAGCGGCGGGGTCCTATTGTGTTCACACCGCAGAGCACACTCTATACATAGAACATGTTACTGCTGGTGCAGGCGGCTGCAGGAAAAATAAATCTGTCCTTGGACTCATACAGGGCAGGAAGGGGAAGAAAAACGCCTAACATCTCAGGGAAAAAACTGTTTAGCAAAATATACGTTTTAGAGATTTGGTACAATGTTGTTCTCATCCAAAACAGATCTAGATTTGTTTTTCGATCAACACTCGAATCTTTGACTGATCGAGAGGCAACAGCTCCAAAACAGCTTCTCCTGAGGTCCCATGTGTCCCGGAAATGCGAAGGGAGGGGGGATGGGAGGAGCTTACGGTGCGGTCGCCTATAAATCAGGAAGTGAAACTACTCTTCTTGTTTTTTTTTTTTCAGCTGTTTTAGATTAGTGTTGAAGCTAATAGCAAACAAAGTGTCAGACCGTGATAAAGCTGTGTTTGAGATTGTTAGGGTTAGGCTGAACACCTGCATAAAGCAAAACACCCGCACTTTAAAGCAGTACTAAGTAACTCTTCCTCCTAGAGGCCATAAGCGCAACTGCAGGTGTCGTAAGTTACGATTTTTCAACTTATTAATTGTCTTGGAGAGCAAATACGACGCTGACAGGAAAGGCGAAAGGAGAGAGGGTTACTGTGCATCCAATTATACAATGGAAATATTTTTTTTCACTCAAATTTGGCTGTAAATACTGTTTAAAGTGACGTTAGCCCGCAGTTAGCTTTGCTCATTAGCATGTTAGCTTCTTCTTCGTGATTCCATTAGTGTGTACTGGTGGCTCCGCACCGGTGGCAGTCAAGTTGCAAACATGGTTTTCTGGCCAGAGACACCAGGGGGAGATGAAAGACCCTCCAATCATCCCATAAACACTTGTATTACCCCCACAGGGACTACGGAAAGGATTTATTAAGGTAAACACGTTACTTAGTACTGCTTTAAAACTTAAAACATAAATAAAGTAGGGGGGGTGCGGTCAGTGCCATGAGGAACAGCGCATACGACGTCACAGGCAAACACAGAAGGTGAAGGTTTCCTCAGCTCACTCGACCTCCTCCTCTGGGGTGTGTGGCAGGGTCGTGTGCGGTGATGACTTTTGGCACTGCTTCGCTCAAGAAACATCCAAAGCCCTTCGTTTTACTGGCAGCCGCCCAGTGGGGTCAAGAGGACACATTTTGTTGCACGATTGTTGTATAATGTCAGATAAAGCACCTTACCTTTCCTTACCCGCACGGTTTTAGATGTTTCACTTGTTTACACCATAATGGAAATGATTGACCTGTACAATAGCAAGGTCCTAGAACTTGCTACTTATTAAAGGAACAGGCCACCGTTTTTCCATACTGAGATATGTTCTTACCTGAGCTTAGACAAGTTAATGCGTACCTGTCTGGTCTTTGTGCGTGCACTCAGTCACAAACAACGACTAAAGATGTTGTTAGCATTTGGCCTTTCCCAGTAAAGTCCTATAGCTCCAAACAGGGGGGAAGTCTGTGTCGATAGAATAATTTTAACCATTTTGCATTTAAAAGACCATATGTTTGAGCAGCATCAACTTCGTGGTTGTATAAGCTACGCAGCGGTGGAGTGATCTAATAGAAAATAGTCCCTCAAAATGCGATCATTCATGTGATGCAAAGTCAGTTATATTCCAAAAAATATTCTATGGACACAGACATTTATATGGTTAGTCTGGTGTTATAAGTGATTTGCCTCAGGTGCTCTGTGGAGCGGGTCACACTGTTTTTAATGCAGGCTAGCTGATAACATAGAAATGCCCTAGCCTAGCACTAGCCTAGCGCCACGTAACTCTTCAAATATAAGAACTGCATGAATTACAAAAAAAAATATCTCCAGAAATCAGCAACACTCTGGATAACTAGGAAATGAGGCCCTATGTCAAAAATCCTGAAATATCCCTTTAAGTTCATCAAGCTCCATAGAGAAATTGGTCTCTGCATTTGACCCATCCCCAATGCCCCTGGGTCGACCTGTAGGACCAGTGAGCAGCCAGTGTAGGCCGGCACTTGGGGATCCACCTCCAGATGTGGAGCCAGTGGTGGGGAAACCAGGGTACCCGGAGGAATCCTACGCAGACACGGGGGGGAACATGCTGTGAAGCACGAGCGATCCACCGTGCCGCCAAATGAGTTCCGATATTGGAGCTATTATAACATTTATTACACATCAAATTAACGTTAGCCTTTAGCTTTAAGACCATAACACCTACATGAAGTGTTGGACATTTTCTGTGTCTTTTGAAAAATGTAGTGACATTATTTTGACGGGACATGGCCAACCCCCCTTAGGAATAATATGAGGACAGGAAATGGCTACAACCGCCGGAAGCTATAGCCGGAGCTAGCATATGGTGAGAGACTTCTCCCAAATCGATTACGTTGCTTGGCGGCTCCAGCGCAACTCGTAGCTTTCCCCCCGAAAACTTGCAGAATGAGCATGCATCGTTGGCTCTCCATGAGTCAAATGGAGCTTGAAATTGCGTTTCCGCCGGGAGATGATACCGCGCCTCTGATTGTGTTTAGGTGTTAATGTAGCGAAAGCCTTGTGTTCGCTGCAGCTGTTCTTCTCCGGAGACACGTGTGTCAGCTCAGCATGGGCCCATTCCCATTTCTGCATGAGAATGAACAACTTCCTTAGGCCCACTATCTACACGATATGAATCTGCAATATCGAGCCCAGGAACTGCACGGAAGATATTATACTTATACTAAAAATACTAAAGATGGACCAGGTTCGGATCACGTATATATTTGCATTGTAGAGTTTGGTGTAAAATGCATCATTCTGGCATATAAATGGTACCGTACATTTTTTTTTCTCGATATTAGCAGTTATTATCAACAATATTTGGTTTTCCAAGGATACCGATTCCTGAATGATGGGACAGGTTTGCCTGAGTCCTCCTAGGAACGCCCCCACCTCCTGGAGACGCCCCCGAGCTTCCGAGTAACCAACCACTGCTCCTCAGCAGAACCCCCTCCCCACTGATGCCACAGACAGCGTGTGGAGGGGGCGTGTCGGAAAGGGTCAGAGGTTCTTAAAGAGACAGAGGCCTATTTCAAGACATTCACTACAGCCATTTTGAGAGAGACATTTTATACAAGGCAGTTATTCTAATTTACTGCATTTACAGACCAACAGAAGGTTTGGTCATCATTGTAGTGTGATATAGACTGGTGCTATGTGATTGACAAAAGCATAATACCCCCTCTTTAACTTAGTTACTTTACTGATTACTTGATTTCAAAAGTAACTAAATTAGATTACACATTACTTTATTAGTTACAGGAAGCAGCTACAGACTGTTGTGAGAGTTGTCTTTTGTCCTTATAAAGCTGCTGCCATAGTACGGTGACCACCAGAAGGTGCTACATTACTGCTATTGACACAGTTGAACCTTGTGCTGTGGCGAAATCAAAGCCGTTTCCATCAATATTTTAACCCTTACCTCATATCGTGACAATGACAAAACCTCCACCTGGTGAGACTATCTGTTTGACTGTGCCGTGAGGATGAAGTGCTTTTGAAGCGAGATAACACTTTGTCGCCAGCGCAGAGTGTAAGAAACCTTAAAGGGATATTTCAGGATTTTTGACATAGGGCCTCATTTCCTAGTTATCCAGAGTGTTGCTGATTTCTGGAGATATTTTTCTTTTTGTAATTCATGCAGTTCATTGAAGAGTTTCGTGGTGCTAGGCTAGTGCTAGGCTAGCGCATGTCTATGGTATCAGCTAGCCTGCATTAATAACAGTCTGACCCGCTCCACAGTGCACCTGAGGCAAATCACTTATAACACCAGACTAACCATATAAATGTTTGTGTCCATAGAATAATTTTTGGGATATAACTGACCTTGCATCACCTGAATGATCGCATTTTGAGGGACTATTTTCTAGCAGATCACTCCGCCGCTAGCTTATACAAACACGAAGCAGATGCTGCTCAAATATAAGGTATTTTACATGCATAATGGTTAAAATTATTCTATGTTTTTAATGCAGGCTAGCTGACATCGTAGAAATGCGCTAGCCTTGCACTAGCCTAGCGCCACGAAGCTTCAAACATAAGAACTGCTTGAATTACCAAAAAAATATCTCCAGAAATCAGCAACACTCTGGATAACTAGGAAATTGGGCCCTATGTCAAAAATCCTGAAATATCCCTTTAACATTGTCATCTTTATCCGACACAAACTCAAAATAGCAAAAATGTCTCTCTCCATTGATAACTGATTACTGGTTATTGTATCTACAGTATACACTCATAACCTGGGATGGCGTGCATCTCATGGTCATGGCCCCACACCTGAGGGTTTTCCCTGCGTGGGAGATGGTAGATGGTAGGTTCGTGGTGGAGGTGTTGTTTTGATATAATCCTAATATTCTGGATCGAGGTCATGACACTACATCTTAGCCCTGAATATGGACTCTCATTCCGGTATTTTAACACATCAGATTTGAATTGATCTGATGTGACACCTGAATTGTGTACTGTGAATTATGCACTGTGAAAGATGTAAATTATTAAAACACACCAACCACTCAGCTCGCCACATCAGCGATGGACTGGAAGGGAATCTCGTTGTTCGGTTGGAGCGTCCTCTGCTCTAGACACCCACTGCTACCAGCTTTACTTGATTTGTCCACTTTAAACTTGAAAATCTTAAGTCTCTGGGAGAAAATGAATGTGAATTTGCTTCAGGAATCATAAGTCCTGGCCCACGGCTGCGTGCCCTGAGTGTGCCTATAAGCAAAAGCCATTCTTTGAAAATGTAATGTAATGGTAATACTCCCTTAATCTGTTGCAGTGGCTTGACCATTTCATTAACCGGTCGGTGAACAGTGGCTCTCCGTTTAGCAGCGGCGGCTGGGATTAGAGGTTATTTACCCAGGCAGGCGTCTCTCTCTCCGGCGGGGCCATTACAGGCGTAGCTGGGTGCTGGCATGTGTTTGCCTGCAGTACCTCCAGCAGACAGGCCGTATGCCACAGCAGCAGGGGCCGAGCGCAGAGTCAAGCGAAAAGTGTCACTTTCGCTTTGGGTTAGGAAATGAACAGGGAGGACATTCACCGCGTGTTACAGCTGCTTTGTATAATCGAAACGTTTCTCTTTCCAGAAGCAAGTCCATTTAAAGTATGTCCTGCAAGGCCCTGCATTTGTGTTTATTTCAGGGTTTACACAGGCAGGAGAAAGTCAAATGTAATGCTTTCTATTGTCTAAATATTTCATTTTAATGCAGAAAAAATCAGCGTAAAACAAGAAACTTTGGCAAGCACTTTTTTTTAATGAACATGCAGTAAAAAGTGTTGAGCAATGTCATCATTTTCTAATAAATTTAGATTTAATACCAGTTTGAATCCAATTTCATGCTTTTTAATGACATTTATGGCCTTGGTTTTGGCACAATTCAAACCTGTATTTACTTTTTTAACTTTGAACAACACTCTGTGGCTGTGTGAGCATAAAAGTCTGGTTTGTTTGAGTAATGGCGTACATTATGAGAAACAAAATCTGGAAATGTTGAAAAAATCCTAATAATTCCAGCGAAAAAAATATGTGTCGCTGTGTCGCTGTGCCAGCCAGTACTGACCACGTGATGACAGCTTAAGCTCTCAAAATGCCTGCATGCACAGAGGGAAGTGAAGCACTTTTATACAGCTATGATCATCATATCTATTTGCAGAACGTCCTTTGGTGTGAAGGCAATTTGAGCCCTGGAATGATTTCAGGGAAGATGCCTGGTCTTGAAGACCATGTTATAATGTTATATCGGCCTCAAAATATGTCTGGAGTGGTGCTTTTTGTTTCATGCGCATTTTGTTGGACTACATCTATTACAATTTTTAAGTATGGGGTATTATGGTGCGTTTCAGGCAACTGGTAACTCAGAGCCTCCAGAGCGTCCAGAGCGTCCAGAGCGTCCAGAGCGTTCCAGCTGAATAAAGTCGTATGTAAACAAAGTGGCTAATGCTACAATAGTTAGCTAATATGATGCTGACGTTATGGGAATGTTTCTCCACACTAGATATGATTCAAAGCTAATGCTAACATTATATTGGCACAGTAGTACAGCAGTTAGTACTGGTCTCGGGTTGGATTCCCTCTTGGACGGGGCCTTTCTGTGTGAAGTTTGCATGTTCTCCCCGTGTCTGCGTAGGTTTCCTCCTGGTACTCCGGTTTCTCCGGAGGCCTGTATGAATGATGTGTGTGCATGAGTGAATGATGGTGGTCAGAGGGACCGTTGGCGTAGACATGTGCAGTCGCGACAGCACTTCCATCAGTCTCCCCCAGCGGAAACTGAACACCGAGTATGGAGTGAATGTACAATTGTCCCATGTAAAGCGCTTTGTGATTATGTCTGTGTAAAGCGCGATACAAATAAAGTTCTTCTATCGAAGGCTGTGACTAAAAGCAAAGGGTCACTGCACTGGTGCAGTGGGTTTGTTCAAGTTTTGGCATTAGCTGCACTTGTGCATAGGGGGAGTATTCTGAAAATCTCTGAGCTGACATGTTGTAATTAGCACGTTGAGCTCTTTCCAGGTGTTTTTCCAAGTGGGTGGTCGGAAATTTACCCGTTGTCTGGAACACACCATTATTCTTCTACATTTTCACTAAGGAGCTTCATTTTCATTTCATTTATTTATTCATTTGAGCAGAAAAGTATGTCAACAGTTTACAGAAAGAAAAATACAAAACAAGACTTTGTGCTCAAAAGGAGTAGGAAGAAGTTCAAAGAACTTATAGTAAACCTACCCCTTATCTCTCATTCAAGTAATCATCACATACATTTTCCGCTATACTCATGTAGGAAACCGATGCATGAGTCTGTGCTTACATGTTGATATAAATCTGAATTGGTAATCTCAGTAATTATAGTTCCAGCAGGTTTTGAGCAGTGACGTGTACGAGACCAGTGTAGTTTTTGTCAACGATGACCACCTCAAAATGATTTTGTTGGTGCTCCTTCTCCTCTGACGAAAACATGGCTAAACGTTTACGAGTGTTCGTGGATGAGCCAGAGCCGCCATCTGTAAGAGATGACAATCCTGTATGAGACAAGTCCAAAAACTCCAAATAGAAGTAGTTCTACAAGGCTCCAGGCAGATGGTACAAAATTGTGTGTATTGCTTTGCTTTGTTTTGTGTTTGTGGCTGCCACAAACACAAAACATTGACATCTATTTTGCCACGTCATATTTCCGACACAAAGACAGCTTATTCTGGCGGGATCTATCCATTTCAACAAACACCAAGAAATGTTGGCACATCCTAATTCTTAAATTCTGTTCTGTTACCTGCTTTCACTTTGTCGTCTTTTGTCTGGCTCGGCACAAAGCATTTCCATATGGAGGACACTCTCCGACAAACAAACCAGCCGCATCAAAGGCGTCGCTGTCAAGAAAGCTCTTATGCATCACTCATTACTTCCCCGTTCTTTTGTCCCGCATCCACCGAAATGAGACGTATGCAGATGAGAGCCGTGTATCCTGGAAGTAGCTGTCGAGAAAGCCCAGACTTGGCTTGGACAGGACACCAGCAATAGTTACTCCACACAATGGGCTTAAGGTGTTGGCTTTGTTTGCCTTATGTAGAAAAGGCACTGGCGATTTTTGGATGTTTGTCCGGACAGAAAGAATCAAATTGGCTTCAAAATGTTTATTTCATTTAGCGATAATGTTGTGACAGTGCACAATGTTTAATAGTAGGCTGTAATGTAAGCGTATGAATAGCGTTGTTTTATAGAACTCAGTTGAAAGTAGTGACCGATGAAAGTCTGATTTGTGTTTTAGAGTTGATGTAATGCATCGTAGCTGAGATTTCCAATTGTCGTCGACTGGACTGGGTTGATCGTGCTAAGGCGTTTAGCTTCTGGCTTCCAAAAGCTTGTTCTCAATCTTCTAGTTAGAATGTAAACACACATGCTGAAGGTTTATTAATATTTTTTGCAAAACCACTTTTCTAAATGGGGCAACGGGGATTTAATCTGCACCAGATTTCAACAACTACAAGACTGAAAACGAAGGAGAGTAAACAGAGGAGATATCTGAGCCTGACCAGCGGCCAATCAGGGCTCTATCCTCCTTCTCAGTGGACCGTGTCAGACTGTTGTGGTTTTGGCTCATCAATGATCTGGACAGGGCCCGTTTGACCGGCATTCTCTCAGAGAGAGTTGCCACATCGATCTCTTCCATCCTGCCTCGGGGACTGCGGAGTCTGTTCTGTGACGGGGCAGACTGACTGGAGGGCAGCTTTATCCACCAGGCTGTCGGGAAGCTGAACTTTCCCCTTCTGTCCCTCTGCTGGCCCCTATTGTGCACTTAATATGTATTCAATATTGCATCAATGGAATGGGATTGGCATACCCTTGTACTCATGTTTTGCACAAGGGTCTGGATGTTCTCAATTGAGCTCCATTATCAGGTGGGAGGGGTGAACTCCTTTGAAACGATTGGATCTGATTTTCGCTAGCATTTGGTGACGTATGTTATGCCCCCAATGAATGACGCAGCTATCATAACTCTATCATAACTCTATCATAACTCTTGGGGACATTCCCGCTCGCTGAATGGTAGGTTGAAAATAAACCGATGTAACGCAGCCACTGAGATCAGACAAAGACGTGCCGTCCATCCATCCATCCATTTTCTTCCGCTTTATCCGGGGCCGGGTCGCGGGGGCAGCAGTCTCAGCAGAGATGCCCAGACTTCCCGATCCACACACACTTCCTCCAGCTGTTCTGGGGGGACCCCGAGGGTGCGCCCAGCCACCCTGCGAAGGAAACTCATTTCGGCCGCTTGTATTCGCGATCTTGTCCTTTCGGTCATTACCCAAATCTCATGACCATAGGTGAGGGTGGGAACGTAGATCGATCGAGAGCTTTGCCCCGACTCAGACGTGCATGTAGGGAAGTTATTATTGACTGGAGTTTACGGATGGCTAAGGCCAGGTTAGATTGAGATCAAATGTTCCCCAGAAAAGGCTCGCGACCCACTGAAAATGCTGCCACTACAGTACGTTTAAATGGCGCTTCACCGTTTCAAGAACAGAACCTTGTCTCCTTGTCTGTTTCTGCCAGGTGGAAAAACAATGCCTGACATCATTCCATTCAACACTGGTCAAAACATCCAGTGCTGCTGGATGACAGATTTCGGACAAATCAATTCAAAAAGAGTGAGCTACAGCCAGATCTTTCTCCACAGCCGTCACACGGGGCTGACAGCTCATTCACTTCCTCTATGGAGTTTAAAACAAAAGAGAGATGAGTGGAGGAAGAAAGCCTCTATGTGTTGCTTTGTGAAGTCGATCAATGCATAAACACGGAACAATGTCTAAAAAAGAAAATGCAATTAGAATGATTAATGCTTAGTGCGAATAAAAGCCTCTATTATTACTTTGACTTACTGAAACCGGAATGCGTCACATGACAGATCAAAAAGACGTGCAGCAGATTCGATTTGGAGTAAATGGGGGGTAAAAGCAGCCAGATTGGAGAGCTGAGTTTGAAGAAAAGAGTAGCTAACGCGTTCCAGACTCTGACAAAGCCGTCACATGCTGCATTACACGAAGACTTCGCAGGTGTATTTCTGTGTCTCCTCCCTAATAAATCGTGTTGGTATTTGAGTTTGTTTTGGTCGACGGTGATCCGTCTGGCCGTTGGCGTCTTCCCCTCCGTCAGATAATGAGGTGCCTCTAAACCTTGCCCTGGGATTCCAGCGCCGGAGCCTGGCCAAATTTGCACTTCTGAACAACTTTTAATTATACTCGGTGGTAGGAGAGAAGCCAAGTGAGATCTGAAGCGCGTGTGCCGTCCAAGTTCAATCGGGAAAAAAACGCAGGAAATTAGAGCGTAATTTGTTCGTTATTGGAGCTACTGTTTGGCGTAGGAGGTTTCATTTTTATATTATTATTGCACATTGTGGCTTATATTAAAAAGTCCATCATGTTGCACTGTGGACATTATGGGCTGTTTGCATCAAAGTGACACCTAACTGCCACTGTGCACAGTATCCTCTCACAGTCTCAACTTTATATGTAGAGAGTTTGTACTATAGATGGTTCAAAGTGCTTTACAGCTACATAAAATTACAAGAAGCAGATCAAATCAATTCAAAAACATATCTGATCATATATTAAATACATTAATAGCAAAGGTGCAGATAAAATCATTGCACTGCTAAACATAACAGTCCTAAGCCAGAGTTGAAGCCTGTCCCACATCTTCAGGAAGTCTGTTCTAGATTCTATAACAGCATAAAACTGAAATGAAACCACACCCTGTTTAGTCCTGACTCTGGGACCAGCAGGAGACCCCTCCCTGAGGTTCTCACTCAGAGGTCGAGATGGTTCCTAACATGGCTCTAACATGTCAGAGATGTCATTTGGGGCTTCAGACTTGTAACAGAGCTGTTATAAAGTCTATTATTTGAGTGACAGAAGCCAGTGCAGAGACCTGAGCACTGGACTAATATGGTCGTACTTCCATGTAATAGTCAGGAATCGAGCTGTAGCGTTCTGGATGTACTGCAGTTGTCTAACAATGAGCAGGCAGTGTCTTTAAAATGTAAGAATATAACATGAGACAGGACCTGGTGGCACGGTGGCGCAGCAGTTAGTGCAGTTAGTGTCACAGCAAGAAGGTCCCAGGTTCGATTCCCACCTGGACGGGTTCTTTTTGTGGAGTTTGCATGTTCTCCCCGTGTTGGCGTAGGTCTTCTCCAGGTCCTCCCCTACCACTAAAAACATGTACAATAGGTGAATCCTCCAGCCAGGTGACTCTGACCATCAGCCTGGTTCCTCAAAAGCAGAGGGCACATTTCCCTATGGGGACAATACAGTACAACCTTTAAATGAAATAGGAAAATCATAGCCTAACTTCGCCACACTTCAGCATTGATATTTCACATTTCTGCCGGCAGATGGGTGAATTAAGCATCCTAAAAACAATGTATAAGGCTTTTATTGTTTTTTAGCTTGCTCACAAACTAATGTTGTCGTGATAAATGTAGTTTGAGTACAGAACGCCTCCAGTTAGGGCTGTCACGATAATTACTAAATCGACTAACAGATAAAATGATGCATTTTTGGTTTCAATATTTATCGTCTGTACATTTATTAGCAACTTTAATTTTTAACTTGTATAACTAGTATCTTTAGAGGCAGTATTATCAATAGCGATATTTTCGATATATCGGACAAATTTGATATCGTGACAGGCCTAGGTCACTTTTATGAACTTCAAGAGGGCAGAGGACACTTCCAGAGTCTATTTATTACACAACAAAACAGAAATGAATTGGAGCTTTTTAATAGGATTCCTACAAATGTTGTGAATTAAGCAAAATACTACGTTTATGAGGGAATCCCAAGGACAAAAGCTTAAAAAAAAAAAGTGGATTTTGCTTAATCTGTCCACCTTAAACGACAACATGACTTCTACCTTTTGTGCAATATTAAACTATCTGTGCATTATTCTATGGATGCATAGGCTTGTTGTTTTGGAACCATCAGCGCGCCTGATGATGAACGGCATATCGATGGATAAAAAAAAGCATGAGCGATGGCAGTCATTAGGAGCGAGACGAGCCTTTGTCGTTAGGAGATTTATCCCATTGATTTTAACGGGGTCACCCACATTAATTATGAAGCGGCGAATGCGGAGATTAAATCAGAGAGCCGTGCTTGATAAAATTTGAATTATTACTACGCACCACTGCAGCGGAGTACGTCCCAATTACAGGGATAACCTTTTGCGTTGATGAAGAACGGGGCGGCGCAGTGAGCATCGAACGGCTCCATTGCACGCATTTCATATTTATTCCTTTATGTTTTTAATTTAGCAGAAAGCAGTGAACAAAAAAAAAAGATGAAAAACAGAACTCATCGAGGACTGATAGAACAAAATCGGCACATAGCGTTTTCATTATTTGTTACTGTAATGTAGGAAGATGAGTAAGTTTTGGGGGGAAATCCAAAAGCAGCTGGTGGGAGGAGACATAAGTTTAAATGTCAGTTAAAGGAACAGGCCACAATCTGAGATATGCTCTTACTTGACCTTAGACGAGCTGATGCGTACCTGTCTGGTCTTTGTGCGTGCCCTCAGTCACGCAAAACGACCAAAAGTGTTGTTAGCCTCTCCCAGTATAGTCCAATAGCACCAAACGGGTGTAAAGTTGGAAGTGACCACGCTCTTCCACGGGCACAAAAACCATACAGGTACGTATCAACTCGTCTAAGCTCAGGTAAGAACATATCACAGTATGGAAGAACGGTGGCCTATTCCTTTAAAGAGGGGGTATTATGCTTTGTTCAATCACATAGCACCAGTCTATATCACACTACAATGACGACCAAACCTTCTGTTGGTCTGTAAATGCAGTAAATTAGAATAACTGCCTTGTATACAATTGCTCTCTCAAAATGGCTGTAGTGAATGTCTTGAAATAGGCCTCTGTCTCTTTAAGAACCTCTGACCCTTTCCGACACAGGGCGGGGGTTCTGCTGAGGAGCAGTGGTTGGTTACTCGGCTGGTGACGAAAGCTCGGAGGCGTCTCCAGGAGGTGGGGGCGTTCCTAGGAGGACTCAGGCAAAGCTATCCCTAAAATGGCCGCCATCAGAGTTTTTACAGATTACTCAAAAATACGTGAATGTGCCAAGGCAACACTTCAGGCATGTTTTTAATGAGGGAATGACATAATAACAAAGTCGATTTTGCATAATACCCCCCCTTTAAAGCCTTTGCCAGAAATGAATGCTGATGAGTTGTTTAGTTGTTTTTTTGTTCTATGCTGGCTGGCCACCGGAAATACACGGTGAGAGCTGCACGATGCGGGCGGCCCTGAGCGGCGACGGCATTTGCATAGCGTCGAAATCAATCCAACTCTACGCAAATACAGAGCAAGTGACGGCAGCGACCACCAACCACAGAACAAGATCTGACAGACACCTGTGCGTAGTTGGCTCACACACACTTCAGCTGTGTCTCAAACCCCACCTCCATCCGCTGCTGCACAAGGGGGGGGGGGCGGCGAAGGAAGTCGAGCAAGCTGAGAGAAAGGAAAGCCAAATCTTTTTCGCTTGGTGTGAATCCGCTGTCACTCTGTGCCTTGGCGCTAGACCACGGATGTTTTCTGGTCCTTGGATTTCTGGCACTCTTTTCCACGACAACACAATAAACATTTGTAACACAGCTAAAAACCTTTATATTGCAAACTTCATTAAAGGAACAGGCCACGGTTTTTCCATACTGAGATATGTTCTTACCTGAGCTTAGACGAGTTGATGTGTATCTGTCTGGTCTTTGAGCCCGTGGAAGAGCTCGGTCGCTTCTAACTTCACCCTTCTTGGGGCTATATGAATGTGCAGGGAGAGGCCAAATGCTAACAACAGCTTTGGTCTTTTTGCGTGACTGAGGGCAACCAGTTCTTCCATACTGTGATATGTTCTTACCTGAGCTTAGACGAGTTGATGCGTACTTGTCTGGTCTTTGTGCCCGTGGAAGGGCGTGGTAGCTTCCAACTTCACCCCCGTTTGGAGCTATAGGAATACATTGGGAGAGGCCAAATGCTAGCAACATCTTTGCTTTGCGTGACTGAGTGCACGCACAAAGACCAGACAGGTACGTATCAACTCTTCTGAGCTCAGGAAAGAACATATCTCAGTATGTAAAAATGGTGGCCTGTTCCTTTAACCCTAGAGACTCCATAAACAAGTTTCTTATAGTGTCTCCTAAGTTATTCATTCATGTTTTCCCATCATGTTCTCTTATCATTTATTACAGTGGTATGGCCCCGTGCAGCATATATGATGAAGTACAAAACCCCATTCTTTCATTCGTATCGTGGCTTGTCCGGATTGAAGCTCCGCAACGGAAGAGAGCGCACCACTCTCCGCTTATATAGAGTGTACCATACGGTGCTTCCCAGACATCCGAGAAATGCCTCCGTAAAGCCACGGATCATAAAACTTCAGATTCCTCAACGACAACAACGGAAGAAAATGCGGCTGTGATTTTAATTAAGACCAAGGAAAGCGCGGCCCGTTTGAGGAGAACTGCTGACTCCGGGGAATCCAGGCGCCCTGACCACAGCTGCGCGACGCTGGCATTTGTTGTTTAAGGCCTGTAATTGTTTGGAACGCCGGGGGAACGCGAGGATGAGGCCGGGAAAAGGGCACGTAGAAAGAAAAAAAAAAGAAAACACGGCAGGAATTTGCGCGGGATGGAGCCTCATGGAGCAGGCAGAATTCATTAACTTTCCCTCTGACAACAACTAAATAGTTTGGCATTCGAGGGATAATTAGCCCAAGCCCCATAACTAAGAATTGAAAATGGCAGCTGAAGTCATGCGGACCACAATTGGCTTTTCAAAGGGCAACGCTGACTTCGAAAGCAAATTCTACACTTAAATCTGGGCTGAAGGCCACCGACAGCATGTGTGCGATAGCTACAAGGAGGTAATGTTCATGCAAACAAATGGAAGCAATCAGAACACAAAGCCTCCTCCAACGATAATTGTAGAGGTTTTGGTTTCTGTCGAGACTGTTAATGTCACGCACAAAGAAGTGTCCTTTACCTGGATTTAGAGAACTGTTCTGATCTGGAGCTGCTTCTGATGGTCAGGTCTGAGAGATCATCGGAAACCTGAACATCCTGAATGACCAGATTATTCCGTCAGTGGATTTCTTCTTCCCTGATGGCACAGGCATGTTCCAAGAGGACAATTCCAGGATTCATGGGGCTCGCATTGTGAAAGAGCGGTTCATCATCATTTCCACACACGGATTGGCCACTCCAGAGTCCAGAAGTAAACCCCATCGAGAATCTCCCATCATCAATGGAAGATCTTGGTGAAAATCCAATGCAACACTGGATCGTTTGACTGCAAATGTGTGCTGTAAACAAAGCTCAAGGCAGTACAACCACACTGAGAAAAGTAAAACATTGGCTTAATCTGAAAAATGTATAGAAATCATTTACATCTGCATTTTACTAGTTGTTCATAATGATATATATTCATTAGTCAAACTGTAAATGTTTCAGAATATGATATGACTCTTACATGCAGCAGAAGTCTGAAGTTCTGTCTAAAGCAGAAGCTCCATGACTTCCTTCTTCACTTCTCAGTCTGTGACTGAAGAGCAATGAGGCCTCTGACTTTTTACTGGAAACAAAGAGCTCACTGTATTTAGCGTCATGTTACTGTCACTCATGGTGTCTGACCTAAAGTCTAACTCTGAAGAAAGTCAACTCACATTTCCACTGAGAAGGTTGGAAGAGCGCCCCCTTGTGTCACCTTGCATCCAAATGCCCAGAACATGACAGCGGGTCAAAATGACCCGTGAAGGCAACACGAGGGCTAAAAGTACATTGGTTCAATGAAGAGTTTTAAATTGACTCCATGAACCATTGAACATTCAAGTCACGAAGATTTTTTTGTTGAACCAATTTAAAATGTTCACAGTTACAGATGAAACATTTATAGTTGGACTAATGAATATACAGTGGGGAAAAAAAGTATTTGTATTCACAAAGTATACAATTTTTCCCCACTGTATATCATTATGAACAACTAGCAAAATGAAAATGTAAATGATTTCTATACATTTTCCAGATTAAGCCAATGTTTTACTTTTCTCAGTGCAAATATTAGAGTGTGTGACCTTTTTTTATGGTGACGCCTCCTTCGTCAGTGTGAATTGCAATGTAAAACCTTAGTATAGTTACACGAGTAGTAAAAAAAAATACAAAAGTAGTAATACAATTCATAGTATAGGCTAATTATAAGCAGTCTTGGCACATGACGTTACTAGCTGTGTTAAGGTAGTAATCTAATTAGTCATTATTTACAATGTGTAATCTTAAAATTGTCACTAGATCATCCAAACCTTATCCCCACACGTGGCGATCAAAAGTCATAGGTCGTACAGTGTGGTGTGCAAAATAAAACACATCCCACACAAACTAATTTCACTCACGGACATTACCAGGTCAGACGGGAAATCTCGCTTAAGCTCCAAGATCAAACATGACTTCAGAGTAAACAAGCATGGCGGACGGAGACGACGTAGTGGCCATAGTTTGTAGTTTTTTACTGTTTTGAGGTTGGATTCCCCTCTGTACTTCCCGCCGCCACGTCAGATTGCTTTCTGATTGGCTACACGTCACAGTAACAGGCTGCGGCTCGTTTGTCCTAGGGGCTCATTGCACACCAGGAGAACATGGCGAATGTGATGATGTCATAATGTCAAGTGTAGGACAGGTTCCAATGCAACTCTACGGTCCCCGATCATTCATTATTTATACGGAACGAGGTCTCCAAGCCTGCCATGTTCATCCTTTCAAGAGACTCATTTCACGTCAATGTTTTCATACCATTTAAGGACATCTGTATGAGAAAATAATTTAGCCTTAGTTCTTTGTGTTTACGGAGAAGACTTTGAACTTCGGGACAGTTTTCGATTCATGTGGATAAGCCCAGGAATTACAGAAACATAAACCATAAACCAAGCCAAAAACATCTGCATTTTACAAGCTATCACCGTGGAAATCTTACCTTAATAACCAACTCTTCCCAGTTGACGTGACAAAGCTAGACAAACAGACTGCACATGCACACTTATGTCCTCACTTACATTCAGGTGACGTGCTATCATACAGGATGCTGTCACTTAGCGGAGCCGCAGGATCTTGCAATGCTGAGCCTTCTCTTCTCTGGCTTAGATCTGTTAAGAACCTTTTTGGCCCATTGTTTGGGAAACAAATATTACTGCTCTCCTTTATCTGCACCACACGCTCCACATTAATATTGCCTAGTCCGTTTTTTCTTTGGGCTATTCTCTTTCCAATTGTGTCATGTTGTTGTGGATCTTACCGCGCTTTGGAAATGGGAAAACGTTCCCTCCAGCAACCAGTCTGGATATCTCGAGTCCGATTTGCACGAGCCCCGACAGCAGTGCTCTGTTCAGTCTTCTTCTTTCAACCTAATGGCCGACTGCAGCCAAACGAAGGTGAATGCTGCCAGGTACGTACGGTGCTTAGTTCCCTGGCGCTTGAACATGTTTTGTTGCAGATAGATATCGAAGACTGACTAAAGAAGCGACTCCACACACTCATGCAACAATGAGTGCTGGTTTGGCTCGCTCTACACCCCACGATGCTTTGCGGCAATTTATTTGTACCTACTGTGAAAGACGCTATTTAAAACGAAGAATGTTATGATTCCACGTGAACGCAACCAATTGCAATATCCCCTCAGAGCAATCCACTGGTGATGAGATCAAGTCATCTGAAGAGACGGGGCACCCCTGTCCAATAAAACGATGCACAACACTGGCCTTTAGCTTGACCATTAATCGGGAAGGAGAAAATGAAAATGTGTTTAAGGAGTCGTTACGAGAGGGAGGGACAGCTAAGTACAAGAGCAATATAGCGTCAGTTGGATGTCTGGGGGAGTATTTTACGGTGTCACTGTTGTTCCGTGCGACCAAATGTCTGGGAGTGCCCACAGTGCCACTAACCCATCCCACGCTTCAGAATTAATGGAGAAGAGAGGCAGTGAAGAGCATCCACCCAGGAATCAGTGCAACACAGAGACTTGTCACAATCTCGGTTTTCGATGGTGGATGATTTTGAAGGTCCACGCATTCATACATGGACATCGAAGGGATTTCATTTTACTACATTCTTCACATGTTATTATTACAAACTACAATACTACATACTACAAACACTATAAAAAATAATAGAGGGGACAATATTTCAATGTCCTCATAGGTAAAATTGTAGTCACCAAGAAGGCCCCACTTGGCCTGGGAATTGAACCTGGGTCCAATTTCCAGTACCCCATTGGGTAAAAAAACAACTAAAAAACTAAAAGTACCACCTTTCGTCAAAAGACTATGACTAGTGTAACACTAGCAATGGTGTTAAACTACAGGTGAGCTTCAATAACAAAGCCAGACAGTCAGTGTGGGTCCAACAGCCCTTAGGCAAACTTTATCTACAATTAAACACAAATACTAAAATGGTTGAATTGGAACTGTAGTGGTGTGGCCTCGAGCTGGGGTGAGAGGGGTTTACTATTAGTGAAAAACAAACACAAGGTTAAACACAAATAAACACCATTTCCATAACAGAAATCACCCATATATACATGTGCCACCACCACCAAAACTACAAATTAAATCACCATCTTAAGTGAACCCCTGTCCCACCTAGCTGTAGCTAGATTGGGTCCACACCACTTGGGGAGATCTTGTTTAAATGAAATAACCAAGTAAACTAAAACTAACTCAAAACTAAACGGCAACCAGCACTGAGCCTATAAAAGCACAGTGCGATTATTAAACAATATAACAGAACAATTTACAATTAAAAGCATTCCTTTAAAACTGGACTGTTAAGACCCTTAAAAGAATACAAAATAATTCACAGTGTCAGTGTTTTACAATAAAAAGAACCTTAAAACCTTAAAACCTAAACAGTTCTCACCAGGAAGCAACGTGTGCACAGGCCTGCTCAGAAAGAGGAAGCAAGCATGTGTAGCTCCTCCCTTTATAGCCTCATGTGATCACCTGACCACACCTGTCCCTGCCACACTAGGGTGGCGAACTCATTCTGGGTTGCGGGTCGAGGTTCGGCCCCCACGGCGGATGGCTGTCCATTTGCCACATGGCTGTCTGGTGTGTTGGTTCGTGCCTTGGGCTCTTGTTGTGTCGGTGCCCTTTGCGGGACACGTGTGGAACTCTGTGGAACTCTGTTTTTTTAGGGCAGGGGCTGGATCCACGGGCCTATGTTTGACACCCCTGATTTAAGTATAAGACAGCCTCCAATTATTATTTTTATTTTTGTTTCATTTTAGTTTATTTTATGTTATTTTATTTTATTTCATTTTTATTTTATCTCTTACTCTAATTTGTCTGTTGTGCTGTTTTGTTATATTGTCTGTCCTTAAAATAAAATTACAAAAATTAAAAAGACTATGACTAAAGCAAAAAAAGTGGCTTACTAAAATTCAGTTTCTCCTCTTGGAGCATAAGACGGCGGTCGCAGAAGGGATTATAGCAAGGTCACTCCTTTCATGAGCGTTGGTTGGTCGAAGAGCATGTTTCCCTTAATGAGCTCGGGTCTGACGGTGTATCGGTGCAGGGCAAAGCAAACCCAGCGGCGGGTCAGGAGAAGGTTAGCCCCGTGCAAAATGGTGAGAGACATGTTCCAATTAAAACAACATACGACATGTTGAGGGATACATGGGTGACTTTTTGACCCTAGATAAGGAAGTTGTCACCCTCCTATACTAGTGTTCCGGCCAGTGGAGGCTTTTGTTGCATCTACAGCAGAGTATAGGCAAGTGTTTTGAAGCTACCTCTTCTCACTATGGGTTTGACATCTGTTTTGAACGTCACCCTGAGGAGGTGTTGCATGTTCCAGTAGGAGGAGGCCCAGAGGAAGATCTAGTACACTCTGGAAGGACAATAGCTCCATCTAAAAAGTGGAAATATGCCTAGGAAGCTCCTTCTCTTCATTGGCCTGGTGGTGTGTCATCGTCAGCCGTGACAAGGAGCATCCAAAAGTGTCATTGCAGTTAGGAGCGAGTGAGGAAAGGAGCTGTATGGTTCCTTTAACACCCCCTTTAGCAGAGGAACCTCGGGATGTTCCTCATCAACCCATGAGGAGCTAAGAAGAATCCCACAAGCCACTGCTGCCTCCCGAAGGTTTCCAAACTCGGCCGATCACCGCACGACGGTGAAATGATGGACAGTTGTGGTGTGTGACGTTTCTTTCAAAAAAAATATGAGCTTTGTCCTAAATGTATAGAAGCATAAAGCAAGTCAAGCAGCACCTCAAGATTGTCATTTAGGAAATCTATGGATTTATGGCAGATTTATGCACTGTTGTTTACATTTTACAAGGACAAAACTTGAGCCACATGGATCATTTGCTAAACTGTGGTGTTTATAGAGTTGTTATTTAACACATCATATCGACACTTGTGCTCTTGCTTGGATTATATTTTTCCGGTTGGTAAGTCATGAAATTCGTTGCAGTGCAGGAGGATATGGAGCATAGCATTATCCTCCATTGTGTGAGTGTTGCAGTTTTATGAATCAGCTGTAACTTCCTGGTTGTTCCCTCCGCTGGGTTAGGAAGTTTCGAATTGTCCTGATGTGCTGAAGGAACAGATCTTGCTCCTGTTCCTCACAGCAGAGGAACCTCATGGTCGACCTCATGACGTAGGATTCAAAGGTGAAGGAACAAGGAGGAAGGAGCGATGTTTGCCACTTTAGAGACTCGGCCAATGTCCCCCGGCTGGCCTGGTAGTCTGCTGCCTCTGCAACCCAGTCCCGGATACAGTGGCGGAAAATGGATGGATGAAGGAAAGAAGGAGGAAGAACGGAATCAACCACAAAGTAATCCTCAGGAGAGTATGCTGGTGTAGTGGAGACACAGCAACAAGTAATCTAGAAATATCAATCAATCAATCAAACTTTATTTATAAAGCGCGTTTCATACTGAAAGGTATCACAAAATGCTTTACAGATTACAACATTTAAAACAATGCGCCTGGGACAACCTCCCATATATATATATATATACATTTTATATATTAGGATTAAATAAATAGATTAGTCAGTTAAAAGCTAAGCTAAAAAGGTGTGTCTTGAGCCTGCTCCTAAAAACATTATCGTTCTCTGCAGCCCTGAGCTCCTCCTCAGGTCTGAGCTCCTCCTCAGGTCTGAGCTCCTCCTCAGGTCTGAGCTCCTCCTCAGGTGGTTCCAGAGGCGAGGGCCGTAATATTGGAAAGACGCCTCACCATGAGTCTTTTTGTTGACTTTAGGAATAACTAGGAGGCCCCTGCCGGAGGAGCGAAGGGGCCGTGAAGGTTCGTAAGGTTCGTAAGGAACTTCTACTTCACCGTGGACCACAACCTGACCATCAAGCAGGCGCGTCTGTCCCACACGGCCAACTACACCTGTGTGGCCAAGAACATCGTGGCCAAGCGCAAGAGCTCCACCGCCGTGGTCATCGTCTACGGATTTCCCATCAACCAGTGCTCCTCCTGTGACCAAAACAGTGAAGATGGCGGCCGTGACACAACGATCTTTCACCAAAGAATAAAAAGAGTGGTGCGCACTGAATGGGTGCTGCTGCCGGATGCTCTCTCATCGAATGCAATTTCTCCATCTGTGAGATCAATAAAGTACCATCTTATCTTATCTTAAAAGCAGTTCTGAAAGATAAGAAGGACCAAGACCATTAAGACATTTAAAAACCATTAAAAGAACTTTAAAATCGATCCTGAAACACAGGGGGAGCCAATGCAGCGATTCTTAAACCGGTGTAATGTGGTCCCGCCTCCTGGTCTTGGTCAGGACACGAGCTGCTGAATTTTGTAAAAGTTGTAAACCTGAGATCCTCTTTTTAGGAAGACCAGAAAGCAGGGCATTACAGTAGTCGATACAACTGGTGATAAAAGCATGCATGAGCGTCTCCGTGTTGGCCCGAGAGAGAATGGGGCGGACTCTGATTATGTTCTTTATATATAAGCAAGTATATTCAACAGTGATTTGTAAGAAGAAAAAATGTTCTTCATTTAACTCATCGAGATTTCATTTCATTTTCTTTGCAGTGGACTTGCTCCTTACGGCGGGACGGTCCTTGGTTGGATTCCCGAAGTTTTGTCCGTGAAGTTTTCTCCGAGTAGTCTGGTTTGCCACACCTTATCATCAGTATCTAAGCGAAATCTTCCTTCACGGGCAGATGTACCACTTCTCTTCAAACCACACTCACTTTGGTGATACGCTCAAGTCATCTGAAGAAACTGGACATCCCTGCCTAACAAAACCGTGACCACTGGCCTTTAACTTGACCATTAATCATGAAGGAGGCTGTGGGAATAGCTTTGAGGAGTTGTTAGGAGAAGGAGGGAGACATCACGAGAGCCATGTACAGTCAAGTTTATGTCCGAGATGATTTTGTTTGCGGTGGGAGTATTTTATGTCGACGCTCTAAAAAAATACGATCGTTCTGTGCCCGCTTAATGTCTGGGAGTGCCCAAATTGTGCCACTAACTCACTTGTATGTGTTGGCGACGGTCTCTTCTGCTTGAAATAAGATGGGGATATGACTTTATTGATCTCGCAGTGGAGAAATTCACTCGTTACGGCGGCTTTTAAAGCACAGATGGTTAGAAAATGTGCGATAAAAGAGAAAAAAAAAGAGGGAAAAGAACTGCTCTTTCACCCATTACTCCAAAACTACTTTAACAAAGGCTGGATATGGTTGGATTTCCTACTAAATAAAGATACAGAGACATGCAGTGGGGCAAAGTGGCTCAACAGCAAATACAGAAATAACAGAGAGCTAACGGCTAGCTTCCAGTGCTGTTTTTTCACTTGTAAAGGACGGTTTTTAATACCAGAGCGAGACAAGTTATTCACAAAGCCTGTGTTTGGACTTGACTTTATTTGTGTGTGCGTAAATATGCGAATAGTCAAATAGAAAATGGTTAAAATTGCTTCCTTCCCCCTCAGCTAGACCACGCCCCCTAGTATGACAGGTTGCCGTTTCAGCAAAATCTGCAGTTAAATGGGCTAGGTTTTTGACCATAAATTATGCTTTTCCAGCAAGCATGTGTGAACATATTTGAGACATGTCATAACTTTCCAAAAACTGTCAGCTTTAATGCCACATTATTCCAATTTAAGACCTTTATTTTTGGCCCAGATCATTTGATGACTTGATTGTAATAGCAATTAAAGTAACTAATAAGTCAGTGCTTTATTTGTCATTGGTCACACCGCCTTTGCGATGCCCAATCCCGTCAGACCTTGGAAGCTAAGCAGGGAAGGGCCTGGTCGGTACTTGGATGGGAGATCGTTTGGTAACACCAGGAAGCCTAGTCAGTCTACCCCAGGGCAGCTGTGGCTACAATAGTAGCTTACCACCACCAAGTATGGAGTGAATGAATAGTGCAATGTAAAGCGTCTTTGAGTGTCCAGAAAAGCGCTATATAAAACCGATGCATTATTATTATTATTATTCTACAACCGTACCAGGAAATTGTGTTCAGGTGTTAGTCCTGAGCCGCTGCGACTGAGCCGCACCGCCACTGTGGGCCAACCTGACCAGAATGTTTTTGGAGGTCAGGGAAACAGTACCACCCGGAGAAAACCTGGCTGCCTTCAATCTCCTCTGAAATGGAGCAGAGTCTCCTGGGTTTGCCCGCTTTCAGAGCATGGTGTCCTGCACTGGTCAGCTCCACCTCCTCCTCCTCTTTCCTCTTCCTCCTGCGCAGCTCCCTCCACTCCACAACAGTCTTTCAATCAATCAATTAATCAATCAATCAATCAATGGTTTTGTAAAGTCCAATATCCTAACAGGAGTTGCCTCATGGGGCTGCACTAAACACTAAAGGGACTATACAGAGTTTGAAAATGTTAAAACTAAGTATTTTCCTCCCCCTACATGTTCCTGCCATGCCCTAATGTGTAGCGTGACCTCAGACCTGTTCACCACAACTGCCTCTAAAATCCTGCACTGTCACTCAAAAAGCTGCTACTTCGAGTCCAAATTGCCATCATGCACAAGCTTAGTACAGAAAGTGCAGTTACACGTTTGTCCTGAGGCGGCAGTAATGAGTTTAGGATGTTCAACTTGCATCTAGCCCCTTTAAAGGAATAGTTCACCGTTTTACCATACTCAGATATGTTCTTACCTGAGCTTAGACGAGTTGATGCGTACCTGTCTGGTCTTTGTGTGTGCCCGTAGTCACGCAAAACGACCAAAGATGTTGTTAGCATTTGGCCTCTCCCAATGTATTCCTATAGCTCCAAACGGGGGTGAAGTTGGAAGCGACCATGTTCTTCCACGTGCACGCACAAAGACCAGACAGGTACGTATCAGCTCGTCTAAGCTCAGGTGAGAACATATCTCAGTATAGAAAAACTGTGAACTATTCCTTTAAGGCGATAAAACAGTAAATAAGACAATGTAAAGTTCAGGGGAGTTAAGCGTCCAGACCAGGGTTTCCGTTAGCCGGCTGTAGCAAATGGCCGGTAAAAATAATTTCCATCGGCCAAATTGGCCGACAGTAAAAAAGTGAGAAAAAATATAAAAAATTGAAAAATATATTAAACATGTCACCTAAGTCAGTGACTAACATAACAAAGTGTTTTCGAGACAGGCCTAAATATTACAAAAGGTTCAATATTTCTATCAAAAAAGTTTTGATTTACGCCTTTAGCCCGTTTTACAAAGCGCAGTCGAAGCGCCATCATCGCTGTCTGGATATGTAACGCTCTTTCTTCGTGCTTCGTCACATTTTCCAAGAAAACTGCACACTACAGGTACATTTACTTTTATATAAGTGTGTTAAGAACTCGGCAGCTAATGTCTTTGATTAGGATATTCTTCAAACGCGCGTGTGTTCAGTCAGACTGACGCGCTGTCCTGCAGCGGCTCTTCCTGGGAGAGTGGCCGGGTTTGGAGGCGCTTCCCTCGGTCAGTCTGCGCAGACGCCTCGGCTCAGTTACCGGTGTTGGAGCCGCTCAGAGAGTGGCCGGGTTCAGAGGCGCTTCCCTCGGTCAGTCTGCGCAGACGCCTCGGCTTAGTTACCAGTGTTGGAGCCGCTCAGAGAGTGGCCGGGTTCAGAGGCGCTTCCCTCGGTCAGTCTGCGCAGACGCCTCGGCTTAGTTACCAGTGTTGGAGCCGCTCAGAGAGTGGCCGGGTTTAGAGGCGCTTCCCTCGGTCAGTCTGCGCAGACGCCTCGGCTTAGTTACCAGTGTTGGAGCCGCTCAGAGAGTGGCCGGGTTCAGAGGCGCTTCCCTCGGTCAGTCTGCGCAGACGCCTCGGCTTAGTTACCAGTGTTGGAGCCGCTCAGAGAGTGGCCGGGTTTAGAGGCGCTTCCCTCGGTCAGTCTGCGCAGACGCCTCGGCTTAGTTACCAGTGTTGGAGCCGCTCAGAGAGTGGCCGGGTTTAGAGGCGCTTCCCTCGGTCAGTCTGCGCAGACGCCTCGGCTTAGTTACCAGTGTTGGAGCCGCTCAGAGAGTGGCCGGGTTTAGAGGCGCTTCCCTCGGTCAGTCTGCGCAGACGCCTCGGCTCAGTCACCGGTGTTGGAGCCGCTCTAAAGCGCGGCAGAGCTGGGTCCGTTTTGAATCACTCGAGACTGACTTTTGTGACTTTAGTGCTGTCGATTTGTCTCTCCACAATATTTCAGTGCTGAGGGACTTAATCACTATTTTACACCTGAAGCCTCGTAAAAGTGCGGAAGGGCATCTACAGCCCAGCCCTCGCTGAGCAGCTGGTCAGACCTGGATAAGGACAGCGTGAGGGTCGTAGATATCGGCTACTTTCTGTCTGAGTTAAAGTGCATATGAGTGGTGTATATCCGCGCAACACCTGCTGCTCCACCGTCTCCACGAGCACAACTTCATGTTTGGATTTTCGCTGTTGCTACATTTTTCTCACGTCAGTCTTTTATTAGAAATAGCCGTGTTTTGGAATCCACTAAAGCACTCGTGTAGCTCTGTCTAAATGTAGATTGTTGATGATAATAAGCCACGTTCATTATGTATATATTTTTTAATGGCCGGTAATTCTTGCGAATGGCCGACATTTTACGACCCAGCCGGCCAAAGTGGCCGACAAAAACAAAGTCTAGCGGAACCTCTGGTCCAGACAAACATAGTGTCCAAGCGTCGGCAGCAGGTGGTGGTTGTAAGTGTCCCCCGTCTTTAGACTTACGGGGACGGCAGGGGAAAAACTCCACGCCGGTGAAACGCCTTCCACCTTCTTCCTCCCTGTTTGTCCCTTCCTTGTTTCCTGTAGCTCCTCTTGTGGTGCCTCCTCTGTACTGCAGGTGTGGGGGCTCTTGATGCCTCTTCAGTGTTTCAGAAGAAGAAATGTGTTTGGACTCAAATGCCTTTAGCTCATTAGCTAGCTGTTTGTTTACTTTTCAAAAGCTGCTTTCTTCAGGACCATTATGGACTCTCCACCGAACCCCACAGAGTAAAACAATCCAGCGAAACAATGTGGAACACAGAAACCACTAAAGCTTGTTTAGGCGTCACCATGACCACCGTGACCAGCGGTATGACGGATAAAGCACACATGAAAACTATTACCATTCTGGGTCAATCTGCTGATGGAAAATACAGTCTGATATGATCAATCCAGAGGTGGTCAGAAAGTAAATTTACTTGGAGTACTGTGCTTCAGTAGCAGTTTTGAAGATCTTCAGTAGTATTTTTCTACTATTACTCCACTACATTTGAAAGACAAATAGAATACTTTCATCTCCACCACATTTCACAAACACAATTTCCACATTTTAGAAGCTCCAAACTGTGAAATAAAACGCAGTGTCCACTTAGTTACTGGTCATATTTGTATCCAAGAACAAGGGTGTTTTTTTACTATGCTACCCCAATAGCACAGGGCTTAAAGGTCAGCGCAGAACTTCCGAATTCCGAGCGCGTTTGATTCGTCTCACTCGCGCAAACGCCGCCGCCCTCCGCTCCCTTATCTGAGTCAGTGTGCAGAACCGCAGGCTGGCACCGGGGGGGGGGGGGGGGGGGGCGTCCTGCCGTCCGCCGCATCAAACCCCGGCCTCCTCGCGCCAGGCTTTTGTGGCCTGTCGGAGACGCTTCTTTATCTGCTCCTCGGGCCACGGGATCGGGCTGCGGGGCCGCGTCGTGCCTGTCGAGCCAACAAACGCTCGGCTTGTTCCCAGATAATGCCGGCGTGTAAACACAGAGTACGAGTGTGCACTGGGCTGAAACACACGGGCAGAGGCTGGGCTGTATGTCGTGCTGATCGGAGCAGAAATCAACGGTTGTGTTCGAGCGTGCAGGGGTCCTGATTAAACCTCTTAACCCCCACTTTAATGGCCAGTGTGACACCTCATTTGAAAGCTAAGACCTACAAGACCAAATTGAAAAATAATTGTCAAGCAAAGGTCTGGTTATTTATTTAAAACGATCTGGAAACAGCTTAATGATTTATATTTCATATTTCACTAGATAATTAGGGTCTTTTCGGTTTTAAAACTTTAGCGATCGGTATTTCAGTCAGTCCTCGGCTATTTTAGAAAATGATCAAAGGTGTGGCAGAGCTCAAGGGCAGCTCTTTCGGTTTCTGTTTATCTGGGCTGCAGTTTGCGCTCTGTTGCAGACAGATAGACTGAGAGAGCACACGCAGCCGCTCCACTGAGGGGATTTACGCTCAGGTCCAGCGTTTGGATCTAATGTTCGGGGCCGGACGGATTGGCACGTGGGTCCGGAATCCGGACCAAGGCCCGCCATTCTGTGACGATGCCGACGTTTTGGCATTGTTTATACAGTATCTCCATGGTGGAACTATCCTAGCCCGGCCTTAGCCATCCGTAAACTCCGGTCAATTATCATTTCCCTACATGTACGTCGGGGTCTGATCTCAGAGACTGCGTTACATCGGTTGAATTTCATCCTACCATTCAGCGAGCGGGGGAGGCGGGGCTTGTAGGTGATGTCAAGCATTTTCTGGTTGTAGTTTGGCAATGGCGACCGATACGAAAGTAATGGAAGCTCTTCAATCCGTTCTGTCTCGGCTCCCAAATATCCAGAAATGAAAACTGAAGCCTTGGAATGTGCAAGGAATACCCCCAAGAGTGATGATAGAGCTATGAGTTATGATAGAGCTATGATAGAGTTATGATAGAGCTATGATAGAGTTATGATACTCGGGCGCATTACATATGTCACGACCAAACGCTAACGAAAATCAGATCCAATCGATTCAAAGGAGCTCACCCCTCCCACCTGAATTGAGAACATCCAGACCCTTGTATGAAACGAAGTGAGTATGAGGGTCTGGTAAAACCAGGCTAGAACTATCCTAAAGTTCTAGCGTAAATCGCTTCTCGACTTGAACTAAGTGTGAAAAAATAGTGTCCTTATACAATTGTTAATGGTTGAAAAGCCTTTAAAGACTGAAATTACAAAATCAAGTTTTAGAATGAGGGCTACCTGTCATGTTAGTCGCTCCACAAGCAGTCAGAGAGGAATAGACGCATACAGGATCTTTGGGAACGCCCACGTCTGAGGGAAAAAACAAAGTGGAAAAAGATGTAATCTTTACTACTCTTTTAACAAATGCTAAATTATGGATGAATTTACTACTAAATAAAAAAAAGACATGTCCATAAATATAACAGAGACTGGCGGGCTGGAATAGGACAGGCAAGAAGATTTAAATGTTTTTTAAATCTAAAGCACTTTGTGATGCACTTGTATGAAAAGTGCTTTATAAATAAAGTTTGACAAATGACGTATGATATATTCTGTCATAGTATTGTATTCTGAACACATAGAATACTTTCACGTTGATTTATGCTATATTTATGTATAAATATGTATATGTATAATTAGAAAAATGCAGGTTGTATCACTGAAACACCTGAGATCAACTTGTTTACCACTAAATAGGAACTCCAAAATGCTATGGCCAAATGCACAGGGGAAGCACACTTTAAATCAGCTCATTTAAAGTCCTTTCTTAATAATATTGTGAAATAGGAATCTAAAATGTAATGATTGAGTACTGTATTCCTTTGCTTTTAGGAAATGAAAGGGTAACTGTACCTGAGTAAAACATTTTATTTGTTTGGCCTTTCTCAAGGACTCAAAGTCGCCTTACACCAAGGAAACATATTACAAGTGCCATGCAAAAGAAAAATAACAAGATAATGTAGAGTTTAGGCAGATAAAGTGTCCAGGCAAACATAATGTCCAAATACACGCCGGCAGCAGGTGGTGACGAGCGGCCTGAGTGTCCTCTGTCCATAGACTCTCCAGCACGTCGAGGAAAAACTAAAATCCCATGGACGGACAGGTTATAGATAGACCCAGGGTGAATGGGTCCCTCCAGTAGACGGGCCAGTTGCTCAAAATTAGAATTCCAGATGTGTAATCTAAACACATGTATTCAGTTACTACCCAACACTGTTGACAAGCCATGTAGACCAAGCAGGTAATGGGAACACCTCTTGTTTCTATGGTGCAGACGTACAGTAGTATTAGTAGTAGCAGTATAGAAACTGTCATCCTTGAATGGCACACTCTAACTCCGACACTAACCAGCTGCCAGTGCCCTCATTTTGTGTCCATTTACACTGTGCTTTTCACATCAGCTCTTCACTTACACCAGTCCACGCCACGGTAAGAGCGCTATGATTATGTCTTCACGCTCTCCGCCATTACCCTGCGAATGCTAATGCACACAGCGCTTTGTTATTCCACACAGGACTTTTTTCGGACACTTGTTATTTCTTGCACATCTTCAGTCTGCTTCTGAATGCTGCAGATTTTCCATCCGCTCATCCATTCCCGGGTCGGGCCTGCTGTAAGGTGAGCGGTAGCGCCTCGGCGGCTCGGTTTTTTTTTGATTGAGTTGCCCGTCATGGAGTGGACACAAGACTGATTACCTCGGAGCATTGTCAGCTTCATTAGCGGGCCGGGCCGAGGTGATTGGTTTTAATGGCATAATTACAGGTGGCGTGACGCATTGGACCATATGGTGATATTACCGCGCGGCATCTGGCCCCGACAAATAGTGCCTGCTTATTAAACGGGGCGGAGCTGTTGGTGGCTGAGTCAAACGTCGGAACTAAAAGGACTAATTTTGTTTCTTTCCATGTGGGGTCATTTTGCCCATCCATATTTGTCGTATTAATGTTACTGTATATTCGAATCGTGATAGTTGGAGGTGGGTGTTTAAACACGTTAATGTGCATTTTGACAGAAGCAGACACTTTTTTTCATATAAAATGTTGCATTTTTTAGTTCATCAAGTCATAAATGGAGCTTTACATTGTCTCAGCCCACAAATGTTTTAATGAATGTAGGCTGTTGCCAACAAATACACATTTCCCCCGCTAAAATAATCAAATACAGTGAAACAAAAATGTAGGTGCAACAGTGTTGAGGCTAGAATAACGGGGTTGATAGGACAAAAAGGTTTTATCATAGGACATTGTATATTTGAGTAACCAAAAGAAGGACAATAGACAATAACATCAATAGAACTGACTTTTACTGAGCTCATCAAAAGTCATGAAAAAAATACGAGCTATCATAAAACAACCCCATCAGATGAAATGATCATTTCATTATTCTATACTTTCCTGTTAAATATTGAATATATAAACTAACTTCAAAGAGCAGTTCATACCATTAATGATGCAGGATCAAAGACCTGTTGAATACAATTTACAATAATACCAACAATTGTGCCAGTTAAAACAAAAACTGAGCCAAAGACGCCAACGTTAATGCCAGCATGAATTAAGATGATCCGGTTTGTACGCTCAGTTATTCCCTCTTTGAATTGATTCTAAAAGTCTCTTTAAGACCTCCACATGGCGTTTTGTCACTGGCTGTGAGGGAGGGATGAGTTCAAGAACATCTGAAAACAGGTACCTGAGGAGATCTCCCTCATATCTGAGAATGCACCACTGACCAATTACCTCTGGACTATCCCACTGGATTTCCTTTTCTGTGAGTGGATCCTCTTCAGTCCCTGGCTGCAGCAGAGCAGTTGTTAGATTCTTTCTAAAACTAAAATACAGCGTGTTAAAAGACTCACAGTTAAAAATGTAGTATCTCTTCACCTGGAGCAGGAGTCATTACCTGGTGAGTTTTCATTGTTCCAGGTCTGGTAAGACTCCACATCTTCACTCTTCACATAGAAAGGTTTTACAAATATGTTTGTTCCACTAGAGGCGCTGAACGGTTCCTGTGCGTCAGGGACGTCACGGCCCTTTGCTGCCAAAGCATCAGCCATTCTTTTCAAGGCTCCACCAACACCATCTGGTGATCCCTTTCCATGGCTCGCTTCAAAGAAAGATCCAGTCTTGAATCCTCTTTGGTTTACTTCCGTGCTGAAGAGAAAGAAGTTTCCACGCTGCTTGAACTGAGTACAGGGGCCATCGCTTAAAAAGTGCAGCACAAACACCTCTGCGTAAGTGGCCTGAAGATAAATCAAAGTGGGATCCAGATGCCTGGACCTTTGTGTCTAAATTTTTTCCACCTTTTTTTCTGACCAACAACATCACAGAAGTGGAGCGTGCGGTGCGAGTGGGGTGGTGGGGCGGGGGTGAAGGAGAGACGGGGGTGGGGCAGGGAGGGCAGGGAGTTCAGCTTCCTGATAGCCTGGTGTATGAAACTGTTCTTCACTCGACTGGACCTGGGCCATGGATTCCACAGTCTCCTCCCTGAAGGCATTACCTTGAAGAGACTGTGTGATGGTGCGTAGGGTCCCCTATGCGGGTAAGACGGGTGGAGTACATGTCCTTAATGGAGGGGAGAGGGGCTCCACAGATCTTCTCCGCTGCTCTCACAATACTGGAGGCTCCTTTGGCAGGAGGCGGTGCTGGCACCGTGCCACACAGTTATGGAGCTGGTCAGGATGCTCTCTATAGTCCCTCAGTAGAAGAACCACACAGTGATGGAGCTGGTCAGGATGCTCTCTATAGTCCCTCAGTAGAAGAACCACACAGTGATGGAGCTGGTCAGGATGCTCTCTATAGTCCCTCAGTAGAAGAACCACACAGTGATGGAGCTGGTCAGGATGCTCTCTATAGTCCCTCTGTAGAAGAACCACACAGTGATGGAGCTGGTCAGGATGCTCTCTATAGTCCCTCTGTAGAAGAACCACACAGTGATGGAGCTGGTCAGGATGCTCTCTATAGTCCCTCTGTAGAAGAACCACACAGTGATGGAGCTGGTCAGGATGCTCTCTATAGTCCCTCTGTAGAAGTTGCACATAATGGAGGCTGGGACTTGCGGAGAAACGTAGAGAGGCTGATTACTTTTCTTGACCAGTGATGTAGTGTGCATGGTCCAAGAGAGCTTCTCTGTGATGTGTAACACTCAGAAACTTAGTGCTGGTCACCCTCTCCACTGCAGCAGTTAGAGGAGCATGCTGGACCCGCGCTCTTCGAAAGTCCACTACAATCTCTTTTGTCTTCTCCACATTTAGAGAGAGATTGTTCTGTGTGCACCACATGGCCAGAAGGCTCACTCACTCCTGTAGTTTGACTCGTCTCTGTTGCTGATGAAGCCCACCACTGTTGTATCGTCTGCAAACTTGATGAAGAGGTCTGAGTCGTACTTTGGAGCAGTCATGGGTCAGCAGAGTGAACAGGAGGGGGCTCAGCACACAGCCTTGGGGAGCCCCAGTGTTCAGTGTGACGGTTCTGGAGGACTTGCCGCTGACACATACAGCCTGTGAATTTCTATTTTTTCTATACCGGTAGTACCTAAACGTTTTCTCCACTCTAGTCACGTGTTAAACCGTCTAACATAAAGCCCATCTTAACCCGTACTGTCCACAGGCTTGTACAGTAAGTTAAAGACCGTGCAAGATCGCTCTCTTCATAAACTTTTGACTATTTTCTTGTGCAACTCCACCGTCAGGCCCGATTTCCACTGTCACCGAAGTGAATTTGCATCTGCTGTCTCAACACTCTCCTGACACACTTGCCACTTCACAGACGCGCGACGGCGAACGCGGCGAATGTATTCCGCGCTGATGCAACGGCCCTGACACATTGCTAACCGTCGCCGGCGTGGGTGGCTGACAGTTATGTCCGCGCTGACGTATGGCGCCATTAAGAACAAAAGCAGCCGCCCTGGCGGGGAGACGGCGAGGAACGTCTCCCCATCATCCGACAACTCCTGCGCACATCTCCAGCCCGTCATCTCTGACCTCGCCATCTCGTAAGCCCCGGATAAATGTGTGTTTTGGAAGCTCTAATAGGCCCATTGATTCATCCGCAATACGGCCGAGTCAGCGAGGTCCCTGATTATTTATTTTCCCCTTTCGAAAAAACACCGCGCACCGTCGCATCTCGTCCGTCTTATTAAAACGTAATGGCAAACAAAAGCCCGGACGCTCCCGATCTGATGGCGCTCAGAAAAACAATTTGAAGGGATTGGGGACGGTCTATTTCGTCGAGCTGCGGTTCCGAAAAGAGACAAAGCGCACCCAGGCCTTAGATGAGATATAGGAGGGTCCAAATCGATGACTGCTTCTCTCCTCCGCTGACTGACAGAACTCGTAGAATTTCTCAGCGGCACGAGAACCAGGTTTATCCCAAGCGTGTGGTGAGATATTGGATTTTTTATGTTTTGTGCGGCTTCGTAGAATTAACCTTTTTTTTTTTTTGCCGCTTCCTCGGTTTTGGCCTGAAGGTTGTTCATTTGGATTTGTCCGCTGTGCTATTTTAGTGTCCTAGGAAAACAAAAACAAAAAACACCAAGTCCCAACGTTTCAAAGATCCCACAAGGCGCCAACGAACATCTGAACTTTCTGATGAGAGTCATGGCGAGACTTTGGCGCGTGCATTTCTTCAGTTACTTTTAACTCTTCTTCTCCGTCGTCATTCTCAGTGAAATAAAACTAACGACTGTTCCGCAGCTCAAAGATCACTGACCTCATAGAGTCTGTTAACTGTTAGCCCTTGATCCGCCATCTGTGTTTGTCCTGTGGTCCCTGAAGCCAACGCCTCCCAGACCCTCTCTGCAGAGGGAGAATCCGTTAATGCGCATAGGGAATAGAATTCTTAAAAGTACTATTAATAATGTTGGAAATCAAATCTGAAACACAAAAATGCCATCCACCTCATTTAAGTGGATTAATGTTCCTCAGATCAATGAACTTTGTATCGTCAAAGAAATAGTTTAATGTATAAATCTAAAAAATTAATTAGCCCTATTATAACACAGGGATTCTCAACACATGGTTCGCAGAGTCATTTCCATTGGGTTGTGCGACTTTCCCAGAGATTATTTCTATCAATATTTATCTGATGGAAAAAGGATGAAAACTCAGTCATAGTTTGTTAAATAAGTAGCTGGTTCCGAGTTCTTTTGATAATGATATCAGGCTTTAAGCTTATTTATAGCATAAATCAACAATGATAAGTAGGAAAATACAGTATTTATTTATTTTTATTTAGCACTTTAGATTTGTTTTTCCACTCAGATGTATGAATAGAGATAAAAGCAAAAACCAATAGCATGTGAGGGGCTTCTAGCAACACCACTCCCAAGAAAACAATGAAATCAGAAACAAAGTCAATTTAATATGTTAAAATGATGTATATTCCTCCCCCTACATGTTTCACTCATGTCCTAATGTGGAATGAGCCCAGACCTGTTCACCACAACTGCCTCTAAAATCCTGCACTGTCACTCAAAAAGGTGTTAATTCGGGTCCGAAGTGCCGTCATGCACGAGCTTAATATAGCAGCTGCAGTTTCGCATAAGGCCTGAGGTGGCAGTAGTGAGTATAAAATCACGAACTAGCCCCTTTAAGCCATGCCAAGTATTAAATACTGTATGCAATACTACAATCAATTCCTTTGCACTGTAGTCAGTCAATACTCAGCCATTAATGCATGTTTTAGTTGGTTTTATACTAATGATGTTGTGGATGAATCCAGAAGACGGAGAAGTCTGTTCCAAACTTAAACCATGGTTAAAAGGTCTGAAGGTCTGCCTTGTAGAAAAATGGTGAACCTGATAATTAAGTGTAAAATAATGTTTCATACAAGAAGGCCATCATCTTACAGTGATCTAAATGCAAAGGTTCAGCTCAGAAGAGGATTTATATAAAAGATATTCAAGTTTTTATAAAAACAAAACAAAAACAAAGGTGCACTTGGAGCGTCTAAATGGACCAACTTCTTTTGCAGAATGAAAATTATGTTAAGGAAAGTAGTGAAGGTATTTCCCCATCATTTAAATAGGGACAAATAAGACTGTATTAAAGTGTTAAGAGACATTTATGATTTACGAGGTTTCTAATCTGACAATAGTCTTCGTTATCAGCTCACACGTCTTTCATAGTCTTTTCATAGTTTTCATTTCCTTCCATATCTACATTATGTTTCAGACTTAATTTAGATTGATGGAGTTTCCCAACGCCATACCATATGTGAAGCACTGCTATAGGAGGCTGTGCTAATTGGACGGTATTGATAGCAACACGGCAGAGAGAGTGAGATTGATTCTTCCACCTCCTCCTCTCTCGCACATTTTTGTGAACTCAATGGAAAGTTGGATGTTAGTGACAGGAGCGCTAACACCCTATGACGGGTATGAAAAAAAAAAACACCCTGCTTTTTTCATCATGAACGTGTCTGGAAAGCTTTGAAATGGACCCAAATTGGAGCGACGTCAGACTTGGATTAGAGTCGGCGTATTAGCGCAGAGTGTCAAATGAAAATGAAATATTTTGGCAACACCGCGGCCGCCTCACGCGGCGCCGAATGCTCAGCGAGCGCGGAGCCAAGGAAAGCCACCCGCCGTCAGAGGCACTCACTCACCGCCACGCATTTGAATATGCAACACGTGCCTTTTGTGAGAGACGTTTGAATTAAACAAAGACTCGTTTTCAGAAGGGTGTAGTTATCGCCGGCTGAACAGGGAAATGACAAAATGATTGGAAGGGGAACGGACTCAATACATGTGAAGACGTGGGTGTTATTGTTGTGTATTTGACCATGTTTTCTTCCCATGCCAATCCTTTGGTCTATAAACTGATCGCAGTTTTGTTTACTTCATAATTTCACACATACAATCAGGAAATCAACTTCCAGTGAAAAATGGGCATCATTTTTGACATAGGGCCTCATTTCCTTGTTATCCAGAGTGTTGTTGATTTCTGGAGATTTTTTTTTATTTTTAATTCAGTCAGTCCTTATATTTGAAGAGTTTAGTGGTGCCAGGCTAGTGCTAGGCTAGTGCATGTCTATGGTAACTAGTAGCCTGAATTAAAAACAGTCTGACCCATGCATAGTGCACCTTAGGCCAATCACTTATTGTTTTATATAATGTCTGACAAAAATAATAAAAAATAGATTTATAAAAATATATATATATAAAAAATAATGACAGCACTATATGCGTTCAAAACACAATATACTAATTTCACATTTACAAAAGCGTCCTTCAACTAAAAACAATTAGTCCACACTAAATGTCCTTACAAATATCAAAATTGGTCTCACCCCCTTTTTTTTTTTTTTTGGAAATATAACTATTTTGCATTTAAAATAACTTATATTTGAGCAGCATCAGCTTCCTGGTTGTAAGCTATGCAGCGGCGGAGTGATCTGTCAGCTTACCGGATCTACAGTAGTTTGTTTACCTGCATTACGACACGTGGAATTCACAAAGGAGCATTTTGAAGAGGTTTTTAATGCAGGCTACTAGTTACCATAGACATGTGCTAGCCCAGCATTAGCCGGACCACTAAACTCTTCAAATATAAGGACTGCATGGATTAAAGTAATATATATATCTCCAGAAATCAACAACACTGGATAACCTTTAACCTTTCCTGGTTCAATAAAGGTAAAAAAAATTACGTTGGGCATGGGAGTCTGTCCTGCCCACGTACACCCACTTCATGCGCTATGTCTGGATCCGAAAGATATCCCAGGGCGCTCCTACACTGAAAAAAGTGAAACGCTGCTGTTGTTGATTCAATATGTTCTTTGCTATTGGCTTAAATAAAGAAAATCAAATTGGTTAGTCCAATTAAAACCATATAGATTGAACATTGTGTTTTGATACATTTTTGTATGTACATCCAATGGTCTATTGCAAATTGACAGTTATTTATAAAAGTTAATTGATCTAATGAACAATCGTTCGTCGAGCCATCGAACACAGGGGGCAGCACTGACAACCGCAGCACTTGACTCTACCAATTAACGCTGAAGAAGATGACACACCACGTGTTCCAGATTTCAAATGTGGCCAAGACCTTTTCACTCAAGATCTAGCCAGACCCACTGTTGGAACTTTACAGCGAGAAAAGGTAAGTTAAAAGCATATTTAGACTTGTAAACTTAATAAATGTGTCCTGTATGTATGCACAGAGGCGTCAACTAGAATTCTCCTGAAGTTGAATTTTAATTGAACATGTTTTGGCACTGAAACTGAATAAATTGATTGTGCATCAAATCTCTTAAATATTGTAGGCTATGAGTATTAGGTTGAAGGTTTTATTTTTGACCAATTGCATCCTTATGATTTAGATATTACACTAACTTAGGAGGGTTAAGCGCAGCCGCCATTTTGTGTCGTGACATCGCCTGGACTTTGAAATGCAACTCGCATAAAATAAATACTATCTACCTTTACTGTGCTTTAAGCTGACATGAATATTATTCCTTAACGTGTTTTGCAAGCGCTTAAACCAGTGATGTGACGTTCACGAACGAATCGAGTCTTTGTTCGTCTCTTCACTGAGAACGACGGGAGCCGAGCGGAGCCAAGTCCCTGTAGAGAACATGAACTCTTTTTCTTTATTATTCCTCTTCGCGCTTAAGTTGTGCATGCTTATTTTGCGAAACAAGCGTGACTGCTGGAGTGGGGCGGAGAGAGGAGGCACCGGGACAGACCGCGGGACGTGAGCGCGGCCTGCGGGGAAAGGGTTTAAGCGCGCGGCTCTGGGGAAACAGCGAGTGAGCGCGGCCGAACGTTCCCAGCGCCAGCTCTCCCGGGCCATGGGAGAGGAAAGGTGCGCGGGGTCGGTGAGTGATGCGGCGGCTACAGGCGCCACGACACGAAACATCTTCCACCTGTTCGCTCAGCTCCGCTCCGCTCTTGGCCGCCTCCGAACGGCAGCGACATCACCGCGCCCACTGCCTCCTCCGCCCCGGTCACCTCCTCCGCTGCTGCTGCCCCACAGGGAGCTCAAAGTGAGCACGCATGAAGCAACGAGTTTGAGAAATAAAAGTCCTAATGAAATAATAAACAACAGACGAGCCCCTAAACGAGGAGATCGCGTTGAAACACTATTATATGACCTGTAATTACAATTAAAGGACAGAAAATGTTTGACCCAACTTCCAAAAGTGACTGTCATTAAAAAGTCATTTGTAAAATAATTTGTTCAAAAAGCTGAACCAAGCAAATGTAATTAATGTTCAGCTGTTCTTTATTGTGTACTTTTTGTAATTTTAGCATGAATATGCGTTGCACTTTTTTTCTTAACTTATTTATTACATTCACAAGACTATATGCATTTTAGTCTGTTAAATTTGCTGAAAAAATGAGACCATTTACAGTTAAGTAATGTATTTTTCTGTGTCTCATCTGCACAGGAGCCGTCCCCCACACCAGCACTAGGACGAGGACTCCTGTTTGCTGGTCATCTCCATTTGAGGAGGTAGGTCTATGCATTATTTGAAAGGCATAAAGTTATGCAACCTTATTGTACCAGCACATTTTCAAGAATATATCTATATATTTAAATTACTACAATGTCTGTACATACTTGTTTACAGTTAAACAATTATCTTACAGGCTTCCATGAGCGGTACACTGGATGCAGGTGCACACCATGTGTACTGAAGTTAGTGATGCTGTTCCAGTGGACGCGCATTTAAAGAACATCAGGTATGACTGGGCTTGAAAATAACCATGTCTTTGTAGTGCTTGTGCTCTTAGCTGTAAAATCTCTTATTATATTAGGTATGGTATTAACAACCGCCAATTTTACATAATTTACAAAACTTAACTGTTCAGATTTGAGCAACATCAATGCTATTAATCATTTCTCTATTTGATCGGTTCTTTATTGGTTCTCTGGGTTCCTGATCAATGGCCTACATAACATATGTGCATCTTGTAGTTTAACAATTGATCAGAGCCAATAAATGGATCTTTTTTGACAAGTGTGCGAGCTGACAATGGGCTCTATTCACACAAGTGACACGTGACTTCAGACTGGACTCTCTGGGAGGCACTGCTCTTCCTCTCCCATTATTTCCCTATGGAGGATTAACAGTGTCTCATCCAAATAAATGAATAGTTCTAGATTACATGGCAGGCTGTAAGTTACTGACAGTCAGTGTTATAAACATCATACTGGATGTAAAGGCTTCACTGAAGGACACATCAGTGTTCCATCGTGGTAGATGTTTTTGTGCTCAAGCTAAGGGCTAACTTTTTTCTTCGGTCAAGTATTTACATCCAACATAATGTTTTTAACATGTACCTTCAACTGTTCATGGGTAATTCACTGTCCATGGAATCTAGAGCTTTTCATTAATTTGGACGAGACACTGCTAATCCCCGATAAGGAAATAACGGGAGAGGAAGAGCAGCGACTCTCGGAGAATCTAGTCAGAAGTCCCTCATATAGAGCCAATCATGTACTATAATGCATTTGACAAAAATCTGCAAATAAGCCTTTGGATGTTATGTACATAACATCGGCCACTGAGTTGGCAATGTTTTCTTGAACTGTCCCTGTCAAAGAAACATATAAATGAATAAGGGTATTGAACAAATATTAGAAAATGAACTGAAAGCTGACGATATTAGAGTTGCAGGAGAAATATGGTTTTATTTTACCCAAAAACTAAAATTAGTTCTCTGTAGTGCTGTGCAATACCTAAAATTTTGCAAAAGATCAATATCATGTAAATACTGGAGCCAGTCCTTTTGTCTAAAATTGGTGTATATATATGCTTCTTTATATTTTAATTAAGAAATACCATAGGAATGTATCATTTTCTAACTTTACTTTACAAAATGGGGGAAATCAGGCTTTTTCATAGAAGGAGAAGATGATTCAAAGATGTTTCAAATATTGTAAGATTCTGGTTTGTGTTTAACATGAAGTGCACATTTATTACTGATTTGGGTATTTTGAGAGCGGACATACTTACTTACATACTTTCTCAGAGCTCCCCTTTAATACATGTATTTTCAGTTTTATCTACAGCTGCAGTAATGTTATTTACAAAACCCTCATACTGTAATTACAAAGTTAAAATACCAGTGGCTCATTCAGACTCTGTTTGACCTGGTTAAGGCTTAGTTTAGCCGGGTTTAGACCCGACCATGAAAATAATTGCATTATTTGTAAATTCTAATATGTGTCTAATATTCCACTCATGTTTTGCAGATTCAGCAAGATTTCCGTGTGGAGGACGAGCCAATGGCAGTCGTCGTAACACCCATCGTGAAGATTGTGACAGATCTGCATTCAATGGTTCAAGACTTTGCAATTCGGACTCATAACGCCTCAACATGAAGTACCCAAACAAATGTGAACGCACACTTGAATTCATCCTGAAAGTACTCATGGGACTGGATAACAAGAAATGAACACGGATCACAGGGAGACTGATGCACAGTTGTTGTTTTTTGGAAAATTCTTGTTCATCCAGTTTTGCTGTGAAAGTGTTTGAAAATGCATAACAATGTAGCTAAATACATTATACTACAGTTTTAAAACTTTTTCTCAAAATGTTTAACCAGCTTTTGAACCTTGAGCCAAGAATTGAAAAATTAGAAAGTATGAAATGTTTGTGTACCTACATTACTCATATTACAAAATATTGCAATTTGCATTTGTACATACAATGTCTTTGGCAATAAAAAAGTAAATTAATCCAAATGTGTTTTAATGAAAATAATCAATTTAAATGAAATCAATAAATGGCATTGATTAAGCCATTAAAAGTACATTGGTTCAATGAAAAAATTTAAATTGGCTCATATCTGCTAATGAAGAGTTTTAAATTGACTCAATTAACCTTTGAACATTCAAGTCAGGAACATTTTTTTGTTGAACCAATTTAAAATGTTCACAGTTACAGATGAAACATTTATAGTTGGACTAATGAATATATATCATTATGAACAACTAGTAAAATGCGGATGTAAATGATTTCTAAACAATTTGCAGATTAAGCCAATGTTTTATTTTTCTCAGTGTACTAAGTGCAAAAACTTAAGCTAGAGTCTGCGTTTCGAAACACAAGATCGGGCCCACAGTGCTCACAGTTGATACTTTCGGTGGAAATGTGTCACCAAAAAGTAGTGTTCCTTATAGCCAAGTTCTCGACCACATTTTAGAGCAGTTTGACATTTAAGTACCCTGATCCAGCCATGGCCCTGCGTCCCGCCTGTGTCTAGACTCCATACATTGCATTCTTGCCGTCTGCCAGCGCATACTTCCCTCTTCCTCACTTGTGGTATGTTTAAACTTCTGTATAATGGCTTTGGTCTTTGAGGCATGAATGTTCCAAACTTTTTTTCCTCTGCCGCTACATCTGTCATTTAGAATCTCTTTTAGCCGGGGTCATTTTGGCTTCTCTTGCGGAGCGCGACGGGCCCGCGTATTCCCGTCTGGTGTGTGATCAGAAGTCACGGGGCGGCATAAGAGCCTGATACTTAGCTCCTGCTGACCACACTGACTGTTCAAGGGGCACACCCTGGCGTTCCACCAAATGACAGATGAGGGAAGCTGGAGTGTCTAACGCCCGGCTCGCCGTCCTCAGGAGCAGAGGAAGATGGTTAGGTCGGCCGCAGCGTGTAATTTGGCGGACGCGGATGGAGAACGGAGAGTTAAAGGGAGGCTGACGAGAAGAGAACACACACTGGGGCTTTTTTTTTATAGATGCTTGACGTTTGTAAGTGGGCAGAAATATGCAGGATGTATGTAGTGTGTGAATCGGATCCATCATTATCGGGCTGGAACAGGAAACCCCAGTCTGTGTTATGAGCTGAACATGTAACGAAAAATGTCTGTGGTAACTGCGCTTTCAATGTGGTGAATGTGAGATTTGAAATGTTTTAGTCTTGAGAAATGGGAGAATATTGGCTCTATGAGTAAGAGTTTCAAAATTTAAAGCAGTACTAAGTAACTTTAAATTTCTGGCCAGAAAACCACACTCGCAACTTCGCTGCCTATGGGTCAGAGGCACCATAAGCACACTAATGTAATCACGAAGAAGAAGCTAACTGCGGGCTAACGTCACTTTAAACAGTATTTACAGCCAAGCTTGAGTGAAAAAAAAAAATTCCATTGTATAATTGGATGCACAGTAACCTTCTCTCCCTTCGCCTTTCCTGTCAGCGTAGTATTTACTCTCCAAGACAATTAATAAGTTAAAAAATCGTAACTTGCTACTACACCTGCAGTTGCGCTTATGGCCTCTAGGGGGAAGAGTTACTTAGTACTGCTTTAAACAGTATTAGCCAAATTTGAATGAAAAAAAAAGATCTCCATTGTGTAATTGGATGTACAATATCCCTCTCTCCCTTTGTCTTTTCTATCATCGTAGTATTTACTCTCACGGACAATTAATGAGCAAAAAACGCAACATGCTACGACACCTGCAAAGGGATATTTCAGGATTTTGACATAGGCCTCATTTCCTAGTTATCCAGAGTGTTTCTGGGGATTTTTAAAATTATTTTTAATTCATGCAGTCCTTATATTGAAGTGCTTGGCTAGTTCATGTCTATGGTAGCTAGTAGCCTGCATTAAAAACAGTCTGACCCAAGCACAGTGCACCTGAGGCAGATCACTTATAACACCAGACTACCCATATTAATGTGTTGACTGAATAATTTTTTAAATAGAACCATTTTGCATTTAAAATAACGGATATCTGAGCAGCATCAGCTTCCTGGTTGTAAGCTACGCAGCGGCGGAGTGATCTGCTCGGTTACCGGATCTACAGTAGTTTGTTGAGGTTGGCTTTACTACACGTGAAATTCACAAAGGAGCTTTCTACAAATCAGATATGGCAACGTTTGGAGGATGACCCCATGATTTTGAAAAGGTTTTTAATGCAGGCTACTAGTTGCCATAGACATGCACTAGCCTAGCACTAGCCTAGCACGACTAAACTCTTCAAACAGAAGGTCTGCATGAATTAAAAAATATATACATGTCCAGAAACACTCTGGAAAACAAGGAAATAAGGCCCGATGTGAAAAATCCTGAAATATCCCTTTAAGGGTTCAAATGTTGAAAATAATAGAATTCAGACAAAGGAAAAGTAGCAGCTCCTACAGAGCCGTGGTTCTCAAACCTTTCACACCAAGTACCACCTCATAGAATACGTGACCGTCCAAACTGCACCAGGCCTATATATTGTGATCAAATCAGGAACAAACTGGTTCTAAAACAAGGCTTAATACATGGTTTAAACTGTTTAAAGAGAACAACCGTTGATTTATCATCAGAAAAGCGAAATAATCTCCAAATAAAATGAAACAGCAGATGCACCTGATTACCACCTGGAGAAGTTAATTCCATCTACAAGACACAAACCTGTCATAGCAGCCAAACAGATGAGGCTCAAATTGTTCCTCTTTGGTCAACTATAGGTGCAGCTCTAAACCCACAAACTGCAGGTAAGTCGTAAGTGCAGCCTACAGTTAAAGCTAAACTTCATCCAGTCAGTCTGTAGACCTGCACCTTCATGGTAACACCAGCATATCGTCATTTGCTGCACTGATTCAGCGTTTCCAAAGCGCTGTAGGTGTACATTCCAATTCTTCCACAAATAATCGTTTGTTCCAGACGGTGTTCACTTCACCAAACACGGAAACAAGATTTTCCTTGAGGAAATCCGTCAAATTGTCAAAAAGGTTCTCCAGGACGCCTTTGGATCACAGTCAACAAAAGGTGTGGCAGTGTTTGTAAGTTTCAATTGGATTCACTTTGGCAGTGTCTGACCAAAAGCTAACTCTTGAATTACCTCCCAACAAGTATAAGCCGAATGCTCATCTCGGGTCTCCCGTTGCATTTTGGGTAATGGAATTTATTTCGGCTACCAAACAGTATTGATAAATAGCGTAAAGCAATGAGGAAAGCTCTGATTTGGACCGTTTTAACCGCTGGAAAGTTGATGATATAAAGTGCTTTTGTCGTCGCCGTGGAGCTTGTTACGATATTAGCATGAAGTCTATTTTTACAGACAGAAACTGAAAGAACTGAACGGCCGTTCATATGTAGAGATGCTTCAAAGTGACAACCAGTCCTTGTTCACATAGTTGGAATAACTATTTGAGAAAAACATTTGTGACCCTCGAAAGCGACTGTTGGACAAAGTGCAGGGTCTGAAACTGTGGCCTCAGGTCGCCGATATTTAGAACATTTAAATTGGAGTGAGAAATAAACACGTAGAGTTCTCTTTTTTTTCAATAAGGAGGTGGCCAGTGAACAAAATCTTTTTTATTATTATTGTGACCAGAGAGATCCATCTACACATACAGGCTAGGCCATCTGAATTCACTTTATTTGTATTTTTTACGAGTGATCTGATGGAACAACATGGCTAATCGATCACTAATGTGACAGACGGAAATGTACCCACTATATTTAACATGAAACTTTCCCCTGCAATTTCAAGATGATTTTAAATGATTTAAAAAGTGGCGGTGTCTGTGTCAGGCTGATCCCAGGTCCTGTCGTCCCCCTGTCCTCTATGGTCCTCTATGGTCCACTATGGTCCACTATGGTCCGCTATGGTCCACTATGATCCACTATGGTCCACTATGATCCACTATGGTCCACTATGGTCCACTATGGTCCACTATGATCCACTATGATCCACTATGGTCCACTATGGTCCGCTATGGTCCACTATAGTCCACTCCTGCCTACGGAGCCTCCGTCCACACTTTTCCCTCGCTCTCAAGATATTGACAACATAAATATTTGCAAGAAATGTCACTTGAGACTTATAGTCTTTAAACAAATGCCCGTCAGCCTTATGGGTCACGGTTATGGCTCAATACACTTCTGTGTTCAGGCTCCGCTGCCTGAACTCGCTCACACAGTTCAATGGCGAAGTGGTTTGTTTGGGCCGAAATTAGGAGCCTGATTGACTCACGCATGCGCAGTCGAGATGGGCATTCGGCTTACCATTGTGTATTAATCAGATTTGTGTGTATTAGGGTTGAGATGCTTTCCAAAGACCAGTTTTAACCACATTTTGTTTCTTTTTCAAGGGGCCAGGCAGATACTTTGAACACACATTTATTCCGACAGCCTTTTGAAACATAACCTGTCACTAGGACTGTTCTGTTTTTATCATAGGCTTGTTTGATGCACATTGCAAACCTTTTTGGCTGTTGCTAAGGCCCTTTGCAAATATTGATTTATTTGAGTTTACGTTGTGTTAGAAATATTGTAGTGTGAGATTTGTGTAGTAGAATTGATTTCGGGTTTTTTTGGCATGAAAGAAATTTTGGAGCATTATCACACGGTTGCGAAAGCCGGACCACGCCTGCGGAAAGAATTGTTACAAGTGTTTGAAGCTGAAATCACAAGGAACTGGAAGCTTCTGCAAACTATGGGAAAGGCAGCACGGGATGAATCGTTTGTTTCATTTCACCCAACGAGGGAACGAGATCTTCCTTGAAAAACATCCATCAAATTTTCAAAAGATTCTCCAACACAAATTTGAATTAAAGCAAGGCCAACAGAAGGTAATGTTTGTGAGTTTTTGATAACTGTTCTTCAAAGTTAGGAACTGGATGGTGAAATGTGAGTATTTTTTTCTTTGTTTTGTTTTTAGGTCAACCAATCAGCTTCCATTTTCATGAAACTTACAACTTCTGAATGAATGTAGTCTTAGAAATGATAAAATAACCTTCCATTTGCATTTGAAAGTGTTCATGTGCCTTTATAATAGTGTTATAATGTTGTATTTTTGCTTCTGTTTCAGATGCTTAGCCACTGGCTGCTCAGTGCCCCAGTGATGATGAGTGACCGACCCCATCAATGTTACAACGCGGATTAGGGATGCACCGATACCAGTGTCCGGTACCGGGCCGATACCACATGCTTGTACTCATTAATGAGGTCCCGATACCAGAAACCGATACCACTCGACGTGCAACGGGCGCTCCTATGGGACAATATTCCACATAGAGCTGACTTTATTACAGACTGCGCTCTCTAAATCAGAGTCTGTGCTGGATTTAACCAGAGCTAAATGTTGTTAGTGCTGCAGCGTGCGTAGTGTTTACAACATACAGGCTAAATGACGCTAACTAGCCGCTAACACACAGGTTTTGGCTATTCTTACGCCGTTTTATGCCCAGGGGCTTATTCATCTGAAAAAAAACTAACCCAGCGACTATAAAGTCCTCAGAAAATCCAAAATATAGACATACAGCATGTCCATATTGAGCCAAAATGAGCTGCAGCGAAACAGTGAAAATGCTGTTGCTACTGGATAAGTTACAATAAACACACAAGAAAATCTACATGTAGCTGTTATAAAGGTGAAAAGAGACCATTTTAATACTATTGTTAAACAAAAATACATAAATGAATAAAGCACGGGCATTGGGGAGCGTTTAGACACGAGCTGTTCTGTCTATGATGGGCAGCGCAATAAAAATTATATTGAATGAAAAATAAATAAATAAAATGGCATCTGTTCAATTCTGATATAACTTCTCTTAAAGAGCGGGTATTATGCTTTTTTCAATCACATAGCACCAGTCTATATCACACTACAATGATGACCAAACCTTCTGTTGGTCTGTAAATGCAGTAAATTAGAATAACTGCCTTGTATAAGGGGGGGGTTCTGCTGAGGAGCAGTGGTTGGTTACTCGGCTGGTGACGAAAGCTCGGAGGCGTCTCCAGGAGGTGGGGGCGTTCCTAGGAGGATGGCCGCTGGCTGCTCTGCTTTATGACCATGACACTGGGGGCCGCCATTGCTGCAGTACCTCCATATCGCCACTAGGCCCCCATTGAAAAGCAATGGAGTTTCGACACCGTAAAAACAACTTTAATGCCTGGTTTCTATTTTTTCAACACTAGACTAGGCTAGATATTCCTCCTGAGATAACACTGGGTTAGTCACAATTAAAGAAACCAGGCTGGTTTTTGTAAGAAGAATTTTTGAAATCTCGTACTTAATGAGACTCGGTCTGTTAGCATTGGAGCAGCACGAGCTACACGTCACACAAGGGCCGAGTCTACAGTGAGGATCCCGCCCGTATGCCCTTTTTAGGAACATGCTTCGTCAGAGCTGGGGAGGGGGTCTGTAAATCAGCCATGAATTCCCCCTCGACCGTGGTCATTATGGTAAACGGGGAGGACTGAGCAGAAGACGTCCATTATTTTTTACAGTCTATGGGCAAAACCTATCCCTAAAATGGCCGCCATCAGAGTTTGTACAGATTACTCAAAAATACGTGAATGTGCCAAGGCAACACTTCAGGCATGTTTTTAATGAGGGAATGACATAACATGACGTAAAGCTTGAGAAAGTCGATTTTGCATAATACCCCCCCTTTAAAAGTGTAGTCTACTTAGTAAATTAACTAATTATGTTGAAGAAAATGCCTTGTGCTTGTATCAGTATTCGGTATCGGTGGATCCCTAATGTAGTATACCGAGGGGGCAAATTACCAGATCACAAGGTAACACCAGGTAAGTTTCTGATAAAAAGGACAGAGACGTTGACTTCCAATTCGAAGCAGTTTATTAAAAAGTGATCTAGGGTAAAATCTTCATGATTGGCTGCAACACCAGTTAAGGCAGGACACTAAATTAGGAAAAATAGGAATTTAATTATCTACAACAAAAACAAGTTTAATTACAAATTCATTTTATTTAAGATGAAAATTTGAATATTCCTATAGTTTAAAAACACTAAAAGCGAACCCAGTTGGCTAACCAAAAATAGCAAAGATTACCAAGGGAGAACCATAAGTTACATCAAAAGGAACAAACGTAAACTAATGGCAAAACAGCAGCAGGTTAGCCTGTAAAAAGGAGATTAGTGGTTAGAAAGGCTCAGCAGACCAAAGTATGTTCATGGCACTCTAACTTACCACCCTTGACGGTTCACAGGACCCTAAGGGTGAAACCAAAACCCATTTAATTTAGTTTAAGTTTTTAACATACAGATTAAACAGGGACTTTTCAATACCTCCTTGTTAGGAACTCATGGCCACCACTCGAACCACGTTGCAAACGGGGCACTATGGTAAGCTAGAGCCAGCACCAAGGAGAAATAGTTTTAGTAGAACATTAGCATTTTACTTTTAAAGAAAACAGGGGCTTTGATACCTCAATGCCAGGAGTGGGGGCAACCAGAGAACACCCAGCTAGTCTCAGCGAAAGAGGGCACCATATTGGAACCAGGTGTCTTAAATAACCTTCCTAACTAGGGGGTGGGCTAAAGGGCGGAGCCAGGGGGAGCACTTCAGAGGCTAGAGGAAAAAGAAACCACCCCACTACACTAACATGGATGGTGTTGAGTTTTCTCCCATCAATCCAGAACTTACACAAACGGTCATTCCTCCAGCTTGGTACTCCAGACCGCCTTTTTCCCGATGTGAACAATGAAGAGGCGCTTGTTGCTGAGCGTTTTCCCACCAATCCAGATGTCAGCCGTTTGATCCCACTAAATGAAGAATTCTTACAAAATGGAGCTGAACTGCGCATGTTAATAATCCCTAATTTTTCTTTAAAAAAAAAACCTCTCAAGCGCAGCAATTGCTCTCCGTCTCTTTGAAATGATTGCTAATTTGTGTTTCTCCCCAAAGGCAGCGTTCATGCGAGTGGGAGGCATGACTTGCACGTGTCGCTCTCTCCAGCCCGCACACCGGCTGTATAATCGACGCCCAAAAAAAAAAAGGAAAGAAAAGAGACGGGGAAAAAAAAAAGATCAGAATTTCTCTACAAAGCAACATCTGACTGCTTTTGAAATGCAGATGGTTGCTATTGGCAACGGGGCGACGGATACGGCGGAGAATTCCTGCGAAGGCCTTTGTAGATGCCATTAAGGAGCATTTTGCATGTGATTATTGGGTAAACAAAAGACGCCGGTGATAGAAAATTAGTCTTTTGTCTGAGAAATGGAATCATTGCACCAAACAGAGCACGGAAAACAAATCTGCATTGTAGAGAAAAAAAAAAAACGTTGACGCTATTTCGGATTTCTTGTTTCCGATGTCTTCCATATTAATGTCTTTGTTCGGGTGCGACGTGATTCCAGGCGCAGAGGAAACAAAGCTTCATCATTAGGCGTCTGGTGTTGTAGGGGTGGAGATTTGCTCGGTTTATGTTGCATTGTGCCACTGCTAAAGGGAGGAAGGTTAATTGCGTCCCAAAAAAGTGACAAAGCACTGGTCAGGATGTCCGAAAAGGCTGAGAGACGGATCCAGCCCGAGGCGACTAACAATTTAAAACCAGCCAACGCAAAATACAGAGGGTGGAAAGAGGTGGATTTGTGACTTCAAGCATCTGGTTTGTTTAAGGGTATCAGCGTCACAACACAGTGTGTCAAGCAGCGAACCACGACGTCTGACTTTAATCTATAGTAGTTAGTAACTTGCACTCTTAAAGGAATAGGCCACCGTTTTTACATACTGAGATATGTTCTTACCTTAGCTTTGACGAGTTCTTTAGGACCTGTCTGATCTTCACCCGTGCCTTCAGTCATGTAAACACAGCGCAGACGGCGTTAGCATTTAGCCTCTCCCCCTCTCCTCTATAGCTCCAAAACAGGTCAAGATAGAAGCTACCAAGCTCTTCCACGTTTTCCCTATTTAAATATGGTTACGTGAAGTGTTCCACTACAAAGTATAATTACACAAAATTAAACAATGTGGATTTTCTAAGCGGATAAAAGGGGGAACTATATTGTAAGGCATAATAATACCAGGAGTAGTTCGAAATCCACGCAGTAATCTTCACTTTACTGCGCAGTAATCTTCACTTTTCTGTGCGGATGCCAAATGACTCCTGGTATTATTACGCCTTACAATATAGTTCCCCCTTTTATCCGCTTAGAAAATCCACATTGTTTAATTTTGTGTAATTATACTTTGTAGTGGAACACTTCACGTAACCATATTTAAATAGGAAAAACGTGGAAGAGCTTGGTAGCCTCTATCTTGACCTGTTTTGGAGCTATAGAGGAGAGAGGGAGAGGCTAAATGCTAACGGCGTCTGCGCTGTGTTTACGTGACTGAAGGCACGGGTGAAGACCAGACAGGTCCTAAAGAACTCGTCAAAGCTAAGGTAAGAACATATCTCAGTATGTACAAAAGTTGGCCTATTCCTTTAGGCATGTGTAAAGCACTTGACCCTTATAGACAATGACTCCAAACTCTTTTCTTGGAGCACATTGTGGCGATGGCGTCCGTGTAAGTGTTTCTAAAGAACACTGAAGAAAAGTCTTACCACCACGAAGCCCACTCCGGTCTTTATTCTCTATGACGCTTGTAGATTTGTGGTGCTTTGTTGTCGTTTTGATCATGCACACTTCTTTGCGACGCGTATTTGTATATTTCTATTTTTGATTGATTGACAGTGAGGGCATCCAAAGATCAGAACTCAGCTTTAATGTGGTAACTCGTGCGGAGCAATAGGAGACATCAAAGAAGAGCTTTTCTCTGATTCTGATTTGCTTCCGAAAACAAAAGGCCCGAAGACGCTAAGAGGTCTGAGATGAAATATTCATTTTTTAGTGAGCAGACCTCTTAGAATCTCTCGCGTGTTTTGTATTTTAGTTCAAGAGAAGATATATGAGAAGTGGCTTTTGGGAACATATAGGTAGGTGCATTATACAACACTATATATATGGGGGAAAAGTTGATATTGGTGAGTAATTGACCTTGTAGTGACCCAGCAGCAACAGAATTATGAATCACAAAGGTCACCTACTGTCGATATGTTTTTGGTCATTTACCGCTGATTAGAAAAAAGTCTATTTTACCTGGGAATGATTTCTGTGTGTGGAATGAAGACTTTTCATTTTTCATTCGTTTTCACACAGGCTCTTGTCAGTCGACTTTTGGTTCAGTGTGACTCAACTCAAAACTACTCTCACTTTCATTCCTCTTTTTTGGGCGAAGAAAGAGCTTATTTGTAATCAATACGCGCTGCTTGACAAGACGTTTGTTTACTGCTTTGATGAGGCGAAATGGATCAACTTCATGTCATCAAGGTCTCTCTTCTGCCCGCCGTTCCCTTCCTGCTGCACAGAAAAGCTTTCCGCTCCATGAGCTCATTAAGTGCATTTCTCTTCTCTTGTGTATCTGTATTTAATGGAATAGGCCACCGTTTTTACATACTAAAATATGTTCTTACCTCACTTTAGTCGAGTTAATATATCCCCGTCTGGTCTTTGTCCGCGCGCTCTGTCACGCACACGGAGCACATACGCAGCCTCTCCCACATGTCACATAGCTCCAAAAAAGCTCACGATAGAAGCTACCAAGCTCTTCCACGTGTTTCCTATTTAAATAAAGTTACGTGAAGTGTTTTCATGCGAAGTATATTTACACAGAAATGTAGCATGTCGATTTTATAAGCAAATAAAAAGGGGGACTATATTGTGAGGCGTAATGATACGAGGAGTAAAACGTCCGCGCAGTAACTCCTAAAGGTTATTGACGGAAGTGAGCGGGGGAAGTCTTTAGGAGTTACTACGCGGACGCTGTGCTCCTCGTATCATTACGCCTCACAATATAGTCCCCCTTTTTATTTGCTTATAAAATCGACATGTTACATTTCTGTGTAAATATACTTCGCATGAAAACACTTCACGTAACTTTATTTAAATAGGGAACACGTGGAAGAGCTTGGTAGCTTCTATCGTGAGCTTCTTTGGAGCTATGTGACATGTGGGAGAGGCTGCGTATGTGCTCCGTTTGCGTGACAGAGCGCACGGACAAAGACCAGACGGGGATATATTAACACGTCTAAAGTGAGGTAAGAACATATCTTAGTATGTAAAAACGGTGGCCTATTCCTTTAACCTCAGGAGAAGTGACCACAGCATAACATCGGGGAAGTGTGCATGATTGTGCGTGTGTGTCAGCTGTTTGGAGCGAGTGTGTGTGAACACGGACTGAACTAGCCCGGCCATAGCCATCCGTAAACTCCGGTCAACTATAATTTCCCTACATGTTAGGTCTGGGTCTGATCTCGCGTTACATCGGTTGAATTTCAACCTACCATTCCGCGAGCAGGGGAGGCGGGTGTTGTAGGCGACGTCAAGCATTTGCGTCGGATTTGGTGGTTGTAGTTTGGCAATGGCAGCGGATACGAAACGAATGGAAGCTCTTCAATCCGTTCTGGCTCGGCCCCCGGATATCCTGAAAACGGAGCTCAATTGTGAAGATCCAGACCCTCTGTAAGAAATGAGTTTGAGGGTATGGTAAGAACAGGCTAGGACAAAACTAACTTTGAGGTAATGGAACTGGAATCCAGTTGACACTAGGGCGGTCTCGGGTCGACCCATAAGGTGCTCCAACATGTGTGAAAATGACCTCAGTCACACAGAGCTTTGTTGGTTTCTGCATCATAGTTTCACTCATACAGCTGCTGGGTCACTACAAGGTCAATTACTCACCAATATCAACTTTTTCCCCATATATAATGTTGTATAATGCACCTATACGTTCCCAAAAGCCACTTCTCATATATATTCTCTTGGAGCACTCTCCGCTGGCAGCAAGGGGAATCAAACATGGTAAAGACAGTGTGCAGGCCTCCAACACTGTGCTACAAAATTTATGACTTGTTGCTGATGTACGGAAAATACAGAGCACACTTCTGGTTTATATCTATGACGCGACATAGTCCAGGAAACAAAGAGCGCTTCAGTGTCGAAACAGGAACAACCAAACCTCTTCTTTATGCTAACGCTACTTCCATCTCAAAAGAGGAATTTTGAACAATAAACATCCTTGTTTTTAATTCATGGCCTAACCATCACATTCAGTACGAAAGGATCAAACCAATGGCAGACGTTTGTGCTTGTGTCTATTGCTCTATCGCCACAATAGACTCCCCCATTGTCCAGTGATACAGCACGGTGCCCGGCCCACTGGACCGTTGCTGCGCCAACAGTGGCTGCAGCTCTGTATGAGAGTGTCATATGAGGTCACCCTTTTGTCGTTGGTGCATCAGCTCTTTATCAACCTGCCCTCCTCCTGACTGGGTCCCTCAGTGGCCGCCTCCCTTGGTCAGAGAGTTGCAGAACACACACACACACACACTATATGCAGTCCAGCCTGTGCCCCTCTCTCTCCCAAAAACCTTTATAATGGAAATAAATACCAACATAAGGCACCCGGGGCTATAGAGTTGCAGAGTGGTGCTGTACCGCCACCGGCTCTGCTCTGACCCAATGCATTGTGTTAAGGTGGTCAGTGACAGAGCCCAAACACGGCGTCTGGGACTAGTGCAAAGATGAATGTAGCTTTGTGTAAAGTCGCACATTTGAAACATAGATGACCCTTAAGATATAGCAAAGTTTTTGGCATATTGTAAAGATATATTTCCATATTCACAGGGTTTTCTCCTGCTGAAGCGTGTTGATTTATAATTTCGGGATTTCATTACGTGGTTCTGCCCTCAAGCTGCATTAATCATGGCACCATTCATTCGTTAGCATGTTCTTCCTGACTGGTCACTTTATGTCCATCAAAAATGCGGGTCCCAGACAAAGGCCAGAGGGTTGGCAGGTTGGATGCCAGCTCTGGACTATTTCATGTTGTCCTTATGTCAGGATAATGTCATTGGGTGAGACACTAAACACACGAAACACCCCAAAAAATCGAAACGTGAGTGCGTTATAGGTGAGAAAAAGCAAGATAAACCAAAGTTTTTTTTACTTATTCAACAATACACCCATAAAATGCAAGAGGGTCTGATGCTTAAAGGAGCAGGCCACCATTTTTACATACTGAGTTATGTTCTTGCCTGAGCTTAGACGAGTTGATGCGTACCTGTCCGGTCTTTATGCATGCCCTCAGTCACGCAAAACGACCGAAGATGTTGTTAGCATTTGGCCGCTCCTAATGTATTCCTATAGCTCCCAACGGGGGTGAAGTTGGAATCTACCACGCTCTTCCACGGGCACAAAGACCAAACACGTACGTATCAACTCGTCTAAGCTCAGGTAAGAACATATCACAGTATGGAAGAACTGTGTGCCCTCAGTCACACAGAAAGACCAAAGATGTTGTTAGCATTTGGCCTCTCCCAGCATATTCTTATAGTTCCAAACGGGGTGAAGTTAGAAGCGACCAAGCTCTTCGACGGGCACGAAGACCAGACAGGTACGGATCAACTTGTCTAAGCTCAAGTAAGAACATATCTCAGTATGGAAAAACGGAGGCCTGTTCCTTTAAGGTTGGGGTTGGGGTTCGTTTGGATGAGTTTAAGCAAGCGATGTCCCGATGTCTGCTGCATCCAGACTTAACTGTTCGAATCTGCAAAACGTAAAGTAAAATAGGGTATTGCTCTATAGTCCCATAGTGTGAGGAAAAATGTGCCATCAAAGAAGAACGGGATCTTTTAAAGTCCTTATATACAATGAATGGACAATAAGAAAACAATACCAAAATGTCAACATAGATACAGATGGCATCTCTGGAATCGCCCATATATGGTCATTTTTGAAAACAGTTAAGGGGGAAAACAATTATTCAAAAACTACTGTAACAAATGCTGAAATACATAGTAGCTAGTTTCTACTAAATAATGATACAAAGACATAGGGAGGAGCAAAGTGGTTCAACAGCCCATAAATACATGAATAACGGAGAAGTCTAACTTGATGCTACATGTTAGCATCGGGCTAATGCTAACGGTTAGCTAGCGCTTGCTACAACTGCCGTCTTTTCACTTCTGCTGAACATCTGATGTTCTGTTGTGACAAAATATCCATATGGGCCCGATTTACACTTGACTTTATTTGTGTGTGATAAATAAGTTGATATTCCACCAGAAAATGGCTAAAAAGAGTGGAAAATTGTGTTTCTCTAGAGATTCTATTTTCCCCCTCGGCGAAGCCACGCCCTCTTCTATGACGAGATGCCGTCTGTATCTATTGGCAGTGCAGAGTTTTACAGTCCTAGTGCTGGCGGTTGATAAACTGACCCTGATACAGAGATTGCTGCAGTGGTTTTGCCTCGAAGTTGTTGCACATGACTTTCTTTCTCAGTAGGGCTGTACCGTCTGACAGCGGTGCAGATGAAGGACCTGTCTCAAACTGAGGTCCTGCTTGAGTCGGGAGTTGACCAGTGCAGGACAACCGCCTTCTGGTCTAATCTTAACCCTCCTTCTGTGATTTTTCCGTTTGTGCCGTCCCACTGTTTGGGGCGTGGGTTTTCCGTGGACTGCACTGATCCGTAGCAGCTGTTCAAACGGACTTCTGTTTTATAGAAAGTGTAAGAAATCGCGGACCTAACAAACGAAAACCACAGAAATAGAAAAGTATGTTCAAAATGACTTACCTGCGTGCCATCTGCTAAGGTTAAACAAGAGTATCTTCCACCCCCGGTCACACAGCAACTTTAGTTTGTACAAAAGTTTGATTTTCGTCTCGATCTTCTTTCCTAGACACTTTTATTCTTGCAAATTCAGCCCCAGTCTCACGGCACTGTCTTCACTGTTTCACAAGAGGACCGCACGCATTGACGCGATCTTCATTTGTCGTCGAAAGGGTGAGACGGGGCGACGTGAAGTCCGGTTTGCTAACGCCTCCATTAGAGCTCTCCGTCAGACTGTTCCCCCTCTGTGTCGGACTTGCTTAGGTTCTCCCATCCCCACTGCGGGCCGTAATTACCCTGGCATCATCCCCGCAGGAGGGAAATGGAAGAAAACTGGAGGTTAAACACTTTTCCACACCAGCGGGTTCTAAGCGTGGCGGGATCGCGCCCCGACGATAATCCCAATATGCAGATTAATATAGATTAGGCTATCCGCTCGCGATGATATGATAATTTCCTCTCGCGCGGGCCGGGACAAAGAGAAGTCGGCCCTTTTCAAATGGAAATTCTCTGCGGATATTGCTTTTCCAGCCCCTTTGTTTTACCTGTTCCAGGGAGTGTTTGCATTGGGGGAATCTTGGCAGAGCGTCTAATGAGAAGGGCCATGGGTTAATGAAGGCGACACGTTTAATTTCAGAGTGCATTTCGTACCTAGGTTTCATAGCTGTGAAACAATCCTGCTGTACCAACCTTTCGAGCCCTTCATCTAAACCCATTTCTATTCCCTTTTTTCTGTCCATATTTGTCGGTTATGTGCACCAGCCCTCCATCGTGAATCCACCAGTCTGACATGGAGACCCATCCGCAGATGTTGAGCAATCCATTTTGGTCCAGAATACCAAAGGTACAGGCTACAGGCTGGGTTAAAGGTACAGGTCACAGTTTTTCTACACTGAGATATGTTCTTACCCGAGCTTAGACGAGTTGATGCGTACCCATCTGGTCTTTGTGTGCGCGCTCAGACCCAGTGTTGTTTTCGTCAACGAAGACGATATCTTTTTGTTGACGCCCCTTTTTTTGATGACGATAACGTAACGATGACGAGCTAAAATTAGCTCTTTGGGGACGAGAACGTGACGAGACGTTTACGAATTTACGTAAATGAGACGAGACGAGACAAAAATGGGAGAAAGTTTTTCGTCAGATCGTTCACAAACAGCGCTGTTTGTGCGTGGAGTGAGAGAACACACCGGTAAACGTGCGGTCACTGCTCACGTACATCCTCCTCGGAGCGTCTGACATCCAGGTCACAGAGACTTTATTTTTTCTCAGGACAGTTTTCAATACCGTGGCGTATGAACGCAGAAAGCACGTTGAGGTCGGCTACGTATGTGCAGACAGCGCTGTTATAAAAAAAATAATAATCTCGAAACGATGATCAGAGGACGAGGAGAGCGGGCACTTTTGGGAAAAGTCCTGTTTTTTTTTTTTTTTTTTTTTTTTTTTTTTTTGATCAACTTTTTATTGGTGCGATGCCATTGTTGCAATTTACAATTTTTCCAGTATAGTACACAGGCATAGCACATTTTTTCCCCATTTCTATTCCCCAGTCCCTCTTAAGATGGGCCTCATATCTGTTGAATCATCAAATGATACCCCAAAACAGATACACTGATGGCAGTTCCTTAAGGAGAGATCAACACAGAACAAATGGAAATGAGAGCAAAAGAGAAAGAAAAAAGACAAAAAAAAGACAAAGACAAGACAAAAACAATAAAATAATAATAAAATGAAATAAAATATAATATGACCCTGTCCAGGATATACAACCACAAGTGCATTGGTATGTTATTTGAAATTACAAATTACAAAGTGCTAATTTCCTCCGTCAAAAGACATCTGCGGAAATAGCAAAATATACATAAAGAATATGTACAATATGCAGAGACTATTCACAACAGGATACATACAATTATGTACAATGTACAATAGTATACAGGCAGAAAAAGGAACAAAAAAAGAATCGTATTCAGTTTCTATTCCACAACCAGTGTAGACAGTAGATTGGACCAACAAGTGATATTTTCAGTTTTTGCTCCGTGGATTCGAGCGGCAGAAAGCTCCAACTGAATTATATCTCTATAGGAGACAAGCCATTCCCTCACAGTCAGAGGTTGCACTTTCTTCCATCTACAAACTACCATCTTTTTGGCAGCTGTTAAACCAGCTAGTATTATTCGACGTTTTTTAATTGTCAGATTTAATTTTGATGTATCATCTAGCAGAATAACCCTTGGAGTGCAGGGTATGGCTATTCCAGTAATATTAGAGAGTATCTTCGAGACATTCTCCCAAAACTGGAGAACCTCCGGGCATTGCCACACCATATGGAGAAAAGTACCAGTAGTATTATCTGGACAAAAATCACAATATTGATTGTCTTTTATTTTCATTAAATGTAGTCTCCTAGGATACAAGTACGCTCGATGGATAATTTTATAGTGGATCATTAAGTGATTAGGGTTCCTAGATGAGAGGGAAACATTTGCCCAAATAAGATTCCAGTCCCACTCTGAAAAGTCTTTCAGTTCATTTTTCCAAAGCTGCTCAATAGGCAGAATTTTGTGTGAAGAACTAACAGATAATTTATAAAGATCAGAGACAATACCAGTTGTTTTAGCTTTACTCAAGATGGTGTGGAGAGGATGATTTTTTAACATACATCCCCAAGGAACTCCGTGGGAACGCAAAGCGGTGCGTAACTGCAGGTAGAAGTAAAAAGATGAACCAGGCAAATTATAGCGTTTTTGTAAATCTTGAAAGTCTCTTAGACCATTCTGTCCTATGATGTCGTTAAAAGTAGTAACCCCATTGCGTTCCCATGAAGGAAAATGGATTGGCTTCTTATCAATTAAGAGAGAGAAATTATGAAAAATCGGTGTTTGAAGGAAAGGGAAAAGTCCTGTTCACAGTCGGCCGACCATTTCTGCCAGTGCCCATCGTGGTGTCATCTGTTTGTCAAAAGCTATAGAAAGCCAAAAAAAAAGCATGGAGGACCAATAGCCTATTATTTATCCCAATTTCCAAGACTTATCAAAATTAATTATCACTTCTTATAATGAAACGGACGAAAACTCATCACATTTTGAAATGACTGAAATGTGACTAAACCTAAAAGCATTTTCGTTCAAAAGACTAAGACTAAAACTAAAAGGGCTGCCAAAAACAACACTGCTCAGACCAAAGATGTTGTTAGCATGTTGCCTCTTTAGAAGCGACCAAGCTCTTCTACGTGACTGAGCGCACGCACAAAGGCCCGACAGGTACGCATCAACTCGTCTAAGCTCAGGTAAGAACATATCTCAGTGTGGAAAAACTGTGGCCTGTTCCTTTAATGGGGGAAACTGGAGCACCCAAGAAAAAAAAACAGACCCTTCAAATGGGGAGAACACGCCCACTGCACAGAGAAGCGCCCTCCTGGTCCTGGACTCAAACATGGACCTTCTTGTTGTAAGGGGAAAGGCACAGCCACTCAGTCGTCCTGCCTAAATCCTACGCCGCTATTTACATTGTGTGATTCTCATTGAAGACATTAAACTATGAATGAACACTTAGGATTATGTAAGAAACATACATCCAGCAGGGGACCTATATTTTAAGGTAATTGAACTCTTTTGATGTAAATAAAAGGATCCTCTGCAACTTTCACTGCAGTATGTGCAGAGCTTCTTAACTTTTTCATCTGTTCAAGGGTTTGTCTGTGAAAAATAAAAACAAACTGCAAATATTGTCGAAACCTGCTCTAAAATCAGTAGAACTAGTAACTTGTTTACCTTAATAAATCCTTTCCGTTGTTCCTTCTGGGCGTAAAACAAGTGTTAATGGGACGATTGGGGGGGGTTATTTCATCTCCCCCTGGTGTCTCTGGCCAGAAAACCACCCTTGCAACTTCCCTGCCTCCGGGTCAGAGGCCCCACTACACACTAATGGAATCACGAAGAGGAAGCTAACGGGCAAAGCTAACAGCAAGCTAGCGCCACTTTAGCAGTGTTTACAGCCAAGTTTGAGTAAAAAAAAAGATCTCTATTGTGTCATTGACTTGTGGCACAGTGTATAATATCCCTCTCTCCCTTTGTCTTTTCTGTCAGTGTAGTATTTACTCATTTAAAGATTAAAATGTATCGAAATCAGTCAAGATCAGGTCAGTCCAAACAATGGTCTTTCCAGAGGCGACCTATGGAAGTGAGAGTTGGACTATAAAAAGGCAGACAGAAAGAGAATAGAGGCTTTTGAAAGGTGGACGTAGTGTCGTGGTTTAGAGGTGCGATGGTGGAATGAGGACCCAGATGCAATCAGCCAACCAAAATACTGAAAACAAATGTAATGGATGATTCCAAGGACAAAAAGGCAAAAACCAAAAACTCACAAAACTGAACCAGGACACAGACATGGGACACAGACATGGGACACACTGATCCAACAAAGACAAGCGAAAACAGAGGGGTCTAAATACACAAGGAACAGGGAACAGGTGAAACACATTAGAGCGGGGCAGGTGATCAACAAAAGGGGAAGCAAAGCAAAATCACAAGGACAGAACAGACAAGTCAAAATAAAACACTAAGGACAAGAACACCAAGCAAAATCAAGGGGGAACTGAACATGACAGACAGAACCGTGACACGTAGGAGACTTTTACGTATTCCATGGACAGTGAAGAAAACAAACCAATGGGTCCTGAAAGAAATACAAGTGAAACTAAAGCCCTCATGCAGGGGTCGGTGGAGGGAAAGAGAGGCAGAGGAAGACCTAAAACGAGATGGCTGGACGATGTGCTGGAAAAACTGGGAATGACTGAAGAACTGCTTTGCTACAACAAGAGACAGGACGAGATGGAGACCGATTTGGTCACCGGGGTGGGAGTCGACCTGATGGATGAAGAAGTATTTACTCTCACGGACAATTAATGAGTAAAAAAAAACACAACCTGCTACAACACCTGCGGTGGTGTCACGAGTTACTTAGTTCTGCTTCAATTAAAGGGACTCTATGGAAGGAGAAGGTGCTATGGTCGTGTCCATACAAAGTCCAAACGCAAAGATGTTTTATCAATCCAGTGTATCGTCCATGCGAGCTTGACGTTTTGGGGGTCTGTAAATGAACATTTTCCAAACAAGGTCCCAGAGTGGAAAGATCTCAAAACGGCATGAATGTGGCACCGTTGTTACAACGTCTCCGCAACTTTTGCTAAAGCGATGACATCACAGCACCAGTGTTGTATCTGTTTTCCATTATGAGTTTTCCTCATGGATCTATGATGGTTTGACTCCGCTCCTCTTTGCTCCACTGCCGTCCACAAGCCACAGGTGACAAGTAGAAAAACACGAGTCAGTCTGTGTTTTTGGACTGACAGTAAAAGTCACTGACAGGTTTTTCTGCTTTAGTCCCGCTACGTCTGAAGAATAAACTTCTCCTCGTCTCTTCTGTTGATCATAAATCCTTCATTTTCACTGTTAACATTCCACAAACGTTTACTGCGCCTCTACATCTTGTTCTATTATCTGTGTTAGCGTCACAGCGTGAATTGCACTGTTTTCACAGACCTGAGTCGACCCATGTGGACGCACACATTTACTAAGCTGGCTTCAGGCTTACAAAGTTCTGAAAATAAGTGTTTTGTCTTTGTGTGGATGTAGCCTAAATGTATCTCGAGTCGGCCTCTCCAGGCTCCGTCCTCAGAGTTTTTGCTTCTGGACATTGTTTTCATGAACCTTCTCGGAAAATGTATCGTTTCTCCAACTCTTCTGTCCCCTCGTCACTGAACTGTTGAATTCTGAAGGGAGTGTGTTTATTAAGTAACAGACGATTTGAAATGTGCTCCGTTTTTATTATTGTTATGGACTATTGTCCATCTTGAGCCTTGACTCTTGTTTAAATGGTTGGGAGTGACTCACAGTGACTGTTTGTGATGTGTTTGTGAAAAGTTTTGAGTTCTGCTACAGATAAATTGGGATCAGTTTTCTGAATCTGAAATTTAAAAAAAGGGTGTAATAACTCAAAATTCTTCAAAATGGCCACCCTTCATCCTTGGAATTTTCTCAATGAACTTCGTAGAAAAATCAAAGTAAAAGGCAACTTTTGAAGAATCTGTTACATAATTTGATTTTTTTTTTTTTTTACAAGCTGTGAATCATAATTATCAAAATTAGAACAAAAATAGGCTTGATATGTCTTACTTTGCATGATGATTATGGCTCACAGCTTGTAAAAAACACAAATTCAAAATCGCAGAAGATTAGAATATTGTGAAAAGAGACGATATTATCAGCTCAAAGTGTCACCTTTTCATCAGCTAGATCATCCAAGACACCTGCAAAGGGTCCCTGAGGCTTTAAACGCTCTCTCTGTTAGAGCTTCGTAGTTTTGACAGGAGCCAAAGTTCACAATGTATTTTTCTTAGTCCAAGCAAGGCGGATGGTCTCAGGTCCTCGGAGTCTTTCCCACACAGGCACTAGGAGGAGCACAGGATGAAGGTAAGTTTGGGGCAATCAAAAACAGGTAAGTATAGGTCACTCCGCCTTTGCTCTGCCCGATCCCGTCAGACCTTGGAAGCTAAGCAGGGAAGGGCCTGGTCGGTACTTGGATGGGAGACCGTTTGGTAACACCAGGAAGCCTAGCGAATGTAGTGCGTGAGTGAGTGAGTGGTTGGTGGTCGGAGGGGCCGATGGCGCAGACTGGTTGCCTCGCTTCCGTCAGTCTACCCCAGGGCAGCTGTGGCTACAATAGTAGCTTACCACCACCGAGTATGGAGTGAACGAATAGTGCAATGTAAAGCGTCTTTGAGTGTCCAGAAAAGCGCTATATAAAACCAATGCATTATTATTATGATTATAGTTTAAGTAACTTTTAGTAGCCGGCTGCAAAATCACCATCAAGCTGACGGAACAATCTGGCAGAGTCTGTGTGGAGAGCTGGGTCTTTCACTGCAGCAGCATGACTGCAGATGGTCAACAGGTGAGTAGCTTCAGCAGACCAGGCACACGCAGACCATGCGGTGAGAAAAAGCTCTATTTACAGGTCCATGAAGCCGTTTACAACGTGAAAACACACGCTCAGAAACAGTTTATGTGATTTTCTTTGGTGAAACCTGCCTCTAAACACCTGTTTTTTTTCTACGACGCCATTACGGCGGACGGCGTAACTAGTGGGGATACGTCAGAAATACCCGGATTGCCTTCATCAATTGGGAAGACTGCTGTCCTGGCAGTTGTGCAGAAAACCACCATTGACACCCTCCATAAGGAGGGAAAGCATCAAAAGGTAATGATAAAAGAGGACTGTCAGGAAAAGGCCATTCAAAAGTGCGGGGATCTTCACAAGGAGTGACTGAGGCTGGAGTCAGTGCATTAAGAGCCTCCACACACAGACGGATCCTGGACATGGGCTTCACATGTCATATTCCTCTGGTAGAAGCATCCTGGTCTTCATAACACCTCAGCAGAGCCACAGGCTGAGAGCATCCATGCCACGCAACCACATTAAGGCAGTCATTCAAGTAAAAGGGGCCCGAGTACTAAGTACATATGTATGATTGTAGTTTTCACAGGGCCCACATTTCTCTGTTTAAAATATATTTGTTAATTGATTTCATGTAATATTCTACTCTTCTGAGATTTTGAATTTGAGGTTATTATAAGCTGTGAGCCAAAATCACCCAAATTAAAACAAACAACGCCTTGACAAATGTCACTTAGCATAAGTCTATGTCATATATTAGTGTCACACAAATGTAATGTAAAGACCAATTACTGCGCAGGATGTTTTAGATTTTGCTATGGTAAGGTTCGAGAACATTGCCTTCCTGTGAGACTGTTTACGTGATGACCACACGTGATAAATGTAGCCTAATTTATGAACATGAAAAGGAACGATGTGTCATAGCCTGTGTTATGGATGTGATGCTACGTGATGTGAGGTGATATGATGGTGATGAAAAGAATATGCCGTCTATTGGAATGTACTCTATTTCTGGCATTAATAAAGTCACCATTTCAGAACTCATATATTTCATAATTGTGTGACCTTTTGAGATATCACGGAGCAATAACCGATTGAAAAGGCGTGATAAAACTTCATTTCAAACTCCGGCAGATTCAGAAAACTGCGGTCCTCCGGTCCTTATCAGCGCCGACAAAAAGCCCTCGCCATTCCGGGCGTTCATTAAACCTCCCGTTTCCAGGAAGTCGCCGGCCGCCGTATCTGTCTCCCGCTTCAAAAGTGCTCCGCAAAACTGCCTCCGTTTTCAGATTAGAAGCTCCAAATCTTTACATACTGAATGTCAATGAGGAGCCGCTTTATCCAAGGTCAAACCGGAATCTCAGCATTGGCGTTCGCGCTATAAATTCCGCCGTTGTAATTAGAGGATGTAACGATAAAACTAATGAGCTTGTGCAGTTTGGGGATTACGACAATGGGACATATACTGCGACTGCGGTTTATGCATTTTTCAGACTTTTTTCGTCTTGTGCAGTGAGGGGACAAAACGCGCAGAATAGACTGTTCAAATCACCATTTCCGGGTGTAAATGCGAAACGCTCAAAAACGTTAATTCGGCAAAATGTGGGTTATATTGAGGGAAGTGATTTGAAATCGATTGGTCTGAGCTAAGATTTACAAAAGCTCTAAAACATTTACTACGGCCTGAGGTGTTGAGTTTCAGTAGTGTACGGGGTCGTTTACATTACGAGAGCCATTTGTTTAGAGGTAAGAATATATGTCCCATCTTATTGATTTATCGGACGTGGGCACTGGCCATTTGTCAATGTGGACACGCCTGGAATTTTAAATGAACTACAGTTAAGCACAGATGCTTGGATTCATCCTCATTCACTAATGCATGCATAAGAAATCACTTTAAGGTTTCACTTGCTGGGAGGGGAATAGACCTGTGGTGTCAGACGCCTGTTGGGTCACACTGGTTAAGCTGAAATTCAGGAATATATCATAAACATCGAAACATTTGAGGACACAAATCCATTAAACAAATCTGTTTTGTGATTTGAAAAAATGCAGTACAATGAGATGTCAGATGTTCACATGCCAGAGCAGACTTAAAGGCACACTGCGTAACATTTTAGATTGTACTGTTGCCAGCAGTGCAAAACTAATGAACAACAAAAAACACAGAAAAAGGCTATTTTTGCTGTGGATAGTCAAATGGATTTAATGATATATTATGTTACTGGTAACACTTTATATAATGGTACATGAGTTCATACATGATTTTCATGAACTTATGCTTGAAATTAATGCATGATTTCATAATACATTCATACATTACTAAATCATGACTTCTCAGGAACAAACAAATGATCACATGTTGGTTCATGGATGACCTCATCCCTGAATTAAACGTGTCACTACTGTAATGAATGTACATGAAAATCTAAATAATTCATCATGATCATGAGGATCACATAAGAACACCATTAATTCACTAAAACGGCAATGAAATGACAATAAAATGATCGACCAATCATGAGGATCATGCATGAAAATCATGACTCATCTGGTGGAAATCAATAGCAAATTATGGACAAGAACACAAAGTATAACTTTATAGGATAACATTTATGGCAATCAAAAATGTATCATTAGCTAATCCTTAACACATCATGATTTCATTCTGATTATGTCGCCTCATTATCCTAAACTTTTTAACCTGTTAAAGACCAGCTCTGAGCTCTTATTTGGTGATGCTGTACTTGTAGTAATTTGTAATAAAAGTTTTTAAATTGTTTTTTTCCACACAAAAAATCCAATTGAGGAAACAATCCAGAAATCATTTAACAGGTTAAAATGTTTAGGGTAATGCACCACTGAAGCTGATATGAGTCATGATGTCCATGTATGATCCTCATGATCACGATGGATTATTTAGATTTTCATGTACATTCATTACAGTAGTGACACGTTTAATTCAGGGATGAGGTCATCCATGAACCAACATGTGATCATGTTTGTTCCTGAGAAGTCATGAGTTAGTAATGAATGAATGTATCATGAAATCATAAATTAATTCATCCATATTTGGCTGCCTTTCACCGACATCTCCATGGAGACGAGCTGGAGACGTCCCACTCCTAGTAAAGTTACAAGTCACCGCTCACAGCAAAGACGTTTGTTTGGTCATTTTTAGGCATTTTTCAATGATAAGAATGTCTATAATAAAATTGATGTTGATTATAATTCTATTTTGTGGGTGAAATGTTACGCGGTTTGGCTTTAAATACCCAACACTAATGAAAAACTCTGCAGCAGCGTTCATTGGAAATACTTGTGCTGTCAAATGGGATGGTCCTTCTAATCAGTGCTATTTTAATCTGACACTTTTACTCAGTAACGAGTAATCGAACACATTACTATTTTGTCATTTTCCTTTGTAAAAAGATATATTTGCTTTATTCTAGCGTCTTGGGGAGTGACGTAACGTATGTGACAGTTTTCAGCAAAAAGACAATGACACAAACATCCTTAAGTGGCAAAATTTACAAAAATGTGGCAAAATGTGACAAAAATGTGAGCAAAATGTGGGGGAAATGTGACAAAAACATGATAAAAAGATGACAAAAATGTGACAAAAATATGGCAAAAATGTGGCAAAAAAGCAATAGACACATGATAAAAAAAACCACACAGCAAAAACAACTAAAACCTGATAACAAACAAGGCAGAAGCTTAGATGAGTTTTGTAGGTCCTAGCTTTCAAATGAGGCGTTACACTGGCCAATAGGATGTAAGATCTCCAGTCGAGAAGCTTTTAGATTTGGGTAAAACTGGAGAAAATATGCCCGGTTAAGGTGGTTGTGAAGGGGATTAAGGAATAATCTTTAATCATGTTACTTTTTAAAAGAGTAATCTGTAGCAACACTGATTTATAAGCCCTTTAAGAGAGCTTGAGAGTCAAAGCTCGCGGCCTATATCACTGAAGTCGCTGCTTTAGCTGATTGCCACCATTCAAACTGCGATATCAAACCCATTGCATATTATATTACCGTGCAGGCCTCATCAGCATTACATCATTTGCAACGTATTCCAGTAGTTTGGGGCTGCAGAGCTGACGCCCGTGCGAGCCTGCGGACAACTGCTGGCTCCGAGAGAACGGATATGGCAGCAATAACGCTCTTATTGCTGAGATGCTCCCGATTCTGGGTACCTGGACGCGATCGTTACTTACCCCGATGTTTAATTTTCAGCACTTTGCGCATATCTTCCCGACTGCCTCCACACATCATCACGAGGCTGTTTGTTTCTCGCGTCGGTTACAGTGGGACGTGTAAACACCGAGTCAGACCAGCTGCGGGACCGAGCATCAAAGTGCGCATTACCATATCATAATCACAATAAAACAAACACGCACCTATGTGGCATGAATAAATGACATCCGCTATAGCTCCGTGAATACTGATGGATCACCGGCGAACACAGCGGCAGCAGAAGCAGCACCAGGCAGAATGAACAACAACATTGGCTAGAGTGTAAAAAAAAGATGTGATTTGTGCTGGACAAAAAAACTGGTGCAGGGTATCTAGAAAAATATCGTTGAATATTTTAGCTGGAGTTTTTATATTGAGAAATGATGCAATAACGATGCATAAATAAATAAATAAATAAATAAATACAAATAATAACAATTGCGTGTACCTGTCAGCACCATGGACAGTTCCAGTGGCCCCCAGGGGGAGAGAGGTTCCTGAACGTGGGACGAGGCGAGAGGTGAGTCTGTCTGCCACGGTGTTTTGCTAAGCTGTTAGCATTAGCATGTCCCAGCTACTCGAATACATTTTTTGTAGGTATGTTCTGTCACTAACCAATCACAAGTCATGAATGTGAAACATCATACAGGTATCAACCAATCAGCTTCACCCTGACCCTGCACTAGAAACCTTAAGGCTGGTGGGCTGGTGCTTAATCTTTATACATCTCTTATTGGGTGAGAAATGTACCCATGGCAGAACACACCTGCGGAAAAATAATGTGCTACCCGGTGCATTGTTATGCTAATGTCGCACATTGTAGTTGATGCTGAATGCTATAGCCTGTTATGTCAGAGTATTTTAACTCTCAAACTTACTTTTGGCTTCTGTGTTTTGTTTATCTGAGGCACTTTCCAAAGGATATTGTGAAACCTGGACAGTATTTGTTGCAAACAAATACATTTGATTTAATATTGGATGTGTGTATAGACCAAAAATAGGGAACTAGCTTATACCAAGTGCATTTTCATTTTGTTTTTTACATTTTTTTTTAATGCTTTTTCATCACATTTTGCCACATTTTCATTGTTTTTGTCCTTTTTTTGTCACTTTCTGTTGCTCTTTTGTGGCTTATTTGTGGCTTTTTCCATTGCCCTTTTTGTCACGTTTTGGTCGCTTTTGTTGCATTTTCATACTTGTTTTTGTCTCATTTTTGTCACTATTTATTTCACTAAGAAGCTTTTAGGTTTGGGTAAAGCCAAGCTGGAGAAAATGTGCTTGGTTCAGGTGGGGATTAAGAGGTTAATAAACATGTGGATAGTTTATCCTGTCTGTTTGACACAGTCCAGGAGTGCCCGGCGGGCGTGAACGTACCCTCACTGAGAAAAGTAAAACATTGGCTTAATCTGCAAAATGTACTGAAATCATTTACATCTGCATTTTGCTAGTTGTTCATAATGATATATATTCATTAGTCCAACTATAAATGTTTCATCTGTAACTGTGAACATTTTAAATTGGTTCAACAAAAAAATGTTTGTGACTTGAATGTTCAAAGGTTCATTGAGTCAATTTAAAACTCTTCATTAGCAGATATGAGCCAATTAAAACATTTTCATTGAACCAATGTACCCTTAAAGGCCCTTTACCTGATATTTTCTTCTTCTTAGTGGGTTACATTCTTTTTGCCTCATAAAAGTATGTTGTTAAAGTTGTAAAGAAATAAGCCTGTTGCATGATAGTAAATATGTGACAAGAAGAGGATCGCCTTTTTCATCACATTTTGATTCCGCATGATGACTGATTTTAGGGTTTATATCCTAAAGTCAAAATGAATGCTTTTTAATGTGTTTTTTTAAAGCCACAAACACAGAAAAACGGCACATATTTCATTTCTCAGAATGTTCAAACATTTCCGTAGAGGAAAGATACTTTTCAGCAAAATAAATGTGATTAATTTCAGCCTAAACCGCAGCTGAACATGTTTTAGACCAAAAGTGTGGTATTTTTTATGAACTTATGCATTGTTGAGTGTCATCATTTTCTAATAAATCTAGATGTAAAGCCAGTTTGAATCCAATTTAATGTTTAAAACAACATTTAAGGCTTTGATTTTGGCATAATTCATTTAAGTTTTAAAGCCCTGCGGAAACCCTGGATTTTGACTCAAAATCTGACAAAATGTTCAAAAATGGGGTAAATGCCTCTCTTTATAAGGATGCCTGTTATTGTGCTGCCCTCCCTGCACCTGAACCTGAACCAGATCCTATTTCTACTAATACTGTCACAGTAATGTAAACAACAAACTGCTACAGCTACACACGGCACATTCTCTTTCTCCCACAGCGTCTGCTTTTACAATATGTGTCTCTTTTATAATATATTGAAGGATAATACTCATTTTATTATAACTAATAAATTCCGGGAGTACAATTCGTTTCTCTAACTGGAGTGGATGAGGACACGCTGTAATATGCACAGTCGTACTCATGAATCATTCATGGTGTCATGAATGAACCCACCGCGGCGGTGAAACCTTTAGTCTTTGTTATTTCTCCTTTTTAGCACAAGGACGAGAGGGCTCCACTTTTTATTTGTCTTTTTATGAACCTGGAAAGTCTCACTGTAATTTCAGAATCCTGAGGAAAATGTAATCATCGCTCATTTCCATACGCGATGCAAATTCCATGTTTGTCTGTTCTAATGACCCGTCACAATTGGATTTGAATTCATTACTCCGGAAAGATCTATGGTAACCCTTTTTTCCAGAACAGATGGGATTGCTGCAATGCGTGATGTATATTTATAGGAGGGATGCAGTGGTGGTCGGATGGAGAGAGGAGAGCGTGCGGTGGTTAACGTAACAGGACCACAAACGCACCGCGGGAGCTGAACCACTGAACAGACATGATTGGTCACCAGAGAGATCCTGGGAAAGGCTAAGTGCTGGGTGAGAGAGCGGCCGTGAAATCACTCAACATGATCATCAGGACAACAATAAATGCAGGAAGAAATCTACAGTTTAACCACTCTAGGAAACATGAGCTTGTATTGCGCTTTACAAACCTGCGTTACCAAGTTTCTCAAAGCGCCACACTGTCGTCATTATTCATTCACTCCATACTAAGCGGTGGTGAGCAACTGTTGTAGCTACAGCTGACCTGAGGTAGACTTACAGAAGCGAGGCAACCAGTCTGTGCCATCGGCCCCTCCGACCACCACCAACCACTCACTCACACTACATTCATTCTGGCCTATTGTACATGTTTTTAGTGCTAGGGGAAACTGGAGGAAACCTACACGGACACGAGGAGAACATGCAAACTCCACAGAAAAGCCCCGTCCAGGTGGGAATCGAACCCAGGACCTTTTAGCTGTGAAGTACCTGTCTTCTACTTAAGTATAAAAAATATGTGGTCACTCGTTCCACTTTAAATGAATATAAAACTGGCAAAAGCTTCATGTATTGTGTTCTGTGTACTTAATTTTTCAAAATACATTACATTTTATGTTTTTTTTTGCCATTTTTTAAGTAAGTTTTTTTACTCATTTTTTACTCGTTAAGAATGATTTGGGACACTAGTTATTTTTTTAATTATTGTGGAGTAACGTCATTCTTGCTTGAGTTAATATTTTTCTTAGTTAGATAGTTGAAAGCCGCTTAGAAAGAACCGTTTGTGGTCATTAATGGATGAAATCTGCAGATAATTACTGCACTGCACTTCACCCAGTAATTAGACTATAATACAAGCATTAGCTTCATTATAGATGCTGTGTGTTGATTTAGATTGTGAACTATAAAGGCTCGCTGATACGGAGCATTAATAAAAGGTGTGCTCACAGGTGCACTGTGGGTATGTGCCTCTACAGTGAAGTACTATAGCTGGGAGATAACTGTATATTAGCACAGTTGTGATTTTGTTTATGATCTGGGCTTCAGTGGAGACCCTGTGTTTGTCCCTCATCGGAGGTGCCTGGAGTCGAGCTATGAGGACAAAACGTTAAGATAATCCTTCTCGTGGATAATGTTGGATTATTGGCTTTAAAAATGTGGAGGACCGTTTTTAGGTTTGAACAATGACACGACTGTAATCAGGAAGCACGGAACGAGGCCAAGACGCCGTAGAAGAAGAAACAGCTACATTTAACAGCTTTGTTTGAGGATTAACTCAAAACTGTGTGAGTTTTGTGAAATACTGGTTTTATACGTGCTAAATTTCGCCACAAATTATTGTTGAATAAACATTAAAAAGCTTAAAACAGTACTAAGTAACTCCTGCCCCTAGAGGCCAGAAGCGCCCTTGCAGGTGTCGTAGCATGTTGTGTTTTTGTTACTCATTAATTGTCCGTGAGAGTTAATACTACACTGACAGAAAAGACAAAGGGACAGAGGGATATTGTACATCCAATTACACAATGGAAATATTTTTTTTCACTCAAACTTGGCTGTAAATACTGTTTAAGTGGTGCTAGCCCACAGTTAGCTTTGCCCGTTAGCCTGTTAGCTTCTTCTTCGTGATTCTATTAGTGTGTATTGGTGACTCCGGAGATGAAAGACCCCCCAATCATCCCATTAAGACTTGTATTACCCCCAGAGGGACTCTGGAAAGGATTTATTAAGGTAAACAAGTTACTTAGTGCTGCTTTAAGAAGCTGAAACAATGATATAGGCTAAACAACCGATTCCAGTCATTTCATTTCAATTTTATTTTCCATCATTCCATCCATTTTCTTCCACTTTTCCGTTGCCGGATCGTGGGGGCAGCTGTTGGAGCTGCCCAAATCAGTGCCCCGGTGCCCCTGGGAGGAGACCCTCCCAGGGGCACAAAGCCCCGACAACAGAGCTCCCAGGATCATTCAGGTGCTGAAACCCCTCAACCACGTTAAGGTGGCGGTTCCAGGAGGGCCTTTTTATTTTATTTTAAAGCAGTACTAAGTAACTCTTCCCCCTAGAGGCCATAAGCGCAACTGCAGGTGTAGTAGCAAGTTACGATTTTTTAACTTATTAATTGTCTTGGAGAGTAAATACTATGCTGACAGAAAAGGCGAAGGGAGAGAGGGTTACTGTACATCCAATTATACAATGAGAATATTTTTTTTCACTCAAACTTGGCTGTAAATACTGTTTAAAGTGACGTTAGCCCGCAGTTAGCTTTGCCCGTTAGCATGTTAGCTTCTTCTTCGTGATTACATTAGTGTGTATTGGTGGCTCCGGTCCGGTGGTCAAGTTGCAAACATGGTTTTCTGGCCAGAGACACCAGGGGAAGATCCAATCATCCCATTAACACTTGTATTACCCCCACAGGGTCTACAGAAAGGATTTATAAACACGTTACTTAGTACTGCTTTAATGTATTTACTTATTTTAATTTCTTTATTAAGTGCTGTACAAACAGGGGTAACTTTCAATACAGTGTCCTTACTATTTCAGTAGATAAATATTAAGAGAAATGTTGCCTATACGACTCATTGAAAACAATTCCGCGACCCACTTTCCATTTCTGACCCACCAGTTTAAAACCAGCGCTTCAAAAGAAATCTAGTCCATTAACGTTGTTCTTATCAGTGGATGTTAGTAACTCCATGGTCGGTCTGACAAAGTCTCAAAGCCGACAGTAAACCGCCGCGGTAAGCCTCCCAGATACGGCCTTCCGCTTCCCAGACGTCTAAAGCATGTTGAGATATGACCCCCGTCCCTTTCAGCCCTCCACTGCGGACTCTGCCCGGAAACCTCGCCTTCTTTTTTTTTTTCAGATCCTATCAGGTGTGAACAAACAACCCCCTCCTTTCACCGGTCCACACAATGCTCCCAACTCCATCCTCTTAACAACAGCGCCATATCAAACCCGCAGTTCACGTCTCCATGGCGATAATGGCCGGTTCTATAGCCCGCCCCCCCCCCCCCCCCCCTTCCTCTTTGCCACGCCGGGTAATTCGGTTATTTTTTGTGCCGAGAGAATGAGATAGAGAGCTCAGGCCTTCGCAGCGACCACAATGAAGCTGCGATTAGATTGTAATGTGTTCACCCACTACATCGACGGCTAGATTGAAAGATACAGTGTTGGGGAAGTGCGTAAATGGATGCACTTAGGGAAACAAAAAAAAAAAGGGCCATGCAGTTTGAGAGAGAGCTCGTCTTTCAAAACAGACTAGACAAAGGCAGACGGGGAGAGAGAGAGAGAGAGAGGGAAGAATCACTTTGCTTACCGTGTGAAAGCATCCCCAAGATGCATTCGGCCACCAACTGTGAAGGGAAACGGCAATGAAGTAATTATAGAGGCCGCCTCTATGTGATTACGCTGGTGTAATGTATTTAAAGCAGACACCTACAGACTGTGTTGTGAAGGGTGCACAGCCGTGGTCTGCTCTCCTACAAGGAGGCCCGGGCTATTCTTTGGATTAAGCTTCCCACGGCGAGAGGATAAAGAGTGTAATGTGAATGTACTGTATGCATTTCTTTCATAAGCAGCGTTTTCTCAACTGCTTAGGCATTTAGCTCTATTGACTGTACGAGCCACAAAGCTTTCAATGCACAGGCAAAAAGTCGACACAACTGTTTCATGTGAGAACTAAACATCTGGACTTAGTGTGTTGTCGGGAAATGTCTCACGCCGTGTTCACGCTGGCTCTGGTCAGGTCGTCCTACAGGGGCTCTTGCCAATCCAATCCCAGCAATCCGGCTTCTGACGCCCTCGAGGCAGGTGTCGTGGGAAGACGGACGACCTCGGACCAAACTAGTTTCGGTTTCCTCTTGTTTAAGCAAAGAAATGCTTTAATTTATTTTTTTTGGGTGAACACACAGGAGGAGACGATTGGAATATCACTGACGAGGTTGATGTTTCAACACAACAACATATTTTAATTTAGTTGTCATTTAGTAATTAATTTAGTAAGTAATTCTCTTCAGCTGTAGCGACTAAAATTGCATGTCAATTTACATCAACGTGTCGCCACATTGACTGAGCCCTGATCGCTTGATGCCCGTCGTCATGGGAGTAAGTTCAGTGAACAGCTGATAGTTGTTGTCTCGTGGCTGATGGTGCAACTTTTGGAGCGAGAGCATGTGAAACTGAACTGAACTAATGATGAAGTAAATACAGACAGTGCTCCAACGTGTGCGAAAACTCACTCTTTATTTATCCATCCATCCATTTTCTTCCACTTGTCCGTTGCCGGGTCGTGGGGGCAGCTGTTGAGTTGCCCAAATCACATTGCACCAGCCCCTTATGGCTCCTCCTGCAGGTGGTGGGTCCACAGAAGGACGGCCTCAGGATTCAAACCGGGCCTGTTGGTCTCTCATAAGGGGTTTCTGAACCGCTCTTTGTCTGACCCGTCACCTAGGACCTGTTTGCCATGGGAGACCCTACCAGGGGCACGAAACCCCCGACAAAAGAGCCCCCAGGATCATTCGGGCGCTTCCCAGCCGTGCTGTGATCTCCTCCGCCCCTCCCCCTCCTGGCCTCTCCTCGGCTCTGCTTGTCGTCGTCAACTGACCGTCCTGGGTCTCATCATCTACCACCACCACCAGTGTCCAGACTCCGGGGGAAGACTCTGTCAATCATTCAGCATCAACATGTGTTTCATATCATATCAATTATGATTCATGTCCTGTAAAACTTTCACTGAGAAAAATAAAACATTGGCTTAATCTGAAAAATGTATAGAAATCATTTACATCTGCATTTTGCTAGTTGGTTCAATGAAGAGTTTTAAATTGACTCAATGAACCTTTGAACATTCAAGTCACGAACATTTTTTTGTTGAACCAATTTCAAATATTCACAGTTACAGATGAAACATTTATAGTTGGACTAATGAATATATATCATTATGAACAACTAGCAAAATGCAGATGTAAATGATTTCTGTACATTTTGCAGATTAAGCCAATGTTTTACTTTTCTCAGTGCAAATGCCACTCAGTTTCCGTGAGTCGTTTCAGGTCGAATTGCTTTGAGTCATTAGAGACAAACATTCCTATGCCCGACTTTTCTTTTTCATAACAAACAATGAAAGAGGAAGGAACAAAATCAAAAAGTTAGTTGTCCAAACTCATTCCTAACTTTCCAACATATTTGGAGCATCCTGATTCTTCACTGGGAGGAATTTCTATGCCAGAAAACCCATGCACTTTCTGGATGTCAAGCCGGGCCATACTCTTCTTTGTTGGACAAATCCAAATCACGCAAAGATCAATCCTTGGTAAAAACGGATCAAATAGTGCGATCCAATCCCACGTTAATGCAAAAACCCACACTTGAACAAATACGTTATGAAAGAATATTAAAAGGTATCCATTCCCACGACAAGCACTCTCCATCACAACTAATGAACGTGTTTTGTGGAAAAGAAAGAAGAACCGGGAGAAAGCGTAGTGTCATTTTTCAAATAGTGTTTGTGCTTCATGTTTTATTCAGCGCATCTTGGATTATCATACCGGGCAATCGCTGCATTTTAATGTGCTTTTAGCGGCTAATGATTCAGCGATTTTGTCAGAAAGCAAAACAAATTCAAACGGGAGAAGCCCAGTGTTGGGGGAGATCAATGCGCTCGACTGATCGCAATCAAAATCTCACTTTTAATGGGCACAATTAGCGCTTTCCGAAGGTCGTCATGTACAGTTGAGCTCGAAAGTTTACATACAGATTTTTGAGATTTTTTTGACAATTTTTACAAAAATATTAATGACTACTGGTCGTGTGAAGCCATTTATTTAGACCTCTTTACTCAAAAGTTTACATACCCTGGTGATCTTGGCCTGATAATATGCTCACAGGGAGACACTAAAGGGTTTGAATGGCTTCGAAAGGTAAACATCCTCACCTGTGACCTGTGTTTGTGATTATTGTGTGTGGATAACAGGTCAGTGAGTTTTTGGGCTCCTGACCGACCCTTCCGTCTGTCATCCAGTGGTGCACTGATGTTTCTGGCTACTGAGCAGTGTTGGGTAACGTTACTCTTAAAAGTAACTTGTTAAAGGAACAGGCCACCATTTTTACAAACTGAGATATGTTCTTATACCTGAGTTGATACGTGCCTGTCTGGTCAAAGCTGTTATTAGCATTTGGCCTCTCCCAGCACATTCCTGATAGCTTCAAATGGGGTAAATCTAGAAGCGACCACGCTCTTCCACAAAGACCAGGTACGGATCAACGTGTCTAAGCTTAGATAAGAGAGATAAGATGATACTTTATTGATCTCACAGATGGAGAAATTGCATTCGATGAGAGAGCATCCGGCAGCAGCACCCATTCAGTGCGCACCACTCTTTTTTCTTCCTTTGGTGAAAGATCGTTGTGTCGCGGCCGCCATAGGTAGGTAAGAACATGTCTCAGTAGGTAGGTAAGAACATGTCTCAACATTAGGTAAGAACATGTCTCAGTATGTAAAAACGGTGGACTTTTCCTTTAAGTCTCTCCTCTGGAACCAATGCTACCAAACATCTATATATTGCCTTCATTTGTCCATCATTTGTTTGAGATAAGGAATGCTCCATTCCACACACGAGTCGCCAAAAAGCAGCCAGTAAACCAGTAAATGTATTCAATATTCAATAATAAAAAGCTTTATTTTAAATGTGTACAAAGGCAACAATAAAGAGCATGAGCTACAGGCATGATCTATAGTCGACATAAAGCTTGGCTCCGTTCGCTGTATGGAAACAATTTGGCCCTGACAGAAGCTGCCCCAGTTTTTCCAACAAAAAGAACATCTGTAAAGGCGCTCTTATGCTTTACAAAGTGCATTGAATAGGTAATACTAACATCTGAAAAAGAAACTAGACTACCTGCAAATGCAAAACTAACTCCTTACTTTACTTGCTACTCTGAAAACATAATCTGTACTGTATTGCTAAGTAGCGCGTTACCCCCCAACACTATTTCTGAGTGATGAGGAAAGCAGAAGAATTGTCAGAGGATCTGCGAGAAAAGGTAGTTGAACTGTATAAAACAAGGAAAGGGTTATACAAAGATGTATCAATCAGCAGTGTTCAAACTCTAATTACGAAGTGGATAATGCAGGATTCTGTTGAAACCAAACCACGGTCAGGTCGACCAACAAACATTTCGGCAACAACTGGTAGGACCATTATTCGGGATGCGAAGAAAAAAACCACAAATACCGTCAGCTGAAATACAGGACGCCCTGAAACAAAGTGACGTAGCTGTTGCGAGATGCACAATAAGGAGGAAAGGAAGAAAGTCATTACTTATCCACACATCCACTTACAATATGCCAAACAGCACAGAGACAAGCCTCAACATTTCTGAAACATTCATTCGGAATGATGATTTTGCTTTCATGCTCTCTGAAAAATGGTCAAAAAAATCAGCCAGGTAAACTTTTGAGCATTGACCCTGTAGCTTTTAAACCATTTCCCCAATGGTTTAAACTAATATAGACATGTTTGTACTAACACTAAGACAATCCACGTAATTTGTCTCTCAGTCCTCCCGACGTATTGTGAAATAATGTTCTTTTCGTGCCTCGCTGCTTGGAGAAGTGTGGATGGATTCTGCTTTCCCTCACCTACACACGCGCAGACTTTGTTAGCCGTTAACTCGTTCTCCTGGGCACTCCGGCATATGGGCAGGGGGGCCCCAGCAGAACACCATATGCTCGCAAAAAAACAAGGAACGCTCATAAATGTTGGATCTCTCAAATGCAAAAGCACGGTTGTAGCTGAGTTCGACGACCACTTACAGCCGTGTTTTCCGGGCACCCGCGCGTCTCTGGCTAACTCATTGTGGAATATTCCTCGACAGGATTGGACACATTTAGGACATACGGGGGAAAGCGCGCTGCCTCGTGGGTGTGCACGTGAGATTCTCCGGCGTTTGTGTTGTCATGGCTTCCTTTGTGAGGCAGCTCGTCGCTAAAGCACACACCGAGACGCTCTGGTTTTGCTATGGACGAGAACACACAAACACCTTTGGCACGTCTGAGGAGAACGGGGAAGGAAAAGGCAAACGTGGCCTGGTAATGAGGCGCTGGTGCACTTCACACTGATGGGCTTTGTTTTATTTTTACTTTCACGCGTTCAGAAAATCTGTCGCAGCACGTCTTTAGTTTGAGTCTGTCTCGCTGTAAGACCCACGCCGATGTTTATAACAGACGATCCTTTGTTTCAGACGATCAAAAGCAAACGCTACATCCTGCTTAATGAGAACGTACTGTAACTTTCCCCATTTTTTGTTTGTTTTGACTTCATAACGGTTTATTTACTCAGAATGACTTAAATTCACGGACTGGAAAGATTTTTTGATTTTCTGACAATTTCCCCTTGGGCATTTGTTCTCAAGTGAAGCAGCTTTGGGACCCACCTAAACATATAACATTTATTTACTCAAAACGTATTTGTTTTTTGGCTACTTTCTTAGAAATAATAATAATAATATAATGGTTGTACGGATACCCCTCCTGGAACCGCCCCCTTAACGTGGTGGAGGGGTTTGAGCACCCGAATGATCCTGGGAGCTCTGTTGTCGGGGGCTTCATGCCCCTGGTAGGGTCTCCCATGGCAAACAGGTCCTACTTGACAGGTCAGACAAAGAGCGGTTCAGAAGCCCTTCATGAGAGACCAACAGGCCCGGTTGGAATCCCGAGGCCGTCCTCCTGTGGACCCACCACCTGCAGGAGGAGCCATAAGGGGCGGGTGCAATGTGATGTGGGCAGCTCCAACAGCTGCCCCCACGACCCGGCAACGGAAAAGTGGAAGAAAATGGATGGATGGATAAGTTTTAATTCATCAATCATAATTAAAGTTACGCAGGTAAGACCATAACATTTAAAGCAGCACTAAGTAACTTGTTTACCTTAATAAATCCTTTCCGTAGTCCCTCTGGGATTAATACAAGTGTTAATGGGATGAGTGGGGGGTCTTTCATCTCCCCCTGGTGTCTAGGGCCAGAAAACTACAATTGCAACTTGACGGCCACCGGGTCAGAGTCACCAATACACACTAATAGAATCGCGATGAAGAAGCTAACAGGCTAACGGGCAAAGCTAACTGTGGGCTAGCGCCACTTAAACAGTATTTACAGCTAAGTTTGAGTGACATTTTTTTTATCTCCATTGTGTAATTGGATGAACAATATCCCTCTCTCGTGTCTTTTCTGTCAGCGTAGTATTTACTCTCACTGAAAATTAATAAGTTAAAAAAAGCGTAACTTGCTACGACACCTGCAGTTGCGCTTATCAAATTATTGCGCCGCCCAAGAAGTGTCTTCCTGTTTCGATCCAGCACGCCAAAATAAAAGCACACAGCTTGCCTCATTGATTAGTTCAGCAGGTACTCGCAACATCACAAGAATATAATTAAATGCATACATGTTAAGTGTTTTGTCTGTTAATAGGCAGAGAGAAAGTTGAACTAATGAACAAGATGATGCTTTTATTTTGGCGTGCTGGATCGAAACAGGAAGTCACTTCTTGGGCGGTGTTGTTATGATTTGAAGTTTTGCACAGAGTCGATTTTGGCAGCATCAGGCCCAGGAAATAAGTCCAGCCCTCCAGCAGCAGCGATCCTCTGGCCCCCCAGATGATTGTGAGTGCACACACCTGAGGTAAAGTACACAACCTGAATGATTTAAGTACTTCAAAGATACTAAAAATATGGACATAACTTGGGCTTGCCATCAAGCACACTTGCCTGCCCTGTCCATAAATAAATACTTTTGGTTATCTCTAGATTTGAAGTCCTGAAAGTGAATATTTGCCGATGGTACTGCAGCAAAAAAAGTTCCCACATTCAACCGTTAGTATTTCAACACTAACTCTAATGTTTTGTGATCTTAGCGCTGCGGGAGGACATTTTTATTCCTATATTGATTCACAATAAACTGGAGGATTACATATAGAAATTAATCCTGGCCGTGGACAAAATTACAAGTGCTTCCCTTGACGCGCCGAGGCCCTTGAAAACATCCGTCACGCTGGATCCCACAGCTGGTGAAATTATCGATCAAGAGCTATGAATTAATGATTTGGCTCGGCCCCCCCCTCGCGCGCTTTACAAAGCCCATGAAAGACCGTCTGAAGATGAGGGCCTGATAGCGTGATCGCGGGCCCCTCGCTGTATGGAATATGGGCTGGTCTTTTGACCCCTGGTGCACTTAAGTCCTCCCGCCTGACGTTAGACCGCTCCGGAATCGGGGGAACTCATTGGAATTTTAAATCGGCAGCAGCTTTCTACAATAAACAAGCCAATTTTAGCACCGGGGACGTCGCATGAGCTATTACTCTAGGGGCCAGTACTGAGCGGCTACAAGTCTCAGCTCAACGCAAATGTGCTCCCACGAGAGAAGGTCTCGCTCCACTAAAGTTTTAAATAAAGCAGGATTATTTAGCACTGATTTTACTGTTAAAATATATACAGTGCCATGTAATTCTGTGGTTGCAGAGCCAAAGGGGAATGTATCTTGCCGTATGGTGCAACAACATGAAAAATTCAACAGGCTCCTTTTATTCCTGGATGGTGCACGGAGCCGTTCCTCAAGGGCCTTCTGCTAAGTGTCCGGCCTTCTTGGTTCATCTCAAAGTGATCCCAGTAGAGTGTAGGCTTCCCCTAAGGAGTGTGCAGTACAGTATACATTTTTCGAAGCCATAGTTAGGCTCACCGAGCGGAAACACAGAATCCAACAGTACGATGTTTCTTTACCAAACAGTCAGCAAGGACAAGCTGCCACGAAGGAAGGTTTTACGCTCTATGAAAAGGAATTTTGGAGGAAGTTTCTAGAAAGAAAGACAACTCAGCCCAGTCCTCGACAGTCCTGGACGCGCACACAAATTTGTCTCCTTAGAAAATTGAAAATGTCATTATCCTAGTTTGTTTTTTAGGGAGGAATAAGTAAGTACACCGCCTGAATCTCGCTGAACTCCAACAGGAATGGTCCAAGATTCATCCTGATCGTTGTGTCTAATCTGGAAAGCAGTTATTGCTACAAACGCAGGGTCAGCCAACTATCTATTCCACGCTGTTGTGAATGTCTCGGGTTTTTCTGCGAAATATCTAGATAAACTTGTGAAATAATTTTTCCATTGATGATAGCAAGCATGATTCTCCCTGCACCATGCTTCACAGGGGGCATAGGGTTTGATGTTGGTGTGCTGTTCCATTTGCAATTCAACCATTGTGTGAAATATATGGCTGACTCTTCTTTTGCAGCAATAACTGCTTTCCTGTTTATGCAGATTAGTCACTCACAACAATCAGGATGAATCTTGGACCATTCCTGCTGCAGTTCAGCGAGATTCCTGGGTTCACTTACTTTTTCCTCCCTGTGAATGTTTACATGTTATGGCCAATAAAAATATGATAACATGTAATGGTTTGGGTGGTATTAGTTTAACACAGTGAGTGCTAAAAACAGGAAAACTATTTTATTACGAAACTAAACACTCTAATACACCTTATGTGTCATTTTGGTAACTTTGGTAAAAACTTTTTTTTAGTCTGATGGGGCGTGGTGTTGCTGTAAAGCCGACACTTCTTGCTTTTAATACTTGAGCACTGAATTGTGTCTAGGTTGTAATTTTTTGGTGTTTTTAAATGTGTTTTATCTTTCTGTGAAGCACTTTGGTCCTCCTGGTGTTGCTGTAAAGTGCTATATAAATAAACTTTGATTGATTGACTTCTCTCTCACTGTCTGGAGCGCTTTAGACAAAGCAGAGCAGCTTCCCATGGAGAGCTCAAAACAGTTGAGATTTTAACATTTCTTTCATTTTTTTATGTGTTTTTTTTTTAATGGCCAAAATCGGTCCAAGGACGGCTGAGAAACATCCTGTTAAAGTCTTCAATCCGAGAACCAGGCTGTTTAAATGCACACGCGATAAAACGCAATTGATACATGCGCTGTTTAAAAACATGTCAACAATATTGTGGCTGAAAATTGAATTGAAACTGAGATATTTCGGCATTTGCCTCTTCCCATTACGTTAGTGTCCGCACAAAGAGGAGAGAGAGGAGGAGAGAGTTGGAGAGAGGAGTTAATCAGAAAGGAGAGTGTTTCACAAAACTCCTGTTATCTCCGTTTCTAGAAAAAAAAAAAGTGATTTTGATCAAAAGTATAGCCTCTGTTTAGCTTAGATTTCTCAGGAACCGAGGCACATAGAACTATTTTCACCTGCAGAGAGCTTAGCGTCTCAGCTTTCCAATGAGCCATAGCATGTGTCCATAATAATATAGAATACGCTGTGGTGCAACAAATATCAAGAAAAATGGTTTGGATTGTTGGCACTCAATGTGTTAAGCAGACACTGTTTACTCATTCATATGATTTTGATAAAGATCGGACCACTTTTTATGACCAATTTAGGCAGAAATGTGAGAAATTCCAAAGCTTTAACATACATTTTTCTTTCCTCTGTAGCTACCCAAGCAAGTCTGTTGGAGCAAGATTCAAGCAAGATTTAACTTTACTTGAGCAGAAGAAAGTGCAGGGAAAGCTAAAGGCAGGCCTGTTCGTGATGCTTTTGACACTGGGGGCGATAGTTGTTGGCTCCCAGCGTCAGCGTAACGGGAAAAAAAATCTGACACTGCGACAGTTTAACATTTTATCTTTGTTCCATCTTGCTATGAAAGCTGCCAAGAGCAAAGCAGGTTTTCCCCACGACAAGTGATCTTTCATTTCCGATCAGGCAGTGGACAGTCGGTTCTTGCCCTCTCTCATCTGCAGCACTGTAGTAAAGACCGTTGTGTGCTCACCGTCCTGCCACGGGTCCCCGGCCCCACGTTTACTGACTCGCCGATCTGGACTGCGGCGCATTTCTCCGCAGCGTCAGCCCCGTCGCGCCGATAACGTCCCCGGGAGTGAGGTTTCTTTATTTATTTCTCATTAATCCGCCGGTCGAGGTGACAGCTGCGTCCGGAGATTGTCATGTTTGCTGTCGCTTTTGTTTGCCTCACTTTGCTATCACAGCGTTTCACCTTGTATCTAAAAGAAGGATGTCACATAGCATCGCCGCTGAAGACGGGTGACGGAAAATATCGTATGCACGGTGGTAATTTGCAACCTGATTGAGGAATGTCTGAGTTTCAGTGGGTGTTTGGGAAACCGCTCTATTCCAGATTGCTATTCTTATTAGCCATATTCCGGTTATGGCAGCTCTCAGGATAAGGTGTTTATCTGTCTCTGAGAAATGGGGAAACTCAAATTCTTCTCTTATTGAGGTACATCTGCACAGGCGCCTTTTGAATAATATTCTTGAGCACTCTCCTCTTGACTCCAGAAATAGGAGCTCTTCGGACTCACCGCCGAGTTCCTGTAATCAGGGAAAGTGCGTTTACATAACCAAAGACAAAACCATATTAAAAACTCTAGATAACAACCGTAACGCTCCACGAGAAGACCGTGACGCGTTCTGAGCTTTGAACCAGCGATACACGGAGCGACGAGGGGTTATTTGATGGAGAATGCGGTGAATCCCGGGCCCCGCCGCTGGGACTTGGCTGGACTCACCGGGAGACTCCTGCCAGACTTTCCAGCCACGAGTCTGTGAAGGAGCAGATGGTTCGCGATCTGACAAAGGAGCGGATACTAATTAGCTGTTTAAAGTATTTTGTACTGCTTTACATGAGTGAATCATATACGGCATAAATCACGCCTTTTTTCTCCTCTAAGTAAAGTCTCTCATCGTGTTGTGCTTCATGTGCTGTAGCCTAAACCCCTATGGACCAGGGGGGAGGGAGGCAACATCCTCAGTCTTTAATCTTTGCAATTTTTCTTGACAATATACAATGTTCAAAGGCTCAGCGCTCATTTGGAAAGCAGAAAGTCACCAGTTCGAGCCCAGCTTGTCCCGCTGCCGATTTGTTTGTTGGTTGCTGTTGTGGCCCCGATGTAAAAAAAGAAACCTCTAAACCAGTGTTTCCCAACCAGGGGTACGGGGACCCCTGGGGGTACTTGAGGACCTAGCAGGGGGTACATGGAACTGTATCACATTGAAAAAAATGGAAAATGTAGCATTTTTTATAGGAAAATGTATATTTTTCAGTAAAATGTGTTGCTTTGGAAGAATTGTATGTTTATTTTGACGGCAACACTGTCCCTTTTCTTACAAATACCACTTTTAAGGGGAGACACTACAGGCAAAACTAATTTTTTTCAGTTTTCAGGTTTTGGGCCAAATTGGTCTCTGAACATACAAGCTTTCACCCGGAAACAGAAAATATGCCTAATCTTCACAAAAACATGTTTAAATATTGCGCTGATTCAATGTTCCCCCATAGACTTATATGGGAGAATGCAATTTCAAGGGCCTTTTTCTCAAAACACATTTTTCTGTCATTGTGGCGACACTATGTCCACGTCAGTCGGACCTAAAGACTTCAAATTTTCCAGCCTTGGACTGAACAATATTTGGATTTTTGCCGAGGGATTTCTTATCATTTAATCCCTAAGCCCCATTTATTGAGTTTTGAATGTCAAAAAATAAGGCGACAATTACATTTTTACAAAATTTTCCACTAAAAAACAGCTTATTTTAAAACTAAAAAAGAAATCCAAAATCCCCTCTGAAAAAATCTTGGTAACTCATTTACCAATAAAATGAAATAACAAATTTGAATGTAGCTCTATCCAATATTCAGATTTTGTCGCTGAAAAGATGGGAAATTTGGGCATTTTTAGGCATGAAAACACCTTGTTCTTATATGAAAAGATAAAATGACAGAAAACTTGCCATGTATTTTTTTTCTCACATTTATGCCAGTGATCGACAGCAAAAGTGTCAAATTCATATCTGTAAATATACATTTTTCCCTATTCACCTGCAGTGTCTCGCCTTAAGTAAATACTTTCTAGATAAACTGCAACACCCTTGAAGTATGGGGTACACGGTTGACCACTGAAATGCCCAAGGGGTACGAAAGACAATAATCGTTGGGAACCACTGCTCTAAACAACACTGTCTGACCAATAACAAGATGATTGATCTTGTATTGATGATGAGAGAGAGTGACCACCGCCCAAAGCCTCCTGCAGCACATCCCAACGATTCTCAATAAGGTTCAAATCTGGACTCTGTGGCGGGCGATCCATCTCATGCTCCCTGAACCACCAAACGTGTTTTCTCAGTCTCCTCTGAGCACAAACCCATATTCTGTCCTTAAGCAGAAAAGCTGTGATACCAACAGGTTTTGCAGCCTTGACTCCTCTTTAGAGCGTATTTCTTAAGAGTGCACCTTTGTTGGATAGGATTCTAGGTTTGTGCTTGACCTTGAGTGGGTAGTATTGACTAGGTCACCTTGGCCTTAGCTTCGACACCTTATTACATTTTCAATCCCCCGCTCCTGCTTCCTCTGGGACTGGCGTTTAATATACTGTCAGCGTGAAAGAGCCTCTCTCTGAGCTTCAAGGTGGATGTTTCGAAAATCATCCTGACGCACAATAATAATGATGTTAATTGTTGGATGCAAAATGAATGCGCATCGACGGCTTGTTGTCGATAAACACAAGACGGTGTTCCATGTGCGTTTAGATCGACGCAGGAACTGTACCATCGATCTGGCTTTGGCAATGTCAACTTGAGGAATGGTTAAGTGGCTTCCGGATCTTCACATCTCTCCGTTGCCTTCACCTTAGTAAAGAGAACCTGTTTTAATTAACAGGTCTCAAGAATGGCAAGGCAAATGTGTCGGGCACGATCCGCATGGACTCATTCAAAGTGGTTTACAGACCGAGAAGAACGAGCAGAGGCTGGAACCAAGTTGAGCTGCAGGCATCAGAGGACACACACTCTCCTCGCTCTGGTCTGTGTCGCTGTCAGTCAGTCCTGGCTCTGCATAAGCGCTTAGGCTGAGGTGCAAAAATTTGATCAATAAAAGATAAGAAAGGCCTATAGTTTATTAAGTAGGCCTGCTGATTGTTGTCAGACTCGTTTTGGATCGCAGGACGCATATACTGTAAAGAACTGTGGCCTCAGAAATAACAATGGTTTACACTTTTTGTGCTTCATCAGCCTGTGTCACATGTTTCTCAAAGTGCTACATGAAGTCATTCACTCCACACTCGATGGCAGTAAGTTTCTATTGTAGCCACAGCCGCCCTGGGGCAGACTGACCATTTACCACGTGGCTATAATATGCTGTTTATATCCTGATCTCTTATTATGTCATTGCCCTCTGCTGGACACGTGTGGAATTCTTTCCTTTTTTAAATGTAAGCTGCCCCCTAGTGGCTGGAGTGAGCAAACTGGTTATTTCTTTAAAAAATAATCATAACTCAGCACAGGAATGGGTTAGAGACGTACTTTTTTTTTGACACGCTCAGAAGATTTGTGCTCTACAAAGGGGCACATTAAACCATCTCGGCCGCGGGCCTTGTGTTTGACACATGTGCTGTAGATGTTCCAGTTGCCGCATCTGGCGTTTGGCAGTGTCATGTGAAAAGCATGTAAAAAAAAATGCAAAACCAAAAAATCCAGTGAAGGTCAAGTGATTTACTGAGTGAGGGAGCAGTGGTGGTGAGGATGCACACATGTACTTGTGACGTGTGGTTATGGTATATTAAAGAGCCAAACAACGCCATCCAGTGTAAGCTGGATAATAGCTGTGCTTTAAGGCACACAGGTTCGACCCGTAAGGACAGAGGCAGCATGATCCTCTAACACAGTTTAGTTTATTTTTATGTTGCATTTGTTGACATTAGATTACATTCAGTTGAATGGTTGTACACTTTAGGTCTGAGTTGGTTCACAGTATTTTCACATTAGCTTTAGGTTAGCAAAGTTTGTTCACATGGTTTGTGCACATTAGCTTTTTAGTTCGTACAAAGCAACAAGACAGCTGTGTGGTTAGGTCCACCTAAATGTAAACTAAAGGTTAGCTAAGGAGCTGTTCTTTTAAAACAAAGGCTCCCCACGAGGCAACATCTAGCTCCACTCGGCCGGCCGTGGTGCTTCGATAGCTCCCGGTTACGTAAGGGCCCCAGCAGACCCCAGACCAGACACACCGAGAGAGTCATGGATGCTATGGAGGGGTGCGCCTTCAGCTAAAGTAAAACTAAACCAATATTTAAGAATGACGAAAGAATGAACCATAGCTACCTGGACCCGCGGCACAGCCCAACCAGCCGGAAGACGCCAGTGAGAGGACAGAGGAAGTGCGTGTGAACCAGGGTGGCTTTTACACTATTTAAACGCTAGCGCCATCTGCTGTCCCTTTCAATATTTAAAATGCATACCTTTATAATTTCATTAAAATACCCTTCGGCAAAAGATGAAAACGCCACAAAATAATAATCATTACAAAGCAAAGAGGGTGGATAAGACATCACATGCTGTAAAATAGAACTGGACTTAAACATTGTTTGGCATGAGGTTTTCTGTCATCTGGGAAACTAATACACAGCCTCACAGAGTGTACTGGGCACCAGCAGGAGACCGCTCCCCCGAGCTTCGTACACTCAGCAGTGTACTTCGATGCTCGCCCATGACAGACTATTGTTACTGCAAACCAAATCTATATTTAAATAAAAAAGGGGGAACTATAACGTAAGGCGTAGTAATACCAGGAGTAGTTTGGCATCCGCACAGTAAAGTGAAGATTACTGCGCGGATTTCGAACTACTCCTGGTATTATTACGCCTTACAATATAGTCCCCCCTTTTATCCGCTTAGAAAATCCACATTGTTTAATTTTGTGTAATTATACTTTGTAGTGGAACACTTCACGTAACCATATTTAAATAGGGAAAACGTGGAAGAGCTTGGTAGCTTCTATCTTGACCTGTTTTGGAGCTATAGTGGAGAGAGGGAGAGGCTAAATGCTAACGGCGTCTGCGCTGTGTTTACGTGACTGAAGGCACGGGTGAAGATCAGACAGGTCCTAAAGAACTCGTCAAAGCTAAGGGTAAGAACATATCTCAGTATGTAAAAAACGGTGGCCTATTCCTTTAAGAGGTTTTGCAGCGCATCTTGGTTCATGGTCATGCATAAGTTGAGAGAAAAACTCGACTCAAACCACCAAACTCTACACACAAATGCCCCATTCAAAAGGCTGCACCCATTTTTTATTGATTTTCTTAATGTTGTCAAACCATCACAAAGTTAGTTTTCTTCCCGCTTCCATGAAAAACGTATCTAACAGAGTCCGAACTGTTGTTATTAGCTCAGCGCTACTTCCTGGTTTAAACGGCTAAAAACAGTAGATGATATACTGCTGATGGCACCAAACAGCTTCGGCTTCACAAATCTCTGCGAAGACAATACTATACAAACAGATCAAATCTGGCACATCCACTTTTAGAAAACAAGGCACTATTTTTAGAGGCCGCTCCTCACTTCACAAAGTCTGAGGTGTTGTCTCCAAAGCACGGGGTTCAACTTTCCAAAGAACCTCCCAGAAAAAGTTCCCCCGCTTGTTATGAGAGCTCGGCAAACATCAGTGAGGCCCCCGTTCCTTACAGCCTCTCTCATATCCGCTCCAAAACCTTTTTTAACATGCGCTGTGAATGATACATTAGTGACACTTTGTGATCACAGACAACCCAAACGCTCCCGACGCAGAGGATTCTTTCTCTCTCCCCCCCCTTCTCTCTCTCAAGTGGATTACCGCAACGCAACCAGTTCCTTTCAAATGTTTATCCCCAAACAAATCACAAAAGTTGGGCTCGTGTCGGCAGACTGCGTGTCGAGAATAAATCCATAATTTAAAAGCCAGCCGCCACCGCGCCGCTATTTGTCGCAACAAATGATTCCCGGCTACAGAGGCATGTCTCGGAATGTAATGAAAGCATGTTTAGATAGAGCGCTGCTAAATATAATCCATTACAAGGGAGGCTTCACCAATCCTAGGCAGAGAATAATCAAAAAATAAAAGTTCCAACACGGAAAAGCAGGGCGGGATAACAAGATGTCGGAAAATACTTTGGATAGAAAGTAGGTCTGAACGGATTTGAAAAGGTTCTAAATGCAATTTGTCTGACAAGTATGCTAAGTGCGATATTGGTATTCTTTGAAAAGAAAATAGTAAACACACAGCAATAAAAGCCCAATATGTCCCGGATGCATTATTCATGGTTGTAGCACTCATGCAGATTCATTATTCCACACAATATACTGCATATATGTCCAAATATATATAAGATACTGTATCCAAATATATATAGCAGGGGTCTCCAACAGGGTCTCCAAATCCGGCCCCTGACATGTAGAGCACAAATTCATACTGAATTATAGTTTAAAGTACACTGTAACAAATTTCTGTAGTTTCTACAGTATTTATTTTACAGTAAGTAATTGGTTTTATAAGTTACATTGTTTCCCTGTATTTTGCAATGCATTGTGGGATTTTTTTTTTTCATTTTACAATAAGTAATAAGGGGGGATCTTATTTGTATAGCTCTGTTCATATGACGCAGATGGTAGAAGGGGCGTCTCGTGATCGGAAGGTCGGGGGTTCGAATCCCACCTCCTGAAAGTGCACAGTCGTTGTGTCCTTGGGCAAGACACTTCCCCCACATTGCCCCCAGTGTCTGCATGCTTTGGTGTATGAATGAGAGTATGGATGGGTGAGTGGATCCTTGAGTGCCTAATGTAGGTGGAAAAGCACTATAGAAGTTGAGACCATTTACAAGTCACACCCACAGAGCTTCACACATGAAAGGGAGGGGGGTTCATTCACTCCATGCTGATGGTGGCAAGCTACATTGTAGCCACAGTTTCCCCCGGGGCAGACTGACAGAAGCGAGGCTGCCCACATCTGCGACAACGGTCCCTCTGACCACCACCAACCACTCAGTGTCTTGCCCAAGGACACAACTGTCTGCACCTGCAGGAGCCGGGATTCGAACCCCCGACCTTCCGATCATGAGACGACCCGCTCTACCATCACAGTAACATGTGAAATGTGCCGCCTGTAATAAGTGTAATACGGTGTTGTTTGTCGGAGCACATGCTGTGGCTGTGAGCGACAGAAGCAAGAAAGGTTTCAGCTTTCATCTGCTTCAGCCACGCTTTATCAGCTAAGAATGTCCTCGTTTCGTTTCGTAATGAACACCGCGGTGAATGAAGTTAGACGGATGCTGCTGTGTTATTGGTCCTGTGTTGGAGAAAGTAAGCTGGATGATTGCGGCAGTTCTGCAACTGTTAACTTCATTAATGCTAACTTAGATGTCAATGATAACTGCAGTCTTTTACATTTGTCTAGTTTATAGTGAGACATGTAAAATGCTGGAGATATCGTTCAGAGTGTTCTCAGGCTCAAAGCCCAGCTCCGCATCGTGGGATCGAGAGCAGCTGGATGTCTCTCTTCGCTCTTCAAAACCTCTGGCGGTGCTCTGTCCTGTCTAATAAAGAATAGTGCTTTTGTGGGGAGTGCCTCTAACCTTTGGTATTGACTGTTGATATGGGGGTCATCTCTGAGGCGCACAAGAACTCGCACAGGAGAATGATCACAATCACAAGCAAAATCCAAGGCCTTCCTTTGAAGGGCCACAGGACATTTATTTACCGCGAGCTCTGGGTAAAGCAGGAAAATACAGGCTGACTCAAAATATCCTGTTCAGTTCGAGATGCTGGTGTAGGACAAATGACTCTGAACATAAATAGTCAATACAAGAAAAAGCAAGTAAGACATGCTTGTGGGACAACTGGTGTCGAGTAGAAAAAGCGGTCGGTATAAATGTGCTTAAACTTTAAAATATGACATTATTTTACACTACATTACATTTTCCTCTGCTCCTCAGTCCTTCACATGCAGGAGGAAGAGCTTCAACACGATCTCCTTGGTTTTCCTCTTGAATGCTTCTAAGCAGTTCTTACCTGTTTTGCCTTTGCCTTGCACATGTGCTGTTTGAGCTCCTCTGGGAGAAGTGCCAGGCGGACTAAAGAGGATGCTCTAGGCAAGGGTTAAAGTGGGCCGGAACCATCTGGAACTGAATCCTGCCACCTTGGGTAGTGACAACACTGAACAAAAAGAGAAGTGGACTCATCACAGAGAAACTGGAGGAATAATCATATGAAAACAGCTCAGTCCACTCTCCGTGCACACCGGGGGTGGCATAACAGCCTTCATCATCAAATCATGAATACAGACATAAACTAATCCAAAAACATCTACAAGTTTTTGCTCACTATTTATTTCACAGCGATCCGTCTCATATTTACCATTTAGAGATTCATTTAGATGCATAATGAAGAGAAAAGTAACAATCACACGCAGAGCTACAGCGTAAGGTCGGCCTGTGGTTTCAAACTTCTTTTGAAAATAAAGCAATAAAAGCCATATAAAACACCTCCTGTTACATGCAGTCTATACCCTGTCAAAGTACGCACAGACATTCAAATGTTGGCCTAATATAGCGTTCTGATCCAGGCGGATCCTTGGATGGTGTTTCCTTACCTGGTTCATCTGTACCCAGCCTTATCTCAGCCTTATCTCAGCCTTATCTCAGCCTTATCTCAGCCTTATCTCAGTCTTATCTCAGCCTTATCTCAGTCTTATCTCAGCCTTATCTCAGCCTTATCTCCATTGTGTCCATTGTTTTACCTTGAGTGTGTGTGGTGTGTTTCAGGGGGGTGAATACAACAATGTGTTTGTATTTGTGGGAGGAGGTGGATGTGAGAGAATGTTTTTAAATCTGTAAAGCAGAACATGAAATGTATGACAAGCGCCATATAAATAAAGATTGATTGATTACTGTTCTTAGGCTGCGCAGAGAAACTCTGCAGTGTCGACATGTTGGTGCAAATGAACATTGGACATTTTACACAAATCAATCAACTAAACATCAGGTTTGAGCGGAGAATATTTTCCCTCGTTCTCCATTTAACGGGTTTTGCGCTCGACCGGAAGTGTCTGGACAACGGAAGTGCCGAGACAAAGCAAAAAGAGTCAAAAGTGGGCGGGGCGGAATAAGGTGAATAGCTTTCTGTGGTTAGCAAAAGCATGCTAAAGCTAGCGGGAGCATGCTAATGCTAACAAAAACTAATCAAGGCTGGGCTAGAAACTATAGAAATACTTAACGGAGCCATGAAGTAAAATCAGTCACTGCTGAAGCCAAGTCTGTGTTTTAGTTTAAGAAATAACTGATCTGACATATTTGTAATGATCACTTCATGTGCTTTTGTATTAATGTAGCACAAAGATATTTAGTGTTGAAAAGTCACCATTATTTAATGTTCGTCCATTAGTTTATCAATAGATATAGTTGATTATTGATCTGTAACATCATGACAATAAAATATGACTTTATTGATCATAAAATGAAGAAAAATGTCAATTCAATTTTTCACTCACAGAAAGCCACTTTTAAGAAAGTCTTGTGTTATTGGTAAATATCGGATATCGGATATCGGATACCCGTATTGGGAAATAAAGCTGGATCGGTGCTGGATCTCTAATTTCAACACCTCCCAAAGTCCACTTTAACCACTGGCAATAGGCGTCCATTTTGCACTCTTTGGGAGACGGTCCGCTGGCCGAGTATTCGGATGTAGCTGAACGCCCCGGCCAGAGAGCAGCTACAACCCCAGTACACACCTGAACAATATCTGACCACGGCTACTGTCAGGTTAAAGGGTGAACGGTCAATCCCCTGTGCCACTACCTTCCTACAATAACTCCTTCACATCACAATTCAGTTCTTGTTTCTTACTGTGGGCTATACTAATCACTGCTCATCCTGGATCAAGGAACAAGACGGCGTTTGTTCAAACCACCACAACAACATCCCCAGAGCTGGGACAGTGAGAATAACGTGGGCGTGTGCTCGGAAACCGCTCCTCTCGCAAAAAAAAAAAAGAAAAAAAAGAAATCATTTTCAAGAATCCACCCATACTTTCTTAACCTTCACCTGCGGATAACATTCTCCTTCTGGTAAATATGCAAATACGAAAGTACGAGCTCTCATCTCGTCGCTCGCCTTGGGTGAGCGTATCCGTAAACATGGGACCACTCGGGAGAAGAGACGAGAGCCGGCGTTTGATTGTGCTACACAATAACCATAGGGGTGAATATTTTTCAAGCTAAGACAAATATCTACGCGGCTGTTGTTCTTTTGTCTTTTCTGGGTTATTGCTTTCACCGTGACTAAATATGCTGCTGTTATAGCGTCCGAGAGCCTGGAATGAACAGTCCTGGCCTTTATGTATATAAGAGGCCATGGAGGATGGATGAAGTCGGCATCTGAGCCTTCACTAGCCACACCCTCGCTGCAAACTGTGGCTATGGTGGTAGAGCGGATATCCAACGGTTATCCCTTCTCCCACCTTGCCTATAGATCTGCCGTGAATGAGTGATTGGTGGTAAAAGTGCAGTTGGCACAGATCCACAGCCGTGTCTCTCTCGGTCAGCCCCAGGGACCACACTGACACTGTGTATGGGGTGTGACTGAATAATGCAATGTAAAGCAATTTGAATGCTGGAAAAGGCTCTATAGAAGCTCATTATCGTCGACTGTGTTTTATTTATTTGGCCTGCAGGGTTTTTATTTTTTAATCGGACAGTATGGCCCGACCACAACACTGCACCAATCCGCCTGTCAGTCTCACGCTCAGTCCTTTCCTCCCTCGTAAACAAGAACCCTAGATAGTTAAACTTTTCGAGCGGTTTTACAGTACAGCCATATATTTTATGCACTACCACTGTTGCCTGGGTTTTTAGAATATGTTTTAAATTGTCCTCAGTTTGCCAGAGTTGGTGACATGTTGTTTTATAACAAAAACAGGTGCTCCACAAGGCACTGTTTTATCGCCACTATTATTCACGCTGTGCACAGGGATGAAGGTGAGACACGGCAAGTTTTCACACAACATCTCCATGTTAGAAGCTCCTACAGACTTCAAACTTTACAATCTTGTACTTAACGGAATAGACCACCGTTTTTACATACTGAGATATGTTCTTACCTTAGCTTAGGCGAGTTGATGCGTAACTGTCTGGTTAGTTAGAAACTACCACGCTGTTCCACCTTTTCCCTAAGTTTCCCTAAAGTTACACAATCCAAGTATAGTCACTCATTATTAAACATGTCAAAGAGGCACTATATTATGAGGCGTAACAACACCTTCGACATCTGTGCAGTGACATCATCAAAGTACTCCAGGTGTTATTACACCTCACAATATAGTGCCCTTTTATCCACTTTGATCAAACAACATGTTTCATTTGTGTAACTAGACTAGGATCGTGTAACTTCTCAGGCTAAATGCTAACAACATTTGTGTGGCTGAGCTCACGCACAAAGACCAGACAGTTACGCATTAACTCGTCTAAGCTAAAGTAAGAACATAAATCAGTATGTAAAAACAGTGGCCTATTCCTTCAAAGGTACACTGCGTAACTTTTTGGACCATACTGTTGCCATCAGTACAAAATGGGCTCCTAATGACCAACTCAACACAGAAAATGCTGTGGGTAATAAAAGAATTGTTTGGAAGGGAACCGAAACCTATTTAAATCTCATATTCTGCTGCCTTTAGTCACATCTCCATGGAGACGAGCTGGAGACGTACCCACTCCCGGTAAAGTTACAGTCATGTCTTAGGAGAGCTGAGCTGCTCGCAGCAAAAGCACATGTTTGTTTGTACATTTATGAGGTATTTTTCAATTATGAAAATATCTGACATAAAATAAATGCTTGTATTTCAATATTTCTTATTGGGTAAAATGTTACACTGTGTCGCTTTAAGAATATTTTAGAGGTTTATATTTTTTTATGTCTATTTCCTAACCTGATTTATTGAATGTTGAGCAAAAAATAAAAAACTTCTTTTCTTTTTTACTTTACTGTCTCTTAGGTAGAGTTCACCTGAAGCGAAGACAATTCAAAAAAACGTACTATGTTTATGTATAAGTGTTTGGTAAATGTGTTTAACATGTTCAAAACAAAAAGATAATTCATCTCAAATGTGCCTTACAATACATAATGTAGGAAAGTAGCTGCTGGTTGGAGATCCATACATCCATCCATTTTCTTCCACTTGTCCGTTGCCGGGTCGTGGGGGCTGTTGGAGTTGCCCAAATCATATTGCACCAGCCCCTTATGGCTCCTCCTGCAGGTGGTGGGTCCACAGAAGAACAGCCTCATGGTTCCAACAGGGCCTTATGGTCTCTCATAAGGGGCTTCTGAACCGCTGTTTGTCTGATCCTTCACCTATAGGACCTGTTTGCCCTGGGAGACCCTACCGGGGGCATGAAGCCCCCGACAACAGAGCTCCCAGGATCATTCGGGCGCTCAAACCCCTCCACCACGTTACGGTTTTTATAATTTATTTTTCTACAATGAAAGAAAACTTGCAATACATTTTTTCTCATATTTATTCCTATTCACCTGCAATGTCTGCCCTTTAAGAGAGCACAGAAGAAGCAAGGACAAACAAACTGAGGAATGCCTTTCATGTTGCCTTTCGATTGGCCTAAAAGGTCAAATGCAGTTGATTCGAAGGTTTACATTTAACTGATGTAAAACATAACGATAGCGTTTTCTGAGCAGTGTACGAGCTTGACCAGTCCAGCTCTCTGCTCTGGCACACCCTGATGTGAGCAGCCGCTGTCAGATTGTTAGTGCCTCCTAATCCTGCTGGCCTCGCGTCTGCTCCCGTGGCGGCGCCTGAGTCCCCCTCCGGCTCCGGGGCCCAGTTGGAGACGAGTCCTCGGGCCGCGCTCCTCTCGGTAATGACACTAATGAGCGGCGAGGCGGTGAAGCTGGGATCGGCAGAGAGAGGGGGAGAGTGGAGCAGCAGCTGGACATGAGCGGAGAGGCCACTCTGAGGGCCATCGGAGGTCTGGGCTATAATCCGCTGTTTACTCCTGCACCTGAGCCACAAGGACTGACTACAGAGCACACAGGACTGCAGCCTCTGGACCGCCACGCTCACGCTCAACGCCGCTATAGTCGAAGAAAAGCACAACTTATACCACACTGTAAGTTGGAATTTCATGTTGTAAAACGTGTTCTGTTGCTACACCTGCGTTCCAGTTTTGCGGGGATTACGTGTATGCAATTAAAAGAGAGCGGTGCTTTGAAGCGAAGGCATTTCAAAGCTCAGATGATAAGTCTAATAAAGGGTGATGGGAAAACTCGACGACCGTACATCAGACAGACACAAGAAACTGTGGACTTGTGTGTAAAGTGCTTAGAAAGTTGCAGCTGCTAATTCTGAAAGAGTAAACTTCATTGATTTGGATACCTGCCTATACAGATGCCTAAGAACTGTTTCTGAAAAGGAACAGGCCACTGTTCCTTTACACCCTCGCAAACGAGATGGCACATCTCAAGGGGCATTCCATCAATAAACTTATATAAACTGTTTTCCCATATTGAGATACGTTTTATCTGAGTTTAGACGTGGCCACACCGCCTTTGCTCTGCCCAATCCCGTCAGACCTTGGAAGCTAAGCAGGGAAGGGCCTGGTCGGTACTTGGATGGGAGACCGAGTGGTTGTTGGTGGTCGGGGGGGCCGATGGCACAGACTGGTTGCCTCGCTTCCCAGGGCAGCTGTGACCACCGAGTATGGAGTGAACGAATAGTGCAATGTAAAGCGTCTTTGAGTGTCCAGAAAAGCGCTATATAAAACCAATGCATTATTATTATTAATATTATTAGACGAGTTGATACGTACCTGTCTGGTCTTTGTGCGTGCCCGTGGAAGAGCGTGGTAGCTTCCAACACCCCCGTTTGGAGCTATAGGAATACATTGGGAGAAGCCAAATGCTAACAACATCTTTGGTCGTTGTTCGTGACAGAGACAGGTACGCATCAACTCGTCTAAGCTCAGGTAAGAACATTACGTGGAGAAGCTGGCCACAGGTGGTCGAAATGGGCAGGCAGACTTGACTTGAGTATAGTTCTTACCAGACATTTAGTCTTTCAAAGAAAAGGGAACTCAAAGCAAAGTTTAAACTAGTTTCCCCCCTGCCACATGGTTCAGCCTGCGCTTTTAAAATGGCCGACAAAGACCACGCCTTCCCTTAGTTCCAACCATGTAGCACAGGTGAGCTTGTATACTGAGTAAATTTGAAAGAAAAACATTTTAAACCAACAATGTGGTGGCCTGTTCCTTTAAGAGGAGGCATTATTGATCTAAAACCACTGTAGCTTTGCAATGACACGGTTAAGAGATTAAGAGTTAAGAAAAGCATCGCCTGGTTAGGTAGGAGGTCCTTTTTGGGAAAAGGTGGGGCTTTCTGGGAGTTGCCACCGTGGTACTACAATATAGCCTCTGGGGTAGAGTCAAAGATTACTCAAAGATACGTGAGTGCCTTGAAATATGACTGCAGGTGTGTTTTTGACGAGAAAACAGTATTGTATTGTGGCAAAGAGCGCAGAAAAGTCACTTAGTATCTCCCCTTCAAAGATGATAGATGTGCAACAAAACAAACATGATGCAATGTAGATTTCAGATACAGTGCTTTGACATGACTAACCAAGAGTCTTACCGAAACACACGCGCAATTCTGTCACTTCCTGAATGCCGAATCCAACAGTCTATTCTTGTTCACGTCCTTTTATTTTGTTTTTAGATTTTGAGCCCGGCTGAATATTTCATGACAAGAAACACCACAAACACACTTTCCCTGCAGTTGCGTCACTTGTTGTCTTGACTTTAAGCTCAAAAACCAAAACCGACTTTGGGCGATGAGCAGAGACATCTCTACTCTCGCTATTTTTCCCATGCAATTTTTAGAGACAGCCACTTCGGCCGAGGCCAATTTGGGAGGGGATTAAAGTGGCCTGAGCACCTCTCCAAAAGCAGATTGCAAAGTCTGCGCTGAGTCATGGAGAGGTTGGACGGGGAGTGGGCGGATGTGCGCTGGATGACTCTACACATGGAGGAGAGGGGGGAGGAGGAGGAGGAGGAGGAGGAGGAGGAGGAGGAGGAGGAGGAGGAGGGAGCTGCTGTGGTCATTCAGGCTGTCAGGTCACCTTTTCTCAAAGCACTTTTTGGAACTAATATGTTACATATGTAGACTGGTCCAAAATAAACCAGAATTGATTTTCAAAAAAGCTTCACGAATGGCTAATTTAGAGGATAAACTTTCTTCAAAGTGTAAGATGTTTATAGAAGGATATAAAAGCTACATCTAACGCGGACAAAGAGCAGAGAACACATCACTGTGCTAAAGTCTCTCCACTGGCTTCCTGTTGTGTTTAGAATCAAATTTAAAATCCTGCTCCTCACATTTAAAGCCACAAAGGCTTTTGCTTCACTCTATCTCCAAGACACTATCATTCCATATCAACCAACCTGAGGGACTAGTGATTCCTCGAGTCTCCAAAATCACTGTAGGAGGCAGAGCCTTCAGCTCCAAGCTCCGGTTTTATGGAATAAACTCCCAGCCCACGTTAAAGAAGCAGACACAGTCCCTACATTTCAGACTAGGCTCAAAACGTACCTCTGAGAACTAGCTTATGATCAGGTCAGTGAGGTAAAGCTCTAACCCACAGCCTGAAGTAAAGCAGCCTCAGGAGGAACACTGCTGTGGGAAGTACGGACCACTGAGCGCCTTCCTCTTCTTCTTACTGCAGACTTTGTCTTATTATGATACAATTCTTTTATCTGTAGTCCGTTCATTACTATTCACATGGTGTCTCCTGTCCCACCCCCCCTCGGGAGTGCCTGTTTGATCTATGGATGACCTCGACTGAACGGAGGACACCTGCATACAGGGATTGGACACCAAGGACTGGACGGTCTGCGATCTTGGCCCGTCTGCTGAGGGACTACCATCGACCCTGGGTCTCTATAGCCTGTCCGTCCATGGGAGTGGATCTCTCCTTCTGTGGTTCTCCCCAAAGTTTCTCGTTTTTGCCCTGGGTTTTTGAGTTTTTCCTCGCCGTGCTGGAGAGTCTAAGGACAGGGGACGCCCGTGCCACTCGTCGTCATCTGCTGCCGACACTTATTCAGACATTATGTTTGCCTGGATATTTCATTCGCCTGAACTTTAAATCAAAATCAAATCAAATCAAATTTATTTATATAGCACATTTAAAACAACTGCTGTTGACCAAAGTGCTTCACAAAAGGCCTACAGTACAGAAACAAATAGAAATATAATAATAAAAAACAAAACACAATATACAAAACAGCAAAGCACTAACAGCTTAGATTTGGCCAGATATGTGCTAGACAGTGTTAAAAGCTTTTGCATAAAAGTGTGTCTTAAGCAAAGATTTAAATTGGTCAAGTGTCTGAGCAGCTCTGATGTGGAGAGGCAGGTTGTTCCACAGTTTTGGAGCTGCAACAGAGAAAGCCCTGTCCCCTTTAGTCACATATTTGGAGCGAGGGACCTCTAAAAGCAGCAGATCAGCAGATCTCAGAGCCCGAGCAGGGGCGTGACGTACCAGAAGCTCAGACAAATACAGAGGAGCAGCATTTAAAGACAACAAGTACAAGCTTAAACCTTATCCTATAATACACAGGGAGCCAGTGTAGAGCAGCTAACACAGGGGTGATGTGCTGTCTCTTTCTGGTCCCTGTAAGGAGACGAGCGGCTGCATTTTGTAACCCCTGAAGGCGACGAATTGAACGCTGACCAAGACCAGTGTACACAGAATTACAATAATCAAGTTGCGAAGTTATAAAAGCATGAATGGCTTTCTCAAAGTCACAGGCAGGTAGATAGTTTTTTACCTTGCTTAGGGTTTTAAGATGGAAAAAGCTTGATTTGACAACATGATTTATATGTTTCTCAAATTTAAATTCATTGTCTACAAACACACTGAGATTCCTTGCAAAAGGGTGACGGAAGGAAGTGAGTGGGCCAATGGCGCTGTCACAGTTGTCAAGAACATTAGAAGAATTTCCAAATATTACAATTTCTGTCTTATCTTTGTTTAGACTTAAAAAGTTGGCCTCCATCCATATTTTAACTTCTTGAATACAATCCAACAAAGGATTCAATGATCCCTTAGAGCTAGACTTTACATTGTCATATTTACTGTTCTGTTTTATTGCCTTAATGTGCTGCCCTGTGAGGCAACTCCTGTTGTGATATTGGGCTATACAAAACCATTGATTGATTGATTGATTGATTGATTGATTGATTGATTGATTGATTGATTGATTGATTGATTGATTGATTGATTGATTGATTGATGGATTGATTGATCTAGCATATTGGATCACATTAATGGGGTTATGTAGAGAAGTTACCTTCGAGAGAGAGAGGGATGTCTCCAGTGCTTTGCGTGGTCCTCAGTACCGGCACTTCAGTTTTTAGTATTAGCCGGTGGTTTCAACAACATCAGCGCCTCGATGTCATGTAATCTTAAAATTCGTCTTAATTTGTGCGAGACACTCACCTTCAATGTTTAAGCTACAGAACCATTGGGAACCGCAGAATGCTTTTTCAGTGTCATCCAGCGATAACTAGGTTTCAGTCTTCCTACTGGTGCTTGAGTTAGCATCTACTCTATCACATACCTGAAGGACAATCAATAAATATTCCCTGGAAATGTCAGCGACCATTCCAAGTCATCCGCGCTCTACTGACATGCAACATCTGAATAAAACAGTGTCCTCCTTCGGCGTGGCAAACAGGTGCATTAGTTGACATTTCCCCATCCATTGAATCCAATCAACGGTTCTATGTGACCTGCAGGCGAGCGTCTCTGCAGGAGAGGCACAGCACTACTGGGACCAGCACAAAGGAGGCACGGATCGATCTGCAAAGGCCTAAAAATAAAGTCAAGAGCAGACCATGACAGAGCGCAGGGAGAAAGGCCTGTGTCTGCTAATCAATCGCGACCTCCAATTGTATGCTCCTCCGGCCGATACATCAAGCCTTCGCCACCACAATCTAATCATCTCCACGGGGTCCGGAAACACAGGCGGCACGAGAAAGGAAAGATAAAAAATGGTTATCTTTGGACTCAAGAGATTGAAAAATACATTCTATGTGGTTAGAATGTTGGTGCTCGATTCAAGCGACTTGTCAGGAGTGACCTTTTGTCATCTTGAAGTCTCTTTCTTAAAGGAACAGGCCACCGTTTTTCCATGCTGAGATATGTTCTTACCTGAGCTTAGACGAGTTGATATGTACCTGTCTGGTCTTTGTGCGTGCCCGTGGAAGAGCGTGGTAGCTTCAAACTTCACCCTGTTTGGAGCCGTAGGAATATACTGGGAGAGGCCACATGCTAAATTAAATAAATGCTAGCTTTGGTTGTCATGCGTGACTGAGTGCACGCACAAAGACCAGACAGGTACGCATCAACTCGTCTAAGCTCAGGTAAGAATTATCTCAGTGTGTGAAAACGGTGGCCTGTTTAAGTCTAGGCTTCCATGGTCTGACATAAAGACACTAGCAATGTTGTAAACGTCAATTACAATTAAAGTTAAGAGGTAAGAACCTAACACGTAACAACGGGCAGATCTCCATTTTGGGTTTAATATTAAAATACTCAGACACAGGACAGACACAGATACAACCAGAAAGTACTGCCTACACTGTGCTCTCTCCACAATGCTTTCAGCGGTTCTTATAGACTTCTCTGAAGGAGAAAAAGATCACAGAATGATGTCCTCTAATTGGACGATGTGGCTCTATGACGTCGTCTTGGCTTGTCCTTTCCAGACTGGTATAAACTGTATTTGTGTTTCCATTGCAATAAAAACAAAGCTGTTATCATCTGAATCTTATCCTTCAAGTCCCTGACTTATGTTTTCTTTGATCATGGAAAATTCTTATGTGTCAGCTTTTAAATTAAGGTAAAGCAGCAGTGTTGATTTAATGGACTATACTTCCAGTGCTTTTATAAAAGGATTAAGGATTAAGTTGAGTTGAACAAATCATTAGTTTAACTTTCAAGGTTAATTAGAAATGAGGATTAGAGAATCTGTATGTAAAGTGTCTGATCGATTGTAACAAGTAGACACATCCATCCATCCATCCATTTTCTTCTCCTTTTTTCGGGGTTGGGTCGCGGAGGCATCACTCTAAGCAGAGATGCCCAGACTTCCCGATCCGGGGGGACCCCGAGGCGACACCAGGCCACAGAGACATAGTCCCTCCGGCATGTCCTGGGTCTTCCACGAGACCACCTCCCAATAGGACATGCCCAGAACACCTCCCGAGGGAGACGACCAGGAGGCATCCGAAACAGATGCCCAAGCCACCTCAGCTGGATCCTTTCGACAAAATAGACCCAATGAAGCTTAAATCTCTCATTTGCATTTGGAAAAAGTGTTTACATTAGGTTTTATTATCAAGAAGAAAAAAAAAACACTACTACTGACCACTTGTGATCCAGACAAGACAACCCTGACAATGTTCCACGTCTCACGACAAGGTTGTCCAATATCTCCGTAAATGTCGTCTCTTGCCTGCAGTGTCAGTTTTTAGTGTTGAGGGTAATGCATGCAGTTGTCATTGGACAGTATATCACCGCAGGGCCACAGGGAGGTTTCTTAGCCCTGAACTTTACGGCACATTTGCAAATAGCGCTGACCTTTAGCGTAAAGTGTGATTTAATGGACACTTAAACAGTTTGAGGTGTTAATTACGCACGGCTCGTTATTTTTGCATGGACGCTTTACGAGCTCCCCAATAAATCTTTTACGTCGCCTTGTGTTTGGGCCAGTTTTAGGGTCGTAGACATCTCCTGTGAGGACGAAACCTGTGTGGAAAATATTTTAAATCGTAGAGAAAATGAATTGTCATTGTTTGGCTCTTTCATACAACACACTTTGAGAAAACGTGTGACTTAAAAACAGACCCCGAATAACCCAGTATTACAGAATCCATTACATCTACCATTGCATTTTTTGAAAATTCACTGAAAAATATATTCCAGTTTTTCTCAATCCCTACTTTCTCTCCCCTCCGCCTCCGTATCATGTCACAGCGGGAGGCCTGTTCGCTCAAGGCATCGACTCGCACTCCTCTCTGGTGAATATTTCATCGTTCCTTTCAACTTATCATTTTCATGTGGCGTCACGTAGTGGTTTTAAACATGTTCTTTTCCCCCTTGTGCAACACCTTCTTTTTTCAAATCAGGAGACAATTTGCTGGCACATTTGGCTCGAGTCATGCAGTGGCTGAATGGCCAATTCATTGGGCATTACTATGGTTTGTTGTGGTTTGGATTATTACCAGACCTGATATAGCACTGCACAATCCGCAGTGATGTGTGACCAAAGAAAGACTTTATCTGACGGCCTGAAAATACAAAATGACCAAGTTATTCAACCAAAGCATTTTTCTTTCTTGGCAAATTCCAAGATGAAAATTCCAGGTTCAGGCTAAGTTCTGAAAAAGTGGTCCATTATCAAACATGATCAATCGCCTCAGAGTCCAGACAACACTCACATACAGCTTTTGAGATAACGTGCCTGGAAAAACCTGATCATTCCTTTGATTCAGGGAGTCAGCTGATTTCATTGAGCATATGTTCATTGCGTTTCTTTCTCTGAGAGAACCCTGTTGTCCACTCTTACTCTGTCCAGATCATTGCTGCTGCTTTTGACAATGGTCCATATTTTGGTTCAGGCCATATACAGCCTATTAGATAATTATTCACACCATTGTGTTTGGCATCATTTTAAAGAAGACGTTCTTGTGTTTCATTTAAAGGAATGGGTCACAGTTTTTACACACTGAGATATGTTCTTACCTGAGCTTAGATGAGTTGATACGTACCTGTCTGGTTTTTGTGCGTGCGCTCAGTCACACAAAAAGACCAAAGATATTGTTAGCATTTGGCTTCTCCCAATGTATTCCTACAGCTCCAAACGGGGATGAAGTTGGAAGCTACCAAGCTCTTCCACGGGCACAAAGACCAGACAGGTACGTATCAACTCGTCTAAGCTCAGGTAAGAATATATCTCAGTATGGAAAAGCGGTGGCCTGTTCCTTTAAGCCCAACTTTACTACTTACTACTTACTTTACTCGTGAAAATCAAACTCATGAGCACATTTTTTCACCATTTTCACCTAAATACTTTTACTACTCTGAGACTTCCACTCTTATACGTTACATAATATAGGATTTCAAGCTGGACAGAATGGCACATTCCAACTTGGAATGAGATGAAAGGACTTCCTTGGGAGATACTCAAATGTGGTGGACATTCTTTGACTTTGTAGCTCACATTGAGGCCCTATGCTGAAGGAATACTGACAGAGCACAATTCATACACAAGGCAATTCAAAGTGCTTCACAGTTGCATAAATACAAGAAAGCAAACACAATCAATAAAAACATCAACATAGAATGAATCAATTACAGTAAAAGGCAAGAGTGCAGATAAAATACTTTCAGTCATATGCATCGGTAAAAAGAACTGTTTTCAGCCTGGATTTGAATATTGTCAGAGTTGAGGCCTGTCTCACAGCTGCATGAAACTGAAACGCAGCCTCACCGTGTTTAGTATTGACTCTGGAAACCACCAGGAGACCCCTCCCTGAAGTTCTCAGGGCCCGAGATGGTTCATGTCAGAGATGGACTTTGGTGCTAAACCATAAAAAGACTTGTACACGAGCATAGCTGTTTTAAAGTCTATTCTCTGAGTGACAGGAAGCCAGTGCAGAGACCGGAGCACTGGACAAATATGGTCGTATTTCCTGGTTCTTGTCAGGACTCAAGCAGCAGCGTTTTGGATGTTCTTTAATTATTATTATATTATTAATTATGTCAAATTCAATAGTGCAAATGAAGTTATCTCATGGGCTGGACATGGCCTAATCCAATATATAGACCATCGTCCAATATGACTTTTTCGACATGGGGTTGGTGCACTTCATGAGCTGAAAACTATGATACAGCTGTAACTCTGAAAAGTCTGTGTTTTCAATCAGAACAGGAGCCTTTACCTCTTCTGTTGAATCTACATTTGTCCCGTCTTTCTCTTTAGCTTTCTTAAATGTAAATCTTAGTCACTGCATTCCCTGGTCAAAAGCCACAACTGTTTGGCGATTCATATTTACTGCATCCATTGTTGCCGGCAGATACACAGAAATCCCATTATTCCGTCCCATCTTTCTCATCTCCGCCGCGGCCGCTTCATTGCCCACAGTGACAGTGATTCGAGCTGTCAAACGCAACAACTGGCCTTTCCCAAATTTCTACTGATTTCCATTTAGCACGACTCTTGTTTGCATTTGCCCAATTTCCTTTCCCCCGGGGGGGCAGCTTTCCAGCCAGACTGATAATAATTTGTTTTTCCGTGAAATGTAAAGTGGGAAATAAATATGCTAACGTACCTAATAACGGCTAACGGAAAAGGACGGGAATGCATCTATAGGATCCTGGTTAAGGTAATGTATGTTTATTCAGAACTGTTTTATTCATGAAGAGCGTTCTCCAAGGAAAGAGGCTGGATCTGCTTTGGGCCATGCATTAATTCACTCTGATGCGCAGGCCAGTACATGTATAGCCTATATATTTGAATGCTACTATATTCCCCCGGCACAGTATATGGTGGAAAACTTTTCATTGCTTGACGTGGATCTTTTTATACGCTGCTTTCTGTAGGTAGGTGCAGAATTATCTGTAAAAGCAAGAAAATAAATGCATCTCCTTGGCAACAGGGTAACATGGGGGTCATGTGGCTTCTACTGTATGTGCTTCACTTTCTGAAATGCTGTATGTCACAATGTTTTTTGTAATGTTTAGTTGCACACCCATCTCACACCCTCCTCAGTCCTGCCTTTAGTTAAAGACTGCAGCGTCTCGATCCCTGCCAGATGAAACTGCCGGGACAGGCTCGTCAAAGCTACTGTCATGTCCCCTGTCCATCATGGAGTTAAGTGGGAGAGCTCTCCTCTTCAGGGGCACCTGGGCCCAGTGCTCTGGCCTATTTAAAGAGGGGGTATTCTGCTTTTTTCAATCACATAGCACCAGTCTATATCACACTACAATGATGATGAAACCTTCTGTTGGTCTGTAAATGCAGTAAATTAGAATAACTGCCTTGTATAAAATGTCTCTCTCAAAATGGCTGTAGTGAATGTCTTGAAATCGGCCTCTGTCTCTTTAAGAACCTCTGAGCCTTTCCGACACGCCCCCTCCACACGCTGTCTGTGGCATCAGTGGGGAGGGGGTTCTGCTGAGGAGCAGTGGTCGGTTACTCGGCTGGTGACGAAAGCTCGGAGGCGTCTCCAGGAGGTGGGGGCGTTCCTAGGAGGACTCAGGCAAACCTATCCCTAAAATGGCCGCCATCAGAGTTTTTACAGATTACTCAGAAATACGTGAATGTGCCAAGGCAACACTTCAGCCATGTTTTTAATGAGGGAATGACATAATAACATGATGTAAAGCTTGAAAAAGTCCATTTTGCAAAATACCCCCCCTTTAAGAGAGTTTTCACAAAGGCTCTGGTTCACCAAAGGAGGCTCTCGACCCCACCGAGAGCAGGGGTGTTGACTCAGTGTTAATCCAACTATAGCACTTTGGGCCGCTCCAGAAGAGCGAGAAGAACTGCTCTGAGAGGGACCATGGATGTGGATGTGGTGCACAGTTGGCCACAGTTATTCCTCTTTTTTGAGTGAAGAAAGGATATATTTTACTCTTACGAGGTAAAATGGATCAGCTTTAGCAAAGTACGTCTCTCCTCTGCCCCGCGCTCTGCTGCAGAAGAGCCTTTGTCTCCATGTGCTGATTAAAGTGCATTTCTCCTCGGTCTCACCGTATTTAAGAACAAGAGAGATTCATGATCACAGTAACAACAGGAAACCGTGCACTTGCGATCGCCTCGCCACATTCACAGGTCTCTGTCCCGTTGTCATGGAAATAAGTTTGTCAACCAGCTGATTGTTGTCGCGTGGCTGATGGTGTGAACTTTGTAGCGAGAGCATGTGGATGAGACTGAACCAGCACTGATGTAAATACAGTTTGGTTTATTCGGTATTGGGACAGTGCCATGGGCTCGTTTGCCCCGCCTTCTGTGCAGGTAAACAAAGTACACAGAGTGACACTGACCCGCGAAGGAAAATAAGCAAAGTCAGGACAGCCTGGTTTAGCGGAGCTTCAATCTAATGTGACAACTTTGGTTTGAGGAGTGTGTGTGTGCCCCGGTGATGACGGCTCTCTGGAGCTGAGCAAAAGCACACAGGAGGGATCGGCTCGCAGCCAGAACTCGTGCAAGCCCCCGTGACTGTGCATGGAGAGAGTTCAGGGACAGAGGGCGGATCAGACTCGGATGCATTTAAACCTCTTAACTCCCACCTGAACGGATGCCATTTTTTCCAGTTTGGCTTTACCCTAATCAAACAGCTTTATAGGAAAAAAGCACCAAAACAGCCACAAAAAATGAGAAAAAACAAGTATGTAAACGCAACCAAAAAGTGACAAAAGCTCAACAAAAATGTGACAAAAATTCAACAAAAATGTGACAAAAATTCAACAAAAATGTGACAAAACTCCATCCATCCATTTTCTTCCCCTTTTTCCGGGGCCGGGTCGCGGGAGCAGCAGTCTCGGCAGAGATGCCCAAACTTCCCGATCCACACACACCTCCTCCAGCTGTTCTGGGGGGACCCCGAGGCGACACCAGGCCAGCTCGGAGACATAGTCCCACCAGCGTGTCCTGGGTCTTCCACGAGGCCTTGTCCCACTAGGACATGCCTGGAACACCTCCCGCGGGAGGCGACCAGGAGGCATCCAGAACAGATGCCCGAGCCACCTCAGCTGCTCCTTTCGACGTGAAGGAGCAGCGACTCTACTCCGAGCTCCTCTCGGGTAACTGAGCTCCTCACCCGATCTCGAAGGGTGCGCCCAGCCACCCTGCGAAGGAAACTCATTTCGGCCGCTTGTATTCGCGATCTTGTCCTTTCGGTCATGACCCAAATCTCATGACCATAGGTGAGGGTGGGAACGTAGATCGATCGGTAAATCGAGAGCTTTGCCCCCCGACTCAACAAACTCAACAAAAAAAATTTGAAACTCAACAAAAATGGTGACATAACACAGCAACAACGCAAGGAAAAAGATCAGTTTTGTGGGTCTTAGCTTTCAAATGAGGTGTTACACAGGCCTATATAATAGCCAAAGAGGACAGAATGTATTCGGTTTAGGCGGGTGGTAAGAGGTTAAGTTTGAGCCCACAGTCTACATAATGTTATTGGGGGATTTCAATTGTGTGTGTAAGGTGAGAGAGAGCCCCCTATGTTTGAACAGAACACAGTGCCAGACGGTACCGGCTTATTTTCACACCTGTATATATTCTTTATTGCTCTCCGTGTGGTTCCCATGTTGTTTTTAACCTTTTGAGCCATGAGTCACAACAGCTACAGTCATCATCCACCAGTAACAGTAATATTATGTTATTATGTATGAACAGAACAGAAACCACGTTGGCGTCGGTAAGTTCACGGTAGCAGAGCTAGCGCGGCCTTTTCTGGCAACGAGCCAGCCGTACTTCAACACTTTTGAATACCTTATTAAACCTTCCCCAGATTTTCTGACTCATTTCTTCCTCATGTCGTTTTGATGCACCATGTTTCTCCCTTCCACGGATCACGCACAAGTTCGAGGTGCTCCGCTGGGCGAGGGAAACAGAGATGTAGGAAGAAAAATTGTGGCGACCGTAACTGCGGCACTGACAGAAATACGACTGCTGTAAAAAGAGCCCGCGCCATAAATCAGCGAGTTTCCCCAAACACTGGGGACTGATAAATCACTGCTGAACCGCACAGGGCAAAGCTACACATGTGGGTTACGACCAGATCTGAGGCGACGGAGCTGCGGAAAACTGCAACCTGACAGAACGAGGGGATTGGTACGACTGCAATACAGAGGCTGCACTGCATGCGGCCCGGAATAGGGTAGTGATGGGATTTATGAGTCTTTACTTCAAGGATACGGTCATTTTCAAAGAACTGGCTGATTCTGATATGTTTTAAGCATTATGTCAAATCAAAAACACACCTGGACAGGATGTTTTGAGACATTGCATGTTTCTTAAAGTCCCTTCCTGGAACCGCCACCTTAATGTGGTGGAGGGGTTTGATCACCCGAATGATCCTGGGAGCTCTGTTGTCAGAGGCTTCATGCCCCTGGTAGGGTCTCCCATGGCAAACAGGTCCTTGGTGACGGGTCAGACAAAGAGCGGTTCAGAAGCCCCTCATGAGAGACCAACAGGCCCGGTTAATCGTGAGGCCGTCCTTCTGTGGACCCACCACCTGCAAGAGGAGCCAAAAGGGGCTGGTGCAATGTGATTTGGGCAACTCCAACAGCCCCCACGACCCGGAAACGGAAAAGTGGAAGAAGATGGATGGATGGATGGATGGATGGATGGATGGATGTTTCTTAAGGTTGACATATGATGCAAATCCCTCTTCTTCTTCTTCTTCTTCTTCTTCTTCTTCTTCTTCTTCTTCTTCTTCTTCTTCGTCAGCACTTTGCTCTGTACTTCCTGGATACATACAGTACGTGTCACTATTGAAACCTAAAAACTGTCCTCCACATTATTAAAGCCCCTGATCCAACGTTTTATCGGTTCTGCTCGAAGTGTGTTTATCAGGCCGTGCTGTATCTGCGCACCACGCCGTAAATCGAAACCGAAAGTTAGTGCCTCCTTCACCAGTTCAAGCGCCTGTATTTTATTGCTCCTATAATTCTTTCATTTCAAATTTACAAAACGTAAAATGTCAACGCTGAAGCACCAAAATAATGTTTATCAGTCCACTTCAAAACACAACCCTCAATGTGTGTCAAAACAAATGATAACTCGCAATTGACACTCATTTGGCTTCTGTTGTCGCGCCGTTGCTACGCCGTGACATACAGTTTATAGCATTTTCAAGCACTTCCTCTATTGGGCATTCATAAAACTCCAAGAGCCATTCACACGAGACGCACAAACACCCTTTTAGCTTCTTGCAAATATAAGCAAATGTCTTGTATCGTCTTTGTCTCTCGCCTTTATCAGATGGGGCAACAGCGATCACAGCAAAATGGTTTTCCCCACTAAAGATACTAACACGAAAGACTTTGCAGGGATACAGTGTTGAAGAAGGACTTACTTCTACTTCTTTGAAGGGTATTTCTTTTCTTTCGTTTGAATTAAATCTCTTTCTCTCTCTGCCTGAAACAAAAAGAGTCTATAAGTAAACTAAATGGGAGTTTTACTTCTGAAACCAGAGTGGGTTTTGAGGCGCATCTAGCCTGGCTATCGCCAGACAAAATATCACAAGTTATATTTAGGACCACCAATTCATTTTCTCGTAGGAGAGTGTGGTTTACGATCGTCCATAGCCGTTTATTGGGTGCTACGAATGTCACATGTGTCTCACTACTGACACCTACTGACGAAAAACAAATCCAGGAGAAGAGCTGAGGCAGCTTTAAGTTCTTGTTCACTACATGGGAGCCATATTCAATCAATGTGCCTAATTAAAATCAGTGTTGTTAACTTTGTTGCCAATTCTTCCTCCATTTAGTCACAATATGTCACAAAATCCAAACTTATTTCTCATTTTGTCCTTTTATTGCACGTGGAGCAGAATGTCATTACTATATTACCTATTGATGTGGTTGGCGTGACATTTAGATTTTTTCATCATATTTTTTCCTGGCTAATTACAGATAATGAAGGGCAAGACATACAGCTGTTATTATTATTCCACATTGCACAGATAAACTAATGAACAATTTAAAGCAAAGCTGTGTCACTGTAATCACAGCACATGCATGATAAACACGTCTGTCTTACTGAAGAGAAGTTTAATTATGAAGATGTCAAAGCCAAGACGCCCACAGTGACAGATTCACCCAGAGAAGAAGAACTTTTGCAGAATGACTCAAGGGACGAGAGAACCATAAAATGATCTGATTACACTGTAAACCAACCACAGGGGTGTTATGCACTTTCCAATCAAAAAAAGAGTTGGAGCGCCTTCAGCTTCTGTTAATTCAATCCACGGGGCCACTGAACTTTTTTTTCAATATGATTTTTTATTTCTTTCTACCAGACAGGCCTCCATGTTGAAACTTAATGTTTAACGTGTAATCTGAATAGTATTGTGTTCAAAGACAGAGTTTTCAAGTGGTAGTGGGTAGTGTTTTTGAAGACGATGTCATACGTTTTTAATGACGATAATGTAACGGAGACGGGATAAGAAACGTTCTTTGGCGAGGAAAACTTTTTTTTTATTACCAACGCTAATGTCACGAATATTGTCAAGACTTTAAGCATTTTTCTAGTAAATTAAATCACCAGAGAAAACTGAGGTGGTATAAAAAGACTACCTCTAAAATAAAATACAATGGGAAAAGTAGATCCAATAAAAATCCTTTATTGTATGAGGGACACCTCATACAATAAAGCATTTTTACTACAAGTCAGCTGTGCCTCGGATCTCCTTTTGTCTTCAGACCCAGCTTTTTTCAGCGTACGGATCCTGGAAGAGCACCTGACTGGCTACCTAACCCACAGCAGCGCTCACTTGCCCTCTCACTCACAATGGGAAAAGTAGTTCTTACACGTTAAATACCTGTTTGCTGCTTTGTAGCAGCTGTTCTCTTAATCTGATGTATTTGTCTGGCAGAAACCGTCCTCATTGTGCCTTTGTCTGCACAAACACGTGTGTGCTCGGAATCAGCCACAAATCTAAAAAAAAAAGAGTACGAAGATTCGGCTTAATATTTCATGAAATATCGAAGGTTTTCGTACCAAGACCAAGGCATTCAACTATTTCACAGAGCAGATCAGCAGAGATCCTTTTTCGCGCCCTTTTTCAGTAGTTTCTCCCTTAACTGGGCTTTACCTGACAACGAATCATCACAGGCGTCTGAGATTGATGTGATTCAACGCCAATGTCAGGAATATTGTCCAGACTTTGAGCATGGATCTTTATTTTTCTAGTAAATGAAATCACCAGAGAAAACTGAGGTGGTGTAAAAAGATTACCTCCAAAATAAAAGCTGTGTTATTTTGACTCACCCATCACCTCTCTGCGCTGTGGCGTGTACTGCTATCAGACCCAAAGCCCATCTCGCGTCGAAGGCATTAGTAAACACCTCGTATGTGCATCGTAGCCCGCAGCTGTCCACACTTCAGCTTTATCTCACTCGTCTTATCAAGAACATTCTCTGCTCCTACAGGCACTGACTGACACAAGTGATCAAACCATGAAAAAGCTTTTGCACGCACTGCGGCGGTGGAAAAAGTCTGTGTTTACTGAATGATTTTCTTCACCTAAAATATGCAAACCAAAAATATGAACCATGCAACAAAACGTGCAAATTAATTAACCAGAAACCATGATGACGGATCACAAATAAAACACGGCAAACACAGAGAAGGTGGAACTGGGCCCAAAAAATGCAAATGCAGCGTTAGTCATGGGCCGCAACAGACTAAGCCTTTTTTAATAATAATGTAGCACTAATTAATGACACATGATGGTGTTTTTGATCAGGTCATCAGTCTCCAAACGTTCTGTGCTTGATGTTGTGAGCGCTTTATGTCGCTCTGAGAGAGAGAAGAGCCCACCACCACAGCTCCTCACTTTCCAGCTGTGACATGATGCTTTTAAACGCTGATTATGTTTTGTTCGATCTGCAATGTCATGCGGTTGTGACATTTTTGGCACATGATCGGCTGAACAGAGAAAGTGTCAGTCATCGCGCTGTGACAGTCTCCAGCTGTTTCAGGAGCTCCCGCTCTCGCCCACTTTGTTGAAAGAGGTTTGTCATCTGCAGAAGTGCCGCCTCTCTTTGTCTATTGTTCTTTACTCCCTATAGTAAGAAATGTAGTTCTTACATGTGCAACGGAGGGAAGGCTAGGGGTCCCCTTCTAACCCGACCTGCTAGGTAAGTCTGGCTGAATGACACCGAGGCAGAGGTAGATAAAATATATGTATTTCTTTAAAAAGTAGAGCTTTTGATTAAAAAGGTCAGTTAAGAGCTGCACTGTTAAGAGACATTACAATTTTACCTGTATATAACTCAAAATATGGAGAAATAACCCCTAAAGTTGAGATGGGAGACCTACACCACAGCATAAACAGGGCCTACAGGTGAGTTCAGATAAAAAAAAAGTGAGCATAAGGAGCAACAGGGGCTTACTGTTGGATACATAAAAACATGGCAGTCAGGGCACAGATCGGAAATACATGACAGAGACAAGCCCCCATAAACAGGTTAAGTCACCTTAGCTTTGAAAATACATAGCTCCAGACCTCGGCTCGGGGCACATACGAGGGAAACACAAACAGCTACACCCCCAACAACACCTTAGCCGAGAACAATACAGCTTAGTGAGTTCAAAAATATGCCAACAAATATACACAATATACACAAGAGAACAAGTAACTTCTCTACTTACTAGCGCCGACCACCTGAACAGCCCCAAAAATGCAAACACTCACATGCACACCTTTATTGAATCCCATAATCACAGCGGTGGAACTGACAGTCACCAAAGGACGTTCACTAACACAGCGGTGGTAGGAATTTGCAACACTGATAACCACTCGGTTACACATGTGTAGTTATATACAGTGGGGAAAAAAAGTATTTGGCCGAAATCCAATAGAAAGTGTATGGGTAATTGAGCAAATATTTTTTTCTCCACTGTAAAAGATCATCTCGAGGGCCAACAAATAATACCTCACGGGCTGCATTTGGCCCCGGGCTGCGTGTCCAGAGGCACCAGCAGCTTCAAATACCTGTTTGCTGCTTTGTAGCAGCTGTTCTCTTTATCTGATATATTTGTCTGGCAGAAACCGTCCTCATTGTGCCTTTACACAAACCAGAGTGTGCTCTGAATCATCCACAAATCTCTTAACAGTACAATGGTTACGCTTAATATTTCATGAAATATCTAAGGTTTTCATACCTAGTCCAAGGAATTAAAACTATTGCACGCTTTTCGTCAGCAGAGATCCTTTTTCTTTCCCTCATTGCTTGAAAATGGTGGTCCGCGGTTGTTTTTCCCTTAACAGAGCTTAACCTGACAACTAATCATCACAGGCGTCTGAGATTGATGTCAGTGATTCAAAGAGCACAGAGACACAATACCATCCATGAGTTTTATTTATTTATTTTTTTACTTATTATGACACTGAAATACAATTTGCATAATAATTGTTCACACAGTGTAGCTCCATATAATCACACGTGTCCTCACTCCGGCCTCATGTCAGAGTGAGCAGAGTTACACAGGGACCGACTTTATCGCACAAAATGGGCAAATACTCCTTTCCAGGGCAACGATCCATACCAGGGCGGCAGCCTTCACTCCCAGCCTTACACAGCCTAAAGAGACTCAGGGCTTAATAACTGAACAGGGAGAGGACCAGCTAGTGGAGAGGAATGCTGAAGAGATCCACGGCCAAGCTCTGCTGTAACCGGGGTCTGGAGGGGACAGTTTTACAAGCCCACACTACCACACAGAGTCGTCTGGTGCGGGCGGACCACACATACTTTTATTGGCCAATCGGCACACAGGTGAGGCGCCCACACTCACAAAACCTTTCTTCCTCACATTCATGCCAGCATCCTCCCCTTCAGTGCGCCGCCTGCATCGCATCTCCGTCGATCTTAAACATTAGAGTAAAGAGTAAACGCGATGAAAGTGTTTCTCTTTGATTAGATATCCGCGTTTGAAAGCCGCCTCTTTTAACTCCCGAGTTCATGTTTTTATTCATGAAGTGTTTTAGGGCGTAATCAAATCTCCATCTCTAAAGAAATACGAGTTCTACAGCGAGCGGAGCATCTTTAATCTGCCATCGCAGCCTCTTCCCCCGGCGTCCCCCTTCCACGGCGTCAGCATATTCACGGGCCTAACTCAATCAGTTTGCTTTATGGCGACGAAAGCGCGGGCCGATCCGTGATAGCTCATCATTACGGCCCCTTGAATGATTTCACAGCCCATAGATTCATTTGGTCGGTGAACGCCAGTGAATAATGCCACAGTTTCACACCGGTGCCAATAAAAATCTTGCTGAGCGGCGGAGTTAGCGGCGCAGACGGAGCCGGAGCGCGCGGTTCGGGCTCCGAGTGAGCGAGCGAGCGCGGGCCCTGTGATGGTATTAGGGGTGCTAATGAGTGCTGTGACACATTGGGGTGTTCTCATTACGGACGGATAAAGAGGCCGCGGATGGGGCACAGGAAAATAGGCTGGGAATTACGCGCTTGGCCGCTGAACAGTTCGGAAACTCCGCGGTAGAATCAGAGGCTTTTGATTTTGTGACTTCTTTTTGCTTTAACCTCTTAACTCCCGCCTGAACCGAGAGCATTTTCTCCAGTTCAGCTTTACCCAAATCCTGTAGGCCAGTGTAACGCCTCATTTGAAAGACCTACAAAACTAATTTGATCGTTTTTCCTCACATCATCAGATTTTTTCACTTTTTTTGTCGGGCGGTCGTCTCATTTTTGTCAAATTTTCGCGACTTTTTTGTCACTTTTTCGTCAAATGTTTCGATTTTTTTTGTCAATTTTTTGTCCCTTTTTTGTCACTTTTTTCTACATTTTTCATCAAATTTTTCTCACTTTTTTGTCAATTTTTTGTAAATTTTTGTAAATTTTTTGTAAATTTTTTGTTCATTTTTTCTCAATTTTTTGTTCATTTTTTCTCAATTTTTCGTCAAATTTTTCTCACTTTTTTGTCAATTTTTTGTCATTTTTTTCTACATTTTTCGTCAAATTTTTCTCACTTTTTTGTCAATTTTTTGTCATTTTTTGTAAATTTTTTGTCAATTTTTCGTCAAATTTTTCTCACTTTTTTGTCAATTTTTTGTCATTTTTTTCTACATTTTTCGTCAAATTTTTCTCACTTTTTTGTAAATTTTTTGTCACTTTTTAGTCACTTTTTCGTTATTTTTTTCTAAATTTTTCGTCAAATTTTTCTCACTTTTTTGTCAAATTTTGGTCAATTTTTTTGTACATTTTTTGTCACTTTTTCGTCCATTTTCCCTTCACTTTTTTCACATTTTCATCCTTGTTTTCGTCTCAGTTTTGTTGCTATTTTCACACCTTTTTTCCAGAAGCCTTTGGATTGGGGTAAAGCTGGAGAAAATGTGCTCGGTTCAGGTGGGAGTTAAGGGGTTAACAGGACGAGCAAAGTCATCCTGCCAGTGCACAATGTCTCACTGTTTCGATATTACTGTAACAACATGCCCTAAATGAAGGCTGCTTCGCGGAGCTTTGCCTTCGCTCATAAACCAAACTCATGTCCACATGGCTGATCTGCATAACCTCCGACAGTCCTGTTAATGCAGCTGTTCATCTCTCCACACACCGTCTCTCTCTCGCTCTACACGAGGTGCAGAGCAGAGAGGTTTCTCCAGCTGAGAGAGAAATGAAGGGCGCACCCCCAGTGTAAAGTATAGTTACTGTATATCATGAGCCTAAAACATTTCGTTGGTTGGATGACATAAACACTAAAGCATTTACTCAGTACACGCAGTGCTCAAGTTGCATATTCACTTTATACTCTTTAAATAAAGTTTACTTGTGTGACTTTTTTTGTCATAAACGCTTGCACAATTTTATTATAAACCTTAAAGGAACAGGCCACCATTCTTCCATACTGAGATATGTTCTTGCCTGAGCTTAGACGAGTTGATTCGTACCTGTCTGGTCTTTGTGCGTGTGCTCAGTCACGCAAAACGACCAAAGATGTTGTTAGCATTTGGCCTCTCCCAGCATATTCCTATAGCTCCGAACAGAGGTGAAGTTGGAAGCTACCACGCTCTTCCACGGGCACAAAGACCAGACAGATACGTATCAACTTGTCTAAGCTAAGGTAAGAACATGTCTCAGTATGGAAAACCGGTGGCCTGTTCCTTTAATAAAATGTTGGCGTCTTCCTCACTTTGAACCGTCGCCGGTCATGATACGCCAGACAACTGAGGCCCCAACAAAGATGTTTACCTGCAGGGGAGAATAGCTCTCTATAGAAGGGAAGGACTAATCCAAGCTCAAACTCCTCCCTGTGGTCTATATCCGGCTGCGAGTATAGAAGATGACTCAAGAACCTGCATTGAAGATGGACAACACCTGTGCGACTGAGAGCCTACACAAACAACTGAGGCCCCTTGGCTACAATCCTGCGCGGTGTGTTTACGTGCATGAATCCCATGTGTGTTCATTAAAGGTGCATTATGCAACTTTTACGGGGGAAGAAAAAGTTATTATTAGCGCGATTGACCTTCCAGTGACCCAGCGGCTGTATGTATTAACATGGCGCCTTTACCTTCCATCCCGGTGGCCTTTATGGTGCTCCAAGATTTATTTTAGGGTTTCTGGTAGGTTTTTTCTTCTGATGGATCAGTGTCCATGGTTACATATATATTTGATCATGAACTTTACAGAAACCAGTGTTAATTTCGACAACATATTTTAATTTAGTCTTAGTCTTTTAGTCTTAGTCGACTGAAATTGCAAGTAAATTTAGTCGACTAAATTTAAAACAAATTTAGTCGACTTTGCATTGATAATATTCATTATAATCTTATTTAATGTTGTTCCTCTGCTTCATGGAGCTGCTCCACATGAACAAAGCTCAGAGCTGATCCTTTAGCAGAGGATTTACATGATCTGAGGCTCTTTCAGACGGTCAATAGAAGTTTGGATGATTTTAGTCTCTCCCTTTCATTCTTATTTAGTCTTATTTTAGTCGACTAAAATATCTGGACATTTTAGTCATAGTTTTAGTCTCATGAAAAACTTTTAATTTAGTTTTGGTCCAATTTTAGTCATCAAAAATATCACTTTGACTGAAATTAAGACTAAATATTTTAGTCGACGAAATTAACACTGACAGAAACCCCATAAAACTGAAATTAAATTGATCCTGTAGCACCCGAGAGGCCACCGGGATGGAAAGTAAAGGCGGTATATGCTCACAAATGCATCAAATACGCACTAATGCTTTAACAATACTTTAACAATACTTGGTTTTCAATACCGATCCTGTGAACTATACTCTTTCCAATACCTATACTAAAATATTTGTCGTCTAGAACCGGGAAACAGCATAATGTGTGGAAGATAAAACACATTCACAATATCAGGTTAATCTCAAATGTCAAGAAATGTGGAATAATTTGGGGAGAAATTGTGGCAAAATTAAGGGAAAATGTGCAAAAATGAAGGGAACATTTTGGGAAAACGAGAAAGAAATCGTTGGGCAAAAAAGTTAAAGATACTTATCGGTCTCTACTTTCGATGCTTCCATTTATCAATACCAGTAGTACCGATACCATACATTTTTTTCCATACCATACCATACTCCGATACTTTAACATGTGCTGTCACGACCGAATAAAGTCACTCCCTCTACATTCGTCTCCGGTGTTTGGCGGGTGAACAGTGTTCCTCAACCCCACCGAGCAGCTGATGCCCCACACGGTTTGCTGTTTGACTTTGGAATCCTCTCCGAATGTGATGTGGTTATTGTTGTTTGGTCAGGACGGTGCCAGATTGCAGATTCCCCATGTAGCCTATGGGCCGATTTTTAGCGACTCCCGATTTCCCAGCAGTCCTTTCGCGGACAGCGGGGGGGGGGGCCCGACAGCACTTCATTATCGGCATTTCTTTCAGCTCTGCCTCTCATGCTGTAACCAGGAAATCAATCACCAAAACCCGGGCATCCCACCAAAACTCCGCTCCAAGTCCCTGCGTCGCCATGGCTTTACCGGGTTAACGCCAAAAAACATCACATTTCATTTTCGACTCGGGATTTGTAAGCGTGCGGTGTGGTTTTGAACGGGGAAATATGACGGGAATAAATTTGAGCACGTCGACGGGTTTAATATCTAATATACGACGCGGGCAGATCATGAAACGGGGATGAAGAGAGAGATTGTTTTATGACCAGATATAAAAATGGAGGCGCATTGTGAGATGTAAAATGACTTCGGAAAATGGGACTTGGATTTCTACTCAATAAATCACAATCATTTTTGCTAAAGGGGATGTGTTTTTTTTTTTTTTTTACATATTATGGAAAATAAGAAGAAACACATAAGAAAGACATTTGAAAACTCTGTCTTTAGATCTTTCCTGGCCCAGTCCAAACATTTCAGCTTGTGTGTCTTGATCCATAGGGGTTGGGTTTCCACTTTCCTCACATTGGCGATGTCTTTCAGGACTGAACACCTTGTACTTCTGGACACTTTGGTGCAGTCGCACTATGGGGCGACTCGTTACATTCTCCCGCAACCCAAAGTCCCACATCAGCATTTCAGCTACAACGCCAACGTTAACTTACTTGGGAGACGGTCACGCAGGTGGGTCAAGAGGTTCGAAGTATTGCTGCATTTGGAGACACTTTTTCCTGCACACAAGGCACACAGGAAAACTGTCTCTATCAACTGTCCTTCGGCTTTCTTAAAATACCCAAAATATGTCCAGACTTCATGCTTGTTTTGGGTGTAGCTACAGAGGCGCCTGCGCGGCAACTTCAGCAGATGAGACGGCGGCTCATAAGGCTCACTTTGCCTAAACCGCGGGCACGGTAATCCACCGCGGTAAAATAGTTTTTCAAAAACAAGACGGTAATTATTATTGTCAACATTTTTACCGGGGTTTACCGCTACACCGGTAACCGTGACATCCCTAGTCTACACGTAGCCATAGCCAATCGTATCAGATGACGTATGACGTACCCACTGTAAACTTTTGAGCTAACTATTTAGAACACGGTCTAAAGCTTGATCAAAATATGGAGTCGCTGTTGTCATGTTGGATCCGTAAATAAACTACAAGCTTCCGTATGTCGAATAGCTCGTCAACATCTTGCCTCCTCGTTCTGTGATTGGTCCCAAATCCATGTGAAGACTTCGGCCATGGTCCCCAGGCTGTTGTGCAGTTCCAAATGATTGGAGTGCACACAGCAGCATGGGCATTCCCAGGCTATGGTTCTATCCCAATAAACATTGAGGTTTCAAGAGCACTGCATCCCTCTGTGCAGCTTTCCACATTTTTGTGACATTTCAGAGTTTTTCAAACGTCTATACCGACCCATTTTGTGTAAAAGAAAGATGCTGCATGATAATTCAGAGCGTGGACCTGCTTTGGCCACACTTTTTCTCTCATTACAAACACCACCATCACCTGGGACACATCAATCCAACAGCCTTTCAGTTTTGCCACAGACAGATTCATTCACAGGCTCCTTGAACACGTGTGCACGGCTCATGATTGAGGATTATGAAGTATGATTTTGATGAGAAAAAAACATTATATTTTGGTAACAATCTCTGTAAAAGTTGACTTTGCATGAGGAAAACATTCTAAATGGCTTGCAGGGAACCTCCCCGCAGTGAGGCCTGTGCCCGTTTTCACACTTTTGAGGCCCGTAAAACTTTCTCCACAAGCCACCGAGCGATGCAAAACATTCTGTCATCAAAAAGCGCTCGGCTTTTCGTACTCCGTGAACTGGCAAAGGAATGCTTTCGTTTGACGTCGGACTCTTTTTTTCTCTTTTTTTTTTGTATTCCCCCTGCTGCTATAAGCAATTTATATGGTACAAGCAAAAGCTCCAAACATAGTAAAGTTTGAGCTGTCAGGCGCTAATTGGTCTGAAAAGTTACATTATACACACAGGAGATAGAGAAGAAACACCAGCACGTGCTTCAAGTGGCTTCATTAAACATCACATTGTCCAAACAAAAATAACTGCAGTTCACTTTTACTCTCCATCTCCTCAGGTCGTATAGGCGAGTCATTAATTATTTAGAGATGCAACGATCCAGGTTTTCATTAGAGTATCTACCAATACCAGTGGTCCCCATTGTAAACGAGAAGTTGCTTATCATGGGGTAGAGTAGTAGATTTTTTTTATTTCCAGCGTCACCGATAATATAAATAAATACATGTAGACTGCCTTGTAGACTGCCTTGGATCAGTAAGTGAGTAAGGAAGTGCTTTGTTTGAAATTCCTCTGATCCTCTGAAACGGTGCAGCGCCTCCTGGGTTTGTCCCAGTTTCGGAGCGTGGTGTCCTGCACTGGTCAGCTCCTCCTTCCTCCTCCTCCGCTCCACAACAGTCTTTCACCATCTCCTGGGAAGAGCGTGGCAGACAAATGTAATCCGGCTGTGAACGAACATTAGTCAGAACAATAGTGATAGGGGTATAGAAGGCTTGTGTGGCTTAGCTGTGAGTCTTGCCCGGATACCTCGTCGTTTGTCCCTTTTTCGTTTCCTGTGGCTCCTCTTGTGACGCCTCCACTGTGCGGCAGGTGTGGGGGGGGGCTCTTGGTGCTTCTTCAGTGTTTCAGAAGAAGAAATGTGTAGGTCTCAAATGTCTTTAGCTCATAAGCTGCTGTTTGTTTACTAGAAAGCTGCTTTTTCGTAGCCAGTAAAGACTCTGCAGTAAAAAGTCCACTGAACCTCCACAAAAACACTGCAGAGATGTACAAAAGTATCCTGGTAAACAGTGTGGAACACAGAAACTCCAAATGCAGTTTACAGAAAAGGGCAGAAAACTTGCTGTACCAAGAGACGTTGCTGTTTTTTTTTTTTCCCAGTAGCTAAGTTTGTTCCATTCCTTTAGGTGTGGCCCTCATAGTTTCTGTCCCAGCCTTGATTAGTTGATTCTTGCATTAGCATGCTGCTGCTCACTGTGATCGGAAATACGTTTGCTAAGTGTAAAACTCACTCAGGGATGGAATTCTCCAGGTCAAAAGCTTCAAAATGAGGTACAGCATATTCACCTCGATGAAGTTGGTGAAAGCGGTGTTTTTATAATGATCCAAAACAGGTATCGGTTCAGTATCAGAATCAAATAATCAATCCTGTATTTTTTTCCAGGATCGGCTCTGATAATCTCATGATTTCCAAGCAAAAAAACTCTGTAGTAGCGAAGCTTAAATATCATCGACTGGACTTAGTTGATTGAGTTGAGGATGTTATGACAAGTAAATACCCAAGCTTGAGGTCTATTGGCTCGAGGTGCCAGAGTCTTCAATAGCAGGTGACGGTGGAGTGCATCAATGGCCTAAAAGTCACGAGGAGGAGACGGTTCCTCTTCCAGGACAGGGCAGCTTGCTGTGTAGGGCCTAGGCAGTCAAAAAAGAAAACCTTCCATTTAGAGAAAGGGGAAAAAAATCTATTTCTTTGTTCAAACCTGGGTAGTATAGCTCCCAGGGAGTCGATATATATATTTTTTTTTTAAAGTTTGCTTACTTCTCAGTCTGTTTGGACACTTTTTTTGTTCAGGTCTACAATAGCCCTTTAACAGTCAGCACACACTACACCACTTTTAGGCCTGATTTTGGTACAATTCTCAGTCGCGCCGAGTCTTCTTGAGTCGCGTCGTGTCGAAGACAGTCACAGAGAGTCGTGTCTCGTACTGTGTGGGGGGGTCACGACTGGACTCGCATTCGAATCATGTAGTGTGGGCAGCAGTCAGACGCAACTGGACGACAGTAGCAGGAAATCAAACATTTTTGATTTTTAAGCCCGATTTCGGAAGCACAGGAGAAACGTGGGTGATTCTATCGTCCCAAATGTGAACACACAGAAAGCAGCGGCCAATGACAGAGGGAAATAAAGTCAGAAAAACACTTTCATTTCTCTGTCAAAACAGCGGCACAAACAACTCATTTCATGGCCACAGCCCCACATTTATCTCCATTTGACAGAACTATAGCCAAGTGTAAGGCTACATAGTAGCAGTAGCCTAGCACTGTGGTGTTGTGACACTGTTGACACTGTTGACCAATCGGGGCACACACATGTTTTCCCACGCTCACAAACACAGAACTATCTTTGCTGATCTGGGGTCAGTTTCTGAAGCCGGAGGAGAAATGAAGCGGTCGAGAGGACACTCGTGTTATAAGACATCAGCTGTTTGTCAGAATGGTGCAGTGCAGGGGTAGGCAACGTCAGGCCCAGGGGCCAAATCCGGCCCTCCACCACAGAACCTCTGGCCCCCAAGATGAATTGGCTCACATGCCCCTGCCAAAGTCGGGGAAGAGGAGGAAGATGAGCCGCTTTTTGCTTTGGTGGTTATTGTGTGAAAACAGTATAATCTAAATACAAAATGTTACTGTTTACACACATTTTGGATTCAAAAATCGCAGCAAGTATGTTTGTTTAACCTCTTAACTCCCACCTGAACTGAGCACATTTTCCCCTGTTTGGCTTTACCCAAACGTAAAAGCTTCTTGAAAAAATTAAAAAGCATCAAAATGGCATCGAAACACAACAACAAAGTGACGAAAAAGGGACAAAAACACAACATAAGACTGACTAAAACATGCCAGAAAAGCAACAATAATACAATAAAAAATTGACTAAAGACCGATAAGAAAGTGACAAGAAAACAGGGCTTTTAAAAAACACCCCCCAAAAAAAAAAAAAAAAAAAACGCTTCAAAAATTTGACAAAAGGCGCTACACTGTTGCTCTGCAGTCGAGAAGCTTTAAGATTTGGGTCAAGCTGAACTGGAGGTAAAAAAAAAAAAAAAAAAAATCCAGGCAAAACATCCCATATAATTGAAAACATTGCCATTTGCAGAAAATTGTTCTTTGCTTTGGGCTTCAGTGGTTCGGCCGTCGGTGATTTGGCGATGATGAAAATCGGCCCTACACCACACAAACTTGCCTTCCCACTGGTGTAGTGTGTTCACTCTTACGATTCTCGTTATGTGTGAACCCCCAGACGTTCTATAATCGCACTGAATCCAGTCGTCTAGTCTGGACCCCCCAGTCTATATAAAATCGTTTAAGGCGAGACACGGCAGGTGAAAGTATTGATTTTTCACGCAGTGGTCGAAGTGGAGATTTTTATCTATTTTCCTCCCTTTACATCTTAGTTTTCATGTCAGATATAAAAATGACAAAACTCACCCGCATGATGTTTATTTTATGATGTTTTGTCTGCGAGGTGGGGGCGACCCGGAAGTAGCTGCTGCGCCGCGTAGAAAGGCCGTCTTTCCCGCGGGTTTTCATTCATAAATATTGACAGATTTTACATCCACGTGTCCTGCTAAAGGGCCCCGTGATGACGATTTCACCCAAATATGGTATTTTTCCTCCTACGAGACGCTGGAGTGGAAAAGTGGAAGAACGGGCCGAGCATGTGCACTCGCTACAAAACTTCAGGGCTGGTTTTCTCTGAATGAGAGAAGCCGCACTCGGGCAGAGCCTGAGCCCTTATAGAAGCTCCCACAGACTCCAAACTTTACAGTCTTGGACTTAATAATATTTTGAAGGTTTTTTCTGAGGGATTTTTTAATATCTAATTCCTAGCCTGATTTATTCAGCTTTGAAACCAAAAAAACAGGCGAAATTTGAGTTTTTACAGATTTTTTCACTGATGATTAGTTTATTGAAAAACTAAACAAAATATCCAAAATCCCCTCTGAAAAAATCTTAGTTACTAATATGTCAATAAAATAAAACCATAAGATTTAATCTGGCTCAATTCATTAATTTGATTTCGTTGCCCAAAATATAGGCAATTTTGGCCATTTTAATGCTCAAACTGCCTTATTTTTATGTGAAAACATAAAATGACAGAAAAAATGCAATACATTTTTTTCTCATATTTATATCTGTGATGTTCAGCAAAAGTTTCAAATTGATATCTGTAAATATACATTTTTTCCCTATTCACCTGCAGTGTCTCGCCTGAAGACTAGAAAAATCGTGTAGTGTGGGCTGACCTTAAGCTTTGGTGCTGACTTTGGTCCTACTATCTGACCGCGAGAGTGACGAAGCCCCTGGACATAGATCATTCCTGGACGACTGAGAGCCTTCACCAACACACCGTCGACAGCACAAAGCACTAAAACGACACTCCAAAGTGTACTCACGTGGGCTCGCTGGTGGGACGCTGCACCAGTGGGCCAGCGCCGACCCAGTCCGGCGACTCATCTCCTCTAACGAGCAACTGCACGGTGAAAAAAAACGCACAAGTGAATATGCAAATGCAGAATATTCATAAAGATATATTCGGGGACATGCCTGGAAACGTGTTCCTCGTAAAATCAGATCATTACGGCGCCACGGAGTCGTTCCCCCCCCCCCCCCAAAGTCGTTACAGCGTACGTTTGTCATATTAATAACGCGGCGTGATATATGGATTTGGATCTAACCGGCTCATTTACATTGCAGTGATTTAAGGCTCCGCTAACTTCGAGATGCAAAAAACAAACAAACAAATATGTCCTGGGGTTCCATCGGAGCAGAGGAGTACGCGACTAATACGTGCGGTTTGTAAAGGAAGACGAATGGATAGAGCTGTGGGGCGTTTGTCACGGGCCGACAAAACCTGCGTTAATTGTACAATATTAAGTTTGTTTTTGGGGGGGGGGGGGGGGGGGCGTGCGGAGAGGCGGCGCCCCGATCCGCGCCGCCGTTTTTCATAGTTAATGCGAGGTGAATCAAACGGCATCAAGTGCACGCGCCGAGAACAAATAACACGCCAGCGCAGACGGGAAAGTAATGGCTTATTGCTTTGAGGAAACATTTGTACTTTTTTTTTTTTTTGGTGCTGGATAACAACCGCTAGCGTGTAATACATTTGTCGGATTCATTGCTCGGCAACAGGGGGGTGAGGTTTGGTTTTGTGTGTTTGGGTGGGTTTGTTTTCAGACGTCAAGGTCTGAGCCTATGAACTAGGACAGAAAGCTGCAATATTCCATACCCATATTATTGTGATATTGTACTAAGCCATTTCAACACTGCACGCTGTCAATTTGAAATGTTTATATATGAGATTTGAATATGAGAAAAACGTCACAAAACAAACCTTGACATTCAAACTAAGACGTTACAGGTGCATTAAGCAACTTTTTATGTGGAAAAAAGGTTGATATTTGTGTGTATTTGACCTTGCATGGCGCCTTTACTTTCCATCACACTGTCTCTAAGATGCTCCAGGGTCCAGGGTTATTTTTTTATCTATGTATTTATTTAATTTAAGAGAAACGGGGAACAATACATATTCATGAACATTTAAAAAAAAGAAAAAAAGTAAATATGCCAGATTATAGCCCTAGGCTAATTTCCATCTGCAGACCCCCTGGCAGGTTGATGTCACAAAAACACAGAAACTATACACTATATACACAGACTGTGTACACAAAAGCAGCACAGACATTTACATACAGCACAGGGTAAAGACGTGTACAGAGACAACTGAACACAGACAGCGGAACAATGACAGTGGGAAAGAACCGGATTCATATGTATTGCACATCCTCCCATTACAGCCTCTTTGAATTGAACTTGAGAAACACATGACCGCTATTACACTGGTCCCTATTGCACCAGTCCCTACTGCAGAGTGCTGTATTCTGAATACTTTTAGAATACTGTCACATTGATTGTCATTTTATTTATATATATATATATATTAAGCTCGTGCATGACGGCACTTAGGACCCGAATGAACACCTTTCTGAGTGACTGTGCAGGATTTTAGGCAGTTGTGGTGAACAGGTCTGAGCTCATTCTACACATTAGGACATGGCTGGAACATGGACGAAAATACATAATTGTAATATTTTTAAACTCCGTATAGTCTCTTTAATGTAATTGTTAGTTCGTGGTTGTGAATGATTGATACTGGGATGTTTCCCTTGATATTTGGAAAATTTCAAAGGAAAGTGCAACCTTACCATAATACAGTTACTCAAAATGAGTATTCTAAATACATGTACTTAGTTACTCCCCAACACTGCTTGTAGTTCTATTTTTAGATGACTGGAAGGGGAGAGGGCTGTGCGAGCAAGATTGTCCTGTGTTTACTGTGTGTCTTTATTTTTGCTTCTCTGTATTATGTTTTATATATTGTTATATGTTTTGTTCCCCTTCAAACGAGATGTGTCACCTTGGGGTTTTCCAATAATAAATTGATTGGAAAAGGGTTCAATCTCAGTCAGATGGAGCTCAGTGATATTGCGACGCTTCTCAGTGGAAAGTGATCAGCCGTTCACAGATCGATCTTTGCAAAGGCAGTTTCCATTACTCGAAAACATGTCCGGGCTTTCCCTTTCGTAGTGTGGGAAAGGTTCTGGGCACATCAGGTTTTCTTCGATTTGATGGTAAAAAACAATGCCCCAAATTCTTCCCATCCACACACGCGATACATCCTTTAGCCATGGAGGGAATCTTTGAGCGAAGAGGCTGCCCAGCGTCGCCGTCACTGTCCCGGGCCGGCTCGACAGGCTGATTGATACAAAGTGGCGCGGTGCGACTGTTGGCCTCTCGGCTCGTGACAAATGGCGTTGCTAAGCGGCGGTGGCAGCGGGCGATCCTGCAGGACTCTACGTGTTGCATAGACGCGCATCATTTTTTATTAAGTCCAGGTGCGCCGTCACATCTCATCGCCCTCTGTCACTGCACCGGGCCACAATCCCCCGGCTCTGTCAGTGACGCCATGCCAAAGCACAGCGCTGTGTGCACGCCGCTCCTAATGACCGCCACTACTTCCATTTCAAAAGGAAAAAGTGTGAAGGCATTAAGGAGGCAATTTCATCTTCCCTCACTCCATTATCAGCAGCCCCATGTAATGCATTTGTGAGGACCACAGAACGATTACACATTATTTTTAGTTTGAAAGGAAGTCTCCAGAAAGGTCCTGGACCAGTAATAACAGTACAGGCACAGACATGAATTCAAAGTCAGATATGGCCCCATAGTCTGCCAACAACTACAATACCTCAGCACCAGCTCAACAACATAGAAATGAAAAAATTAATGTATATATATTTTTGACTGATCAATGATGGCGAGTCTCACAGGCTTTGACATTTGGAGCTGGATTGTATTTAAAGAGGGGTAGAATGCTTTTTGGTAATAACCTCAAACACATTATCACTGTCTTAAGAAGAGCCACTGGAGATCCCTCGATCACTAAAAGATGTGCTAGCGGATTCAAACCCAACTCCAGGTCTGTTTTTGATGAGAAAACAACTTTGAAACATGGAAAAGGGGACCTAACAGTTGGATCTGGACATAAGAACTATTTCTGGAGGACTTTGGATGTTGCCATAGATGCTCATGTACTTGCGTTACATACGTCTCTCACAGTGATGTTATGCTCAAGCCTGAGAAGGTTCATATGGCCTAAACATGTCAAGGTGCTTCCACACCAAATGCTTTTCGGGCGTCAAAAACGCACCTAAAGCCCGTAATTGGACGCTTGTGCTTACTGAAGTCAGACGCTTGTGTAGCCTGGTAGAGCTGTATCCCCACCTCCTCCTCTTTGTGTTTGTGTGTGCTGTGGGCGTGTCTTGGTGTGGCAGCACACCACTCTGTCTCTCTGTCTCTGGTTACACTTGTGCAGGTGTGCGGAAGGGGGAGGCACGGGCATGGCACGGGCGTGGCCCTCTGGAGAAGCAAAGTGGGTCCAAGCCAAAGATCCGACACACCGCAGCCCAGCAACACTTCGCGTCACAGCTGCCCGGTCTTGCCAGTCGGACCAACAGAACCGACCCAACTCCTCCATTAACTCTTCCCCTTCCTGACCGTTATGCACACCACACTTTTGGACAAATCCCCCGATTTATCCTACCTTTTTAACATTTTTAACCCTTTTGTAACAATAAAACTTTACCTTTTAAACCATACCTGGCTCCGCAATTTTGTCCACCCACTGGTTGTCAGACAGAACTCTTACACTTGTCACAGTCACTGAGCGTCAAGACGCTCTGGCCGCACGTCAGCTCAGAGTGTGTTCGTCCATCTTGGAAGTAGTTCTGAAAAATACCTGCTGTTTGGGACAAACTCCCTGTTTGCTACTACCATGTCTTATGGATCTTTAACTTTATTCCCATGGTCTACGTAAAATCTCCCTCGTATTTAAGCCTCTATCCAGCCCATACCATTGAAAATGGGACATATTCAATCGACACAATTTGTGCCAGTAGCACAGGGCTATAGGCCCAGTTAGCCCAGTTAGCATGTTACAATCGCCTACAGCTCATTGTTGATTAAAAGTCTGCAATAAAGCACAAATGCGTGAAGCTCGGCTCAGTGTGTGATCATTGTTAAACGGTTCTTTATGTAGATGGTGGTTTTATTGACTTTATTTGTGCATATTTCTCGTTTTCACGTGAGGAGTGGAGATTTAGTTTAGCATTAGCTTTCTCCGGTGCTAATGCTACAACAGGCGTCCTCGAGGCCCAAACACATTCCCAGCGCAGGTTCAGCCACTGAAATAAGTTTTCTTGTCACCGCTTTTAATCCTGGGTGTTTAGAAAAAGAAACACTGATGTGTGTCTTAGTAAAAGTCCCAGAGCTGCTGTAGCTCTGGTTCACAATGAAGCTAAACCTTCATGACTTGTTTACATCTGTGGGCCGGCGTAACATCTGATTGGTCGACGCTCACGAATTTCTCCAAAAAGTTTAACATTCGGCCTCCTGGACGTCCAGCGCGGCCGAAGCTAGAGTTGGGAAATGTTAAACTTTTGAAGTGAACATATCCGACATATGGGGCCTGAAAATAGAATTATACACCTTATTTCGAGTGCCTCATCATTGATATTTTACATTTTATAATTTCAGACGATGTCTCCTGTAAGCATTAAACGGAGACAATGAAATACAGGCGCTAGAGCTGGTGAAGATCTTGACTGGGGCTCCTCCTGTTGGCAGCAGTGGGAATAACCTTTTACAGTTTGAATTCACGGCATGGTTACCGACTTCAGCACGGCCTGGCCTAATAAATAAACACACTCACAGCACGGAACGGCTCAGAACTATAAGCATCATGGGCTTTAATAAAGTTTCAGCTTTGAACAATGATGCAGCTGTATCACAGGAAGGATAGAACGAAGCGCTGACACCGCAGAAGAAGAAACTGCTAAACTTGACTTTGCCCGACGATTGCTCTGAACTGCGTGGATGTGATGAAATACTCCGCATTGAGGCATCTTTCTTTTTCTCCACTGTTTGCATTTCACAGACTCACAAATTCTTATCCCGACAATATTTCAGAGCAACTACTGCATAAACCGGGGCAAAAGTCCATCCAGAAACTTCCCATCAGCGCGTGAAGAGAAGCCCCGAGGAGAGCGTGGCCTGTGAACAATTACACCGTGAGCCTCATTACTTCTCCACCAGGCTCCGTGCCATCACCCCCACTGTATTTTAACAGATTAGCTCGTACCTTCGGGTCGAATTAAACCAAATACACAATTCGCTATCGTGTTTTCCTAATTATGATTATTTGCCGATTACATTAGCGAGCTCCGACGGGGTGAACCCGAGGCGGCGAGGTGGCCGTGTCGGAGGAAAGCAATTAAAAAGCTATCAAGGGAAGCCGAAAAGACAACATTTGGTCGATCGCGGAGTTAACCACTGGCTTGAGTGGGATGTGGCCGTCGAAGCGCGGAGATGTCATTAGCCCCAGTGTTAGCGGCGGAGGGAGGCTTCGCTAATGGCGCCGGTAACCGCGGGACAGCGCGCCGGGACCGGCTCCAGCGGTAATTGTTCCCGGCTGGTTTGAGCTGACAGTATTTAAAGAGGAGATGTACAGTAACATGTCATGATGCTCCTTGTATTTGTAGATCTCTTTGACCAGTGAACGGAAATGTTCTGTTATGAGGCATCATTCAAAGCTGTCAGGAGCTTCTACAGGTTTCACATGAGATGGTATTTCATGTTCCGTGTGGGATATTTTAGATTGAGCACTTTTCAAACAGAGACTAACTGTTACTTTTAGGCTTCAGAGTTAGTTTCTGTTACATTGATTGATGGATTGATTGATTTTAGTTATTAGTTTTACATTATTTACATTATTCACAGTCCATTATAAGGTCTATAGTTTCCTGCGTCAATATATCGAACTCCAGAGTTTGTTATCATGCCCACTAATGGCCCACATATTGATATTTACCATTAGCCTGGTTCCACATCTGTATTTATTTATTACTTATACAGAGTTAGAGTTGAAAGACGTAGCTCAGTTGGTAGAGCATCAGTTTGAAGGTCTGAAGGTTTAATTCCCACTCGCACATGAGTGAATTACAGTGCCTTTAGAGATGCTGTTTCCTGTTAATGTGAGAGATTAATGTAATCTGACGACTGGTGGTGGTGGGAGCTTAGCTCCGGGTGTGGAGGGCTCGGTCGCTTCATTGTACATATAAGAGCTGCAGTTGTGAGACCCAGCGGCTCAGCTGGTAGAGCTCTTGGTGAGGTTGTGTTGTCTGTCATTTAAACGTTTGGAGTTCACATCTCCCTCACAGATGCACACACTCTCTCACAGAGTATGTTGTTTAACTGTATTAAAGATCATAATTCATTCATCATTTTGTATCATGTAGTGTCGTACGCAGTGAGTAGCAGTGAGTAGCAGGGCGTGCCAGCTGAGCGGGAGCAACACCTGGCTCATTTGGCCATGTCTGCACTGGGCGCTGATCCCGTGGGTGCTGCTGAGCTCGAGCGCTCGCCCCAGGCCGCCCAAAACTTTGGCCGCAAAGCAAATCTGCCCTGATTACAAAACGATTCAATAGATATTGTGTGAAGCTCTTTCACGTCCATACTGAAGTGCGACGCTAAAACATTCATATAGGGCAGTACTTGGTAGTTGTCATATTGTTCACGTAGCTCTGTGAGGAGAAAGTCCTAATAAGCAGGGGTCGTGAGTTTGAGTCAGATGAACTATAATGGTGTAGTCGTCCAACAAAAGCAAAAATATGTTGGTGCCATATTCTTGTCACAAGCACTGTCCTTCATGAAATCTTGGTCAGTGACTTCATTGTTAGATGGTTATCAGTGATATTTCTCATTCATTCTCATTTATTTGTTTCTGTTCTCTATCCAGAACAGTTTTCCTCTTTGTAAATGATTCAGTCTGAAGTCTTTTATGATCATACAACCTTGTTAAAATGAAAGAGAGCGAGACTGGAATTTGAACCCACCACCTTCAGGTGCGAGACTGGCTTTCAGCGTCTGCAGCATAATGACAGCACCCTCCTCTGTCACCAGAGGGTTCATTTGAGTTCAAATGAAGGTACTTATAATTAGAGTGATTAAAGCAGTATGAGGGCTGGTGGTGGGAGCTTAGCTCAGGGTGCAGAGGGCTCAGTCAGGAAATGAAAGGTCCTGGGTTCAAACCCCTGCTCGACACAGCCACTGGCTGGTCTGCACCAGGACCCACACAGTGCTGAAGGCCCTCACTCCCTCTGCGTCTGTGGGACTGCACCGGGACACATGCAGTGCACGAGGACCCCCTGTGACCCAGGGGCCTGACCAGCCACAGGTCAAAGACAAAATGAAAGTAGAGTTTTGTGGATGTTTTTCATTGTCTTAGTATCATCACAAAGATATAACAGACCCTCAGGCGGGACTCAAACCTATGGTCTAACAACAGGAATGATACTTCCTTTTTGACCTGTAACTGGACCACAGAATCACATACAAGTGTATCCTTATGGAAGGTCTTATTTTGCTCATTTTAATCATATTAACTCCATATACTCCTGCTCAGAGAACACAGTGGCTCAGTTGGTCGAGCACTCGGTTATGAGATCTGTGTCTCTGAGTTCAAATCTTACACATTAGTGACGTGACGACTGCTGGACTCAAACAAACCTACAGTCTAACAACAACAAAGACACTTCCTTTTTAACTTGTAACTTAACCACTGGACCACAGAAGCACATAGGCCACTGCCCGCCATGATGGAATCTTGAGCTATTTATATATTTGGACAAGACACCATTACTAACTCATAGGGAAATAACGGGACGGGAAGAGCAGCGCCTCCTGAGGATCCACTCAGAATGTCACATGACACTCACATGTATGAAGCCCATGGGTATTTCCTGAACACACAGGTGAACATCCCAACCAGCCTGCTCCACATGGACCACAGCAGTCCTGGCCGTTACACGCAGAGCCCAGCTCCACAGATGCTGGGATCGCAGAGCTCTTCCGTGGTGAATCGAAATACTTGGATAAAGGCGACGTGATTTACCTGGAGCAACCACAAGACAGGCCACAAACACACCCAGCCAGAGTAGGAAGTGCGAAGGGGAGAGGAAGAACAAGAGGAACGAGGAGTTTTTTTATTTCAAAAGGTGGTGCCACCTGCTGGTCACCTGCAGAATGATCCTCACGCTGCTACTGAAGGATGCATTTTATGTAGCCAGATTGACCAACGTAAACAGAGTCTTGAGAACAGATTTTGGTTAGCGGGTGCTGAGGGACAAGATTGCCCCCAAAAATACTTTTCTGTGCATATTTCCTGTTTATTAATATTGCCTGCAATGCTTAAACCCTCCACCAGGGTGTGCTGCAGCTAGGGATGCACCGATACCACTTTTTCTAAAACCGATACGAGTACGAGTACTTTGATTTAAGTACTCGCCGATACCGAATACCGATACGAGTACAAGGCATTTTCTTCAACATTCTTACTTTTTTCACAGCAGATTGGTTTGTAATTAGTAAATTTACTCAAGTAAAGTAGGCTAAACATTTAAGAGCAGTTATATTAGAATTGTGCTGATGCCATTTATTTTTTAGTTTTATTTTCATTCAATATAATTTACATTTTTTATTGCTCTGTCCATCATAGACAGAAAAGCCCATGTCCAAAAGCTCCCAAAGCCTGTGCTTTATTCATTTATGTATTTTTATTTAACAATAGTATTGAGATGTTACTTAAATGGTCTCTTTTCGTCTTTACTTCAGCTCCTGTAGATTTTCTCGTGTGTTTGTAGTAACTTAGCGAGTAGCTACAGCGTTTTCACTGTTCTGCTGCAGCTCATTTTCACTCAATATAAACATGCTGTATGTCTATATGTTTTTCAGATGAATAAACCCCTGGGCATAAAACAGCGTCAGAATGGCCAAAACTGCTAGCTGCGAGTTAGCAACGTTAGCCTGTGTGTTGTAAACACTGCAGACGCTGCAGCACTGACAACATTAGCTCTGGTTAAATCCAGCTCAGACTCTGGTTTAGAGAGCGCAGTCTGTAATAAAGTCAGCTCTATGTGGATTATTGTATTTCCACTAAAGAATTCTCCAGTTTGTTGCTTCTTCTCTCCTCATGAATGAGTACGAGTATGGGTACAAGCATGTGGTATCGGCCCGATACCCGACACTGGTATCGGTATCGGTGCATCCCTAGCTGCAGCACCCTCAGCACCCTGGGTTCCCACAGCCTTAAATGTAAACATCAAACATTATATAAATAACAGCATTCTCAGACCCACCTAGTTAAAGCTCCATGACCGGCCCGAGGGGACGGCTAAGCGCTAGCGACCTCGACCTCATCATTAGCCAAAGTGCAGATGCTCGCTAACGGCGGCTAACAGGTTTCCCCGGCGCGGTGACGGGCAGGAGCAGCTGTCGGTCGGCGGGAAAAAAACGCTTCCAGTGCACTCTCAGGCGACGGGAAGGCAACGCGGGCCGAGCGCTTGTTATCCGGCACTTGCAGCGCTCCAGCTATTAATAACCATTTGTCACCGGCACACACGAACCCTAATCGCCTCCAATATTTATAACTGACAATAAAAACAGTCGTTAGAAGGATGTGTCTCCACTGGGGGACATAATGATGAAGTGCAGACGGAGACGGCGGCAGGAACAATGTACGCTAAAAATACACATCTGCTCAATGCTAATCTGATGCTTCACCCATGCTGGAGAGCTCGTCAAACCTGGCATGCACTGAGCACCAGTCTTTGCATATATTTACCGATCCAAGAACTTTTTTTGATGTAAATATATATAAATGATGTGTAGTATCATGTTCCGTGCGGGTGTGCGTTTGATCTCTGGCATCGGTTCCCTCCTCAGCTAGCAGCGCGTCTGTTTGATGATTTCGGAGCCTAAAGAACTTCAGGAGAGCTTTGATGGGCTTGTGCGCACGTCTTACATGCCCATCCACGCTTCTTCTCAGCCATATCCCATCTCATTTTATTATCCAAAGTTTGAACCGCTAAAAAAGACAGGAAACAAGCCCGCAGCACATGTCATCCTCAAAGGACGGGACGACGCGCGGCCATTAAACTCGCCTGAACCGACTGGCGAAAAGAGAAAAACATTCCATTTGTGCAAACCAAGAGCAGGTTTTTGGTTGTTTTTTGAGATAAACTGAAGTGTCAGTTTGGCACAGCTTCATGGGAAGAACTGTAGCAAATGTGAAAGGACAGAAAGTAGAATCCAATCTCACAACATATTAGAGCGGCGAATTTCATATTCTCAATTGAGAGATTTTTATATATTAAATTAACCTCTTAACACCCGCCTAAACCGAATGCACGCTGTCCTCTTTGGCTATAAGCCTCATTTGAAAGCTAAGACCCACAAACTGATCTTTTTTCCTTACATTTTTGTCATTTTATTGTTGAGTTTTTGTCCAAAAAATTTCTTAGTCACTTGGTTGAATTTTTGTCACATCTTTGTTGCATTTTTGTTGAATTTTTTTCACATTTTTGTTGCATTTTTGTCACTTTTATGTCACATCTTTGTTGCATTTTTTTTTTTTTTCCACATTTTTGTTGAATTTTTGTCACATTTTTGTTGCATTTTTTTTCACATTTTTGTTGATTTTTTTGTCACATTTTTGTTGAATTTTTGTCACATTTTTGTTGAATTTTTGTCACTTTTTAATTGCTTTTTGTCACATTTTTGTCACATCTTTGTTGCATTTTTGTTGAATTTTTTTTCACATTTTTGTTGAATTTTTTTTACATTTTTGTTGAATTTTTGTCACTTTTTTGTTGCGTTTACATACTTGTTTTCTTCTATTTTTTTGTGGCTGTTTTGTTGCTTTTTTCCCAAGAAGCTTTTTGATTAGGGTAAAGCCAAACTGGAGAAAATGGGATCCGTTCAGGTGGGAGTTAAGAGGTTAAGGGACCCATGTAGCAGCACTAAGTAACTCCTGTCCCTAGAGGCCATAAGCAAAGTGGCATGTTGCGGTTTTTCACTCATTAATTGTCCATTAGAGTAAATACTACGCTAATAGAAAAGACAAAGGGAGAGAGGGATATTGTACATCCAATTATACAATGGAAATAATATTTTTCACTCAAACTTGGCTGTAAATACTATTTAAGTGGCGCTAGCCCGCAGTTAGCTTTGCCCATTAGCCTGTTAGCTTCTTCTTCGTGATTCCATTAGTGTGTATTGGTTGCAATTGTGGTTTTCTGGCCAGAGACACTAGGGGGAGATGAAAGACCCTCCAATCATCCCATTAACACTTGTATTACCCCCAGAGGGACTACGGAAAGGATTTATTACTTAGTATTGCTTTAAAACTCAAAACAACTAGAATAAGTTCACCTTTAGATCCAAGACTCCCCTGAAAAGGAAAGGTCATGATTTTTTAATTTATGCATTTCATTGTGTTATAACAATATCAAATGTACGCACTTCCACGTTCATTGCTTACCTGGGTGTCCTCAGTTATTTACCATGATTTAACCTGAGCTTCAGGTACAAATATAAAGACGCAGAGGCTTATGTTCAAGGAAGTTGATGACTAAAATGAAAAATGTTGTCATTTTATATTAACTTTACCTTATAGACGCAAAATCCACTCAATGACTTCTTCACTGAAGGTTCTTGAGTCATCTTCTGTACTCTGTAGTTGGAGACAGAAGATGACTCAAGAACCTTCAGTCTATTCTGTTCTATTTTTACTGCAGATATTCGTCAAAATCACAAAAAGGATATGCTCTAAAACTGATTCAGCTGCAGCTCAGACTGACACGTTACACTCTTTGACTCTAAAGAAACAAATGGTTATTATAAATGAAATAGTATATGGCTTTTATGTATGTGTTTTGGTAAATGAGATGGCAGGAGATGGCATTCCTGTATTAGTTTCACTGGAATACATCTCTCCATCCAGCTAAAGCAGGGGGGCCCAAACTTTTTGTCTCCGAGGGCCAAAATGAAAAAGTGCCTGTGAGTCGCGGGCCAAACACGGCGATGTCAAGCACGAAAAACACATATAACTGCAAATTATAAAGTTACTTTATTTTATTTACTTTCAATGTTTTCGATGGCCTACATTTGCATTTGTTTCTATCATGCAAATAACATGCTATATTAAAACAAATGGTTACTATGGCAAAAGCCTAGTTTTAGTAGAACAAAATCAACCATTGTAGCAATTTAGTGCAAAAAAACAACAACACCTGTATCTACAGCACCTACACTGACTTTACCTCATTCATTTGTTAACTCAAAGAAAATGCCACATTAGATCGTTTTGAAAGTGTCAGTTCAGCATCAAGTCAATTTTTAACATATACTGCTGTTGAGGTCAACAACCTTTGCAAAAAAAGTTGGAAAACTGTGAAAGTTGATGCTACAACGCTCTGTAATTGATAAACACCACGACACCACAACAGTGTTTCCTTAACTTTGTGAAAGGAGTGAAACAGCGCCCCCAATTTGACGCTGGTGGTCAAAAAGTGTACTGCATCCATATTTACCATTGAGAATGAATGGAAGAGAGTTAGTATTAACCACACTCAGCGCAAAAGTAGGTCACTCTCTGGCGGTCCAACAGAATTGTTTCGTCGGGCCAAATTTGGCCCGCGGGCTCCACTTTGGGCACTCCTGATCTAAAGGGTCGTCATTAAAATTTCCCTTCTCGAGAATGTCTATGCTGTCACACATAAACTCTGAATTCATTATATAACTGTTGATATGTCGATTCTTCTACACAACCCAAAGCTTCTCCTGCGTTTCCTAAATAAACGTATCGCCGATGGTCTGGTTTGGGTTTGATATTGCGCGGGTCCTCATAATGATGGAGTAGAAATGGGGCTCCCCCCGTAAGTGCAGATAACAGGACTGGTTTCCATGGTGAGCTGGGCTAATCATCCCTTTCTCATCTTTTCGAGTGACGCACTGTGAACTCTCATGAAACCTCAGCTGAAACACCAAACCCATTGAATTTCGCACCATGGAAAAAAAAGAAAATTGCAAGCATCCAGTCCCAATTTGCAGCTGGAAAACGAGACCGTAATTAGCCTTGTCTGATTTCCCACATGATCAAACTCACCGGGTGAATGTACAGGAAGGTAATTGAGCGCTGAATGACTTCTTGCATCAGTGCCACTCGATGTAATCATGTTATCTTCTCTCTTTGTGCAGATTTGCCCCACCAAAATGGCACCCGGCGGAAAATGAACAACTGAGCGATAACCACTCCAACACGCCGGCTCGTAATGCCTGTTTTTGTCGACATGCGGGTGGCAGGCGAGAGGGGTCGGGCTCACCAGACAAATTTGACTGTTGGAGCGATGGAACCTTGAAGAAGCTGTTCATATTCATCCAGCAATCGCCAGGACGGACCGAGACACTCACCCGGAGCCCTTTAAATACAGAGGCCTTAAACCACCAAGCTCCATTTGGAGGGTGAGTTCATTCACAGAAATTAAAAATAAACCTCGACTAAACCCCCGGCCCTCACTCGGAACCAACTTTAGTCAGTCCAGTCAGGGCGATGATGTACCTGGTGAGTCTGTGGAGTCTGTGGAGGCTGGTGAGTCTGTGGAGTCTGTCGAGTCTGTGGAGGCTGTGGAGTCTGTGGAGGCTGTGGAGTCTGTGGAGGCTGTGGAGTCTGTGGAGTCTGTGGAGTCTGTGGAGGCTGTGGAGTCTGTGGAGTCTGTGGAGTCTGTGGAGGCTGTGGAGGCTGTGGAGTCTGTGGAGTCTGTGGAGTCTGTGGAGGCTGTGGAGTCTGTGGAGTCTGTGGAGTCTGTGGAGTCTGTGGAGTGGAGTCTGTGGAGTCTGTGGAGTCTGTGGAGTCTGTGGAGTCGGTGGAGTCGGTGGAGTCGGTGGAGTCGGTGGAGTCGGTGGAGTCTGTGGAGTCTGTGGAGTCGGTGGAGGCTGTGGAGGCTGTGGAGTCGGTGGAGTCGGTGGAGTCGGTGGAGTCTGTGGGGTCTGTGGGGTCTGTGGAGTCTGTGGGGTCTGTGGGGTCTGTGGAGTCTGTGGAGGCTGTGGAGTCTGTGGAGTCTGTGGAGTCTGTGGAGTCGGTGGAGTCGGTGGAGTCTGTGGAGTCTGTGGAGTCTGTGGAGTCTGTGGAGTCTGTGGAGGCCGTGGAGTCCGTGGAGTCCGTGGAGTCCGTGGAGTCCGTGGAGTCCGTGGAGTCCGTGGAGTCCGTGGAGTCTGTGGAGTCGGTGGAGGTGGGCTTTGACATGAGCAGAAGTGTGTCTGTCAGATCTTGTTCCGTTGTCGCTCTGTATTCACGAAGAGTTGAATCATTTCCGATCTTAGCCTCTAAACACACAGCATGGCATGGCTGTTAGGTCCCATTGCAAGCGCTGGTAAGTTTATTTAACCAATAAGGACCTAATCGTTAGCAGCTAACACAGACTAATTGGAAAAGAAATGTATTACTTAAAGGGACTATACGAAGTTTAAAAATGTTCCAGCCATGTCCTAATGTGTAGAATGAGCTCAGACCTGTTCACCACAACTGCCTCTATAATCCTGCACTGTCACTCAGAAAGGTGTTACTTCGGGTCCGAAGTGCCGTCATGCACGAGCTTAATATAGAAGCTGCAGTTACACGTATGACCTTTACCAGCCTGTGTCACAAGTTTCTCAGTGTGCTGCAATGTATTGTGGCCACAGCTGCCCTGGGGTAGACTGATCATTTACCACATGGCTATATACAGATGGCATCTCTGGAACCTCCCATATATGGTCTAAACTTTGAATAATTACTCCATTTAACTACTTAAACAAATTGAATTATGAATATAGTTTTCTAGAAAATGAAGATACAAAGACATGGAGAGGAGTAAATGTAGAATGCTTCATGTTAGCATCATGCCACATGCTAATACTAGCTAGCACTAGCTACGACTGCCGTTTGTTTTGCTTCTACTGAACAATCTGTTTTGGTTTTGCTCATTAGCCTATTTGCTTCTTCTTCGTGATTCCATTAGTGTGTATTGGTTGCTCCGACCCGGTGGCAACAAAGTTGCAATTGTGGTTTTCTGGCCAGAGACACCAGGGGGAGACGAAAGACCCTCAATCATCTCATTAACACTTGTATTACCCCCAGAGGGACTACGGAGAGGATTTATTAAGGTAAACACGTTACTTAGTTCTGCTTTAAGACTCATCATCATTGGCTGAGAGCGCTGGAGCACAGGCGAGGCTCCTCCGGGCTACAAACCTGTCCTTTTTCTGCAGATTACAAAGACAGTCTGGCCTGACTGTGACTGACACAGGGATTGCTGTAAACTCTTGAGGGCAGGGACGAGAGCTGCAAGAAAGAACTCCAAACACCGGTGTCTTTCTCTCCTCTCTTTTCACACTGCATTGCTTTGCTCACTCATCCCGCGCTAAGTTGTATAGGCGATCACTGGAGAAACTGAAAACACTCTGCCTGGATTAAAGCCTTTAAACGTGTCGTGGCGCTCCTTGCTCTGCGCACAGTTGGAAATGTACATGGAATTGATCTCTACCAGTAACGCAGTAATGAATCCTTTCCCGCGGAACTCACCTTTGAACTAAATTGCCTTTAATGTAAACTTATTACCAAAGCTCTTCACACTTCTCCGACTTCCATTTTTCCCCGGCATTCTCAGCTCGCCTTGTAAGTTATTCATCGCAGAATTGCCGACTTCTGAACCGCGCCGGGTCCCGAAAGAAAAGCGAAATAAATGAGTTTTACTTTCGACTAACACAATCAAGCTCAGATGTGCACAATGTGATTACACCAGCTATAATTGAGTCGACACCTTTACCTTGAATTACTCTGACGGAACAGGGATTTATGCTCGATAATTGGATACAGACTTTGCGGCAGATGTCTCAATGTAAGCCAGCTGCATTGTTCGGTCGGGACAAAAGAGAATGCGAACAAGAGAAGAAAAGGGGGGGGGGAGGAGGAAACAATCTTTATTTTCCATCTTTCAAACTGGTAATAAAGTTTGACAATCTTGATTGGGACTGAACGGAGGAAGTTTCAGGCAGCGACAGATCCGCGGAGGGAAAAAAAAAAGAAACGGCGAAGGGGATTTAGCCGCTTCACAGGAAGGAGATGTGATCGACAGCCGTGTTCCCAGAGTCCAGGTGAAGAAGAGCGTAATGGAATCTTGATGCAAAAACGGGAAGGAACTATGGCAACGGTGAAGTCCCATGAACACATAAAACAGCATAGGTGCATTATGGAACTTTTTATGTGAAGAAAAGAACTCGATACTTGAGCGTAATTGACCTTTTTGTGTGTGGTTATTGTCTTAAATTTCGATCACAGTGGCCTCTACAAGGTTTTGTGGTGAGAGAGTCCTTCTGCAGAGAAAACCCACCAGAAACTCTACAGAACAGTTGATCCTGGAGCATCATAGAGGCCACTGTGATGGGAAAGTAAGGGTACATCCGAGGAAGGAAATAGGGAAATAGTTAGCATATAGGCTGTATGCTAACTATCATACCCACTTTAGCATTAGGGACCTCTGGTGGTCCCTCACTGGCGATTAGGAGCTATGTGTCTATAATCCGGCATGTTTACGTCTGTTTTTGTTGTTTCAATGCAGATGTTCATTAATGTGCATTGTCCCTATCAAATAAATGAATAAATAAATAAAACCACCAAACCCTCTAGTGATTCATGTGCAACCACGATTGATTGACAGGTAACTTTGTAAAAGTGACACATATAAATGTTACAGTCTCCACACCCCCGTCACATGTCACTGTTATAAAGAGTGGTCAGTAAATGGCCTGAGGAAGCTGTAGTCGTAGAAGGAAAATCTGAAACTGCTTTTTTTTATTATCATCGTCTGTTTTCTGTGTGTTATTGTGGTTCATGTTTGAGTTATTAAGTCAGTGGCAGTAGTAGGAGTGTTTTTTGTAGTCCAATACTATACGGGGGATCAATTTTTTTCTGAAACAGCTGTTGTTGATGTCACTTCCCGTGTTTTTTTTTTCTTGGGTAAGGACGGTCTGATTGAAGCTCTAGTTCCTCACTGCATAGGGATCTAACGGTTGACCTTACCACGTCATAAGGCTTAGGAGCTAGGATCAGGACATAGGAACCTAAAGGTGCCATGCTAACCACTGGGTCACTAAAATGTCAAATATGCACAAATAAAAAGTTTGTTTTTCACCTAAAAAAATTCCATTATGCATGGGGTCCAAGGTGCTTTCACACAACACACAGATCCCACGGCAGGTGCGGATGATTCCTGTGTATTGTCAGTCTGCGGGTGCGGGTGATGAGCTGGGGCTGCGGCAGGCCCGTTGATCAATGCACATCAGCTGTTTACAGCGGGTGACCGCGGCGGGAGGAGGACGGAGTCTGGGAGTAACAACATTCAAGAATCAGATCATCGAATTTGGAGCAACATAACCACCTCTACTACATCATGAAGACACAGTGAAACAGTCACTGCCTTGAAACAAGTGGAAAAGCTGGATGACAACACAGCAGTTTGAGTACTATTGCAACAACACATCAGTGGGGTAAAATGAACCTGTCTCACGTTCCCTATTAGTGGGTGAACAATCCAACGCTTGGTGAATTCTGCTTCACAGCGATAGGAAGAGCCGACATCGAAGGATCAAAAAGCCACGTCGCTCTGAACGCTTGGCCGCCACAAGCCAGTTTTCCCTGTGGTAACTTTTCTGACACCTCCTGCTTAAAACCCTGTTGTTTACTGTTGGCAATCTACATCTTGCCTAGGCCTAGGGACTACAGTTGAAAACTAGCTTTAGAGCTAAAACTGGCACATTTACAGTGATGCTAATTAGTGTCCCTGTTCAAATAAACTAATAAAAACAAAAATGCCTTTCCTGAGCCCAGGCATTCCAATGAGAGGAATTACACGCTTCAATAAACCTATGAAAACACGAAGGCACTGGATTACAAACATATTTTAAAGGGGATTTTACCATGACACTCACACCACACAATACTGTAGGGTATATATTGTTATAATGTCCAGGAGAGATGCAGGAGGGAGGAAAGCAAGATTAGTGTCAAGTGTCAGAGAAAGGTGGTAAAACTATTCCACTCGTCACCAAAGCACAAGCAAGAATCAGGAAACTATTTTAATTCTCATCTTAGTGCTTAGCAGCAACAGCACAATTTATTTATTTATTAAAGTAGTGACTGCTCCTGTAGTGAACACATACGAGCGTCAGATTACAAGCCTTTCAAGCGTCCAAATAGAAGCAACAGCGCGAGCCGTGCAGTTAGGTGTGTACTAGGCACCATTATAGATTTAGTGCTTTCTTGGATCGATGCGTTTAGAGAAATCCATTGCTAATGCGTGTAGCTTCTTACCACATTTGTCGCAAACCCCTAAATGATTTTTCTTTAGACAGTTTTGACCAAGTGTATGTCAAAGTAGATTTGATTTGATTGACCAAATAACACACTGACATACAATGTGAACAATAGACACGTCCGTTGTTTGGGAATTTGTAAGAAAATGGATGCATTATTGGAAACTTTCACAATATTTTGACTTGGGGAAAGTGATCAAACATGGCGATCAAATTTGTGGATTTGCAATTTGACTAATGTAACCGTAGCTTACAAAATGCCTTAAAGAGGGGGTATTATGCTTTTTTCAATCACATAGCACCAGTCTATAGCACACTACAATGATGACAACAAAACCTTCTGTTGGTCTGTAAATGCAGTAAATTAGAAAAACTGCCTTGTATAAAATTGCTCTCTCAAAATGGCTGTAGCGAATGTCTTGAAATATAGGCCTCTGTCTCTTTAAAGCAGTACTAAGTAACTCTTCCCCCTAGAGGCCATAAGCGCAACTGCAGGTGTAGTTGCAAGTTACGATTTTTTAACTTATTAATAGTCTTGGAGAGTAAATACTACGCTGACAGGAAAGGCGAAGGGACAGATGGTTACTGTGCATCCAATTATACAATGGAAATATTTTTTTTCACTCAAACTACTAAATACTGTTTAAAGTGACGCTAACCCGCAGTTAGCTTTGCCCGTTAGTATGTTAGCTTCTTCTTCGTGATTCCATTAGTGTGTATTGCTTTCTCCGGACCGGTGGCAGTCAAGTTGCAAACATGGTTTTCTGGCCAGAGACACCAGGGGGCGATGAAAGACCCTCCATTCATCCCATAAGCACTTGTATTACCCCCACAGGGACTACGGAAAGGATTTATTAAGGTAAACACGTTACTTAGTACTGCTTTAAGAACCTCTGACCCTTTCCGACACGCCCCCTCCACACTCTGTCTGTGGCATCAGCGGGGAGGGGGTTCTGCTGAGGAGCAGTGGTTGGTTACTCGGCTGGTGACGAAAGGTCGGAGGCGTCTCCAGGAGGTGGGGGCGTTCCTAGGAGGACTCAGGCAAACCTATCCCTAAAATGGCCGCCATCAGAGTTTTTACAGATTACTCAAAAATACGTGAATGTGCCAAGGCAACACTTCAGGCATGTTTTTAATGAGGGAATGACAGAATAACATGAGATAAAGCTTGAAAAAGTCCATTTTGCTTTAACAATCTTCCTCTGCCATCAGGGGTGTGACATTTAAATAGCTTCAAGCATCTTACACTTCCGAGACGCTGAAGATATATATTCAAACTCACATCATGGATAGGAACAAAGACAAAACGCAGAGAGGAGAACGGAAAAAAAAACCATAACAGAACTGTTTCCATATATAGTGGCACTAAAGCGGTCTCCTGCGAGGTGTGTGACTTCTAGTTGTACATCTTTTAAAAAAGACGACTTTCACTAAACTCTCGAGCAAATCGACTTTTCAAGGTCAGCTCTGTGTGATTTTAATTCCTTCATCTGCCGCGCTCAAAGTGACGCTCCCTCGAGAGACCGGGCCTGTAATAGAACGCTTTCATTCCTCATTTCTAGCTTCCTTTTGTACGCTTTTTATGTAGCATCAAAGTCAGATGTGGAGGGAAAAAAATGCTCATATTCAATCATCGATGGAATGCTTTACCAGCCGCATTATGAGATCCAGCACCCAAAACCCAAGGTACGGAGTTATGACAGTGCAGTATATTTGGCTACTTATTCTTTGAATTAGCCAATGTAGAATGTACTTTACTTTGCTGAGAACGTCTCACTTTTACTCCACAACATTTGAAAAATAAATATAATACAGTACGCGCAACAACGCAAGGGAGAATCTTACATCAGTTTTGTATGGAGCAAAAGAGTTCATTTTTTTTAGCTTTCTGTTAAAGGGATATTTCGGGATTTTTGACACAGGGCCTCATTTCCTAGTTATCCAGAGTGTTGCTGATTTCTGGAGATATATATTTTTTTGTAATTCATGCAGTTCTCATGTTTGAAGAGTTTCGTGGCGCTAGGCTAGTGCAAGGCTAGCGCATTCCTATGGTATCAGCTAGCCAGCATTAAAAACAGTGTGACCCGCTCCACAGAGCACCTGAGGCAAATCACTTATAACGCCAGACTAACAACATAAATGTTTGTGTCCATAGAATCATTTTTGGAATATAACTGACCTTGCATCACATGAATGATCGCATTTTGAGGGACTATTTTCTAGCAGATCACTCCGCCGCCGCGTAGCTTATACCAGTGGTTCCCAACATTTTTTTTTGTCTTTCGTGCCCCTTTGGCCTTTCAGTGATCAACCGTGTACCCCCTGCCTCAAGGGTGTTATAGTTTATTTTGAAAGGAATTACTTCAAAGTGGTATTTGTAAGAAAAAGGACAACGTTGCAGTCAAAATAAACCTAAAATTCTCCCAAAACACATTTTACTGAAAAATATAGCCTTTCCTATAAAAATTATGCTACATTTTCCCCTTTTTTCAATCTGAAACAGTTCCAAGTACCCCCTGTTAGGTCCTCGAGTACCCCCAGGTTGGGAAGCACTGCCTTATACAACCACAAAGCTGATGCTGCTCAAATATAAGTTATTTTAAATACAAAATGGTTAAAATTACTCTATCGACACAGACATTTATATGGTTAGTCTGGTGTTATAAGTGATTTGCCTCAGGTGCTCTGTGGAGCGGTTCAGACTGTTTTTAATGCAGGCTAGCTGATACCGTAGAAATGCGCTAGCCTAGCACTAGCCTAGCACCACGAAACCTTTCAAATATAAGAACTGCATGAATTACAAAAAAAATATCTCCAGAAATCAGCAACACTCTGGATAACTAGGAAATGAGTCCCCATGTCAAAAATCCTGAAATATCCCTTTAAGTGTTGAATCTAATTCTCCGTGAAGGGGATTTAAGTGACTTTGAATATGACACAGTCGTTGGCGCCAGACAGGCCTGAATTGGTCTGATAATTTTAGAAACTGCTGACACGCACGGACGTCCACACATCCAGATCTCCAGCACACAGAGAAGTGCACTGGCAGAGGAGAGAGAGCCAGGGTGCATCGCTTGTGGGGAGGCGGCTCGGCAGATTGGACAGCATCCGTCAGAATACTATTGTTGGGTCAGATGGAAAGGTGTCATATCCAGAGAATCCCAGTTTGATTGGCGTCGGATTCAATTCTCAGCTTCAACTGTAGGATGATGGAAACACACAAAACACACCAAAGCAACTTGCCTATAGTCTTCTGGAGATGGTTAAGTTAAAGTAGGAAAGCAGGCTAAGAGGATAGACAGATAAAAACTACAACTGACTGAAGACGGCGTTGTATTTTTTTGTGGAACAGCCTGATCAAATCTGTTTCATCATGGTAAGAGACAAAATTATTTAAAGCAACTGGGGAAATTTAGCATTTTGGTCCATAAGTTTACAATTCTATTAAAACCACACAGCGGAACGGTCCAGGTTTTACTGTATGATTACAATCGTTATGATAACAGGGAATTCGGAAGAGGATTTAGGCTATATCCACCACACGAAGACAAAACACTTATATTTTCATAACCTTTCTTTGTAAACACGAAGTCAGACTAATAAATGTGTCGACTCAGGTCTGCGAAAACGGCGCAATTCATCTTCCAGGCCTGTGTGAGGCGCTGTGACACTAACACAGATAACAGAACAAGATGTAGAGGGGCATGCGCAGTAAACTTCTGTGGAATGTAAACAGTGAAAATGAAATTGATTCAAGAATTTACGATCTACAGAAGAGACGAGGAGGAGAGTTTATTCTTCAGACGTAACGGGACTAAAGCAGAAAAAACCTGTCTTGACTTTTACTGTCAGTCCAAAAACACAGACTGACTCGGTCGTGTTTTTCTACTTGTCACCTGTGGCTTGTGGACGGCAGTGGAGCAAAGAGGAGCGGAGTCAAACCATCATAGATCCATGAGGAAAACTCATTATAAGATCAGTAGATTATGGATCACAGACACTCTGGAGCTGTGATGTCACAACAACGGCGCCACGTAAAGGGCGTTTTGAGATCTTTCCACTCTGGGACTGCTTTGGAAAATGTTCGTTTACAGACCCCCAAACGCCGGTCTCGTGTGGACGATACACTGAATTTATAAAATATCTTTGCGTTTGGTCCTCAGCTTGACTTGGACAGGGCCTAAATGTTTACCCACAGCCAAAGCAAAGCAGCAGGAGTGTCATACAAGGGGGCGTGGCCTCGCCAAGGGGGAAGAAAACCTCTCATGGGAATCACAATTTAGCGTTTTTCTGGCGGACAATAAACATATTTATCACAAAATTAAATTCAAGTCAAAATCAGGTCTATATGGAGGCTTTTCACAGCAGATTGTTCAGTAGGAGCAAAAAAACATACTCGTATTCCTGGTTAGCATCGTCTGTAACAAGCATATGGGCTGGTGACCCACTTTACTCCTCTCCATGTGTCTGTGTCTTACAGGGTTTCCATGAGGCTTTGAGAGGCATTAAAAGAATCCGTGTATCATTCGTTCAATCATTTGTCAAATTGAAATCAAAAACGAAATGATAAGATAAGATAAGATGGTACTTTATTGATCTCACAGATGGAGAAATTGCAGATGGTATGAGCATTTTCGTTTTATGTAATGAAACAAAATCACTCTAAATGGCTTCAATTTAGAATTTTCAATCTGATGCTAAAATAAAAAAAAATAGTATTTGAAAGTACAGGCTGAGCGTGAGTAGGTCATCAATTATAACTTATTCGTCTGTAACAGTGGAAGTACGGGCCATATTATTGTCCGGCTGCTACAGTGACGGCATCGATGAAACTGGCCCTTCACAGACACTCTTCAGGAGATTTCTATAAATCCTGTTATATCGGATGTATGGACAGATAAGCAGCATTTTTATTTCTCCAAGCTGCGAGGAGCTTCTCCTGGCAGCGCGCCGGGGTCACGTGACCCGGCATCAACTGTAGCATGAACAGGGTAGCTTACTGGATGGTGTTTACACTTGGAGTTTAGTTTGTTTGCACGCGTTTGGTTCTATATGAGTAATAAAGCACATCCCTGTTTCCACCCTCTGGTACGTGACTGTGCCAAAGGAGAGACTTCACCCCGGAGAGAGGTGCTGTTGCGGGCCGCGGGTCAGGGTGCCAGGGACGGCCGCAATGGAGACTGTATAGACGCTGATGGAGGTGCAGCAGACGGAGGCATGGACCGGGGATGGTCTGGAGCCTTGGAACCTGATGCCGGATGATGGATGCTTGTTTATACTATTTTGGAATTCTAATTGTTGGGTGAAAGGTTGTGCAATATGGCTTTACTATATCTTTACCATAAGTACTAGGGCTGTGCAATTAATTGAAATTCGATTACGATTTCGATTACAACAATAAAGTATTACAAAATTAGCATAATCGCAAAAAATAGATTATAATTTTTTTTTTTTACAATTTTTTTTTCACATTTTGTTTTCTAATTTTTAATTTTTGGATATTTGTCACTTTTTTGCTGGATTTTTGTCTTTTTTTGCTGGATTTTTGTCATTTTTTTTATGGATTCTTGTCATTTTTTTGCTGGATTTTTGTCATTTTTTTGATGGATTTTTGTAACTTTTTTGATGGATTTTTGTCATTTTTTTGATGAATTTTTGTCTTTTTTTGCTGGATTTTTATCATTTTTTTAATGGATTCTTGTCATTTTTTTGATGGATTTTTGTCATTTTTTTGATGGATTTTTGTAACTTTTTTGATGGATTTTTGTCATTTTTTTGATGAATTTTTGTCATTTTTTTGATGTTTTTTTGTCATTTTTTTGATTGATTTTTTTAAAGGTAACAAATAATCGTTTGAATAATCGTGATTTCAATTATGACAAAAATAATCGTGATTATTATTTTTTCAATAATCGAGCAGCCCTAATAAGTACTCTGTAGCTGTTTGGCGCCATATTGGAAAATGTAAATCCACTTTTGCCAATTGTGCCGAGAAACACACTTTAGTTTTATGCTCTCCAACATCTCTATTTGACCTGTGTTTGTAAAGCATCTTAATCATCCATGAATTTTCCCTCTTGTAATAGTTTTACAAAGCCGTCAACTGGACTGGGTCAGCATTAACCACAGTGCTCCACATCCATCCCTGTGAACAGTTGGTATGGTCGGGCCGCATTAGGGTTTGGCCCACAGCTAACCGTGTAAAACCTTACTCGCTCCCTCTTTCACTGCCTGTAATAGCGTGGCCAGTATACATTCTGGAACACCCTTATCATACGGCGCAAGATGGTCTGCCGAATCCCACTGGAAGTCAAACTTTCACAGAGAGATTGGGCTCTTTCAGCCAGTTATACAACACACACCGGTCTAAAAACAGCGCTGTGCCCTGGGATGTCAAATGCAAGTCCTGAATTCAATATAGCAGCGAGAGATGGGAGCAAAGATTGAAATATGGAACCAGACAGAGCCAGTCTATCTGAAGAATGCGCCCGTTTAATAGACGCGGGAGTCACTGGTGCATGTTATGGCTGTCTGCGCTACACGTCCGCTCCATCTCGGATTGGAATTGTTAGCAGGTTGCTGATGGCAGGTTGGAAAAAGGGGGAAGAGATCATTGTGCGGCATTTGACAGTGCAACACAAATTACATCGCTGTTAAAGGGAGACACGAGACAGTTTAAAAACTCTGTGTGAGAAAGGCAAACGTCACAGGCATCAATTCTAAAAAAAAAAAAGAGCTGTTTATTTTATTTATGGCAAAAAATTCATTCTTGGGCACTTTCTTTGCTTTTTACATGATCATAGACATGATAAACCTTACGGGTTTAAAAGCCGAGATTTGACAAGGCTTTGCAAATCGTAAACACAAACATGATTAAGAAGATATGACAAAAGATGTAACGGCTGCTTAAGGAGAAGTAAGTGGATCATTTAGGCTCCACGGTAACAGCTGGCCAACTCACAATATGCACTTCATCAATGTAATATCAAAGTTGGGATGTTTATGATGTTGCTAGCTAGCTGCTCGTTAGCTGCTAGCGCTTAGCATGTATTTATCAACAACGAGTCATACGAAGAGGCGAGGCCTAGCGATGGGGAAGGAAGTTTTTTCACAGTTTATACGTTTTCTGGTGGACTTTAACATGTTTAGGACGCACAGATAACTCCAAGTCATAATCCGGTCATTCTGAATGTTTTTCCAGAGCAAATTATCCACTAGAAGTAAAAAAAAAAGCATTATAGTTAGCATTTTCCGTCATTTATGTATTTATGGGCTGTTGAACTACTTTGGTCCTCTCCATGTCTCTGTATCTTTATTTGGTATAAAATACTTCAGAATTCAGCCTTTGTTAAATTGTGGGCATTTGTGGGCGTTCCCTAAAATGCTGTCTGTATATGTTAAGTGTGACGTCACGACTTTCACTTCCGGGTACTAGCAGACCGGCAAATATGCTAGACAAAAACATAAAAAAACTCTTAAAAACAACCATCTATATTTCTGAAACTCAACAGAGAGTTACTGAACATACTTATTTCTCAGACTCATTAGCCAAAAATGCCGCACCAACTGCTAAAAAAGCAATATTTACTAAAGTCGGTCCTTCCGGGGTTAGCGTAGCTGCTGCGCCGTTAGCATTTATCTCCGCTAACCCGGATGTACCGATTTTTATAGCAGTAGGTGCAGCATCTTTGGCTAATGGGCCTGATAAATAAGTATGTTCAGTAACTCTCCGTTGAGTTTCAGAAAGATTGATTGTGGTATTAAAGAGTTTTTTGCAGTTTCTCGCACATCTCGGGACCCGGAAGTACAGCTGTGACGTCACCACTTAAACGTATTTAGACTTAATTATGCTAGCCGCTATTAGCTGCTAGCTAGCATCATTAACAAAACAGTAAACATAAGAAAAGAAATAGGTCCCAACATTCTAAACTCATGCTAACCTGTTACTACTTTACTCTGTAGGTTGAATACATTCTCTATCCGCTGTAGCCGTAGTTCATCATCCTTTTCGGTGCAAGAAAGTAAGTTAAGCACGTTTGACACCGTTTATGTTTAATGTGAAGCACGTCAAAGCTTGCCCCTGCAGTAATTTCTCCTGACTAACTAGTTAGATGTAGTTGGTCCCTGCATGTGTTGCCATTGTAACTCTGTGCGGTCAGTGCAAGGACATCTGAACACACACAGATCAAGTAAAAGAGCCTAATCGGGAAGTGAAACAGCGCAGGTTAAAACTCAGATAGAGGCGATGCAGTTGTTTTGACGGGAAGGCATTTCTAATTATTCGACCTGTGTTAAACCTTTGTGCATTATTTGTTTTCTTCTGATAATCAGTGAATGAATGAAGTTGGTGAACAGCCATATTCAAACACTGTGGATAACTTGTATCACGAAAAGGGCGGCGATTCCATGTAGTACAAATTCCGCCTTTAACCAAAATGTCACTTACTTCTGCTTTAAAGCCGCAGTAACAACATGAGAGGATCAAGGCTCGACGAAGCGCTCGCATATGATGAAAGGAGGACCGCTGATGGGTGCCGGAATAAATAGACTACTAGCTTTTGGTGTCCCTTCTGCTCTAGATGCTTGTTTATTTATTTGTTGTTGTTTTTTTTTAATATAAAATGCTGCTTCTTACATGATGTCCCTACCAAACATCTACTCTTTCGCACAGACTCATCTCGAGGAACAGGAGCCGGCGGAAAAAGAGACTTGTCGAGGCTAGCGTGAGATGAAAACCAAAGAAAAACTCCGGCGACATCTTTGAGTTTTCATCCCGGCGCGTGACGTTATTAGACCTATGGCATCCGTTTCCTCCGGCGTTAATCCGTCTTCTTCTCCTGCGGGTCTTTCTCGTTCGAATCGTCCTGTCCCGGTTGGCCATCGTCGTCTTCTTCTTCTTCTTCATCTTCTTCGTCGTCGTCGTCTTCTTCTTCTTCTTCCGCCTCCTCTATCTGGGGTGGTAGCGCCCCCCCGTCGTCGTCCTCTTCATCCTCGTCCTCCTCCTCGTCGGTGAGCCCCTCCCTCTTCAGGGCGTCCATGTCCTCGGAGGCGGCGTCGTCGGTCTCGGCCGTGCAGATGCCGTAGCACATGAGGCTGATGACGCCGAGCGGGAGGCCGAACAGGAAGCAGCCGAGCAGGGGGGAGCTCCGGAACACCGACTAGGGGACAGGGAAGGGCAGGGCAGAGAAGTTCAAAATGTTGGTTAATAACTTTACATGCAATGAAGCTCAACAGCCACGCCCACCTTCACAGTTCATACAAGTCTAATTCTATGATTTTAATGCTATTTCAGTGCACAAATGCCACAAGGCAAAACATCTGTGAATATTTAATTTCTTGAGATTTAATATTGCAACTTCGGTGGTGATTTTTTGTCATTTTCCTGTCTGGGTCGAGTGCAGACGTGTTTTCTGACGGCTCCCCGGCTTTTGTGCTTTTTTTCCTGCCTCTGCAAGTGTCTTTGTCTGACTTTTTTCTCTTGGACCCCCTGATACTGTCCTCCAGAACTGCTAAACTATAGAATTGATCAACTGATCTCTCATCGCAACTGATAAGGTTTTTTTCACAAACTGGGGCCACAGAGGAGGTTGTCTCTGCCCTGACGGGACCTTTGCAGCTGGGTATGGGATGGGTGTATGGAGTAAGTGGATCGTTTGCCTAGCGGTCCTGTCGGTCGGAGACATTAAAGATATTTACTTATTTGGACTCTTGATAACAGGGTACCTGCTACCTGTTATTGGATGAGGCGCTACCCTGGTTTATGAGAAAGTTGGGGAGTCGGCAGCATAACAAGAGGCCGCTGCTGTTGGTTGAAATGATAGATCACTTTGGAGCAGGGAGTGACCGACTGAAGGAATTACACCGGAAAGTAACACACAGCGATGACCTGGCAGCTCGCTGTGGGGACGGACAAAGGAAGGTGGACGATATTTTGTAAAGGGATGAACTGAGGAGGGAACTACCTGCTCTGGAGAACTAAACTAATTCTGAGACCAAGCAAAAGCTAGTTAATTAAAAATTATGAACTACCGGAATAATCGTTTTCCTCCTGGGAGGAGGTTGAAGCAGCTGGATCTCTGACCTCACCTACGCCGTCAACATTGCCCATTCAAGGCCAAGTCACAGAGCTAAACCAGATACAGACTGAGGCTGTGTGGCGACATTATAAACACATCCATTTAAAGGACGACGCACAGAACTGCACATGCATCCCCTCCCTCACCACGCCCCAATCCTTCTGCGTCTGTGTTCATGACCTTTTCTCAACTCCCCCGCCCTCCACTTGGACGGTTGGACGGTCAAAGTGCTGGCACATTTAAACTTCCAGACCAAGTTTGACGTCTCCTGAAGCAGTGTTTTTGGGCTAATGCAGCTTTATTAGAAATGACTTCCACCGAGCCTGGACGAGGAACCGCTGGTGCTGTGCCTCTGGGTGAAGCTGGGAGCTGTTGCCTTAAGCAGTCCCACTCAAACTTTCCAGCACCTCGGGAAGCATTTGGCTCTCCACGTCTTGGCAGAAAAATGAGATGACTCAGGCCTAGTCAACTGAAGGTCACGACGAAAGCAAGAGGTTTATGAACATAAATGATGTTTGTATTCAAGAACAAAGGGGACAGTGTTTTTTAACTACCATCACTCCCATCAGCACTCAAAGTTAACTACATTTAAGCTTCTGTAGTTACGTTTTTGTTTCCACTATTCCCTTTTAGTCACCTTCTCTACCTGTATATCTCACGCATCAGGCAGGCAGAAAATAATCAAACAGGTAAATTCATGTATGGTGAATATGGGCGAATACACAAGTAGATAGAATTGATTTTTTCCTCAGTGTGCATCATGATAGGTTAATAGGACTCTTGACCACAGTGATCCCACAACAGAAAACCAATTATTCCCAAACACGCACTGCTTCTCTGAGGTCGTCTCCCTATGGTTAAGCAGCTGAGAGGTCACAGTGGTGAAGTGGGAGTGCTTTTAGTGTTTAGCTCCAGAACCGGAGCCGGTACATGCCCTTCTGGGGCCCCAAGCGGAATTTAGCTAGTCATGGAGCGGTGACATCATCACTTAACCAACCGCGGCTGTTCACTAAATGGTCACAATATGTTCTTGTTTTTTTGGTTTATTCTCTGAACTGAAACTGAAATGTCTGAGTCATACTGAGTTAAGTGTTCAAATTAGGACCGGGACTTTTTTCGATTAATTCTGATTCATTACATAAGGTCTAAGAGCATACTGCCTTTAGAGTTTAATGCTGTAATGCGTTTATGTCACATTTTGTAAAGGGGCTAGATGCAAGTTAGCCATTTTATACTCACTACTGCCACCTCAGGTCATACATGTAACTGCACCTTCTATATTAAGCTCGTGCATGATGGCAATTCGGACCCGACGTAACACCTTTTTGAGTGACAGTGCAGGATTTTAGAGTTAGTTGTGGTGAACAGGTCTGGGCTCATTCTACACATTAGGACATTGTTGGAACATGTAGGGGAGGAAAATACTTAATGTTAACATTTTTATGTATAGTATAGTCCCTTAAAGCATTTTTGTCATTGTCTCTTTTTTGTAGGTTTTTTTGTCATGCTTTCGCCACTTCTTTGACGCTCTGTTTTTACTTTTTAATAAAACATCAGTATCTGGTATCGGGCCGATACCATATGCTTGTACTCATACTCGTAGTCATTCATGAGGTCCCGATACCGGAAACCGTTACCATTTGACGTGCGGCCAGCGCACCTACGAGGCGCAGCTCTCAGCTGAGGAGAGAAGAAGCAACAAACTGGAGAATAGTTTAGTGTAAATACAATAATTCACATAGAGCTGACTTTATTACAGACTGCGCTCTCTAAATCAGAGTCTGTGCTGGATTAAACCAGAGCTAAATGTTGTCAGTGCTGCAGCGTCTGCAGTGTTTACAACACACGGGCTAACGTTGCTAACTCGCGGCTAACAGTTTTGGCCATTCTGACGCCGTTTTATGCCCAGGGGTTTATTCTTCTGAAAAACTAACCCAGCGATTAAAAAGTCCTCAGAAAATCCAGCAGAACAATGAAAACGCTTTAGCTACTCGCTAAGTTGCTACAAACATACGAGAAAATCTATACGGAGCTGAAGTAAAAAAACATCTCAATGCTATTCTTAAATAAAAATACATAAATGAATAAAGCACAGGCATTGGGCTTTTGGACATGGGCTTTTCTGTCTATGATGGACAGTGCAATAAAAATAAAAAATGATATTGAATGAAAATAAAATAAATGGCATCAGCACAATTCTAATATAACTGCTCTTAAATGTGTAGCCTAAATGAACATGAGTAAATTTACTAATTACAAACCAATCTGCTGTGAAAAAAGTAAGAATGTTGAAGAAAATGCCTTGTACTCGTATCGGTATTCGGTATCGGCGAGTACTTAAATCAAAGTACTCGTACTCGTATCGGTTTTAGAAAAAGTGGTATCGGTGCATCCCTACTTTTTAATTGTGTTTTTGTTACTCTTTAGTTTGTTTGTTTGTTTGTCACTTTTTTGTCCCTCTTTTGTTGCTTTTTCATCTTTGATTTCATTGCTATTTTTGCCCTTTTTTTTTCAAGAAGCTTTTAGATTTGGGTAAAAGGCAAACTGGAGAAAATGCCCGCAGTCAAGGCGCAAGAATTAATTAAAAGTCCCGGCCCTAATTTGAACACCATTTGGTCAAACGGCTTGACTAAATAGCTTTCCAGATTCCTAAATGTATACTGTATGATTTCACAGGCAATAATACACAATTAACCATTCACTATCACTCAAACACTGCAGTTTTACGGATGATTTGAAAGTGCGAGCAGAGCTTTCCCTCCAGACCTTTAGCCGCTTATTCTTAGCTCCGTTGCTCCCTCACAGCAGCGCTTTTGCAAAACTACACATACGTCCGCATACAAATCGATTCCTCTCCCTCTCTTGTCTTTGTATTACGCGGGAAAGTAAGAACCCGTGCTTCCCCTTTTGTAGCGCTGCAGCCAAAAGAATGCGCTCTCCTTTGTACTTTTACTCTTTGATTGCTACCCACACCCCGCGCACAAACCGCATTTTCTTTTCTTTTTTTTTTTATTTCTTTTTTTTGGTGGAAAGACTATTCCAGCCCTTGTTTATTTCTTTTTTTCGGGCTTAGCATGCCGCCGGTGTCCGCGCTCCGCTCTCATTTACTCGCCGGCTGATGACTCTAAAATGTCTCCCGCTCGCTCAACAGCCCTCAGAGGCCCAATCGAATCTGCACATAGTAAATGGGAGCTTCTCTGCATTTGCCCCAGGAGGATTCTGGGAGATGGAGTGCACCCGGTCAACAAGTTATTCTGGAGGTGATCTTGGCGGCGGCGGTGGCGGCTGATTAAAAGTCGAAAGGAATTCAAGACCGGCGCCGCGCAATTAACATTTGGGTGTGTGGCCCGACCCGCGCAGTCTCGATCTCCGCGGGCATTCAGGGTGGAGGACGACTGCGGGAGTTGTTTAAATGAGTCTGCGGCCGTGCTTTGCGGTCTCGTAAACCGTGATGCAATGAGCGCGGGCTGGGGAGGAAAACGCTCGGCTGAAGTTGAGAAACAGTCGGACCAGAAATGTCTCTATCCTCACAAACCCTATCCCACAAAGAAGCGGCACGTTCGACCAGAGAGGAGCGCCTCATTTGAAAGCTGAGACCAACAAAACGGATCTTTTTTCCTCAGTGCTTGTCACTTTTGTTTTTGTCTCATTTTTGTGGCTTTATTGTCACGTTTTTTGTTGCATTTCTCTCGTTTTCGTCACTTTTATGTGGCTTTTTATTCTGTTTTTGTAACTATTTTGACGCTTTTCTGTAGAAGCTTTTTGATTTGGGTAAAGCCAAGCTGGAAAAGAATAGGCCACGTTTTTTCCAGACTGAGATATGTTTGTACCTGAGCGCTTAGTTGATGCGCAAACTGGTGTTTTTGCATGACTGAGCATGCTAACATGTTGTTAGCATTTAGCCTCTCCTCCTCTCCTCTATGGGGCCAAACAGGGGTGAAGTTAGAAGCGACCAGGCTCTTCCACGTTTTCCCTATTTAAAAACAATTACGTGAGTAGTTACACGATCCAAGTATAGTTACACCAAAGTAAACATGTCGATTTTCTAAGCAGGTAAAAGGGGAACTATATTGTAAGGCGTAATAACACCTTAGGAGCACTTCGACTGAGCTGACGTCGCAGTAATGTAAGGTGAGGCTAAATGCGAACAACATCTTTGGTCTTTCTGTGTGACTGAGCGCACGCAGAAAGACCAGACAGGTACGCATGAACTCGTCTAAGCTCAGGTAAGAACAAATCTCCGTTCTTTTAAGAGGTTAATAAGCCCCAATGTAACGGGAAGTATTATTCCACACTCTGATATACGTCACACAGAGGAATCCATTTGAAAGTCCAGACACTTTCGCTAAACTCGTTCTGATCGTGGTCAAACTCTCTTCCCTGATAAGTGTGTTTGTTTTAAGTTTGAATCCCAACTTTAACGGGACTATAGGGAGTTTAAAAATGTTAAAATTAAGTATTTTCCTCCCCCTACATGTTCCAGCCATGTCCTAATGTGTAGAATGAGCCCAGACCTGTTCACCACAACTGCCTCTAAAATCCTGCACTGTCACTCAAAAAGCTGCTACTTCGAGTCCAAATTGCCGTCATGCACGAGCTTAATATAGAAGGTGCAGTTACACATATGGCCTGAGATGGCAGTAATGAGTATAAAATGGCCAACTTGCATCCTGCCCCTTTAACATTTTTTTGTATTAGTACATTTTATAACATCTTAAGTCATTGGGGTATTTTCTGGACACATTTGTTTTTGTTAAGTGATACTACAAAAACACCAGGGCTAAAGTATCTAAAAGTACTTCTAAAAGGCATTTAAATGCATTCAGGGACTCTGGGTGAAAAACAAGAGCCAATTTGTACCTAACGGCATGCTAGCAAATTGACGGTGCCGTGATAAGAGTGGCTCAGAACAATTTATGAAGTATGTGGAGGACACTATTAGGGTTTATCTATTATGCGACAAAATCTAGGGAACGCAGATTGGAGCGTTTCAGCAGTAAAAGAAGACACAATGAGGACAATTCAATTGGCTTTTTATGGCTATCTCAATGCCTAAATATGATATCTTTAATGCCACAAATGCAAGTGAATGTTTAATTTACATATTCCATCAGAGGGGGAAGTTTCAATAATCAAAAGCAAATTAAAATCCAATTTCAGCCCAAACTGCAGTAGAATGTGCTTTGGACGATATTTTTGGTATTTACGACAAACTTGGCAAGTAAAAAACAATTGAGCAATGCCATTTTCAAAGACATTTACATTAAATGCCAGTTGGAATACGATTCAGAACTTCAGAACTTCATTTAAGGTCTTATTTTTGGCAGAAGTCATTTAAAGACACCATCTAGTCATTTTACCGTACGTAAATATAACATATCTTTACTGTATTCGTTGGAAAAGTCACCATGTAAGAGGAAAAATCCTACAAATGTTCGGTGCCTTAAGGATTCTTCAAAAAAAGTCGCCTTACAGAAAAAAAAAAGTTGCCAAGGAGCCACAATGTGCCCAGGAAATGGATCATCACTAGTGTCAGCAGCACCAGAACACGGAGGGAGAGCACTCACATACCCTGCAGTCACTGCCACAGGAAGAAGGATGGTAATTGCCGGGGGCTCGGTGATAGTGGATGAGGTAGAGGCGGTGTGCTATGCTAACACAGCTAAACTATGACTCATTGGTTCTTGTGCGGCGCTCGCTCATGCCCTGTATGTATAAACCTGTGAGGGGAGAGGTGAGAGCTGCCACCAGTCTGTATCCTGATGTCACTGAGCAGGTGCCAGTTCACTCAGGAGGGGGCACGTCTAACTTCTCTGGCGTGATACAAGAGCTTACATTTGTACTTTGAGGAAGCGATAATGAAGTGTCACATTCTGCTTCTGTAGAAATCTCAGTTAGATGGAAGCTTTAGTAAATTCTTTCCATTAAAAAAAAGCAGCTCATGCATTTTTCTAAAATTCAAACAAGGCTTTTTTTGTGACTATTCTCCGGCCAAACAAACAAATGAGGGACACATTGGCCAAAACCTGCGGAACTGCGTAGTTTCCAATCTATTTTACTCGTTTTAGAGCCACTGCGCTTCCCCGATATTGTGAGACTGCCACTTTCACCCTCTCTACTAAATGACCAAAACATCATTACTGGCTAGGAATTAGGTAAGGATCTTTGTGGAAAAACGACTGGAAAGTTTGGAGCTGCTAAAGTGGAGACAAGAGTGTAAAGAAAACAAGTTTGGAAACATGTATGATTCTCCCGTCTTTAGCCACCACTATAGGTTTGTTAAGTGTGACTTCACGCACTTCCGGGTACTAGCAGACCGGCAAATGTGGAAGAAAAAACATAAAAAACTCTTAAAAACAACCATCAATATTTCTGAAACTCAACAGAGAGTTACTGAACATCCTTATTTCTCAGACTCATTAGCCAAAAATGCCGCACCTACTGCTAAAAAAGTAATATTTACTAAAGTCACTACTTCTGGGGTTAGCGTAGCTGCTGTAGCATTTATCTCTGCTAACTCGGATGTAGCGATTTTGGTAAATATTACTTTTATAGCAGTAGTTACAGCATTTTTGGCTAATGGGTCTGATAAATAAGTATGTTCAGTAACTCTCCGTTGAGTTTCAGAAATATTGATTGTGGTATTGAAGAGTTTTTTGTAGTTTCTCGCACATCTCGGGACCCGGGAGTAGAGCTGTGACGTCACCACTTAACAAACGTATAGCCACGGCTGTCTCCCAGAAAGGAAATGACCATATTTGGATTACAAATGGCTACCGTCAATACAATATTTGTGAATAAATGCGCGATTACCTGAAAACTATGACTCGCTAGTGAACAAAACGCCATAAAAGAAGTACAGTAAAGGTCGAGGTCTTTAGGCACCACTATAGGTTTGTTAAGTGTGACGTCACGACTTCCGCTTCCGGGTACTAGCAGACCGACAAATATGCGAGAAAAAACATAAAAAACTCTTAAAAACAACCATCAACATTTCTGAAACTCGACAGAGAGTTACTGAACCTACTTATTTCTCAGACTCATTAGCCAAAAATGCCGCACCTATTGCTAAAAAAGTAGCATTTACTAAAGTCAATAGGTTAGCGTAGCTGCTGCGCCGTTAGCATGGATGTAGCGATTTTGGTAAATATTACTTTTATAGCAGTAGTTACAGCATTTTTGGCTAATGGGCCTGATAAATAAGTATGTTCAGTAACTCTCCGTTGAGTCTCAGAAATATTGATTGTGGTATTGAAGAGTTTTTTGTAGTTTCTCGCACATCTCGGGACCCGGAAGTAGAGCTGTGACATCACCACTTAACAAACATATGGCCAGGTCTGTCTCCCAGAAAGGAAATGACCATATATGGATTACAAATGGATACCGTCAATACAGTATTTGTGAATAAATGCGCGATTGCCTGAAAAACTATGACTCGCTAGTGAACAAAACGCCATAAACATAAAACACTCTGAAAAACAACCATCTATATTTCTGAAACTCAACAGAGAGTTACTGAACCTACTTATTTCTCAGACTCATTAGCCAAAAATGCCGCACCTACTGCTAAAAAAGTAACATTTGCTAAAGTCACTAGTTCCGGGGTTAGCGTAGCTGCTGCGCCGTTAAATGACCATATTTGGATTACAAATGGCTACCGTCGATACAGTATTTGTGAATAAATGCGCGATTGCCTGAAATCTATGACTCGCTAGTGAACAAAACGCCATAAAAGAAGTACAGTAAAGGTCGAGGTTGTTTTTTTTTACTCTCGCATTAAAACTGTGATGCTACGGGAGGAAACCAGATAGAAATCTGCATGAAGAATATGTTTTCCCTGCCGTGTCTTGCCTTAGATTGCCTTGACCCCATCCCACCTCACTTTCCATTCATGTTACAGGATTCTTTTAAAGGTTACGCTATAATAAAGTCTGTACTGTGTTTTCAGGGTCACCTCTACTCTGATGTATGACCAATCACACCGAGCACAAACCCTTCCCACGCACCCATTTGCATCTTTGTATTTCTGGCACCAGGATTTCTTGCTAATTATCTTAAATTACATAAAGACAAAAAAAAACAGCTAAATGTTCAAACCATTATTTAAATCTGTCTTTCTCTTGAAGTACTTCTACCTCCCACTTTGGACCTACACTGAAGTCTATAATTTTCCCTTACAACTTCCCCGCACGGCTATAAAGGACAGCGTAAAGGCCAGTGTTGAGATTACTGCGCCCGGTGCCAACTGAGGAGCAATGCAACAGCTGTATTTACATTCCTATCACACTCCCGCGAAAATAAAACCAACTTTTCCCGCAAGACGCAACAACTACTGGGGGAAAAAAAAATAAAAAATGAAGTGGGGGAAGTAAGAAACGCTTGACGGCTCCCTCCTCCCCCCCGGCTACACTTTTACTGCCGGTGCAGCGAATTCCCAGCCCGCTCCTGTCCTCTCAATGTTGTTTTAGTCCCAGAGGAGGGGGAAAAAAAGTGCAGGGTGCTGGTGTATTTGTTCGACAGCGCGAGCGGAGCAGGTTGAAAATACTGTTTATTTTGGGCTAAATCGGGAAACGGCGAAGGTCAGAGCTGTGCGGAAGGGCGACACGTTCATCCACGGGCTTTCCACAAGCTCTTGAGGGCTGTTTGTTACTCAAGTCGGAGTGACCTTTTGAGGCGCTTTGCGGGTTGATCAGTGGACTTACCATAATGGTGGATCGGGCGTCGAAGCCGATGCGCTTGATTCGCTGGATGATGCCGTCGCCCCCGTAAGCCTGTAAAAAGGGAAAAGAAAAAGGAGAAAGCGCAATTGTTGAGATGCTGGCATGTTGAGGTTGTTTGGTTCAGAGCAGCTGGTGGAAAAGGTCAATCAATAATTCAATAAGGAGAAATTAAGAAAAGTAAACAAAATAGACTTCATGTTTTACTCCCGCAAGATTCTGTCTTTAGAAGTGAGGCAAAGCAACTGCACATAAGTTTATCCAAAAAAAAAAGCAATCTTAATGACTCAAAGGCTGCAATTATGTAATCAATGTAACTAGGGATGCACCAATCGAATACTGGTATCGGAAATCGGAGCCGATACTGGAAAAAATACGATATCGGGGATCGGCATCAAATATCTGATACTGAACCGATACCAGCTTTGGCTTTCAACACCCTAAAAACACAACTTTTACCACCTAAATCTAAGTGAATATGGGCATGCTTACCCTTTGCAAATGTATTTTTGATCGCCGCACAAAATTCTATGGTTAGCAATAGCATGCTAAAGCTAGCCTGGGTCAGAAATAATAGTAATTTGGCATCCGCACAATAAAGTGAAGATTAGTGCGTGGATTTCGAACTACTCCTGGTATTATTACGCCTTACAATATAGTCCCCCCTTTTATCCGCTTAGAAAATCCACATTGTTTAATTTTGTGTAATCATACTTTGTAGAGGAACACTTCACGTAACCATATTTAAATAGGGAAAACGTGGAAGAGCTTGGTAGCTTCTATCTTGACCTGTTTTGGAGCTATAGTGGAGAGAGGGAGAGGCTAAATGCTAACACCGTCTGCGCTGTGTTTACGTGATTGAAGGCACGGGGGAAGATCAGACAGGTCCTAAAGAACTTGTCAAAGCTAAGGTAAGAACACATCTCAGTATGTGAAAACGGTGGCCTATTCCTTTAAAAATGTTAAAATAGTATTTTTCTCCCCCTACATGTTCCAGCCATGTCCTAATGTGTAGAATGAGCTCAGACCTGTTCACCACAACTGCCTCTAAAATCCTGCACTGTCTATCAAATATAGAAGCTGCAGTTACACATAAGACCAGAGGTGGCAGTAGTGAGCATAAAATGAACAACCTGCATCTAGCCCCTTTAATGTGAGTTATATTAATGTACTGTATATATTAATGTATATATACCCAAGGATATTTAGTGTAGAAAAGTCATCCTTGTTAAATGTTTATCCAAGAGTTTCTCGATAGATATAACTGATAATTGATCTGTAACATGTCAATATAATATGACTTTATTGATCTTACAATGGAGAAGATTCAATTATTTTTTTCACTCAGAGAAAGCCACTTTTAAGAAATTCTCTTGGTATTGGTAAATATCGGATAGATACTCAAACCCCAGTATCGGATCGGTGGCAAAAAAAAGCTGGATCGATGCATCTCTAAATGCAACAAAAACAGATCAAATAAGAATTCTCCAAAATCCAGGATGATACATGAGAAAAGTTCACTCAAATGTTTACAGCTCAACATTGCTTGACTCATGGCCGACAGTTTTGAGAGTGAGGATTGTTAACTGAACTGAAGTCCCACCATGTTCCAGAGCGGGCATGCACACATGTCACCGGGCAAAGGAGCTTTTGAAAGAGCCGCTCAAAAATTATGGGCCTGTCTTAAAGAGACTGAATGCAAGTTAGTCATTTTATGCTCACTACTGCCACCTCAGGTCTTATGTGTAACCCGAATTAACACCTTTTTGAGTGACGGTGCAGGATTTTAGAGGCAGTTGTGGTGAACAGGTCTGAGCTCATTCTACACATTAGGACATGGCTGAAACATGTCGGTGGAGGAAAATACATAGTTTTAACATTTAAACTCCGTATAGTCCCTTTAAGTATACATTGTTTGTAGTTGTTTAATTTCTGTAGTGTTGTTTTTTGATACTCGCCGTTCGCTCTGAGATGAAAAGTTCTACCTCAGTAAACACAGATGTTTCGTGTGTCAAGAATTTACATTTAACGTAATGTTTTTAACACGTAGCCAGTGACTTCCATCAGTATCTCAATGTCTATAGAGCCTATTCTCAAACATGCAGCATTTTAATACTGTGACATGAAAACTAAGATGTTAAGGGGATAAACTTGCAAAAAATCTCCACTTCAACCACTGCTGTGTCTCGCCTTAAAGGTACTTAAAGGAATAGTTCATTATTAGTTACCCACCAAGGTTTATAGAATATACTGCTTTGCACTTTAAACAAGAAAGATCATTCATTTTGTCTCGCATCATCCTTGTGAACCGAAAATTGTGTCTTAATAAGAAACCTTCTAAAGTCTCCCCCCGCGAGGCCTTATAGAAATCCATCAATAGATCCCCGGGCCTGGCTGACTTTGAAAAAGTAGCTTGCGAGCCGAAAAAGTGTGGCCACCGCGCATTAATAAACCTATCCCAGAAGTCTTTTGAATGTAGATGCTGAAGTTGTGGCAATGTCAGGAGGATTTAGATGATACACTGCACAGCGTATTTAGTTTCTATATGAGAAAACATCCCACACATTCTAATTAGGAGCCTAACTGAGCCGCGGCATTAGCTCCTAATCTGTCCCAGCTCTAATTGATCACCATCTCTGGCTCGATAGGAGTGACGCGTTTTAGGTACACAGAGATGCGCGCAGGCAAAGTGTGTTTTTGTTTCTTTCTTTTACAATCTTATTTCACACGCCGAGAGTTGTCTCTTTATAAGTGCATCAGACTGAACGAGGCGAGCGGGAGCTGCCAGGCAGGGGGAGGCAAACAGCGCTAAGTTGACACCAAAGTAGTGAGCACAGATTCTTGGGTAATTGGAACTCATAAAACGCGGCGTTCCAGCTCTGCCCACAGCGTAAGGCAAGGTTAATGAGTGTGATGTAACTGCTATTTACACAACCTGCTTTAAACGGCGGACCTATGGGATCGCTGTAAACAGGACCATTTCAATGGCATGGTTTTCGGTGGACTGCACAACATGCTGCAGAATGATTTTCTCTGTAGAAGTGCAATGAACCATTGCATTGTCCCATGAGAAAATAAAGAGCAATACATATTGTGATATACATTTTTGGCCATATCGCCTTGTCCTGCTGACTTAAAGGTGATTGTACAGGCTGTGATATTATCCAACTTTGACTATTATAAGTTATAAGTTAAAGGTCCTATATCATGAAAAATTGCCTTTTTGGAGCTTTAAGCCATGTTGTTTAGCTATTTCCTTATCAAAAATACCCCCAGAGTGGTTTGTGGCTTCATTCACGCAGTTCTCAGCAATCCTCCTGAATCCTGCTCTCTGAGCAGCTGCTCCGCCCTCTGCTGGAAAACCACTGAGTTGTGACAATATGACGACTTTTTACGTCATAGTGTCAAACAGGAAGAGCACAACTTCTGTAATGTAATGCCTTACAGCCTGATTTAAATGTATAAAAAAGCTTTAAAAAAAAAAAAAAAAAGCGTGTTTGGCTGCGAGAGGTGCAGAACCTTTTTCAGCCTTCCTAAAGAAGAGGCCGCTCGCCAGAAGTTGGAATTTCTGTCTCTTGATGGATGTTTGGTGAATCTTCTCAAAGTGGATTAACTTTTATAACCAATGCGAGTCCCCGATGTGATGGAGCGGCCAGGACAGAGCGGTGGTGAGTCGAGCGTGTTAGCTTGTGTGTTAGCGTGTGTGTTAGCGTGTGTGTTAGCTTGTGTGTTAGCTTGTGTGTTAGCTTGTGTGTTAGCTTGTGTTTTAGCGTGTGTTTTAGCTTGTGTGTTAGCTTGTGTGTTAGCTTGTGTGTTAGCTTGTGTGTTAGCTTGTGTGTTAGCGTGCGTGTTAGCGTGTGTGTTAGCGTGTGTGTTAGCGTGTGTGTTAGCCATTTATGAAGCTGTGTTGCAGATGTCAACTCCTTATAACTGTATTGTGAAGTAACTTCACTTATTGCTGTGATATTTATATTTATTTTACTGCTAATAATGCATGGGCAGATCAGCTCGGAGAGAGGGGGCGGGGTTAACTGAATCGAATCGTCTTGTCTTCCGGGTTTGCAAAATACACCCAGGGAAAATACTTATATTTCTCACAAAAAATACTACTCCATAGCGGTAGAGGTACAATATATCATATAAATGCCTATACTTTACTTTGGGATGGCTAAAATAGCATGACACAGATCCTTTAAGATCGAGCTGCATGATTAGCACTTCATTTTGACTATTACACCAGCACTAAATGAATGCATCAGGACCTGGCTATTGGTAACTAGTTAAAAGTTATTGGTACAGGATAGACTACTATTCTCATTATTATGTCACTGCCACTAAAACTCCTCAGATGCTCTTCCAAAATCGAATGTTCAGCTCCGACTTACATGATTCTGCAAATAAATGTTGCATAAACTGCTCCTTAAAACTTAGTGGGTTAGACATTAATTTAAATGATAAATTTGAAATACTTCTTTCCAGTAAGGTTGTATTATTTTCCAAGTAAAGAAAATATGTGTGTATTTTGCATGTTCCTCTCCACAATTCCTCCAACATTTACAATTTGCCTCTTTATATTTGCTCATACTTTCTGGAGTCAAGAAGTATCTCATACTTATTTTCCAAGCGAACTCACAGTTTTATGGACCCCCGCACAAATCTGTTCCCATTCATTTTCAGTTATTTGTAAATGAAACTCTTCTTCCCATTTTACCTTAACATTGGTTGCCATGTTCTCTTTTTGCTGCAAGAAAATTTGGCATAGCTTTGGTATAGCATTTTTTTTGTTTCTTATTACGATTATTTGCCATATAGATTATCAGGGGGTTTAGGTCATATTTAATCTTTCCCAATGTACTATTCAAATAACTTCTGACTTGTAAATCAGTTATGTATGTTTAAGTCCAGGACTGTGTTTATCTTTGCGTAATTGTATATGTTGTATTATTTCAACAGACCCCGGGAAGAACAGCAGCAGCATAAACAAACTTGACTCTAACTGCCCGTGTATATTTGCCCCTTGATTCCACGAAGTAGATGTGGCATATTCTGACGCTGCTCCAGCAGAACGTTCAGCTCCAGGTTAAGGGAGATGAGGGGCGATAATGTTTTAGGGTTCTAACTAAAGAGAAGTTTCAGTGGTTTGATTACATTTTGATCATAACGCGATCACATTTCCTCTTACTACATTTACTGCACTAGCTAAAGGTGTTGTTTTTCCTAGTTTTTTCCCTCCCATTGTCTTGTTTACTTTAGCACTTGTAATGGTTTATGTGTCTGGGGCAGCGCAGCCTTGGAGCACCCTTGTTAAGGAGGCCCAGGATGTCCAGGCCTTGGCGCGAGCTGAGCAGCAGAAACAGATGTTCTGTTGCTGTTTATTTGGCCGCTCTCGGCGTGTTTGGACGAGCAAAAAATAGCTCAGACCTTTCTTGGAAACGGGAGAAGACCTCTGGGCGGTTGTTTTTCCTGGGTTTCGTACATCTGGTGACCCAAGCAGCAAAGCAAAGAGAGATGTAGGTGTTGATGTACGGGGTCAGGGCCAAAAATCACCACTGTTTCGAAGAATAGAGCGCCATGTTGTTGCTTTTCATTCACCTTTTCAATAGGAAGTGTAGGGATGTGTTAACGCTCAACATGCCGGAATAACGGAGACGGTGAATACAGTAGAGACGAGTGGAAAAATGCAAAATATGGAAAACAAAGGAAACTGCATTTAGTCTCGTCTGAGCTAAATGTTAAATGGGGAAACTACAGAAACGATATACAGTAAAAGCCATGAAACGGACATGTCATACCTCGTCACGGTTTAAAACAGGGGCTGTCAAGTCTCCCATTTTGACAGTATTTTACCTCTGTTTCACGGCATCCTCCCATATTACCATTATCCCGTAAATATCCTGTATCATTAAAAAACAAAACAAAAACATTCCTCTGCCTCTCCAGACTAAACTCTGTCCCGAGCCTCGCTAAAACTGCCACCTGCAGTAGCTTGGGTGGCATTTCTAGCAGCTGTCAAGTCTCCCGTTTTGGCCGGGATGCCATAAGGGAACTGCTGTATTTTGGCCCTCTTGGAGCTGGCTGGTTGGAGTAGTGAAATTTCGTTAGTTTTCAGGTAAGTCCTGTTAAGGCAAAAACTACTGAAAAGGGACATTCCACATTATTAAGCAGACCATCATTTTCAAGCAATATGGGATGATGAAAAGCGTGAAATAATTGAATGTCTTCGAGAAAGTATGAAAACCTTAAATATTTCACGAAAGATTTAGCAGCTGTTCTCTTAATCTATTGCATTTGTCTGACAGAAACCGTCCTCACTGTGCCTTTATCTGCACCAACCCGTGTGTGCTCTGAATCAGTCACAAATCTGTTATCACTACGATGGTTACGCTTCATCTTTCATGAAATATCAAAGGTTTTCATACCTAGTCCAAGGCATTCAACTATTTCACGCTTTTCATCAGCAGAGAGATCCTTTTTCATTCCTGTATTGCTTGAAAATGGCGGTCTGCTTAATAAAGTGGAACGTCCTTTTTCAGTAGTTTCTCCCTTAACTGGGCTTAACCTGAAAACTAATCATCACAGGCGTCTGAGATTGATGTCAGTGATTCAAAGAATCCTGATACACAAAACCATCCATACAATATGCATAATAATTCTCAACATAGTGTATTGCTCAATAAACCAAACCCAAACCATTTTCCGAACCCAACCCTAAACCATTTCCCCAATTTTAACCTTAAATATTTCCCTATTTGTAAACTTAGGTGTTAGGCCCCAACTTTAACCAGTTAGATATGGTACATATCAAACATAAGAGACGGGAGCTGTCCAACGGCATCATAGACGGACTAAATCCAAAACTTGACAGGTATGGCTTCTCCATTCATCTGTTTGGGGAGAGAACGCTCAATTGGCAACTGGCTAACAAAATGTATGCATTTGTAGGAAGAGGCTTGGATAGCTAACGGCCTTTCTGTGATTTCTACGCCAGGAGAACGCCTCATGAAAGAAAACATGAGGAAACAGTAAACCATGGAGAAAAGCTTCTCCTTTAACCCCATGGATATTATCGGTCGGAAAAAGAGAATCTCCAAACCTGCGCAGAACCATTGTGGACGTTGTTGATGAATTGGACCAGCTGCTCCAGGGTCTGAACGGGCTCCACTGGCAGAAAGTACTGTTCGTTGGATGTGTTGAGAATGATTACCGAGGGCACTGGCACTTCTCTGTGGGAAAAAAAAAACATGAAAAAAGAAAAAAAAATCATTAACAAAGTAAAAATCAACAATCTGCGGCGCGAGCCTCCACCATCATCATTAGAGCGCAGCAAATTGCCACGTCTTGAGGAACAAACTGTAACACAGAAAGCACAAGAGCGAGATAAATAAATCGCTCAGCTTTTCCCATGGGCATTCATTCAAAGAGAGATTTTCTTTGATTTTTTTTTTTTTTCTCGAGGAATGACACGATGCCGCCCCGGCCTATTTCTGAACTGGCGTTTTCTCGATCTTTTATGCAAACTGTGTCCAACGCAGAGGCGGCGTGGGGCAGCGCTGGTCAAACTTAAAGAGAGACCTTTGCAAATGAAAGCTGACAGGAGAATCGCGTCGGGTACCAGGGAAGGGTGGACAAGAAAAAAAAAATAAGCCAGGGGGGGGAAAATGAGCCAGAAAGTGAAGAGAATGACTTGGAATCTTCAGCGCTAACACGGTTTATGGCTTGCTTTTGCTTGCTGGCTTAGAACTAATATGCTGTCCCAAGGGGGGCGGTGCTTACAAATCTAGGGCGTACGACAAGCAGGAGAGTCAAGGCACTGGCTGCGTCCAACAGGGGAAAAGTAGTGCTTCATTTTCTTTAGTGACAAAAAAAACAAATGGAACCATGGAAAAACAAACTCCTGTGTTCAAATCTCAGATCTTCTGCCCAAGCGCAATATAAGCCATTATTAAAATCATTCTTTAAAATGATGGTAATTAAGTGTAAGAAAGTCATGATGGTGTTTCAGCTTTTGAGCCTCTGAAAAAGAGTCATTGATTTTGAGGAGCTGTAATTTCCGAACTCGTCATCGGATTTGGATGTGAATACCCTGAAGAATGAAGCGATAAGTGTGTTATCTTAAGTTCGGGAGCAGGACCACACCTCATGTACAGCCTGGTCCCTCTCCTCAGTGATCCCGTCCACGCGCCCCTCCCTCTGCCCTGTATTTCACTACTTTTCAGTCCTTCGGTGGTTTAGGTAAGGGGGAATAAAAGCCCGAGAGCTCGTCGTCTCCTTCGAAGCCCCAAACGGCAATCGTCACAACGTCCGCCTTCTGCTGAAGTTTATTTCACTCTATTTTGAGGGCGCGGTCCTTGTCAGGGACTCATCATTACTAACAAGATGAAAGAACTACATTCTGGGCACTGTCACATTATTTATGAAGCTCACTGTATAAGAGAACAGTGTCAAACTGCAAACTGTCTTTCATTGTAGAGCCAAAATGAATATTTTAATAAGTCCTGATTGTTTGAAGATAGGTCCAAGAGCTACACTCGATGAGACATCATCTCAACATCTGGAGAAGAGATATAACATTGCAGTGTATTTAATTCGACTCCATTTGTTTATATTCTCAAGTTTCATGTTGCTATTTCACAAGAACAACTAAACTGTTGTAAGATTCAAAACAAACTGATATGTGAGCAAGAATGCTGGGTGAACGCTGTTATGTAATACGACTTTGTTGGCCACCAAGAGGGAGGAAAACATGAACAACTACAAAGAACACAGTCTGCTGTGTTTACCTTGGATGTGGCTAACCACGAGCATCCCACAGGCCAACTTAGCCAAGTCAGCTTGACTTCCGACAGAGCAGACAGGACAGTGCTGGAAGTTCAAAGCCTACTGCTGGTTACTGTTCATTAGGAACACATGGTGCAAAAACAGAGATCACCACTAAAGGACATCAAACTCCAACACAAATGTTCAAACAGTGACCTATAAAAAAAAACAGCTGTACTGACTGAAACCGTGTTGGTTATCGGGTGATATGATGCCGATATCGATATAATCTCTATAAAGATTCTCGATGGTCGTAAGATCTGTCTCTGTGAAGGCCAATCCATCTCATGCTCCCTGAACCACTCTTTCACAATGTGAGCCCGATGAATTCAGGCATTGAAGACAAGATATTTAGCTGTTTTTTTAAAGGACATCATTACCACATCCAAGAGCCCTACCCACAACAACAAGTATTTGAACAAGCCTCAGCATTTGCCATCATTGCCTCTGTTAGCAGAAAAAAAAAAAAACACTCCTCTGGTGTGCGGGCAGCCCTTTTTACAGACAAATCAGTGGAGGAATTACGACAACTCACTGGGATTGGGGAGCGAGGTCATGAAAACAAGCCATCCCTCTCCCGCACGGCGCACATGCCTACAGCCGGGCACAGATAAGGTGGGCCCAGGCGCCTGCCACCTCACATCCGCGCGCTGTTACTCAAGCAGCTAACAAATTACAACCACCCGGGGCAGTATCCATCACAGTCCCGGCCCGCCAGCCAGGCCCACATCTGGGGGTAGAGTCATCGCCATCTATAACACCAGCTTCTTTTTAGTTTTAGCCTATAGCAACGAGCTCCCTGGCATCGTGGTTCGCTTTCCATACATGGCAGATAAAGCTTTTGAGGCGGATTATGACCAGGATTGGATCTATAATTTACCTCATCAGCAGGAGAAACCTTTACAAGGACACACCGATTTCATGTATTTCTGGAGGATGTAGATAGTAATTGAACCAGGTTTTGGTACTTAAGGCAGTGTGGGCAGGTGCCAAGTCCTGATGGAAAATAAAGTCAGCATCTCCTTAAAGCTTGTCTGCTGAAGGAAGCATGAAGAACTCTAAAATCTCCTGGTAGACGGTTACGCTGACTCTGCACTTAATAAAGCACAGTGGACCAATACCAGCAGAAGTCCCCAAATCATCACAGACGTAAGATGCTTCTGACATTGTTTGTAGTTCAGGAGGGGCTTAACAAGAGGTATATGACATTTGAAGCCCATGTCCAGGATCCGTCTGTGTGTGGTGACTCTTGATGCTCTGACTCCAGCCTCAGTCCAGTCCTTGTGAAGATCCCCCACACTTTTGCATGGCCTTTTCCTGACAATCCTCTCCAGACTGCGGTCATCCCTGTGGCTTGTGCGCCTTTTCTTCCACACTTTTCCCTTCCATTTAACTTTGTGCTTTGATACAGAAAATCCAACTTCTTGTACCATTGCCTTTCGAGGCTTTCCCTCAAATGTCAGTGATGGCTTTCTGCACAACTGTCAGGTCAGCAGTCTTCCCCATGATGGTGGATTCTACTGAACCAGACTGCGAGACCATTTAAAGGTGTTTTGGATTCATTAGCTGATGAAAAGGGGACATGTTGAGCCTACAATAGTCCTTTTCACAATATTCTAATTTTGAATTTGGGGGTTTTACAAGCTGTGAGCCATAATCCTCAAAATTATAGCAAACAAAGGCTTGACATATGTCACTGTGCATGTAATGAGTCAATATCACATAGGTTTCACATTTTAACGTGTAATACAGAAATAAATTAACTTTTTAATGACATTTTTAGAGTTTCACCTGTTTATGTGTTGTTATCGTTGCTAGTTTGACGCTTTATTTTGAGAAGTTGAACAGCATAAATGGTTCAGGTGCTTTTTGCTATAGTGAAGCTATGGCGAGTGAGATGGAGAGGTGAGGAAAGCATTTTCTGGACACGTAGGACCTTTGGGCGTTTGGAGGAGTTTTTTTTGGGAGCTACTGCCACGGTGCTCCCACTGGAGAAGATTCAAACGTTACTCAAAGATGCGCGAGGGGGTCGAAACACAGCTCCGTGTCCGATTTTGATGAGAGAACAACACTGTAACTGTAAGTCGATTTAGTGTGTATTTCTATGACTGACACGCAGCTCCCTCCAACAGATGGCAGCCATTATAATAAATAAATATGGATTAGTTTCGTCACCGCGCCTTGTAGCCGTGACCCGGGGTTTGGCGTTTAAATGGAGTTAACTGGACTACCACATCCAGGTCTTTAGATTACGGCTGTGTTTAATAGAAAGTAATCCATAGGTTTAATCCATGGCCAGTAGGGATTAGAATATGGCACACTTTCGAGAGAACAAATCGATCATCACCTCAGTATGAATGGACTAGAACAATATTCGAGAAAGGAGCTTTATTTTGGTCTTTCTCAAGGACAGTCATTATTTGGTCTACCTAAAAGTCACATACAGTGTTGTTTTTCTGATTAATGGACACAATTTGTGCAACACGGATTTCATTTCAGTCCTTTAGTAATGAGGAAAGACACAAAAAATGCCTCGTCTCCTGCGTTTACTTTTTGAAACCCATAACAATAACGCTGTAGATTTGTGGGGATTGCCTTGCACACTCAGAGTAAATATTCAAAACTTTGTTTACCACAGATGTTACTTTCTGAAATAAATCCACAGAGACAACTACTGCTGAATTTTAACTAAGAACACTGGGTCCATGCCAACTTCTGCCACGGCCAGCGAAGTGCATCTCCTCTACCAGCACTTTTTTTTACAGCTGCAGGGCGGCACAGTCAAGGAGCAAGAGTAAATAACACAAGAAGTACAACTTTTTTTTTTTCTTTTTCAAATTAGAGTTTATTAAAGGGATATTTCAGGATTTTTGACATAGGGCCTCATTTCCTAGTTATCCAAGGTGTTGCTGATTTCTGGAGATATTTTTGTTGTAATTCATGCAGTTCTTATGTTTGAAAAGTTTCGTGGCGCTAGGCTAGTGCAAGACTAGCGCATTTCTACGATATCAGCTAGCCTGCATTAAAAACAGTGTGACCCGCTCCACAGAGCACCTGAGGCAAATCACTTATAACACCAGACTAACCATATAAATGTCTGTGTCCATAGAGTAATTTTGACGATTTTGGATTTAAAAGACCTTATATTTGAGCAGCATCAGCTTCATGGTTGTATAAGCTATGTGGCGGAGGGGCTGCTATAAAATAGTCCCTCAAAATGCGATCATTCATGTGATGCAAGGTCAGTTATATTCCAAAAACTATTCTATCGACACAGACATTTATATGGTTAGTCTGGCGTTATAAGTGATTTGCCTCAGGTGCTCTGTGGAGCGGGTCAGACTGTTTTTAATGCAGGCTAACTGATATCATAGAAATGCACTAGCCTTGCATTAGCCTAGGGCCACGTAACTCTTCAAACATAAGAACTGCATGAATTACAAAAAAAAATATCTCCAGGAATCAGCAACACTCTGGATAACTAGGAAATGAGGCCCTATGTCAAAAATCCTGAACTATCCCTTTAATGTTGGGGAATATTCACAGAAATCAACTGAACTGACATCTGAACGTGTTGAAGTTATGCTTTGAGTTTTGTTGAATAACATCCAGGAACATCATCACTTAACTCAAAGTTGACATATGGACTAAAAACACAAGAATCCCATGCACTTCACAGCACGTTTGAGGAGCTCCAAACTACAGGGACAGTGAGTTTTAACAAGGCCCCATCGAAACACATCTATATTTTCATTATATTTCATAAATAATGTCACACTTTGCTGCCGTCTTAAACATACCAGTAGTTCTTTGACTAATCCCTCCATTAGCACCCCCTCACCCCTCTATCTACTTAACACCACGCTTGCTCGTATGGCCGTGACCTTTTCTAGTGATGTTGCAGGATTACAAGTCATTACTTCACTTACACACCACCTCGACACACTCAAAAGGCCACTATATCCACCCCCATGAAGAAGGTTTACCCTTAATCCCACCGGGTACGTATTCATGAGCTCGATCGGTAGAAGCGGGGCTAGTCTACGCCGGACCAGTAATCGCCGCCACTGCCAAGCACGGGTTAAAAAGCCATCAGATTTACTCCCCTGGCCCAGCCAAAGGGAGAAGATTAGCGAACATTGACAGGACAGGAATTGTTTTTTTTCTTCTCTCAAAGGAGGGCAATTAATCCAGCGCCGCCGTGGCCGAATTGTGCTTCCGTAAAGCCTGGGAAACACATTATCGCGTCACTGGTGCAAAATTAGGCAGGCTAATCGTCTCCGTGTTGTGCTTAAATACAGAAACGGCCTGTTGTTTCTGTGATGTTCGGCTGATCCCGTCCGGTGCTATACGCTTTTAATTACAGCGGATTTAGAGCGCCAATGCCTGCAATAATCTCTCCGGTATAAACAATAACAGCAAAATGAAAATAACATCCTGCGGGCAGTCAATCACACAGATAACACAGTGTCCACACAAACATAGACGAGATTACAGAATTCAATACTATCCACCAGGCAGAACGCGGCCATTTTACAGGGAAGGAGGGCTTAGAGATACGTTTTGAAAAATAATCATGCATTTTCTTTCGAACTACATTTCTTTCTATGTACCGATTTTGTAGATGAGCAGTGCCTGAAGAACCCAGATCCCACTTTGGGAACCACTGCACTATGTTCTGTAGAGTATCGCAATATTACTCGGTTTGGAACACCAGGAAGCCTGGGAGAATGTAGTATGCGAGTGAGTGGCTGGTGGGGGGCCAATGGCGCAGACTGATAGACTCGCTTCTGTCAGTCAGGGCAGCTGTGGCTACAATAGTAGCATACCACCATAGCATATGGTGTGAATGAATAATATAAGACTATCAAGCTATTTCTATCCACAGAACAACTATTAGTCGTATACTGCACAAATCTGACCTTTATGAAAGAGTGGCTAGAAGAAGCCATTTTTAAAGAAAATCATAAGAAGTACTGTTTGCTGTTTGCTTTGAGCCACATGGGGGACACAGCAAACACTGCTTTGGTCAGATGACCAAAATGGCTTCTTCTATAGCCACTTTTCCATAAAGGCCAGATTTGTGCAGTGTACGATAGTTGTTCTGTGGACAGTTTCCCCCACCTGAGCTGTAGCTCTCCGCAGTTCATCCAGGGTCAATGTTGTTGTTGAAAATTGACTTGAAACTGAGATATTTAGGCATTTGCCTCTTCCCATAACATTAGTGTCTGTGCAGAGAGGATGGAGGAGGAGAGAGTTAAACAGAAAGGAGAGTGTTGTTATCTCAGAAAGAAAGAAAGAAATCAGTGATTTTGATCAAAGCTATAGCTTACATTCTAATAATTTAGAACTAAACTGTTTTCACCTACGGAGAGCTTAGAGTCTCACTTTTCAAACGTGCCATAGTGTCCATAGCGATAACATAGAATATGCTAAGGTGCTACAAATATCATGAAAAATGGTCTGGATTGTTGGCACTCAACAGCTAAATCCTAAAAACAGCGCAGCACTCAATGTGTTAAATGTCTTTAGCTCATAAGCTAGCTGTTGGTTTACTTTTGAAAATCAGAAAGAAGACACTGTCTCATTCATAATTTCACAATAATAAGTGACTTCACCTTGAGCTTGCTCAAACACTTAAACTTTATATGGAACAAATTCATTAGTTGGGATCTACCAGTTTGCACTAGCCTTTTACTCCAAGCTCATTTATCACAATTGGGTGTTCACATTGCAGAACAAATGACCTTATTTAAACATGGACAGTACCAGCTCAGTGTCACATTCACTCATCATTACTCTGCAGCAGAGGATCCAAACTTTTCGGGACATGACCCTCAAAATCACCCAAATTAACACCTCTTTGAGCGACAGTGCAGGATTTTATGGCATTTGTGGTCAATAGGTCTGTGCTCATTCTACACATTTTTAAACTCCTTCTAGACCAGGGGTGTTGAACTTGTTTGGCGAGTCGCGAGCCACATATATTGTAAAGTATATTGTGCCCTAATAAACAATAAAGGCTTACACTTATTGTGCTTCATCAGCCTGTGTCACACATTCCTCAAAGTGCTTACATATAGTCATTATTATATTCAGTCACTCCACACTCGATGGCAGTAAGTTACTATTGTAGCCTCAGCTGCCCTGGGGCAGACTGACCATTTACCACATGGCTATAATATGCCGTTTAAATCCGGATCTCTGATATTATGTCAGTGCTCTATGCTGGACATGTAGAATTTTTTATTTATTTTTTTATTTAAGCTGCCCTCCCAGTAGTTGACCAGTGAGCATTCTGGTTATTTCTTTAAAAATCCATAACAAGGATTAAATCATCTCGCAGGCCTTGTATTTGAGTCCAGTCCCTTTAATTTCACTCAAATATACTGTTCTAAGTCATAAAATACATAAATTGCAATTTTATGAATTTAAATACAAATTATCTCACAACCCCACCTCAGTGTCCCAGGGAACCCCTGCTCTAAAGAAGCCATTCTTCAGGTCAAGAGTATCACTGCCCCACTATTGACCACCTGCTCCACATTAGGTTTAAATTGTAGGTGAGTTTTAATAGTAGTTAGGGCTGCTAAATCTAAACAAGTAAGGCCATGTAAACCATCGCAATTTGGGACAATGCTAAAAACACATCCGGCTGGCCCGTGATCCAGATTCCCTTTATAACAAAAATTGCTCTCCATTTAGATGGTACCATTTTGTGCAAAATGGCCTGACCACCCTCTCATACTGAGGGAACGAAACAATAACACACACACTATCCAAACCCCCAAACTATTATGTTCCATTTCTGGACCGCCTTTGATTTCAATGAATCATCCCCCCTCCTTCCCTTTACTCATTGTATCAGTCCTCCACTGAACCGAACCACAATTTTACATCTTGCTGGAAGTGAGATTTTACGAGGAGGCTCTGCCAGTTGGCTTGGTATCACTCACGACACGGCGTCTAATTAGAAGAGCCGGTTGTCAGCATTGTGGCCTTGTTGGATCACCGCACCCCGACAGTTGGCCTTAGCCCCTGCGCTAAGCTAACACCACTCTGCTTCATCATTAGAGCTGGTCTTTGACAAGCCATTACAACGCGCAGATTCTATAGATCTAATCCGCGCATATATTCATCTCCATTTCCTGCAGGGGCCTAGGATCTGAGCCGATTCACAAGCCATCTTTTCTTGCGACTGGTGGGGGGTTAATATGTCCTGGAGCGCTAAAAATAAAAATGACAGCGTGGCGTAATTGACTTCTCCGCAAGAGAGCTCGGGAAATGGCAGGAGCTGGCATTAACAGTGGGACAGGAAGCTGGGAGACGATGAGAGGAGCCACGTTCTAGCGACACGAGCATACGTATAAGATGGGCTGTATAGAATAATGAGAGACTTACCCCATGATGAGGCTGTTGATGTAGTCGTTCCCATCCATGTGGCCAAATTGGAAGTCTCTGCAAGAGGAAAATAAAGCTGAGCAATTGTCTTTTTACAAAATCCTCACAGCGGAGCGTCCCCACAGTTCACTTTTATACGCCACATTATCTCACCAATTATTTCCACACCTTCAAAAGGTCCCAAAAAACTAGACGGGATAATGGTAGGATTAATGATTTCATTTTAGATGTGAAAACCACGGTCCAGACTTCAGAGAAAAGCACGTGTTTATACATAGACACTGTCATGATTATTATGGCTGAAACCAATCACAACGCATTGAGGAAATATGAGAGGAAATAATGAAAAAAAAATCCAATCATCTGCCTACAAAGACAGGTGTCCCACAAGGGTACATTTTAGGCCTGCTATTCTTTACTTGATATAACTGCTTTGTTTGCCTGTGAACATCCTCTTGGATTGCCAAACACAGAATGTTTTTTGAAGATTGAAATTTTATTAGTGAAATGGCATAAAAACAAGATGCTTTTCCCAAAGAATGTCCGATTCTAAATTCCATAGAGAAAGTGATACAAAAATTGACACAATAGTTGTACTTTTTATTGTTATTATAATCCGTCGTACTAACCCCAGCACTACATTCTCATACATTTTACTTACTTGCATAGCCTTACGAGCAATAAGTGAGTTTCTTTCCCATGTACCCACTCAAAAGCACACACACGGACAAAAAAAAAAACTTCCCTGGTGCTCACTCCTATCAACCCCACTCCCTCATCTTTTCACGGCACAGAAAAGACTGGTGTGATGAATCTAAACGATAAGCCGGGAGGAGGAATTCAATTTGTATCTTATTGTAGTGCGCCGTGTCTGAGACTAGGCTAGGGGGGAAACGGCTCCCACAAGTCGCTAGTCGCTCCTACCGAATGACTGATTATTCAGCTCTATGCACATACATCACAATGTACTTTAAATGGAGCTACATGCGACACGCCTGTCTCCTGGGCACAAAACAATATTGTTGATATTATAGAGCATGAAGATAGACCATTACAGTAAAAAATAAATAAATATTTGCGTGACAATCTTGACAATGGTGTTGAAATAAAGCTTGGAATATGGAAAGGGAAATCTATTTTGTCATGCTGAGGACCAGTCTCTTAACCTTGTGGTGATGGGACTTCTAGGTGCATCTGGCAAAAGCTATTAACCTACAACTGAACCAGCCTTCTGACACTCGGTGAGGTTTTTTTTGCAAAATAAACATCAGGTCATTTAAATAAAACACAGCTCAGCAGGAAGTAGTGTGTACCTTTTGTCCTATATTGAGTCAATTGTACCACCTGCTCATTCTGGAATCGTGCTGCCCTCTAAGGTTGTGGAATAAGCAAATATTTCTGCATTAATGGAAATTGCAGCTACCATAGAACAGGTATCCAAAAGAAAGTCCGCAAATGTTTAACAAAATCAATACATCACACATTATTTATCCAACCACTTCATGAAATCAGAACAATAGGACTATTATGTAATATGCCACATTACAATCTCCAGATGTGGAGCCAAGCTGATGGACAGAAACAGCTGGCTGGAGAACACCTATTGGACACGTTTTTAGTGGTAGGGGAAACCGAAGCACCCGGAGGAAACCTATGCAGACACGGGAGAACATGCAAACTCCACACGGAAAAACCCCGTCCAGGTGGGAATCGAAACCTAAGCTGTGAAGCACGAGAGCTAACCGTGTGCTACCGTGCTGTCCAGCTTAAGCCTAAAAAGGCAGAACGTTTCTGGTTCTTTCAACAAGTTTTCCAAAATTCTAAAGCAAAAGATTATACTTGACAGATATAAACAACATGACATAATATTAGTCCAAACACTGTGGCTGTGGAGGGGACATTAATTCGCACATTTATTAAAGTTACGCTGTGGATCCAATTACAAACAATAATAGAAACTCCTATTTGCATCTTTAGTTGGCTGCAGCATCCTGCCTGAGAGCAAGCTCCCGAAATATAGCTATTTTATGGAGCAAAAAAAGGGCAGATCAGGCCAGTAACACGTTTTTCACCCAAATGTTGCGGTTTTGTAATTGGATTATAAAGCTCAGCCAAGGAATCTGCTGCTTAAGGAGTGTGTTATTATTAGAGATGAAGTCAAAAGTGAACTGTGCCCTGGCCGGTTTACTTTGGCCAGTACGAGATGGCGCAGCCTTCAGTTCAGCAAAGTTTTTGTGAGTAAATATTCGGTCTATTTGTGTTTAAAAGGTCTTAGGCTAAAGATTTAGCCTGTTCCCCTGAAGCACTGACAAAAGTACACCCAAACTTGGAGCATCTGTTTTCTTTCTGCAGTTGTCTTTTAAACAGTAGTATTTAGTGCTATGCAAGTATTACTGCTTAGATATATATATATATATATATATATATATATATATATATATATATATATATATATATATATATATATATATATATATATAAACTGACCTTGCTTGGCTTGGAACAAAACTGTTTTGCAGCAGGACAGTTCAAGTCCCTGGAACAGTCGTACAAACAAAGGATGGCACTGATGTGAGGCTGCAGCTCCTGTCAGCGATTGCAGCGATAGCTGTCAGCCTAATGTCTGTCTACACTATTTTTAAAGAGTCCTGGAGACTGAACATCAGAACAAAAAGGAATTCTGTTCTCAGGTTTTCCTGAAATGTGGTATAAGTAGGAGTCCATTTGTAGCGGGTTTGGACGAGTGCCCAGAGCTGCCCCTGCGACCAGAGCTGACCATGAAGCTGAAACGGAAATATTACAGGCCAAGTTGATTGAAAGTTAACTTCCTTTCTGTTGATAATTCCAAATCTCTTTTTGTAAGTAAGAACATGTTAATTTTACCATATCAGCAGTTAATAATAATAATAATCTGGTCAGCTCGTGTCTTTCAGATTCAGAACAGAATTGTTTTGGGGGTTTTTTCATTGCAGAAAAAATAATAATAATTATGTAAGTTTCATTGCAGACTGTGGTAGTGAACAAATAATAAACGACAGCAGCTCAGCTAAATATAGCAAGTTAAGACATATCATTGTATCATTGTCAGATCAAAGACTTGAAGCTGCACTACCTGAATATCCCAATTTTAAAACCATGAAAGTCGTAGGAAGTTGAGTAAAATCTCTGCTGCTCGCAGACCCTCCTCACAGACCCTCCTCACAGACCCTCCCGCACAGCCCCAGTGTTCACATGAGTTCATTAGATGAGCAGAACATTCCAGTTAGACGTGGCCATGTGAAATGTGAATGTGATACAGAGAGAAACATGTCAGTGAAATCAAACATGCTCCTAGTATTTGAAAACATGGATTTTAATCAACCTATTGGATAAAAGGTTGCACGGCGAGGCTTTACGTTATTAAACATAAAACATGAATCTGAAGATGCAAACTCTAAACATCTAAAAAAAGTAAAAGTCACATAATGAGACCTTTACCACTTGGCAAAACCATTCTCCACTTCCCTGCGCGCTAAGCTCTCCCTGCAAACTCCCTCAAGTGGCCCGTACCCACCGTCACCCACCAACTGCCACTTCTCGGCCTCTCGTATGTATTTTAATCCCCTCTGCGCCGTCTAATCTCACACGAGTGCTTCTGCATCCGCCGCTCCGCCGACACACTCCAAAATGGCGAGCGAAATATCATGACATTTATGACCGCTTTGAAAAGGCACGCGCTTATTCAGACGTCAATCAGCGCCGCTCGAGCAGCGCCGCGCCCCCCTCCCACCAGCCGGGGGCGATAGGGGAGCCTGCCTTGTAATTACACGTGCAGTTTAGGTTGCGTTGGAGGGGCTCTGATCTCAGTGGGGATCTCCGGCTCGCTAGTCTTCAGAAAATAAGGAGAGAAAATAAAGAGAAATGCAACTAGCTAGCGTGTCTAATTGAAGATAGGGATCGGTGTAATTCTCTTCAGCGCTAATAGGAATGCCTGGAGAGGGAAGGGGCCTTTGATCACAGCACTGCCATGCACCTCTTCATCCAGAAGTGTCGGCTGAGGCGGGTAATAGAGTGCATCTGAGAATTTAACAGGAGCAAAACAAAAAGACTGAACTGTTTATATGCTGTCGTGTGGATACGGCAGAGATAGCGCCTCATTTGCTAAGCTAACGGTGTGTCTGCGGCCCGTTTTACGCACATCTGCCATAACAATATCGCTTATATCACCAGTTATAGCTTCAGGTCTATGGCAGGAAAACGCAGCAAGTCTTTTCTTGACGGATGCCGCAGCGGACATGGGGTAACTGTCCAGTTTTCACTTTACTGTCAACTCCTTTTCCGTGTCTCAGTGGGACAATGAACCGTGCAACACCACTCCAAACTCTGGAAAAAAACACACTTCAAATGTGGGGACTTTTGCCAAGCAGTCAAAAATAATAATTTTTTTATAGTACAAAGTTCTCAAAATGGCACCCAAAACAGGAAAGAGTCATGTGACTGAAACCCCTCTAATACTTTACGGTCCTTATTACAAGAACATAGAACATGACACTTTGATTTTGATTGGATTCAGTCAGAAGTGCAAAGGAAATCAGCCTGTGGTGTACTGACTATACTGATAACATTTATTTTTGCCATTTCACTTGAAACACACTAAATTAAAGCAAAAAAAATGACAGATCGTAGCTAATTAAACAACCTGATTTTTGTTTTTGGGTTATTTTGTTTTCTTACATTGTTAAAGAGGGGGTATTATGCTTTTTTCAATCACATAGCACCAGTCTATATCACACTACAATGATGACCAAACCTTCTGTTGGTCTGTCAATGCAGTAAATTAGAATAACTGCCTTGTATAAAATTGCTCTCTCAAAATGGCTGTAGCGAATGTCTTGAAATAGGCCTCTGTCTCTTTAAGAACCTCTGACTCTTTCCGACACGCCCCCTCCACACGCTGTCTGTGGCATCAGTGGGGAGGGGGTTCTGCTGAGGAGCAGTGGTTGGTTACTCGGCTGGTGACCAAAGCTCGGAGGCGTCTCCAGGAGGTGGGGGCGTTCCTAGGAGGACTCAGGCAAACCTTTCCCTAAAATGGCCGCCATCAGAGTTTTTACAGATTACTCAAAAATATGTGAATGTGCCAAGGCAACACTTCAGGCATGTTTTTAATGAGGGAGTGACATAATAACACGATGTAAAGCTTGAAAAAGTCGATTTTTCATAATACCCCCCCTTTAAAAATGTAATTAAATGCTTAGAAATTATCATTATATATATAATTTCTCTGGTATTATTCCCATGGACTGCAGAATGGCTTGTTTTGTCTTGTAAGATTTCGTATTTAGATGAGCTAAAGTAAAAATGGTTGATAAAAAGGTGAATCTGAAGAATCTGAAGGCCAGTCATACTTAAATAGATATAATCGTACATTATTAAAGCCTGCCCAAAACATTTCAGAAACATGAAATGAGTACTAAAAAGTAAAAAATAACTTTGGACTTTCACTTCTCACCCGATCGCTAGAAGCTAATAAATTGTGTTACTGCTTCTGTGACCTGCAAGAGCATTGATTAACCTCCAACACCAAAGCCGCATGTAGGTGGGAGTTTTAGACCAAGCTGTGTAACAATAGAGCAGAGGCATTGATTACAATGTATTTGTGTCTGGGTGCTAAATGGCCTCTCCTCTCCAGCAGAGCAGAGAGAAACATCCCGACCCGACGTGCTGTTGCTCACAGCTACAGCGGCTGAGACTGAGGCAAAGTCTGCATTCTGATGAACTATGAGGGAACTGGAAAAAAATAGGAATAAATCAAGACTAAATCAGTTCTCAGCAAGGACCAAACTTGAAAATTGGTGCAAAAGTAGACAAATTAAAGTAAGGTAAGGGCATAATTCACTGTCCTCAGAGAATTCAGCTTCCAGCATTAGAACCGTCTGTGCTGCAGTGAGATTAACTTGCATAATAAACACAATGAAACATTTTTGAACTAAATGTTCAATTCAAACTTCAAAATTAAAGCTTAACAAGTGCACCTCACATGCGCCAACATTTCACTCCCCATGTAGAAATCTTTCAGGTTTGGTGACCGCCACGATCACCACATATACACTGCTCCACCAAACAAAAGTACAGTCACAACAAAAAAAGGCACATTCACTGTTGTGTGAATGCTTCTGTAATGCCCAAAGACTCAGTGCTGCATTCACTTTTCACCAAGATCGTGTATTGCAAAGCCTTCTCCAGCACATCCCAAAGCTTCTCAATGGGGTCAAGATCTGGACTCTCACAATATGAGCCAGATGAATCCTGGCATCGCCATCTTGGAATATGCCCGGGCCATCAGGGAAGAAGAAATCCATTAATGAGCACATAGTGTTGCTGAACCTAGACCCGAACAACCACAGCCACCCCAAGATCAGAACAGTTAGTTAAATCCAGGTCAAGGACAGTTTTTATATGGTCAGGCAGTGTGGTCATGGGTGACATAGGGGGTGCCTCAGATATGAAGAACCCAGGAAGAATCAACCAAAGTGAAGAGGATCACTCAAAACAGCATGAAGTGAATTACAACTCCAGGCATGTTTTTGACAAAAGAACAATAGTCTAAAGCTCCACAAGTCCATTTATGATGTGTCTCCAATGCAACAGAAAGGTGCCACTGTGTTGAAGTAGATCACATGTTTTCCAAGATGAGCAACACCGAATGATTCAGGCTATAAAAGTCCAAAGCTGCGGAAATGAATACTGTTGATTTCTTGCTAAATTGGCCCCTCTCCAGTCGAGCCCAACATAAACACCTCATTCCTACTTGTTATTGCTCAGCCGGCGCTGCAAAAAACCAGAACATTATGCATTAATACGAGCCACTGAGCCGTGCGTTTGACTGACAGCTGAGGAGAACACCTATATTTGGAAGCTGACATTTTGCATAATTACCTTTCCACTGAACCTTGGTGAGGGGGAAAAAAAAGAAGCTAAAAACAAGACGCGCGCTGACAAAGGCTGCATGGTGAATAAGCTCTCTCCCCGGTGAGCCTATCATCCTCCAATAAGTGTAAAAAATTCTTGTCTGACCTCCGTATCCGCGCGTGACCTGTTAAAATGATCACTGTAGCCCCTTCACGGTTTGCTGTTAAACCATCGCAGACGTTTTGACCTCCTTTATGGTCAAGATCTTTAATTACAGAGCCTTACCACTCTTGATTGTTGTCAATCCGCAAGTTTGTTATGGTGGGTTTGTCGATTCAATCACCGGCATGGTCACGGTCAAGTACGGATTTTCTGTTTGGAAATCTTTCAAAATAAAAAAAAATAGCGAATGGTCCATCAAATTAAAAACACGGGTTTCAGTCAAATTACTTTTTGTTTTGTTTCGTTGGTGTTTGAAGGCTTCAAGCGCCATTGAAGCAGATGGCAACCTATAGGGCTGAGAATAATAAGCTGCTTCTGTTGAGAGCTCCACAGACAAACAGCAAAAAACGAAAACTTTATTTGAATCTCCTGCTGAAATAACAACAGATAAAAGGCCAACAACTGTGTTACACCTAATTAGAATAATATAGCTCACCATTTCTCCAAAATAAGCCTTTATTCATGCATACATTATTTAATATTTAATGTCAGAAAAGAAACTCCAGAATCAATGTAATATTTCTGTGCCATCAGATGTTTAGGAAGAGCCTTAAAGTCGGCTCTACACTGTGTTCAAAATTATTATGCAAATTGTAATTCACCGTCATGAAGGTAAAAAAAAAAAAAAGATTTTCAATGAAACTCATGGATGGGCTCTTTGAATCACTGACATTAATCTCAGATGCCTGGGATGATTAGTTGTCAGGTGAGCTCAGTTAAGGGAAAAACTACTGAAAAAGGACGTTCCACATTATTAGGCAGACCAGATTTGCCAGACAAATACATTAGATTAAGAGAACAGCTGCTACAAAGAAGTGCAGGACCCTCCAGAGGCTGCAGTTGTGCATAAACCGTCTATCCTTGCCTCCCCTAAACTGTTAATTGAATGCTCATGAACTGCAGTGGCTCAGAAATACATGAAGACTCATTTTCAAACAGTCACACCACTGATTAGCGCCGTGTATCAAATTAAGCTGAATAAAAACTGCAGCTCCTTTTTTAAATCCAACATTGACAGCGATGGTGTTACTCAAACATAGACACAGCGTGACTCACCTGTTAAAATGTTCTCTGTGCTCCTTCGCCACCCGCTGGATCAAGCCCTTTAATCTGAAAGCAAATAAGCAGAGAAGGAAATGCCACATGAGACGGCGGCACAGACTTATTTTTAGCCGACGCCTGCAATTTGCGGCCAGCGTCGAAACAATAACTGGCACTTTTTTTTTTTTTTTATGTTTATTTGAGAGCAGTTAAATGTGTCTGTTGCGGAGACGCGGGGATTACAAGGCGGCGAGGGTTGAGCCGGTTTTAATTTCGGGTGTTTTTTTCTGTACCTGCCACTCTCCTCTGTGGGGTCCTTCTCGTCGATGACTGCGATGGCCACCAGTTTGCCTGAGGGGGAGACAGACAGGGTGGCGGATTAGAGAAGGGAAGGCGATAGGAGGCGGTGAATGGATGGGGCATTATAGGGCGGTTTTAGAGAGCAGAAAATGGAGAAGCTTTAACGACAAACTAGAAGAACAGAGAGAGAGAAGCATGTAATGAAGCTGTATGTGTTTAAGGAAACGTTTGCACTGGATTAGAAAGAAATTGTGTATTGCAAGTTTTCTGTTAATTTATGTTTTCATATAATGGTGGGTTCAGCAGCAAAATCTAATAAGTGGATAGAGCCAGGTTTAAAGTATGCTTTATTTGTTATTCAGAGGGGATTTTGAATGTATTTTCTAGGTTTAGAATAAGCTAGTTAGAAAAAAAAAAAAAAAAAAAGAAGAAAATCAGTAAAAAATCCAATTTCGCCTTGGTTTTTTGTGGTTCAAAGCTAAAAAAAAGTCAGGAATTAGATATTGAAAGAGATGTTGTTGCAAGAGTGCAATGAAGTGTAATGAAGTGTAATGAACCTGGATGGATGTGGATACCAAACATGTCGATATTTGTGAATGATATTTGTGAAAGACTAGAGCGTTGTAATAGTGATTTCCTGAGAATGTAAAAAACATTTTTAAATAGATGTTACGGGAGAAAACGAGCTCAATCTCAACAAAGCCGACGCTTTCACCCGCCATGTCTCGCCTTATTTGCACAATGCAAATGAGATAATATATTGTATTATTCAAGATTTCTTTCACATATTTTCAGATAGAAGAAATTTCAAATCAGAGTGTGACATAAAAGTGAAAATATCCTGGGGAAAAAATATCTTAAATATTCGGAAATACTCGAGCTACTGAAAATTAGAGCTAGATGTAAATAATGTGCACAATTATTGACCACATTTGATAGTATTATGCAGAGTATAGGCTAAGGAAAAGCAATTATAAAATTACTTGCACTCCTCTCTGCTCCTTTTCATTCCAGCTGTATTATCATCAGCAGTTTTGTTCTTTTCAATTTGATGAGATCATCTAACATGAACCATCACTGCCTCTTCAACAGCAAACATCTCTTGTCTCCAACTTAAAATAATTCACATTTTCCTCTCACATCGCGGGCTTCTTCCACGGTTTTCTTTACATTCTCCAAATGTTACACTACTTCTACAGTACACACCATTTTTTCTCCCTTTTTTTCTTCCTATGGCTCGTGTTTCTATTTAATAGAGTGCCAGCCTGCCCTCCAGTGGTCAACAGTGGTCACTAATGGGGTTACTGCAGGGAAGAGTGTAGCCTCAGAAAAGCTCAAGGATGCAAGAAAAACAGTGCTTCCAATATAGAACTGAGAGAGCACATAATACATGAATGCTGTGTGTGTGGATAAAGCATCCTTCTGCTAGCTACAGTATATAACAACAGGCAGATAAAACAAAGTACGTATGAGAAGAAACAAATAAAACTTAAGAAAAGACAATGCAAAGATTTTAAAGTGGACGTATGATGTACAATTGTGGACTGCAAACTGTTTTTTGGGCACCTTAATTTATGTATGTGCATCGGAGAGCCCTTTTAAAAATCAATCGGAGGCCTCTTTGTAAAGCTTGCTTCTGCTTTATGCATGGCTTTACCCGTCTTCCTCGCCAAACTAGATATTTATTCATTAGTTGTGGGACGGTGGCTGCTTCCAAATTCCTCGAGGAACAGCTCCTATGTCCTGATCCTATCTCCTACCCCCTTGTCCCATGATAAGGTCAACCGTTAGATCCCTCTGCAGTTAGGAACTGGACCTTCAGCTGCGTTTGCACAATCCCACCGTCCTCACCCAGTGGCGGAAACAACAGGGGAAGTGACATCACTAACAGCTACATAAAAACTACATCACCCATATAGTATTGGACTACCAAAAACACTCTTACTGCTGCCACTGACTAAAAAGCTGTTTCAGATTGACCTTCAGCTACAGCTTCATCACAGAAACCAAAATCCTGTCCTTTGGTTTATTGTCAGAGAGAACCAGCCGCATTAACACAAAGTGAGGTCAGCTCCTTCTCTGCGCAATGTATGCAAATTAGCAATGTGGCTTTAAGTTTCCTCTAAATGAAAGCAAAAGCACAAACTGCCTTCATTTAGGCCATCTGGTTTGGGCTTAGACCTCTTACCAATTTGCTCAATTCGGATGCACCCTTAGCTTATCTCTACAGCAGCCCTGTCCCAGACCAATGAACTAAAAGCAGAGACTGATACATTTGTGACTAAGCGATAAAAGGCACAAACATTAAGGTTGTCTCTCGATGGAAGAAATAAGAGCTTGGCTGTATGATGACGCACGTAGTCTACTCTATAGATCCATCAGGCTTCTCGTGAGCGCCTGGTGTCACCCGGCCCCCGTATGAACGCTCGCCTCTCACACTCACCGCTTCGTGAGTCCGACAGGGAAATGTCATACCTGTCTGCCTCGCACACCGTCGCTCTGCTCCTCACCGGGGAAGAGGCCACGGGTCTCTTCCTTAAGGACTGATTATAAGAGCAAACTCCAGGATAAACTCAAACAGGAATTGATCCCTAATCTGAACTCCTCAGCATCCCAGCAGATCGAGGACAGAGAGACTTCAAACCATTAGCTTGAAAGAAGAATGGTCAAATCGCAATTAGAAGACAAAACTACGTAAGTCAAATGGAGGGGTAGTCCTGAGCTGCTGCGATTACGCAAAGTGTGTTTTACTCGCTTATCTTTGAATACTCACCGGATCAAAAAAGGAGTATCAATAAGAGCAGCAGCATGGTTGCATCTTTATTGATACCCATTCCTCCTGATACTGTATGTAGCCCATCACCATCAAGAACAGCCTCAACATTTGTGGAGGTAGATTAGCTTTAGAATAACACTCTGCCCTCCATCTGAAATCTGGTCTTAAAAATAACCGATAAAAAGGTATGGGAAGATTCATTTTTATCCAGAAGCCATGATGAACGTTTGTCCCACTTTATGTCAAATTCATCTCTTAATGAGACTTTCTTCATTATTAATAGCTGGACTAGATCTCCTAAAGCATGACTGGCCGATGAGCTCATTAGCAGATGCTCAGTCCTTCCCTTCCGGCTCCCGCCTCCCTGGGCGCGCTTAGGCTGCGGGGATGGCGACCTCGAGGTTAAAGGGGCGCCATTAGAACACTGCTCAGGGCGCGTGTTTACCGCTGCGGCATAAGGAGAGTGTTTATGGTCGACATTCATTATGTCTGAGCTGTAACAGGTGATTTGGACTGGGAAAATGTATGTCATTTGGAAAATCAAGACATGGATTCTAACTCTACGATCAAGCTGCAAAGATTATTGCAATCAAACGGAAGAGAAAAATTGTGAATTCAACAATATTTTGGCCACACAACAGACTACGTATTTCCTCATGTTTCATGGCATTTGTATATTGTATGCAGTTTCTCTATAATTAACATAATACAAGATAATGTTTATCGGCCACTGGATGTTTATCTGACCCCACAAAAGGCAGGAACTTGAATATGGTTTAGCATTTAGCCCAGAGGTCACTTTTACATGCTAGTTTGTACATGGGGTACCTGATTTTTCCTGATCAAACTGATTTTTTTTTTTATCTTAGCACTAACTTGTCTCTAGCTCTCACAATCCCTCCTGTACATCACCGATTAATTATATATATTTAAAATTATTTGCACTAGTTTAGATTCTACCTCTGTCAATAAACATTTAGATGAAGACAATGCAACAAGGTTAGCTATAGGAAAAATAAAACTCTTTTTCCAGGACTAGTCCGCTTGCTAACTCGGGCGAGGAAAGCACTTCTCTTTGGAGCGTTTCCAAAAGACACTTGGTAAACAGGGTGCCCATGAAAAGAATTCATATTTTTCTAAAAATCACGATGACACATGTGACAACTCTGGGATAGGTGTAATATTTTTTAAAAACACTGTTTTTTGTACATCAGCAGTAAAAAGTTGAAGCCTAAAGCTATGATTGGCTCTGGAGCTCTGTGGAGGCTCATAGCCTTCCCGCCCTTTTGCCCTTTTAACCCCTTAACTCCCACCTGAACCGAGCACATTTTCTCTAGTTTGGCTTTACCCCAATCCAAAAGCTTCTGGAAAAAAGGTGAGAAAATAGCGACAGAACTGAGACGAAAACAATGATGAAGATGTGAGAAAAAATTGACAAAAAATTGACAAAAAATGGACCAAAAAAATAATGAAAAAGTGGCAAATATGTCACAAAAAATTGACAAAGGACAAAAAAAATTACAAAAAAGACAAAAAATTTAGAAAAAATTGACAAATAAATTATGAAAAAATGATTAACAAGACAAAAAGTAACAAAAAATTTACTATGACAAAAAAATTACAAAAGTACAAAAATTAGTTGAAACCCCCCCCCCAAAATGATGTAAAAAAAATCTGATGACGTGAGGAAAAAGATCCATTTAGATGAGTTTTGTAGATCTTAGCTTTCAAATGAGGCGTTACACTGGCCTACAGGATTTGGGTAAAGCTGGGTTCAGGCGGGAGTGAAGAGGTTAAGCAGCCATGTTATTTTCACAGGCCACACAGGATCATTACTATGAATGGGGCTGAATGGCTAATCATCAATCTCTAGTATGTTATATCTATGGTTTAAACACAATAGTAGAACTACACAATAAAAGAAAATGTTACGATATCTGAAAACTGTCTTGATATTGTAGCTATATTTGATTAAAACGTCCAGAAGGATCTGAGTGAAATGTGCTTGGAACTGAATCGTGAATGCCACTGCAAAAAAAGAAAATAGGATAAAATAGCTGTTCTAATATTAGAAAGCCCATTTGTCTCAGCACACGGCATCAATTTACTGCCATTAAGGCGACAGTTCACATTTCAGCGGTACGTTTAAATATCCTGTGGTGGACAAATACAGAGGCACAGTGGGGGGTTCGGAACACGAAGCCTTAATTTCCACCATTAAATATATAACACATTCAAACAGGAGCTCTCCACCAGGCTAAAGTATGTTTTTTTTAATTACAAACGGCATGGGGTAGATTGAATATTGGGCAATGGGGTGTTAAATGTTTAGAGTGAGCTCATTACACAAGGGCGAGCTGAGGTAAGGAAAAAGTTATGACGATGTGCAACTTTGACAACTCTCCATAATGTGAGGGCTGTTTTAGATCAGCAGCTCCAAACTTTACATCTGTTCTGAGATTTTGGTTTGAAAAATATGAGGTGAAAATAACATGCTACAAAACTGTGAAAACAAGCTTTCACTTTCAGCTAATAGCACGCTAGTAAATCTATGATGGCGCGATGAACACACTTTTAGCCCAAAACGAGTTCAGTGATGGATTATGGGCATCAAAAATGCGGAGGACGGTTTTGTGTTTTATCTACAGTCGTATTTCCAAAGTAGCAGACCTGGACAGGCCGTAGGGTTCTGCCTTGTGATTCGACAGCCAACATTGAACTCTCCGAACATTTCAGAACCCAGACCCCTTCGATGTTGGGTCTGGCATAGTTTGCTTCTGGACTGGTTTGGGCGAGTTGAAGGGGAACATGCTTAGCCGTTTTAGAGTATCTGTGTTGTGTTCTGTTGGAATGGCAACTTGATTGTTTTGCTAACTACGTTTACCGGCCGTTAGCAAAACAAAGCTAGCTTAGCAACGTGCTGCCAGAAGAAAACAAAGCATCTCCATTTTGAAAACATTTCGAAAGCAACTATGAGTGGTTTAAGGAATAAGCCACCGTTTTTACATACTGAGATATGTTCTTACCCTAGCTTAGACGAGTTCATTTGTACCCGTCTGGTCTTCACGGGTGCCCTCAGAACATATCTCAGTATGCAAAAACGGTGGCCTATACATACATATAGTACAGAGGGGCAGAGAGGTGAAATTAATCTAAAAAACTTGGCAAAAAGCAAGAAGTAGTTCTCGTTCTGGATTAAGCGGAGACCTTAGGTGACCCACAGCGCCCCCTGTGGGTCATATCCATAGCGGTCTAGAGACGTTTCTCCTAAAAGCACTTGAAATGCAAACTTGCAAGGGCTGCCACACCGTGCAAGTACTGTTCTCAAGTGACCCACCCTGCTCTGCGCCGGTCGAGATCAAAATCCAGGCTAAACAGATCAGGAAGAATTACTCAAAACTGCGTGAATGAAGCTGGATACTACTTCAGGCATGTTTATAACAAGGGAACGTGTCTCCTGTTCCGTGGATAATGATTGGATTGTGGCTAATATTGCAGCCCGACTATATTGCTTTTCTTCGTGGTAGAAACAAGCTGCCACCAGATCGGGTCCAAGAAATCACGTTGCGGGAGAACACAACAGAGGTGTAAAGGGACAATATATATTGCAAATATCAGAGCGGATTGGACAGTGAAGAATGGCGGCGCGGCCCACCTGTTTCTCCCAGCTCGTACAGCGTGAAGCCATCGATTTGGAGGTATCCTTGGAAGCGCTCCTTGTTCACCCACGATGACAAACTACCGTCCGCGTACTCTGCAAAAAAGACACAAAGACACAGGAGCTTTCATTTCAGAGGCGGGGGCACAGAAAAGAAAGAAGAATCGGCTTATCGACATTCAGCACACGCCACGGTCAGGATTAAAGGCACAGGGGGAGCGCGGTATTGATGGTGGCGTTGTCAGGAGATCACACGGCGCTGGGGGACAAACAGAGGGTCGCCTAAGCAATGATGGTGAATGTGTGGGCCTAATGTGGAGCTCTCCTGAGAACAAGTGACAGGCTTTATTGTGAAAGCAGGAAAAGGTGGTTTTACCATATAGTGGGTGGTTATATTTCAAGGGTTTCATGGGTTTCTGTCCCTCCATGATGTAGTAATGTTGGTACTACGGCGATACAACAATATTACAAAGTCTAAAACCAGATGAATTTATCCTGGGCATAAATGGCTTTGTTTGGTACAGGGGGAAGCAAAAAGCCATGATCAAGGGCAGGGCGATTTAGACTGTTGGTATAATATGCTGCTCTTCCAAACTGAGGATGCTTTCAACATTATTCTTCCTTTGTAAGGGAGAGACAATAAATCGTTTGTTCCTGCGGCTGGGGACAGTTCAATTTTTTTCGATACCATAGTTTAACGACACCTGAACGATGCCTATACGCAGATATTTGTTGTCCAGAAAACAGAACAATAATGTGTGGAAGATCTGCACATTTACAATATTGGTATCATCTCCAATGTCAGGAAGTGTGTGACAATTTTGGGAAAAAAATAGGGGAAAATTGAGTCACTTCCTTTAATACTGTCCCTGGACCAACAGCATTTATTTTTGGTACCTCCTTTCAACACTTCTGTTTTTTCGATACCTGTAGAACCTAAACCTTTTTTCTGATACTTTCCTGGTATCGTTTAATGGTGCCCAACCCTATTTGTTCCCAAATCAAAATACGTTTTTGCCATTGTCAGTAAAGGTACATTTACAAACTAGGATTTTTTTGGGTACATACGCAGCTTGAAACTAGAAATAATATAACTAATAAAGCTATCAGGGCTGGGATACAGTTAGGAATACTGTATTTAGGGGCAGTACAGTAAGTATTGTGAAAGAAGAAAACAGTGATACATGTAGAATGTAGATTATAAACCAAATGCTACTTGACATTTAAGAAGTGTAAAGAGTAAAAAGTGCACTATCACAACCAAATGTAGGTCTAAAATGAAGTGCTGTGTAACTGTTCCTGAAGAAATATTCCATTTTAAAAAGGTATTTAAAGTATCGACACCACGTATTGCGACGGAGACGCAATATACAGTACATTGCAAAACAATATATTGCAACTGCCTTGGTAAAGTACAATATAGGTTATAGAAAATAGTAGATATAGAGAATCTGAATTAAAAAAAAATAGAAAATATACACATGTCCCGACAGACAACAGCATGAATGGTGGATTTACAAATATACAATAAGCAGCAGATGTGAGGACAATAACCAAATACACTGTGTGCAAAGTGCAAATGTATCAGCGCTAATGGAAGGTAACAGGTTATTTAATGTTCAGGAGTCTGATGGCAGACGGGAAAAAGCTGTTCATGTGATGGAAGGTTCTGGTCCGAATAGGTCTCACGCCTGAGGGGAGAGGGTCAAAAAGTCTGTCCAGGGTGAGTCCAGGGTCAGCTGTGATCCGACCTGCACCTTGTCCTGGAGACGTACAGGTCATGGAGAGATGAGAGAATATCACTTCACTACAGCAAAAGTATAGACCAATAAATAAAAAATGCATTGCTACAGATAAATCATTGAGATACTTTTCCCGAAACTAACTTTAGCTTCTTAATGCTATGGAATAATGCTATAGTGGATAAATACAACTAAAGAACAACTGCCAGAACATTCACAATCCATCTGAAATATAGACTGGGAACCTCTGGGCACCTCACGATTCCAGACAATACGCGATACATGTCTCACGATAACGATAACCTTACGATATGCTGGTACTGCAATAATCTAAATATTACACAACAAAAACCTACGATACCTCACGAAATGTGCTATTTTTAACCATTCAGGATTTACATTTGTCTTCATGTGCTTTGTTCCCCTTTATCCTCAATAAAGAGTATCTCATTAATATGCATGACGTCAAGTATCTTATCATACCATATCGTCCAGCAAAATATCATGATATATCGTAAAATCCATATATTGTCACAGTCCTAACTAGTGATGCACGATAATACCAATTTGAACCGATAACCGATAATTCCACATGTCCCGATACCGATAACCGATAATGACACCGATAATTATGTATGCATAGCCTGCATTGCGCTGTTTCACTGGAATACTCGTCGTATTTTTCAGCTAAAAGCGTGCAAAAGTCGGCCGTGGAGAGCGTATATCTGCTGCTGTAAATGTGCAGTCCTGAGTCTGCAGCAGCTCCGGGCTGTAGGACGTGCGGGGTGGCGCCGCCGAGAGAGAAAGGCAGCGAGCTGGAGCCGCAGATTCAATGTAGTTTGAGCTTATAATTATCGGGCCTAATTATCGGCCGAATTTATTTTTATTGGCTTTATCGGGGATGGCGCCAAAATGCCGATAATTATCGTGCATCCCTAGTCCTAACCGTTATATACTGTATGTTGTACTACATTTATTTTAAAGTAAACTTCGGTTCTGTTCAACTGAATGCTCTGGATGCTTTCTTTCCTGCCCTCAGTCATCATGCTCAGATTTTCAACCTTATCACGTGAGTCTTGGGTGACCTTATGTCCCAAAAAGTTAAGGGCACTCCCGAAATTTAAGCTTTTGTCCCGAATCTAGCCCAAACTGTCCCAACTGACCGATTAAAGGCTGGTTATTGTGGTCTGAGAGAGCGCTAGAGCACCCACGGCTCCACCTCGCACCCTGGTCTGCAAAGGCTAAGGACGCGGCACGGGTCATTTTTTGCAGATAATACACCGGTCTGGGTTTGTGACAGACACAGGGATAAACTCTGTAAACTTTGAGGACAGAGACGAGAGCTGCAGTCAAGAGGCCTGAAAGAACTCCAAATGTGCCAGTTTTGGAACTTCTATTGGCCTTTCTCTCACTTACAAAACAGCCGCACAGCCTCATTTTCCCGTGCTGTTACATTCCTCACTCATCCCTGCGATAAATTGTTTCGGTGATCAGTAGAAATAACACTTAAAACACTCCTCTGCTCTCCATTCCATCCCCCGCCCACCCTAGATGAGTCCAAACGTACCTCCCACTCTCCCACTTCAAACTATCCCCCACCAGCCATTTAAATAAGTGAGACCTTGTGGAGACGGTACAGCGGAGCACTTGATCACAGCCGGCGCAACCAAATCTATTCAATATTTCAGACTAACGCGTCTGTAACCCACTCCCGAACATTAAACGCATTACCTATTCCCAGTGGACACGTTTTATTTATTTTGCGGGCCTTAAAAGGAAAAAAACAACATTTGGGTTTGTAAATGATTCGCCACACATCATTTTGACAGAATTTAGGCCGGCATTTTATATTTGGTGACGATGCATAATTAAGCAGTTGCGAGAGACGAGAGTCAAAAATATCTCTCTACGCAAACAAAAACACATACATTTTTAAATGTTTTACACCTTGTCGTTAAGTGATTAGTTTCAGTTTTGCGCTGATAGCTCCATTTAGGTTGGAAAGAGCTCAGATAGAGCTTTAAAATGACTCCTCTCACAACTTCTTAGACCTCAGGGGAACTGAGAAACAGTCAAAAGTTTGTACATCTCGGCAACCTCCATCTCTCTCGGTACAGCTGTGTTTTATGGCTTTTTCTGCAAACTGTATTTGTAGATTCTGTGTTCCCATTTTTTGTGGAGGTTCAGCTGATTTTTTTTACTACATAGAGTCCATGATGGTCCTGAAGAAAGCAGCTTATTAAAAGTAAACAAAAAGCTAGCTTATGGGCTAAAGACATTTGAGACCTACAAATGTCCTCTTCTGAAACACTGAAGAGGCACCAAGAGCCCCCACACCTGCAGCAAAGTGGAGGCGTCACAAGAGGAGCTACAGGAAACAAAAAAGGGACAAAGGACGAGGTATCCGGGCAAGACTCACACCTAAGCCACATATCCCTACTAGAGTTCTGGCTAATGGACTTTCACTGGAGAATAAAACAGATTAACTGCTAAACTCTTCCCAGAAGATGGTGAAAGGCTGTGGAGCGGAGGGAGCTGCACAGGAGGAGAGGAAGAAGGAGCTGACCAGTGCAGGACACCATGCTCTGAAACAAGAACAACCCCAGACATGCACCGTTCAGAGGATCAGAGGAGACTGAAGGCAGCCAGCCAGGTTTCTTCCGGGTGCTACGGTTTCTCCTACCTCCAAAAACATGCTGGGCAGGTTGACCCACAGTGGTGGCGCGCTCAGTCGCAGTGGCTCAGGACTAACCCCTGAGCACAATTTCATTGTACGGTTGTACAATGACAAATAACGCACTTACTTATAAAGACACAGAAACTTCGCATTTTTTGTTTTGGAATCAGATGATTTTTGTATTTAAAACAAGCTCTCTCTGAAGTATCAACTAAACATGAATGTCTTGAATAAATCAGCTCTCTGCCTCTAGTAAAGCGCCCTCTGCTGCCACAGTTCAACCATATTTTTTTTATTATTTAGAAGCATCATATACAGGATTATAGAAAAGACAGTTGGGAAAATCGGCCAAAAATATCAGCCGTGTACATCGGCTTTAGAAAAACCCATATATATATATATATATAAAACCCAAACTAAGAGACAATCGTAGCTACGACCAAAGTTTTATCGTAGCAGTTTCAGCTTCAGAAGGTGAGCGCTACATGCTAGCATTGTTTATTTTGGTCGAAAAGTGCAGAGAAAGTAAATGCGGAGTCGGAGTCAGACCCGCTCATGCCCGGCCTGTGTTGCTGTGACTCTGGTGTGCGCTGATGTGTTGACGGGACATACAAAAGATCCTCTCTGCAGCGAGAGGAGGCTCACTCTACGTTCATACGCTGTAAAAAAGAATGCAGAATTGTAGTAAAAATAAATCCGCGAAACAGCGAGGCCGTGAAAGGTGAACCGTTTTATAGCGAGGGACCACTGTATTATGAATTTCTTATCTATGAAATAAACATACAGAAACTAAATGAAAAGGAGCAAAGTGGTTCAACAGTCCATAAATACATAAACCGATTCGACTTTTTTTGTGTATGCTATGTTTATAGTCCGCCAGAAAACGTCTAATAAATGGATTCCCAGAACAAGCTTCCTTCCCCCTGGGCGAGGCCATGCTCCTGAGGATGATGCGTTGCCCTCTGTATCTATGCAATCATTCACAGAGTCCTTTTAAATAAAGCATATTACGAGAGTTTCATAAGGTTATGAATAATTACTGTCAAGTACAGCCTTCATAATGACATGTTAACAAGCTCGGCTGACCTTTGTGCTCCTTGTTTCAGCAATTACGAGAGCGGTGATGACTTGTACATGCTTCTTAAGCTCTCGGCCCCCAGTGGAGACAAAGGCGCGCTGCATAACACTGAACACGACAGCCTAAAACCCGAACATGCTCTTGAAACCCCACGGCCATTGCTCCAAGTACCATTAAAATGGTAATGACTCAGTAGTGCTCGTATTGAAAGGCGCAGGTTGTACAGGCTGCTGAGTCAGGCTTTGAGAGGTGCTGTCGAAGTCAAAGAAAAGAAAAACACATTAAGGCAACAGATGTTAATACGTGGGTTATTCAATTTCTTTTGCATCCAATCATTTACTCGGCTGTATTAGAACTTGTACTGTTGCACTGAATATAGATTTTGATTGTGATGCTATCAGAAATATACTCAATGTGGTCATCCTCTTTTCTTCCTTTTTGTTTGTAAAATTCAAGGCCTGGTAATAACAGAAATCCTTCTGTAGTTTCATGGAAGGCAATAGAAAAGTGCACGATGTTGTAACCAAAAAATGTGTCAGCAAACATTTGCATTTTAGGTTTAAATCATAAATTTAATTTCGAGTCCTCATTTTCACACCAACCCCGGAGCATAAACAGAGAACACTGAAACACTAACTGAAAATTAATAAAACGTATTTCAGAGAGGAAAAAAAGAATCAGTTGTTTTGCAATTTGCAACAATTTAAAATCAACAACTACGCATACTTAGTTTATAAACCTGCCACATCTACCAACTTAAAGTGGACATATCATGCAAAATCAGCTTTTAAACTTTTATACCATGTTCTCCACATTTGAAAGCCAATAATCCACCTTCTGACCAGCTCTGAGCAGTTCTGCTCAAAGAGTGTTTGTCAGGCCGTGCTAAAGCTGTAAACCATGTCGTGAATCCAAAAAGAAAGTTTGCCTCTGCAGGCAACAGCGAGAATGGACTGTGTTTAAAACAAATACACAAGCCGTGATGTTAAGACAACAACAAACAAAGAAATTGATTATTTATTTGGTTTGGACAGTGCATGTTAATGAACATACATGGGACTCATGCATGTAAACACGCCACACTGGATTGTAACCTTAGGCTAATTTCCATCGATTGTCCGACACTCACACTCTCAAACACATTCTCAATCATCTTGATCTATTTTACATGTTTTTAGTGTTGGGGAAACCTACGCAGACAAGGGGAGAACATGCAAACTCCACACAGAAAGGCCTCATCCCGGACTGAACCCGAGATCTCCACTAACCCCTGCACCACCGTGTCGCCGTAATAAACAGTTAATTAGCCCTGAGCGGCTCCAGAGACTGTTCATGGCCTTTAAGAATATGGAGGACACTTCTATTGCTCAAGAAAAAAACTCAATAAAGTGGATTTTACAAGATGAACAGCAGCAGAAAGGACTCTGCGTGCTTGCTAAGGTGAGATGTTGATTGATCTGACATTTTGAAGGCAACATTCCAGAGACCTCTCCATGGAGAGAGCACAGCTGGCACTCCACGAGGACCCCATACTGCGACGCCACGGCCTGATGAAGCTCCACTCCTGCTCGACCTCCTTCACCTTGATTCAAATTGGACTCGCTCTCTTAGCCGTTCCACGGGCTGCTCTACGGGAACCTGTCAGCGCACGGCTCGCCCAGCAGGAGGCGCACTGAAAGATGAGGGCTCCGAGCGCAAATCAACATAGACGGTTGGGCGGAGCTGAGGAGTGATCAGGCGTCGGAGAGGTGCGAGTGCTGGGGCGGAGGCCGACAGACTTCATGGTGAAGGTTAATGGCACTGCAAGGCTTTCCATGCAAATGAAAGGGAGCAACAAACACGGGAGGGACACAGAGGGCCACGGACAAAATGTCACTTAGTTCTAGTCAAGATTTAGTCAAATAATTCGATTTTAGTCTAGTTTTAGTCGACTAAAATTGCACAGACATTTAGTCGACTGAATGCAAGATTAATTTAGTCAACTTGACATTTAAAATATTTAATTGAGGTCATTACAAGTTTGGATGATTTTAATCTAATCGTCAAAAATATCGTAGTCAGTTTTTGTCTTATCGTCTCAATTAAGAGCAAAATATTTTAGTCGACAGAATGAACACTGTTAACATGGCAGAATAATCAGATCATAACTGGACTGCTCTGGAGCTGTGTGTTTAAGGCAGTTATCTTCATGATGCCAATGGTGTGAGAATATTGTATATCGTTCCACCCCAATGCACCCTTAGTCAAATTTTGTACCCATGATCTAAAAATTAAATATAGAATAAATAAGCATGACAAGCAATACTTTTTTTCTTCTAATTTATGAAATTATGTTATTCTCGTCTGACCATAAGCCTGGCTCGACATCTGGAGAAGGATCCCATACGGGTCGCCCCTGCGGCTTTGAAGGATGGGTCAATGCAGAGGACACATTTAGTTGTACATTTGTATGATACATTAAAAGCACCTTAACCATAATCATAAATGGTAAATGGTCTCAACTTTGGCTTCGTGTGGATATAGTCTTATAATGGATTGGAACCCCTGACCTTAGGATCATGAGACGACCCGCTCTACTATATGCGCTGCTGTCGCCCAAAGGAAAAGTAGTATAAAGTAGTATGTAAAGAGTCACTTTTAAATAAACAATGATCGCTAGGGGTGTAGCGGTTCAGCTCATGGTTTATAGTCTCGGAATAAAATTGGCAATGCTTTCAAAGCTGCTTTATGATAAAATGTGCAATTGTAAAGTCGCAAGCAAAATTGTAGCGCTCTAAACTTAAATAAAAAAAGAGAGAAAAAGAAAAGAAGCAGCGCAAAAGGGCCATGTGCTGGTTAAGTGGTAAGTTTCAGTTTCAGATAAAGCACTCACCTGGCAGCGCGTTTGATTTGAGGCTCGTGTTTGGGCTGTTCTTGGACAACATTCTGCTGGGCCTTTTTTTGGAAATAAAGCTTTTGAGGCGGATTATGACCAGGATTGGATCTTACGCATTTGTCTGAGCCTTTGTCAATGCGCCGTGCTCTGGATCTATAATTTACCGCAGCCTCAACAGGAGACACTATTACAAGGACACGATTTCATGTATTTTTGGAGGATGTAGCAGCTGTACAGGTGAGGACCGTCTACAGCCTTCAGTTTAGCGGTGAGTGATGACACACACATGGCACAGGTCACGGAGCCTCTGATATTTGCACCGTGTTACACCATTGTTATACTCCTAATCATCGCCTCTGCCCCTATAGTCTCACTCGACACATCTGTGGTAAACACTGAAGAGCCACACCAGGAACTTGAATATTTCCATGAGTCGATTGATGTTTTTCACACTGCACGGCTACAGTTACACAATGTCCTCAGGGTTTCTCCACCTTGTTTTCCCTCAGTTCTCACATTGTCATCACATTCAAGGCCTGTTAATCAGCCCGCCTCTTTAATGCTCCACTTTATCCGTCTGCCTGGCAGCTTTACCATAAGGTTAAACTTCCACTGCCTCGAACTAAAGGATTATGAGCAGGGTTCATATCAAGTCTTTTTTTTTTTCTCACACAAGTCAACCACAATAACAAAAAGCCGTATTGTTGCTCTCTCTGTGTTAGACTGAAAGATACAGGCAATAAATTATGCATGAGCCGCAATGGTGAAGTGTACTTTAACAATGTGCTTCAAACAGGGGTCCCACTGTTCGCGATGTGCAATCAAAGCTCCACAGAAAGACGTCAAATATGGTGCAACAAAGCGAAAGGGCTTGTTTGGAAAGTCCAGCGATTGTGCGCCTCGCACAATCGCAGCGGGCGATCAACAACTCTGTAATTGTGAATAGCAATCGCAACTTTCTGAATTTCAAACACAAGTGAGCGGAGAAGTACAACCAGTGTTTGTGTTGTGGTTCAACAACAACAAAAAAGGCAGCAGAGGACATATGTTGACAGCCTTAGACCAGGGCTGCAGAGTTAATCACAGTCTGAAGGGTTGCAATCAGTCAAAAAGAAAGACTGCAATTTGTTTTTCTTTTTATTTGACCATAATACAATGGGGTCTTATTTCTTAAAAACCTGATAACCTGTTGTTTAGACCACTACACTCATAAGCTAAAAAATGTGTCTCTTGTATTAGTTTAAAAGTTCTTTTTTCAAGCAGTTTGTTTTGTCACTTAGGTCATCGTAAAAGCACAAACTAAATCAATGATAGTGAGGCTAATTGTTGTCTTACATCACCATGACCGTGTTGCTCCTCCCATAGACATATTATAGTAGACTGTCATTCCTCAAGCCTCCCCATTTACATAGCATGGTAGAAAATAGGATACTCCTCTCAAGAGTTGTCACAGGGGAAACTTTAGAAACTAGTGCTGCACAATATATCTCAAGAAATATCGTATTGTGATATAAGACGCCATATCTATAATCGCAACATCACTAAAGTCTTCATCGGACTGGGATCCACACATCACAAACAATGAACAGAACATGTATTGTCTAAAAGTTCAGTTTCAGTTAAACATTTCCCAATTTCGGTGTTTACTTGTCTTGGTCCTGATTTTATCTTTCTTTAAGTCTTCTTTCAACACACATTTGCTGACACCTTTGTTACTTAGAGATTTGTGTTTAATAAGAATGGAACATATTGTGTAAATGGTGCATGAAAACTGTATTTTTTCATTTTTTTTTAATCACATAACGCTAAACTGGCATTGCTTGAGGACATGTTGATGGAGTAAACTTAAAGCAGTACTAAGTAACTCTTGCCCCTCGAGGCCATAAGCGCAACTACAGGTGTCGTAGCAAGTTACGATTTTTTAACTTATTAATTGTCTTGGAGAGTAAATACTACACTGACAGGAAAGGCGATGGGAGAGAGGGATATTGTACATCCAATTATACAATGGAATTTTTTTTTTCACTCAAACTTGGCTGTAAATACTGTTTAAAGTGACGCTAGACCGCAGTTAGGGAATATCGCAGCAGTGTCCCGCCATGTGGACCAAAGAAAAGTTCTTTCCTCGCCTATTGGTTGCTGTCGGAAAGTTGGAAAAGTTGTGTGAAGAAAGTCCATGAATTTGTTAGAAATGCACCACGATCAACAGTATAAAAGGTCATATCAAATATTCATCTTTGTGAATAAAATGCATTGAAAAACAAAATTTGGTGTAGCGCCTTTAAATTCTAGTCATTAAAAATGTGCGCAGTGGACTCAATACATAAAATCATAAACAGCAATCTCAGGTGCATTTGTGCTTTGTCATATTTCTGATGAACTTTTAGCCTGTAGCCTTTATCTTGTATATAAGAGTCAAAACAACTTCAACATATTGAACTAAATGCTAATGTTTCATGAAATGGCAATGAAACTAGGCACACTGCCGTCTCCAAAACATGGCAGCGCTTCCTTTCTCCAATCGAACATATTTCTTTATTCTGCCAGTGTCGATGTTGGCTCCTTTGTTGATTGGTTCCCTGTCCGTGCGACCAGATAAACCTCAAATCCAACAGTCAAATCAACAGGCGCCTCTCTACCTCTTTACACAGAGAAAAGGTGTGGAAAAAAAGCCCTAAAGATTAACCACCTGTCTGTGCTGAGATGACAGTGCGTCACTTTACGAGCGAGCAGCCACACATCACACAGGTGCTGTAAACCCTGGCTGCAGGCTGTTGATGCAAATGTCGCCACAGAGTTCTAACTGGATAAACATTTAAAAGGCAGAGCGCCATGCAAAGCGAGTGTCAGAAGATTGCATGTTCGTCCCGCGAGTGCGGCAGTCGGGAGCGGCGCAGCGGGGACGCCAGATGCGAACGACCACATGCGGAGGGCGCACGCCGGCTGACAAACGGCGCTCTCTAATGTCGCCCGGGCCGATCGGCGTCGCTGGAGGTGAGGGCCTAACGAGATGAAGACTTTTGACTTTTAACGGGCACGTACGCGGTTTAAGAAAGGGGCTTTTGATCAGATTCAGAAGAATTCTCAAAGGTGGGTAGATATTTTCTCAGTGATTTCATTCACGGGTCACTTAGGAGAAGATCTGAAACCAAATGAACCAATACTGTACTTTTACAACATCTATTTTTACAATACCAAGTGGACACAGGTTAGTTGTTTGGGTTTGCACCGCAGAGGTTTTCAAAAAGTGTCCAAATCTGTTTTAGAATGAAAGATATTTGTCTCACTTAGAGCTTAAGATGTCAACGTGTTTTCAATAGGTTGCGTTCAGGACAATTCAGAATTTGATGTCATTTTCGAGGGAGAGCAGGAAGAGTCCTTTCCAAATATACTAAAGCATAATACAGAGCAGACATGAGAGTCGTTTTCGTGTCGGGTTGATAGACCCAGTGATGACATAGATACTGATCTAAATAAAAAATATAACAGAAAAATCTCCATCATGTTATATCTAGGGCCGTGCTCAATATGTCGTATCTGAAATATATCGTTACGGAGTACGTGACGTTACGCATATCGAATCGAGGCACCTGTATAGTGATACGCAAATATGCTTACGTTAGGTTGCTTTGTTTGTCTCTAACCATCTTTTCTGCACTCTATATACTCAGATAAATGGATTACATTTCACGCTGAGCTTATTCAGCAAAAACTGAAGTTCCTAACGGATAAATAAAGTGAATTTGATTTGATATTAAATTAAAACCTCAATTTTGTGCACCTATAGGATCTTTCTTAAAATGTGGAATATATTTTGTACAATGGACACTATCACAATGCACTTGAATCATGATAAGCATCCTAATCATGAAGTTGTTGGCAATACCCAGACCTAGCTATGTCATGTGAACCCAATTCACCTTAAACAGCCAAGTCCGGATTCCTTCAGAGATAAACATATTTCCAAAATGACCTTTGCAATTCCTACAATTAAAATGGTGATTTAAATTGATTGGTTGGATCCCCTTAGATTTTATATTTGAAACACTGGTGACTGAACAAGTAGTGCCACATTTGCAAAAGGCAGCGAAAGCCGCATGAATCTTCACAACTTCGATCTGCACATCACTTTGATTTTTACAGCGATTGGTTATTCCGCTCTTGAGATGAAATTGTACGACGGAATAGTTTTAAGACCCCAGAAGCATCCCGCCGTCATCCATATTACATTCTCCACAGTCATATTTTAAAACTCTTCTTTACTTTGCAGGGCAGGATAAATTTGCCTTGTGAGAAGGATCAAAGACAAATCAGCGTTGCAACCTTTTCCATAAATCCTCAGAGTCCTTGGCGGGGCACGTTGCCATGGCGATCCGTGACATCCTGCGTATCCGTGTCCTGGAGGAGTCTGCGGAGTGCGGGGTGTTTCTCGTAAAAGTCCAGTGCAACGAGCCCCTCCTGAGGCAGTTCTGGTGCTGCAAACCGCCCTTCTGCAACGGGCAGGTCGAGCAGGCGGATTTGAGCCTGGAGACGTTGACGGAGATTAAGTTTGTCTTGAGGGCCACGCACCGGGGCCCCAACCTGCCCAACAGCCACTACTGGGGCCCCTTCGTGTTGACGCTGTGCCTGGACGCCCTGCAGTTCCGCTTCCAGCTGCCGAGCGGAGGCGTTCCCATCCAGGATATCCTCGAGGAGCGCGGGGAGCTCATACTGATGAGATGAACTGTGGGTAAATGGCTCCGAGCACCGTATGGAACTAGCATTGGATCTTTCATTGCCATGTTGAATATTGTAAGGGAAAGTTAGACAGGATCTCCCAGCTTCTGCTTGTGGACCTCAGCATTTCTTAACTCATTGACTGCCAATGACGTCTATAGACGGCAATTGAAATCTGAACGTTGATTGTCAATCAATCAGTCAATTAGGTTTTTCAACTGGAACAGCTGCAGCAAAGCCTTGAGCATGTCTGGTGTTAAAATCTTAGTTGTGCTGCCTAATGCTGCCACCTAGTGACTCAATAAATGAACTACAACTTCTTTCATTGAGTCACTAGGTGGCAGCATTGCTCTTTCATTTTCTCAGCTTTTTGATCAGAAAACAGCATTCTGGGTGATTTCACCTATTTTCAACGGAAAGAGGTACAAACAAACATTTTTATGAAAGAAGAGAGTCTAATCTTTCTTACATAGACCCAGACCTAAATTTTCTGTGGGTCTTGAAAAAAACTGTCAAAATCCTGAAAAACCTCCGGCAGTGGGGAGCTCTCTGATTTGAAAATGGCTGGCAGTCAATGAGTTAAAAGACTATATGGCATAAATGTATACCTATGACTACAATACTGTGGGGTGTAGTCTCTTTTTTCTCTCATGGGTATAGTGTGAATTTTAGTGGACCATTTCAGTTTGTTCTTTTTCTTTTCCTCAGGGGCCCCAGTCCCTTGTTTCCCCTCTCAGCTCTGCCTCTGCAAATGTTCAATTCACTCCACGAGCCTCAACTTGACTGCATTGAGAAAAGCTTTCTGGTGGGGCCATTTTCAAAGGATCGGCCTTTGCCAAACCCTATTATTGATCATTTCCTTTATTTATGGGAAGATGCAAGATCAACACCAACAGAACTGCTAATCATTTTAAGTTTAAACTAAGTACTTTTGGGGGTCGTGGTTTGTCACGGGGCATTAAAGGTTGATTCCGAAGCTACATCCCGTGGGAACCACTGATGTAGACAACACCACTGCTACAACCAGTGCATTTGAGGTCAGGCAGATTTGAATTTTCAATAAGCAGAGGCTCTTTGTTTGACGTGTGTTTACAATTACAGTCATCTTTATTATAGGTTTTGTGCCGTTTGATTTGTTTCTGCATTATGTTATGCTGCTCTTGATGAATTTCCTCTCTCATTAAAAAGCTTTGGAGCATCAGCTCGTGTGTAATTTATACCGTCAAAACATAAGTGGTGGAAAACATCAAATTTGACTGGCAGCATTCCCACTAATTAGAAACTCTTACAGCCACGTTCCAACCTGGAGATGTTGCCCAAAGGCAGAATAAATCGCAAGAGGAGTCAACCGGACCGGTGAATAACTTCAGGAGCAAAGCAATAGAATAGACATTGGGAAACATGGTTAGTATTTTCTCTGTATACATATGGAAACAGAGCAAATATGGGAAAAGCAAGCAAATCTACTACAAGTCCTTAATCTACAATGTACTGTGTGCTCTATAGGGCTGGGTACCAGTACTTTCATGATACTTGTTTTTTTATACAATATCGGGTTCATCTCCGACGTCAAGAAATGTGTGAAATGGGGAATAATGGAGGAAAAAATAGGGGAAAATGGGGGGAAAATTCTGCAAAATGGGACAATATTACTGATAAGTCACTTCCTTTAACCTCTTAACCCCCGCCATTTTCTGCAGTTCGGCTTTACCCAAATTTAAAGGGTCACAGCCTCTAGGCCAGTGTAACGCCTCATTTGAAAGCTAAGGCCTACAACACTCATCTAAACAGATCTTTTGATCCGCATGGTCGTCACTTTTTTTCATTGCTGTATTGTCACAGATTTTTTTTTTTTTTTTTGCTTGTTGTCAGAACAACAAGCCACAACAAAGGTCTTTGATTTTTTTCCCCTTTTTTCCCCTCCCCCCCAACAAAACAAACATATGTTTTTGTATAGTTTATCATGGTGCCCCCATGTGGCATCAAATTGTGAAGGTTGGCCTCTTAAATCATATTTTATCTTTTCCAGGTGGAGAAAGAGCAAGAGGTCCCTATACCAATGCGAGGCTTTAGGGGTGTTCGTTGATTTCCACTCTAATAGTATTCCCCTTCTAGCTATTAAAGTAGAGAAGGCAATAATATTCCTTTCATGGTTGGAGTGTGACTTCCAATTAAGATTGAAAAAGGTTCCAAAAATTGCTACATCTTCACTTGTCACCGATTTTTGACACATTTTCATTGCTTTGTGTCACTTTTTTGTCTCATTCTGTTGCTCTTTTTGTGGTTTTTTTTTTGTGTCACTTTTTTGGGTCACTGTCATTGTTTCTTTGTCGCTCTTTTGTTTTGGGGGGAGCTGAACTGGGGAAAGTGTGCTCGGTTCAGGCGGGGGTTAAGAGGTTGAGGCATCCAAACTTGGCTTTTAAGATAAGATTTTATTTTCAGTGTCTCCTTTTGATACTTTTAATTCGATATCTGTAGTACCTAAACTTTTTTTCCAATACCAAACTAGTACCACAGAAAACTTTAGGAAAAACAAGCGCCAAGTTTCTGAGCCGCAAGTTATTTCTCCTCAAACTTTCTATCCGCAACATCCAGTGGATCATGGTGACCTCAGGCAATCCAAAAGCGTCTTGCGTGACCTCCCGTGTCAAACCCAATCTTCCAGTCTCTTACTTCCGAGCCTGGCCCCTCTCGTGGGCAACCCCTGGCCTCGCCTCGGCCTAAACTGTGGTCCTTCCCTCCCACGCAGACCGGCCTGTCCGCCCTGCCCTGCTATGTGCGTCCAAAACCACGGCTACATCTCAGGGCTCGCCGCACACAATAGCGGGCGGTTCCTCGGTTTCGTTTTAAGACGGGGTTGAGGCGTAACCGTAACTCAGCGTTGGCGGCAGATGAAAAGCGGACACAGGTCGTTGGACGCAAAGTAGGAGAATATAAGCGCTGAAAATAAAGCTTTCTAAGGCAGGCGTGATTCAGCTTGGAAACTGGCTGCCATGACAAGAACACCAAAGTGGAGGGATATACGTTACCCAAACAGCCAGTCAGAAAGTGATTACCAAGTACCAAATGTGATGGAGAAGCGTGTAAGCCTGTTGCTAAGCCTCGTCTGAAAACACATGATCAACAAACATCCCTCACACGCGGAGGCTTCATGAGCAGAGACGGGCATCATGCCTAAAAATAAAACCCATGATTCATCACAAAAATCTGGTATTACAAACCTTGAGTTGATAAAGATTCATTCACTCCAGACTCTGCGGTTTATACAGAGAGCCAGTCAGACTTTCAATGCCATTTCAACGACACATTTTTAATGCCACAAATGCAAAAAGAAATCAATACATTTATCATTTGAAAAGATTTGGATCTGTTCTAGTAAACAGAGGAATTATGGAGCATTTGAACGTTTAAAAGCAAAGTGAAGAACGTTAAATAATGAGCAAAAAAAGAAAAGAAAATGGGCAGTCATTTTATAGAAGCTTCAGCTAAAACTTCAACTCAAGGCGCTGCACTTCAAACATTGAGTGCCAAAAACGGAAAAAAACTTTTTTTTATTTTTTTATTATTACTATAAAGCTAGTGACTTTAATACACCTTATGTGTGATTTTGGGAGCTCTGTGATGAACAGAAGTGAAATAAATGATGATCAAAATCTTGTGAAAAGTCACGATCTGGACATTTGATATATATTACTGCGTTTTTCTCTTTTTTTTCCGAGGGAGCGTGGTGTTGTGTAGTGAAGTTGCAGAGCCAACACTCTTCTCTCACTCTCTGAAGCACGTTTGCAGAGCGGCTTCCCATGGACAGATCGAAACAGTTGAGATTTTAAAGTTTCTCTGAGTTTTTAAATGATTACAATCGGTCCAAGGACGGCTGAGAAAGACCGTGTTAAAGTCTTCAATCCGAGAACCAGGCTGTTTAAAGGCACACGTGATAAAAAGTGATCGATCCACGGCAGCATGCAGTGTTTCAAAACGTGTCAACATCGTTGTCGTTGAAAATTGACTTGAAACTGAAATATTTAGGCATTTGCCTCTTCCCATAACGTTAGTGCCAGAGAAGAGAGGAGGAGAGGGGAGTTAATCAGAAAGGAGAGTGTTGCATAAAACATGCAACTGTTTCCACAGGCTTTTCCTGTTTCCAGAAAAAAAAACTGTGTTTTTGATTATAAATAGCCTCTTTTTAGCTAGGATTTCTCTTAAACTGTTTTCACCAACGGAGAGATTAGAGTCTCACCTTTCAAACTAGCCATAGCATGTTTCAATATGCTATATAGCTATAACAGAGAACATGCTGTGGTGCTACAAATATCACGAAAATTTGCCTGGATACAGCTAAATCCCCAAACCAGCGTGGCATTCAATGTGTCAAATTCAAATTTAAGGCTAGTTGGAATCAGTTGCAATGCTTTTTAAAGCCTTGCAGAACCGTGCCATTGTGGCCATATCTGCACCTGGGGCAGACTGACTGGTGATAGGGCAGATTGGCAGCCTCCCTCCTCTTACTCATACGCCACCACATTCCCCCAGGCGGCGGATGAAATGCCATGCCCAAGGACGCTGCTTCTGCGAGAGGTGGGGTTCGAACCGCCAACCTTCCGATCAAGAGACAACCCTTTACCACTTCATCACTTGGGCCACTGTCGTCCCAAATATCCTTTATCAGTAAAAAAAAAGTTCGTATTTTGACGGTAGTGGAGTTAAATGCTTCTTAAAGGCCCTTTTCCTGATGCTTTCGTTCACTTCTTTTGCTGTACATTTTCGGTTGTCAATTATGTCTACAACACATTTTAAACTTTTCGAACACTTTTCTAACATTCCACAGCACATTCTATGAGGATGCTCTCAGGATGGAGCAAAACGTTGGCAAAATAAGTCCAGGTGAATAGCTTTTAAACAGAGAAGATAGAATTACCCACCTGGACAACGTTTTACACTGATCTCGTGAATGTGCTGATACTGTGCTGGAGATGCTTCACACAAGAACATTTATGAACTAAAACATGAAATCATTGAAGCTTAGCAATGTGATTAACCCGTATCGCACGACTCATCCCAGGCCTTTTTCTTTCCTTGGATCGTTATGGGCCCAATACACCTCTGGGGACGTTTACTATTCCTTCTAATGATGAAAGAAGACCAACAGAGACTAGCAACCAAGCGAAACAAAAACAAGTGTGGCAGCGGGGAGTCTCTTTACTCTAAACTCACCTTCTCGGGGCTTAATCAGAAACGCACTGCTGCGAATGGAGACTCGCAAACAGAGAAAAAGAAAAACAACTCAAACTCACCATCGTACGTGAAATATCCGCCATCTTTGAAGACCACGACAGCGGGGAGCTCCGGCAGAGTCATCTCCTGAAAATCAAGAGAGGAGCGTTTCACAATGATCAATTATGCTTGTTTTTTTTGGGTTTCCTCCTGTGTGCACCTGCGAAATATGGGACGAGTGTGCTGGAAGGAGCCTCTTTTCTGCAGAGGCAGCGCGGGGAACGAGGGGGATGATCAGGAGGGTAACACGACACAATTATTACCCGCCGACACACCCACACTTCTGCAATAATACGCTTGATATTACAGGGAATGTGGGAGTTGATTCATTTAGAAGCGTTTTCAGCATCTGCACAATCACGTTGACTGTGAACACTTGGATGGGGGTCTTTGACTGATGACATTAGACACAATGAAACTGCAGGTCATTTGGATTTTATTTTGCATTTGAACACAGTAATTGCTCCCATTGTGGAACTGTGGAATCTGACCCAATCAATTCCTCACTTCCTGAAATACAGGCTTGATCAAAGTTGAGTCAAATTGCGCTTTCGCGAATTGTATTACCTTGAAGGACGTACTTTAGCGCTCTGATTTTTCTCTAAAGGTGACATGGAAGCAAAGCAAAGGTAATTCTCTCCTCACAATAATGATGTTTTTAGCAGAGGCAGAGCCTCCTCAGAGAGAGTATTTAGAAGCTGCTGTGGACGTTAGCACTAGCTGCGTTAGCAATAGCGAGTGCGATTAGCCTTTTTATTCATAATGAAATTAAGGTTCCCCTCCTGGATCCGCCACCTTAACGTGGTGTAGGGGTTTGAGCACCTGAATGATCCTGGGAGCTCTGTTGTCCGGGGCTTCGTGCCCCTGGTAGGGTCTCCCATGACAAATAGGTCCTAGGTGACGGGTCAGACAAAGAGCGGTTCAGAAGCCCCTTATGAGAGATCAACAGGCCTGGTTAGAATCGTGAGGCCGTCCTTCTGTGGACCTACCACCTGCAGGAGGAGCCATAAGGGGAACGACCCAGCAACGGACAAGTGGAAGAAAATGGATGGGTGGATGGATGGATGGAAATCAAGGTTTACACAGATGGTTTTGCTGTCCGGGTTTTCTTAGTTCTACTTCACAATGCTTTTAGATTGTTCCTGCAAATAGTTCCGCAGTTGTGGCTCATTTCCACTGATGTTGGACTGTTATTTATCTCAACCTCGGACTCTCTCGTGCGTTTGCGCATGCGCAGCTCGCCTCAGCAGTGACCAAGCACGTGCTCCGGAAGGGAGGAATTAAAGACGCACTGTGGAATACAGGTCATGTTAATTTTGCAGTGGGTAATCAAAGGAGAGCTGAGCCGCTTTATTTTTCAACAACAAAACGTCTAATAAATGCTTGTATTTTATTCTCTTTATTGGGTGAAATGTTACATGGTGTGGCTTTAACTCGTCGTTCTGTAAACATGTTGCCAGTAGGCTAGTTATCTAAATCTTACACACTGGACCAAAAGTTTCAATAAACTTGTTTAAGAAACACTGAGCCTCAGCCGTTTGTTTTTACCCCATCTCAGTGACCTATTGCGAAACAAATTGAATTTCAGTGCCTCATTTCAAACTGCAGTGCAACAGAAATTATATAACGAAAAGAAAATAATTGTGTTCCTATGGAGGCTGTACCGGTCTGCATCCGGGTGATGAATGGTATTTACCACAGACGGAAACTTTAATAATTATGCTAAAACACAATTATAGAACAGAAAGCAATGGCTGGGTCTGCAGTCACTGTACGGGTTCTGGATACTGACGTCACCATCACATTTTAGTTTTACATGTTTTCATGACATCAGGATCAAATTATCACATAATACACGCCCAGGCCTTATGTAATAAGGAGCAACTTGCATTAAGGACAACATTTGGAGTCTTTTAAGGAAGGAAATTGAACACAATACTACTTTTGAGCTGAAATTGGGGGGAAAATAAAAAAAAATAAAATAAAATAAAAATTGACTGCCATTTAAATCCATTTAATACTTTTTTAAAGATGGAGTATAATGCAAAATTGACTTTTTAGAGCTTATTAACCACATTTTTCTTTTTTGAAACTGCTGCACAGCAAAGGGGAGCAGAGGGATGGGGTTGATTTTTGTTAGCTTTTTTTTTGTTTTTTTAATCAATAGTGCACAGTGGTTTGAGATTGTGTCTGAGATTATTACCACATACTTGCATAAAGCACAATAGTGACTTAATTTAGGCACAATTTCAGGTACGAATCCTTTAATGTCCTATAACATGGTTTCTACAGGTGGCAGACCTGTAGAAACCATGTGCTTAAAGTCTATATTTTATTGTCACAAATGCAAAACATCTTGGCCTATTTCATTTTGTAAGATTTATAACCATTCAATCAAACAGGGGAATGAGGGGAAACTTTCATATTCAAACCAAATTGGACACAACGGGAAACTTTTGAGCAAAAGTCAAATCTGCAGATGAATTGGTTTTAGACCCAGGGTGTCCAAAACTCGGCGGTCAATGCAGCGAAAATTTCATTTAGCAGAGTTTTAACCCATGTGCCACACACTCTTTTAGGCTTGGAACTTTAAAACCAGCTTTTTCCCTAAATGTTATTTTTTGAGGTTAGAATTGTGTAGAAATATGAAACACCATCTCTGGTGATGTGACAATTCAACAAGAAGCCTGGGGGGCCGCACTTCTGTCTGAGACCATAGTTTTTGTGTTTTTGACAAATGTATGCAGTAAAAATAGTTGAGCAATGTCATTGAGCAAGTTGTCTCTAAAGAAAAAATGCATTTTCGGAGACATTAAGACTTAATTAGATTGAAACCAATTTAACCTCTCATCCCCGCCTTAACCGAGCGCATTTTCCCCAGTTTGGCTTCTTGACTGGAGACTTTAAGGTGCTCTGTTAAGGCAGGGGGGTAAGCGGTTAATGCTTTTAAAAGACTTTTAAGGCCTTAATTTTGTAATAATTCATGTAATGACTTGAAATGCTTTTTAATGCCCCGCAGAAACCCTGTACAACTTTATAATGCCCCTGAAATATAAGATAAATGATTCTAATTGGTGTGATGACTAGAGGTGGGCAGTATCGTCTAAAAGATTATATCGAAATAGCTTTATGGAAGATATGCAAATTGACAATATCAAGTTTATCTCCAGTCTCAAGAAATGTGAGGGGAAATGCGCAAAAATAAATAAATAAATAAAAACAGGGGAAATGGGAGAAAATCGTTAGAAAAAAAAAAAAAAAAAAAGTGGATATAGGGAAAAAATAAAGGGAATAAATAAAGTGGTTAATAGGGAAAAAAGCAACAAAAAAACTGTAAAAATAAATAAATAAATAAAATCGGTGGGAAAAATTGTAAGAAAAAAATTAAATAAGAAAAATGTAAATGAAAAAAAAAAAGGGGGAAAGTGTTTTTTTATGCCCTGTTGATGATTTTTGAGTTTTCCAAAAAATAGCGCTGCGTCATCGCTATCGAGAAAGTCCCCAAACATATTGAGATATTCATTCTGGTGGATACTGCCCAGCCCTACACTGATAACCTGTAGCATGCGTTTGTGTTGGTTACCTCGGGGAAGACCTCCTCTGAAGCGGAGAAGAAGTACGTGTGGACAATGAGCTCCGACGCCACATCGTTGTACTTCTCCTGCAACGGCACAAACATAAGCACAGTCATGTTTCAGTCTTTGACACGCCGACCGTGTTTAGACACACACAAAGACACACACACAAACACACACAGCACTGTTAAAAAGAGCAGCAGAGCACTTAGGCGGCCGCAGGATCAATACGTGGTTACAGCAGCTGTGCGTGTTTAACCTCTTAACCCCAGCCTTAACCAAGCGCATTTTCTCTTTGGCATTACCCAAGTCTAAAAGCAAAAAAAGTGGCAAAATAGCGACAAAAACATGGTGAAAAAAAGCATCATTAACACAATAAAAAAGCGACAAGGAATGTGTGAAAAATTGAGAATAATTTGGGAGAAAAATGGGAGAAATTGTGGCAAAAAAAGGGGAATAAAATGGTCAAAAACGGGGGGAATAAATTGGAAAATGAGAAGAAAATTGGGGCAAAAATGTTTAAAAAAAATTGAGCAAACATTGGGCTTTTTTTTATTTTTTAAATAGGGACAAAAATGAAAAAGAGTGACAAAAACATGCTGGAAAACTGGCCAATGACACAACAAAAAACTTGACTAAAGAGTGATGGAAAAAGCAACCCAAAAAAAATAAAAAATGTGATGAAAAAGTGACCAGAACATGACCAAAAAAAATACAAAAACGCTTTAAAAATGTGACAAATAAGCAGCAAACACGCGACGAAAAAAGTTATGATCAGCTTTGTTGTTCTTGGCTTTCAAATGGAGGCGCTACACTGTAAGCTCCAGTCGAGAGGCTTTTAGATTTGGGTAAAGATGAACTGGAGAAAATGCGCTGGGTTAAGGAGGTCAAAAAAAGAAGCAGCCACGGGATGGGGACGTACCCGGAGCGGCGACTCTCCTCCCACGTAGACGAAGAGCACGGTGTGGCGCTTCAGCATGTGCTCGAACATCTGCTTACTGGGCAGCGCTCGCATGGCCGGCCTGGAGCGGACATGGAGTCAGAACAATACAAGATGATAAACAAAAAGCAGGTTTGCAGGTCTGTAGGACGACTCAATGAAAGACGAATGTTTAATCCGGTGAATAGACATCATTGTCAATGGTAGAAACCGAAACAATGCCTTTTATTGTGTCATAAAGAAGAAGCAGCAGCAGCGGCACACATCTGGACACTTTTACCATCGGCCAATAAACATGGCACTTAAAGGAGGGGAAAAACCAGGCTGCACACGCCGACAGTAAAAAACATATAGCGCGTTTATAGAGGACGTTAAGGGGCCGAAAACAAACGTATTTGATTTCCAAATAACGATAAGCCCAATAAGCATCAGCCATGTCATTCACAAATCAATGAATAGTTTAAGAAACATCCCTGACAGAGAGGTACTGATGGAAGTCACTGGGACGTGTTAAAGGGATGTTTCAGGATTATTGACATAGGGCCTCATTTCCTGGTTATCCAGAGTGTCGCTGATTTCTGGAGATATTTTTTTTTTTGTAATTCATGCAGTTCTTCTGTTTGAAGAGTTATGTGGCGCTAGGCTAATGCAAGGCTAGTGCATTTCTATGGTATCAGCTAGCCTGCATTAAAAACAGTGTGACCCGCTCCACAGAGCACCTGAGGCAAATCACTTATAACGCCAGACTAACCATATAAATGTCTGTTTCGATAGAGCAATTTGAACCATTTTGCATTTAAAATAACTTATATTTGAGCAGCATTAGCTTCGTGGTTGTATAAGCTACGCAGCGGCGGAGTGATCTGTTAGGTCGGTTATATTACAAAAATTATTCTATCGACACAGACGTTAATATGGTTAGTCTGGCGTTATAAGTGATTTGCCTCAGGTGCTTTGTGGAGCGGGTCAGACTGTTTCTAATGCAGGCTAGCTGATACCATAGAAATGCACTAGCCTTGCGTTAGCCTAGCGCCACGAAACTCTTCAAATATAAGAACTGCATTTATTACAAAAAAAAAATAGCTCCAGAAATCAGCAACACTCTGGATAACTAGGAAATGAGGCCCTATGTCAAAAATCCTGAAATATCCCTTTAAAAACATTCTGTTGGATGTAAACACTTGACTGGAGGAATCGTCTGTGCCGAGCATCAATTAAAAACAACAGCACAAACATTAACAACAGGAAATGGGAACGCAGCTCCGAGTGCCTTTAACAAAGTGCAAAATCAATAACCGTTTTTTTTTTTTTTTTGCCGTTCTGGAGAAGCTGTCACCCATAGAGCTCGTTGTAACGATTTGGCTAAAAACCTAACTCGCCTAATGGTTTTCTCCATTCTCACTGTGGAACTGCCGCCACTGCCTCCAAACAACGGGTGAGATGATCATCAGTTTGTGCATCGAGCCAATGGAAAGACTGTCCCTCATGAAGCACTGCAGGGAAACCGATAATGATGGAGAACTTACCGCTGCCATGCTGTTGTAATGTGTGACATCACCTGCATAACCTCTTTCTCTTTACCCTTTCGTTATTAAGTTTCAAGTGGTTTTTGGTTCTGCAATTTTAGACTTGTAATTTAAAAGGTGCTTTATGCAACTTTTTATGTGGGGAAAAAATATTGATCTGTGTGTGTATTTGATCTTGTAGTGACCCTGCGGCTGGATGAGTGGTCAGCATGACGCCTTTACTTTCCGTCACAGTGGTCTCTAATGCTCCAGGATCCATTTTTTGGAGGGTTTTCACTGCGGACAGAGCCTCTCACCAGAAAACATACAAAACATCCTGGAGCGTCTTAGAAACCACTGTGATGGGAAGTAAAGGCGCCATGCTGACCACTCATACAGCCGCTGGGGTCACTACAAGCATAAAAAGTTGCATAAAGTACCTTTAAGGCGAGACACTGCCGGTGAAGAGGGACACTTAATAAATATAGGTATCAATTTGAAACTTCTGCTGTAGATTAGTGGCATAAATAAAACAAGTTTTCAGTCATTTTATGGTTTCAATAAAAATAAAGCCTTTTGTGACAAAAAATGACCAAAATATCTAATATTTTCACCAACGAAATCTGAAATAAAACAAATATGTACAAATATTTGGCCTTCAAACTCATTAAATAAGGCTTAGGAATTATGTGAGAAATGTGAGAACAATGCAAAAAAATGTCCCTTGAAATTTCAATTTCTGAAATAAATCTGTGGAGAAACATAAATCATTGAATAATTAAACATTATTAACAAATAATGTCATGATGAGGTATTTTTTGTTTACAGGTGAGAGTTTATGTGTGAACCTCTTAACCCACACCTGATACCGCTTTTTTGTTGCATTGTCATCCTAGTTTTCTTCTCGTTTTTGTTGCATTTTCAGGACGCTCTTAGATTTGGGTAACGCTGAACTGGAGAAAATGTGCTTGGTTCAGGTGGGAGTGTATATGCTAAGTTACCAATTTGGCCCAAAACCTGAAAATTGTTTTGCCTTTAGCGCCTCTCCTTAATTACTGATTTTGTGAGTAAGTCATTATTTTCTCTCAGTATTTATCTTTTCTCAGCTTGCCCGCATGTGTCAACGCTTTAAGAAAATAAGTCTACAATAACAATGTCGCTTCATTTGTGTGCTCACAGTGCCCTCTAAAGGCCACTCCTCTCCTCACACCCTGGACTGTCTCCGTGCCAGGCTTTTGATCAGGGCCTCTGTCACGGATCTGAAGCAGATTTCCCTGAAGGAGGAGAATCTGTCAGGCCGCTGGATCCAGGGGCTTAGACCGGAGCGCGAGAGCCACTCCTCCACCGGGCCCTCCAGCAAATATGGCCGGCTTTGATAAGCGCGTTTGGATGGCTTTATTAACTGTGCATATTTCCCCTGTCGTCCGGGACAGCTAATGAAGAACTCACCCCGACACTCTGTTGGCGAACTCCACGATGTCGTCTTTTGTCCGCGGTCCCTTGTAGTTGTAGGCAAGGTCGCCTTTTAACCTGGGAAACAACAGAGAATTAACGTTACTATCACAGTGTGGATGGATACAGACAAATACTAAGAGCTTTCTGTGATAAACAATGACTACAAAACATGTTGTTCCCTTGGAAATATATTTCATTTGTGTGTCTGTGTAGCTTTGATCATTCTCATGTGTGATTGTTTTTAACACTACCAAATCATCTTTTATTTAATTTACTGTGTCACATTAGACACAGATACAAGCCCAATTATACAAAAACAACTTGAAGAAAAGCTGCAGCTCCTAATCTGACAAACCTCACAATCAATCACTAATTTGGTCAGTGATGGTTAAAATCAGATAATATGTGATTCATGAATGTGCTGCTCTACGTCCTGTATCCTCTGGGCCTGGCCTCCGCGCAAGTCCTTGTTCCCAGGACACCGCTGTGTGTACAAAAACCTCCTGGATACCTACTACATATCATAATAGAAGCAGCATACACTTCTATAGTGCTTTACAAGCCAGTCACTCCACACTCTGTCGTGGTACGCTACAGTTGTAGCCACTGCTGCTCTGGGGTAGACTGACAGAGGCGAGGCTGCTGTTCTGTGTCATCGGCCCCAATCACTCATTCACACATTGCATTCATACACAGGAGAGGTGGGGAGGTGCCTAGTCCAAGGGCACAACAACAGGAGCCACAATCTGAGCCACAACCTCGACTCGCTCTACCATCTGCCGGCCTTATCATGTACAATAAATATAGATCTATAGATAGTGACGATAATGACTATATCTGCTTTTCACTTGACAGGTGAGATGAAGGACTAAATAAATCCATGATAAAAGCATGTGCAGCGTGTGCTGAATCACAAGTTAAACATATCACAGCACTGAGCAAGACCTCACAATAACACCACGACCCATAATTCCACCTTCTTAAGGGGAAGGCGGCACATCCATGGCGTTGAGCAGTCGCCGGCACGGAGCGGTTAGCACTCATACTTCACAGCTAGAAGGTCTCAGGTTCAATTCCCACCTGAACGGGGCCTTTCTGTGTGGAGTTTGCATGTTCTCCCTGTGTCTGCGTAGGTTTCCTCCGGGTGCTCCGGTTTCCCCTACCACTAAAACATGTACAATAGGTGAATCCTCCAGCCAGGTGATTCTGACCAGGAGATGGGTCCCCGGGCGCCGCCCTGTCGTCGGCCACTGCTCCTTACGCGTCGGCCCAGAGGCATCGAAGAATGGGTCAAATGCAGAGGACACATTTCCCTACGGGGACAATTAACTATACAAACAAACACATGGACTAAATCAGCGCATGTTCCCACATGTAAATGAGGCGGGGTGTGGACAAGACGGTGTGCAACTCCATGACATCGAAGCAAGAAAGACCAAAGACAAGGAGGGGATGTTGAATCTAAATCTGTTCTAATTTTGCATGAATGTATTATCTTAATGTGGATTATTCCATTTATTCTGTTTATGTTTGTATTTTGGAAATAGTAGAAACTGTACTTAGTGTATAAAACAGCTGCGTGGTTGGTTACCGGATGACCATCCTATAGCTACAAAGTCAACACGTAGACCAGTGTTTTTCAACCACTGTGGCGGCATGATTGTCTGGTGTGCCTTGGGAAATTATCCAATTTCACCTATTTGGTTTAAAAAATATATATATTTAGAACAAATGAATTATTATCCGCAAATAATGTGCTGATGTCGAGTCTCTGTGCTGTCTAGTGATTGGCAGAGTCACCATGTAATACTCTTCCATATCGGTAAGTGGCAGCAGGCAGCTCCTTTCTTTGAGACAAGATAATTAGTGATGCATGGATGCGACAGGTGTTACGGTGGCATTCTGGCTAGCGTTCCGATTCAAGACACTTTGATGAGAACGATTTATATTGTGAATATAGGCTATTTTATGCTGGTGGTGTGCCTTGTGATATTTTCAATGAAAAAAAAAAGTGCCTTGGCTCAAAAAAGGTTAAAAAACACTAACGTAGACACAACAGTCTCCTGCCTATAGAAATAAACCTGACTGTTGTCGTAAATCTGTCACAATTGTCATCATCACCATCAACATGAAGAAACAGGAAGAAAGTCGGTTAGATACTGTAATCTATCTGTACTTGAACATGCACATGGTTGGAAGGAGGGCTTTATAAATCAGCCCTAATGCTAGAAGCTGGTTTCATACTAGTCCATAAATCTTAACACTGAGACATTTAAATCCCATGAAAAACATTATCTAATGGATTGCTCGACTCCAAACAGTGAGGACAGTTTGTCCAAAGCTTTAAACTCACTGCATACGAGGTCATGATTTGTTGATCCCGTCAGAGGCAGCAAATGAAGCCTGTGCTGTTTCACACTTATTTACAAAACCATCCGCTGCCCTTAGTGTGACTCTCTCGCCTGTCCGAAAGTAAATCAATATGGTAATTACGCAGCCAAAATAACTGCAAACAAATATCCCCCGGGGGCGAGCCGAGCGCCGATTGTTTCGCTTTTTTTTTTCCCCCGAGCGCTTTCCGAAAAGACTTTCTGATTACGCAAACTAATCTTTGAGGTGAAGCTTCTTCCCCCGTGAAAAAGGTCAGTTCGACGATCAACTTTGGGGGAACAAACAAGCGTCTCTAATTGACTTCCAGACAGGAGAAAGTGCACGGCTTTCTGCTAACACGCCAAATTGCTCAGGTTGTGTCCTTCGGGAGGGTGTAATGGACTCAAGGGGGGGGAATGAAAAAAAAAAACCACAAGCCTAAATCGCTCGGGGAGGAGGTTTCATCAGTCAACGCGGTTCTGAAACGGAGTGTCGATGTGCCGTCACGCCGCGTTTAATGAGTTTGATGGCGCCCAAAAGGAGGTCCATTATGTCGGCGGGGCGTGAAATCTAATGCAGCAGCTATTTTTGTCCCGTCAATGAGAGACTTATCACGAGTGTAATGAAGGGTTGCATCATAGTACTGCTTTTATAGAGGTTTGAAGTCACTACATGTGTTGTGTTTGGGGTTAACTAAACGCGATCCGATACTAAAAGCAGAACTAAGTAACTTGTTTACCGAAATAAATCGTTTCTGTAGTCCCTCTGGAGGTAATACAAGTGTTAATGGGATGATCGGTGTCAGAAAACCCTGCTCCGACCCGGAAGCCCCAATACACACTAATGGAATCACGAAGCTAACAGGCTAACGGGAAAAGCTAACTGTGGGCTAGCGCCAATTAAACAGTATTTACAGCCAAGTTTGAGTGACAAAAATTATCTCAATGTTGTAATTGGAAGTACAATCTCCCTCTCTCCCTTTGTCTTTTCTGTCAGCGTAGTATTTACTCCCACGGACAATTAATGAGTAAAAAACGCAACATGCTACGACACCTGCAGTGGCGCTTATGGCCTCTAGGGGCATGAGTTACTTAGTACTGCTTTAACTTCTGAACCCTCGCCTAAACCGAGAGCATTTTCTCCAGTTTGGCTTTCCTCAAAATCTAAAAGCTTCTCAACTGGGAAGCCACTGTGTAATTTCTCATTTGAAAGCTAAGACCTACAAAAGTGATCGTAACTTTACTTTTTTGTCACGTCGTCACCGCATTTTTGTCACTTTTTTGTCACGTTTTTGTTGCATCGTCATCCCGGTCTTGTTACATTTTTGTCGCTTTTTTGTGTCTTTTTTGTTTCCATTTATCGCTTTTCTTCCATTACTTTTTTGTCGTGTTTTTGTCACCTTTTGAATCCATTATTTTGTTGTGTTTTCATCCTGGGTTTTGTGGCTATTTCGATTTGGGTAAAGCCGAACTAGAGAAAATGCACTGGGTTCACGTGGGGGTTAAAAGAGGTTAAATAAACAGTTTGAGCGTCTTTAACATAAGATTTAATGAATTAATACATCTTAATACATTTGATTTGTCTTTACTGCCCAAACGCCGAAAATTGTATTTATCCACCGTCTCAAACACATTGTCCTTGCTTTATGAATGTGAAGTTATAACTACTCAACATTTGCACTCCTGTCTAAGAGTTGGGTAAGGTTAACACAAAAACATATCAAATGTGCAGCTGCAGAAGACGAGGCTCTGTAACGGAATGTTTTTAGCCAACTTCCTGTTTGCCAGTGTAGGGTTAAAAGACCACTTCCTGTCCACATTTTAACCCAAATGAAAAATAGAATAAGTTTTTTTTTTTAATTAATAGTAGAAAACATGTCAAGCTGAATGTGTTGCACAAAGATTATTATAGATTGCAGACAGAGTGATTTCACCATTTTTTTTTTTAATTAACAAGCAAATTAACTAATCAGAGAAAAGCCGCATATGAGGCATGAGGTTAGTGGTTTCACGATGCGTTGGCCAGAAGAGCGGAGACTAATGTGAACCATCTATGTCATTTTTGTCACACAAACTGAAGGATAAAAGGAGTAATGAGCAACTCGGGCCTAAACGTAGGAGAATTCAACACGAAGGCATAACGGATGTTCCAGTCGATGCACGTTTGGAACAGGAAAAAATACTTCAGATCGACGGCAGCAAGAAGAAAATCTACTGGTGGTTAGGTCAGTTCCTGTAGATTTGATTGGCTGTAAGTTTCAGACAGTCTTGCTTTTGAACAAATACAAAAAGCAGGAGTGGAGCTGGACAGGTCAGAGATGTGTGGGAGGGTCTGTGAGAGCCAGAAACACGTTTAAGCGACAACTGAGAGATTTCACTCAACTGCCTACGACTTTTATGGTCTGATTGAGGTTATCCAGCTTTAAACCTGGTTAGATATGAAATCATGTTTGAGTACTGGCATTCATTCAGCTTTAAAAAGCTGCCTATGGGGCATTTCTTAACAGTACAACCCATAATGTTAGTCTGGAGTCCTGATTAAACCACAGAGCCAAGGCTAACTGCATGGCGTTCACTAAACCACTTGGGCTGCTCAATTCAAACTTTTCACATCCGACTGAGTGACGGCATCAGAAGAACTCTAACAATCACTTCCTATGATGTTATTATAGTTTTTAAACCTTAAGCTCTTCTGGGTGTTAGTGCTAGCAGTACAGAACTACCTAATGCTCTCATCCAACCATATATTGTATAAAAGACTGGAGCGGTTATTTAAAAAAAATTCTAAAAAAAGAATAAAAGAACATGATGTCCATGAAGATGAAAAAAAAAAAAAGGTTTGGAGGTGAAAATGTAATTTACAGAGGTGTGAACAACAGCTAATTCCCAAGTCTGCGCATTAGCCGGAGCATCCCAATGGACCTGATGTCAGGGGGCTAAAAGATGACAAAAATAACAGCAGGAGCGGAATATGACTCAATCCTTACAGTGTATACTGTTACATGGCAACCAACTTGGGCCATGGGAAGAACGTTTATGTATCAAGCCAATCCAACAAAAGACATTAGGCTTTAAAATAACAATTAAACTGATACAGGAAAAGGGCTGGGCACGCTTACACTTTTTTTTTATACCAGTACTTAAACGATATTTAATTTTCTATATTGATACCTGAACGATGCTTTGATCAAATCATCTCCAATGTGTAATAATTGGGATAAAAATTAGAAAACAAAAAATGGGGGCAAACAATGGGCAATTTAATTATTTTTTTTAAATGAGAAAAATGTAAGCGTCTTGACTGCTGTATTTTTGTCATTTTTTTGTCACGTTTTCATAGTTTTTTTGTCATGTTTTTGATGTTATTTGTCGCTTTCTGTCATCGCTTCTTCATCACTTTTTTGTCATGTTTTTGTCACTTGTTTAATGTCGCTCTTTTGTTGCTTATTTGTCGCTACACTTTGGTCAGAAGGTTTTAGATTTGGGTAAAGCCAAACAGGAGAAAATGTGATATAATACAGTATTAACCTCTGTGCTTAAGAGGTTAATACTGTATTGTTTCCGTTGCTGTGCTGTTGCACGGTTCATGTAGCGGCTAAGTGTTTTGGATTGTTGGAAACTATTCAGAAATATTCCTCCGTGTATTGCGAGCTTCACTTTTTGTTTACAAATATTGACCCATTCCTCTTTGCTTCTGGCCAAGTGCGGCGCCTTAACTCGTATTGATTCCTGCACAACTTTGCACTGCGGCGCGAGAGCCGAGCGTTATTTGGAGAGAAAATCCTGCTTGCACTTTTGAAATCACAGTGACAGAATAATGCGGCCGAGGCAGAGGCTGGAGTGGTACTTACAGTTTGATAGTGGGGTAACCGCGGACGCCGAACTCTGACGCCATACCTGCAACACAACAGAAAAACTCACAAATGAAAGGAGGAATGTGCTCTGGGCAAAGACGCACTGTGGATGTGCAGAACAGCACTTTGTACAGCGCTTGTCATAGACCAAGGTCATCATGTTGAAAGTCAGTCCTGAAGTGGGGGCCGCAGAGGCACTGCAAGCTTGTCTACAAAACAAGTACACTGAGGAAAAATGATTGTTAAAGAAAAGTAAATGTATTTGCAACTTGTTTCAAACAGTATTTACCTACAGTAATGGCTAGCTCGGTTCCTGTTGCCAATTTCTAGCTTTTGGGTTTGGGTTTGAACATCGCTGGTAAAAGAATCTTTTGGCCAAACGAAACACTCGTCAAGCATCAGGTTAACGATCAGATGCAACATCGAACTCTGGAGCAAATTTGTGACGCTATACAAGGCAATATGCAAAGAGAAACCTTTGTTTCAATAGTCCTTCGAAACATTGAAGAAACTGACTTTTGTATTAACTATATTTTGTCTGTGTCCATTGTTCACAAAACTCTGGTGCAAAGGGGCGGGAGTTCTGTTTGTTACAAGAAAAATACAATAATATTTCGTGGGAAATGTCTCGTCCAAGGACACAACTACAGTGTGTGCCAGTCAGAGCTGGATCTGAACCACGGACATTTGTTTGCATTGTGAATTTAAATATTTAAATCACTTAAAGCAGAACTAAGTAACTTGTTTACCTTAATAAATCCTTTCTGTAGTCCCTCTGGGGGTAATAAAAGTGTTAATGGGATGATTGGGGGTCTTTCATCTCCCCCTGGTGTCTCTGGCCAGAAAAACACACTTGCAGCTTTCCTGCACCGGGTCGGAGTCACCAATACACACTAATGGAATCACGAAGAAGAAGCTAGCAGGCTAACGGGCAAAGCTAACTGCGGGCTAGCGCCACTTAAACAGTATTTACAGCCAAGTTTGAGTGACAAAAATGATCTCCATTGTGTCATTGGATGTAAAATATCCCTCTGTCCCTTTGTCTTTTCTGTCAGTGCAGTATTTACTCTCACGGACAATTACTGAGTAAAAAAAACGCAACATGCTACGACCCCGACGGCGCTTATGGCCTCTCGGAGCAAGAGTTACATAGTTCTGCCTTAACCCCCACCTGAACGAAGTATATTTTCGCCAGATCGGCTTTACCCAAATCTAAATGCTTCTTTAAAAAAAAAAAAAAAAAAAGTGTCATAATAGCAATGAAAACGAGATACAAAACGCAACGAAAATGTGACAAAAAAGTGCCGGAAAAGCAACAAGAAAACATGACAAAAGAATTTTTTAAAAACACTATTACAAAGTGATGAAAAGCAACATAAATGCCACAAAAATATGACAAACGCAACAAAATAGCCTAAAAAGAAGTGACAAAAAAAGGATCAGTTTTGCAGGTCTTAGCTTTCAAATGCAGTGTTACACTGGCCAAGCTGCTTTTCTGTCACATCTTTGTCGCTCTGCTGTGGCCTGTTTTTTGGCACTTTTTTTGCTTTTTCCATCACTTTTTAAATTGTGTTTTTTTTTTATTTGAGTAAAGCCAAACTGGAGAAAATACGCTCGGCTAAAGTGGGAGGTAAGAGGTCTTGGCTCTGTCTTCATAAAGTTACATTTGCTTAATAATAATAATAATAACAGTGAAATCATGTACAGAACTTTACCTATTCCAACGGCCATATAAAATAACAACTGAGTGTAGAAAAAGGGGCTGTTTTGGCTTAGTTCTGGTATATAACCTTGTGTGATATATTACATGAAACCAGTTCAGATAATAAAACAAATGGCCCCATTAGCTATAATTGAACAAATACCGCCTCTCTCCGCCGTGGATGGATCACCTGTTGTCTCGCATTATCGCCGCTAACGACTCGTCTGTGTTGTCGGAACAACAGAGTCAATTAGGTTCAGTGTCTGGCGTGTAAAACTCTCTGAATAATCACGAGGGGACAGTAGCGCTCCTCGGGGACAGATTGGGCACTTCATCACACACTCACCGGAGAACGCCGTGGCATCCATCTTCCCCACACGCACCGGGGAACCAGAGCTCTTCAGCTCCAGGCCCACGTCCTCCCACACCGGCTCCAGCTTCTTACAGTAGCCGCACCACGGAGCGTAGAACTGCGGGTGAGCGAAGGATAAAAGAGGTTTGAAGATGAACAGCACTGAAATAGGGAAACTAACTTGGCAAACATGAGCTCTAATATCTATATTTATCACATGGGACGCAGCAGCAATACATCCACATCACAGTACAATATTTACTGCAATAAATAAAGTGCTTTGGAGCTTTTCTGATGCAAAGAGTTATTTCTTATGGAGAAAAACTGTTTTGCTAAAATTCAATAATAACAATAATGCCTTACACTTGTATTGCACTTTACAAGCCTGTATTACCAAGTTTCTCCAAGCGCTACACGGTCGTCATTATTCATTCACTCGGTTCACGTCGGTATTCATTCACACTTGGTGGTGGTAAGCTACCATTGTAGCCACCGTTGCCCTGGGGTAGACTGACGGATGCGAGGACACCAGTCTGTGCCAACGGCCCCTCACTACATTCACCCAGGCTTCCTGGTGTTTCCAAACGGTCTCCCATCCAAGAACCGACCAGGCGCTTTGTGCTTAGCTTCAGATCTGACGGGATCGGGCAGAGCAAAGGCGGTTATCGTCATTTATTTTTAAAGCCAAAAATCCACCTTCCCTGAATAAAATATATATACTTTTTTCTAAGTTATATTGAATATCATTACAGAGTGAACGGGTAAATAAAAATCTAAAAAGAAAAAAGTCTTACAGTTTGATAGAGTGGATATCTGGGAGAGATGTGTAATGCAATGTCGTTAAAATTGTTTATATATATATATATAAAATGTCTTTGAAGACTAATGTGCGTACACTGCAAAAAGTGAATATCAAGCATTGGCTTAAATGACTTGAATTGAGCGGTTTTCACTCATTTAGACACTTTTCCTGATCGGACCGAGTTTACTTTGCTTGTTTGAGGACATTTCAGACCAGTTCTAGGGGAAATCTCACTTGAAATAAGAAAGTAAAATTGCCAATGAGATATGACCAATTTTCTTACCCCATTGGCAAAGAAAATGACCTGAAATAAGGACGAAATGTATTGAAACGAGTCAGAAACATCTCAGAACAAGTGAAATAATCTAGGACAAACGCCCAAGAACTTCTTAACTAGTCAAAACAACTAAAATTTGGATTATTATGCTCAAATTGAGATGTTTAAACTGATCTAGTTAATTACTTTTTGCAGTGTATGATGATTTTTTTCCCTTCTTCCGTGACTAATTTGTTTAAAAGGTAATCTGAATGGTGTCTGTGTTTTGTTTGTAGTATTTTATCTTTTCATATTATTTAGTCTGTATCTGTGTCAAGGATTTGCTTAGTTTCTTTTCATCTTTGTCTATTTTATTTTATTTTATTAAGTTTTCATGTACATTTCATATTGTTTGTTTGTTTGTATACTTTATTGTCCCCGTAGGGAAATGTGTCCTCTGCATTTAACCCATCCTTCGACGCCACTGAGGCAACTCAAAACAGAGCAGTGGTCGACCGCAGTGCAGGGGACCCATCTCCATGATGTGGAGCCAGGCCGGTGGTCAGAATCACCTAGCTGGAGTATTCACCTATTGCACATGTTTTTTTGTGGTAGGGGAAACCGGAGTACCCTGAGGAAACCTACGCAGACACAGGGAGAACATGCAAACTCCACACAGAAAGGCCCCGTCCTGGTGGGAATCGAACCCGGGACCTTCTAGCTGTGAAGCGGAGGCGCATACATAAGTATAACATGTTTTGTTTGTTTTTGATGTCATGTTGTTGTCTATTGTTTTGTCCTTTCATGTATGTTTTTTAGTTGACATAAAATTATTTTTAAAAGACGGAATGGCCTAATGTCAAGCATGTAGATCACACGTGTAGAAGGCTTCTGTTATTGCAGCTTGAGCTCATGAGCTAAACCTCACATTGTAAGTCTTGTACATTGCACGTTGCCACATTGTAGCATGACTGTACTTTGCGTATCAATATATTGTTACATCTCTAGTACCCAGAGTATGTGAGGACAAAGTTACAATAAATCCTCCCGTTTCCTGATCTATCATCGAGTTACTGCACCAAACTAAACAAAGCACTTAAGGTCAAAGAGCTTAAAATGATTGATTGTGAGAGTTTTTATTTTGCAATATCCTAATGTTAGGAATATGGAGCTCATATTTGGAGCTCCTCTGTTGTCTGGGCAGTTAGCTCGCACTTACTGTTCGTAGTTAGCTCTTGGCTTATACAATCGGTAACTTGCCTATATCTTTCTGTTACCGACTCCAGTCCTTAAGCACATTTTATTTCCATCATCATTAGACATCTCCACCATATTCCTGTTTTAAATGATTCATTTCACGCACAGTGCATTGTAAACGCGTTGTCTTTGTGGGGGGAAAAGCTGGGTTTGCCTTCAGTCGCGCCCACTGCATTGTCACGTCTTTATGCTTGCTTTGTCTAATGCTGGCCACATTCTGATATAAAACCCTTACAGCCCCACGGCTTTGTGGAGCATGCATGACTTCTCACTGACTAATCAGCAGCACCGAGGGCCCGCTGCACCCGGGGGCCCCCCCACCGCCCGACAGCACCCACACTTCCGCAGGAGACGAGCCCCGATGTGATGGGATAAGATCAAATAAAGCTCTGTAGAAAGGGACGGACTTACATCCACCAGCCAGATGTCAGTCACCCGGGATTCTTTAAACCTATGGAAAATCATTCAACACAATAAGTTAATGCACAGCTACAGTTTATCTACATGATGACAATAGGAAGGTATTTGTATTTATTTGAATAAGTAAGAAACAACATTTAGTTAGTGGAAACCAGCAGTTTGTTGTTGTAGGTCAGATAAAAAAAAGCAGAAAGCGAAAATGAACAGTGTTTGAAAAGGTCAAGGTTGATTCTAGGTCAGACTTCAGTGCCCAGATACAAACACAGCCTGGCACTGAGCAGATAAATAAAACTTACATGTTGTAGTAACATCATGTAATGTATACTGTATGTATTGTAATGTTTACTTTATTGAGTCAGTTTGAACGAATGCCGACCTGGACTTTGTTTTAAATACATTAACCTCTTAACCCCCGCCCCCCTCCCGACTGAACCAAGCACATTTTCTCCAGTTCAGCTTTACCCAAATCTAAAAGCTTCTCAACTGGAGAGCAACAGTGTAAGGCCTCATTTGAAAGCTTAGACCTAAAAAAGTCATGTTGTCACTAGGGCTGAATGATACATCGTTATCGTGTCGATATCATGATATGAACATTCAAGATATTAATATTGAAAAAGCAACAATATATCATTAGCTTATTGATATCGAGATATGAACATTAAAAACATTAAAATCAAAAGAGCAAAATATAAACAATATAGATTTTCATCAATAAAACTGCTCTGTTTTGTATTATGTCTTTATTTTTCTGAAAAATGCTTGGTTTTCACCGAAGCCATAGTTATATCGTATCGTATCGTATCGAGATATCTGGCATGAATATCTAAATATGAAATTTTGTTCAGTTCAGTTTTTGCCGTGTTTACGTCTCTTTCTTGTCATGTTTGTGTTTTTTCTGTTGCTTTTTTGTCATGTTTTCGCCACGCTTGTGTCGTGTTTTGGTTGCTATTTTTATGCTTTTTTTTCCTCAAGCTTTTAGATTTGGGTAAAGCCAAACTGGGGAAAATGTGCTCGGTTCAGGTGGGGGTTAAGAGGTTATATAAGATAAGATAAGATAAGATAAGATAAGATAAGATAAGATAAGATAAGATAAGATAAGATAAGATAAGATAAGATAAGATAAGATAAGATAAGATAAGATAAGATAAGATAAGATAAGATAAGATAAGATAAGATAAGATAAGATAATCTGAGAAATTCACTTGTTACAGTCGGCGTTCAACAAGATCACTCAGGTTGTGCTAAACAGACAGGAAATGTGCAAACAGTGAAATAGAGGTGTCTTATGTACAATAAGTAAAGCAAAAATCTTTAGGGGCGGAATTATAACAATAAGGAAGAAAGAATAAATAATAAATACAGTGGGTTCACACTTATATGTTTAAGAATCAGTGTTTCCTCTTGGAAGCTCTGGGCCGCACCCGTTTAAAGCGCACAAGGTTTCACTTTAATTGAAAAGTGTGAACGCACCCTGAAACTGCTAGGCATGAAAATCAAAGTGCAGCTATGGGACATCGCACATAAACAAGTTCATTCTGGATACCGGATCTGAAGTATTGCTGTACAAACTGGAGGACACTTTTAGATTTCTTGGCTATTGCTAACCTCTTATTCACTTGAACCGAGCACATTTTCTCCAGTTTGATTTCACCCAAATTGAAAAGCTTCAAAAAGAGACGAAAACGAGGACAAAAACGCAACAAAAAAGCGTCACAAAACGTACAGGAAAAGCAACCAAAAAGCAACAACAAAAAAAAGCACAAAAACCTGACAAACACACAGCAGAAAAGTGACCCAAAAAAAGCAATGAAAACGCAACAAGCACCGACAAAAACATGACAAAAAAGAGACGAAACAGTTTCAAAAGTCATTACACTGTTGCTCTGCAGTCGATAAGCTTTTAGATTTGGGTAAAGCCGAACTGGAGTCAAAGTGTAAGAGGTTAATTGAGAGAATAGCTACAAACAGGACCACAGCATGATACTTATGATAATAATTAAGAAATGAGTGAGAACAACAACTGGGCTTCACCAGCATCACTGTCACTCAGGGCTCGCTGTGTAAGATCAGGGACGTGCATGTGCGTAAATAACGACGCACGATCTGACACATACAAATGCACTAAATAATAAAAAAAAAGTGCTGGCCGTGTCCTGGTCGTTTTGAAAGACACAGAGGCGGACAGGAAGCAGAAATGCTGAGACGAGAGAGACAAGAGCTTCGAGCAGGGCATCACTTACGAGTCATCCAGATCCTCCACGAACGCAAGCACAGCTGAACTCAGGAAGGCCGCTACAACTGCACGACACACACAAACGTACAGTCACGTTAAAAAACATCACCTTTTTTTTTAGTTTAGAAACCAAGCCCTGCAGCCCCTAGTCCTGCTCCCCCTCCAAATGACTGACTGGAGCATCCCCCCGGCTAACAAGCTAACTCTATGCCGTTTTCCTCCTTTATTACAATAATAAAGAGCTCTGAGGAGGAAAGCTTTCAACAACACGCAGTCGGTAACAGCGCGGAATGAAGCGCAGTGCCCGTGATGTGAGGTGAAGGTACCTGCAGAAACCAGAGAGGCTTTCACTTGTGCCATCGCTCCGAGAGGTGCTCACTACTGTCAACGAGCAGCGGCGGCAAGCAGGAAGTGCAGCCCTGCGCATGCGCGGCGTCTCCCCCCCAGCGCGCGCGCAGGAAGAAAACAAGACACACGTACAAGTGAGCAGAAAGTACACAAACGACACGGGTTTAAGTTAGTTTGTGGTCTGCTACACGTCTCTCTCCTGAAGGATTAAAAATGCGTTATAAATACGTAAAGAAAACAAAAGGAGAAATTGAATAAGTTCATTCATTCATACACTCATTTCCCCCCACACATTCAAATGTCTATCTTCCTTATGTATTGTGAAGAAGATGATGTAATTACTGTACATTTGTATTTCATGGCTTGTTGCACAATGTGGCTACGCTAGTTCCTCTGAGCTGAAGTTGTGGGCGCTAGTACTTCCTGTCCGTATTAAATTCCATTAAAATTAGCTTAGACCCGTTTGAATCTTCGTGTTTCCTAAAGACTCTGTGGTGGACAGTGAGTTCCTGGTAGATGATCACTTCCTGCAGGTTAACGAGTTGCTGTACAGTGTAAATATTTCCGTAGAGGAGACGTCTATGTTCATAAGGATCAGTGAATTTGTCTTGAAGCTAAAGGCTAACATTCATTTCATGCATTATACAATTGGAAATAGTGCTTTTATTAGTAAATTAGTAAAAGTAAATATACTTGAAACTTTTACGCATAGTTTGTGAGGCCTTTTATAGACAATGACAATAATAATCTTTCTGATTCATATTTTGGACATTAAAAAAACCCTCCCTTTTTTAGTCTTATTTAATTATTGTAGGCCTACGTAATTATATATTTTTGTTGTTGTTGTTTTTTGCATTTGTTTATTTGAGCATTTATTCCTGTACTTATTTGCAGTGTTGGGGAGTAACTAAATAAACTACATGTATTTAGAGTACGTACTTAGAATCCTCAGTAACTGCATTCTGGTAAAGTCACACTTTCATTTGAGAGTATATTTAGTTTTATCAAGGGAAAACATCCCAGTACTCAGTCATTACATTTTTAGCTCCATATTGCACAATATTATTAAGAAAGAACTTTTAATGTCGACCTGTTTTTCCTCCTAAAACAAAATAAAGATTTAAAACGCCTTGTAGTTCATACAAACACTGCACATGTGTCACATGATGCTGTATCTGCTGCTCCATTTGTCAGGAGAGTGAAAGAGTTCATCATTAATGGAAAGTGAGCTTAGAACAGATTTTCCAACAATTGTAGTCTTCATTTTTGTAATTATACGACATATTTATACATAAATATGACAATCAATCTGAAAGTATATATTCTAAAAGTTTTCAAAGTACAATACTCTGATTAGACAAAGTAATGGGATATGTTACAAAATTACATTTTAAGGCAAGTATTCAGTATTCAGTAACTAAATACAACTTCAAAGTGTTCTCCCCAACAAGTCTTTTTTGGGTTTGTTTTTGGAGCAATATAAATAAGGAGTTTGCAGTGATTAAAAATGTCCAATACATCACTGACCTTGACTTCTAAGGTTATGCTAAAAAACTGACTAATAATATTAATCTATTATAGAAAACGCTATCTCAATGGCCGCCGCCTGGGCGCCGCCATGTTTATTTCCCATACCGACTTTGAAGCTAAGCAGGGACGGGCCTGGTTAGGACTGGGATGGGAGACCGTTTGGGAACACCAGAAAGCCGCGGTGCTGCGGTGCTGCTGTCCGAGGACAACCCACCATCACAAATACGCGAGTGCACGAGATCTGACTGCCGTGCGTGTGCGCGCCTTCAACCAGGGCGCTGTGTGTGTGCGCGCGCGTTTGTGTGTGTGCGCGTGTGAGCGGCCGTGCGTGTATGTGTGCGCGCGTGCATCCAAACAGGGCTGTGTGCGCGTGCGTGCGTGTGTGTGTGTGTGCATGTGTGTGCGTGCACAGGCGTGTATGTGTGTGCGCGCGCGCATCCAAACAGCCCGCTGTGTGCCATCGTCACTCACCCTAAACTGCAGCTGTAGACGCTCCGCACAGGTACAGGTACATCCTCCAAAACACATCTGCGTGTCTTTGTTTAAGTCTCTCCTGCCCAAAACCTGCTCCAACACGAGCCTCTAATCAAACGCGCTGCTCCGACTGATTTATCCTCCGTGTGAGTGACAGCGAAAGTGAAACTACCACTTAACGAGCGCATGGCCTGCACTGCGTCGTTTTTTTCTTTTTTTTTACTTTGCTGCTGTACCATTTGTTTTCTATTTTGCTTTCACGTATTGTGAGCCCAGAGGTACATTTTATTCTAAAGCAGCTTTGAAAGCATTGCCAATTTTATTGTAAGGTTATAAATACTGTCTAACAACGATCATTAGGCTATTTCAGTTCTAAACCTACTCATTATTTCATTGTACACTACCGTGATGCACCAAACCTCGGGTCCTGCACCGTGACCCAAACCGTTAGAGCTCAACCCCTCATATTTATCCATAATTATTCCACTATCTTGAATTCTATTCCCTGAGTTAGCATATAACATAGCATATTGTCGTTGTAGTTAATAAGAAAGGAGCACGGGTGCATCAAACTCTCCAATTGCAGTTTGTTTGCAATTATTTTTTGCCTTCATTATTTTAAACATTTGTCGTGGCCATAGTTTTTGGAATGGGTTGGGAACCACTGTTCTACAGCTGAACTGTGTGACGGGTTGGACATTTCTTTGTAATCACTCATAATCTCAGAATATCAAATGTGGAGACTAGCGAGGCCCGGCCGAAGGCCGGGTCTCAGCTAGTACAACAGAAATGTTTAAAACTGTAGCTTCTATAATATATGTACAGTGCATTCTTTTGGCCACAAAGGGGCGCCATAACATTGTTAAAAGATTTTAGACATTCAAATTCATGAATTGTTAAAGCCAGGCTATTATTTGAAGGTTATTGACTTAATATAAATTTCATGACAGTATTGAACGTCACTCAGTTAAAGCATTGATACTGATTCTTTGATACTTTGCCCCACATACACTTGAACCAGCATTTGTTTACCCTTTGACTTTACATAATAGGACAACGTGTACTATCCATAGAATCAGATCATTACTAATCAATACCAGGCCTATATCTGAAGTGCACAGTTTGTAGAAAGAGTGCGGCGCTCGTGAGAAAGCGCTGGACTCTCTCACGGGGTGAAAGCTGGACACTGAGCACGCTGGTGAATAGACCCACGCTGAGGCCTGGCCCATTCAAGCCCACAGAGCCAAGTCTGCAGCTGAATGCCTTTGTGTTTATGGGACACTGTCAGGCTGCATTGTGATTGGCCGCACGAGAACACAGTATCCAAATGCACTGTGTTCTATGTAAGTGTGGGTTATTTGGGCTCCGGTGGGGTCCATTGTGTCAGAGATGTTGTTTTTTTCTCGCCTTGATGGGAATGATCGACCGTATGTTCCTTATTCGTCGCTAAATAAAATGGATACTGTGGGTATTAACCTCTTAACTCCCACCTGAACGGATCCTATTTTCTCCAGTTTGGCTTGACCCTAATCAAAAAGCTTCTTGGGAAAAAAGCACCAAAACAGCCACAAAAAATGAGAAGAAAACAAGGATGTAAACGCAACAAAAAAGTGTCAAAAACGCAACAAAAAAAGTGACAAAAATTCAGCCAAAAAGTGACAAAAATTCAACAAAGATGTGACAAAAATGTGACAAGAACTCAACAAAAAAATGACAAAAACTCAACCAAAAAGTGACAAAAATTCAACAAAAAATGTGACAAAAATTCAACAAAAATGTGACAAAAATTCAACAAAAAATGACAAAAACTCAACCAAAATGTGACAAAAACTCAACAAAAAAGTGACAAAAATTCAACAAAAAATGTGTCAAAAACTCAACAAAAAAATTACAAAAACTCAACAAAAGTGACCAAAATGAAAAAAACAACAACACACAAAATAAAGTGACACAACACAGCAACAATGCGAGGAAACAGATCAGTTTTGTGGGTCTTAGCTTTCAAATGAGGTGTTACACAGGCCTATATAACAACCAAAGAGGACAGAATGCATTTGGTTTAGGCGGGTGGTAAGAGGTTAATGTTTATTTGAAAACATACTAGTCGGCTTACAGCTTTCGGCAATTTACGAAATGACCCCTGGCTCTTATAAAAGATATAAACCCCGGTGTTAACCGAGCATATTTTCCCCAGTTCAGCTTTATCCAAATCTTAAAGCTTCTCGACTGAAGCTCACAGCCTCTAGGCCAGAGTTATGGCTCATTTGAAAGCTAAGCCCTACAAAACTGATAGCGACTTTTTGTCTTGTTTTCACTTTCTTTTTGTCATTTTCTGTTGCTTTCTTCATGGCTTTTTTGTTGTTGATTTTTTATTGTGTTATTTTTTTTGCTATATTTGCTTTCTCCATCACTTTTGAAATCGTGTTTTCTTTGTATTTGGGCAAAGCAAAGCAGGAGAAAATGTGCTCGGTTCAAGTCGGGGTTAAGAGGTTAAGTGATTTTTTTATTATACCGTATTATCAAAACAATAAAAGCATCAGAATTCCGGTAACATTCTGAACAATTTGTTTAGTACAGCATTAGAAAACAAAGTGCAAAATCAGGCAGAGACTAGAATCCCACATTTTGAGAAGAAGTCAAGTGGAAAAAGTAGAAAAATAAAAAAAATACATTTCAGTTTTTTAGGACCCTGTACCAGATACTTTCCCTTGTAACGGAATGAAATTGTTACTTTTTTCTTCTGCAGTAAATCGTAAAAGTTAGTACATCAAATTATCAAGCACTGAAAGCAAATAAAGAGAATACAAATGAATGAACAGGGCCTTTATGTAGGAATATTAATACACAATGTAATACAAGCACCAAATCTGGTAGGAACACTGTCTAATCTCGGATCTTTCAAATGAAGCAGTATAGCATAAAAGAGTTTAGACCAAACGGGGCACATTTGAGCAACTAGTTAGCAAAGGAAACAAAAATATCCCAGAAAAACATCAATAGTTCATTTGTTTTACATTTGATAGAGAGTTCTCCAACGTCGCTCTGACCACAGCCGACCTTTCAACAAAGCCCTCTTTCACTGAATCAGCAGAACATGGATCCGCAAACTGTGTCATCCAGACAATTACAGCTGACTAAATATAAATATGCATAACATCTGAGAGGCAGAGAGATACTGGAGGGAACTGGAGTGTGTAGCTACGACACAAACATGGACAGAACTGAATGGGACACATTGTACAAAAGATTTAAAAGTAAATCTACAACACTGAAAATGAGAGGTCGACTGATATATCGTTATTTATATCGGCCGATCGTTTTTTTGCTTTGGAAAGAGCTAAGTCAGAGCTTTAAAATGACTCCCTCGGCCTCATAGCTACAAGTTTGTTAAACACAAGTTTCACGCCGGGGTTAGGCAAGTTTTCTTGGCGGAGGGGCCGATTTTCTTTATTGAAAATACACCGAGGGCCGAAGCCGCTGATTATTTGCCCAAAGTAAAGCACAACACTGGAAAAATGACCACCTTATATGAGATAAATGACTTAAAATTGCTTGAATTAAAGTTCTTCCATATTGAATTTGAGTCTGTTTGAACTAATCCAAGATACAAATGCTATAGCACCAATGGATCAAGTATAAAACCCACTTGAAATCAGAATAACTACTACTAGAGGTTTTATCTCATCTAAGACCAGACCAAATCTACTAAAACCTCAGATTTAATCTCTTAATTCAAGTAGATTTATGTCATTTCTTCCTTAAAACAATTATTGTTTGTCCAGTGCACTTCTTTCAAGTGCCATTGACCGTATTTCTTTCCTTTTTTTCTCCCATTTAACTCTAATAATGTTAAAAGTACTCTCTGATTTGTGTAATAATGTTTCTCAAAATCATCTTAAGGGCCAGAGGTTCTGTGCTGAAGGGCCGGATTTGGCCCCCGGGCCTGACGTTGCCTACCCCTGCTGTATGCCATTTTGAAGCACAGAACCGGGAGAGTTAGTTCGTTTTAACCTCCGCAATTGTATTTTTGATCGTTGCGCAAAAATGGCATAGCTAGCAGCAGCATGCTAAACGTAGCGGCAGGATGCTAATGCTAACGGCAACTAATCAAAGCTGGGACAGAAACTATGGTTGGATCACATAAAGAAATACAATTAAATCGGCAACTGCTGGACTTGTTTATGAAATAACTGATCGAAACATATTTGTATCATTTGTAAACAACTCACATAATAATTTATTTGAGTTGTTAACGGGACGATACGTGTTCCAGCCATGTCCTAATGTGTAGAATGAGCCCAGACCTGTTCACCACAACTGCCTCTAAAATCCTGCACTCAAAAAGTTGTCACTTCGGGTCAGAATAGTCGTCATGCACGAGCTTAATATAGAGACTGCAGTTACACGTACGACCTGAGGTGGCAGTCGTGAGTATAAAACTTGCATCTAGTCCCTTTAATATTAATGCGACCTAAAAGCAGTCATCCAGCCGGGGGTATTTCGTGAGGAAAAGTTCAATGATCCTTTTTTACTGTTTTTACATTAGTTTATTCATTGATATAATAGATAAATGGCAACATCTCGTTTGCAAGAAAAATGAAGACTGTATTGATTGATTGAGAAAAGAGGACCATTCACTTTTTCACTCAGACAAAGACACTTATTGGTAAGCCCTCAGTATCGGTATCGGAAGCAGAAAACCTGGATTGGTGCATCTCTAGTACCGACTAAACAGGAATGTTTTTAATAAATCAGCCCTAGGCCCCTAATAAAGCGCCCCCTGCTGTCACAGTTCAATATTGACACAGTCTGCAGTTTAGAAGCTTCATACACAGGTTTACAGACAAGATATTTGGAAACATTGGCAAAACATATCGGTCAAAATTATCGGCTGTGGATATCGTCATCGGCCAATGAAAATCCCCCAAAAAATCAGCTTTAGAAAATCCATTGTTCGCCGTCCACTTAAAATAGTTACTGAATGCACTGGTTCCCAAAGTAGAGGTCGGGGCCCTTGAGGCACTGGGCTGGAGGCACCAAGGTGATTTCCGGTTAAAGACTTAAAATGACCGACTTCTGAATAGAATTTTAGCTTAAAACAAGATGTATGTTTCGTAAATTGGGTTAAAATAACAAAATAAATTACAAAAAATACTGGAAACTTTTGATGTAACACAATAAAACACAAACAAAAAAGATTCTGAAATTACAGTTTGATATTTCAAGGAAAACTTTCCCAAAAAAATGTTGAAAATGCTGCTGGTGGAAACTGTAACATTTCATATTTTTAAAGGGAACAAAGTGGTTCACATTTGCAAATATTAATACTGTTATGAAGACCTACAATTATAAAAACGTGCAAAATGCTATGCGCAAATTGGAATACTGAAAAAAAACAATCACCCTTTAAAATGGGTGAGATAGTGTTCATCGGAGTTCAAAACCACTCGTGCAGCGTGGCTAATCGCTAGCTCATAGGTATTTTGGGAAAAAAAGGGGCTTCCCATTGTTCGCTGAGTGGCAAGAGCAGCTCTTTGGGTTCTTAGGCACGAGTGAGGGCGATGAAAATCTGCTTGCACCTGTGGACGTACTGCTCCTCTCGTGCTTCCTCTCGAGGCGCGATTGTCCGAACACCCTTATCCTCCTCACTCCAGGATGTCCGTCTCAAAGGGGACCAGGTGGTAGTAGGACAGGTTGGTGACGTACGCCTCGGGGTCCTCGTTGCTGCACAGCTCTGTTTCCATCGGCAACAAGTCCGTCCCGTCCTCATACCTGAAAACACACAGAGGTTGTTACTAACGTTTAGCTGAAAGAAAACGGTGTCCTGATGTGGATCTGTCCCTGCAGCTCAGGAGGGGATAATGTCCTTTCTCTCTTTGTATCCCTGCTTCAGTGGAAATGCTGATCAAAACATGAAGTTACATGTGACGCAGTTGCGGACTGTATCGCTGTGCTGGTTTAGGACGTCCTGAACTATACTTTTTATACACATCACTCCAGTTTGGCTTTACCCCAGTCCAAAAGCTTCTGGAAAAAAAGCTGTGAAAATAGCAACAAAACTGAGACAGAGACAAAAAAAAAAGAGAGAAAACATTGACAAAAAAGTGACGAAAAATTGATGAAAAAGTGGCAAAAATGTCACAAGAAATTGACAAAAAATGGACGAAAAAAATGACAAAAATGTCACAAAAAAATGATAAAAATTGGATAAAAAATTGACAAAAAAATGACAAAAATGTGACAAAAAAATGGTAAAAAATTGATTTTTATGAGTTTTAACCCATACCACGCACCTTTATTTAGGCTTAGAACCGGGTATCCACAAAGATGGACACGTTTATTCATTCTAATTGGCTTGTGTCAACGATCAGTCTTGTTATGCCAGCTTTACCGTATGAAAAAAAAAAGCTGTATGCCTTGTGTGTCCGAGCGAGCGACACACCCAGGGGAAGGAAGAGGTGCACGGACTTCCTCACAGTGGAATGTGGTGGAATTCAGAACATGCCCAGTACCCAGGAGAGTTCTAGGAGGAAATCCGCGCCGTTCGAAAACAGACGGATTAGAAGTGAACCGCTGTAATGCTGAAGCGCCACACAGCTGTTCCTTTTCTGTTCCAATTTCAAACTACGCATCGGTGGATTCGTCTGGTTGGTTTTCCCAGCGTCCGGGTGGGATTCTCAAAGACGGTTCATGATTCTTACGTGTTTTCGGCGGAATCTGTGGATGAGGGCCGCTCTTTCTCCTCGGGACTCTGGTCGAACACTATGGTCTCTGTGTTGGCCAGGCAGAACCCATTGGATCTCATGATTTCTGAAAGACAAACATTATTGTTAGAACATCACTAGCCTTTTGTCGTTAGCATCGCACTTTTTGGAGGACAGAGGGATTAGTAAACGATATTGTATGACAGGGAAATCGCCAATGATGCATTTATGCGACAGTTGTGAAGGTCGGCTCTTGGTGTGATCCCTCCTCCTCCGGCCCAACAAGCTTGTAAAGCACAATACTGTTACTAATCCTAATGTAAGTCATTATAATTATGATTGCCTGTATGCTGAGCCAAGTATAGCGTTAAGCCGAAGGTGAATGTTATTGCCTTCATAGCAGCCATCCAAACCCGACCCTGGACAAGTGTTGTTTTCGTCAGCGAAGACAATAACGGTATCATTACATGGATGCACCTTTTTTTTAATGACAATAACGTAACGGTGATGAGCAATAAAAGAGCTCTTTGGGGACTAAAACATGACGAGACAAGACGAAAATGTGTTCACGACTGACCGCGATTAGACGGGGACTTTTCTCAGGACAGGTTTCTTGAACACAGAGAGTTGATGAACGAATGTGCAGACAGTGCTGTTAAAAGCAGTGGTGCGCAACCATATGCAGCCGTGACCCCTATTATAACAGTTAATTGGGATCGCGACCCCCAAACGGGTCACACCGTGGGAAAAACAGGGACATTAGCCAGTATAATTCTTAACACATTGAGTGCCGTGCTGTTTTGGGGATTTAGCTGTTGAGTGCCAACAATCCAGACCATTTTTCATGATGTTTGTAGCACCGCAGCGTATTCTGTGTAATAGCTATGGACGCATACGATGGCTGAAAGGTGAGACTCTACTCTGAAACTCTGAAGGTTCTCGGATTGAAGACTTTAACAGGATGTTTCTCAGCCGTCCTTGGACCGATTTTGACCATTGAAAATCTCAACTGTTTCAGTCTTTCCATGGGAAGCCGTCAAAATGCGCTCCAGAGAGCGAAAGAGAAGTGTCGGGTTTGAAAAAAAAGAAAAGAAACATTCATATATAAATAAAATGTCCAGATTGTGACTCTTTTTTTTTATCGTCATCTATTTCACTTCTGTTCCTCACAGAACTACCAATCACACATAAGGTGTATTAGAGTGTCTAGTTTTTCCGTTTTTGGCACTCAGTGTGTTAAAAACCAAAGAAAAAAAAAAACTGGCCAAAATAAAATGAATACAATTTAGAAAAAATTGATGTCCAGAGAAGAAGGAGCGACAAAAACAGAGGTTAGGTAACTTTGTGTGAACGAGCAAGAAAAATAGTTCTCAAGACAGAGCGAATCTAAACAAGACTTAAAAATGCAAATAACTGAAAGTATTTTATCTACACTCTTGCCTCTTACTGTAATTGATTAATTCTATGTTGATGTTTTTATTGATTGTATTTGTTTTCTTATATTTATGCAACTGTGAAGCACTTTGAATTGCCTTGTGTATGAATTGTGCTCTACAAATAAACTTGCCTTGCCTTGCCTTGCCTTATATTTGCTTACAATGTTACAGTAATGATAATGTAAGGGCTTCTTATCTCAGGTTTTAAGTGTTTTCTGAAACAGAGACTTGAGTGGCTTCAAAATGCTCTCAGACGTATTTTCAGCTCTGCTCATTCATGTTCAACTGGACTGAGATCAGAACTTTGTGATGACCACTTCAAAACATTGACTTTTTTTAATCCTTAAGCCACTTTGTCACCAGTTTGGCAGTATGCTTTGGGAATTGTCCATTTGGAAGACCCATCTGCGTCCAAGCTGATGTGTGGAGATGTTGCTCCAATATTTCCACATAGAGTTCTTTCTTCATGATGTCATCTATTTTGTGACGTGCACCAGTTCCCCCGCAGCAAAACAACCCCACAGCATGATGCTGCCCCAGATCAAGCCACACCTTAGTCTCAGCCAATCATCGCCCAGGATCCCCTTCTTAAGCTCCCTGCTCCGTCACTCGGCCGCTTCCCAGCCGTGCTGCGCCCCTCCTCCGCCTGGCCTTTGCTTGGCTCCACTCATCGTTGTCAGCTGGCCGCCCGGGGTCTCAACATCTACAAACAGCAGTGTCCGGGCCCCAGGGGAAGATTCTGGCATCATCCATCAACACCATGTATTCCATATCATTAGTGCAAATCTTCCGCCGGGGTCTGAGCCCCAGTCATGATTCACGTTCAATAAAACTTTCCTAACGCATTCTGTCTCTGTGAGTCTTTTCAGGTTGAAATGTTTCTGTGGGCCAGGGGGACCTTAAAGCGCCTGTCCGATGGGAGCAGTGTGAAGGAGCTATGGAGTGGATGTGCCTCAGTGATCTGTAGCGTTCAGACAGACGGGTTCAAGCTGTACCGGTGAATGTTGAGGCCTGAGTGATGATGTGGGAGAGTTTAGATTTGGATTTAACTGCCAGAAACCTGAACCATGATGTGATACTGAAAGTGAGTGTGGATTCTATGTGCGGTAAACCAGTGTTGAAATTTAGTTTATTTTTTTATTTTTTTTTTACATAAAATGACTTGAGAGTCTTCAGCAGATGGAGGCGCTGCTGTGTTGTAAACACAGACCTGTCATATGCTCTTTAAAACTAGCCGTACAGTGCTGCTGTGGCTCTATTTATCTATTTAAATTATGTCATCAAACCACTGGGATGTCTTGCAGCATTTCTTAATAATAAGTCAATAAAGATTTTAAGGCCAAATGCTGCAGGTGAAAATATTATTTTTTCACGTGGTGGTCAATATATGATATGTTTAGTTAGTTTTCTCCCTTTACATCTTAGTGTAAAAAAAGACAAAAATGACCCCGTACGATGCTTACTTTAAGCCGTTTTGTTGCTAGCGAGGCGGAGACATTCCGGCGTTCCCTCGCACATTCATTCACTAATATTGAGATTCATTTACATTCGCATGACGTCCCCGAGATGACGCTATGATCCAAATCCAGCTAAATGTTCTCACACATGTGCACACGGCACAAAACTATTTTTGCTCCACTCATACAACAACCTTACCTTATAGCTCCTATTCAAACTTTCAGTTCCAGTTTTTTCAGAGGGATTTTTATATATCTAAATCCTAGCCTGCTCGTGCTTTCAACGCAAGAAACAAAACAAAATGATTATTTTTTTAAAGATTTGTTAACTTATGAATATCTTACTCAAAAACTAAAAGAGGCCCGAAATCCCCTCTGAATTTTTTAGTAACTAATATGCAAACAAAATAATACAAGAAATTTAAACCTGGCTTTAAACATGGATATATCCATTATTTATTATTTAGATTTTGTTGCTGAAAATATCAGCAATTTTGAAAACATTTAAAGCATATAACGTCTTATTTTTATTTCAAAACCAAAAACTTGCAATACATTTTTTCTTCTCATATTTATATCCGTCATCTACAGCAGAATTTATATATATATATATATATATACATATATACATACACACATATTCAGGTAACTATAGCAACTGAGCAACTGACAGATTCTATTCTATTCTATTCCAATGAGTAGATCCATATATGGGAAGAGAATAGAATGTTATGTGATGTCATAATGGAACTCAACAGGAACTTCCGAATACATCCACAAAAATTAGCACGTTTCACACATCAGACATTGATAAAACAGGTATCTGACGGTTTCTGATTCCCCACGACGTTTTTACGTTTTTGAGAAAGCAAGAAGGAGTGTTGACCTAACCTTCAATACATCCAAAATAGGAAACATGTCGAAGTTTGGTCCACTGCCTGCAGGTAGTGCAAACTTCCCGGACCTAACTTGTAAAATGCGTAAGCAAGGAAGCCATGCCCAAGAAGAAGGCCCAAGCCTTCTGGACAAGGCAACATACTGGAAGAAGAAGAATAACTGGATGTGCTCTAGTTCGGGATCTGCCCAACACCTGGCTCCACTTACCTCTGAGTCTGCGGACCAGGATCATGTTTACTCTGCCAATCTGCCAATGCAGGGGCGAAGGGTTCAGTTTGAGGACCCTACTCCCACACGACGGGACTGTAAGCAAGCAAGGCAAGCCAAAGGACAATTGAGCCCTCTGGAAAAGTCAACAGGCTGGCAGAGGAAAGATAACATGCAGCAGTCTGGTTTGGGACCAGCACGACTACGGACTGGTCGAGTGGTTGGGTGTGAGGACACTGCACCCACACAAGTGGACTGTAAGCAAGCAGGGCATGCTAAAGTAAAATTCCTGAGCCCCGTGGAAAAGTATACGTCCTGGCAGAGGAAAGATAGCATGCAGCGGTCTAGTTTGGGACCAGTGCCACCACTGACTCCAGTGCACCGCGACCCAGCTAGTCATGAACAGCTCGAGAGAGAGGCTAAGGACCAGGATCTTTTTAACTCTGCTGGTCTGTCAGTAGAGGGGGTAATGGTTGAGTGTGAGGCCCCTCCACCCACAAAAGTGGGCTTGAAGCAAGAAAAGCATGCCAAAGAAAAAGGCCAAAGCCTTTTGGACAAGTCAATGTTCTGGAAGAAGAAAAATAGCGTGCAGCAGTCTGGTTTGGGACCAGCACAACGACTGACTCCGCCATTGGCTGTTAGCAGAGAGCCAGCAAATCATGAACAGCTGGAGAGAGTAACTAAGGACCAGGATAGTTTTGACTGTGAAGGTTTGCCAATAGAGCGAAAGAAGGTTGAGGACCCTGGAGTCACACAACGCCCATCCATGCTTCCACCTATTCTTTTAAACTCTGTCTCCTCACCAAAGCATCAGAAGAGAAAAACAACTTTGAAACCAAAGAATCCTGAGCCAAGAGAGGAATTTCTGGAACCGCTGAAGTGGCAAAAGGGGGATGAGGAAACGCCGCTAAAGGCTGCGAGTGAGGAAAGTTTGGATACTCTTTGTCAATCACTGTCGGCAAGAAATGAAGAGGAAAAAGCCAGACTACTTGAGGAGTCACAGAAAGAACTGGAACAGCTCAGAATATCTCTCCAATCTGAGCGTGAGAAAACAGAGCAAAAAATCAGACAAGAAAATTCTGCATATTTTGAGGGCCTCCGAAAAACACTGGATCAACAAAGCATAAAATACAAAAGGACACTCAAGGCCAAATACAAGGAAGAAGTGGAACAAATCAAGGCAGAGTTTGAAGAAGAGTTGCGGGCAGAAAGAGAAAGACTCCATAAAAACCACAAAGAAAGTCTCAACTCTGTGCGACAAGATTTCTGTCAACAGAGTAGTGCACTGGTGAGCGCAAAAGATGAACGTCAGCTGTCCAAATATCACATGGAGCTGACTGGTGAACTCAAGGAAGTCACGCAGGAAATGAAGCATGAACATGAGCGGAGTCTCCTGAAGCTAAAGAAGGCTCACCAGAAAGACATGGACGAAGTCACAGAGAACTACTTGACGGAGAAAGCTGGGCTGATGTCTAGACTGTCCAAAGCAAAAGAGCAACTAGAAGAAGCCCATTCTCTTAATCTGGAGAATTTAAAACGTGAACATTGCAGACGGATCGAGAGGGCACAATGTGAAAACTCACAGAAGGAATCCGAGCTCCAGAATTGGACAAAAGAGTTTGAGCTAAGATCCAGCCAACTCATGAGTCAGGAGGCAACGCTGAAGAGGAAAGAGGAGGAGTTATCCAAAAGAAAGAAAGATTTAGAAGTCGCGGGACAGCTGATGGATGAGCAGGACATGTTGAAAGAGGAGCTGGAGAGAATGCAGCAGGGGAAACGACAGATGTATGACAGGATCAGGGTCTTACAGGAACAGCAGATGCAGAGCGGAGAGGAGAAGGATGCTCTGGAGAGGAGAGTCAAAGTTCTTGAGGAGACGTGTGCAAGAATGAGCCACAGTGTTTGCAAGTTAGAGGCCAGTGCTTCCAAACCTGAGAACTTTGGTGCCACTGGAGACACCCCTCTGCTCATGGAGGACAAGAGAGCACCTCCATGTCCACCTGTAGCTACCAGCATTGGGTGCGACGTATCCCACAGAGCAAAACTCTTCCTGAAGAATGAGAGTAGGAAAGCTGCTGAGTTTTGCTCCACTGTGGGTTCTGGGAACCTCTACAAAAGCCAATGGGCCACAGGAGCAGGTCGTCATACAGAGAAGAGTGGCAACACAGTCGAGGATGACATCTCTAGTATGAAAAGATGGCTCAGGCTCCAGGACAGAAACACGACTATATCAACATCAAACTACAGATTTTGAGTTAGGAACTGACCATATAAGTCAGTGTTATTCAATCACCTGGTCACTCATGTGACCCTTCAATATTTATTTTTAAACAATACCTTGTTATGGCATGTTTTCTTAAACAGCATGCCAGCAGGAAGCTGTTATTTGTAAAATATCTTCTTGCATCCACAGTTTTCAATTAGTTATTATTATTTCATAAATGTATTTTAATTTTGATTTATAATAGAAAAAAAAGTATTTAATTATCGTTTGGTAACTATGGGTTTGTCCACAGTTTCCATAGGGGCCACACCTGGCCTGACCCATGTGGGCTAAAAGTGGATTCAGAAGGGACTGGTTTGGAGCTGGTTTGGACTGGTTTACACCAGGTATGGACAGGTTGAGACAGAGTTTGGACTGGTTTAGACCAGGTTTTGGCTAGTTTATACCAGGTTTGGGCTAGTTTGTACTAGTTTATGCGTGGTTTGGACTGGCTTAGGCCTGGTTTGGGCTGGTTTAAACAGTCGAAACTAGTCCATGCCTGGTGTAAACCAGTCCAAACCGGCTCTGAACCAGTCCCTTCAGAACCTGCCCTTAAGCCCACATGGGTCAGGCCACGTGGGGCCCTCATGGAGGCTGCGGACAAACACATTATTGCCAAACGGTAGATTTGAAATGCTGTTTATTCTATATGGGTCAAAAGCACTTTATTGCTTGTTTTTATGGTGATTTCATGTTTAATATTTTTACAATAAAAAAAAAAAAAAGAAGAAAGACACATGTTTTCTATAAAGGACACCACATCTCCAGACTGCAGTGTCAGTGTGGTTAGCGTCATTGAAAGCTATTTGACAATTCTCAAATGGAAAATGGATGCAATTCATTATAATGCAATATTTCTTTGATCTGAAGTGTGTTCATCACTATTCACGTGGTGTTCCCTGTCCCACTCCCCCAGATGGCTGGTTGTTAGTATTGCAGTCAGCCCTGTCTGTGGAGGAACAGAGGAACCTGCCGAACTGAAGCTCCACCAAGGACTGGACGTGTTCTGCGATCAGCTGAGGGACTCCCATCGGCTCATGGTCTCTATAGCCTGTCCGTCTATGGGAGTGGATCTCTCTTTCTGTAATTCTCACAGTTTTTCCTCCAGGTATTGGAGTCATTAATATGACTGCCGGGGCGGAGGTAAAATATCGCACCGAAGGCAAAGAGTCTTTCGTGCAACAATACACCAGGACTCATTTATGTTTCCAATTAATCAGACTGAATGAAATAAGGGCATATACAGAGGCACATCCTGGTATTTTAAAGTCAAAGAACAAGGGGAGCGGACCGACACGCCACGATAAACAAAGATAAGGAGTGTGCGCGGGCGCTGGGATGGCACAAAACTCAGTCCGAAATCACTTTCTGTAAAGTCATTGTCACGATTCCTGTTATGTTCTGGTGTGGACGACGTATGTGCTTTTTATCTACATGTTTCCTCAATACTGACACATACTACACTACTACAATACTACAATACTACAATACCCTTATCCACCTCCCTCCTCGGATGATGATCATTTACTCAATTAAAAGGAATTCGTCCTGTTAAAACTGTTATAACTATTATAACTATTACACAGCATTACGTTACTGTAAATATATCATGATTTTATTTCAAACTCAATTTTTATCAAAGTACTTGTTTGGTAGCTGGTCATATCTGGGATGGAAACTTGCAGGAAACAGCTCAGCACTGCTGAACGTTTGTCCGAAGACTGTGAGGCTCCTGAAAGTAGAGAATATCCATTTTAAGGAATACACGTGCACGGGCTCGCACTTTGGAGACGGCCGGGGACAAGCAGCAGGTGAACATACGGCTCGTGCTTCCTCTGTATCATCACTACACCGTTGTGCACAGACCCCGCAGGTTTGGTCAGGATGAAGGACTTTAAAAGGACGTGGGACAGACTCCTGGAGCCTTTTTAATGGACAGCGACTGAACTGCAGTTCACTGTAGAGCCCAGGGAAACATGGTCACAGGTAACGTGTACTTTCTTTATAACCCAGCACACCATTAAACAACCCAGTTATTATTTTAAAAGTTTAGAACACCACACTGGTGCACAAACATGGGTGCATTATATTGTACAACGTACTCATTTCTTGTGCAGTTTTTCTTCACAGTCGAGATAAACACGACAGCCCACCTCAAATTTTGTGTATTGTGGCAAAATTGCCTTGGTTTGCATATTCGGGAGGACCCATGGGCTCAGTTTGCTCTGCGGTCTTTGGCGTTTTTTTTTAGAAAGCTCTTGATTTTTGCTCCACTTTAGTTTACTCTACGGTGTTTTTACGTGTTAAAACATTAAGTTAATGACCCCCTCAGACAGTTTTGTATCAAAGCACAGATCTGAACTGCTTTATATATTCCATCCATCCATCCATTTTCTTCCGCTTTATCCGGGGCCGGGTCGCGGGGGCAGCAGTCTCAGCATAGACGCCCAAACTTCCTGATCCACACACACCTCCTCCAGCTGTTCTGGGGGGACCCCGAGGGGACACCAGGCCAGCTCGGAGACATAGTCCCACCAGCGTGCCCTGGGCCTTCCACGAGGCCTTGTCCCACGAGGCCTTGTCCCACTACATGCCTGGAACACCTCCCACGGGAGGCGACCAGGAGGCATCAATTATAGGGTATAGGGTATGTAAAATAGCACATACCCTATAATACAATAATAACAATAATAAAGTTGAGTTTTCGTCAAATAAAGCTAGACTAAACCATTTAGAAATGACTAAAACTGCCAAAAACAACAGTGCCCTGGAGTACCTGATATCTTGATGGGACTCTGGAAGCACGGCTGTATCCGATGCACCTTGTCGTTCCTCAGCACCTGGTCCAGCGGCGAGCGTTCGAAGAAGGTCAGCATCACCTCTGACCTGGAGAACTGTGGAAGAAGGAGCAGCCGTTTCATACCCGCATGACTTGGCCAACATCACAGGCCAGTAATTCACACAGACGCCAACAACAGGCTCCTCATATCACGATGTTGGAACAGGTGGAACTCACTTTACACGGCATGTTGATGGCGTTCTTCAGCAGCCGCTCCACTTCGTTCAGCTTCTCCTCGATATCACTGGCTTCTTTGATCTTCACCAGTCCTGGAAAGTAAAAACAAATCAAACTGCAATCAATCAATCCACTGTGAATGTTGCGCTTACAAACACTGGGATTGTGAATGGATTTGCAGTTTTATTGTCATGAATTGAAAACACACTTGGACAAAAGTGTTTCGTCTGCAACGTTATCTTCAGACACAACCTTGCAAACAGCCTTCTTCTATAAATGGCATAATCTTGTTTTTAAAGGTCATGGTAAAGGCCACCCATAAGTGCAGGCACTAAAAGCACAAGTTGCTTTAACCTTTGCAACAATTACAGTCCTGAAAATAATGTCAAGTGGCATGGATTACGACGAGTTATGCAATTTAACTCTTTCTGTTGGAAATGACAGTAAAAAAGAGGAAAACCAACCAACAAACACGGGCAAAGGAAATCCAACCCTTTCCTATTGGTGCTACTTTAGGCTTTATTCTGGCTCTTTTTAACTGCACCATAACCTTTATATTATTTGGGATGCAACTTAAAACAATGTAATACGTTTACAAAGTACTATGATGTACTTCTTTGAGCTTTTAACTAAAAACATGAAGTTGTATTTTGCGATGCAGTTTTGAGTTATTCTGTTCACTTCCTCTTAAGCTGAAGAGCTCCAATCTGTACCTTCTGGATTTCGTTGAATCATAGAGTGAACACAAAGTTGCCACAACTTTTAAACACTATAATAAATGACAGGATCTGTACTACATTTGAAGTGTGTTCATCATAGCACCATGATTTGCTTGCTGTCAGCTAAAAGTGAAAGCTTGTTTTCACTCAATATGTCATTTCCACAACTGCCAGCATGGGTAGTTAGTCCAGGCCAATTCCAGATCCTAACCAAAGCTGAATTATCCAAAGTAATGTTTTATTATTTTATCAATGAGTTTGATTTGATTTTTCTGATTATTATTATTATACACATTTTTGTTTAGCTTGTGTGCACAATTCAATTTCAATCTGCCTGAAAGGAGTTGGTGTTATAAAATGAGCACAGTGACGGTCAGTCAGCTGAACAACGCCACAACAGCTGACAGAGGGATGTGGCGACGATGACGAGTCTCTGCCAGCGAAGTGCGACAGACACAGTGTTTATATGGAAGTCCTGAGTCAGAGAGCGTCAGCGGCCCGGGGTATTTATAACAGCCCAGGGTGATGATCTCACACCCACAGGGGGAGCGCTGACTATGCAGTAAAGTCATCAGGGTCAAGGACAAGTGTTAGTTAGTTCGATCTGAGGGGTGACTCAGGGTTGTGTACTCAGACCGTTGAAGTATGATCTACGGATGACAATTTTCTTCCAGCAGTAGTAATCTAGTAACACATTACTGGCACAGCGAGGACTTTCACAATAATCACTATATCAATCATGCAATAAATTACAGATAAACAATATATTTTTAGGCTCAATAATTATTGTCAGTACATTTATGACTGAGGAAGAGGAAGGAGGTGGTGGAGCTGATCAGTGCAGGACAAAACGCTCTGAAACAGGGACAAACCCAGGAGGCGCTGCAGCGTTTCAGAGGATCAGAGGATCAGAGGCAGCCAGCCAGTGCTACAGTTTCCCCGACCTCCAAGGTCATGCGGGTCAGGCTGACCCACAGTGTCAGCGCAGCTCAGGACCGACACCTGAACACTATTTTGTACAATGACAATAAAGCACTTACTTACTTAGCTATTTATACAAAATTGTGTTTTGTTGGAACTCTTGTGTTATGAAGGATATACAGAGGGAACCATATGTTTACATACACTTTATAAAAAGACACAGCTGCATTTTCTTCTGTCAGACATGAAACCAGAATTAACTTTTATTTTTCTTGGGTCAATTAGAATTGAAAATATTTATATTTGTCAAATTACAGAAGAATGAGAGATAGAATTTTCTACACAATATTTTTTTTATTACTAAACCAAAAGATTACATACATTTCATTAATATTTGGTAGCATTATCTTTAGACTGTACAACTTGGATTTCCTTCCACGAGCTTCTCACAATAGTTGGGAGGAGTTTTGGTCCATTCCTCCAAACAGAACTGGTGTAACTGAGACACATTTGAAGGCTATGTGCCATATAAGACTGATGAACCCTTGGTAGAATATGGTCACGGACTTCAAAACTCCTTCACTGATGCAGCAGATGAGCGGAAAAACACTTACTTTACAGCACTTGCTCTTTTTTATGAATGCATTTTGAAAAACAACAACAAACCAAGCTGAGTAATGATACAGAAATGCCGCGTTCATGTGGGGAGGTGTTTTTCCCTGATGTAACGTCATTGTTTCCAGTTGGTTTGAGTTTATGCTTTTGACGTGGTAAAGAGGGGATTTTGATGTCGCCAAATAAAACTCTTTTATCACTGACTAGCGCTTAACTGAGCTAACTTTTAATTTGGCGTCAGTGTCTCCAAAGCTAAACTTGCTTTGGTTGGTTCAGGCAAGTTTTCCTTTTGCTTAAAGGGATATTTCAGGATTTTTGACATAGGGCTTCATTTCCTAGTTGTCCAGAGTGTTGCTGATTTCTTGAGACATTTTTTTTTGTAATTCATGCAGTTCTTATATTTGAAGAGTTACGTGGCGCTAGGCTAATAGCGCATTTCTATGGTATCAGCTAGCCTGCATTAAAAACAGTCTGACCTGCTCCACAGAGCACCTGAGGCAAATCACTTATAACACCAGACTAACCATATAAATGTCTGTTTCGATAGAGCAATTTTAACCATTTTGCATATAAAATAACTTATATTTGAGCAGCATTAGCTTCGTGGTTGTATAAGCTACGCAGCGGCGGCGTGATCTGTTAGAAAATAGTCCCTCAAAATGCGATCATTCATGTGATGCAAGGTCAATTATATTCCAAAAAATATTCTATCGACACAAACATTTACATTTACAAACATTTATATTGTTAGTCTGGTGTTATAAGTGATTTGCCTCAGGTGCAGTTTTTAATGCAGGCTAGCTGATACCATAGAAATGTGCTAGCCTTGCACTAGCCTAGCACCACGTTACTCTTCAAATATAAGAACTGCATGAATTCCCCCAAAAAAAAAATCTCCAGAAATCAGCAACACTCTGGATAACTAGGAAATGAGGCCCTATGTCAAAAATCCTGAAACATCCCTGTTAACATCCCCAGCTGAGCGAGTTTTCCTGCGTTTTCCAACTGAGGAAGTGTTTTCGCCTGTTCCACGAGGACCGCATGAACGCAGCAAAAGACTTGCCTGTAGATGTTTTGATAGTGACGCAATCCAACTGTGATCTCTCTAAAAAGTCATTTGAGTACAGCTCTGACACGCTGAACAGAAACGATCAACACACAACAGTGACACACAGCTTTTGTGGGGGTTTTTTGCGACATCAACACATTTCACAGGAGCTGATGTCCGTCACCACCGAGGGAATGGCGTGCGTGTAATAATCAGCCGCAGATTCAGGTCGGTTGAAGGCTCATTATGGAAACGGCCCTCATGCCTCCTCTGCTCCTGTGCACCAGATTAGAAACCGCCTGACGACAGATGTTAGCAATTAGCATCACTTTTTCTCAGTAATTATGAGCTTGTATTTGGTAAAAAAAAAAAAACAACGATTCACCAAAGGCTCGTCTTACACAGATCGCCCCGAATCCAAACGTTCTTGACAGTGAAATTACAGAGTGTGCGTGAAATTGCATGTTCCGCCCTCTCTCCACATAAAACCAGGAGGCAGACGCCACCGAAGAGAAATAAACAACATACGACTGCCAGCATCGGGTACATAGGAGAAAGCCACGACTCAAATACTGAAAGAACTGTTTTGAAGTACTGATATAATCTTACAGACAAAACAAATAAAAAAAAGTAACCACAGATTACTACCCCAGTCTGAGAGTTATCATCATCTTATCATTATTTAATATCTGAAAAGTGCTTCATGCATTCCAGAACAGTTTTGTGGAGGTCTAAGCTGCAGGGTTAGGACTTAACATGATTAAGTCCTTACAATAATAAAACGCTAGGACATTATTATTGCAATCTCTGTGATTTGCAGCGACTGTCCGATCTAAAAAAAATGATTAAAAACACAGATTTAAAAGCCGCCATGTTTTTTCCTGATAGTTTCCTCTGACAGCGTCTATTTCCTGCCAAGACTTCCTGGCTACAGTGAAGGTTGTGTAACAGGCCCCACTTGGACAAATCGCTTCTGCTGAGATGATCAACATTATAATAGCATTTCCATTATTTGTGTAGCATTCTTTAATAGACGTTTTTTGCATCATACACTGCATGTGTGGTTTGTGAATGAAACTAACACAAATTCAAACCTATCTTCAACATAGGTCTTATAAAAAAAACATTGATGTAATGTATAATGGTAAACTAAGTGCTACATCAGTATGGTTGTGCGTTTGGTAAGATGTTAGTAAAGTAATACATGAAGTTAAGCATTTTAATTGAAATAAGTATAGGTAGCAAGTTGCACAGTTCACAGTAAGTGCCCTGATGAGACCAGCCATGTGCTGAATATGATTCACAATTTCATGCATTGAATAACAATAGCAGAACTGACTTAAATAGTGTAGTAATATATATAATTAAAGCATTAACTTACGATTAATCGAAATAATATTTAATCACGATTAGTGACATCATATGTTTTAACCAAACGTACTACAGTATCTGAGCCACACATGACCTGAAAACACAAAGCACTTGAATTAACTGCATATTGTAAGCCAGGTGTCTCCATTGTGAGGTACTTTTATATAACAAAAGCGACAGAGAGCTACTAATGCATCAAAGAGGCTTGTCTAATTATGCTATTTCAATGAAAATGACTTTAATTTTGTCCTTAAGCTCAGCTTTATGAACCTAAAAGTTTGCAGATTCTGTTCCAAAAAGTTCAGCACCAAAGAAAATGTCTCTATCCAGGGGTGTAGAAATGTTGAAAGCTGTCGGGCTTTTGCCATAGAATTATGAAACTGTGAATATTTGGTTATATAATAAACTTTTTCAAGCTTTACATCATGTTATTATGTCATTCCCTCATTAAAACATGCCTGAAGTGTTGCCTTGGCACATTCACGTATTTTTGAGTAATCTGTAAAAACTCTGATGGCGGCCATTTTAGGGATAGGTTTGCCTGAGTCCTCCTAGGAACGCCCCCACCTCCTGGAGACGCCTCCGAGCTTTCGTCACCAGCCGAGTAACCAACCACTGCTCCTCAGCAGAACCCCCTCCCCACTGATGCCACAGACAGCGTGTGGAGGGGGCGTGTCGGAAAGGCTCAGAGGTTCTTAAAGAGACCGAGGCCTATTTCAAGACATTCACTACAGCCATTTTGAGAGAGCAATTTTATACAAGGCAGTTATTCTAATTTACTGCATTTACAGACCAACAGAAGGTTTGGTCATCATTGTAGTGTGATATAGACTGGTGCTATGTGATTGAAAAAAGCATTATACCCCTCTTCAAATGCGAGCAAATGCTTTAAGTTTGAGTGCTTTATGTCGGCCAAGTCTTAACAACGAAAATAATTAATCGAATTTCACAAATGCGATTAATCACGATAAATAAATGAATCGATTGACAGCACTAGTAATAACTTTACAAATTAAATCTGCATGTGTTATTTTATTATTACTTAGCTTTTTTTAAAGGGTTACTTTACATGACAGCTCAGGGTGAAATGCCATAAAATACCCGAAGAACGGGGAGAAACACCCAGAAAACTGCCCGAGCCAGAACTCAAGCCCAATGTCGCCCAGGACAGAGCAGAGCTGCGCCACATGTGCAGCAGGTCCAACCGCGAGACCGGCAGCCCTCAAGCCTGGGTGAATGGAAAACGTGCCTTATGCTACAAACAAACACTGCACTGGACCATCAAATGTATTTTCTCTTGTGCAATCACCTCCCGATGAACCGTAACACCCTGACTCCCATGTTCCCAGAGGCCATAACACTTTCTTACCGAGGGAGTATGTGCATGTACGTCCCTCATAAGGAATGCACGCGCTCACTTCCTGTCTGCGTCCACCGATGAGGTCACATGTGAGGTAAAGGGTGCCCCCGCCGGGACCAAATATGGGAAGTCCACTCCCTCCCTCCCCTCTCGCCTCACGACATTAGTGCGCTGCCTTCTTTGTTGCCCGGGTGCACTTTGGAAACAAGAAAACATCACAAGAGCCACCATCGTTGTAATGCTACCGTGAAATCAAGTCTGCCAAAGGAAAATCTATGAGGCAGGCGTGATAAAAGCCGCCCCGACAAGTTCAAAACGGGGTCTAAAATGTAGTGCAACTAGTCAATAACACTGTCTGCGATTGTAGTGTGTGGGCAGGAAGAGGGCTCATTCCCATCACCACAAAAGCTGTTTCCAAAACATTTGTATGCGCAATGTGGTGGAGCAATGTGGTCAAGTGCAAAAAAAAAGGGGGGAAATGCCATGGAGGGTTTAAGAACAAATAAGGAGATCTTCTGGAGTATACGCAGTTCAGTGCACACAAATCTAAGAAAAGACCCAAGGATCAGGGAAGAATTTTTCAAATCATGATTCATGTTGGCACCCATTGTAGTTCTGGTTTAGTTCCAGTATCCACACTACGGCCCAAGACACAAATGGACTGGTTTAGTCCCATTTCAAATTCAATCCTGTTTAAAGACAGTCGTGTTTAAACCTAGTTAAGTTCATTTTCTCCAAACGTATCCCTAGTTTGTGTTGGTTCAGGTCAGAGTTCAGTCATGTTTTAATCCTGGTTTAGTCTTCAGTTCACATGCAGCTATAAAACATATAATATTTAACCTTTTTTTTGTTTTCTTTACCAACAAACCAAGATCAAGATAAACTCAGGTCTAAAACATAAACATATATTAGTAGACTCATCTACTAATATATATTTAGTTTACACTAAATCCCCATTCGCAAGAGAAACCATGATGCCAGCCCAAAAATAAAACTTTCAAATTGCATATGACAAAAACCAGCGTGGTGAAAATATGATACTCTCCTCAGAATAGTAATGGCAGGAAACTGGATTTGGGAAACACCAGGAAGCCTGGCAAATATAGTGGCCAGAGTGGTTGGTGGTGATCGGAGGGGCCGATGGCACAGACTGGTTGCCTCGTTTCCGTCAGTCTACCCCATGGCAGCTGTGGCTACAATAGTAGCTTACCACCAACAAGTATGGAGTGAATGAATAATGCATCAAAGCGTCTTTGAGTGTCCAGTAAAGCACTATATAAAACCGATTCAATATTATTATTGTTGTTATTTTTTAGAAACAATAAAAGTCTTTGGAGCCAGGCTTTTAAGTTGTTTGTGACACGTGTAAAGTCCCCATTGGTTTCCATATTACAGCAAACCTTCTGAAGTCGCCCCTTGCAAGTAGAGGGAGGCATCGCAGCACTGTCAGCACCCATTTGTCTAAAAATCACAAATTAGTATGAATTATGTCCAAACTTCCTGTAAACCAAACCAAATACATAAATAAAGATCACAAAAAAAGATGACCCCGAGAAGTGCCAGGACTTTGAGAATCGCTGTGCAAAAAGAATGCAAGGGTCTGGTCATTCATCGATGTCAGAGATTCCTCAGGCCCATATGCCAATGACCGTGTCCAGACATACTTGCAATAACACTGACAGCGCAAAGTAAGCAGTCGGAAGTCTTGTTATTAATAGAATGTTCCATTGTGTAGTTATTACGTCAAACAAGAAGTGAAAGTCGCCCTTGCAGACCTTCTGGTTGCTGTTCTCAAATGGCTATTTATGGCTTCGTATATGGATTACAGAAACACTTCAATAATTCAAGAAACAGGCAAATGCTAAAAATGTAATTCAGCGCACGCACTCACCACCAGTGGCTTTTTGTAGCCTGAATATTTTGGAGCAAATTGATTTACAAGTGGGCAAGCCTGGCAATCCAGATTCAGTACTCAAGCATCGCAATGGTCAAGACTACTGAGCTTCATAGTCCGAGCATGAGCATAGTGTGATAGCCCTTTTTGGGTTCACTATGCTACACAACTACAAGGCCATATTGGGAGCCATGACCACAGTATAATACTCCTACAGAGCATCCAAATAGCAATGTATTATAAGGGGATTTTTTAATGCAGTTGTTACGCATCTCTTTTCTCTTTCCCCTACATTGTGGATTTCTATGGTGCGGTCTAATTTATAACATGTAATTATCATAAATCAATCTTTTTCTCTGGGATGAACTAGGAAAGTAAAAACTCCCTCAGTATAGATGACTGTTTACCACACACAACGAGATCTTTTTCACTACACAATGATTTGTCTGGAAATGTAATAGTATAAAAAAATAGATTTATGCCCAAGTAAATTGGAATAAACCAGTTGTTATTGCTGTTAAGTGGGGCTAGGCAATTTATCGAAATTTTATCTCAATCTCAACTTTGGTCCATCACAATACTAGTCTTGGAACTTTGGAATCGTCAGCTTTGTAGCCAGCTCTTTGGCAGTAACAGCTCATAGTTTTGGAGTATAATGGAAGATTTTGTGTGGGTTAAAAGATACTGCAAAATCAGCTATATACTGCATTTGATTTTAATGATCAAATAAAATCAATCAAATCTCTTTTTTGGCCATACTGTAAATGCTATGTGGGCATTAAAAGCTGGGGCCCCAAATTAGCGTGCGAACACTTTGACTTCACTACGACATCGAAGTGCTCCTATGGTATTATTACGCCTTACAATATTGTGCCCTTTTTTATCCGCTTAAAAAATCGACATGTCTCATTTTGTGTAACTAGACTTGGATCGTGTAACTTTTCACGTAACTGTATTTAAATAGGGAAAAATGTGGAACAGCTTGGCAGCTTCTAACTTCACCCCAGTTCGGAGCTATGAACGTGCTGGGAGAGGCTAAATGCTAACAACGACTTTCGTCTACTTGCGTGACTGAGCGCACGCACAAAGACCAGACAGTTACGCATCAACTCGTCTTCGCTAAAGTATTATAGAGCTCTGCAGTCCCACCCACTCCCAGTCATGTGTCGAGGTCCAACACAAAGAATCCCATGTATTTTCAGCATTGACTTTTCGAAAAAGTCAGTTATTAAGAGTTCATGGAACGACGCCGGCTAATCAGCTATGCGCTAACTACCGACACTTGTGCGGGTATTTTAAAGAAACAAACGGTACTTGAAAATACGACAAAATTTATTTTATAATTGTGTAGTTATTCACGTTTTAGACAAATCTTCAACTTCACCTTGTATGTTTCATGTCCGTGAGTTAGCACGTAGCTGATTAGCCGGCGCCGTGATGTCAAACTCTTAATAGTTGACTTTTCCGAAAAGTCAATGCTAATAATACATGGGATTTTTTGTGTCCGACATGTGACCGGGAGTGGGTGGGACTGCGGAGCTCTATCTCACAATATAAAAACGGTGTTCTATTCCTTTAAGCGAGCGTGCCACTGAGCCACCTGCATTTTCTAAACATCATTGAATATGAAGAAATCTGTTAAAGTAATACGTATTTTCATTGTTTATTTTCTTATTAACCTCAATTCCCAAATTTTTGTTGTTTTCAAATAAGAACTAGACTAGACTATATCAAAACTACTATACATGTAAATCCTTAATATATCTTGAAATCACAGAATACCCACCCTTGTGACCCACTCATCAACCTAACTTTATATTGAGTAAAAAAATGAATGCATGCTGTAAATAAATAAATGAATGAGTAAGCCCCCCACGGCCCCCCAAGTCACGCCCCCGTAACAAAGCGTCAGCTACGCCCGTGTGCAGCAGCTGATAACTTTTCATTACAGTGTTTTTGATTCTTGAACCTACCGTCTATGAGCGGGCTCTTGGCCAGGTCTCTCCCGTCCTCCGGGAACGAGTCCAGCAGCCTCTGGAACAGCCGCCCCAGGTCCGAGTAGCTGCGGTGGAGGTAGAGGATATTCCTATCCGACCACTCGGTCCTGATCTCGAAGAAGTCCTCCTCCTCTCCCCGCCGGCTGATGACGAGCCGGCGGACCCCGTTCACCCAGCAGTCCCGCACGAACATGTTGGCCAGCGACGTGCCCTCGAACACGGCCGAAGCCATCGGCTGCCCCCGGTCCTCAGTCCCGCTCCAGCGCCATGAGGAACCGCGGGGAGGAAGACGTGGATATCAGCCCGAAGTTAGCGCAAAGTCTCGGTGGTTCGCTGGTTAGGAGGACTAGTCAGACTCAGGAGGACTAGTCAGACTCAGGAGGACTAGTCAGACTCAGGAGGACTAGTCAGACTCAGGAGGACTAGTCAGTGCAGCCCGTGACACATGCTGACAAACGTGGCATAATAAGGGGAAAAAAGAAAAACGCTCTGCTGAAGATAACGCCCCTAAGTATTGATTTTAAGATAAACACACAAAAAAGGAAAAACCTCTGACCGCTGGTTTCTTCTGTGCGAGTCCACGGATGAGTTTATAAACTAACACTCTTAACTTTGTCTCTGCAGAAAAGTCAGTCCACTCTACAAACAAGTTCAGTGTCAACAGGACTTGGTTCCTAAAGTCTCCTCCCCCCCCCTGCCCTCCTGCCCCCCCTCCTTGACAACAGGGTATTATCATGCAAAGAATGCCAGCCCTGCAGAGACACAGCATCCTCATCCTCACACCAGAACCAGCCTGTTCTTCAAGCGTTTGGGACCCTCTAGTGCATTTTCTCCAGTTCGGCTTTACCCAAATCTAATGGCTTCTTGACTGGAATTTTGAGCCTGCAGATCTGCGCAGCGCCTCATTTGAAAGCTAAGATCTACAAAAACAGTTTTAATTTTTGTTCCCCCTTGCCGTGTTGTCGTTTCATTTCATTTATTTATTTATTTAATATGGACATAGCAATTACATTGGACGAACCAGATGCATTGTTTAAAGTGTTACAGCACATGTATAATTTTCAACACCTGTCCATAGGGGACTTTTAGGATTTAAAAATAAAACACATTATTAAACACAGTTACAATAAAACAGATTATTAAACTAGATAGGGCACATTTTACACATGTGAACACCTTTGGGCCGATTTGAGCCACTGTTTAAGCTCTCTGGTGAAGATGGTAACGTTCGTCTGTAGTTTCAGAGCCGTAGGGAGAGAGTTCCACAGTGTCGCCTCTGAAGGAGAAGCTCCACTGTCCAAAAGATTTTCTAAATTTTGGGAGCACACAATCCCCGTTAACTGAGGCTCTGGTGGAAGGTCTGAGAGAGCCCTGACACCTCACCATGAGGCCAGAGAACAGAGGTGACACATCGTTACCAGTATTTATTGGTTACGACATTACTTGTGTAAAGTAATGTATTACTTTCTTCAGTAACTGAAAGGAATATAACACATTACACAAAATACAGGAATATTTTAGTCATTACATTTCAAGTAACTTAGTCACAAGAGCATTTACATGTATGAATGAAAAAATTCCAAATTCCCTCCAACTAAAATGTAGCATAACATAATAACAAATGAAGGTGGATGCTGCTGTCCAAGATGTGCAGCTGTGTGTAGTAAAAGTCAAACAAAACATGAGAGGGCAGCACTTTATGGTAACACTTTATTTTACACGATCTTGATGCATTGTACAATGTCATCTGCTTTGTAACAAAGTGTAATAACTTGTACCTGTGTAGCACATATGTATATACGTACGTATATGTGTATCTAACCCATAGGTACAAGTTATTACACTTTGTTATAAAGCATTTACATTTGGCAGGTACATGTATCACAGTAATGTAAAATAAAGTGTTAAAGGAAGTAAAAGGAAATCTCTGACTGCACTTTTGCTCAGTGGCGTTATTACCATTTTCAATTTAGATTGTGCCAAAAGTAACTCAAAAGTAACTCAAAAGTAGTGTAACTCAGCTACATTTTTTAAACAGTAATACGATGCCACCATTTTGTTTCATTTTCGTGACGTTTTTATTGCGTTTTGGTCCCATTTTTCATGCTTTTTTGTTGCGCTTTCATCCTCAGTTTTGTGTTGTTTTGTCGCTATTTTGACGGGGTTTTTTTTCAAGAAGCTTTTAGATTTGGGTAAAAATGTTCTCGGTTCAGGGGGTTAAGAGTTTAAACCCATGGAAAGCAAAAAGATGTCCCTTCTTGAGGGAGTTTTAATCCGTGCTTGGCTTGAAAACAGTTTTTTTTAGGTGTGATATTGCGTCCGGAGACAAAAAGGACCGTCCCATATGAGCCCTGGTTTTAATGATGCGGGGAAACACAACAGTCTCTTACAGGAAGATAATCATGACCATTCAGCTCATTATCGCTAATGTCAAAGTGGCCCTTACCAACACAAGACAGGAAATAGGATGTTAATTACAAACAAACCTTGCTGTATTTACCACGGCTGCAAGAAGCAAAGACGCCATGTTTTACTACATGTACAGTAATGGCGTGTACTAAAAACGGGCAAATATTCATGAAGTCACTGAAGTATCTCTTCGACTGCGGCATTAGGAGCATTCGTCCTGTGTCCTGCATACAAAAATGTCCACATGTTTTACGAATCCACAATGTTGAGGCACTGCAAGTATCAAAGTCTGCATGAAATATGTGTTGATGTGAGTAAACCCAATCCCATAATTACTTCAAATGCTTCAGTGGAAAGAATGTGCTCTCAGTTATTATGTTTAGTGACCACGGCCAAAATCCTGCTGCTGTCGGCTGGTCCCGTCAAACCAAACACCAGATTTTTATGTCATAACATCAAAACCCCACGTAACTGAAGTGATGTAAACGCATCCAGACAAAAGTATAAGGATATATACACACAAGAGGTACTTCATTGTCATTAAATCCTTCCCCTCAGAGCGAGACCAAACTGGACCGGTCAGATTCACCACTAGTGAGACCCGACATGTTTGTGTTAGTCCAGTGGGCTGATCATTAATGGAAACCAGGACAGTTCACATACACAGGGAGACAGGGAGAGTAATTCACTACTTTAATCTACTACTAATATCACACACTTCCAAGTATGACTGCATCATTATTTTCTTGGTTTGTTTTTATCAATGTTTGACCCTATACCTGATTTCTTTTTTTTTTTGGTCACATAGTTTGCTGCTGTTTTAAGTTTAAATGAATAACGTGTCCAAACAATTGTTTTCCTATTTGTTCTCAGTATGAGTTTATAATAGTGTTGTTTGTTGATCCTATACCAGTTTATTTTTCATCAGAGACGATACCAGTCCAATACCAGGGCAAGTGAATAGAAACAATAGCGAAGCCTGTTGGAAAATCTGTGGTATCGGCGTAAAATCCGATTCCAGCATCAGTATCGGAACAACCCGAGTTCATAAACACGTTTCGCGACTTCCAGGGTCACTTTTCAGGTCGATGGTGCAATAATGCCAACAACAACGTGCCGGCTATTTCTTGAGTGGAAAAAAAACAACTTTATAATGAGACAAAGGAAAAAACTAATTCCTCTACTAGGAAAAATATGAGGTACCAGGCTGATAAGTTAATATTAAAGCTGCACTGCCAAATATTTCAAGTGTAAAAGCCACAAAAGCTACAAAATGTATGTAAAAATGAGCCCAGTCTTAGTAAAGAAAACTGTTAAGGTCTTCTTCCTTACTAAAACACACTTAATGCTTGTATTTCACTCAGTTTATTGGAATATATGCGTTAATGTGTTGTTGCCATCAGATAAATAGAAGAGAAACTTTGTAACCAGACCCTTGTCTCACACACTGGCCAAAGGACTTTGACATTTCCACATTTCAGTGTTTTTGTTGTTCCATCTCATGCTGCTGTCTTATCTTAAAGGTTTTATTTGGCAAGAGGTCAGAGGTCAGTGTGCATCTCGATCTCCTGTGTTCACGCGGAAGTGCATAGTTTTCAATTATTGAACTATTTATCTGTGCATGTGTGAATTACAATAATGACTAAAGATAAGAAAGTAAAACCTGTTGTGCTTTGGCACAGGCACCTTTTTGATACAGACAGACCATGAGATGAACTTTGTGACGTAGACAGATGATGCAGAGACTGTAGATGAGATCTGTGTTGAACTGATCCAAACCACTTCTTAAACCCTTAACTCCCACCTGAACGAGAACATTTTCCCCAGTTTGGCTTTACCCCAATCCAAAAGCTTCTGGAAAAAAGGTGAGGGAATAGCGACAGAACTGAGACGAAAACAATGATGAACATGTGACAAAAAAGTGAGAAAACTTTGACAAAAAACGGACAAAAAATGACAAAAATGTGACAAAAAAGTGAGAAAACTAAGACAAAAAATTGGAACAAAAAATTGGCGAAAAATTGACAAAAAATGATGAAAAAATTGTGAAAAAGTGGCAAAAATGTCCACAAAATGAGAAGAAAAAAAGGACAAAAAAATGGACAAAAAATGGACAAAAAATGATGAAAAAGTGGCAAAAATGTGACAAAAAATTTACTATTTGACAAAAAAATTACAAAAAAAGTTACAAAAATGAGTTGAAACCCTCCCCAAAAAATGATGGAAAAAAAATCTGATGACGTGAGGAAAAAGATCTATTTATATCTATGAGTTTTGTAGATCTTAGCTTTCAAATGAGGCGTTACACTGGCCTGCAGGATTTGGGTAAAGCTGACCTGGAGAAAATGCTCTCGGTTCAGGCGGGAGTTAAGAGGTTAACCAATTCTCACAGTAAACTCAATAAGAATGAGAAAAATCAGCAGTGAGACAAAGTAAAGCCGGGTTACATCTGTCAGTGTAAAAGAGCATCTGCTGAGTTTGGGTCGTAACTCTGTCCTTGGCTTTTCATGCAGCAGCAACAACAACACGGCGCAGAGAGGGCAGGGTTTGGGCTGACACCGGGTTAGTAAGTCTCTATAACAGCATCTGTTAGCTCGAGTTTATGGTTTAGTCCGTATTGTGTTTTAGAAAGACGGCTCAGAGAGTCTCGTTTTCAGGGCCGTGGGAACACAGGGATCACACAACATGAAATATTTAAGTCACAACTTGTAAAAAGTATCAATGGAGTGAATCCATGCAGTTCATGATGTAATATTTTTTGGACAAAATTTGAGCAGAGCAGTCACGTGGGCCCCTCAGCTCGCTTTGCTCTGCTCTATATGCAGAAAACACACATTGAGATGATAGTCTGGGAAAAATAAGCACAAACATATACTATTAAACTATTTTAAATATATTTACTCCAGTAGAAGTACTAGAGTGTGAGATGGACAGACGGATCGGTGCGGCGTCAGCAGTGATGCGGTCGCTGTATCGGTCTGTCGTGGTGAAGAGGGAGCTGAGTCGGGAAAAAGCTCTCGATTTACCGATCGATCTACGTTCCCACCCTCACCTATGGTCATGAGATTTGGGCAATGACCGAAAGGACAAGATCGTGAATACAAGCGGCCCAAATGAGTTTCCTTCGCAGGGTGGCTGGGCGCACCCTCCGAGATCGGGTGAGGAGCTCAGTTACCCGGGAGGAGCTCGGAGTAGAGTCGCTGAGGTGGCTCGGGCATGTGTTTGAGATGCCTCCTGATCGCCTCCCGCGGGAGGTGTTAGAATAACTGCCTTGTATAAAATGTCTCTCTCAAAATGGCTGTAGTGAATGTCTTGAAATAGGCCTCTGTCTCTTTAAGAACCTCTGAGCCTTTAGACACGCCCCCTCCACACGCTGTCTGTGGCATCAGTGGGGAGGGGGCTCTGCTGAGGAGCAGTGGTTGGTTACTCGGCTGGTGACGAAAGCTCGGAGGCGTCTCCAGGAGGTGGGGGCGTTCCTAGGAGGACTCAGGCAAACCTATCCCTAAAATGGCCGCCATCAGAGTTTTTACAGATGACTCAAAAATACGTGAATGTGCCAAGGCAACACTTCAGGCATGTTTTTAATGAGGGAGTGACATAATAACATGATGTAAAGCTTGAAAAAGTCGATTTTGCATAATACCCCCCCTTTAAATTTTTTTTTAATCAAGTCCCACTATTAAAAAAAAACACAACTGGATTTACCAGTTAAAGAAGTTGAGACCAGCTGCTTTTTGCCAGATTTTTTTTTAATTTGAATGAACTGCCTAAATGTCTTTTAAGGGAAGGAGTCTCAAACAATCAGGTGTCCTAAACCTTATTTTCTCTGTGAGCAACCTTTAAGTATATATAAAAAAAAAAAAATAGCAGTCACTTGAGTTTTTCAAGACAACCATGTGACTTACCCTGGAGAGTCAGTAGCTAAGACAACATGCCTGCACAAATAAGTTCTTTTTTTATAACTTCAGTTTCCATTTTATGCTTTACAATACTAGTCAAGTATTTTCCTGCTCGTATTCAACATCTTCTGAGGACAAAGGAAATGCATGAAGCGCAGGACAGTAGCAGATCATAGGTGAGCAAATGTATGGCCTTGATCCTGGTTCACTTGTAGCAGAACGACGACATCTTGTGGCCAAAAAGTTGAATTTAAATGATTTCGTTTTTTTGTTTTTATTGTAGCAGAAACCTCAATGTCTGACTCGAGTGTCAAAATAAATAAATGACTAAATGCATTTATCAGAGTTGAAGCTCTTACAGGCTCTTACAGGCATACCCTCTATGTTCTACATTCAACTGAATAAAATGAGTAACTGGCAAAAAAAAAAAACAAACAGGTAGTGTAAAATAAAGTGTTACCATGGAAGGTAAAAAATACTGAATGATACTCTAAGTACAGGTTCTTCAAAACATTCAAGTACTTGAGTAACTTCTTACAGCAGCAACAGTAACTTGAGTCCAAGTGAGAACATTGTCTTTGCTCTGCCTGATCCCATCAGACCTCGGAAGCTAAGCTAAGCAAGAGCCGGGTCTGGTCGGGAACACCAGGAAGCCTGGGTGAATGTAGTGAGTGGCTGGTGGTCGTCGGAGGGGCTGATGGCGCAGACTGGTTGCCTCACTTTTGTCAGTCTACCCCAGGGCAGCTGTGGCTACAACAAAGCTACCACCACCGAGTATGGAGTGAATGAATAATGACAGTGTGGCGCTTTAACCTTTTAACTCCCACCTGAACCGAGAGGATCTTTTTCCTCATGTCATCAGATTTTTTTTCCATCATTTTTTTGTTGGGTATTCAACCTATTTTTGTAACTTTTTTGTCATTTTATTGTCATTTTTTGTCACATTTTTGTCATTTTATGGTCAATTTTTTGGTCAATTTATTTGTACCTGTCAATTTTTTATCGCACTTTTGTCATTTAAAAAAAAAACACATTTTTGCAATTTTTTGTTCATTTTTTTGTCACATTTTAGTAATTTTTTGTGACATTTTTGCGACTTTTTCATAAATTTTTCATCACTTTTTTGTCACATTTCCATCATTGTTTTCATCTCAGTTTTGTTTATTTTCACAGCTTTTTTCCAGAAGCTTTTGGACTGGGGTAAAGCCAAACTGGAGAAAATGTGCTCGGTTCAGGTGGGAGTTAAGAAACTTGGTAACACAGGCTTGTAAAGCGCAATACAAGAGTAAGGCATTATGTAATTAAGCGTACATGGTGTGCCACTAAAACAGCCAAAGTTTTACCAGTTTGACTTCATACACCAGTGGAGTTTACTAAATAAAATATACACAAAAGTAACAGTTGAAATGTCAGTGTTAAAGAAAAGTTTTCTGAAAGCAGCAGTATTGTACCTGCTCGTGTCACTTCCTGTAAGGATCATTAAGATCACATAAAAATATCAAACCGAGGAAAAAACTAACTTTTTTTGTAAAATCTTTAATATATTTGTTCACTATGTTCTGGTGAAAATGATGCCTTTCAGTTCTGCGGCATTTCACCGACACATTTACCCAAAACCGTGGACACAAAATGAACCCAATCAAATGTGGTTTACAGTTGGAAACATTTTATTACTAAAAAGTTCTTTTAAACTGAAGGTGCCCTCTGAGCGGCGTTTCCACAACTATTTCTTTTATTGAAATCACAAGATCGATTTTTTAAAACACATAATGGGGGAGAAACAGAAATCATACACGAAATGACAGCGAATCCTGGACTATTTACAACATCGGGAGGGGGAGGGGGGGCGGTGACGGGAGCGGTGCCGTTTGGTTTTTTCGAGGCTCGACGGGAGGCACTTGAATCGAGAGAGCCTGGACACGAGCCGGGAGACGCGGAGAAACGGGGGTGAAATCCTTCAGCTTTCCGTCGTACTTACACGTGGGACATGGGGCGCGTTTACACGGGAACCCCCGCGCAGCAGCGACTTAACGAAAGCATGCGTCGCCCCCCACACTGCGCAACATGGTTTCAAAATGAAAAACAAAACAAAAAAGGAGTAAAGTTCACTATTATCCAACAGCGTCAGATTGTTAAAGCACTATTTACACCGTTTATACTTTGCTTCCATGTGGTTCCAATGCCAGTTATACCAAGTCCGTAACTGCATCGCCGAGTATGAGGTGGTCTGTGATAACTGCAAAATGTCGGCTACGGTAAATAATTGATCCTATGTACAATAAAAGCAGTTCAGAAGTGTGGGGGGGTGGGGGGGTGGGGGGCGGTCAGATCTTCTCCTGGATGAAGGGGTGCTGCAGGGCCTGGTTGATGCTGATACGTTTGGCCGGGTCCAGCATGAGCGTCCCGTCCAGTAAGTCTTTGAGCTGCATGACTTTCTTCCTTTGGTCCTCGGGCAGGCGCTGCCCCCCCACCATGTCCGACAGCAGGTCTTTGGTGGGGTTTATGGTGCTCATCACGGTCACCTTTTCCTGTACGTGCAGAAAGAACGAGTGAACAAATGGGTGCTTAACGAGCTTAACATAGAAGCTGCAGTTACACGTAAGCCCTGAAGTGGCCGTAGTGAGTATAAAAATGTCAACTTCCAACTAGGCCATTTAAATAGCAAGTAAAAGGCAGGATAAATTCATGGTTAATATTCATATTATGACCAGACTGTCCCCGTGTAAACATGCTGATTTGTAAAGCCATATTTGATCAAAACTTTGACTATGATTTTCTGACCGTGCGTTATGTTTTATTACGTCAATGGTTCCAACAGTGTCGGCCGCTTCACTGTAAATGTTTAAAATTAACTATTTGCTTGAAAACTATTTGAATTTGATTTCAGAGTTTAAGACACAGTCCTTGATTAGTTTTTGCCTAAATAAATTGAGGACGAACAGTATTACCTGTGATTTTGAAAAGCCCGACTTCATTTCTCTCTGGACTTTGAGAAGTCAAATTAACTTTGAAATTTGATTAATCCCGAGTAATGAAAGTTTATTTTGATGCACTTCATATTAAAATCATTATAAATACTTTGCTCATATTTCAAAAACAAGCATGAATCGAAGCTGGACTGTTTACTTGCTTATTTAATACTGTTAAATTTTAAACTAATGAAAAAAAAACAAAGAACAGAACATAAACTCCTGTCCCTGACGTGGATGGCTCAGTTAATACTCGGCTTCTGGGTGTTTGGATCAGAATAATAAAAGCCTCGTACTTCAAAAGTAGACCTTTGGTATCGATACATCAGTACTATGGACTGGATTTGCCCAGTAGGGATTACTGTGTTTTAGATACAGCAGTGGGTTAAGTCAAAACATATGATGTAAATAATCCATGATGAATTATTCATTTGATTAAATGGTGAGTTAAAATGTCGACTTTGACTCTGGAACAAATGCAAATTAGCCACAGGATCATTTGACTGTTTCCATTTCCACAGAAAATGTTTAAATGGCTGATTAAACTGAACCTGAAACTTATAATAACTTAATAATCAATCATTTACAAGTGGTGATCAAACAGTCTTTGTTCCCAGTTTGAACAACTCTCCCTCTCTCTCCAAGAAAGTGTTTTGCTAAACGTTAAGGGGATGAAATAAGACCAATGATTTCTTGCTAATCGTATTCCCAGTCGTGTGTTAAAGTTGTGCAAAGATAAGCGTTTACCCTTTCTGTCACTTTGTCTACTTCAATGTAGAGGAAGTTGAGGTTCTGGTCGAAGTGCTGGTCTTTGAACAGGCCTTTGCGGATCATCTGAGGAAACACAGACAGGAGGTTTCATCAGCTGCTCTTCACCTCTGAGCCCACAGCGCATGATGCAAGCGCACGCACCTTGTTGGGCATCTTCCCCTTCAGGTCCATGGCCAGCTTGAGCATGTGGTTGTTGGAGGAGCCCGGCAGGAGGATTTTGCCCGTGTACAGCTCGTACAGAGTGCAGCCCACGGACCACATGTCGATGCCGTAGTCGTACGGTTTTCCTATGACTTTTTGGGGAAAGGCAGAGGCAGGTGTGAGCGCGAGCGTCGCGGGGGGAAAGTACAAGGCGGATGATGAACAGAAGGAGGCGGACGTACCGATTTCTGGCGCTCGGTAGAACCTGCTGACCAGGTATGGCGTGATGTCGTTATCGGCCACGTGGGACGCCGAGCCGAAGTCGCACAGCTTCAGGATGGTCTTGGACTCGTTCACCTGAGGAGAAGTCAGAGAGAGATGCATCAGAGACAGGACCATTGGACCAGGGAAGATACGACTTAAGTGTTGTGGCATAAATGATGAGAAACAAAACATGAAATGATTTCTCCAAAGGAAATGCCAGAAGAATATACAAAAAGAATATTTCTGAAGAATAAAGTACATGAAACACACACTATGTCAGATTATGTCTCATGAAGCTTTTGCTTAACGATTTAGTCACTGTGGAACAAGACAGATACTTCATAATATTACTACAATAGAAGTAAAAAGTACCATATGGTGAAATGACTCTAAGAAGTATAATTGCTTCAAGTACATGTGCTTGAGTAACTATAACAGAGTACTACCCGCCTCCAGTAACAATAATATGCAGTAGTTTCACTTCCTGATCTTCCAATGAGACCATATCACACCTCTCCTCTTGCTCCTCTTTACTATGCAGCTGTTTCAATAAAAAAAATAATAGCGGAAAAAATGGACTGGTGCCTTTTGAGGCTGTAGTGAAGCTTTAGTGAGTGTTTTTACTCCGCAATGAGAGGCTTAAGATTGCATCACATTTAATTACATTTTTTTAAGTGATAGCCTGTAAGTTTGCAAAGTGAGGGGCGATGGAGCGAGACTCCTCCCCTCTTTAGTTGCTGAGATCAGGGAAGGACGGACTTTACGAAAGATAATATATAAAAGTTACTACTATAAATCTAAATGTGGGCCAGGTGGTCCACTTTGCACATTTTATAAAGCTTGTAAAACATTTAGATTTCCAGACTATCACTTTAATGACATGTAATACTTTCTAATCCCAGCAGAAACCCTGATTTAAAGTGAAACTATAGCATTTTCTCACTGAAATGCTGATAATGTGAACAGAACTTCCCTTCCGTTGCTCCTGACTAGAGGATGCTGGGAACTTTAGAGTGATAGAAGAAGTGTTACCAGGATGTTGTCCGGCTTGATGTCGGCGTGGAGGATGTTGCAGCGCTTGAGCAGCTTGAGGGCCAGGAAGAGCTGCTGGCTGTAGGAGCGCACGGCCTTGATGTGCAGCCCCACGTCTTTGCCGTACTTCTTCAGCACCTCGCGCAGGTTCATACTGAGAGGACGACAACACGTCAGACCAGGACAACAGCAAGTGCTTTATCAGACTATTGTGATTGAGATTAGAGTAAAGGCTGACAATTGTTCTAGTCTTTTGATGAGGATTCATGAGAAATATAAATGAAAGATAGAAACCTGATATTTCAAGATAGAAATCTGAGCTTCACTGTCACCGTAATGTAAACAGCAGCCTGTTTATGATCAATAAAAAGGCTTTGTAATTGCATCACTGTTTGACAATATGCTAAAAGGAGAACAAAACTAAATTCCCTCAACTACTAGGGCAAAAAATCTGTATACTCATTCTGCCCAGTTTCTTGAATGTATTGAAGGCCCTGTACTAAAGATTGAAGCATTTTAAGGGTAGACACTGCAGGGCCTTTCAGATTTTGGGCCAATTTGGTCTCTTAACATATGAACTTTCACCTGGAAACAATTAGTCATGGATTCAATGTTTCGCCATAGATTTATTTGGGAAATTGTCATTTCAAGGGCCATTTTCTCCTAATGCATTTTTCTCACATTAATAGTGAGCTCTAAATGATTTAAGTTGGAGGACACCGTGATGTCAGTGGCTTTACCTGAGCGGCTCGAAGACCAGACACAGGTGCTGCTTGTGGTAGAAGTGTCTGAAGAGGCGCAGGCAGTGGAACTTATCGTCCGGGTCGGCGTCGTTCAGCTTCTTTAGGAACTCCAGCTCCTTCAGGCCCGTCTTCTGCCTGCGCGACCGCAAAACACGAGCAGCCGGTGGTTATGTGGAGGAGGAGGGAGGATTATCTGCCTCATTCAAGTTACAAACTTTTGTTCTACTCACATGAGCTCGTTGTTCCTGATGATCTTGACTGCCACCTCCTGGCCGGCCCGCGCCGTGTCTCTGGCTCTGATCACGTTACTGAACACGCCCTGGCCTGTGTAGCCGTACACGTCGTAGCGCTTGTCCAGGGTCTCCCCGATGTTCACCCCTGATAATAAACAAAACAAAAAAGGGGGGACATTTGCGAGAAATTGAGTTTGAGTTCTGTTTCACTGCTAAAACTACAAAGGAAGTTACAAATGACATGCAAGTTTTTACACACATTTTAAAGAGGGGTATAAAGTTTTCAGGAGGTATTTGGTAATTAAGACATATTTATCACTAACCTACACTTTTGTTGGTTAGAAAATGCAAAGTTAATCTAAAACTGCTGAGAAAATATCCAGTAGTTTGACTTCCTAATAATTCAAGTGAACTAACTCTAAGCTCCTCCTCTTTCCCCCCTTTGCTGCCCAGCCGTTTCAAGAAAAATCATTTTGATCCAGCTTTTTGCTTCCGATACGACTAATGGGTATCAGCCAATATCCAACATTAACCAATACCAAGAAACCTTCTTAAAGTATCTTTCTCGGAGTGAAAGAAGTTACTGCTTCTATTTTCTCCATTTAAATATCAATGAAGTCTCATAGTTTCTTGTAAGGAGCTCTTGCCTGAAAAATAACTGCTGTTTTGGGGCAGACTAGTCCCTCTTTGCTACAGCCATGTCCTATTGATCCTTAACCCCTTAACTCCCACCTGAACGGATCCCATTTTCTCCAGTTTGGCTTTACCCTAATCAAAAAGCTTCTTGGGGAAAGAAGCACCAAAACAGCCACACACATTTTTTTTGTTGCATTTACATCCAACAAAAATGTGACAAAAACTCAACCAAAAAGTGTCAAAAACTCAACAAAGGTGACAACACAGCAACAACGTGAGGAAAAAGATCAGTTTTGTGGGTCTTCGCTTTTAAATGAGATGTTACACAGGCCTATAGCCAAAGAGGACAGAAGGCATTTGGTTTAGGCGGGTGGTAAGAGGTTAACTATACCCCCATGGTCTACACCAGGATCTCCCTAGTATTTAAGGGACATTTGTGGTGGCAAGTGGCTAGGCAAGGTTAGCCCGGTTAGCTTGTTACAATCGGCTGCAGCTCATTGTTGATTAAAAGTCTGCATTAAACCACAAAGGCATCAAGCCCGGCTCTGTGTGATCATCATAAAGGCTGCTTTATGAAGGCCTGTTCCTTTATTAATCCGGACAATCCCAAAAGAGAGGAATCCTACTGTAGTAGCCCTCCGCGTCGGTCCAGTTGTCCCTGAGGTTGGGGTTCTCCTTGAAGTCCTTGCCCACGCCGGCTCGCATCCTGGCGCTCTGCATGAATCACAGACAGGCGGTCAGATAAGAGGAAAGTCCTGATGAGATACGTTTAACCGCAGCGTTAGTGAGCTTACGTCGAAGTCCGCGTTGAACATGTCGTCCGACTCGGTGAACATGTCCGGGGCCGAGGGCTTCTTGGGGTTTGCTCCTGGAACACAGACAGACGGGGACACGGGGTTAGTCGGGCTAAAGACTGCACTGGACCGTCATCGGGCTCATGGTGCAGGGACATACTCTGCAGAGATTCAGCCAACACACCACAGGCTGGATACAAGCCAGGACTGATGGGCACAACGAGAGAGACAGCGTTAACCCAGCACTACAGCACACACTACAGGGCAACAACATTTGGGCTTCACTAGCTCCGGGCCACACGCTTCGCAAAGTCTCACGCTTTTTTAACTGCCTTTCGTGGCTCAATTCCAGCCTAAACCTTTCGCTTACCTTCCTTCAAAATCTGTCTGTGAAATAAGCGTTTTTGGGTTGATCATTTCGAGGGTAAATAAATGAACAGAATCGTCGTGGACCGTACCTTCCTTCTCCTGCGCGATGAGGTTGAGCTTGGCTTTGACGCTGGCCTCGAAGGTGTTGATGTTCTCGCGCTCGTACTCCTTGACGTCCGCGGCGGCTCGCTCCAGGATGTCGTCAGGGGAGGGCGAGCGGCTGCGGGTGCTGCTCTGGGGGCTGCACGGCTCCGACGCCATGTTGGAGTCCTCGTTCAGAATCTTGTATTTCTGAAAGAACAAACGACGGATGAAGAAATGATTTTGGACTTGACAGAACCAGAGTCTCCGCTCCTCATATGGATATAAGTCCAATCACTCGACACTTTATATGTTTTGTAGCAAAACATTGGCTTTAAAGTTCAGGGTTCCCGCACAGCTTGCAGTAAGTCCCCTCAGGCCCCGTTCACAGGCCTATATTATCGTAACCCTGTAACTTCTTAGATACAGCCTTAGAAGAAGCAAGACAAGGCAATTTCCCACCACAGAAACCTTTTGCAGAAGTACCAGCACCCCTGATTTTCTATAAACTCCCGAAGCGGCTCATTGCATGCTACATTTCCTGCTCAATTAAACATCTCCGCGGTGTAAAGTGTGATCTGGAGCCGTTGGACACGTGCTACAGAGTTTGTTTTGTGTCAGGTTAGCTTGTACAGAGGCCACATGACGCTGACGTCTTTGAACTTTATCCTGCTGCTGCTCAGTGTGAACACGAGCAGAAGGTCGGGGGTTCCCCTGAAGGTTCAGGGACTGTCCCCGTCAAGTGTGAAGTGCAAAAATGCCCATGTTTTGTGGCGAAACATCTGCTTTAAGTCAAGTATATCCAGCTGGTTTGACTGATTGGACTTATATTTATCGCTGAAACACTTAAGTACAGTAAAAGAGTAAACAAACTTGAACAATGGCCATCCGCTGCTGCCTGCGCTGTTCGATGAGGGCCTCTTCATCCACTTCCTCTCCTTCAAAGTCTTCCAGCCTGATAAACACACGCATCAGTTTAGCACATGTTAATTCCACGCGTGTGCCTTCGCGTACTCACACTTCCTCCCCGGACGACTCCTGCTCCGCCTTCATCCCTTCAGAGAGGCTGCCCTTGAACTTGTCCTCGTCCCGGCTGCGTCTCCTCCTCCTGTCCCTGCCTCGGTCTCCTCTGTCCCGGTCCCTGTCCCGGGATAAGGACCTCCTGTACTGCCGGGGCCTGCCGTACCGGTCCCTCTCGTCAGACCTGCAGCAGTGGACACCAGGACGGCGTGAGGCAAGCTAATAATTGGGCAGTCATAATGGAAACTTAACACCACGCATGGGATAACAAACCGTGGGCTTGTGTTACCTGTGCCTGAGGGGAGACCTGCTCCTCCTGCGGGGGGAGGAGCGCGACCGTCGCCGCGGGGACGGGGACCTCCGTCTCAGCGGAGAGCGGCTCACCCTGCGCCGCAAGGACGCTCTGGGACTGGCCTCTCTGGAGCGGTCTCTGCCGGCGCCCAGCTCTGGTCGAACCCGTTTCCTGAAACACCACAACAGCTCCGTTTAGCAGGGAGGTCAGGACAGTAGCCCTGCCATAGGCTAAAATACAATTATACTAAATATAGCACAAGGAACTACAACAGCCTAAAAATGATCAATGCATGGTACCTCTGTAAGTGTAGTGTTCTATGAGAATACTTAAATACACGCCTACACTTGAGCCGTCTGACTGATCTCATCTTACTTTCATTGTGTTGAAATATTACTGGCCAATAACTCTACAAGTTGTTTGAGATACAAGAATCTCTCGCCATTTTTGATACACGAAAGTAGTTCAGTTTAAAAAAGGTTGGAGACCTGGGCAGTACAGCCACATTTACAGAACCTCAGCCATTATTGTATGTTGAAACTGAAACTCCCAGAGCCGTGTGTGGAGAGAATGAAGAAGTGCTAAACAAATAAACTTTCATTGATACTGACCTGGCGGGAGAGTCCTGTCTGTCCTCTCTCCTCCTGGTGTCTGGGGAGCGGCTGCGTCCTCTCCGGGGCGATGCTCGTGTCCTGGGGGGGGAGGTCTGTTTGGACGCCCTGTCGGAGGCGCTGGGGGCGGGCTGGTCCCGGTGTCGGGGTGAGGTGCTGCGGCGCCGGACCGGGCTGTGGGGGCGTCTGTGGGGGGAGCGGTTCTCTTTCCCAGAGGAAGCGTCTTTTGAGGGGGACTTGGTGGGTCTTTTGTCCCGGTCAGCCTCGACCCGCCCGGACCGCTCTCTCCCTGTAGACCTGGACCTCCGGGGTCTCTCGTCCCGTGCGGGGGAGGAGCGTTTGTCAGCGCGGCTGGCTTTCTGCTCAACTCGGGACGGGGACACCCGGCTGCGCTCCTTAGATCTGTCAGTGCTGTCTGAGGCCTTTCTGTCCCGGGACCTGCTCCGGTCTCGCCCTCGGTCTTTAGCGCCTGAGTCCTTGGTGCTTTTGGTGGCCTTGTCCCGGGACTCTTTCTGCGGCTTGTCTGCAGATTTACTGCGACTGTGCCGCTTGGAGCCGGACTTGTTCTCAGGAGAGTCCCGTTTGGATTTGACACTTTTGGCGCCTCTGGGAGAGACGACTTTCCCTGAGCGCGGCCTCTGCTCCCCGTTCCTCACTCGTCCCTCTGGGTCCTCCTCAGAGCCAGAGTTATAGCCTTGAAGGATGAGCCCCATGCCTGACTGCACCTTCCCCTCCATCAGCTGACTGTCCAGCTCTGCTTTGATCATGGCCCTCTGCTTCTCCAGGTCCTCCAGCAGCGCCCGGTCGTCCAGACTGGGGATCCCTGAGGAAGGGGAGGACTCCCCCTTCTTGTGGGCCGCGGACGGGGAGCCATCTTTGCGCTTGTGTTTTCGATGTTTGTGCCGGTGCTTGCGTTTGCGCTCCTTGTCCTTGTCCTCGTCCGAGGCGTGTTTGTGCTTTTTGTGTTTGCTCCGATGCTTGTGTTTCTTCTTCTTGTGTTTCCCGCTACTGCTGCTGTGATGTTTAGTGCCCTCCACTACCTTCTGCCCATTGGTCTCAGCCTCCTCCTGGAAGAGATGAAATACATGTCATCTTCTCCACTTGACAACACCCAATATTAATTAGAACTATGAAAATATTTGATCAAAAACAGCAGAAGTTCCACTAATAGCAGACAATTATCCAAACACATGGACATGCAACAGACCTCTTCCTCCTCCTCTTCCTCTGAGACGCCGCCGCTGTCCTCATTTCCACTTTGGTCAGGGACTTCCAAATCCTGGCTCCTGTAACAACACAAAGAGGCTTGACTTACACACAGTCTAGATTTGACATTAGGACTGAAAAAAGGAATTGCAATTTGATATACAACTTTTGTAATTTGTTCAGAATCAAGCATTAATATCTGTAAAATGTCTAAAATATTATATGACACGCTACAGTATTACAAGAATCACATGCTTTTGGTGTGAAAGAACAAGAGCAAAAAGCAAGCAGCGCGTCTGAAACCGAGGGCAACCAACCAGGAAACCCTTCTTGCAGACGCGCCATCATAAAGATCCTCAACAATAAGAGTAAACGCAAGAGTTAATGCTGGTTCTGCACAAAGCTTATGTTCAAACAAATCCAATTCTTGAGAACGAATAAAAGCAAAGGCGTCTAAAAATACACACCACGTTCTACTAGAGTCTGACAGGTTTTCCGAGTTATGATTAAGAGGTGATTATGGATCTGCGCCAAGTTAGCCAACAGTTATTTAAACAAAAAACTGCAATATCCTCATAATACCAAAGCGTGAGTATAAACATCTGGGGTAAAGACAAAGTCTGGTGCTCTTTCATGTTCGTTAAAGTAACTTTACTGGAGTTGTCCCTCTAAACACCACCGCCGCCAAGGCAGAATCGCATTAGCCCCTGAGTGCTAACCGCGGAGGGCAAACTTACAGGCAGCTAACACTTAGCCATAGCTTACTGCAAGCTATTGTTTGTGCAGAGGGTCCGCTGGTGATCGAGCCGTCACGACTACGTCTGAGTGACTCCTTACGTCGCAATAACAAAGGTAAGTTAAGTCCGATCGCGTTGGACTCTGCGTGTTGTCTAAAACCACTAGCTTGCGTCGGGCTAACGTAAGTGAGCCGTTGGCAAGTGGAGAGCTAACCCCCGGCACCAACGTGAGCCTGCCTTCTCCTCTCCCTCATTCTTTGGACGGGTCTCAAACACACGCGTTCATCTTGGCCGAGGGTAGGGCTGAGATCGCGGGATACGACTGCCATAAGAGTTAGTAAAAGACTTACACGTGCTCATTGCCATTATTCATTCTACTGGACGCGATATCCGTCTCTACGTCGGCCATTTTCCTTTTTCCTCAGCTGTGGCTTTACTTCCTCGGCTGTTTTCACCACGAGACCAGCGGAGCCCAGCAGCGCCGCCTGGAGTCTGGGAGGGGAGAATTACGTCAGCATTACCGCCCCTTGTCCACGAGAGGGCGCGATTGCACCGCACAACATAAAGACAAAAATAAAGAAATAAATTAAAATGTTCGTAGCCCTGTGCACAGAATAAACGTGGGTATAAAATTAAATACATAAATTCATGAATTATAATGTTTTATTATTATTATTATTATTATTATTATTATTATTATTATTATTATAACAATAATAATAACAATAATAACAACAACAACAACAACAATAATAATAATAATAATAATAATAATAATAATAATAATAATAATAATAATAATAATAATAATAATAATGAGGCTTGGCAGGCAAGTTACTCTCTTACCCTCCACCTTAACCAAGCGCATTTTCTCCAGTTCGGCTTTACCCAAATCCTTAACAGCCTATAGCGAGAGTAACGCCGCATTTGAAAGCTAAGACCTACAAAATTGATCGTGAATTTTTAGTTGCGTTGTCGCAGCGTTTTGGTCATATTTTTGCCTCTTTTTTGTCTTAATTTCGCAGGGTTTTTTGTTGTGTTTTTCCCGTCACGTTTTCGTCGCTATTTTGTGTTGTTGCTATTCTGACACTTTTTTTTTTTTTGCTCTTTTGTTGCGTTTTTGTCCATTTATCGTGGCTTTATTAATCACTATTTTTTGGTTGTATCTTCACCATCATCCTCGTTTAAAGCTTTGTTCGAGAAGCTTTTAGATTTGGGTGATGACAAACTGGAGAAAATGTGCTCGGTTCAGGCGGGGGTCATGACGGCACTGGTTCGTACGGTCGCATTAGCCTTGTTTTACCAATGACTATATCACTCTCACTTCCTCAAAGAACAAAAAAACAGAAACAAAAAAAACTTCCTCGCTACCCAAGGATGAATAATATGAAATTAGTTAGTTTGTTAGTTTGTTTTTAGCCAAAATCCTAAATCTAATGGCGTTAACCGTACGTTCTGGTGAAAATTGTCTAACGTGATGTATGCACTTATGCAAAAATAAAGCCTTATCCAATCTACTGTCTCAGTGTTTATTATTCCAGCAGAATCCTGTTGATTTATTGATACGGAAGAGTAAAAAAGTCTACAAAACGAGATTCATAAATTGACAAAATGCCCCCCTCTCCTCTTCAACTCCAGCTGTTACTGTGGGCGCACTCAAAATTCCATCATGTACCCACTTGTAGCCACGATCCTTTCTCATCCGTCCTCTCTGCGCCGTGGAAAGACTTAACCCTACAAGATTACACCATTTGGAGTCCCAGAAGAGCTTCACTCAGGTAATACCCCCCTTCTCATTTTCCTTCGGAGCGTTGAGGAATGACGCAAGGCCCGGTCTATCCGCGCTCGCATTGAAAAGAACCAAAGGCAGGCCGTGGTAAGTGGATTTCGCCCGGTCTAATAGATAAGTAAGTGGGGAGTGAATACGCGCAGGTTTTTACGCACCAATCTAAAAGAGACGAGGCCAGTTTTGAATTTCAAATGTAAAGCCAAGGAGTTTGTCTATCAGGAGCCTTCTGCAGGGGTTTCAATGCGGGGCGTTGGCCAGAAGAGGGCGTTAAAAGAGTAAATATAAAGTCGTCAGTAACTTCAATAACTGGAGGAAACTTGTTAGGTCTTTTACTCCTTGGTAGGAAATCACGCACTTTTATAAATGCATTTTTTGTTTGTTTTAATTCACCTTTTATTCCAGCTACTATAAGTAGAGGCATGTAGCGTACACTCAAGGAAACATGTTAAAGCCAGTACGCCGTCTAATCATGTGAAATCATTTATAGAGATTTTCCCACAACAATATTTATATCTACATTCTTAAACTCAAACTCAAAGCTTTGTGTAGTCTTGGTTAAAAAACTAAGTATGTGTCAGGGTTTGTGAAGAACAGGAAGATGCAAAGAGACGTAGATTATCGTTGAGATTTTTATTAAAACCATACAAACATTTGTTGTGAGTTATAAAAGTGGCTCTGGTGGAGTGTTGCCACGTCTGGCCCTGTCCCGCAGCCTGAGAACCCTGTTTACAGACAGCTTTTATTGGCTCTTTTCTTCTGCTAGATCTACACAGGAGTAATGTATTTACACAGTATGTATAAAAGAGCACAATACAGGTCAACACAAAGTAAAAAAACAAAGACAGTACAATGCTTTTTGCAAAACTCGACAGAGCAGACTTTTCTCATATAAATGTCACAACATTTGATAGTTTCCAGGTCTACGGGACTCTGTACAGATCAGAATTCACAATGGTGGGTTGGCAGTGTTCATTTAGTTACTGACAGGCAGATACGTAAGGCACATATCTCGATGGAATTCCCTTTGTCCAAAGGAAATGATTCACAAAACACAATTTCAAAAAGTACCAAAACAAAAAAGTACCTCACCTCACTTGACTGGTGAAAAAGGTCATCTACTTAATATTCGGTGCAGTCTACAACTGCATTAACACTGTCGACCAAGTCGCTGCATTACTGGCAGAACACAATTCATTTAAGAGCTTTAGAGAAACAATACAAAAGCATGGTCACTGTGACAGTTCATGTGCTGTGGACCTCAGTTGGTCTTTAAGACCGTTCAAACATTAAGATATCGATGTATGTATGCACAGAAAGCACCATGACTTCAACCCTCGGTCAGAGGAAACGACCACCAGAATAAACCAAAGATTTCAAACACTGTTTTATGCATGTACAATACAGACAACCTCGCAACAAACAAGGAAACCTCCACATGTGGGTCTGTGGCCTCGTCGTGATGCTGTGAGCTACTGCCACCAAACACTGTGTGGTAAAGATTGAGAAGCACAGAATAGATGACACATAAAAATCTGTCCATTTGTACACGGGTGAGTTCTGTTCCTTCTTCACACTTGGCTCATAAGAACCAGTATTTTGTCCATTCTGGAGTGCATGCATTTTACCAACACAACAGTGTACAGCAAAACAGTGACAATCCACAGAACAGTGAGTAATACAAACCAAAGGCTTCAACAAACCAGCCTCCATTCCACAAAAGGAATATAACCATTTTGTCTGTACATGTTCTACATCCCAGGTCTGTGTGGGATGACCATTTACAAAATATATGTTTTTACATTTTCATAAATTCATACACATTTGGATAAGTTCATATCTTCACGTAAAGCAGAGTCTTGAGTGTGTGTCCATGTGCCACAGGAGGAGAGAGGCTACTGCATGATTGCCAGGAACTTGCTCTCCTCTGCCAGGCTGGTGAGCAGCGAGCTCATGTCTCCTATGGCCATGTTGTTTAGCCCAGGGGCCACGGGGGCAACGGGGGCCACAGGGGGGAAGGCTGCGGAGCCATGAGGGGTGGTTAGTCGGGACGATGTCCTGGACAGACCCTGGAACATAGAAGGGCTGAGTATCCCTGACACCAAACTGCCCTGGTCATAGTCCTCCAGGATCACTCCCAAATCATCCAGGGCGTCCACAGTGCTGGTCACCCGGTCCGAGGCCTCCTGACCTGTACATTCAGAAATGGCCTGGAGCTGGTCCTCTAGCACAGGGAACAGAGAGGGCTTAGTCTCCCCGGACTCAAAGGACAGCTGTTCAAAGCCCTGCTGCAGGTATCCGTCATCCGGAGCCTCCACTTTGACCATGGGGCAGGTCCTACTCCTGTCAGGCCTGTCAGAGCTGAAGTAGTGCTGTGAGCGGACAGACTGGTTCCTGTTAGGGTGGGCCGGGGGGCGAGGGATGTGGGTCAGCCTGTTCTGAAGGTTAGAAGTCTGGGACAGGGAAAGGTTGTCCATTGTTCTGTTCAGTATCAAATTGCTTCCAACATGGCACGGTGGTGTGTAGTGGAGGTTCTGCTGCAGATGAGCCGGCCTCTGAGCGCCACTGAAGCACGGCTGTTTTAAGATGTGACGAGGCCCTTCAGGAACCTGTGAGAACTGTCCCAATGTGAAGTTGTGAGGTCCTCTCAGCTCCATACAGGCGTGTGCAGGGGACTCCGTCTTCACAGCCTGGCTCACATTGCAGGCACTCTGGGCACAGGGGTTCTGAAAGTCAGGGGGACACTGTTGGACCACCATATTGGAAAAGCGCCCAAAGGGCTTGTGCTCTGTGCCCCATCGCTCACACTGTGGGTAGGGCCCTCTCTGAGGAGACATGTCTGCACTGCCGGAGCTCACCTCGTTCCACTGGATGGGCAGTTTGCTTGGACTCTTTCTGTCTGGCCCCTGGTGCTGAGGGAACCCCATGCCGTGTCCCAGGGGGTCTGCTTGTGCTGGGAAGTCCCTTTGGCCCTGGTCCTCCACGGGCATGTAGTCCCCTTCTGCCTGGACCTGTGAGTGCAGGTACTGCACGAGCTCGTCTGGGAGTATGCACTCCTCTCCCAGCAGCAGTCCTGTCTCTACACTGTCCTCCATGGCCAGAGCCTCCAGAGCAGCCTGCTCCGCGATGCTGGGGGTGAACGCCGGCTGTGAGCCGCCCTCTGGACCAGTGTAGTTCTGCAGGCTGAAGCTGCGTATTTCAGGGGCAGGCTGGTGCGGGAGGGGGGGCAGAGGGTGGAGGTTGTTAAGGCTGTTGAAGCGTTGCATTGGGGCCACGTTGTAGGCATCGTGCACTTGCGTCCGCACAGGGTCACTGGCTCTGCGGTTTCCACTCATTGGCCCCTCCCCGGGATAAAGGACCCTCCTCCTGTAGCTCACGTGTGCCCCAGAGTCGCTGCAGCGCTGCGGCCGCACCAGAGGGGGCAGCGGGTTGGTGCTAAACTCTTCCATGACGGCCGGACGAGTCTTTAGGCTCACCATGTTGGGCAGAGGAGTGGGAGGAGGCCCCCCTGTCGCTGCGGCGTACTTGGCCTTCAGATGGTAGTGCTGAGCCGGAGTCAGGTTCAGCGAGCCCCGGGACCCTCCCAGGCCCACCCCGCCGGAGTACACCCCCAGCCCGCCCGGGCCTCCGCACTGGCTGGCCTCGCTGGAGCGGCGGGAGGCGTCCGTGGAGATGGGGTCGTAGGAGTCGGTGGAGCTGAGGTTGTGCAGGCGCTGGTGGGTGGAGTTCTGGCTGGAGCGGCGGCTGGAGAGGCAGGGGGAGAGGCTGCTGCTCAGGTAGGCCGAGCTGGCTGCACTGCCGCTGCTGTCCCGACGGTCACGCAGCAAACTCAGCACCGTGAGCTCAGTGCTGCCCAGGTCCGACACCCCCCACGGACGGCCCTCACACCAGCCTGCACACAACAGAGGAGGGGGAGAGTTCAGCAAGATGCACATGGATTCAAACCATTCCTCTTCACCGGGAATTGATATGTTCCTTTTTTCAATTCTGACTCAATCATTTTGTGCATAAAGAGGTAAATGAAAGCAACGTATGAGTGATTAGTTAGATAGATAGATAGATAGATAGATAGATAGATAGATAGATAGATAGATAGATAGATAGATAGATAGATAGATAGATAGAGTCCTTACCCTTCCCGGTGACACTGGGCAGTGCGGGCGCTCTCGGCGGGGGCGTGGGGGACAGCCTGGGCAGTGCTCCGTTCACCTGCTTGAGCCGCTCCATCTTCAGGTGCTCCATCCAGCGGAGGGGGCGCCCCAGGCAGCGGCGGGCCTGCAGGGTGAGCATGGCGGCCGTGCTGGCGGTGGAGACGGTGGAGTCCATGACGGGCGCTCCTCCTCCTCCTCCTCCTCCCCTTCCCCTCTCCTCCTCCTCCTCCTCCTCGCCCTGGCGCTCCTCCTCCCCCTCGTCGTCTTCTCGCTCCTCGCCCTCCTCCAGCAGCCCCTCCCCGGACAGGAACCCCGCGCTCACAGCAAGCTGGACTCCACCGCTGGGATAGGCGCCGACGGGGGACTGCTCACTGCTGCATGTAGACTGACCGCCAGGGCTTGGCTGAGACGTCTGACGGAGACACGGGACAGACGCCATTAGTTTCACATCTTTCCAGGAGATTGTAGGAACACAACAAACCTCTCTTTTTTTGTGTGTAGGAGAATATAACACCTGTTGATTTGTTTGCGATTCAATTTATAAAGCAGAGGATCCAAAAGTTGGTCCTGGAGCCCCTTTGCGTGGGTCACAAGCCTTTCCCCGAGAAAACTTTCCATATGAACCTACTGAATTAGACACACTTCCTGAGTCTGTTGAATCGCCTGTTATCGTCTCGTGTTTAGCCTGACTTCAGTGTCCCGGGTTGTTCTCAGGGTCACAAGCAATTTTAGACTTTATCAATTTAGTAAAAATGTACAGTCAATAATCCGATTAGGTTTGCCATGTTTGCTGACAGACTTTTGACTGTTTTGTCTGTTGACTGAACGGGGAGAGCTTCAAATGCATTAACAAAACAGCAGCGTAAATACTGTGATACATCCACTGCTAACACTTAATGCATCACGCTGTTGTTCTGTGTCAAATTGTTGTTTTATCATATTTATTTTAATCTATCTTATAGTTTTTATAGTTTATTGTTTATCTAAGTATATGTTTTTCTGGATTAGACATGGTTTAGAGCCACTTTAGATCTACTTCAGACCAGGTGGAGTCCTGGTTTAAGATGGATGGAGGCCTGGTGGTACTTGGAAGGTGAATTTGATGAGGCCATACCAGTTGGAGAATACTTATATTAGAATATGAATATTGTTTTCAGGTAAATTAGATAATGTCCTCATTTTTATAATTCCCACAGGAAACAAAACATGACTAATGAATGACGTTGATGAAATGGCAATACGTTGTGAGTGTTTTTCCAACCGCTAAAACATGTACCACGTCCCACGTATGATCATTTACATGCACTTTTCTGACCACATCAAAGTACACGGTATGAGAGTATGCAGATGAGGAAGTGGAACAGATACTTCACATGTGTATCTCACCTGATCACCCACTGTCCTCACAAAGAGGAGAGGAAGGCCAAACATTGGATAGAAGGAAAAACGCCTTGTTAGAAAGTTGTTAGTACATAAGTAGGAGATAATCATGCTGCTGCTACAATGCAAAAAACGGTTGATTTTTAGAAGTTTTATTAGATGTATTCACCGTTTTAGACATTTATTGCTTGAGGCATGTTTCAGGACATTTCCACCTGTTTCTAGCTCTGGGCACAAGCACAGGGCCCCACATGCACTGGGGCAGGTGCATGGCCGGTCATACAGTCGTTTTCTGCACGTGTTTGTCCCACCTTCATCCCGCGCCTAGCAACCAACACCTAATATAACGTTTCCAGACTGCTCTCCAGTTTAGAATAAACAGAGGAGAATAGTCTGGCTGGTCAGGCTACAACGTGAGGACCTCCAGCATAAAAACCTCTCACACATCAGAGATCAAATACCTGTTGACATACTCTAAGTTAAACTAAGTTATACTGCATTAATCTCTGTAGAGAAATTAGTTCTCTGCATTTGACCCATCCTCAGTATCGCATGGGGCGACCTGTAGGAGCAGTGAGCTGCCAGCATTGGCCGGCGCTCGGGGACCCATCTCCATGATGTGGGGCCAGGCTGGTGGTCAGAAACACCTGGCTGGAGGATTCACCTATGTTTTTTTTATAACCTACCACTAACCTACACAGACACGGGGAGAACATGCAAACTCCACACAGGAAGGCCCCGTCCAGGTGGGAATCGAACCCGGGACCTTCGACCTGTAAGGCACAAGCACTAACCGCTGCGCCACCGTGCCTAGAAAAATGTTGCTTTTAAATTTCCAAGATGACCCCTCCCTCCTTGCACTTCCTGTACGGTCATATATGAGAAAGTGGTGCTTAACTTTGGGTCGGGCGACGAGGAAGAGCTAAGCCTACTTGCCTACGCCTGCACCTCCAGACATTTGCCTCCCACAACTGTAAATGTGAACGTTATTTTCACCCTTGTCCAGTGTATAGATCTTTGAAGTCTCACCATGGGCTTCTCCGTCTTGATGGACTTGACCTGCAGACAGTCGTCCTGCTTTGAGGTAGCGTGATTGTACTCCCTTTGGTCCGTGAAGGCTCCCAGCGGCAGGGCGCCCGGCGAGCGCCCCTGCCCGTTCGCCCCCGGGTCCCTGGGCTGCGGAGGACGGGGGTAATCCCCGCGCTGCTTCTTGGTCACGTGCGCTTCGGGCCCGTGCACCGTCTTGACGTGCTTGCGGAGCGAGCTGGGGTCGGTGTAGCGCTTGGTGCAGCCGGGGATTTTGCAAACGTAAGGTTTCTGCAACAAAGTGAAGGGGTAAAAGATACTTACTGAGGGACGGATATCAACACTTAGACACTCCGGTAAGTTGTACTTCACAGGGTTTTCTGAATTAAAAAACTATGATGATGTCATGAGGTGGTCCAGTGTTTTTAATCAAAGGCAGTTTTATTTTGGTAATTTCAGCACTAGAACTGCCACCACTACAAATTCTCTTCTGCTAATAGCCGACAAGAAAAGACGGCCAGGGTTTTTTATGTGGTCATGGGGTTGAATGACTTTTCCTTGTTTTCCATAGATTATTTGAATTATAAAATGTGATAGACCAAGACAGGGATGTCCAAAGCTTTTTTTTAAGAAGTCAGTGTAAAGCAGCTCCTATGTTCAGAGACCGGATATTATTTTTGATTTGTATACATTACAGAATACAATACAGTTTTCTCCCATAACCACTTTAGACCTTAGTTCTAGGTGTGAACCCCTACCTCGTTGGAATGCGTGCGGTTCTGGTGCTTGGCGCGGTCCGAGGCGTTGGAGAAGGCCTTGTTGCAGCCTTCGTGTTCGCACACGTAGGGTTTCTCTCCGGTGTGGGAGCGTAGGTGGGTCTTCAGGTTCTCCAGCCGGGAGTAGGCCTTTGAGCAGCCCTCGAACTGGACTCCGCAAAAAAGATTGTCTACTTATAAAATCATGTTAAACAAAAAAAGAGCTGACATCTACATCAACAACCTAATTCATTAATAATATTCTTTCTTGTTAGCTCTTCATAGCGAGGCTGTCTACTTGATCACCAAACAGAGCTAAAACCCAAAGCTTCTCCTTTGCTTGGTAGAAGAGTTGTCATCCTCACCGTGCACTTGTGTGGCTTCTCCCCAGTATGGCGCCTCATATGGACCACCAGCATGTACTGCGCCTTGAAGGGCTTCTGCTCCCGCGAACACTCCTCCCAGCGGCACACGAACTCCTTCTTCTCCCCGTGGATGTGGTCATTGTTGATGTGCTGAAGAGAAAGGGCGTGGACAAGAACGTGTAAGAACTATAGCCTTCCTTTTTAAAGACACACTGCGAAACATTCTAGGTTGAGGTCGCTAGGTCAGAGAAAAACAAAATCGTCATTTTTCGATCATGTTTCGTCATGTTTTCTGTGGTAATTATCACCATTTAAAACACCCACTGTAAAATTAAGGGCCTACAACAAAAAAGCAACCAAAAAATCGACCAAGAAAACAAGGAGTCAACCATCCAACAAATGAATGATCCAATGAAACGAACGATCAAACCAACCAACCAACCAACCAACCAAGCAACGAATGATCCAATGAAACAAACGATCGAACCAACCAACCAACCAACCAACCAACCAACCAACCAACCGACCAACCGACCAACAAACGAATGATCCAATGAAACGAACGATTGAACCAACCAACCAACCAACCAACCAACCAACCAACCAACCAACCAACCAACCAATCAACCAACCAACCAACCAATCAACCAACCAACCAACCAACCAACCAATCAACCAACCAACCAAGCAACGAATGATCCAATGAAACAAACGATCGAACCAACCAACCAACCAACCAACCAACCAATCAACCAACCAACCAACCAACGAATGATCCAATGAAACGAACGATTGAACCAACCAACCGACCGACCGACCGACCGACCGACCGACCAACCAACCAACCAACCAACCAACCAACCAACCAACCAATCAACCAACCAACCAACCAACCAACCAACCAACCAACCAACCAACCAATCAACCAACCAACCAACCAACGATCCAATGAAACGAACGATTGAACCAACCAACCAACCGACCAACCAACCAACCGACCGACCAACAAACGAATGATCCAATGAAACGAACGATTGAACCGACCGACCGACCGACCGACCGACTGACTAACCAACCAACCAACCAACCAACCAACCAACCAACCAACCAACCAACCAACCAACTAACCAACAAACGGTTGATCCAATGAAAGGAAAGAACAATCGAACCAAACAACCCAGAACAGTCGGCACCATACGTAACAGAGACTTAAACACTATTTACACGGCAAAAATCTCAAAAACACACTCGTCCTCTCTCAATCTGCTTTTATATGAAAATGAAGAGGTGTCAACAAAACCACTATAAGTGCAGAAAATGCTGATCTCAGATGCGCCGTGAGTACACAGAGGAAGACTATAAGGCGACTCTGGAGCTTTCTACAGTAAAAGTAAATCAATGCAAATCATCTACAGGCCGTTATTTAAAAACTTCACAACACAAGTGTTCGGATTGGGCCGTGACGTGAGCGTTCTGCGTCTGTCCTCGTATTCTCCAGTTCACATGAGGCAGAGCGGCTGACACCGGCCTCCCTCTGAGACACGAAACTACCTCCACCAGAGTTTTCAGAGAGGCCGGGTGTCAGACAATAGTATATCTGCTGTTGTGTAAAAGAAACGTGCGTCCGATACCAACGTACCGCCATTTTGTCGCCGTGTAAACTGTGCCTGCACTGTACCAGCACAACACAACGTAATATAGCTATTTACATACTTTAGGCTGCAGCAGTATTTTGTGCAGTACTTCGTAGTTGAAAAGAGAGACAGACAGGGCAGATGAGCAGTTAGTTTAATTCTTGTATTTTAAATAGATTGACTGGGTGTAAAGCTGGGCAATGTGGCGTTAGTTTTAGCGTTGTTAGTCTCTGCCGTAAAGGAAACCCGTCACGTCAGAGCTGAATGCATAAACTGTATTGAATTTCACTATCCGCCTCACACGCATTAGCTGTATTCACTATCTCTCTCTCGCACAAACACCGGCGAGGCGAGTGTCCGACTCCAACCGGATTTTCAAATAAAACCCTGTCACTTCACATCACATCGGGTCCGCGGCCCTTTGTGACAAGAGCTGACAGTTGTGCTGCCGTGGCAACTTCCAATCTCGGGCTTAACGGGGGAGCGAAGAGAGAGAGAGGGAGGGGGGGAGGGGGAGAGGGGCGATGGGGAAGCGAATCCCAAGTTATGGCGGGAGATTCTCCAAATGCTTTGCGACCCCAGTCAAGCATTTACACCGGCGTATATCTGTAAGAGCCACCTTTCTCTTCATCCTTATCGCCGCCCGGAGGAGTAATGGGCTGCGGTCATGTGACAAAACATTCCAAAGGAGAAGTCACTTATTATTGAGATGGAGCGCCACCATTTTATGGTATTGGCCTTTAGAGGCGAGACACTGCAGGTGAGTAAAGGAACTAAAAACATAGCTGTAGATTGAAGTTTTCTGTCATTTTTCATATAAAAATATGAAAATGACCATAATTATCTACATTATCAGCGACAAAATCACATTGAAAAAAAAATTGTTGTTTAATTTTGAAATATGTTATTAGTAGAATTTTGCCTTCTGTTGGGGTTTAATAAATAAATCAGGCAGGAATTACATATGAAAAATTATTTTTAAGAACAAGAACGTTTGGAGTCTGAGTTGCAGGAGATGGTGTTGCTTGAGTGTAAAGAAAAAGTTAATTTTGATAAAAGGGCTCCTAACGTTTGTGTTTAAATGTAGCATTTCAAATTCTGAAATATTTATACTGTATAGTGGGCACATGACAAAACATTGAAAACAAGCTTTCACTGTCATCTAATGGCATGCTAACAAATCCTCTGTGAGCGCAGAGCAGGGGAACGATGGTCATTCATGGGCTTTACAAATACAGACGGCTTTGTGTTCTATCGATCGTAAAATAAAAGTAAAAACCATCATGTCAATATCACTTTAAAATTTAAATGAAGATGTTACTTATTCCACCCAACTTTCCAGAACTGCTGCTGAGCAACCATACTGTACCACTGGGCCTTGAGGAAGACTAGAACTCTCCATCTTCCAACTGAACATGTTTTAGGAGATAAGAAGGGCAATTATTTTCAACTTTTCTTCTTAAAATTGTGCTTTCGTACTGACATTATCAAACTAATACAATCCACATAGTTACAATTAAGGTTTGCAGCTCTGTTTAGTCATGACATTACATTTCTAAAACGTTGTGAATGCTGCAAGGCTTGACAACACAAGGAATCGTCGACATCTGGACATAAGGAAGCCCCGAGTGCTTCTTCTTAAGCCTGGACAGACATAATATCCTGAGCCGAGGGAAGTGGAATTATTGCATTCCATGGTCTGTGAACCCCGGGGCATCTCGGAGGGACGTGGCGGCGACAGGAGGGAAGAGCAGCGGAGGATGAATCCAGACCTGACCTTAGAAGCTCTGGGGGAAAACCTCCTTTCTTCCAGCGGCCTTTTGGAGTCAAAGCTGCGAAACACGCAAAGGACATAAGGCGTTTAGCGGCGGTTCCCTTTTGAGGATGACACGCTGCTGACCTCGCTTCTTTAGAGTCGCCGGTGGAGGACAGTGATAGAGACTTCACTGCTCACTTTGACTCAGTCTGGAGTTCACAGTCAAAGTGAGAGTGTCAGGAGATTTTATAAGGCCTCCACACTGAAAGATGGATTCTTCATAATGCCAATACTAAACGCTACAATTTCTATCATGATAAAAGGCGCCGTAAAGTAATGAAAGCTTTTTTTTTTTAAATCATATACACTGACCCGAAAAAAACAGCCAAGATTTGATTGATAGCCAGCCAAAAAAATAGTGCTCAAGACAGAGCGAATCTAAACAAGACTTAAAAATGCATATAACTGAAAGTATTTTATCTACACTCTTGCGTCTTACTGTAATTGATTAATTCTATCTTGATGTTTTTATTGATTGTATTTGTTTTCTTATATTTATGCAACTGTGAAGCACTTTGAATTGTCTTGTGTATGAATTGTGCTCTACAAATAAACTTGCCTTGCCTTTCTCCTATCGACGATGGGAGAGTGTGATCGTGCGCAAAGCCTTCTCCAGCACATCACAACGATTTTTTCAACTAAAGACAGGGATCATCAGAGCTTTGTAAACTAGTAAAAAAACATGGGAAATTCCAGCCGTTTGTCCACTGGTTTTGTCCACTTTTACGGATATTTTTGGGGCGGGTCTGGCTGCTGGGACCGAGCGCCGCTGTAGCCCCACCGGACCATCGGCTGCACACAAATCGATTCATTTTGACACTCCGTTTTATTAATTAGGTTTGTTACAACAGAGGAAGGAAGACCACTCGTGAGACTAAACGGCTCATTGTAACTAAAGTTGATGTGAAAGCCTGAGCTATTCCCGCGCGTCGGCCCAGTGGCCGCGCAAAAGCCGAAACGAACGGCGCGCAATTGACACTAATGTATCCGCGGAGGACCTCCATTACTCTCCCTTGACGTTTTTTTAATTTCCAAGTGACAAAAAAACAAGACTAATTCCGGGGGAGATGATTGGCCGCGCGGACGTTAGCGGAGTTGGCCTCAGATTGATATCCTCCCCACCTCGCTGAGAGACTGAGAAGCCCCTCTTCTCGGCCCGGGAGGGAATCCCCGTGGCATGTGAGGAGCGCTCGATATCCCGCGGGCCCGAGAGCGATGGGCCGCTCGCGCCGGCGGCCCGATCGCGGCGGCGGCGGCTGGCTGGCACGCACACACACACGCACGCCAGTATTTGTACAGATGAAAGAGGAAGCTGACAGCGTGATGCATGAGGCGCGGAGCTGACAGAGCAGGGGGGGGGGGGGGACAGAGGAGAGAGCTGAGGGGAGAGCGGGAGAGAGCGTGGCCCGCCGACAAACCTAATGGCATGATCTAATAGCAATTCTCATTGAATCAATAATCTCCATGCTGAGCAGACAGGCCTCGTTGGTCCGGCTAAATCGACAAACAGGTGCTGATAGCGACAGCCCGCCGCCTTATTCATCTTCCCCCCTGCCAGCTTATCGGCCGACAACTGTAAACCCGCCACCAAGATGGATTTAGGACGGGGAGCGGCGGACAGGGGGGGGGGGGGGGGGGGGGGGGGGGGCGGCGTGACGCATGAGGCGCGCACACGCAGGTGCCCGGACCCCGAATCTTTACCGCTCTAAAACGCCACGAGTGGAGCAGATTAGGCCCCTTTTTAAACCCATAGCTCATTTTGTCATTTGGCCCACATGTTGCCAGGGAAGTTGTGTTTTCCCCGAAAAGGCTGAACATCGGGCACCGTTTTCCAAGAGGGGTTCCTGGTGATGCCGAAATCTTTTGTGACAGCGGAGTTCAGCCCCTTGCAAAATCTTTTAATGATCAAAAGGCAGAGGACGCTATGACCTGGTTTATGGTATCAGGAGGAATGACTCATCCTGAAACAAAGCTTTCACTTTGGACAAATGGCATGCTGGCAAATTGACAGCGCCACAATGAACACACTTTGAGCATGGAACCAGTGTTCATTTTGACAACTTATTTTAGTTTAGTTTTAGTCTTAGTCTTTTGACAAAAATGTAATTCGATTTTAGTCTAGTTTTAGTCAAAAAAATATCTTCAATTTTAGTCTAGTTTTAGTCGACTGAAATTGCAAGTAAATTTAGTCGACTAAATTTAAGACGAATTTAGTCGACTTTGCATTGATAACATTCATTATAATCATATTTAATCCTGTTCCTCTGCTTCATGGAGCTGCTCCACATGAACAAAGCTCAGAGCTGATCCTTGGGCAGTGAATTTACATGATCTGAGGCTCTTTCAGACGCTCAATAGAAGTTTGGATGATTTTAGTCTCTCCCTTTCATTTTTATTTAGTCTTATTTTAGTCGACTAAAATATCTGGACATTTTAGTCATAGTTTTAGTCTCATGAAAAACTTTCGATTTAGTTTTAGTCCCATTTTAGTCGTCAAAAATATCACTTTGACTAAAATTAAGACTAAATATTTTAGTCGACGAAATTAACACTGCATGGAACAGGTCTGTTGGTGAATTATGGGCTATAAAAAAGCTAACAACGGCTTTGTGTCTCATTTGTGACGCAAAAAGAAACAGGTACTACAGATCGGAGCACAGCAGTCGAAGGAAATAACTCTTTTAGATGAATATTCACAGAGAAAAAATAAGATACTGCTGATATTTATAGCAAAATAGCCTTACTATGTTTGGGGTTTTACATTCAACATAGTAGTATAGGTCTTTTCTGAAGCAGTAGGGCCCAGAGAGCATTCGTACCAATCCTGGCGCTCGTATCACACCGTGAAGGGTTTTCGTCCTAATCTGCTCCGCCACTCACTTTTACACTTGGTTTGTGCTAAATAATGATCCCCCTCTTAGCCGTACGCAGCGCCGCGCGGTAATACGGAGGAGTCATTTGTTAGCCTATTTCCCGGCGTTTACCCACTTTGGGATCCATGGCCACGTCCCCTTATCAAACCCTCTCTGGGACGCGGCGCTCATGCATTAGAATGCAGGCGTGCATGAAAAGAGCGCCTGTTTACAAGGCAATTTCGCTAAGCTGTGGGACCCGCAACACCGTTTAGCTTTATCAAACACGGCCTAATAAATCATATGCTCTTTTGTGATGTCAGACGCCGAAGCGCTTTGTGTAAAGAGTGGAGGGGAAAAAAGAGCGAGGATGTGCGAAGGGGGGGGTGCAGGGGGCAGGGAGCTAGAATTGGCATGTGTAATTCAGCGCGCTCTTTTCATCTCCGGGTAAGATACTCCAGACAGATAAGGGCCTAATCCTTCTCCTGATCAAAAAAAGATCTGCATTTTACCAATTAAAGGGCCGCGCCGGCAGCCAGGGAGGGGGGCCCGCCTCCAGACTGTTCCTGCTGTAATCTCCCTTCAACACCGCGCGGGGAGAACAATCACGGCACAGCGCCACCTACAGTCTGACGGCCGCCCGGGCACAAAGGCGCGCTGAGGAGGGTGGCCGCCTGATGGGCTGAGGGAACACACGCATGAGCCCCGCCAAGTCACTCACTACACGTTCTGAGAGTGAAGGAACTGTAAGTGTGGAAGTCAGTAGTAGTAGGGCTGGGCACTGTTACATTTTTTCCGATACCAGTACTTTAACGGTTTATGATGCTGAAACCTGAACGATCCTTTTTCTGATACCTATACTCAAATATTTGTCGTCTAGAACCAGAAAATATTTGGTTAATCTCCAATGTCAAGAAATGTGTGAGAAATGGAGAATGACTTGGGAAAAAATGGGGGAAAATTGTGGCAAAAATAAGGAAAAATTATGTAAACATATTTGGGGGGAGGGCAATGGGGCAAAATGGGGAATAAAGTGGGTGAAAATTGGTGAAAATAGAGAAAATGCTAACAATAAAAATAAAAAAATAAATAAAATAATCCCAAAAATTAGGGAAAAAATTGGGAAAATTAGAAAAAATTGGGGCAAAATATTTGGAAAAAATTGAGCACACATGGGCAGAAAAAAAAGATTAAAAAAATGGGTGAAAATCATTTATTTGAGCTATAACAACCCGCTTTTGATATGTTCATTTTTTAGAAACCTGCAGTACCCAAACTATTTTTCCACTACCATACCGGTATCGTTTAACGGTACCCTGCCCATTCTTTTGAGTCACCTGGTCACCTGAATTTAAACTAACTGATCTGGTGTTGCTGCAGTTGGTCAGATCGAGGTTCAGCAACACCAGAATGAGACCAGCTGACGACCTGAACATCCTGAATGACCAGGTTATTCCATCAACAGATTTCTTCATCATTTCCACACACCGATCGGCCTCCACAGAGTCCAGATCTTCACCCCATTCAGAATCTTTGGAATGTGCTGGAGAAGGCTATGCACAGGGGTCACACTCTCCCATCGTCGATACAAGATCTTGGTGAAAATTGAAGGCAACGCTGGATCTTTTGACATGACACCACAGGGAATGTGCTGGGATCAAAGCTTAAAGGAATAGGCCACCGTTTTTACATACTAAGATATGTTCTTACCTCACTTTAGACGTGTTAATATATCCCCGTCTGGTCTTTGTCCGTGCGCTCTGCCAGGCAAACGGAGCACATACGCAGCCTCTCCTACATGTCATATAGCTCCGAAAAAGCTCACGATAGAAGCTACCAAGCTCTTCCACGTGTTCCCTATTTAAATAAAGTTACATGAAGTGTTTTCATGCGAAGTATATTTACACAGAAATGTAACGTGTCGATTTTATAAGCAAATAAAAAGGGGGACTATATTGTGAGGCGTAATGATACGAGGAGCACAGCGTCCGCGCAGTAACTCCTAAAGACTTCCCCCGCTCACTTCCGTCAATAACCTTTAGGAGTTACTGCGCGGACGTTTTGCTCCTCGTATCATTACGCCTCACAATATAGTCCCCCTCTTTATTTGCTTATAAAATCGACATGTTACATTTCTGTGTAAATATACTTCGCATGAAAACACTTCACGTAACTTTATTTAAATAGGGAACACGTGGAAGAGCTTGGTAGCTTCTATCGTGAGCTTTTTCGGAGCTATGTGACATGTGGGAGAGGCTGCGTATGTGCTCCGTTTGCGTGACAGAGCGCACGGACAAAGACCAGACGGGGATATATTAACTCGACTAAAGTGAGGTAAGAACATATTTTAGTATGTAAAAACGGTGGCCTATTCCTTTAAAGGTGCTACAACCAAATATTAGAGAGTTTTTTGTGGTGACTTTCAGGTAGTGTAGATGTTAAGAAGGTTCTTAACTAACAATTTGAACATGGCCCTTCCAGAGGCTCAAGTGCTGTATCTCACGTTCCGAGCGGCCATGCTTCCTTGTAGGTTTCGCCATCAAAGTGTGCCAGATGAAACAATGTGCAGAAATACGTGTTAAGCAAGGCCATTTGAGGGAATTACGTGTTAGCGCCTTTAGCCACGAGCGAAACAAGCCTTCACTTCAAGAGAGAGACATTAAAGAAGCCACTTGGCCTTATCAGGAAAAAAGTCCTCCCTTTGAGGAGGCGGGCGGGCGGGCGGGCGGGAGGGGAAATGAAAGACGGCCCCTTCGCCCAAGAAGAGTTGAAACGTCACGAATGAAATAAATAAAGTGAAATAAAAGCGGGGAGGAAAATTGACACCCGCCTTGCTTTTGCTGACTGCGTAGGCCAGATAAGTGCACTAAATTGCGCAGATGCGATGTTTATCTTATCGCGGGCGCGGAGAGCGCTTTAAACGCGTCGGATAAAGGAGCGTGTGGCGTGTCGCGGCGGCGGAGAGGGTAAAAATATGCAACCGGGGGAAAGCGCTGCGGGAACGCTTTTGAACAAGGTGCAGAGCGACGAGGGTGGCGTGAAAGGCTTAATTTGAAAATTAGGCCAGCGCCGGGGAAAGATGTGAGAGGCTGCTGCTACTTTTAAGGCTGTGATAAACGTGCTCAACAGAGCCGCTCGCTTTCTTTACATTTATTTTGACAAAGATCTAGAGCTGAGGAGGAAGAAATTTGGAAAGAAATGATACAAAGGGGAAAATGCGAGATGTGTGCGAGGGTGTGTGAGCGATATTCAAAGGTATCAAACAATAGCAGCTTTGTGAGTTCTTGGAAGATCGTGGAAAGTTGACTTTGAGGGTTACCTTTTTTTTATAAAGCCAGTGAAAAAGCATGAAAAGTTTGGAGCTGTGTCGATGGCAACGTCTGTGTGAAACTTGGAAAATAAACTCACAACAATATTATCGAAAAGTTACACTGACATCAATTGGAAAGAAAGAGATTTCCATTCTCAATTTCAAGTGGGATTTTCCTGGTCACTGCAGATAAAAGGAAAGGCTTAAGGAAACTATATCAAAATCAAATATTAAAGAGGGGGTATTATGCTTTTTTCAATCACATAGCACCAGTCTATATCACACTACAATGATGACCAAACCTTCTGTTGGTCTGTAAATGCAGTAAATTAGAATAACTGCCTTGTATAAAATGTCTCTCTCAAAATGGCTGTAGTGAATGTCTTGAAATAGGCTTCTGTCTCTTTAAGAACCTCTGAGCCTTTCGGACACGCCCCCTCCTCACGCTGTCTGTGGCATCAGTGGGGAGGGGGTTCTGCTGAGGAGCAGGGGTTGGTTACTCGGCTGGTGACGAAAGCTCGGAGGCGTCTCCAGGAGGTGGGGGCGTTCCTAGGAGGACTCAGGCAAACCTATCCCTAAAATGGCCGCCATCAGAGTTTTTACAGATTACTCAAAAATATGTGAATGTGCCAAGGCAACACTTCAGGCATGTTTTTAATGAGGGAATGACATAATAACATGATGTAAAGCTTGAAAAAGTCGATTTTGCATAATACCCCCCCCTTTAAAGCTGCTGTACCAACTTTTCCCCATTCTCAAACAGCCACGGAGTTGCTAAGATTATTCTGTTAGTCCTGGCTTCAACGGATTTCTAGTTCTCACAAATTCTCGGGTATAAATTTGTTTGTCCGTTTTACAACTTTCAGATTGCAAAGCTGAAAAACACACACAAAAAAATCCTTCTTCCTCCTATTCTTCCTGGTTTGCGATTGCTTCGAATGTTTGTTTAGGCGAGAAACGGCAAGTGCTCAATGTTGAGCTTTTTAGCTAATTTACTCCATTCATATTGTAGTTTTAATGTCAGCGTATAAAAAAGACAAAAAGAGCACAGTTTTCTTTTCACTCACTCCTCTTTAGTAGCACATACAGCCAGTCTTGTTTTTTTTAATATTGATTCATTGAGCTTTGAACCGCAAAAAAAGAAGGCGAAATTTGATGTTGTACAGATCTTTTCACTTACAGCTATCTTCTTTCATACCTAAACGGGATGTCTAAAAAAATCCCTGCTAAAAAAAATCACTCATAACTCATAAATCAACAGAATAAAACCACATGTAAACCTGGCTCGATCCATGATTCAGATTTTGCTGCTGCATTAAAAGGCCTTATTTCTATTTGAAAACATAAACCCACAGAAAACGTCTCACATTTATGTCGCAGATCTACGGCCGAAGTCTCCACTTGATATCTCTGATTTGACTTTTGTTTCCCTCTTCACCTGGAGCGTCTCGCCTTAAATCACATGATCAAAAAAATGTCCTCCAATTTGTTTAAACAATAGCTTTTCTCCCTGAAGCTACTCCAGCGCAGGGGGGGGAAGGGGGTGCTCAATTGTTTGCTTATATGGAACCCCCACCACCAACCACCACCACTACCACCACCATCGCCGCCGTGTGAGAGCCCCACCCCCACCCCTCCCAGCGCGCGTCCCGAGCCGCTGTGGTCCAAATACAGTACTTATCCTATTACTGGGGGGGTGGGGGTCCCAGCCTGATAAGAGCATTTTCCCGTCCGCGCCGCTGAATTAGAGCGCGGAGACTTCTATTGGCATCTCCCGCCGTATCTGCATGTGCAAATGAGAAATAAAAATGCAATATCTCAAAGTGGCGACAAACTGGAGAAACAATTTGGAGATAGTGAAAGTGGAGAGTAATAGGGATTTTGTGGGAGCAGTTGGAGGTTATAGCAGGGAAGGAAGGGTGTAAGCACGTCCAAAAATGTGCAGCAATATTTAACAACGTACATGTATCAAGTATTTGCCATAGAGAATACTTAATACTTGTGTGTTGTTAAATATTGTTGAGTACTTTTAAGTAACAGGTGTTAATGCTTTTCAATATATGACTTATTTTGATGGACATCTGTTGTAATTATCATTTTATTTCAGTGAAGCAGAAAATTAATGAAGAAATGTTGAGCAGAAAAGTTTTTACGATCCTGACCCGAAGTGACATAGATAAAGTTCCAGAGCAGTTTGACTCATTTCCTGTTGACACGTCAACAGTTTAATATATTGAGAGCCAAAAACGGAAAAACTCGTTTTTGTGTTTTTAAAAAATTATTATTACGAAACTAGACACTCTAATACACCTAATGTGTGATCCTAGGAGCTTTTTGATGAACAGAAGTGAAATAAATGACGATCAAAACTTGTGAAAAGTCACGATCTGGACATTTCATATATATTATTGCGTTTCTTTTCTTCTTTTTTTTAGTCCGAGGGGGCTGGTGTTGCGCTGCGAACAGCTGTAAAGCCGACACTTCTCTCTCACTCTCTGGAGCGTGTTTGACAAAGCAGAGCGGCTTCCCACAGATCGAAACAGTTGAGATTTTAACGTTTCTCTGAGTTTGTAAATGGTCAAAACGGCTGAGAAACATCCTGATAAAGTCTTCAATCCGAGAACCAGGCTGTTTAAAGGCACAAAGAGCGATCGATAGCAGGCGGTGTTTCAAAACGTGTCAACAATGTTGTCCTTGAAAATTGACTTGAAACAAAGATATCTAGGCATTTGCCTCTTCCCATAACGTTAGTGTCCGTCCAGAGAGGAGAGTAGAGTGTTTCATAAAACACTAATTATCTCCTTATGGAGAAAAAAATCTGTAATTTTGATTGAGGCACGTAGAATTGAACTGTTTTCACCTACGAAGAGCTTAGAGGCTCGTCTTTCAAACGAACCATAGCATGCGTCCATAGCTATAACATAGAATACACTGTGGTGCTACAAATATCATGAAAAATGGTCTGGCTTGTTGGCACTCAACAGCTAAATCCCCAAAACAGCGCGGCACTCAATGTGTTAACATTGTTTGTCTCTATCTATGTCACTTCCTGTCAGTGTCCAATAAGGAAGTGAAACTATAAACGTCACAAGAAAACTGGGTACATTTTTAGTAAAATCTTAAATATAATTGTGTTAGCTATGTTTTAGCAAAACTTGCGTCTAATGTGTCATGTGCACTTTAAATAATAATTTAACTGTGTAACTTTACCTTGTTCGTCCTCTCTTCTTTAACCAATGACTCAAAACAGTGCGTTCAAGAACCAAAAGCTTGCCATTTAATAAAGTCTAAAAGCTTATGAAAGTATTGTAGTCCTTTCATGTTCCTTCCCTACAGAGCTCGTAAACAGAAGTAGAAACACTGTCTTAGTTTGGCCGGCCACCTGGTGCGACTCCCGAGCCTTTCTGCCCTCCCTTAAAAAAGACTTCTCCCTCCTCCCCGACGCTCCCCCGCTGCCAGAAACAGGAGCAAGAAGTTGTCAAGATCTTCAACCTTTTGAGCCGAGCCCTTCAAACACGGGAGGCAGCCCATTCCGCGGCGCAGGATATCAATTATAGATAGGGGTTACCACCGCGGCGGAGGATTGCCATGTCAGGACGGCGAATAGACAGCCGTGAAGAGGCCCTGGGATCGGTCTATCAGATGTGTGCTGATGGGTGTTTTCACGTGCACGGCCGCGGTGCGCACGGCAGGATTTGACCCTCTACAGTCGGGATCATATACGCGTGTTTTCCAAGTTCAAGTGTACACGGGTCGTGGGAGGCTATAGGAACTGCTTTGGAGCTCTTCGGCAGTGTTATTTTACCTTTTATTGTGTGGAAGAGAGGTTTTATCACCCGGGGCTTTGTCGGTTTAGGTCTGAGCGTTTGCTTACGGCGCCCTCCGCTGGCAGCAGGGAAAATTATACTCCTTTGCTGGAACTGGTAACTGGCATTTTTCCCATTTGAAAACGACGACTTGCAACCTCAGAGTGAACAAACGAGCATCTAAACAAATGGCTAATGCCACCACAGTTAGCTGATGAGATGCTAATGCTACACGGCCATTTTTTCACAGCAGATAAATGGTAAATGGTCTCAACTTACATAGCGCTTTTCCACCAACATAAGGCACTCAAAGCGCTTTACAACAAGGAACCACTCACCCACTAACACTCTCATTTATACACCAATGTACGCAGACACTGGAGGAGGCTAAAGTGTCTTGCCCAAGGACACAATGACTCTGTGCACCTGCAGGAAGCGGGATTCGAACCCCTGACCTTCAGATCATGAGCGCCACATTTCCGATATAACACTGAACATGCTAAATAATGTTATGTACACTTCACGGGGGGGCTGCCATCGCTACCTTCATCTCATCTCTGAACTCTGAGCATTCTGATCATCTCCGAGTTTACGAGTTGTAAATACCAGCTGAAGAGCCGTTCCAAAGTATTTCTACAAGTTGGAGGTTGGAAAGTCTCCTCTCATGTGAAACGCAGCATTAAACATGCTAAAAACCTGCATGCGAGCCTCCATTTTGTTCCCCCAACAGCATGCTAACAAATAGACGCAGCCGTGATGAACACAGTTTAAGTTCCAATTTTGAGAAGACATTGTTTCATGTGGATTGGTCTATAATTACAGAGGTATTAAGCAAACACATTTTGAACTCCACCTCAGTATATATCCATGGGCTCTTTTAGAATACCATGATGTCATGATGTTTTCTACCAATGTAGAAAAATACAGCTGACAGTTCAATGTTACGATACAATCTAAGGAAAGCTGGGATTGTATCAATGGAGCGATACTGCGTGGCACAAATCAAAGTCAAAAGGACATTCCCAAATAGAAGCAGCCTATAGAGCCTTGATATTTAAATGGTGCTGCGTGTTTCGAATGATTTGGATAAAAAAGTAGTTACTTAAGGCCAGTAACGAGAGCGCTTCCTATAACAATCCTATTCTGACGATGTGCATTTGTGCGGAAACATGTTTTTGATTTACTTAGTCAGCTCCAAGCGTTGTTAGGGCCCAACGCTCTTCTCGAGGGCCGCTGGAGGGAACTCTTCTCAGCGCTGTTGTATTTAGCAGTAGCGGAGGTGACACGGCCATAATGTCATTAATATTTAGCTGGGGCCTGAACCCGCGGGCGCCGCTGTGTGATGAGGGCCATCCATCTTGCTGCTGGTGTGAGAGCTGCGATAACAGACAGGAGGAGAGGGCCGTACACGGGGCACACACACCAGCTCTGGGAGGCTTAAATACCGCAGCAGTTAGCCGCCGCGTGCTACTGCGAGATGTGCTTTCCCCGGCTTTGGAGCCCATTACAGCGGCGTGTGGATCCAATCAGGAATCCGGCCGCGGTATCAGTCACTGCCAGTGGCTCTGGAGGGCAGGCCCGGCCGCGGCCAGGACAGATAGGGCCGCGGCTTGTAGGCTAGTTCATAGTATGTCTCAAACTGATTAGTGTTGCAGTAATATGTGTGTGAATGTACGACACGGTGGCTTAAAGGCCAGCACTGTCGCCGCACAGCAAGAATGTCCCGGGTTCGATTTATGAACCATAGCGTTTCGTGTCGGGTGGGTTTTGTCCTGGTGCTCCGGTTTCCCCTGTCAACCTGAAACCAACAGCTTCTTCTTTAGCTAAAGATCAGTGTTTCTGAAGTCGTGCTACGAATACTGCTGGTTTGGACCCACAATCCCCCTGGAATGACAAGCCGCGACTCAAAGCCTCAGACTTATAGAACATAGCGTAAAATATTGTCTTTTCCTCAAAAATTGTTGTTGAATAAGCATTAAAAAATCAAACATAGGAATTATGATGAAAACAACCCGATAACAGTAATCGTAAGAGATTTAAGTAGTGATTCTATACTTTTTCTGTACCTTATTATTGAAAGAAATGTTTTCTGGGACAGCGTCGCGAGCCCACCAGTTAAGAAACACTGCTCTGAGGTGGTTCTCTACTAGTGGGATGGAACCTTACGCTGTGAAAAACATAGATGTAGCATCACTATTAGCTGCTGAAGCGGAATAAGAAATGGAGGCCGGTTCCAGATGGATTTCCCATTCAATTGAACAAAGGCTTGTCATTCTGACCTCCATGTGCTTGTCTACTTTGTCCTATTTTTTATTTCAGCCCTATTCTAAATATAGGGGCCGGCTGCGAAAGCCCTGTCATATCGCTAGCATGAACGAGCTTCAGTTAGCCTGCGCTGAACTCTCACTTAGTCCATTGCTATTCTACAGTCTATGTTCGGGACCCAAACTTAGGCATATTTAATGTAGGCATATTGAATAGCTTGTCATCGTAGTGTGATGGTGGTACAAGTTGAAAGCCACTGCTCTATGGTACTTTGCTGCTCTTGTATAGAGGCTATGCAGATGAGATATGCTGTTGTCATTTCAACATGTCCGAATAGTGCTGAATTGATCAAATGTTGAGGGCTCCATCAATTTTACTCAAATCTTTGGCCTCTATTGAGTCTGTCATGATTTAATTCTATTTTAGATGTGGTTTGTCTCTAGTTTAGGCCAGGTATAGACTATCCAAACTCCTGACCAAATGTAGCACCCCGGTGGCATTGCAGGAGACAAGTATTGCAAGAAACAACCAAAAACAAGATCAAGTCTGAAAAATACTATGGACGGCGACTAAAGTTTGTGACAAGGTCCAGCTTAAGCTTATCTTGAATTTACTGTTCTAGACGTTTTTTTGATTTGAAAGTTTCTCGTGATAGTTTGGTTCTGTAAAAACGCATGTACTGACTGACCTGTACGAGCTGCTCCTGTGTGTCGAACTCGCGGCAGCAGTTCTCCCAGTGGCAGTTGGTCTCGTACACCACTTCGGGCTCCTGCTTGCTCTCGTCTTTGTCTCCTTCCTCCTTTACCAGCGTCATGCCGTCAGGATGGTCCTGTGAATGGGAAATGGGAAAAATCTGCTTTAGAAAAAGAATACAGAGCAAGGGGCAATCAAAACAAAACCTATTATTTTAGGAATGAATCAAAAACTGCCTCAAAAAGACACAAAAGTACAACCTTTCAGTTTACATCAGGACATTTCCCTGCATGTATATGTAAGTTCAAAACCTCCACAATTCAGTCCCTGAGCTTTAACTAAAGGAAGCCTGAACTGAACCTTTTCTTCTCCCCACTACTTTTTGGACTAAATTAAAAATGTCTAGCGCTCGTGCTTCACCGCTAGAAGGTCCCGGGTTTGATTCCAACCTGGACGCAGCCTTTCTGAGGAGTTTGCATGTTCTCCCCGTGTCTGCGTAGGTTTCCTCCAATTTCCTCCAATTTCCTCTACCACTAAAACATGTACAATAGCTTCCCCTCTGGGGCCAGGACTCCCTTGGAAATAAGACCTCTAATCTTATGGACTTTTCTGGTTACATAAAGGATGAAAAGAAAGTATAAAAAAAAGTTTAGTTGTAAATGTATTGAGCTGCATATTTTGTAATGAGATCAGAACTACATCACTCTTTTGAATATTGGAATAATATTTTTCTCCATGGCCTGAAAAACATCATTGATTCAAATAAAATCAGTTTCTGATTTGAACACAAGGTAAACTTTATAAAATATCGTGAGAAAACCTACCTTCCTTTAATAATATGGTAATGCACCAGTGTATTTGTATGCGCGCATTGTATAGGCTTTACTTTTGATTCAGTTTCCAATATTACTTCAGAATTATTTCTTTTTTCCGCCTGAGAGCAGAGCTTCTGTACGACAGAACTGAAAACAAGCTCAAATTGCCTCTGTCCTGCACATTCCCCGCCTTCCTCTTCATTTTTCCTGCCACTTACATTTTCTGATTACACAAACACACACACAAAAAAAAACAATTTCCTTCACACGTTTGACAAAATCAGCGGGGCAGGGTTTTTTTCCTCGGGAGGTTTCCCCCCGGATTAGGAAGTCAGTATATAAACTATAGCGCTCACTAAAATGGAAGCTGCGAAGAACTCCGGCGGACATCGTTTCTCCTCGGAGCGGATGAGCGCGGACAGGGCTCTCACCTGGACGCTGAGAGCGCCCGGGCTGGGCAGCTGCTCGTCCGGCTTCAGCTTGGAGCGCTTGTGGTGCATGGGGTCTCCTGTGCTGCTCACGGCCGATTCACTGGTCGGTTTTATCTGCGGAAAAGTCAAACAAAAAAACGGAATAAATGCTCACTTTTTGACTCGCCTGGCCAGTTTCCTGTTCTGTGCAAAGAGTCTGGAATATCACCTTGTCCCCACAAATCCCAACAGGCGTTATTGATATTGACAATTCACAACAACTCTTTGCAATGTCACCAGTTTGATTTAGAAATGTATAATTTGATCCCCTTTTATTTGGTATATTCTAAATCCTCTCCACTTCCTCCAACCCGCCACATTTATAAGCTAATCTCAGAGCCTGATTAAAAATGCATGTGTTTCATAAAAGCCACTGAATCACTTTCTTAATCAGCCGAGGAAAAACAACAATCGTTCGAACGTGACGATTGTATATGCTCGGCGTAAAGCATACAGCGGCGCTAATGGCAAACTATTAAACGCGGCGTGTTGCATTAGCCGAGCTAATCACCGGAATTAAAACGCACTTATGAACCAATCCGACGGGCCGTTCAGAGGCGGAGCGTGACCTGGCTGTGGCCCGGGCTCAGTCTGGCCTCGGGGGGGAAAGTCTCCTTTAAACAGAGGGCCCATTCTGAAGCCTCACCGCAAAATGCAGGGAACTTTGTGGACGATCTATCAAATTAAGTTTTATTACCCCTGTATGGCTCTGAAAGTTTGTGACTTTTATTTTAGCATGTAGCATTCTGACACTAAACTCTATTAGGAAAAGTTTTAGACTAATTCAAAACTGCTGACAAACAGCTGAGGAAAATCCCAACATTTAGAGCAATTGTGTCCAAAGATGATCTTGAAATGATTATCCACCCCCTTTGAGTCGTCTCATTGAAACGACTGTAACAGTTTATTTTCTTCTGTCTCGTCTTCAGCAGGTACAAACCTCTGCAGCGACAAACAGGCTCATACTACTCCCATTCTAAAAGCCCTTCATTGGCTACCGGTCACTTTTCGTTTCAATTGTAAAATCCGAGAGCCTTGCACTGTCAGCCTCCCTCCTGTATCAGAGACTTGTTGTGTCCCTGAACCCGCTCTTAAAGGCTGAGGTCTCTTAATCCAAACCTTCTCATAGTTCCTCGTACTCATTTCAGGACCAGAAGAGATTGCTCCGTCCAGGCCATCGCGTCAACGCTCTGGAACGATCCACCATCTCCCTTACTTTGCTTGATTCTGCTTTTTTGAGAGCAAACTAAAAAAACATCTCTATCTGTGAAAGGTGCTATATAAATAAACTTACTCACTGATTATACAATAAAAAACTAAATTATTGCCACTAAATTGTATGTGTATATCTTTTGATTGGGTTTTGATTGTTATTATTTCCATCTTCATCCTCTGATTATGTGAGAGATTACCATAAATAGTCCACTAAAAGATCCATGGGTAAAGCTATGAAAGAGTAAATAACCCAGAACCCAAAATGAACCGTCATTTAGCTCGTGGACCTGTGTTAAAAAATAAACTCCAGGACAGACGTGGTATTTTAGATGGTACTCCAGGTCATTCATTTTAATTACAGATCATTTTGTGCTTTAGCAATGCATTTAAGGCGAGAAATATTACAACTTTTATAAGAGTGGATTCTGGACATCTTATTGTTATAATTCAAATTTGCCTTGTTTGTTTTGGTTCAAAGCTTAACAAATCAGGCAGGAACTAGACATTTAAAGATCCCTCTGAAAAAAGCCTTAACTACCTACCCCTCTTTTAGATGAGTCTTGCTGGTTTGATCTTGATCTAGACCTGGCGGTTCTTGGAAGGTCAAACATTACAGTGGAAAGTTCTACGACAACTTTAGACCCAAGTGCCGAAAAGTTCCTCCGTGTACCCATGACGCAGAAAGGCGGCAGGCTCTACAGTATATCAGTGTAGATTATGTACTGTATCTAAAGGAATCCGTGAGTGTACCAGCCTTTATAGTCGCTGCTCTTAAGTTCCTCCAGCGCAGTGTACAATTTACATACTGCCGTCGCGCGCACAAACTTTCATTCTGCATTTGAAAACTTTTTCCCGTGGATATTTTCTTTATACATTTTGCCTATGTGTGCACTTGTGTTTCTCAAATGCGCTTCAGCTGTGCCCCAAAGCAATATGCCTTCATCCGGGAGAGGCAGAGGAGGCAATTTGTGGCGTACACAATTTCAATCAGGCCTGGTTCGCGCTAACGTAGGATTCCAGCTGGGAGGAGCGGTAATAAACACTGAATATTTACTTCAAATGTGGGCCCGCACATACAGTTAGGGTTGTGGAGGGGACGCGGGAGCCCCCTTTGGATCCATCTATCCATGTCAATATTGGCTCACTACATCCTTGTTCCCCTCTCTAGTGATTAATGGAGCCAGCGCTGGGATTCTATGCTAACAAGCCCCTTGTTGTTTGCGGCAGGCACGTCGCTGGCAGCCTAAAAAACAGGGAGTCAACACGAGTGGGAGGGAGAGTCCCAGGAGAGGGGCTGCTCCGAAAGAGTGGAAGGGGGGGGTCCTGCCAGTACATAGCGTTGTGCGCGTCTCGCCTGGATGTGGGGCTGGCACCGCGACAACACCTATCTATTACGGCTGATGATGAATGGCGCCGCTCCTCACCTGCGCCGAGTCGCTGGAGAGAACGGAGCGCTCGCTGGCGCTCAGGCCCGACGGCGGGATGCCTGGCATGGGCCGCTGGGTGGTGAAGGCGGGGGTCGGGTGGATCAGGGGAGGGCTGTGGCCGAACGCGGAGCCCACGAGGCCCGGCTGCCGGCTCATGAGCTGCTGGTGGACGTGCAGGGCCACCGGCGTGGGAGGGTAGGCGAAGCTCAGGGCTGGGCTGGAACAAGAGGGAAAGGGCACATTAGAAGTCGACATACTGTATATTTAGGAAAGAACGTTAATGTGTGAAGACTATGGAGTAGTCTTTAATGATACATCAACATGAAAGCTGCTGCCCCAGGTTCTCCAAACAGCAACACAGAGAGGAAGTTGGAATTAAACTGTTAACCACAGCCTCAACCACAGACCATAGAATAACTTTGGTGAGGGTGGCCTCTCCCGTCGCGTTAGCGCAGGCTAACTGAGGCTCTTTCATGCTCACAATTTGGAGCCGGATCCAATATATAGAATAGGGAAAACATAAAAAATAGCAAAGGGAATATATGAATGCATATTTAGACAAACAAGTGGAGGTAAGAATGATGAACTTCCATTTCCTATTTGGCTTCAGCCACTAATAGCAATGCTACGTCCATGTCTGTGAGGCAATCTGACAAAAAACCTCCCCCTTGCCGTTGCAGAATGACGAAACAACACCCTCACACAGACACTTAACTTTTTGGAGTCTCAAGTGAATGAAATCCTTTGAAATATTATGCAAATGACTTACAATATACTTTATGAGTGACAATCAAAGCTAGGGCTTTAAGATAATTTAATGAATTTTTAAGTTAATTAAATTAAAGTTTCTACATCGGGCTGGGCACCATTAAACAATACCAGTCTGGTGTTGGAAAAAAAAGTTTAGGTTCAACTGGTATCAAAAGCATCATTTTGAAACAGAGCAAACATCTTTTCCCCAATGTTTGCTCCACTTTCCCCCAATTTTTTCTCATTCTCCCAATTTGTTTCCCTTCTAAATTTTTTTTTTACCCCCCCTGATATTGTAAACTTGCTGATATTCCACACATTATTGTTCTGTTTTCTGGTTCTAGACGACAAATATTTTCGTATAGGTATCGGAAAAAGCATTGTTCAGGTATCAGTACCGTATAAGTATCGTTAAAGTACTGGTATTGGAAAAAAAATGGAACGGTACGCAGCCGTATTTCTACGTATCGGATTTTTTAATATCCCACGTTGCCCAGAATGTCTTATCGAAAGCAACTTTTGCGTTGACCCAAAAACCTCGTGGCGACCTACTGTAGCCCTGACACATCCATACATTGTCTTGTCTCAGCGTGCGGCTCCTCCTGTTTAGTTAGCACTTTTTTTTTTTCTGCTCATGAATTCTTTACCCCGTATTATTTACATAGTGCCAGCACATGTGCATTTACGCGCGCTGTAAATCATATTACCCAAATACAGCTTCACCGTTCCGTAAATCCGGCCCGATGAGGCGGAGAGAGGAAAAAAGCAGAAGTGTGGTTGGAGGGGGGGGTGAGAAAGGCAGTGGATAAATGGATTGTTCTGGATGGCTCTTATCCCTGAGGACGATCTGACAGGGGCTGGCGCGGTAATGCTGGAACCGCGCGGCTGCCGGCAAAAGCCCTGCCAATGAATGTTGGGCTTGTTAACACGCTGTGAATTATCATGTGCTCGGTGTAAGGCACTATGTCATTCTTCTACTGGGCAAAAGCGATACAGGTGATAAATTAGCCGCGCTGGAACACGCTAGCTTTGTAAATAAAGCGCCTTTCGGTTTGCTTTAACTGTGGTTTTAGGGAGTTTTCTTCGCAGGGAGGATGTTTACAGTAGTTCTCCCAGTGTAAGTGTTAGCGGATGGATGCTAGCTAAAGACAAGCGCGCTCTCTGAAATAGCGCGTGTTTAAGATCTTGCGCCGATTTGCCAAAACAAGTGGATTCCTGTCCAGATGTGTGCTGGAGAGGATTCGAACCATGAGGGAGGAATTATAATAAATCTTACGAAGGAACTTTACTGAGTGAACCTTGATCGGGATCTGCTTTTTTGGAAAGATACTTGGACAGACTTCTGGCGGACTATACATATACTAAGCACACACAAATATAGTCAGAATGAGGTCCGTGTGAATGTTTTGTCTCTTCTCACAAAAGCAAATGAAGCAGACTGTCCAGTAGAAGCTAGTTACCATGTAGCATGAAGCTAACGTTAGCATCATGGGTTGTATTCAGAGCCACCTTAACCAATGGGCTAGCAGGGGCTGGAGCCCAGGGGCCTACCATAGTCAAGGGCCTATCAGAATTTTATGTGCACCATGCATTTTTTTATGTGGGGTGAAATCTCAATAATATGTGGGGTGAAATCTCAATAATATGTGGGGTGAAATCTCAATAATATGTGGGGTGAAATCTCAATAATATGTGGGGTGAAATCTCAATAATATGTGGGGTGAAATCTCAATAATATGTGGGGTGAAATCTCAATAATATGTGGGGTGAAATCTCAATAATATGTGGGGTGAAATCTCAATAATATGTGGGGTGAAATCTCAATAATAGCGCACATTTGACCTTTTACTGACTCGGTGGCGTTATGGGCGCAGCATGGCACCTTTGCTTTCCCTCACAGTGGCCTCTATGACGCACCAGGATCAATTGTTTTTAGGGGTTCGTACCAGAAACGGGCCACAAACCACAAAACAATTGAAGCAAAGGTGCCATGCTGCACCCATAACGCCACCAAGTCAGTAAGAGGTCAAATACACGCAAATGTCAAGACTTTTTTTTTTCACATAAAAAGGGATACATGTAGGATTAGCAGGGTTAGGGTTTTTGTGGGATTTAGGGTTTGTTAGGGTTATAGGTTAGGTTTGGGGTTTGTGCAGAGGGGGTACATTAAGGCGGGCCTGGTTGTATTCTCCGTTTTTTTCTGTATTTACGGGCTGTTGAGCCACTTTGCTCTCCATGTCTTTGTAGCGATTAATCATTTACAATAGTGGTGGAGTAATGGGTGAAAGAGGAGTTCTTTTCCGCCTTTGTTTTCCCTGTAGTAACTTTGGACGTGACCATTTTTACTCAAGAAAATAACGTCACTTTAAAATTATTTTACTCAAGCACAAGTAATAAGAAGCTGCTCAAACTGAAGTAGAAGTAAAAAAAAGAAAAAAAGAATCACTTGGACAAATGTAACGTGAGTACTGTGAGGGCCGAGAAACTGTTCAAGTCTGATTTATGTTTCAGCACTGACACAAATGATGAGACACAAAACCTGTAATGACGTGAACATCCTGATACTTCCAAATGAAATGCCATGAAAATATGTAAAAATAAACTTCAATGAACGAGGAAGACGAAACACAAATGACATATTTTTTATACGGTTTGTCAACACAAAGCTTTTAGATCCTTTGTGATATTACTGTGATATTGTGATATTACTCAATTAGATATAAAAGTACTGCATGATTAAACGGCTGAGGGCTACCCGCCTCTGGTCCTAGGGTTGCCAAGTATGTTAATTATGCTGTAATTCTTAATAAAAACAAACCCTATTATGTCAGACAGATACTGAAATCCAAGGCCATCAGTGCTTCCCTCTCTGTGACAGAGAGAGAAGAGACAGAGGCGATATAATTAGTTAAATACACCTTGTAAATCTGCTGGATTTGGGCTGGTTTGCACGCCTTAGGCCAGGGTCTTAACCATAGTCAGTTGCCTTCATTGAAATGAACATTGCACAGTGACCACACCCTCACAGATTTGGCAGATACTTGAATTACAGAGTGTAATGTGAAGGTTTGACCCATCTTTCCTTCTTACAGCCTTAATAATCCCATAAAAGTAAAAAGGCAAAGCAAACATGTCTCAAGGCGTTTTAGATGGTCCCAGAAGCCCCCTCTCCGCGGCCGCGCTCTGGGAACCACAGGTTGAACCACAAGATAAACACCGTCTCCGGCTCCAGCACAGCCCTTTCATTCATCGCCGCGGTGACGCTCCCCTTCCTCTGCTGCCCATACGTCTGCCGATCTTATTATGAGGCCAGTGGAAATCAATGGGCCGAGACGCATTTGGGGGCCCATCTGCTTGTCATATCACTCATCAGTCTGCTATTCGGGCGCTGTCATTGGAGGACAGCGGCGAGCGGCGCCGTTGATTGATCTGGCTCTTCGTACAGATCGCTGATCAATGTCCGTGGGTGGGGCCATGGATCTCCCCCCCCCCCCCTTCCCCGTTTTCTCCGCTCTCTCTGCCGCCGTGATGTATGTGACGTTTCCGGCGAGGTGCAGGGGATGAGTGACACGAGCCGCCGGGGAGGCAGGCCCGACCGGAGGCTGGGAGAGGGTCACCCACACGGGGCTTTGACACACAACTTCCCTCTGAGTCAGGACTTTTGGGACGATATCTAACAGCAAAATGTTCAGGCGGGTTTCTGGGTTCAGCAGCAAATGAAATCACATGCTTTTTAACGCCGTGTTAATGTCTGAACACAATATTTTGAACGGCACAAATGTTAAAACTATGTGTATATCATTTCTAAAGATTTGTTCCAACAGAAGAAGGATGAAGAATGATGGAAAATGTTTCTATGTAAGAGCAAAATGGACACAATGGGAAACATTGAGGCTAAATGTTGTATAAAACAGACAGAAAATAAACAGACATTTTCACCCAAACAAAATGTGTTTTAGATCATAATTTGGGATATTTTTGATCAACTCCTGGAGTAAAAAAAGTTGAGCATGTCACTATTTCCAAAGACATTTACATTTCAGGCCTGTTGGAATCTAAATGAAAGCTTTTTAATGACATTTCAGACCTTAATTTAAGCACAATTCCAATGACATCTAATTCAAGAAATGTTGTAAATATTAAAAACACAATAAATATAGAAACTAAAAATGATTTGTACTCAAACATATGAAGCCTGTTTTGGGTTTTTTGTTGAGGTTAGATTATTACACGTCGTCTTTTCCCACTTTTAGCTAAGTGGGTTAGTCAGTCAGCAGGAGACGTATAGAAAATCAATGACTCCCACACTGCCTTCAGGGAAACACGGCTTTGACCTGTTATTGGCACCTCACCTCACGAGTCTCTAACTTGATATAAATAGTCAATACCAGCGTCTAAATTACAGGAATTAATGTTAAAATGTAATTCTAACACCTTTTACATCCTATTTTTCCGTCAGCAAACAACACCTTTAATTGAGATTTGATTATGTTCGCTTCTTTAAAACCCCTGCACTTGACTTCTTCTTATCGTCGAGTGAGTTCTTGTCAGAGTTGAGGACGTGGTACCTGATGGCGCCGGCCGACAGGTGTCCGTAGGAGCCGCTGGTGGACGAGCTGGAGCGCGAGTGGTTGAGGATGTTGACCAGGGAGAGGGAGTTGGGCGAGTTGCGGATGGTCTGCAGGTCGAAGCTGTGCTCGGAGAGGGGCGAGATGGGCAGCGGCCGCTTCCTGCTGGGCCGTGATGGCAGCCGCGGACTGGGGAAGCGGGAGTCTGACGAGAGGGGAGCAGAGCAGAAGGGGGACAGTGTTAGAATCACAGAGTTGCACTTTACAGCCGGGCCTGATTCGCCGGGACAAAGGGAGCAGAGACGCCATGTTACTGTTTGAATGGGATTTTTGCATTTCTTTAGGAATCGCTATTTCATGTTTTACTCATACACGGTTGATATTTAGGTTTTCTCTCAAGCGTTAATGCTTTGGAAGTTATTATTTGTAGAGATGGAGAAAGTAAATTAAATTAAGAGTTTTACTCGAGTAGTATTGTTGTAGAAATCCTGACGTTTACCCCTCTGCATTTGGAAGAGAAATATAATCTGTAGTGATGGGCGAGTGAAGCCTTGTAACACTTTGAGGCTTTCCTAGTAAAAAAGTGTCGTAGCTGCGAAGTCTCTGAGCTGTTTCATTCTGACCTCTGACCTCTTGTGGACAAACTTTACTATCGCGACTTCTCATAAACACGACTGAAGCAACACAATCATGTGGAAGAGAAGTTTCAAACAGACGTGTGGCAGGTTTAATATCTGCAGCCTGATATGGAGGTTTGAATGATCAAATCTTTGAGACACGATACACAACTCACAGAATGAAGCAGTTTTCGAGACAGTCACATGGCCAGGTGTTACTGAAAGAGGCTCCGACGCAGTGTGTCGAAGCATCTGCTTCAGGAAGAGCGATAAAAGCTCCGGAGCGCTCGAGTTTTTTGGCCATCACTAATAATCCGTTCTACTCCTCTACATTTCTGAAAAAGGCCCAAAGTAAGAAGTAAATTTGCCTAATAACGTACACTCCACAACAGAAGGTGGCGCTGTGCAGATGTACAGTCCGAAAACCACTGATTTACCACAAGGAAGAAGCTTTGTCCCCGTTGTGTAGCTGGAACTTGGATGCAATTTTCTTGTTTTTGAAACACTTTTGAAACTGATTTGCTCTTTCTACTTTTCTACAGCCAATACTTTAATGCTTTCACAATTTCACAGAGCAACTTTCACTTTTGTAAGAGCAACATTTGACCAGTAGTACCACCACGGATTATATGTTCAGAACAGAAGAGGAATAACCTGCTTTCTCCCCAAACCTCGTGAGAACTGAGTGTCGGTGCTTTCAGAGTAAGGCGGCCTCACTGTTGGGATCATTCCTGAGTGTGATTGAAACAGTGAAACAACAGTCATTACTACAACAAGGTTAAAAATCTCGCCTCAGCCTGACGCACCTCCTTTAACCCGCTGTACCCCTCACAGATGACACTTTCGTCAATCATCAGACAAAGCCGTCGCCTGAATGAAGCCTTCGCCTGTCACTTGACGCTCTGTTTGACAGAAAACATGCCTTTTATGTTGGAGAGATGGTAATATTTTCACCAAGTCCAATTCCACTTCTCATTCAAATGCAATCAGTGTTGACTGGAAATACTAAACGGAGGGGGAGTTTTGAAAAGGTAGAAAAGAAAAAGAGGGGGAAAAAAAGGCGGAAGGGGCGTACAAAGAGCCAGGGGTGGAGATTAGGAACATGACTTTTGTTTGGAACATTGTCTTTTCACGCCGGGATGTCACAAACAGAACGGCGGAGGAGAACAAGGGGAGGGGAAAAGAGACGCCGAGGGGATGTCGCGCTTTTGACACTTCGTGACTCAAGACTTGGAAATAAAAACATTCAGAGTTATTCCATAAAGGCTATAACAAAACCGCAAAAAAAAAAAAAGAAAAGAAAAAGAGGCCTGGATCACCCCCCCACCTCCACATTTCCGCCCCCCTCTCCATCCATCTCAATGCTCCATCTCTCGCTTTGACACATCCTGCGATTACGGAGCGCCGCATTCACATGGTAATCAGCGCGCGTGGTGAGTGCGAGGGAAAAGGGAGAAAAAGGTTCTGGCAGGAGCAGGCCGCGGGAGCTGAGGCGGCGCACACGGCAGCGCTTCGTTTACACTGTCATCGGGCGGAGAATGTGCAGCTCCAATCCGAAGGGACGGCGGCCAAATGCGGCGCTCATGGGCTCCTCACTGACAAATTGGATGTCTAATGTGTTCCTTAAAATAGTGAACGAGCTCTCGGGGGGAAAAAAATCTTGCACAGAAAAAAGTTTAGGGTTGTTCGAGTCCTCATCTGTTTTGGATTGTTGAGAGCAACTGGTGGGTCTGGACCTAAAAGTGGGCTGCAAGCCTGAGTACATTTCTTTCAATATTTATCTTCAATAAAAGTATAGACACAACAGAATATTGAAAAATGACTGTTGTTTTGAACATCATTTCAGCTTTATGAGTTTATTTTTATGTTTATTTGGCATTAAGAAATGTCATTGTTCTTTGGGTCGCAGTTTATCATCCCAGACTAATGGTGGGTCCTGACTAGAGATGCACAGATCCAGCTTTTTGCTTCCGATACTGGGGGTATCTGCCGATATCCTATATTATTATTATTATTAAGAGACTTATCAAGAGACTTTCTTAAAAGTGTCTTTCTCTGAGTGAAAAAGTACATGGTCCTCTTTACTTCATTGTGAGATCAATAAAATATTACCTTTTCTTGTCATGACGTTAAAGATTGATTATCAATTATATCTATTAATGAACAAATGGAAAAACTATCCTTTGGACAGGCTATTTTACATTAATATAAACAACTCACATGAAGTGATCCGATCATTACAACTTGTGCATTACAAATATCTTATATCACTTATTCTTTAACAACATTTCATAAACTAAAACACAAACACGTGGCTCCGGCTGTGGTTATTTTATTTTATTAGGCCACTTTAGGTATCTCTATCATAGTTTCTGACCCAGCATTGATTAGCTGCCGCTAGCTTTAGCATGCTGTTGCTAACCGCTGCATTTTGCACAGCAATCCAAATTCACTGAGGTTTAGTCGATGAAAGTTGTGTTTTTAAGACGTTGAGAGCCAAAACTGGTATCAGTTCAGCATCAGATATTTGCAGCCGTTACCCGATATCACATTTTTTCCAGTATCGGCTCCAATATCCGATACCAGTATCAGATTGGTGCATCCCAAGTCCTGATTCAATCCCAGACAGAAAGATGTCTACTGTACAAAAAAAAATGAACCGAAACATAAACATTGAATTTGGTTACACTATATAATATACAGCCAAAGTGCAAAGTATTTAAGGCACGAGTTGAAAAAATATCAAATAAAGCAATAATGCTGACATTTCCAAAATATTTTCACACAATTTCAACATGTTTTAATTTGGCCTACACGATTCTGGAAAAATATTTGTGATCGAAAATCTCAATCGTCCACTAAATGGGATATTTCTGTACTCAAACGGTCGACGTTTCAAACCCCATCCAGTTTCTCCTTCAAAAGGCATCAGGTCCCGTCAGGTTGTACAGTGGAAATTGGGATGATTTTTGAAACGTCGGCCGTCTAAAGTACAGAAATGTCCAGCTTTGTCCATTTAGTGTGCACTATTTCTGTTTGCGATTGACATTTGAGAGACTGAACTATAGGCATGTTTGAAACACAGTGAGGCCTTTGATCAATCATTCCGTCTTCCTTTACCCGTGTGTCCCGCTGTAGCATGTCTCTGTGCCTCTCTGTCCCACACGCTGGACCCGCTGATTGTGAGGGACAGCTTCCACTTTGGTGAATTAGGTGACGGGGCATTGTCGAGCAGCCGAGCCCCCACCGTCTCCCTCCCCTATCCCCGTCCCACCTCCCGGCCCAACCCTCGCGGGAGTGGTGTTTATTAATGCGCGGCCCAAATGATAAATCGGCCAACCGGGTAGAGCGGCGGAGAGGCACGGAGGCGGCGGGCGCGGTGTCCCTCTAATTTCCCCTTGATTTATGGACGGGCCGGATGCTTACACGCCGCGCCATTAATTCTCGCGGCCGGGGAGGGTTGTAAAAGACGGCGGCGGCCCCCGACTGATGGAGTTTTAGACGTGGGGGAAGTAAAAAGTGGGGCTGAACCCTCGCCGACTCACCTGAGGGGCCACCAGAGAGGGACGCGATCACAGGGGAGGCCCGCCGCGTGAGGCTGTCACACACGCTTTAATGCTGGACTGTGCTGCTGCTGCTGCCGCTCCGCGCAGACCAGAGGGAACTTTTATAGGTACATGTGTTTAGGTGCTGGAAGTTGATCTAGTTGTTGAAATCTTCTATAAGAGGTGCTTCGGGATGGGTTAGGAGTTAAGGGTGTGACACGAGTGCTGGCCTTAGCGTCGTGAGTTTACCTCTCGGCTCAGACAAGCTCTCAAATGAAATCTATCTGGAGAAAATCTGGAGAGGACCGGTAATAATGAACAAACCACCACTTCTTAAAAGAAACAAAAACTGGCATAAAGTTCGGCACATCTCAGCACAACCTTGGTCCCGGTCAAAAGTTTGGAAACACTTTTAATGTATTGGCTTTAGTTTATTTTCAAGCATACATTGTGTGATTCTCAGTGAAGACATGAAACTATGAATGAGCAGATGGGATTGTGTGGGAAACAAAATAGGGTCAAATGATTTTAAAATCCCTTTGTTCTTGGCTTTTTCTCCATGAGCTTCATCAGGTCCTTGTCCCTGAAATGGTTTAACGTTTGTGAAGTCCAAACCATTTCTGTGACGACATCGTGAAGCTCATTGAGAAAAAAAGTGCAAAGCAGGAATCAAAGCAAAAGGCGAAGAATTTATTTCACTTTTTTGGTTTAAAACACTTTCACAAACGAATGCCTTCAGTGAGAATCTACTGTATGTTCGACTCAATGTAAAAGTCTTGAAATAAAAGAAAAACCCATGCATAAAAAAGCATTTCCTAACTTTTGACCGGTACTGTGTATAGTTCTTGTGCTACTTCTATATCTTTTCTATTAAAACGCAGTAGACTGTTCCTCTCCCCTCTCTCCATTCATCAGCATGATGGGCGACCCCACACACCCATCACACAGTCCCTTCAGGAGGAGACTGTGGAGTCTCTGAGCCAGGTCCAACTGACTGAAGGACAGCTTCATCCACCTGGCAGTTAGGAAGCTGAACTCTCTTGCTGCAAGTGCATGACCCGAATGATCCCGTTTTCAAACTCTGAAAGCTGGAGGTATAATCTCTGATCTGCTGCCTAAGACTGCTCAGACTGAGACCGCGTTGAGAAGTGAACCAGGCGAACGACCAAAGAAAACACCTAAAGGCTCTAAACCGAACAGTGAACCGGGACGAGGGGGCTTAGCAACTTTCTCACACCTGGGACACAGTTCTGAAGAAGTCGGACTGCAGATGGCGCTGTCACACTGCTACTCCAAGCAGGAAGACAGAACCATCAAAGCAGCATCACGTCACACTTCTGAGGAACCTTCAACGTACCAAATAGCACGGTTTGGCCATGAGAACATGTTGTCATCGGCCGTCATACAGTTTTTCTTCCACATACTGGAACATTTGTTTTGTCCTCCTTTAGTATGTTGTAAATTGTATCAAAGTCATGAACCTGCAGGCCTAGTTCAGTGAAAGTGACGCTGAAGGTTGAAAAAAAGTGCTCATAAACTCGTTCCCGTGAAGAAGATGTTAGAAATGTGTTAGGGAAGTCATATATGAGTCTCGACCACAACTAAGACTTACATTTACTGGTTTGCCAGGTAAAGGGCCTTTAAATTTAAACCCTTGCCTAGTAAATCACTGTATTAAGGCACACAACAGCACACGCAGATGTTTTTCTATCACAAATGCAGTGTTTACGATGCAGATCTGTGGCGGCAAAAGAACTGTACTCATCTGCAAGGAAACACATTGATTTTCCCAATTCTGCATGCGCCCCATGTGTCAAAACCGGCCTCATACATGTACGTAACTCACTCTCTCCTGTTTTTAGGCAAGACAAAGTCCGGGTCTTCACTTACTGCAAGAAAAACAGGCTCAGCAGTCACTTATAAATCAGCCTCATTTAAGAGGCGATAAGCTGCGGCACAATACAAGTGGAGTCATAAAGAGCTCTAATAGTGAACCAAGTGTTGAGACGTATGATGCTATGGCACTAATTAGGCAGCAAGACGGGATACAATAGCCCATTAACGCGCAAATAGGCAGGACAGGCCCGTTGTTTCATTATGAAGGTAATTACTGTGATGGGGAAACCGACTAAAATAGCCACTACAGCCCGGATCATCAGTGACTCTTCACAGACTCGGCTTTTCCAACGCAGCTTTCAAGTGTTAATCCTTCTGCCGTGGACGGGGGGGGGGAAAAAAAAAGAAAAGAGTTGTAACGCGATGACTTATTACCAGCAATGATCACAGAGCGGAGCGTCTCCTCTTAAAAATGTGGCCCTAATTGTTTTGTTTCGACCGATTAATCTTAAAAAAAAGTGACAGAAGAAAAGGATGGCTCCAATGATGAATGGCGGGACGTTCCCATCTCCACTTAAGAGCAATTAATTTTCTAATACATGCTCAAGTTTGGCTGGTTTTAATGAGTTTGTTCATGGGCGAGAGAAGGGGGGGGGTGCCCGGTCTGTATTCTAATCAAAGGGAGCGGGGCGAGGCGCTGCAAACACCTCCAAGATTCAGCGCGCCTTTAATTTCCTATTTACACTTTAAAATAACTCATTAGCATAAGTCCCCAGCCCAACGCGTTAAGACAATAGCTCATTTAAATCATGTCGGAGCCCGGATACTTTGGTTAAGCTGCTGCTTGGTCTATATTTAGCAGAGATAGGGTGGTTACCGTAAAGGTGGTATTCCCAGCGGGCCCACCCATGCTCTAATGTCCCGCTGTTCATTTATAACAGGGCTGAAAACACAATAGACAATGCTGCGGTGGGTGTCCACTCACCTGCACCACTCAGTCCAAGCTTTTTCAATTGTACGGAGCAAGGCGGAGGACAAAAGAAGCATCGCCTTGTGCTTGGCTTGCACTTAAAAGTTTAAAGCCCGTACGGCTGGTCAGGCTGATTCCCCCCAATAGATTTCGTTAATGCAGTCATATTGTTCCTAAAATTAATTCATAGATTTCTGGGGTTTGATTATTTGTGATGATTATTTTTGGTTGACAGTTTTACAGAACTTTCCCTCACCGTCAATATCAATAAAAAGGCTTCTTCACTGATGCAAAACTTCCCACCTCGGCCTTTATCACATCAAACTGAGGAGTAATGAAACCTTGCACTTTAAGGCCTATCTTAAACAGCGCCCGAATTGATTCCTTTTATTTATAGAGATCATCATGTATGTTTTAGTAATGCTTTTAAGATGTTTGGTTTAGGTCTATTACAAGACAGGAGATAGGAGAGGACATATAGTCCCTTCTCCTCCACATTGAGACTTTTATTTCAGGTTTGCCATGTAAAACAAATTCAGTTTTTGTGCTTTTTTACTTCAAGAATGAAAGTGATTGTGTCATGATTTGTCTTTGTTCCTCTGTTTTTGTATGTTTTGTCTTTGATCTTGTCCTGTGTTTTATTTTAACGTGTGTTCTGTCCTTGTGATTTTGCTTTACTTCCCTGTTACCTGCCTGCCCCGCCCGGATGTGTTTCACCTGTGCCCTGTTTCCTCTTGTATTTATACCCCTGTGTTTCCCTTGTCCTTTGTCGCGTCATTGTCTACGTCAGCTCCGGTTTGTTTGAGTTTTTGGTTACTTCTGGATTTTGTTATTTTAGTTTTCGTCCGTCATTAAACATCACCAGTTTTGTTGCAGTCCTGCATTTTGGGTTTTCTTTTCTTCACACCACCACAAACCATGACAGATTGTAAACATACACTGTCTGACCAATAAAAAGGTGGTCTTCTGGATGTTCTGTTCTGATCTGGGGTCCCTGCTGTTGGTCAGGTCTAGGTTCAGCAAAAGAATGAGATCAGCTGACGACCTGGACATCCTGAATGACCGGGTTATTCCATCAATGGATTCACAGAGTAGATCTTAACCCTGTTGAGAATTTTTGGGATGTGCCGGAGAAGGTTTTGCACTGTGGTCACAGTCTCCCATCATCAATACAGAACAAGATCATGGTTAGAAATGAACACAACAATGGATCTTTGGACATTACAGAAGCTCATGGAAACAACGTCACAGTGAATGCTAAAGGCACTACGGTAAATATTAGAGCGTGTGGTCAGGCAGTGTATTTAAGCTCTTGGCTGGTCTCAGTCTCTTGATGTGTCTTGGAGGAACGTTTGGGACTAGATTGCTGTATTGAATACCTTTGACTGACAGTACTGTGCTGTAATACTGTAATACTGCACTGTGTGAGTGATGCACTGCGGCTGCACTCACTCTCCATGGCCTGCAGGTACTCCATGTGCAGGGCGCTGGCTCCGCTGGCCCCGGCTGTGGAGGCCACCGAGGGCAGGAGGTCGGCCGCGTAGGGGCTCCTGTGTCCCGCCAGCAGGGCCATCTGGTGGTAGTACTCCGCCGTGGTCAGGCCCGTGTGAGGAGCTGTGGGGGGGGAGAGAAGGGGAGAGAGGGGTCAGCGGCCGGCAGAGACGGATGAGCGGATAAAACAGGGCCGCGGGTAGAAATGATGAGGCGACGAGGGGAACATGACAGGCACCTGCGCCGCATTACGGCCCACATTCATTTAACACGGGACGATCATCAGCGCCGCGCAACAGTAACGAGCGCATTAGCAACACGGGCCGCTTTACGCACAACAGCTGCAAGGGGAGCGTCGCCTGAAGTGGGCGCCGCAGCGGGGATTAGCTTGTTCACAGCGCGCATTAGGCTTTGACTGATGCGTTCATTTACACCGGGGTGGAAGTAAACAACATGCTCACACTCTGGTAATTTGCCTGTTGGAGGAGAGTACAACTTTGTATGATTTTGTTTTTGCTCTCCGAGGTTATCACTCTTGGGGCTTGTCACAGTGAACCGAAAAAGCCCCATACCTGAAACTACCAGTCGTTTGTGCTGTAAAGGGAGTAGGTAATGAACCGGTCCATTCACACATTGGTTAAAGTCCTGGAAATACAGATCGAAGCGCTTCAGCAGTGGAAGAAGAAACAACCAAAGTGATCAGGATTACTCAAACCTGCGTCAAAGAAACAAAGCTCTACTTCAGTTTGTTTAGATAGCAATGTGAGGACCTGCGATGTGACAGAAAAGACGTCAACTGATCCTTTGTGTTGTCTTTTGTCACTTTAAAGTTTTAGAGTTGTACGAACAATCCTGGTTAAATAAAGGTCAATACAAATACAAATAATGGAACCAAGCATTTCGTTTTGTAAGATGACAGAAAGCTGTTGTTTGAGAGAGGACTGGCATATGAACTGCTAATTAATACAATACAAGAATCCTTTCAGAACATGTTTGTAAAGGACTAAACTACAGGGTTAGCAGCAGGGCTTGACATTAACACCCGCCAACCCACAAAACAGGGTAGATTTGGGCTATGGCGGGTAATGCGGTCTCCCTAACTAGTCATGGTGGCGAGTTAGACTGGTCATTCACTTTTATTACAGCGTCCACACAAACACAACGGGCAAGTCATATACATATTCCATTGAAGAGATTCTTGTATTACTAGTAGTTCATACTTAAAGTGCATATGACACATTAGACACAATTATATTTCAGATTTCGCTTTCTTTAGTTTGGCCATTTTTGTGATGTTTATAGTTTCACTTGTTAGACACAGACAGGAAGTGACATAGATAGAGGCAAACAATTTTCAACTGTTGCCATGCCGATAATGTTATGTCAATGGGAAATGAGTCAACCTGCTATAGATACAGACGGCATCACATTATAGAAGGGGGCGTGGCTTCGCCGAGAGGGAAAATAGAATCTTCTGGGAAACACCGTTTTTTCACAGTTTTTAGCCATTTTCAACTTATTTATCACATACAAATAAAGCAAAGTCTAAATCGGGTCCATATGGATGTTTATTCACAGCAAGTTGTTTAGTAGAAGCGAAAAAAACGGCAGTCGTAGCTAGAGCTAGCATTAGCACGATGCTTACATGTAGCATCATGTTAGAATTCTCCGTTATTTATGTATTTATGAGCTGTTGAACCACTTTGCTCCTCTCCGTGTCTTCATATCTTTATTTAGTAGACTATACTATAACTATACTATATATATACTATATACTATATTCATAATTCAGCGTTTGTTAAAGCAGTTTTTGAATAATTAGAGAAAGTTTAGATTTTTCTACAAATTGTTTTCCCAATTATGGAAAATTCCATAGATGCCATCTGTATCTATTGGACTTTACCTCTATCTATGTCACTTCCTGTCAGGAGCTTAAACATTCAAATAAAAATAACGTTTCTGCTCCACTGAAATAAAATAATAATTATGACATACAACAGATGTTTCCCATCGATATAAGTCATATTTTCAAAAGCATTAAAACCTGTCATATGCACTTTTTGGAGCTTTTAGCCATGTTGTTATGCTATTTCCTTATCAAAAACACCCCCAGAGTGGTTTGTGGCTTCATTCACGCAGCTCTCAGTAATCCTCCTGAATCCTGCTCTCTGAGGCTCCGCCCTCTCCTGGTGAACGACTGAGTGTTCAGTTGTGTCGTAACAGCGGAACAGAAGTGCTCGACGTCTGTAATGTAATGTCTTAATTCTATGCTTACGCCCTGATTTTAATTTGTAAACCACCCTTTTCATTATTTCTGTTGTAAGAAATAAATAAATATAGGAAAAGGAAAAAAAAAAAAGAAAGGATGTGCCCGAGGTGCTTCCAGGTCACCTGAGGCCAAAACAAACACATCCTCTGAGCGTCTGAACAGATCAGTCATGTTTGCGCTGCAGCTGAAGATGGAGCTCGTTATAACCTACTCTGGACACACCTGTTCTTCATCCTACCTAACGATCATGTCACGGATCATGGCTACGTGGACAGGAGTATATACAGTCTATGATTCAACCTTCCTAAAGAAGAGGCCACTCCCGTCAGAAGTTGTTTTTTTCTCTGGGATTCAGCGACTATCACCAAAATATTGTTTTTCTGTGACTGTCACTGATGGATGTTTGGTGAACCTTTGCCAGAATCAAAGTGGATTAACTTTTATAACCAACGCAAGTCCCATAATGTAAACAGCGATGGACCAGAGCGGTGAGTCAGTCCAAATGCGGGTTAGCATATTAGCATGTGTGTTAGCATATTAGCGTGTGTGTTAGCCATTTATGAAGCTGTGTTACAGATGTCAGCTCCTTATAACTGCATCGTGAAGTAACTTCACTTATTGTTGTTTATTTATATTACGGTAAAGTATGTGCGGAGAGAGGGGGCGGAGTTAACTGAATCGAAGCGTTGTGTCTTCCGGGTTTGAAAAATACCTCCAGAAAACACTTATATTTATCACAAAAATGAGTGCTCGATAGCGGTAGAGGTACAATCATTCATATAAATGCCTATACTTAACTTTGGAATGGCTAAAATAGCATGATACAGATCCTTTAAGTCTTCTCTCAAATGTTAAAGCTCCTATAGTTACATGTGCACTGCATGTGAGCTGAATATGGATTTTCTAACATAAATCACACTCAGATCACATTGTGCAGCCGTAATGTTGCAGCCCTGTCAGCAGAACACATCCCGACTGAACTCCATTGTACTCGGATCAAATGCACACGAAGTGAACGACAACCTCGTCAATCCCCCACGTGTCTGATTTGTAGTATTCCTTTCACTCCTCCATTTGGAGCTTGGCATCGATCGACACGTCTCTCAATGCGCTCCTTAAACAGTCCTTTCTTCCCCCTGCGGAGTGCGTGTGGTAAGACGGTGTGGGCCGATCCGAGCCCGTTTGCCAGAGATCGCTTCTTCTGCGACGGCGAGATACTGCTCCTCGACTGTGCTCCTTTAAACTCTATAGAAAGCGCCCCGAACAAAAGGCCTAAATCTACGCTCCGATAGATCCGCGCGCATCGGGTACATCTCTACCCTCAAAGCGCGTTCCAAGTGGGCTCGCCTTTTTAGTTCGCTACAGTAAGTCCTTGAACCGCGGCCTAAAAATAAACATCTGGCGGCTGGTGGGCTTCCTTATGCAAATACGCGAAGAAAAGGGGGGAAAGAGGGACGAGCGGTGTGGTTTCGGATGCAAATGTGGAAGCGGTTCAGGCCCCAAAAAACAGAGAGAGAAAATAAACGCTCAGATTTCCACTCGAATCTGGCCCGTATCCGCGTCACGAGCGTTCGCGATTGGTTATAGACGGATGTGAGGGGAAACAAATAATGAATTCGACGTGGGTATTATGTTTGGGGTAGGAAAAGGAAGGGGGGGGGGGGAGTTGCTTAATTGTGTAGCGCCTTAGCTTAGCATTCATCCATAATGCGGCCCATTCAGCGGAAAAGGAGGGGTGATAAAGAAGATTTGCTCAATTTTGAAATAATATTTGGAAGAAAAAAAAACGGCGCGCTCCGGGGCGAAACCACGGAGAGTGTGTGGGGGTGATTGTGTGCGGCGGGCGCCCCGAGGTGGGATGAGCCACCCGAAAACTCAAACCTTTAGTCGGGGAAGAGAAAAGAGGGTGGCGTCTAATCCCACCCACTCCCGAAATCTCCCATTCGTTTCTGCTAATTAATATGTCATTATTCAAGCGCACTTTCCAGCAGCCGGAGAAGGGTTGGGAGAAAAACGGCGTGGAAGCTGATGGGTTAATTCATCACCGGCTTGATTAAAGGCGTAATTAGGAAGGGCTCATTCGCAATGCAAAGCTCAGAAGGGGAGGGGGGGGGGCTCAAAAAGGGGAGGTCATGTGGTTATGTTTTGGTTAATGGTGAAGTGAGGGGAAGGGTTTGACAGGTCGGGCCACGGCGCGTGTGTGTAAACGCAATTTCGAAACGTCTGTGAAATATAGGCTATTAGGTGATTATTAATAATTAAGAGCTCCATTGAATGATCTATTAAATATTATTCACGTTTTCAAACTGGGGGCTACGATGGTAAATGGGTTTGGGGATCACCCACCTACACCAGGATGGCCGTGGAAACCTTTGCCACCTTTGTCGGTCGTTGTGCTGCTGGAAAAGAAGTGACTGTCTGTGGCAGAAGTGGGTGATAGAATAATAATTAAACAACCTCTTATCCCCGCCTGAACCATTTTCTCCAGTGTTACCCAAATCTAAAAGCTTCTTGACTGGAGAACAACAGTGTAACGCCTCAGTCGCCACATTTTTGTCACTTATTTAATAATAATAATAATAATGCATCGGTTTTATATAGAGCTTTTCTGGACACTCAAAGATGCTTTACATTGCACTTTTCGTTCACTCCATACTCAGTGGTGGTAAGCTACTATTGTAGCCACCGCTGCCCTGGGGTAGACTGACGGAAGTGGGGCAACCAGTCTGCGCCATCGGCCCCTCCGACCAACACCAACCACTCACTCACTCGCTACATTCGCTAGGCTTCCCGGTGTTACCAAACGGTCTCCCATCCAAGTCCTGCCAGGCCCTTCCCTGCTTAGCTTCCCAGGTCTGACGGGATTGGGCAGAGCAAAGGCGGTGTGGCCAAAAACTCTTGTGTCACGCTTTACTCCCTTTTTGTTGCATTATTGTCGCTTTTCTGATATTTTTTTGTTGGTCTTTTGTTGCGTCTTTATTGCTTTTGTTGCTACTTCTTTGTGTCTTTTTGTCTTTGCGTTTTCGCCTCGTTTTTGTCATGTTTTCATCCTCGTTTGCGTTGCTATTATGACGCTTTGTTCAAGAAGCTTTTAAATTTGGGTAATGCCAAACTGGAGAAAATGTGCTTGTTTTTTTGTTTTTTTTACTGTACATCACTTTAATTCACTGTTTCAAACCGTGATGTCCCCTGTTCTTGTAACTTTTGGGACTGTATTCCACTCTAAACCTGTCATTGTGCCGGAGTGGTGTCGCATTCGACCCTCAGAGGGAAGGTCCTGGGTGGAGTTTTCCTGATCTTTGTTGTACAGTTGTATTATGACAAATGAAAGATTTACTTTCACGTTTGAGAGTAAAGGTAAAATGATGAAGACTTTTATTGTTTCTTAAAATAAGAGTTTCCTCCTGTGACAACACTGAGGGGAGCTACACTGTTTTTTTTTTAGTTGTGATTGACAGGCCCTGGAGGACTGTGGAGGCTTGTTGCTGGTCAGCCCGCCTCACAGTGGTGGGAACATGCTCTGTAGAAGAGACTGACATATGACATTCTACTGGGAAATCATGATTTGGTACCACACCTACATTTCATATGATCGTATCACCCCAGTGGTTAGTTAGGACAGGAAGGGCGTACAAAACTGTGCTATCACTGGTGGTGTGCCACAATGTATCAAGTCGTGGAAAAGTTTTAAAGATGAAAAAATATCGGATTTTGAAATCAATAGCAGCAACTTATCAGGAGAAAACACCGGAGTGCAGCTGTGGAGCTTTCAAAGCAAAATGAGATAATTATTGGATGTGTATTTCATCTAAAAATGTGTCTTGCAGAAATGCGGCGCTTTTATTTACATTTAGAAATAAAGTAAATGGCGGTTGGCGCTCTGACTACAGAGCTTTGAACAGAGTTGGTTGAGATGAAGACAGAGTGCCCCGTGGCTATCTGCCTCTTTCAGAAACACTCTGTGGCGTGAGGCTGAGAGGCTAAAGTGCTCTCGGACACTTGAGCGGCAGGAGCGGGCTCATCAGGGCACGAGCAGACCGAAGACAGACTTCCAACAGCACACTTTGGATATCAGCAATCGGCGGCGTATCTTGTTTTTTTATTTACAGAATCGAAATGAGTTTGAAATAGAGCAATAGATTTACACTTAACAAGGCTCCAGACCGGGACCAATTTGGCTTTAACTCTCAATGGGAGAGTAATCATAGGAATGTCTCTGGCTCGGGGCCTTTTCCTACTAATGCACACATTTTGCTAGCCGTGACCTGATTTAAATTGAACGTTTCATCCCCATACAAATGAATAGGGAAGGCAGGCTCAATACTATTGTATGGGGAGGTATGTTTCATGGCATTTACATAATTTCTGTTGTTCCTTTTTCATTAACATATGAAAAGATGATGTTTAGTGGCCACTGGATGTGTATCCAACCCCACAAAAAGTAAAAAAATAACTGAACACGAGTTAGCATTTAGCTCAGAGGACCCTATTTTGTGTCTAAAGTCAAATCTTCGAAGGTCTGTACGTTTATTAATGATTCCTACTGAGGCTTTGACCTAAAAGTGGTCGATGGTTGACGTGAGGGTTCATTATTTGCGATGAATGATGGCTAATGCTAACGGCTATAGGAAAAATACATTGAGCAGGCTAACAGACAAGCTGACATGCTCACTGTTCGCTTACTCCGCTTCTCCTTTTTATTTCTATGGGAGTAATAGCCTAAAATAATGCTATTGCAGTATCAGGAGAAAATATCCATGTCACAGATGTCGCTAACTCTTCCATTTGATTAAGTTTGCACTCTTCCACTTATACTCCCTTCACAAAAACACTTCCATTTCAGCTTTGTTTTGACACAGATTGCTGAGAAAAGAAAGCAGTCTTACTATAATTTCAATCTGAAGTATTTCCAAGTATCCTCTGCCAGTGGCCCCTATACCTTTGGTTGGAAAACACTTCAAAAGGCTGTTGCGTGTAGTTTTTGAAACAATGCCTCCACCTTTGTTCATAATTTAGCCCTTAAAGCAGCATTGACTTTCTCCTTTCTTTCATAATTGCCTGTAACTCCTGGGATGTCAGACCTCCCTCCCCTCCCTCACACCGGCCCCTCACCCTGAACTTGAATGCCTCGCTCTCCGGGTGCATGTGCCCTGGCCCGGCGCGTGACCTCGCCGCTCACTCAAGCATCCTCCCGAGGTCTCGGACACGACTCGCAGATCAGAGGGATTAGCCCCCGTACCGTGCTCTGATAGCATCTGCCCGGACCGGCTCTTTTAATAGAGATGGATCAGGCACCTCTGCGATGACCCCCACTGATCTGGTATTAAACTGAAATCAAGCAATCGAAGGCGGACGATCAATTCCAACCATTATTTTTAAGGGCCTGGTGAAGCTCGGCGGTTTTAAGGGCTCTTTCGGGGCTTAAGGCTGCGCAATATATCGCCACATTATCAGTATTGAAAGACATCTTAAAATATCACAATGTCAATGATGTACTGGTTACTTAAAGGATGGAAAAGAGACCCAGGACATACAACTCTTTTGCTAGTTTTAGAACAGAGCTGGGCAAACTAACACCCGGGAGCAGAACGCTTTGGGTAAGCAACGGAAATATTTTGACTGACAAAAAGAAAGTGCAAAAAAAGCTTTTTGTTGCCTATTTTGTTGTTTAGGTGATGACTGTCTGATTGAGAATTGGCCCCAGGCAAGTTCATAAATAAAATCAGATAGTTTGCTCATACCTGTTTCACATTGTGTGTGTTATTTAACCAAAAAAACACTATGGTCTTTAAGTTTGTATTTTGACATGGTTTCACTGACACATAAATCCCTTTCCATTTTTATATTAATTCTATGAGAAAAATCCAAAACAAAAGCAATTCATGCAGTTCATAAACTTGACTGTATCACAATGTTCTTGTTAGGCTTTTTGCAGTAATGTTATCAGAAAAAAGCCAGTTCAGATATCATGTGTGCTGTACAGATGTGTCTCGTGCGAGCGTTTGTTTTATTCACCATCTGCCGGACTGAGGCCGCGGGTGGCTGACAGCACAGAGAGGGAGGGACTGCTGTGGAGTGAGCGGATGTAGTCCATGTAAGGGTTGATGTAGGGGTGCGGAGGGTGAAAGGGCGACTCCGCCCCCACCGAGGGGTTCCGCTGGGGCGAGATCCGGATCAGGGAAATATCAGAGAAGGCCGGACTTCCCGCCAGACCCGGAGGCCTGAGGACACACAAGAGAGGGAAGACACGGAAATCAATACAAGCACATTCAGGACAAAAAAGATGCTTCAACTGCAAACATTTCTTTATTGGAACAGTTTGACATCCAGTAGTTGTAAAAATGTAATCTAAATATTTGGAAAGTACATTTTCAGTTTGAAATGTGGCACAATGAAAAGCCAATCAACTACAACGGCAACAACTACAATAACTATCTCCTCATTCATTTCCCTGACGCAAAGTGTCTCACTGTACAGCATGGAGGCCTGTCCGATGAACTGCACTGCTCTCTTTCTGCATCTGCAATCAAAGGCCGTCTTAATCAGCAGGAGATGACAGGCTCACCTCACCACTGACCAGAACCACATGCTGTGTTCAAAATTGCATATGACGGACACCGGGCAGAGAGTTTGACCACCGACAGGAGCAGAACAAGTTTGGTGGAAGAGTCGAGACTATACAATTCAGAGAAATGAAGAAGATAACGAAACAAAACAACACCCAAGGGATGTTTTCTTAATAGAGGATGGAACATGATTAAAAGAAAAGCTTTAAAACATAAACATTTCGACAAACCCTGTAACTTTTCTTCCTATAAGTGGCCCTTTGGTGTAAAACAATGATTAATACTCGTCATATCATGTCAAAACCGTATATACACTTCACGGCGAAAGTCCGAGCAAACTCTTTTATCAAAGCCCTTTCACACCCATCGCCTCCGCTTTTGAAACTTGAGCACAATCGCGACGAAACTTCTTAGTCAGGAATGAACTCATTTTCCTCTCCATTTTATAATTGGCTAGGAAACCTCATAATGATGGCCTTAACCACAAAGGCCTTCCCTGGAGGACGTGTAGAAATCCACATATCAGCCAGACATTAGCGGGCCGAGAGATTAGACTGAATTAGCCCCCCTGTAACCCCCCCCCCCCATCGGCTCGCAGGACCGGTCTGCTGTGACAAAAGAACCCCGGGAGGAGCGCGGGGAATGAAGGGAGAGGAAGCAGGAAGATGGAGGAGCGAGAGAGGTGAGAGAGAGAGCGATGGGGGCCTGGCGACCTTGAGGTATAGGCCAGGGGAGTGGAACAGCCCCAATTATGACCTCCGCCTGTCCCCCTGGTCCCCTACCGCTCCACCCGGCTCCTAATGAAAGAGCTGAGGCCGGGCCGGTAATGAGCGCCAAGTGGGGGAAACACACCTATGTTAAAAAAGAAAGAGAAAAAAAGTTTGGGTAATTAGCCCGAAGGGGTTAAGGGACGATTCCCGGGCTTTGAGCGGGTTCCAGTGTGTGACAACATGCCTGAGGGGTGTAGCATGGGAAGAGAGCGGCAGCATCAGTCTCAGAGGAAGAGTTGAAGAAAAGAGACGAGCTGCTGCTTCAACACAGACCTTTGAGTCAGAATAATGAGGGTAAACATACCTAAGATTGTTTATCGTGACCATCAGTCTGCACAAAGATCTTCAAGATACTTTCCCAAGTTACTTTACCTGGATGTTTACGTTTAGGATTGGGCAATGTGGCAAGAAAATATACATGCGGTTAAGATCTGGACTCTATAGGGGACAGTCCGTGTGTGATAATGACGTCTCATACTCCCTGACTCACTCTTTCACAATGTGAGCCCGAGGAATCCTGGCATTGTCAACTTGGAATATGCCCGGTGCCATCAGGGAAGAAGAAATCCATTGATCATACCATATAATCATCATTTGTGGCTCGCTGTTCCGTTTGCCCGAACAGAACTGGGAAAAAGGGCATTTGTTCACTCTGCTCCTTCTACATGGAACAATGTGCAGTAAGACTGAAAAACTGAACTTATTTCATTGAACGCTTAAGTCCAGATTGAGAGCACATGAGTCGACCTTTTTACATTGTAACTGTTTTTCATAATGTGTATGTCATTTTAATTCCAGATATGTAATTTGTCACTACTTTGCTGCCTCTTGGCCAGAACTTCCTTCAAAAAGAGGTTTTTAATCTCAATGGGACATTCCTGGTTAAATAAAAGTAAAAAAAGAAATAATAAGAAAAAAAAGAAATAAAAATCCATTGATGGAATAACCCGGTCCTTCAGGAAGTTCAGGTATCCGCTGAGCTCATTATTTGAACTCATAGTGTTGGTGAACCGAGACCTGACCAACTGCAGCCTCTCCAGATCATAGCAGTTAGAAAAATCCAGGCCACTTTTATTCTTTTTATGCCTCCAACATGCAAACCCCAAACAATGTCAATTGTCACGGAAGGCTTTACACAAGTGCATTAAAAAGAACTTTGCCAATAATTGCACTCGGTCATGGATTAAATCATGATTCAAGCGCTTCCATTGGGTCTGGTAATATGCAGCAATAATATGTTCTCCCACCACAATGCCGATGACATTCAGATCTACATGTGTCACTGTCAGCGGCTGAACATGGGCCTGGAAACAGTGTTGTGTGTCAGTGTTACGCAGCTACAATCCTGAACAGACTTCCAGGAGATGTGAGACAGGCCTCAACTCTGACAATGTGTAAATCCAAGTTGAAAACTGTTCTATTTAGCTGTCCGTATGACATTGAAAGTATTTTATCCTTTCCTTGTTGATCTTCTAAATAAGTGTAAATCGCTTTCAGCATGAATAGAAGCGCAGGAATGACAGCAGATTCGGGTGAGTAATGCATGTAAACTAACCTCAACAAAGTGCAAAGTGCAAAAGGTCATGCGAAATCCATGAGACAATCCATTCTGCTCTATCTCTGTCTGACAGGTGACTTTGAGCACGTCTCCTCGTGAGAAAGTTGGACTTCCTCCTCGGCCACGCTGAGGGCACGGAGGAGGCTTCAGACAGGTGTGTTTGTGATAAGCGGGTCAGGTGCCCGCATACCCGCATCGCAAGGCTCATTTACACACATCACAGCGCGCTTTGAAGTCACGCGGCTGACCCGGCGAATCACACACGTACACAGTGTTGCGTAAACGCAAGCTGAAAGAAAGCTTTGTCACTGATGATGACAGAGGATAAGGATGACTTCAGTCGAGTGTCTTTGTCAGATTTCACTTTGGCAATGTTGACAACCTTCCCAAAGGCATTCTACATTTCTACAGAAGCTTGAAGGGTCAAATTGGATGACTCTGTTGGCAAGTCACACCGACTGACTGATGAGTAATGCACAATCTACAAAGAATTCGATTGACTTTCTTTCTTTGTGCCTCATATTTACTCAGGCATCCACAAAGCAGCCTGATGTCAGTTTTATTTTGTAGAACAGGGGTTGGGCAAGTTCTTCATGGCCTGACATTTTTTTTTTTTCCTAAATAGTCAAAAGATGGAGGACCAAGCTTTCGTACTTCAAACTCAAGCTCCATTTTCTTAAAGGGGGGGTATTATGCACAATCGACTTTTTCAAGCTTTACATCATGTTATTCTGTCATTCCCTCATTAAAAACATGCCTGAAGTGTTGCCTTGGCACATTCACGTATTTTTGAGTAATCTGTAAAAACTCTGATGGCGGCCATTTTAGGGATAGGTTTGCCTGAGTCCTCCTAGGAACGCCCCCACCTCCTGGAGACGCCTCCGAGCTTTCGTCACCAGCCGAGTAACCAACCACTGCTCCTCAGCAGAACCCCCTCCCCACTGATGCCACAGACAGCGTGTGGAGGGGGCGTGTCGGAAAGGGTCAGAGGTTCTTAAAGAGACAGAGGCCTATTTCAAGACATTCACTACAGCCATTTTGAGAGAGCGATTTTATACAAGGCAGTTATTCTAATTTACTGCATTTACAGACCAACAGAAGGTTTTGTCATCATTGTAGTGTGATATAGACTGGTGCTATGTGATTGAAAAAAGCATAATACCCCCTCTTTAAATTACTAGTTATTCATCAGAGCTGGTTGTTTGGGTGTTTAGGGATTTGAAACCCGGCCCTGATGTTGTAAACCATGTTGTAAAAGTAGCACAGTAGGCTCTAGACACATTTACTTCTGCTCCAGTCAATTGCCAATCTAGTGCAATCTGCAAATCACAATCACAGCAGCACTGAATAAACGTCTTTCCAAAGTTTGCCAAATAGTACTATTATACAGCTTTACCGCACAAGTGCAATATGCTTTTCAGCGCTGCCTCCGAAAGCCTCCTTCAGGACAGCATCGAAAGACAGGTGTTTAAACTCTTGTCACTCGCATTCAAACACTTAGTGAACCTGGAATCGCTTTGTGACAATCCTGACATTTAAATGATGAAATAAAAGCCTCGGGAGGAAAGTTGGACAGTTTTTCATGATGTCTTTTCCCCGTCTGGCCCCTCCTCTTGCGTGTGTGTGAGAAGAGCCAGGCCCTCGCTTTTGGCTGCCGCGGCACTGATTAACCCTGTCATGCGCTGGCTGCTTCTCCCGCCGCTGACCCTGGCGAGGTGCCTCCACTTGGCTTGTTTTTCCAATTAGAGGAGCAGAGCTGTGGTAGAACGCCAAGGAAAAGAATGGAAAGGTAAACGGAAAGCTTGGTAGCATAAGGCGGCGAAAATGAAGAGAAGCGTGCCACGTTATTAGATAATATCCCAGCACCGCAACGTAATCCCAACTGAACAGAACAAACATCAAAAATATGTCTCCATAAGGTGTGTTTAGAAGAAGAAAACATGTTCTGAAAGGCATGAGGTTCAGTGTCTAATTTATGAATCACATTTGGATAGAATAGTCTCCCCTCCTGGAACCGCCACCTTAACGTGGTGGAGGGGTTTGAGCACCCGAATGATCCTGGGAGCTCTGTTGTCGGGGGCTTCGTGCCCCTGGTAGGGTCTCCAATGGCAAACAGGTCCTAGGTGACGGGTCGGACAAAGAGCGGTTCAGAGGCCCCTTATGAGAGATCAACAGGCCCGGTTAATCGTGAGGCCGTCCTTCCGTGGACCCACCACCTGCAGGAGGAGCCATTGGAGGCTGGTGCAATGTGATTTGGGCAACTCCAACAGCTGCCCCCACAACCCGGAAACTGAAAAGTGGAAGAAGATGGATGGATGGATGGATGGATGGATTTGAATAGAAACAAAAAAGCAAACAGGGAGCAATGAGAATGTGGAGGAAAGAAAGTTCTGTATCATGATCGTTGATGCCAGTTTAATCGTCACCGATGGCACCATTGCCGATCGGTCTTTCGAAGTCAAAAACCTGTTGAAGAATGTCATAAATGTAAACTGAAACTTGAACTGAAGTCGCAAAGGTCCTACTAACTGCTTCTTCGCTGTCATGGATGGAAGTGTTTTGGCTAAAATGCTAACAAATGATTAGCAACTGCACCATCTCCGGGCTGGTCTGGTTGCTAGCGTTGCTGAATAGATAGCTGTGGTCATAGCAAATACTCATGGTCAATAGTCTGAAAACAAAGCTTGAAGCTGTTTACATTTTTTGCACTTGACCCATTAGCACAGGTGCATCCGACATTATTGCCTGTGCGTGTGCAACAGTTGTGGGGAGTAAGCGGGAGGAAAGTATGGGCATAAAGATTGAGGTAGCAGGGGAGTGGAGAGAGGAGCGTGTCTCCAGGGGGTGGGGGGGGGCGGCCAGGTGCGGGGGGATCTGAGGAGGACATGTTGGAGATGGATGTTTGAAAGGCCAGGAGCGGGAGACGGTTGATCCTCTGCAGTCCGTCCAGACCGCGGCCCCAGCTTCTGCCGGCGAGCGTTAATCAACATGACGGACGGAAGTTTCCTGACAGCGCGTGGAGGGTGAGTGCGCTTTGTACTGTACGGAAAAAAGGGGGAATATCTAAAATGAAAAATGAATCCTGGATATTAGTCTTTTGCTTTAGAAGAGTGCCACATTTATTTACTGTACAGATAAGGCCAAGAATATATGACTCTAGAGTTAGATTATATGTTAGCTTCTGTTGTTTGCCAAATGATCGCAATATTTGGAGACGCAATATATAGGTCTTCCATCTGAAGAAACAAGAAATGCATGAACTGAGAAATGAGCACGTTCTCTTCGATCATGATTGTCCTGATTTTGTTACAATGTTCATATTGTGCAGCCCTCAAGCAGAAATGTTCTGAGCTCTTGACGAGGAGAAAGACTTCTTGATGAGATTCCCACAATCAGGGGCCAACAGTTCATTAATGGGTCCAATCTACAGCACATAAATCAAGACGAATACTCTGAGTTTTCGTAAATTCATCTCATGTGTACATTCATTTCAGTGGTGGAGTCTTACTGAGGCTTAGTAACACCTGATTTGAGATTTACATCAAAGTCATACCGCAGGGTTTGCAAGCTCTCCCAAAGGAGATTTGAAAAGAAGAAAAAAAAAACTTTCTCTTCATCTCTTTTTCTTGGCTCTGTACGTTTTACAAGTTCCCAATAACCCTCAAAGAAGACACGCTACAAAAAGGGCACGAGAGATTATTGAGCGTCCCACATATGGAAGCAATTTCCTGCTCACGTGGCCTCGCTCAAACCAGCCGGAGCCTCTTCGAAGACTGTTCGCCCCGTTCAAAATTGTCACCTTGCTTCACCAAATGTAGATGCAGTCGCCATGGCCACGCAAGATTCGGAGGTTTACTTGAGTTTGTGGGTTTCGGAAACCTCATTTGGAACAAGGTTAAGTCAACAGTGAGGACTCTTTTAGAGAAGGACAACAGAGGAAACACACATTTGTGGCAGAAGTTGATGACTTTACCCAGACTAGAGGGGATCATTGTGGTGCGGGTTTACGACCAGTTGGTACAGACACGGCCCTTCAGTAAAACAGTAATTAGACGTAGCAAAATAGTGTGGAAGAAGCGTAGAAGCATGAGAAACAAATATCTGAAGCGATGTAAATCATGTGACTTGATATATAACCCTGGTCCAAGCCAAGGTTCAACAGCAATGAGACAAAATGTACATGTTCACGGTCGGATATCCGCAGTGCGTCACAAACGAATCAACACCTAAAGAATCCTGAACATCGTGTATTTACCTCATCATTTACTCCGAGTGGACGCTTTAGAAAATGAACTGGCCTCATGTGACAGATCCAAACGTTGTCAAAAGACTTGAATACGGGCATGTTTGTTGCTATATTCAATCGGTTTGGCCTCGCGGCGGTTCGTGGTGGTTTGGTCTCGGGTTGTGTGCGATTTGAAGACATTCGCGCCGATCGTTTCAGAGATCACAACGAGTGCAGTTGATGAAAGTGTAGTCACTGAGTGTAGTCGCTGAAAGCTCATTCATTTCCCTGCGTGTTTCCCCTTCCCATGACACAGCGACTGTTGCAAAGAAGCAGCCGTCACATCAATGGCCATGGCAGCAATGTGCAAAGTCTACCAAAGCCCTAAACTTATAGTGACTAGAATACTCAAGGTCATCCAAAATGTCTATTAACGAACCCGTGTACTGATTTTTTCCCCCGTTTTCAAATAAAGATTATCAGCTGTTGTTCAAACGTATTCCGAACTTTCCTCACACACTCCCAATTCATCCCAATTTTTTGTTTTTTCTGAGGTCATTAAATTTGGAGGTTAGTAAATAAGAAATTCATTACCATCATTCAAAAACCAATGCAGCAGCATCAGATGAATACAGCATTATAACTCTCACTTTTCAGCCCTTTTGGCGTTTTGGTGCACAGCAGAGGCACATGGCTACTTAATATGCATAAAAAAACAGTGTACTTTAGCTCCTGATCACGGCTGTTGGACTCGATTCTACCAGAGTTCTGACTAAACACTCTAAACGCTTAGGCGGGACGGAGCCTCCTCAGTGAGAGTTTAACCTGACGTTAGCGGTAGCTGTGGTAGCTGTGCTAGCCCCAGTAGCATTTGTGGGACCACCAGACTGTTTGGCAGTCCGAATTTGCAAATTGAATAGGCCGGGTTTATATATTTGATTTGCTTACTTAAACACTAAATCACCAGTCATGTCAATTTAATTCAATTGATCTTTTTTATTTGAGCATCTGAGCTCCACAAAGTTCTTCATAGGAACAGAGTTCAGCACAGTAATCAAGCAAAAGAAAGATACATGCGTAGGTGAATAGCCAAATAGATAAATAAATAACGTGGATATGATGCTCAAAAGGAGTAGGCAGAAGCTTCGGCTTGTTAGCGCCTACCCCCTTTTGTACTTAAGAAATAGATACATTAATTTACTATGCATAAAGAAGATGTCCAAAAGAGTTCAAAACAAAAAACAAAATGTTACGTTTCAATAGGTTTTACTTCAAGTAGCCTGAAGTATTTCATGACCACTCTTCCCACCTGTGACTAATGCCCGCGACCCTAAATCCCGACTCCTGCCTTCTTCCAATCCCACACCATATTCCACAAATCCAATAAAACCCAGGGACCTTTTGTTGACTTTGTGTTGGCGGTCACGAGGTGCTGATTGAGCTGGGAGCCTGGAGCCTGTCAGGTGTCCAAACCGCGCTCGCTTCCTCCTATAACCTGTCAACAACATCGCTGCCTCCATCTCAGCGCCTTTCCTCTGCCGACCCACACCAACCACAGAGCGGGGCTGCCACCGCGGGACCCTCTGAAGGTCTAAACCAGAGAGGAGAGGAGAAGAGAAGAGGGGGGCTCCTGACAGCGGAAACACGGGCACTTTAAAACTCCCCCTCCCCGACCCCTTCACTCAGATCAAAGGCCACAGGAACAGAAGAGAAGCCGGAGAGCCAGACGGGGCACAGACAGACAGGGAGGAGATGGATGTGCTATTTGACGTACTTTATCAGGGAATAAGGAGCTACAGGAGACGCTGCCGACCAAGGACAGCAGCAGGTGGATGAAACGCCGCAGAAATGACCGGAAGAATTGAGTGAAACGAGATTCGCTGGGACTTTCGGATAACTTGGCTTTGCTTTCATGTGTTTATAATGTAATGTCCATTGTGCATGTAAGAAAAACAAGTCAACGTAATTGAACTCTTATTACTGAGAGTTTAAGACAATAATTACCAGCTATTAACAGAAAATGACTGGGCACTGATATGTTAACACGAGCACCACCTCATGACATCAGCAGGTGGGGGGCAAGCATTTTGAGCTCTAGCACCAGACTAACCATATAAATGTTTGTGTCGATAGAGTAATTTTAACCATTTTGCATTTAAAATAACTTATATTTGAGCAGCATCAGCTTCATGGTTGTATAAGCTACGTGGTGGCGGAGTGATCTGCTAGAAAATAGTCCCTCAAAATGCGATCATTCATGTGATGCAAGGTCAGTTATAATTCCAAAAATTATCGACACAAACATTTATACGGTTAGTCTGGCGTGATTTGCCTCAGGTGCTCTGTGGAGCGGGTCAGACTGTTTTTAATGCAGGCTAGCTGATACCATAGAAATGCGCTAGCCTTGCACTAGCCTAGCACCACGAAACTCTTCAAATATAAGAACTGCATGAATTAAAAAAAAGTGTCTCCAGAAATCAACAACACTCTGGATAACAAGGAAATGAGGCCCTATGTCAAAAATCCTGAAATATCCCTTTAAAGGAACAGGCCACCATTTTTCCATACTGAGATATGTTCTTACCTGAGCTTAGACGAGTTGATGTGTACCTGTCTGGTCTTTACTCGTACGCTCAGTCACGCAAACAGAGCACAGACGGTGTTAGCAAAAGCTTCTCCTCCCCTCCTCTATGGGGCCAAGCGACGTAGAGAAAAAAAGACTTAACTTACTTATTAAAAGTAATCTTATTCAGCCATGACCTTGAGAGTAAGACTACTGTTCATATAGCTCTATTTACAAATAAATTTAGCTATAGCACACTTAGCACACCCCACAGCAAGAAGGTCCCGGGTTCCGTTCAGTATGTGTGGGGCCATGTCTCTCTCCCCGTGTCTGGATGAGTGTTCTCATGATGCTCCCCCAAAACATGCACAATAGGTCAATTGTACAGCCAAGTGATTCTGACTGTAGAAGGACAAAGACAGCACCATAACCTCTCCTAAAGATGTTCATGTTTAAGCCCAGACCATTCCACACAAGCAGAAGCTGAGTGTCCATAAGATGTTGTGAACTTTGGGAGTAGCTGCTGACTAAAGAGATGTTTATCCAAGGTTACAATGAAATATTAGCAGTATGATTTTGGGTGAGATTGAAACTAACTACCCTTCATTTGGTTTGGTAAACACTCCACTGTCTCTAGCTTTCTCACATACAGTAAGTGCATTCCAGATCTGCGCTCAGCACGGCCCACGTTTTCTGAATTCCCTCCTTCCAGCCGACGGCCCGTTAAGCCTTTTTATGTGGTCGGGGCAGAGGGAACCATTAGGCTGGCAGGGCAGGAGGAGGAGGAGGAATGTTGCCATGGGCGTCCGAGAGACAAGTATGCCCCCCTGGCGCTGCGAGGGCGCAGTGTGACCCCCCGACATCAAAGGCGGAGGAGGAGGTGGGGTGGGTCTATTCATGGGCACCGGCCAGTAGGATTCCCCCACTGCGGGAGACCTCTGGAGGCGTGCCATGCATTCCTAAAGAACTCCTCCTCATGAGTGTTTCAGTCGCACTCATACTTTGTACAGTGGCTTTTGTTACGGGAGGTTACAGTAGTTTTACATCCTGCCTGTTTGTGATTATTGTGAAGCTACATTTAACCAGGAGGTGACAATTTCTATCAACTGTCAGCCAGTCACACCAACTATACTGCATCCAGTGACTAATACTGTAGAAATTACCACAGTGTTTGTATTTTTTTTTTTAATGGCGTATTGTCAATGCAAAGATGAATTGTTACTGAATCCTAATCCCAACTGGAACAGGCACAAAGACTGCATTTATTGGAGTAAAACTGCAGAGAACTAAATATAGTGGTGATGTGTGGATCGATATCAACATGTGAAACAAAAAAACATCTTGGGATTGAGAGTGAAACAGTGGCATACGCCCATGATTTAAATCCTCTTTAAAATTATCGTTTCAAATCAAGTTAAGTAGTAATTTCACTGTTTTGCACTTTGGAATCAATTTTATTTCCAGTTTACGCAGGTCACCAGCATGAAACATTATCAATTCCAAAGTTTCAATGCATTTTGATGTATAATTCGTGGGTATTGGTATTGGATTGATATTGCGATACAAGCCCAAGTGCTAGTTTCTATCAGATCGAATCCAGAATCTCTGTCCAAGGCCTCCATGGGGCTTTATCATGTATAGAACTTGCTCAGCCTGTAGAGTAGACATTCACAAACACGCTCTGAAAGGCGAATGTTCCTTGTTTAGCAGAGCATATTTCAGTCTTCTTTCACTCCTGGGTGGGTCCAATGTCTTAAAAGTTTCACTGTGGACTCAATCTCAAACAAAACACTAACAAATCGCCAAAAAACCCCAAACCGCACTCAGATCTTTTTCACAAATCGTCCAGGCCTAATGGATACAAACGATCAATCTCTTGTACAATACATTTGGCCATTCAAACTGCTTTGCTGCATCTTATCTGATCCCAAATGTTTATCATTCTTTTTCAGTGACTGCGACCGAACCAATGTCAAGGGTCACGACCTGCCCGTACAGCTGAAATACACCAAAGACTTATCACATACCAATCTGCATGGAGGCTTGACAATGAGCAAGCCCTTTTTTCCTAAAGTTTATGTTGGCAGCGCTGAGAGGCAGGGGTGGTGGTGGTGGTGGTTGGCTGCTCCCAGTCTGTTTTCAAAACCGTCCCCCCCCCCCCCTCTTCCACACTGCAATCAAATGTAATTTTAGCCGGGGAGATAAGCACGTCTACTGAAATGTGTCATTAGCGCGAGTAGCAACAAAATTAAACATGAAAGCAAATGACACAAAATGAGCCGCCGTTTCTTCCTGTAATTTCTGGTGAAAAAAGAAGGAAAAAAAATAAAATCTTTGTTCCTTTTTGACTTTGGAGCCCCGTGTTTTTGTCGCTTGATTCTTAACAACAGAGCGCTTCACACGGAGCGCTTTCGCCTTCATCGCCAAAGTAAAGCGCCTGATTGTTTTTCCGTTTCAAAGTCGGGAAGCAACTAAAAAGCTGGCTCTCCACCGGGTTTGTTGCGAGTTCCTCTGGCATGCCCGGGGCTACGGGGCGCGAGACAGAAAAGGGTGGGGAGGGGGGGGTGACTCTCGGGGTCCCGAAGAGTTAAACTTGTGAAAACATGGAGGGGGCGCGCGTGTCTATCTCCAATCTCCAGTCGTCTCTGTGGCCTTTTACCAGTCCGACTCATCTGACGCCTGCAGCTACAAGCTCTGGCGCTGGAGCTTTTTTTTCTCTCCGCGCCTTCCAAAAAGCTAACCCGGTAATGAGCGGGCGCCCTCTCAGGTGAAAGGGGAAGCGATCCGGTGTGGCCTAAGGGTTTCGGAGGAGGAAGAGGTGCGCGGTGGTGGTGGTGGTGGTGGTGGGGGTAGCATCACACAGCGGCGGGGCGAAACGAGCAGGGCGTCAAGCCGGTGCGCCCGAATCACAAAACAACAATACCGAGACGAGCGCGGCTGGAAACGGCTAATCCTTCAAGAAGTACAAAGAGGAAGGCGTCAGGTACAAGAGACACACACAAAAAAAAAGAAAGAAAAGAAAACCCGCGCGGGAAAAATCTCTCCTTTAGAAGCGGAATCCATCACGTTTCCTTATAGTACATACTTTCGGACAAGGAGAAGAAAGTGAACGCGCCGCAGCCTACTTTATTCTGGCCGTTTCATCCATCTTGTTGGACTAATAAAATGTCAAGTGGAGTTCCTTGATATTTAATCATGAAGCGGCGGTGGTGCCGAGCGCGGGGCCTGACGAAGCATCGGGAGGCTTAGGAAACGCAGGCAACACATGGGGGAAGAGTTTGGCTGCGCCCGAAGGAGGAGGTTGCACAAAGCTGCAGTATCAGGGAAGCAGACTGATATGAGCAAGGGAGGGGGTCACGAAGAACTGCTCACAATCTGACTGGAAAGGCTTGACATGGAGCTGGTTGTAAGGGAATCAAACTGTTGCATTCATACTTAGGAAGAACATAGACTTGAAAGTGAAAAGACTAGGTGTGGTAAGATCAACATACAGTATCCTTCCCTACTCAACTATGCTGTCCAATAAAAGAGTGTCAAAGATATCTTAAAAAGGTTGCATTGGTGTAATACTTTTACGTATAAACAACTTCAACATGGCTCCTAAAACCAGCATCAATAAAGGCCCCGCTCCCAATTTCTTCTGATCTCAATTGCCAACAGAAGCAACAGATGGTTAAGACCGTAACTTTAAGCAGTGGCCCCAACTCTAGCTCTCACAAACTTCCACACTCTTTCCACCTACTCCTGATCTTAATGTGAATTCATCTAAGAGTAAGTTTCAACTTTTGAACTGGGGTCTATCCCTTTAATGTTGCCCACACAACCATTTAAAAAAACAAAGTATTTTATAACCATTTGGGAGACGACGACAATGTTTTTTTGGTTTTTTTTTTACCGGTCCAAACCTGATCTAAATCAGTCTGAAACTGGTCTAAATTGGTCTAAGCCAGTCTAAAAGTTCTTAAAAGAAGCATAAACCTGTCCCAACGTGATCTAAACCTGTCCAAACGTGATCAAAACCAGTTCAAACCAGGTCTTTACCAGTCCAACCCAGCATAAACCAGTCCAAACCAGCATAAACCAGTCCAAACTTGATTTAAACCTGTCCAAACTTGATCTAAACCAGTCCAAACCAGGTCTTTACCAGTCCAAACCAGCATAAACCAGTCCAAACTTGATTTAAACCTGTCCAAACTTGATCTAAACCTGTCCAAACCAGCATAAACCAGTCCAAACCAGCATAAACCAGTCCAAACTAGTCCAACCCTTATCTAAACTGGATATTTTGAGTATTACACACTTGGTAGAGAATGGTAGAGATAGGCAGAATTGGAAACAACACATGATTCAATAAAGTGTACTCTACCAAATGGTTGAGCAAACTATTAAAGGGTTATGTCATAACAGTACAAACAAATCCCTGCACATTCTTCTTAGTTTGCGAGCGATATATATATATGGTGCAGGCTTTGAATTGCACCAAGGTTTGATGTGTAAAATGCAATATAACATCGTGTCACTTGGACAGATAAATGGAGTATTAATCTAGAAATTACGCAATGTGGTTTGACGTCAACCCATGTCAAAATGTTGCCAATTCTCAAAAAGGCCCATTTTGTCTGGGCTGGTACAGTGCAAGAGCCTTCGAAATAGGTCTGAAAATGACTTGGAAACCCATTCTAAGCAAAAGCACATCAAAGTTGAAGATCCGTATTGACCAAAAGGCTTGTTGCGCGGCTTCGGCAGAGTGCCGTCGTGCCAAGCTCCGAGCGTGAGAAAATCTCTTCTTTTTTTTGTGGCTAATTCCTAAGCCTCCAAAAGACATTATTAGATGAAACCATTCCCAATCTCGCTATCAGATGTAATGGACGCCACATCTGATAAGAGAGATAACAAAAGGCTGGGAGAAAAGATTCCGTTTATGTGATTGAAATTCATTTTCACTGGTGCAAAAACTGTAAAAAGAGTGAAATTCCCCGGGAGATAAACAAAACGTGTGGAGTTGATGCAATGAACTAATTTCCTCTCATTTGGTAAAACTGCCTTTACGTCAAATGAACGCTTCTATATTGCAACAACAAGGCTGGTCTTGTCTTTTGGTGACACCATGGGATATGAAGCAGTTCACAATGAGCTAAAGTACTGCTAGTAATACACTGCCAGGCCAAAATTAAAGGTCACACACTCTAATATTTGGTTGTAGCGCCTTTAGCTTTGATTACAGCAGGGATTCACTGTGGCGTTGTTTCAATAAACTTCTGCATAAGATCCAGTGTTTCACTTATTTTTCACCAAGATCTTGTATTGACGATGGGAGAGTGTTACCACTGCACAAAGTCTTCTCCAGCACATCCCAAAGATTCTAACTGGGGTTAAGATTTGCACTTTTGTGGTGGCTGATTCATCCTATGTTCCCTGAACCACTCTTTCATAATGTGAACCCGATGAATCCTGGCATTGTCATCTTGGAATACGCCCGTGCCATCAGGGAAGAAGAAATCCATTGATAAGATGTAGTCAGACGATATCATTAGTGGTGCTGAACCTAGACCTGCCCAACTGCAGCAGACAGATCAGAACAATATCCAGGAAGTGATTTCGCTTTTTAGAACAGGCAGGTAAAATATTCTCTTTTATGTGGTTTTGGGCGATGCAACCCCGAGCTGCAGAACTTGTCCAGTGCAAGTGGCAATGTGTGTTGTATTCGCAGTTCTTGGGTTTAACTTCGGGAAAGACGGGAAGTCGAAGCTGCACAGAAAGCAGCCTGGAAAATGTGCGGTGCTCGCAGAGGATTTATAGCCCTGTTCCACTGCTCTCTTTACTTTGCTAAAACTGGGCCCTGGAGTAGGATCGCTGGAGTCTAAAGCCCAAAGTCCTGAGTCCCGAGTAATGGAAATTCCACATTGTTGCGCGATGACGTCTGTGGGCACAAATCAAAACTCTCCATGTCCACTCTTCATTTCCCAGCGACCTACTTAAACTGCAATCAGCGCAAAGGCATTAGGTAAGGGACGGAGCATTTCCTCTTTGCAAATGTCTTCTAATTGGCGTGGGGCAATTTCAAGCGCTCTCCCGTCCATTTTGTGTTGGTGAGAAAAGCCAGAGAAACAGCAGTTCGCCTGAAGTTGGTGGAAGCGATACGACGCTGCCACCAGCTCGCTCCGTATCTCCAAAGAGACTCCCCACCCGCGAGACGAGGGGCCCGCTGCAGAGATAATTACGAAGCGGCGCGGATCAGAAATGTGACAGAGCGCCACACCCATCGAATTACCACCAAAGTAATGGAAGAGAAGTGGTCTTCAAAGTTCTATGAAGTGAAAGCCGGAGGGTGAGGATGTGTGTTGGGTGTTTGGTGGTCTGACGGCGGGTTTCTGGGAGACGACAAGAAATGGGTCTGAAGACATGGCACCCTCGCCGAAGAACGGTCTCAAGTTCAAGATATAGTCAAGAAAGTAGTGTCCAACTCACCTTTGGTCCCAGCAACAAGATCAAAAGGTCAATGGCCAATGTTACAATCGAGTTAAATTGATGCAAAGACCTTCAGCCTAGAAACAAAATTACATTTTCAAAGAACCTGACCGAACACATGGTCAAGTGGCCACTAACTGTTCTGATCTGGAGCTGCTGCAGATGACCAGGCCTATTGGTTCAGCAAAACTATGTGCCTAAAGTTTGAGATCAGAGGGCCCGAACATCCTGAATGACCAGGTTTTTCTTAATGGCACGGGTTTATACCAAGATGACAGTGCCAGGATTGTGAAAGAGTGGTTCATGGAGCAGGAGACATAATCGAGTCACCTTGTGTATGAAACCCATGGTATTAATAGCAAACATGCCATTTTCACACATAGATCTTCCGCCACATCTTAACCCCATTGAGAATCTTTGGGATGTGCTGGAGAAGGCTTTGCACAGTGGTCACACTCTCTCTCATCCTCAATACAAGAAGAATAAATAAATGTGACGCTGGATCTTTTGACATCACAGAGGCTCATTGAAACTATGCCACAGCGAATGCGCTGGAATCAAAGCTTAAGAAAATGAGAGCGTGTGGCCTGTTTTTGATGGTGACTTTTGTTTTGGTCAGGCAGTGTATTTAGCACTGAACTGCATATTTCTATTTTGCTTTGTGTGTAAGTTGTAAAGAGTCTCAGAGATAAATACATAAAACTAAATGATTTTCAGTTTATAATAGTTAATTATATCTATATACTGTAACTCACCATGAGAATTCCTGTGTGTCCCGCCAATTGCAATCCTTCCTTGACATATGGATTTGGGCAGGGCTCCATTACATTTACTCAGGTACATGAACTTCGGTGGCATTTTGAAGTAATTGTGTTTCTTAGAGTAGTTTACATTTTACTTCTACTTCTTGAGTATTTATTAGTTAATTTGACGTGTGTTTGAGTGGAAACATAAGTTGCTCTTCCCACTGCGAGTAAATCTGTCAGTGGCAAAAGCTTGTTGACATATGATAGAAAAAAAAAATCACACATGCAATTTTTTTTGTTTTTGTTTTTGCAGTAACAGAATCGTCTCATTGTTTTACGTTTTGTCAGTAAAACATTATTCCTGGAACTTATATCAGGCTTTACGCTCAAATAAATACTCCACATACCACATTTTACTTACACATTTTTGGGTCACTACCTTTTACTTCTACTTGAGTACATTATTTCTTACTTGAGCCAGTATTTTGGCAACTCTACCCACCTTTTAATACCAAACAGAAAGCAAAAAATTAAAGCTTTGAATGTTTGTTTCGATATTTTGAGTCGATAATGGTGCAAGTTACATTACTGTAAACAGTCCAATAGAAAGAAAGTAATCCGTCAGGCCACAATTGAAGGTGTGTGTGTGTGTGTGTGTGTGGTGTGTGTGCATGTGTGTGTGTGCATGTGTGTGTGAGTGTGTGGGGCGGCTGGCACCTGCCTGTTATCTCTCCCCCTCAGACCTGCGCCTCCATTGTGCTCCATGGGAGAGCTCCAAATTGAGATCTCAAACATGAAGAGCTGACAAATGACTTGTGTATGGCTCCGCATGTGCACTAATGTGTGACAGGCACAAATGCAGCGGCTTTCATTACAGATTAATGCTCTCCCTTTAATTTTTTTTTTTTATATACCCAAACATATTTTTTTAATGGACCTTCAAATTAAATTGGAGGGGTAATCAGATTATTTGAGAATGTTATGTAAGGAATCACTCGTGCGGCGGATTTCAAAATCATTCTCCTCTTTGAGATTACTATTAGCCTTAGAGTCGTGCTGAATATCAAAGCGAGGGAGCGAGGCCTCTGCCACAGCAGCGCGAAGGCAAATCCATGCGCCGCGCGTTTTAGAGGCATGTCTTAGCAGATCCGCGCGGGTAATGACACAGCCCTAAAACCTTTACGGGCCTTGTCAAATATCCGCCGTGCGAAAGCGCTTTCTCACTTTCTCTTTCCGACCTGCTGAATCCATCATTCACAAGACATGCAGGTGCCTTTTGGAATAACGCGGGGGGAAAAGGAGAGAAGAAGAAAAGCCTTAAGGGTTCAGTTTAAATTGAAGCTCTTTTAATCATTTCTATTTTACTATGCGCAGTCTGAAATGTGAAATCAATAGTTATCAATTAACAAAGCAGTTTCCAAAGTGAGAGGCCTCAGCTTTACCGCAGGGTGGCCCACGGAAACTACATTGACAAAAATGGAGTTTGAAAGGAAATCATGTTAAACTTTGAAACTGTATTTAGCCAACAGTCACTGCCATTTGTTATTCTATATTTCATTTGCTGCGTGGAAAGCTAATTTTTTTAATCACCAGCTAATTTTCTACGCCAAAGGCCGAATCTTCCAAAAGTAAAGCACCACTTCGACAAATCCCAATGTTGTACATATTATTAAAAGAAGGACATTTTTTCAGAATTTACTGTATTTTCTGATTTGTAAAGTTTACTAAGTATATGATCTCAATATTTCTCAATATCATCTAAAGGGCAAGAGGCCTGTCGTTGTCCACCCCAGCCCTTATACTATAGTATAGATCAGTGTTTTTCAGATGGACAGACAATCCCCTACTTTCAACAGATCAAGTTCAGAGTCCTGATTGACGTTTCTTCCACGTCCAGCTGAATCAATTCATCAAATTCTAATATTTATCCACCTGCAATGTTTGAGAATTCATGTTTAATGCATCAAGTTGTATATCTATTTAGAAAATTATTATTAAATAGTTTGGAGTTAATGAAACGATTATCCTGTGATCCTGTAACTGTCATAATAAATCGGTTCAATATCATCAAATATTATGGAACATTCGTTAAGTCTGTGGCGATTTCCAGTCATTTCCATTCATCACCTATGACAGCAGGTACTGCCTCTATATGAGCCTTGTGGTACTTTTTTTCCCCCCCCCTAAGAAACATTTTTGTATCTGACGCCAACATAATGACATAGTAAACAAAACCTACTATACGCCTGAGAAAGTGCTATTTTACAATGGATGGACTTTTACTTCCCTTGTGCTTAGGCATTTATCTCCTTTCTCTCTAAATCCTAAAATTGCCTCAGAAAAAAAAAAGCCCCCACATTCTCGCATTTGCAGAGTGGTGCACAACTTTTCTCTCTCACCCCTTCCCCCCCCCCCCCTCTTTCCTCCAGTGAAAATTGAAGAGGCTTTATGTCAAATGCGGCTAAAGCCAAGCCTCTCCGTATCAAACAACGCGGCGCGAAAATGACTGTGGCTATGATAAGGCTGGCAGATAGAGCGGGCTGAGGAAGGAAGGGGGGGGGGGGGGGGGGGGAGCAGGGGCGAGGATAGTAGCGGGCGCGTATAGGGGGGGAGGAGACAAAACTGAAAGGAAGTGACTCTACTCAATTATACTGCAAAATTGGTATGACTGAATATTTTTCATTCAGGTGACTGATAGTATCTGCGAAACGGCAATGCAGATAAATAAAGGAGCCCCTCTGTCAAGAATAAACACCATTAATCATGAAGCCGGGGACTGCGTGACCGTCTGGCCCCCCCCCCCCCCCCCCTCCTTCCCTTTCCCTTTCCGACTTGCTCCATAGAGGAAGTATTAAAGAGAGGAGAGGGATGAATATGGGTGACCTGAAGGAAGTCGTAGCCCCCGGTCAGGGAGAGGAAGGCGGATGAAGAAGTGGCCCACGTCGCCGGCTCGAAGGACCGCGGTGACAGCGGCCGTATTCCGACAGAGATTATCTGATGTGATGAGGAAAACTATCATTAATTCTTATTGTTATTTATGGCTCCGCTTTACATGCGGGCCCAGTCTAGACATTATTCAAATGGGGAGTTTGGGAAAGTGACTGGGATATGATTTTAACCACCTTGGCAGAGGAGAGCAATGACTAATCGGATTAATCGTACTTTGTCAACCATTGAAGTAAACGGTTGATTTCTTGAGAAAGTTGTATAAAACAAACATAGTATACAAAATTAACTCAATATTTGTGTTTCATCATGAAATCTGAATACTGTAAATGCTCTAATAGAGGCATCTAGGGCATCTAGGACCAGGCCTTTATTTGAACCAGGCCACAATTAGAGACAGGCCTTTATTTCTATTTGAGCAAAATGGACTATCAGGAAAATGAAGAAAAACGAGATTTGTGTCCATTTGCACCTAAAATATTAGGTTCATTTATTAATTAACATTTCAAACCCTCTCCCAGCGTCTGGAACATTGACGCCTTTTATTTTGTCGGGACAACAGGAAGTGTTTCGTTGCTGTTAGCGGAGTATTGACATCAATGTCACTGCAGGTTTCTGTTTGGTTTTTACCGCGGACCGGATTATTTGTTGTTATCTTGTATAAAAGGCGAGTTTAGACGGAGCGTTTGTGTTTGTGATCGATCATGAGACTGACCCGAGAGAAGACGAGACGCTCGCGCTGATCGGAGGAGTTATTTTGAGGCGTGGGACTGACCTGCACACGGAGCAGCTGGACGTGCTTTGAAGACGCGATGGAGACTTTATTAAAACCCTGGAGGGTCACACAACATTTGTTTCTCCCCCTGTTTCCAAACATAGTCACAGGAGGTTTGAAAAGTGGCTAAATCTGTGGCAAAGCTCCTCCGCAGCGTCCGCATCAGCCTGGGTTCCCGTTTGTTTACTTCCTGCACGTGAGTTTTCATTTATACGAGTATGAGACAAATTCCTACCATGGGGATTATTTCTACCGCTATAGTTTCTAATAAAAGCCCCGGCCTGTTTTAGAGACCGGCTTTAATTTGCCTCCGCCAGCCGCGAACCCGGCCTCTGTTAGAGACCCGGCCGCTAATGGAATACAGGCCAGTATTAGAGATTTGACGGTAATTTCCACTAAATTAAGTGATATACCATATATGACGGGACAATAGCGCTTTACTGGTTCAACAATCTGAACCCTTTTCCAATAGAGGGTGTTCAGACGACGTTACGTTTCCCAAATCTTCACAGAATTAGCTTATGCATTCAGTTCAGAAAATGGCAAATTATCTAGACCCCTACCTACCAAAAGGGTCAAATGCAAATGGAAACGCGAAAAAGCAATGCAGTCAAGACATGGTATTGTTTTGCATTATGTGTATCTGCGAGTGTGCAGCGCAGAGCGAGGCCTCATCCCATCTGGAAGGTGCTGAGATAAGAGCCAGTGTTTATGCTAAACAACTCGCCGCTCCTCCATGCTAAGATTGGGCGCTTTGACAACAGTTTATGTAAATAACCCGAGCAACACACAACACATTTTTGTTTTATCCCAAAGAATATGGTGAATACAAAAGACCGCGTTTGGGAGAAACTGAGAGAAACGAGCGGAAAAAAGAACGTGGAGCGAGGGATTTTGAGGTTAGGTTCTTATATTACGCTTCACTCAGGACTGGGAAAACACTTGCTTTAGTATTTGAACATTCCTTACAACTTATAACTTAAATCACTTAAAAAAATAAGCATACAGTGGCGTGACGTGAGCACAGAAATAATCACAAGAGTCTGGTGAAGTTGCTTGGAGAATTCAATGACTTCTTACAACCACAGAAGCACATTCTGTCAAAGTCATTTGTGTGAGGCTTTGGGGACGTTTTAGAACTTTTAACCAGCAGTGTTCTCACCAAAAATATTCAAGTACGGTGCTCGAGTAACATTTTTCTCCATTCGTTCAGGTTAGAGATGTCCTATCTTACTTCTTCAACCACAGAAGCATGTGCTAGGTAGTTTCTGTTGCCTAATGCCCAGCAGTGTCCTTAACAATTTCAAAATGTATTAAAAAGAAAATATCACTGGACCTGTTCTGACTCTATTGATTTGCTAGCACGCCATTAGTGAAAAATAGCCGCTTGTACTTTGTTTTTTACACATTAATTCCTCTTACAGCTCCACCACAGAAGAATGATTCCTTACTCCTCCTAAGTGTGTTTCCAGGCAGAGAATTCTAATTCTAAGTCATAAAACCGGATCTCGATTGTGAAAAGAGCCGGATCTTTTTTTTTTTCAGTCAATCTGACCCAGAACTCCCCCTGAGCGATTGCAAGAATCAGTCCAACAACAGAGCAGGCAACACAACTGAAAGCTAAATGCACTAAAATCAAAGCTAAACGCACTAAAAATGATTTGTTAGACAGTTGCAACCTCTTTTTATTTTATTTTATTTACAAACCCGTCTTTCAAAGTGTACATTTTTGATGATTTAAATAAAAAAGTTTGCCTTTTATCGATCACATCTTAGATATTGTGAGTTATCTGGCTGCCGTAATAAAAAATTGACATTAAGAAGCAGAGCCGTGGGAAGATATTTTTGTTAGGGGGTGCAGAGGGACAAAATTTACCCCCAAAATACTTTTTCTGTGCATAAATCCTATTTATTAACCTTAACTCCCGCCTGAATCGAGAGCATTTTCTCCAGTTCAGCTTTACCCAAATCCTGTAGGCCAGTGTAACACCTCGTTTGAAAGACCTACAAAACTAAATGGATCTTTCTCCTCACATCAGATTTTTTTTCATCACTTTTTTTGTTGGGCAGTCATCTCATTTTTGTCAAATTTTCGTGACTTTTTTGTCACTTTTTCATCAAATGATTCCCATTTTTTGATGTCAAATTCTTGTCATTTTTTAGTTAATTTTTTTCTCAATTTTCCGTAAAATTTTTCTCACTTTTTTGTCAATTTTTGTCATTTTTTGTACATTTTTTGTCACTTTTTCGTCAGTGTTTTCTCACTTTTTTCACATTTCCATCATTGTTTTCGTCTCAGTTTTGTTGCTATTTTCACACCTTTTTTCCAGAAGCTTTTGGACTGGGGGTAAAGCTGGAGAAAATGTGCTCAGTTTAGGTGGGAGTTAAGGGGTTAATATTGCCTGCAGTTCACAAGCTACCCACCAGGGGGTGCTGCAGCGCCCTCAGCACCCTGGGTTCCCACGGCCTTGTTAAGAAGAGTGTTTCGAATGGCTCTTTGAAATGAGTGTATCCCAAAGACTCGGCTCCCAGTAAAGAGCCGTGAATCCCATCACTAACATCAATGCTGACTCAAAGCATGCTTACGAGCCTCAATTTAAAACCACCAAAAGCTCAGTTTAGCAGAATGCGCTCCCTTTCACACAAAAGAACACTGCATATCTGATTGATGGTGTAAACTGGAGCAGGGCAAAGTCCATTAACAGTGCGCCTGTGAACTTTCCCTCTGCAGTTGAGGCTTTGGCCGCGATGACAGAGGCGTGCTCTCCGCGGTCCCGCTAGAATACCCTCCAGTCAGGACGGCCCGCAGCTGAACAAACAGCCGACTGAATGAAATACCTACGAGCGCACCCGGGGCCCCCACCGACACCACCTCCGCCCATTTCATTCAGCGCTTCGGAAATACTGCTTCTTATATGACCAGACCGACATAGAAAGACGAAGGGATTCAAGACTGTCCTTTCTACCTTGTTCCGTATCTGCCTATCCACGTGTGCGACACTTCTACTCCACAACTTCTTCCAATCTCCATTTCTAGCAGCTCTGGCTTCCTTACTTTCCTCCACACTGTCCGAACCATCTCAAGAACCTCATCATCAAGTACTTTGCTGTCAGCGTCTCTGAAAGGCCTTGGCATCGACACAGTCTTTCATACTCTTTAGATCGCAGGAAAAATGGCATTCCACAAAACTTTGATGTCCAAAAGTTTAATATGAATTTGTGAAGCCAATGGGAAAGAAAAAGAAGTTACTTTTCTATAGTTTTAAAATGGCAAGGCAAGGCAAGTTAATTTGATTCAATTCATACACAAGGCAATTCAAAGTGCTTCACAGTTGCATAAATATAAGAAAACAAATACAATCAATAAAAACATCAACATAGAATTAATCAATTACAGTAAGAGGCAAGAGTGTAGATAAAATACTTTCAGTTATATGCATTTTTAAGTCTTGTTTAGATTCGCTGTCTTGAGCACTATTTTCAAGTCTTGTTTTGACTCGCTTTGTCTTGAGCATTATTTTTAAGTCTTGTTTTGACTCACTGTCTTGAGCACTATCTCGCTCTGTCTTGAGCACTATTTTTAAGTCTTGTTTAGATTCGCTCTGTCTTGAGCACTATTTTTAAGTCTTGTTTAGATTCGCTCTGTCTTGAGCACTATCTCGCTCTGTCTTGAGCACTATTTTTTCTTGCTCGTTCACACAAAGTTACCTAACCTCTGTTTTGTCTGATTGCAGAACATACATCCATATGTTCATCCATAAAGAACATACAAACTGTACTAACCATAACTTGAAAAGGTAGAAACTCAGGATGTGGATCGTTTTCGGCTGAACTTCATGGACAGAAATGATGCCCAAGACAGTCCACCCAGTGCCTGTGTGAAGTGAGTGAGTGGTGATGGTTGGAGCAGATTGGAAGTCTAAATCCATTTTCCAAACCAGAGGACGATCAGAACTGAGAAATCCTCCTGGACTACTTTTTAAAACCCTTCGCCACTTTGGAACAAAAGCTGACAGATCTTTGGACTTGATCTCTATCGTCGCTGCTGCGTCTGTGAGGCAGAAGACACTTCCTGCCTAAATAAACACATTGATGGGTGAAGAGCAGCTCTCCGCGGGGGCTCTGTCCCCTCTTGCCGCAGCCTTTGTGTGGGACTGGCTTAATGGAGCGAGCGAGGAGACCACTTCTTTCAATGGCACTTTATTACTTGACCATGGAACACGGCTAAACAAAACAGTCCCTCTCACGCGGCTCAGTGGCGGCTCGCGGTCACCCGGAGACGGCGCGGGACAAGCAAAAGTATTCAGCACGAGTCAATTATCAGCTTCACACTCCGGTCTGGGCGCGCGGGACGTTTCAATGGGAGCGCTAAAGCAACACAGCATTCTTAGCAGATAAGCAAATGACGAGCAACCACGTGTAATAGCAGTGGGTTCAGTCGGTTTATCTCGCAATATATCATCTACAAGATAAAATCGAAATTGCTCTTTGGAAGGTATGCACATTTATAACATCGAGAATATCTCCAATGTCAAGAAACTGCTGCTTGAAAAGTAGTTTATTCAAGACAAATAGAGTGAAGATAGCATTTTTCTAGTTTTCGAGTTTAGTACAATTTATGAGCTGCTGCCCAAACTTAGCCTAAAGGCAAAAAGGCGATCTCTATATCCACTTTGGGTAAGCAAACCTGATCAACTCACCTCCAGTCAACGCTCATAAACAGTGGAGGTACAATAGCACCACCCTCTCCACTCTCCTCTCAATTCTTTCAGGTTTATTTTAAGTCCACCTCCACCCCCCAGACCTTAAGGCGCTAATATCGAGTGGCACAGCGGTACCTTCCTCTTCACCAATTCATAAACCCGACGATTAGCCTGTGTCTGTAATTGTGCTCTGGTTCCTTTGCCTAATCCAGCAGGCGAAACAGAACCCCCCCCTCAAAAAAAAAACAAAGGACAGTTAATTTGTGATTTCCTCCGCTCATTTGAAGGCAAATTAAGTGTCAAACAGCTAATACGGAGCATATTTCATTTCACGAGCTTTTAATTTAATTCCTCCGCCTCATATCGCCGGAGCCTGTTAGTTTGCGCCCGTTCCTCGGTTGCGCGGGGGGAAAAAAAACACGGGAGTCATAAATAAACATGTTTCAATTAGGCCCTTCAGTGTAATAGGATATGATTGTGTTCATTTGCCACGTACTGATGGTGGATGTGGCACTGCGGCGTCCGAGATGCCCGGATTGTGTGCGGACGGGGGGGGGGGGAGGGAGTGAGCCTGGGCCTGGATTGATGGAACCGCCGCGGGGCCAACCCAACTGTAATTACAGGCAGTAATGAGAGGCTGCATGGGGAAGTACCGCAATAATAGTCCCTGTGTACTTAGGCATATCTTTGAGGGGGCTAATAACGATTAATTCTGCGCGGCGCGGAGAGAACTTGTCCTAAAACAATTCAATATTTCTCCATAAGCAGCCTCCTGTCCTCCCGTTACCCCTCGGGCGACGGCTGTACCCCTGGCCCGACCGTTTACGAGCGAGCGTTAGAGCGAGTGTTGACTTTTTTGGCGTCGGTTGGGTGCTTGTAAAATGAAAATTAAAAAAAAAAAGTTTGGCGAGGAGGAGTTGCTCTTGAGCTGGAAGTGTAATTATCCGCAGTTTGCCGTCAGGTGCTTGGACCTGAAGGGATGATCGCTGCGCGGAAGAATTCGGCGCTGCTTTTTTAATCAGGCAATATTAAAGCGGTGAGTCGACAGGAAGCCCACGGAATGGCAAGAAAACCGCTGGATTTTGTTCTGGATCCAATGGAAGCTAATGAAATCCTGGTCGATAGAATGAGGGTCATGTGTTTCCGATGTAGCAAACGTTGGTCGTCTTAAAATGAGTTCAAACTACTTCAAATCGCTTGACTTCTCCACACTTGGCTCTCTTTGAGATTAAGGACATCTTTGACATGTTTAGGCCATATGAACATGTTGGTCCCAAAGTCAGGACAACACACGGTTTCAGTTTTCTGCAGCTAAAATCTGGAAGTCTTGAAGATGCGAGACAGGCCTCAACTCTGACAGTTTCCAAATCCAGGCTGAAAACAGGTCTTTAAAGCTGAAAAGGTATTATCTGTACTCTTTGCTTTTAATGTAATGACATAATGATTATATTTATGTTTATATGCGATGACTTCATCTGCCTGTAATCTAAAGTAACAGTGAAGGACTTTGAACATCCTTGTGTACGAACTGTGCTCCACAGACTTGCCTGTTTTTGCACCCTTTGTGCCTCAAAAAAAGAAAAAGAGAAAATGAACAGCATTTTTCACTTTATCGTATGGCTGTGAATAAAGAACAAAGTCCTACTTGCATGCACTGAACTTTAGAGCCTATGTATGTACAGAAAGAAGGCAACATATAAAAAGACAACAAATACTTCTTATAAACAAATTAATCAGAGAGTTTCATCACTTTTGTTTGCATACTGTATTTTCTGTAAAGCTAAAATCATGGTCAAATCAACAGAGGAGCGGTACTTTTAACTAACTAAGGGATTTCGTTTAGGGCTGGGGTAAAATATTGGATTAGATTTCGATACTTGTGCTTGGAGTCATGCAGACACAATCATGCACTACGTTGTTTTCCAGTGGCAGTTACACAGCACTTTGTGACATTTTGTTTTAATGCCCTTTTCAATATTAACACTTTTCTTAACACGGTTTATGAATTTTGGACATATGACTTTTTACACATTTGAAGGTAAACATATTACTTATCATAATTACAGCAGGGGGAGGCAAGTTTGCTCGGTGAAGGGCCGAACCTTTTCATCGTCAAAAGAGCAAGGCTGACCCTCCCATTGTGGGCCAAAGTAAAGCATCACTACTACACATGCGTCGTACTTCATACATGGCCTAAATGCTTGTTTTGCTAAGACATTTTAAAGGAATTGACAGTATTTTTTGGTCAGGCATTTCATCTCTGATTTGTGTAATCATTTGGGTTCCTTGATAGAGGGCCAGTATTTGCCCCCGGGCCTGCAGTTGTGTACCCCCGGACTTACTGTATCGCAATACGTATCGGATCGGCCCCTGAGTATCGTGACTAAAGGGCATCGTCCCAGCTCTATAGTTTTCATACTTTGAAGTTGAATATTTCTTTGCGACCCGCTGAAAAAGATTCCGCGCCAAATCTTGCGTTTGCGTTCTAGCCTTGAGCGATCGTTATCTCCCGCACATCCATTTTGCACATGACAGACAATACGCAAAATGATCGACGCCGATTTGAACACTCTGGAATCAAAGTCATTTTCTATAACTCTCCGGCTGACATCGACAGAGAAGAGCGCGAACACGCGGCTTTGAACGCGGCGCGCTCCTAAACAGCTGTCGTCTAATCATGACAAATAGTCTCTCTGGACGTGGAGTGTCATATTAAACAGCTCTATGCCTAATGGCCTGGATAAATAGGCCATAAGTAAGTAGCATGGCGGCGCAGCATCCGTGTCCGCGCTGACAGCCCGGAGGCGCGCGTGCAGATAGCGCGGTGTCCAGACTGACTTCATGCATACGCTCCCCCCCCTCCCGCCCCCCCTCCTTTCCCCTCCGCCAACCTGCGCTCCCGATCACGCCAAAGCGCTCCTGACGGATAACAAGCCGCGCTGTTTGTTCGCGCCCGTGTAGCCGCCGCGCGTTCGCCCCATTATCTCTGCATAAGCTAAATGCTAAATTATATTTGCCATTTTGTTTGCGGTGACACGGAGCATCAATCACATCCCCCCCTATTTTTTTTTTTTTTTTTTTTTACTCCCTCCCTCTTATTCTTCCGAGCGGGGGTCGAGAGGTGTGTGTGTGGGGGGGGGGGTGGGCATAAAAAATTCATTACGCTTAGTGACACATCAGCAAGGGAGAGATATGACTGCGAGGAGAAGAAGAAGAAGAGGAGGAGGAGGAGGGGTTGTGTTGATAATGATGAAGAATATCAAACATAATACGGCCCAAGTAGCTGCCCCGTCCAATTTGTCCTGGCCGCGCGCTGATCGCTTCCTCCGTGCGCCTCGCGTGGTAACACAGCGGAAGCAGAGGAGCATCTCCGGACAAGAGGAATACAAATGACGGCGGCGTGTGCGGGGGGGGCGGAGTGATTAACAGCGAAGGGAGCGAGTGGTCTGCACGTTCAGGGACGCGGGGGCCTTTGAAGTTCCTCCGCTGACCTGGGCAGCAGCGCGGGCTAATGCCGGCTCGCTAATAAGCATTGTGCTGTATGAGCTATTCATAGGCATATCTAACTGGAGGATGAACCAGGAGTGAGGACTTTTTTAGGCGAGACACGGCAGGTGAAAACATGGATTATTCACGCCGTGGTCAATCGATTTGCGGCAAGTGTTCTCCCTTGACATCTTTGTTTAAATGCCAGAGGAAAACAAAAGAGACCGAACTCACCCTTTGCCAAGTCGACTTTGTGACTTTAAAGGAGCAGGTTTCTCCATCCTGAGATATGTCCTTACCTGAGCTTAGACGAGTCGATACGTACCTGTCTGGTCTTTGTGCCCGTGGAAGAGCGTGGTCGCTTCCAACTTCACCCCCGTTTGGAGCTATAGGAATACACTGGGAGAGGCCAAATGCTAACAACATCTTTGGTCGTTTTGCGTGACTGAGAGCACGCACAAAGACCAGATAGTTACCCATCAACTCGTCTAAGCTCAGGTAAGAACATATCTCAGGATGGAAAAATGGCGGCCTTTTCCTTTAAATGCCAGAAAAAAAAACACAAACGACCAAACTCACCCCTTTCGATGTCTACTTTGGGACTTTTACTCTACTCGCTTGCCGTTTTTAAGGAAATAACTACGCTTATTCGTTCACAAAGTTTGGTATCCACGTGAAGCACGAAAGGCAACAGAGATGATGGTGTAGAAATATAAAATTAGGTTTTCTTTACACTCTTGCAACAACATCTCCACTTAAGTAGCTCCAACAGAGGGGAAACTTTACACACTTGTGGATTTCTTTTTACTAATAACTAGCTTGTTCAAAAACTTGGCTTCATCCATCATTAAGATTTAGTCACTGAACATTTGAAAACATTTTGGACATTTTTTCCTCATATGTTATTCTGGAAGCATTTCTTCCCATATGTATTGACTGAAAAAGCACCCAAGTCTCTTAAAGTTCTTTTGACCATGATTGTAGTGTAATAGGCAGATTTATTCCTTAAAATCAACAAGAATCTGTCGGAAAAAACTGCATTTTAACAGATTACAATTGCAAAGTGTTTTTGTTTGGGTCAATGCTTGTCATCCTGAAGTGATGGTGGGTCCAGAGGTCAGAAGTTTATATCTCCAAATTTGATTTATTTTAATATATTTATCCACCTGCCGTGTCTCGCCTTAAGAGACAAATAGAAAATGATTAGGCAAAGGGGCCTTTCTGTATGGACTTTGTATATCCCCCTCCTGACCAACGGCTGTATTCTCAGGGAAAATAAGCTCTGGGAGTCCCTCTGTGAAATGCAAAAATAGCATAAATGACACTTGAAATAACTGAATCCTCCCTGATTGGACTTCCTGCTCAAGGGCAGCGGATCAAAGTGCGAGCGACAGCGTTCACATGTCAGAGGCAAGCAAATGAACATGAACATGAGCCACAGGAGAGACAGAGAGGGGAGACAGGAGAGAGAGAGGGGGGGGGGGAGAGGAGCAGCATCATAAGAGCAGTGATCAAGCCCTGTCAGGGGGTAGAGGGGCCGCTGACATCCCTGACACACCAACTGCTCTCTGGCAGCTCACCTCATCTGTTCACTCCTCCACTGGGAGCAATCGCAGCGCTGGAGTTTAGGTTTTTACAGCTTCCCAACTCTCAAGGTTTATGTCTGTTGGGTTAATAGAGAGGTAATGGAGAGACCCGGCTTGTGTTTGGAATAATCTTGTTGTTTTCTGCCATAAAACTCACACAAATAGACTGATTACATCCCCATCTGAGAGTTTTACAAGAGACCATTTTGACATTTTGGCTCTTCTTTTGTTACCTACTCAGTATAAATGCAGATATTAGGATTCATCCATCCATTTTCTTCCGCTTTTCCGTTGCCAGGTCCCGGGGGCAGGTGTTGGAGCTGCCCAAGTCACATTGCACCAGCCCCTTGTGGTCTCCTCGCTTCACGTCATAAGTTTAGAGTGAGAAAGAAACCCTTGTGGGCGTGTGTACGGTGAAACACCCAGGTAATGCACCTGACATTGCGGGTTTTCTCTCGCTCTACCTGCCCGAGGGAACATTCGGCGGTGGAGGTTTTCCAGGCCCCGCGTTGGCGAGTGACGCGCTGGGATTAAACGTGTTCCTAAGTGTGACCTGAAGCGTGCGGACAGACTTACACGTGAAGCGGCGGCACGTGGGAGGGCTCGTAGATGTAGCGGCCCTGGGCGTGTCTGTCGTCGATGGGCACGGGCGGGTGGAAGGCGGGGAAGAACTGTGGCGCCGCTGCAAGGGAGAAGGAAAGAAAGTGTTAACCTGATTGTACGTTTCAAATTAGACCTTACAGTGGACACGTTGTAATGGTGAGTGTATATTGTTCCTGCTGTTGGTCAGGCCTCGGTTCAGCAACACTATGGGTCCAAAGAACGAGATCAGCTGAAGACCTGAACATCTTCTCCACTGACGACACGAGATGATAAAGTCACGATTCATCGGGCTCACGTTTTGAAAGAGTGGTTCATGGTTCACGCATGTTGGTATCAAACTGCAGATGTTTTTTCTTACTTTGTGGTAATATCTTTGGCTAATATCTGTCTGGAAGTCTTCTCTAAAGGCGTCCAAAAGTGGTGACAATATTCCAAAACATGAGCGTGATGTTGGCCAATAGAAACTGTCAATTTTCTTTTTGGAGATTTCTTTCTACCATAGAGTTGTATCTTCATATCTATAACATCCACAATCACCATCTTTTTCAACCAGTTTCAGAAACTATTTTTCGTCTCAACATCTTGAGGTTGGAATTTGCACAAAACAACAAATGAGAAAAGCTGAATGCAAAGTGACACGTTTCCAGCCTATCCAACCAATTGTGCGACGACATCCTTTTCAAGAGGCATTTGCATAATGTCGGCTTCCAAACCCGTAATCTATTTTTACCCCTGAAATTGAGAGCGTTCTAGCGGATTCCCTTGTTCATGCTTCTGCGCTAACCTTGACTGCTCGACACGGCTTAATCGTAAATATGGAATTTGGTGTTGCAGCTGTGCAGCCCATTGTTAAGACAAGCAGCAACAAGTACCGTTTTTTTCCCCCCTCGCTCCTCTTATCCCGCTGCAGGAACATGACGCTGTTAAAGAAAAGCTCACATTTTGGGCCAATTTGGACTCTTAATCAATACACTTTCATAGCGTGACCTAATCTTCACAGCGAGGTGTTTAAACTGCACTGATTCAACATTTCCCCATAGATTTTTATGGGAAATTGTAACTTCAAGGGCCATTATCTCGCAATGGAGTTTTCTCACTTTGTGGCGACAGCATCTCCTCATGAGTAGCACCGACAGACACCAAATGGTCCAGCCTTGTGCAATATTTTTGAAAGAGTCTTCAGATTTTTCAACATCTAACTCTTAAAAAATCAAGGTAAAATTTTAACTAGCTCATCAATACTATAACACAAGATATCCCAAACCCCTCTGGACAAATATTTGGGCATACTATGTCAATAAAGTTAACCTATCATTTTAAACCTGGCTATATCCATTATCTTGATTTCGTCACAGAAAATATAGGGGGGGAAACGTAATGACGGTAAACAAGACCTCGAGTGCTTCGACGTCAGTCCGCCACCTGGGAGGCTGCACAAGCCTGCAATCATTGGCAGCCTGCCCTTCGTACTGGACTGCAGAAATATGAAACTACTCTGTCCCATAACTGAGATGTAAAAAGACAAGCAGGGAAGCAACTTAAATCAACACAACTACACAGCCAAGTCCAACTTACACCTATGACATCGGAGGCCGTGTCTGTCAATCTAAGCAGACACAGAGAACGCCGTCAAGACCTGACCCCCATCACCACGAATCTATGGCGTGATGCCGAAGACCTCTATATATTTGTTATATTTATTTGAGCCACCAAAAGAAAAAGTTGAAAATTGAAAAATTGAAATTTTGACCAACTTTCTTGCCACTAATAACCTGCGGACGAAATATATCCAAAATCCATCCATCCATTTTCTTCCGGGTCGCGGAGGCAACAGTCTCAGCAGAGATGCCCAGACTTCCCGATCCACACACACCTCCTCCAGCTGTTCTAGGGGGACCCGGAGGCGACACCAGGCCAGCTCGGAGACATAGTCCCACCAGCGTGTCCTGGGTCTTCCACGAGGCCTCTTCCCACTAGGACATGCCTGGAACACCTCCGCCACCGACCAGGAGGCATCCGGAACAGATGCCCTAGCCTCAGCTGGCTCCTTTCGAAGTGAAGGAGCAGCGACTCTACTCCGAGCTCCTCCCGGGTAACTGAGCCCCTCACCCGATCTCGGGTGCGCCCAGCCACCCTGCGAAGGAAACTCATTTCGGCCGCTTGTATTCGCGATCTTGTCCTTTCGGTCATGACCCAAATCTCATGACCATAGGTGAGGGTGGGAACGTAGATCGATCGGTAAATCGAGAGCTTTGCCCCGACTCAGCTCCCTCTTCACCACGACAGACCGATACAGCGACCGCATCACTGCTGACGCCGCACCGATCCGTCTGTCCATCTCACGCTCCATCCGTCCCTCACTCGTGAACAAGACCCCGAGATACTTGAACTCCTCCACTTGAGGTAAGGACTCCCCACCGACCTGAAGAGGGGAAGCCACCTTTTTCCGGGGGAGAACCATGGCCTCAGATTTGGAGGTGCCAAAATCCCCTTGGAACAAATCTTTCATGTGATTTTAAACCTGGCTCTATCCATGTTTTAGATTTTGTTGCAGAAAATATAGGCAAGAAAGGATAATGGATACAAACACTTACCGACTAAATGCACAGTGTTTTTCCAACAAACGCCTGAGTTTACGACATACTAAAGCAGGACAAAGCAAACTTTGTTCCACGACTGGTTTAGCGCCTTTAAGTCAGTGATCCACATGTGGCCCTATTCACTTTCAAATCCACATGACTTTATTTCACGACGCACGGCTCTAACTTTTAAGCAAACAGCCGAGCGAGCTAATTAATCGAAGTGCACAAACTGTACAATCACGTTACTGCCGAGCACATGTGTTTTTTATGGGTTTGTACGGCGGAGTTGCGTATCACCGCCTCGGGGCGATGCAGTGCGTATGTCAACATCTGCATGCCTCCGCGCGGCGAGGCTGCGGGCTGCCAGGGACCTGTTTTTTTGCGCTTGTAAACAGCTGCCGGAGGGTGCACCCGCAGCTCCGCCAGCGCCGTACGCGCTAAACACAGCTGCCGCGCTTTAACTCATCATTCATTTATTTATGGAAGTCGGGCCGGTGCCAGCTTGGGCCTGACTGAGCGTATGCCGTTACGGAGTCATAAAACTTTAGCTATTAGGAAATGTTCACACCTGAAGCTTCATTATGGTTATGATTTGGCGTATAAAAGCCTGCGGGGGGGGAGCTGGTTTGGTTTGCAGGGATGAGCGCAGACGTATTTGCTCGTAAACTCAAAAGGAAGACGGTGCAAAACTGGTGCGAACACGAAGGAATAAAAAGTCGTGTCCATGTCCAACGCAAAAGAGGATTTTAAAGAGTTCCTGTGTTATTGAAATCTCATCACAAAACATTATAGTCTTTTGAGAATCTGAAGCTTGGAGTTTTTGCTAGTGTCGTGACTCTCCTTCGCAGCTGTAAAAGATGCGCAAAAGTTCATGAATGTGACGAATCAGGACGAGCGGAAGAGCTAGCGGAAAGCTAGAAACGAGTCATGGGGCCATTCTGTCGTCTGAGAACAGGAGAAATTGGGTACGAACACTCAAGCTTCAAGTCTTTTAGAGACAGTGATCAACGCCGATCTTGAAGTTTCCCAAACTGGTCTATAGAAGAAGAGGTGGTCAGTCGAGCTGCTGATTGGAGTAGACCAGTAGCAGTACTTTTATAATGAAATCAAGTACTTTGACCACCACTGTATAGAAGTAATATGGTACACACCTTTCACAGATTATAGCAAAAGGAAAAAAAATCCTCTAAAAAGCTTTTATTTCCACTTCCAGTTTCCCAAGTCTTTTAAAGCTGCTAGTCTGGGGCACTTAAAAAGCCTCTAAACCCGCGCCGAGATACCCAGGTGAGGTGATGTAATCGAAGTACATTCCGGAGACATAAGACGGCTCCCAGCTATGAAACTCCACAGCTGTCTCGCCCAGCCGCTGCGCTCTCCACACGACTGGGAAACTGCACTGGATCGAGGGTATAATTGGGGGGAGTGCACTGAAGACTCTCACATCCGCTCCATTGAGATGTCACTGGTCAGTTTTGAGGTAAAGAGCGGAACCACGTGCAATTTACAAGTTCAAAGCCTTTTATCCATTATTGTGAGTGTTGTAAGTTATGCTTAGGTAATGCTTTAGAATCAGTTGTAAAATGCTCATGTATTGTTGTGAAGAACTGTGGCTGCCTCCTGAACGAGATGGAGGCACAAGAGAGTTTTATAGGCTCTGTTTACGGAATGGTTTTGGCTTCTATTCCTGTTAGCTAGTGGAAGGTAAAGACCATAGAAATCACAGAAAAGCCTTTAGCTATCTGAGCTTGTTCCTGCAAAGGTGCACAGGTCTGGGACTCGACGGCTAACAAAATGTACGCAAAATTTTGTTAGCCGTCGAGTCCCAGACCTGTTCAAATCCCCACACGGACACGGCTAACTCTCCATAGGAATGAACTAGGAAGAAAAACAGTCCTAACCCCAGGAAGTGAGCCTCACATTCTAGGTCCAAACAGTGTTTTGTCAGTTCCATTGACAAAACAGCAAAAAAGCTGAGATTTGAATCCCTGACCTTCCCATCATAAGACCAACTGTTGCCCCATAGCAACAGATAAAAGGTCGAAACTGTTTTGCACTAAATTAAAGTATTTCTCCAGTCACAATGAAGTTACCCTTACATTTACAATAAGCCTTCATTGTGTATAAAAATAATACTAATTGGTCCTTAAAGGGGCTAGATGCAAGTTGGCAATTTTATACTCACTACTGCCAACTCAGGTCACACGTGTTTAGTGACAGTGCAGGATTTTAGAGGCAGATGTGGTGAACAGGTCTGGGCTCATTCTACACATTAGGACATGGCTGGAACATGTATGGGGAAGAAAATACTTAATTTTAACATTTCTAAACTCCGTATAGTCCCTTTAAATCATTACTAAGTAACTTGTGCACCCTAGAGGCCATAAGCGCCATTGCAGGTGTCTTAGCATGTTGTGACAGAAAAATTCACTCAAACTTGGCTTTAAATCCTGTTTAGGTGGCGCTAGCCCACAGTTAGCTTCACCCGTTAGCCTGTTAGCTTCTTCTTCGTGATTCCATTAGTGTGTATTGGTGACTCCGACCCGGTGGCAGGCAAGTTTGCGTGCGATCAGAATCTCTGAGGCAGGTTCAGATCAGTCCTATAACACAGAAAGGGACTTAACCACTTAACCCTCACCTGAACCGAGCACATCTTCTCCAGTTTGGCTTTACCCAAATCTAAAAGGGGAAAAAAACAACAAAAACGAGGCAAGAACGCTTCAAAAAATGTGACATAAACTCGGCGACTGCGCAACAAAAAAATTCCGATCCAGTTTTGTAGGTCTTAGCTTTCAAATGTTACTCTGGCCTATAGGCTGCAAACTCCAGTCCAGAAGCTTTAAGATTTGGGTAAAGCTGAACTGGAGAAAATGCGTTTGATTAAGGCGAAGGGTAAGAGGTTTAAGATCCATTGGACCCGGAAGTAGAGTGATGACTATTCACTTAAAGGAATAGGCCACCGTTTTTACATACTGAGATATGTTCTTACCTTAGCTTTGACGAGTTCTTTAGGACCTGTCTGGTCTTCCCCCGTGCCTTCAGTCACATAAACACAGCGCAGACGGCGTTAGCATTTAGCCTCTCCCTCTCTCCTCTATAGCTCCAAAACAGGTCAAGACAGAAGCTACCAAGCTCTTCCACGTTTTCCCTATTTAAATATGGTTACGTGAAGTGTTCCACTACAAAGTATAATTACACAAACTTAAGCAATGTGGATTTTCTAAGTGGATAAAAGGGGGAACTATATTGTAAGGCGTAATAATACCAGGAGTAGTTAGAAATCCGCGCAGTAATCTTCACTTTACTGCGCAGTAATCTTCACTTTACTGTGCGGATGCCCTCCTGGTATTATTATGCCTTACAATATAGTCCCCCCTTTTATCCGCTTAGAAAATCCACATTGCTTAATTTTGTGTAATTATACTTTGTAGTGGAACACTTCACGTAACCATATTTAAATAGGGAAAACGTGGAAGAGCTTGGTAGCTTCTATCTTGACCTGTTTTGGAGCTATAGTGGAGAGGGGGAGAGGCTAAATGCTAACGCCGTCTGCGCTGTGTTTATGTGACTGAAGGCACGGGTGAAGATCAGACAGGTCCTAAAGAACTCGTCAAAGCTAAGCTCAGAACATATCTCAGTATGTAAAAACGGTGGCCTATTCCTTTAACAAGAGGAATATCTGAACAAAAGAAGAGAGTGAAATATTTTTTAAATAAACGTATTTACTGTCAAGAAGCAAAACCTCTCAATGTAATTAAAACAGCTGACACATGGGCATATACATTTCTCTCCCTGCGTCTCACTTGACCATACGACCTCTCCCCGTTGCGGCGTCCTTCGTCGCTATCACACATGTGCATACACCTTCTCCAGGCCATATCAGCGACACAGAGCTGCTTTTTTTTTTTTTTTTTTTTTTTTACTTATTCTGTCACTCGCTGATTGTTATCGCGCTCACACTTTGACCTCCGTCCGGACCGGCAAATCAGAATAATTTTTCACACTGAAGCCATACATATGCATCGCGCACAAACCCAAGCTGATTGTAGACAAAATAGCGCATTTCAATTTCACCGAGGCCTTTAAGAAAAAGAAAAAAAAAAACGCTTAAATAAAGATCTCAAAAAAAAATATCCAGCCCCGGGGCAAGTATAAATCATACAGGGAGCAGTCAGGGGGAATATGTAGCCGAGTCGTGCTCCGAGAGTTAAAGCAGCGGCTGAGGAAGAGGAGGAAGAGCTGGCCTGGAGAAAAGCATAGAGGTGGATAGATTGGCACTCCGCTGAGGCCTTTCCAAACATCATTCACTTGTACATCGGGTTCAGGAAGGAAGCGTTCCTCTCTATTCATTATCCAACACTGACAATACATATTCTTGAATTGTTGTTTAGAGGTTGTTTTCTTCTGTTCGTGAGCAATAAATACAACATACAGAAAAGGGTTTGCAGCTTTTAGGTCGATCTTTTTAGTTTTCAAACTTTTTCTGACACGTTTTGCATTTGGTCCCCTCAGAATTAAAAGGTTCTGTCTGAGTTCTAAAAGTTTTGACCACTTTACTCGTAAAAACCTCAAAAATGCATCAAAATCTTGTAAACTCTGAAATACTGTAGCCGACAAGAATTTGAGAATAACTATTTCAAAACTGAGAATAATATAATTGTGTATAAACTATGTTCAACCAAAATAATACACTTTGCTACAAGTAAAAATGCGATTCCTCGATCAGAGCTGATTCACATTGTCACGTTATGATTTAAACCCAATATTGGTTTCAAATCCACTGTGAAAAGCCATAGTCGAGACACATGAGCAATCACTGCAAACAGCCACAACAATCTGTGAATCCTAAACCCAGGCCCTGAGAGCCACTGGTTAAGTACGTCCTTGGGCAAATATGCATAGGCTTGTACAACCATGAAGGAGAAGGCATTGACCGACTTGTTCAGTCTAGACAAACAAATGAGTTCTGACAGTGAGCGGCGCTGGAATGCATGCTCTCACACAGCACACATTATTGGACTTTGTGTACTACGTCTTCTCTCTTCTTTAATTGCATTCAGCCACAGAAAGAGCGTCTGTGCCGAGAGAAAGATGGAGCCCATAAAGCAAACGCTTACAGCCGAGTATTGATCTAAGGGAAATAGTATAGCGCGATGTACCGGCGTCATGTGATGAATGGCAAAGGCAAGAGCGACGCAACACATGAAATCTTTCCTTGCCCGGGATGGTGTACAGTACGAGAGCTCAGCGGAAGAGAACATTAGACTAATTTATACAGCGGTAATTAGGCCATTAGACTTGAAACAATCTGGGACCTGTAATTAAGCAAAGCGCTCGGAAAGTAAACAGCCAGTCCCAATGAGGCAGGCAAAACAGTGTTGTTTACATGTCCAAACAGCTTGAGGTCTGAGTGCAAACAAACAAGATGATAAAGAGGCTGGAGAGAGCGGGAATTCACAGCTCAGCTGTAGCCTCCAATCCAGCGCTGCTCCGGGACCCCTGCATCACCACAGGCACAGCACTGAGAGGATACGAGCTGTAGAAGAGGTACGAGTCTGAGAACCCGGCTTTAAAGTGATTAAATACATGGCTGTGATTTAGAGAACACCACACCCTGATTCATCGATTAAACACCGTCATCTCTTCATTACCACATCAGAAGACTATGAGCAGCTCTTCACTCTCATGCTCAAACTCAGAGTGTTTCCTGGTCGGCTGCAGCAGAGGTGTAAGAGGAGCGTGTCTGAGAGCTGAGATCATGAGTGTGCACACAGAGGTGGCATAATGAAATGTGGCAGTCCCAGCCAAGGCACAGGCTTCATCTGTTCCACATTAGTAATTCACAGGCCCCAGCGCTCTGCGCTCTACTCACTTATGACAATCTGTCACTGGCTCTTTGTGCTCTCCGTCCGCTGTTACAGCGAGTCACTGAACCCTCACCGGAGTGCGCCGCCGCTCGCCGTTAGCCGTCAAAACAATAAACTCACAATGCTGAGTTGACAACAAAAGACAATGGAGAGAAATTGTTTGCCTTTTATCAAAAGCCCAATAACAATTGTGAGTGACAGCTCAAGTATCACATCAGTGTGATTCCAGCGCAGTGTGGAGAAGCTCCTTTGTGGGGAAACTTCATTATGAAAGGAGATTAACCAATAAGGATATTGCAAATGATGTGCTTTAGGCTTTATCCTCCCCTTGTCATCCTCTTCTTTTGAAATGATTCAAGTGTCCAATAAAGGACAAGGCAATTACCATCGTCTGTCTAATGAAGGGAAAGCCGAGCTCTGTTTGTGCTGAATTAGAATTAATGAGCTTTGGTCAAAGTTTCACTTTAATTGCCCTTTCATTAGGACCCATTTGTAATCGCGTCTTAATGACTTCATCCTCTCCTTTAAACTCATATTTCCACTCTGTAAAAGTTAGATCATTATGTGGCAAACAGACCAAGTGAAAATCTTCAAAAAGATGTCTTTAATTTCACTGGAGGATCAGGGCGCTGGGTAGAAACGGTCTTTAAGAAACATTTCCGCTTTCCTTATTGATGTGGGACATTTCACTTGTGGCAGCACAGAATCATTGTATATTCATCATTTACTTATTCCAGATTTCTGAACCCGTGCAACATAAAAACACAAACTTCAATGCAGTGTGTGGGCGCAGTCGGCAGTGGAAAAGTTTGATGCGTGCCTCTGGTTTCCTTTTGTAGCCGTGAGTATTAAGTGGACCGGGATGCCCCCGAATATCCACCAGCGCAGGGGCAATTTAGCGCGGGAGTAAACAACCGCGGTCCCAACAGGAAACAAGGGGGGGGTGGAGATGGATTGCAGGATGGAGTCTGCCCTCTCTGTTCTCGCTCTGCCACTGTATACATTCTCTCCAGTGACACTCGCGGCCTGTTTGCCTTGCTAATGGAGAGCAGCGGCGGCGTAAAAGAGGTGGCAGGCTCTATTTAGATAGGGCTGTAGCAAAGTAAACTCCGGAGCAGCTTTTAAATAAACCTCGGTGGACGGTCGGCAGCGCTCGGAAGCTAAAGTTATGACCCACAGTTTGGGAGAAAGGAGGGGGGGGGGGGGGGGGTGATGATGGGGGTTCAGCGGTATCAGGTGGGAACGGCTCTTCTGGTGTGGTGTGTGAATGTGTAAAAAAGCCGAGTTGAATTGGGAAGTGTTTGCAATCAAAGTGTCATGACTGGGGCTGGTACTGTTAAACGATACCGGCATGGTATGGGAAAAAAAAGTTTAGGTAGAGTATGGAAAAAATAAAACAATTGAAGGTAGGTACCGGAAAAAATCTATTGTTTCACATTTTTTCCTTAATATATATTACATTTTTTCAATTACTAATATTTTCCTATTTTCTCTCCATTTTCCCCCTAATTCCCCCTCACTCCCCTGATTTTTTTTCTGAAGTTATGCCCCATTTGTACCCTTTTACACATTTTTTCTTAATTTTTGGCCACAATTTCTCCCAATTTCCCCACATTTTCTCCAAAATGATTCCCCATTTTACACACATTTTTTGACATTGGAGATGAACCCAATATTGTACATTTGCAGATCTTCCGTGCATTATTGTTCTCGTTCTAGATGACAAATATTTGAGTATAGATATGAAGTAACGTTCAGGTAGCGGTATCCAAAAACAAGTATCATTAAAGTACTGGTGTAGGGAGAAAAAAAAACGGTCCCCAGCTCTACTCACGACTGGGTTCATGTTGTAATACTACTAGATTTAAGATTTTTACACAAAATATATCCAAATAGAAGATACTTGTGTCACTTGAGACAAATTTTCACAAGAACCCATTTGTTGGAGGTGTTTCATCTTCATGTTTAAGTTCTTATTTATCATGTGAACATGCTTCTCTGCTTCAATTGCCTCAAAAATATTTATTTGTTCTGGTTTTCTGTTTATAATATTGTGTCTAAGCTGTTTAAAAGGGTAGTGAAGGCAGTAGTGATACTATGTGTTAAATATATTACAATTGATAGTAATTTGGCAATGACAAATTGAAACTTTGGCTGACCATTACTGACATGAATAACAGGGACCTGGTTTAAATGGTTTTATTTTGTTGATTTTTTAAGTTGGAGTCTGCATGAGGTACAGAACGTGGTTGAAATGTCTTTGTTTCCAGGTGGAAGTAAGAGAGCGAAACAAACCCTGAATGTTGTGCATGTTACGGTGTTGGTTGGCGCGCGTCGGTGTAGGAGTTTTGAAAGCCATAAACAAAAGGGGGATCTGGGTAATTCAGCGGCGGGACGTGGGAAGGGAGGTGCGCTGCCAGGGCGAATAGGTGCGAGTCTTTGTAATATTTCTCTAATCTCTACAGTCAACCTCGACCAAGTTCAGGATGAGGTATATAGCGAGGGATTGGGGGGGGGGATTAAAGAGCAGAGAAAGTGCTCGTCCTCCCACTGTGGAAAAGAGAAAAGTTCATTTCCGAGCGCTCGGAGCCGGGGAGCGTAAACAGAGCGGGATTGCCGACGTGTTTCCAGCAGCTCTCTTACATCCCAGCCTCCCCGCGCACATGGACGGTCGGCCCGGCCCAACGGGGTCCGCCGGGAGAGGCCCGTGATGGAGGGGTCAAGAACTGTCAGAAAGACGGACTCCTCAACAAACGTGACGGTCTACGGGGGGGGGGGAAAGGTTATCTGTGTGCACTGTCAGAAAGTCTGCACGCTGTGAACGGCGAGATTTGGGTTTGAAGGCGAGACGCTGCAGGTGAACGGGGGAACAAATAAATACATTTAGAGAAAATCATTTGAAACTTCTGGAATAAATATAAGGAAATAATATATTGCAAGATCTTAAAGGCACACTGCGCAACATTTTGGACTTTACTGTTGCTCTCAGTGACCAGCTCGACACAGAAAATGCTATTTTTGCAGGGAATAATCAAAGAATGGATCTGGATGAGGGCCAAACCTGTTTAACTCTCAATTCTACTGACTTTAGTCGACATCTCCATGGTAACGAGCTGGAGACGTACCCACTCCTGGCTAAGTTATAGTCATGTTTCAGCAGAGGCGAGACAAAAGCACACGTTTGTTTGAGGTATTTTTCAATGGTGAAAATATCGATCATAAAATAAATGCTTGTATTTCAGTTTTGTTTATTGGGTGAAATCTTACACGGTGTGGCTTTAATAATGGAGACAGGTTTGAATTTATTTAATAATGGAGAGAGGTTTGAATTTATTTAAGAATTTTGTTGATACATTTCTTGCAAAGATTGTTTTCAGAGGGGATTCTGGATTTCTGAGTGTGTAGGAGCTACTAAAGTGCAGGAGTGTAAAGAAAACGTGCTCTAAAGCTTTTAAACGTCTGCTCATGCGCCTTTACATCGCTGCCTTTTTTGCTGCAGTTGTTTCCCAGAAAGGGAAATGCCCAGGTATTACAGCGTCATCGGTCGCCTTTTGTGCTACACATGGATACCAAACAATACTTGTGAATGAATACACATCTGAAAGACGAAGGAGCGCCATGATGTCGAAGTTATTTCGTGAAAATCTTGAAACCAAGATGTTAAAGAGACTAGACGCAAGTTGGTCATTTTTATGCTCACTACTGCCGCCTCAGGTCTTACGTGTAACTGCAATCTCTATATTAAGCTCGTGCATGACGGCACTTCAGACCCGAAGTAACGACTTTTTGAGTGACAGCGCAGGATTTCAGAGGCAGTTGTGGTGATTAGTTCTGAGCTCATTCTTTAATGGATACTTTAAATAAGCTAAACTAGATAAATTCTAGGTTTTGAAACAACTAATTAATACTACGCAATTCGTCGGAATCCAATTCTCTTTTATTATGTGTTAAATGGACATGGGAGTGGAAGGAAGTTATTTATAACCTTAAAGTCATTAAAAAGCATTACATTTGATTACAACAGGCATTGAATCTGGTGGAATCCTATCTGAATTGATGGAAAAGAATGACATGCTCAACTATTTTACGGCACGAGTTTGTCGAAAACACTAAATCATTACACGTTTGACACATTTAACTGAAATTGGACATATTTTTTTATGTTTGTAGCCTTAAAAACATCGTAACTGGGCATTAGCTCCTCATTACTTCCCCGTTCTCTCCGTCGGAGGGTCATCCGCGAGACTTTACCGCTCTCTTTGAGGCGCACCGAAAGAATTTTCCCGAAGACAAATAACGTCGGGAGAATTGGACCATGTATCTGCACCATTTTTGAAGCGAGCATTAGACATCGTCAGCGCGGGCCTCTGGGGGGTTGGTGTGACCATTATTTGGGCTAATGGAGGAAACGGCGTGTCAGCGAGGGGGAAGACAAAGCCCAGTGTCACAACAATCAGACAAATGGTGCCGCGCCGGTCCGAGCGAGGCTACGGGCGCCGCGGCCTCTGCGCCAATTAGGTCCGAGGAGAGGACTAACATCTGGAACTCTGGGAATTTGTTGTTTTTTTTGGTCACCTTTGTCTCTTTCACCCGCAGATGAAACGCTTTATTTGTCTGTTTGACACACTTGTATTTTACACACCTTCGAATTGATGTTATACGCTTGTCTTAAAGTCAATGTATTGAAAGCTAGGTTTGTTCCCATGAAGGTTGCAATAAAAGTAAGAGCTTGCTTCACCGTTTGAAAGTATTTGCTGTAAATTAAGCATTAAAAGTAGAAAGTAAACTGAATGTAAAGTGAGGTGCAACTTTGCGGCTACAAAAAAATGAGAATCGCACACAAGTCCCCCCTCTGTGCATCAACATGACGGGGACTGACTTTCTTCTTTGTCAGTGACTCGCTGGCATTGACAGTACATGTGCACAGCGCCACCTACTGTTCTGGAGTGTGCATCATAAGATCCTCCAAAGCTTTACCCAAGTACAGAGGGTAAATATGCTTTGTGCCTGACCACATCTGGCAGAGCACGGGCTTGGTTTATGATGTTGTGATTTTGAGTTCAGACTTATTTAACAAACAGTGTCTCACTCTATTGCTATTCCAAGGCTTCAATTTTAATTTCTGGATATTTGGGAGCTGAGCCAGAACGGACAGAAGAGCTTCCATTACTTTCGTATCCGCTGCCATTGCCGAACTACAACCAGCAAATGCTTGACGTCACCTACAAGCCCCGCCTCCCCCGCTCACTGGATGGTAGGTTGAAATTCAACCGATGTAACGCAGCCACTGAGATCAGACTCAGACATGTAGGGAAATTATAAATGACCGGACTTTATGGATGGCTAAGGCCAGGCTATATCGGACAATAATCAGTATCGACAACCATCCTGAGCTGGAATATTGTAATCCAATTTGAATTGAAACAAGGCTAAAGTGATTGGACCCAAATTTCATGAAGATCCGGGGCACCACGCAAAATTACCATGAAAATCCTTGGAATGGACCTACTTTACCCATGGGAGCACTCCCTATTCCCTTTTTATGCTCTCAAAGAAAATGTTGTCGGAATTTGATTTATTTTCATCTATTTTTGTTCTAACATGACTTGGCCTAACAATAAAACATCACCAAAACGAAACTAAATTGGGAAAATCACATCTAACACTGAACTCTTGCACTTGTAACTTATCATGCGTTTTGGCTTTAGGCTAAAAATGTGTAAATCTAATCTTGCAATAACAATAATATGGCGATAATCTTTTTCATGGGGGAGTGACTTCAAAACAAATGTTACCAGAAACAGGGGGTGTGATGGGAATACCAGAATGAGTCTTGTGAAGACGCTGAGGTGGTCGGTGGCAAAGTCAATTTACTGAAGTTCTGGATTTTACAGTAATAGAGCTTTGGAGGATCTTACTTACTACTCTGGCACATTTCCATAAAGGCTCCGAAGTAAAACGTTTATTTATCCATGTGCTTGGTTTGTTTTAAAAGTCTAATAATCCACACTCCAGGACAGTAGGCGGCGCTGCACAGATATTCTGTCAATACTACATGACAATGGGTGTAGGGTTCCTTTGAAGGAGACTAAACGCAACTCCAGGTATGTATTTCATAAGGGAGCTGGACCAACAAGGTCAAACTGTGAGCTCAGCAGCCCTAAATCCTACTTTAGCTCTACTTCTCCTCATTATTCAAAGCACATCCCCCTGATCTCTCTCCTTCCCCTCCTCGCCGCGTCCCGAAACAAGGACAAACTTGTAATCCACTTACGGCACCGCTGTCAACAGATCCCTCCCCAAAATAATCCGCAAAGAGCGACAGCCGCGCCTAGGTGCTATCAAGGGAAAAGAAGGGGGGAATGCGCAGGAGGAAGTTGTGTCACGGTCCTCGCGGTCTTTGTCGCGCAGGTGGCGCCCAGGGGGTTGAGCGGGACAAACCGTTGGTGAAACCGTTACAAGAGGATTAGCCCGGCTTTAATGAGACCTGGAAGTGGCGGCACCGAAGAGGAGAAGGAGCCGATGATTGAGTGGGATCCCAAGCGGTCCGAGCGAGCCCAGAGGCCCAGGGGCGATACGGCGGCGGGCCCAGGGGGTGCGGCTGCCTGCGGGTCGCACTGCGCAGTTTCAAAGCTTTGAGTTAGAGGGTAACAGGGGTACGGGAGGCGGGTTGAGGGCAATTTGATTTCTTCTAAACTTACAACACATATCAACTGTTTTACACTTTGTACTGGTTGACTTTACTGCACTTTGTCCTCAACTTTTGACCTGAAGACAACCTGACCAAGTTCAGGTCATCTAGAACATGGACCCTCCTGGAATGTGTGGATTTCAGAGGGACTTTCATGATTAAGTAAGGGTCTAATAACATAAAAGATGAATAAATATGGGCATGCTTTAGGAGGGTTGCTTGAAAGACCTTACCCAGCCTCTCCGTTTTATGTTAAGGTTGATCATAATCGAAATACTCTTCAAACCAGTCAACATCGAGGTTATCACAGATCATTAAAATTTTTTACATTTTTATGTTTATAAACTAGAATTGAATTATTTTTTTGCACTACACAGCAACAAGGAAAAAGAAGATATCTTGATACGTTAGAAAAGACTCACATTAAGAATATTTGACCTTAATTTGAGTCATTTTGACGTGCTGGAAACACACACATGCAGACGTTACAAACTTTAGGGCCCGTTTTCTCAAAATGAGGTTTCCTTTTCACTCTTGCAACACCACCATGCTATGGCTGCCTGTGCTTGGCCTGATCCCATCAGATCTGAAGCTAAGCAGGAGAGGCCTGGTCGGTGCTTGGATGGGAGACCGTTTGGGAAACAGCAGGAAGCCTGGGTGAATGTAGCGTGTGAGTGAGTGGTTGTTGGAGGGGCCGATGGCGCAGATTGACAGCCTCGCTTCCGTCAGTCTACCACAAGGCAGCAATAGCTTAGCACCACCGAGTATGGAGTGAATGAATAATGCAATATAAAGCGTGTTTGAGTGTCCAGAAAAGCGCTTTATAAAACCAATGCAGTATTATGTCCACGTTAGTAGCTCCGACAGACGCCATACTCTCCAGTCCAGTCTGGTACCTAACAATATTATGAACTTTTTGTGAGAGGGAGTTTTCAATAGTTAATTCCTAGCCTGATTTATTGAGCTTTGAACCGCTAAACCAAGGCAAAATTGTTACGCTTACAACATCTTAGTTTTATATGAAAACATAAAATGACCAAAAACTTGCAATACATTTTTTCCTCACATACATCAGTAATGTTCAGCAAAAGTTGATATCACTAAACGTTTGCTTTTTTTTTTACCCTTTTCACCTGCAGGGTCTCGCCTGAACACACAAACATGTGCGTGTGGGTCTGCGCTCACATGGTGCAGAGAGGACCCGCGCACAATTGTGATGTCATTCAAAGAGTTCAGTCGCAGCCCCTTGGCCCTCAGCCGCCCCGCTCACACTTGAACCACATCAAAGCCCCGTGTCTGGGAGAACCCCGAGACGAGCGGGAGGAGGGGTGGGCATCGGGGAGCTGGAGTCTGGATGGAGGAATCCCTTATCTGCTCCTGAGAGGATGCTGCTCTGTGGTTGAGAGATTGTCTGGAGCTGCCACCTGTCCCAGCCATCTTTGAAGGCAACATTAAAGCCGTGATGGGCCTGACCTCCTCCAGCTCCATTCTTTTCATGTGTCTCTTCCGTCTTCAGCCCCTTGTTACCCCCGCGCTTTAGCTCCTCTCGAGTGCCCTCCCGACTCGCTCTCCCCGATATCTTAAGTTTCGCCGGGGCTGCGGGAAACGTTTTAATTACGCCGCGCTCATCAGCCGTCCCTTTTTTTTTGGCGTGGAACAATGTGTACTTGTAGCTCTCCGGAGACACCGGCGAGATACGGGTTGTTGGCTTAAAAAGGGGATGGGGGCGCTTATCTCGCCCGCACTGCTCGAGCTAGAGGAATGCAAATTTTAAAAAAGAGAAGAGGGGAGATTGGGCGACAACAAACAGGTCGCAGGGCAGCCGGCAGAAGTAGTGGATATCCAAGAGGAGACATGGGGGTTTGTTTTTAGCTTTTAACCATGTTATAATGTTGTTCCCTCATGATTTTGGTTGAGTAATCCTGCATACTCAGTCACCATCCCACATTTCAATCCTCAAATGGCCCTAACTACACATTTTTTCTTAGTCCATAATCCAGGGCTCCAGGTATTTTCATTTAGGCGCACTGCTTTAGAAGTGTCTGAAAGTTTCTTACAAACAACATTCACTTGCCAGGGCTTATTATTTTATATCTATTGGACACCAAGCATTGTTTTCCAATTGTATTGAATTATTATCTTGGTTGCAGGTGAAATCTTTCTTCAAATCAGAAGGAGCTCTCGTCCATTTTAGTTGTTGTAAAGTAGCTTGGTAAAAAAAAAAAAAAAAGACAACGAATTGGTATGAAATAGATCAGTGGTTCTCAACCTGGGGGGTCGGGACAAATTTGGGGGGGTCGCCAGATCATTTAGATAAAATATACATATTTTCATCAGCAAATAATCTAATGTTTTATTGTAGCATTTGCTATTGTACCAAAGTGCCATTATTTGTTCGTAGTTTCATACATTTTTTTTCAGCCATTTGTTTTGTTTCTTTGTTTTCTTAAAGGGGGGGTATTATGCAAAATCGACTTTTTCAAGCTTTACATCTTGTTATTCTGTCATTCCCTCATTTAAAAACATGCCTGAAGTGTTGCCTTGGCACATTCACGTATTTTTGAGTCTTCTGTAAAAACTCTGATGGCGGCCATTTTAGGGATAGCTTGGGCTGAGTCCTCCTAGGAACGCCCCCACCTCCTGGAGACGCCTCCGAGCTTTCGTCACCAGCCGAGTAACCAACCAATGCTCCTCAGCAGAACCCCCTCCCCACTGATGCCACAGACAGCGTGTGGAGGGGGCGTGTCGGAAAGAGTCAGAGGTTCTTAAAGAGACAGAGGCCTATTTCAAGACATTCACTACAGCCATTTTGAGAGAGCCATTTTATACAAGGCAGTTATTCTAATTTACTGCATTTACAGACCAACAGAAGGTTTGGTCATCATTGTAGTGTGATATAGACTGGTGCTATGTGATTGAAAAAAGCATAATACCCCCTCTTTAAGAATTACGAAGGCTAATGTTCCTATTTCTCACGGTGTGACCCGGGCGGGCGGGGGGCACGAACCCCTTTACCTGTTATAATGGGGGTCGCTGCTCCAAAAGGTTGAGAACCACTGAAATAGATGTATTTAGATGAGATCTGTGTTTATGTATATCATGGCCGGTAAAGGGCAGCCAAGCGAAAATATTTAGTCGCACCCAGGAAAGTTGTAGTCGTTTAATTCAACCTCACTCCCTAAACCTGTCACAATAATTACTATGTCGACGTTCAATAAATGACAAACATTGTTTTAGAGGCATAAAACGGTTTTCAATTTAAAAAAAAAAAGATCTAAAACACATCGTGTCCAAAACGAGCCTTAACAACTTTTTCAATCATTTAGCTCTTCATAGATTCTTGTTTTACACTTTTGTTCTTGGAAAATGTGCAATCACAAAACTGCAATATTATTAAAATACTTTTGATATGGATAAATGGATCCATATCAAAAATGATATATGATATGGATCCAAAATATGGCGCTATCCTATTTATAGCATAAGTTATTTATCCATTCATGTGTGCACGTGCATGAGATAAGTTATTAAACATGGCAAACCGAGGCCGTGTCCAAAAGTTTTTTTCTTAAAAGCTCGAGTTTGCATAAGAACTTTAAGAAACCAAGTGAAAATATCCCGATCGTGTCTTTTGCGGCGCGTCTTGCTGATTCCACTGTTGCGGCTGAATCACTGTTGAATTTCACAAGGCTCAGCAAAGCCTTATTTTAATCACAACGGGGCCATTGTTTTAGGCCTGTGTGAATTGCCCGATTAAGAAGCGTGCATTTCTAAAGACGTAAAAAAAAAAAAAAAAACGCTCGGACAGATGTTGCGGCGACGATACCAAGGAACGCATTTGAGCATCTTAACTTCGTCTTAATTCTTCTCCAGCCCGTTCGCACTTAATCTCCTCATTGTTCACGAGAGCTGCCATTCTTTTTTTTTTCTTGGGGGGGGGGGGGGGAGATATCACCACCAGCCTTTGCGGTAACAAGAGCGTCACATGACCTCAAGACGAGAGCGGGTCTTTCGAAAGGTCCTTGTGCAGTGTGAGATGAGGATGCTCTGGTTGGCCCTGGTGCAGTGGAGGGTGAATCTGCAGACCGGAGCATGTGGCGCATTCACAGCCGCAGACTTAGGCCCCAGGATTTTTGTTTTTTTCTTCTAAAGTTAGGGCTGGTTGAAGAATTCAGTCGCAAAAGCAGATAACTCCGTTTTGGAAACAAATCTGGTAACTGGCATGTGAAGAGACATGTATAATGGCACTGTGCAATAGAACTCTTCGTGAATATTTCATGAACACGACCTCTCTGTGCCCCCAGATGTAAGGTAAACATGTTCAAATCAAATATTGGTTTTACTTTTAAGTATTGAAATGTTTTAGCTACAATTAAGATGATTATCCAGTCAGAAAGTTACAAGGTGCTCTGGCTAAATCCACCATCCACATTACCCTCCTACTTCCACAATCTCTACACCCATCAAGCCCAAATAAGTGCTAGAGCAGCCTCCAGTACTTAAATCTCTGCGACTGAACTGTGGAGGTTCTAAGCTTTCAATTTACCGGCCTGGGCCAGTTTGACAATGAAACTAACTCAGCGCAAAGTGTGGCAAACATGAAGCCCGTACAGCTGCGGTCCACAACTGGAATATAACGCATCCACAAAGACAGATAAAAAAACTACTTATGAACACAATTAAACAACAAAGTGCATGAAGGCAGGTCTTAATAACATCTAAGGAAATGATTTCACTCAAAGTCATTGTTTCGTTACAAACCGTGGAGCTTCTTCCGGGCTGGATCTGTGACGGCGACCAAGGCATGAAATTGTTCTGCCAGATTCTAATATGAGATATATGGGCTCTATAATCAATAATACTTGTTCAACACGTTTTAACCGATCATAATAACATTTCACAATAACAAAGTGTGATAGACGTGAGTAAAAGTTCCACTCATTACACAATCTTCAAAACAGTCGATGGCACGGCCTTAAAATCTGATGTATAGTGGTGTCATGGAGGCGCAGCTCTCCACTCTGCAGATTCCGAGCCAGGCCCGTGTTTCCTGATGAAAGCGCTGGATGGAAGGGGTCCCTCTACATCGCCTGCAGTGTGCCCCGGGCTTCTCTCAACTCGCACGGCGCTGCTGGGGGACTACAACGTGCCACCGCAACTCCGAAAGCCAATATTGAAACAATCACAAAGACAAAACAGCCGGGCTTGAAGTGGGCGCGTGTCTCCTCACCCCTAGGCGCAGCATTTCGGCGGGGAGAGCGCGTTTAAACCGATCCCTACCCTCTGTCCGTCGACTTTAAAGTCAGAAAGTTTGTTTTCAAAGAGGAATCTCAACACATTTCGTAACTTGGGTTTCGTGGATATAAAAATGGACTTTGCTCGCAGTGTGTCGAGCTCTCACTAGCCCTTCTGTACGTCTCGGTCCTTCGCATGTGTTCATTTTTATGCATGTTTTACAACTTTCAGACTGCAAAGTGAAGTTTATTGCTGCGGTAACGGCAACAAATGTTTTACACTACAGTAGAAGGCACGCAGCAGTCTACAACATGGCCTATGGAAAAGAAGAAGAATCTACAATCTCCTTTTTAAACCTTTGCTAGTAACTGCTCGTAACAAAACATGATTTACATTTCAGTTTAGAAAAGTTTCCAAGAAAATCCCTGCTAAACAAATACGGTACGACTGTCGAGTACACTATGTCCCTGAGCTTGCAGCTCTTTCAGCGCCTGTAAGTGAAAGTCCATATGAATCGAATGACCAAGCACTGTAATTAACTGTAGAGGGGCCCGGGGTCATTGTTGTGTGGATCACGTTCTCTTCGGTGACAGCCAGCTCATTCAGTTCAGTGGTCAGCTGCATTTTGATATTAAGGCAGACAGACTGACGCCAAGGCAGCGGCTGGAGTGCCACGGCCGAGTAGACCTGAGATCAGTGCGCCGCGGCACTTTGGAGTTTTAACCCCGGCAGCCTCCAGCCACTTCCCTTCAGCGCACGGGGCCACTCTGATCCAAGGCAGCAGTCACCTCTGGCCAGGCTCAGAGCGGAGGTTTTACTGTGATACTTGTGAAGGAATCCAGCGGGCCGACACTTCCATACCTCCACTGCCTCCAGCTTAGGGGGCCTGCTTTCTGAGATCAGGCGAGGACAGAGGGGCTTTGCTCGGAGGATTAGGCCCTGCCAGTAAGACCTGGGGTAGATTTCTTTCTTTTTTTTTAAAGGAGGGAGCTGGAAGACGGAAAGGACACTCAAAGTCAAAGTCTGTGGAAAAACTGCTCTGCTCTGAGACCTTTTTGTTTGGTGAAGAAGAGCAAGTCTTTAAGAAACGGGCACTTGACAGCAGCGTGCTCCCACAGGCTGCAGGACTGCTGACCGCCTAATCATGACACAATGTAAACAGATGTTTATGCTGCACGTCCCATTCATTCTTCACACAATTCAAATCTTAAAACAGACTCCCCCCTCATTAATCCCCCCAATCCTTTCTACTCATCCCGCTCTAAAGCCTCATGTATTAGTGTCGTGGTAAGAAGGATATGGACTCTTATCCAGTGTTTGCTCAAGAAAAGCGGCTAAGACGCAGGCATCACCACGATTAGCTAATGCTAACAAAGGGGGCAATGTTTCCTTAGTGCCTCTTGTATTCTGCGCTGAAGTGGGTGTAAGACCAGAGTAAACAGTCTTAGACTGTGGACGTACGCCGAGTGGGAGAGCAGCCGTCTGGGTGAATAGTACAGATTTAGTGAGTGCGCAGACCCCTGAGAATAAAGCCCCTTTTGGATGTTGTTTGGACTCCCACGCCTCCCAGGGCTTTGCCGCCGCGCTAACGACCGCTGTCCAGGTGTGGGGAGGCTGCAGGTGCCACCACATTTAGCCACATTAAGCACTGACACACAGCAGCGTAAGAGTAATCGGATTTACTGGGAGTCGGCCACTCGGCGTGGTGCTCACTGCAAGCGCAGCACAAAGACTCAGGGCCCCTCTCGATCACAAACACACAAGCACTCGCACACACCTGGGATACATTAAAGAGGTGACAAAACCCTCACAGAGGGGACAGCCACTGCTGCTGTAAGACCCAGATGCCACTGGCTTTTCCACCTGGAGGAGCGCCGCGGGCAGATGCTCCAGCCCCGGGTTCAAAGCACAGGACAGGAAGAGGAATGAATCTGAAGTGGTTTAAGAGGAGGGACTCTCTCGCCCCACTGACCCACTCTTCTGAGGTTTGCTTCAATCACACACAATGGTTCCCCTGCTTCTGGACACCGCTGTTCTAACACCTGAGGCCTCGGGGAAGTGCTTTATAGCAGGGCTAACAACACAATATCTGAGGGCAGGAAGACACTACTGATGTTACTGTACTTCACCACCTTTTTGCTGTCACCAAGCCGAAACAAATGGCTTTTCAACACACTTAAGTCAGAAGAAGGCGACTTTGAAACATGGATTTTTTGCTTCCAGAAGAGGTCACTCGCTCGGGAAGTCAAATCCGACGGCTCGTTCCCAGCATGACCGGGCTGCGCAGTGAGCTCCCCTCTCCTCTTCCTTTCTATGATTGCAGTCTTCCAGCCTCTCCAGTCCCAAATGCACAAAGAAAGCCTCTTAAAGCTCCGCGGCCCTTTTTGACTTCTCCCGCTGCCTTTGAACTCTCCATTCCGGCCTGTGATTTTTCCACATGACCCTAAGCCTCGCCGTGACCCCCTTCCTCTTCTTCCCCTTCTCCCCCCCAGCGGGCTTCAATGACTTGGAACCCGCGGCGCTCCTTCGCACATGCCCCTCGCGCGCACATAAAATGAGAAGTGGCGGTGTTGCTGAGTCGGGTCAGGATGTAATTGGCAGTAATGTTTCGCCCTCCGGGGTCCTATGTCCGCGGCACCGATGTCTTGCTTTTTTAAGTGACCTTTTTTTTTTCCCCCTATAGAGAGGCACCCTTTTTGACTCCAAGGCACCCGAGCGCCAAAGTAACTAATGAAGTGCCTGGGTAAATAGAGTTACAGTAAAGACTAGGAGATTGGTCGGGGTCCGTTGGAGTTTTCATTACCGCTGTTGGATTAAGATCGCCCTGTCCGACTCTTTCGACCCCCGCCCCCCCCAATTCGGAGCCAATTTAAACCAAACTAAACAAGCTATCACATCGAATCCTTGTCTGCGGGGCTAAGCGTCGGCTGCAGCGGCCCGCCGAATTAACCTCCCTAATCAGGCTCTCACTGCGCGATCATCTGTCTCCCGTTTGCACAGTTCCGATCGCGGCGTCCAGTAAGTCGGGGTCCGCTGTTAAGGCCGATCTCTGGAGCGTCGTCCGTGAGTTCTCCGGGTTCTCTCACGCAGCCTTGCAGGTCCCAGAGAGAGACGGAGAGGCAGTGTTAGGCGGTGGGGGCGGGGGGGTTTTCGACTCGCCGCTGCTTCGGGGGGCCTTTGAAGTTGCGCGTTGATGAGAGAAAGTGGAGTAGCGCGTTCAGACAGGCCCCTAATGAGGGAATTAAGGAGCTGCGCCGGCCGCTCAACCCGCCGCCCCCCATACTAAACTTCCTGGGCGAAACGAGGCGAGTGTGTGAGCGTTTAAATCGGGGGGGGTCTGTGCGATTGTTTGGTTGCGGGGAGGCGAATGTGTTGCGGTTTCGCGGCGACGGCCTCTGATCGCGGCATTGGTGGGGGTCGGTTCAGACTAGACGAAGTTGTGCCTGTCTCTGCGGTTTACAAAGGGTGACTGACCCCCATGATGGCAAAGACGACGACGTACTGTACATGTCGATGAGAGGAGACAAGAAGCGTGAGAATAAGGGAGATGACGTGTTGAAGGTTGGATTTTTAGTGTGTGTGTTTTTTTTAAACAAAACAAAAAGCATTGAAGAGAGAAAAGTGAGTCTGTTCACTTCCATTCCAACATTCAAGAAGATGAAATCATCGGCAAAAGCAAACTTAAAGCAGTACTAAGTAACGTGTTTACCTTAATAAATCCTTTCCGTAGTCCCTGTGGGGGTAATACGAGTGTTTATGGGATGATTGGAGGGTCTTTCATCTCTCCCTCGTGTCTCTGGCCAGAAAACCATGTTTGCAACTTAACTGCCACCGGACCGGAGTCACCAATGCACACTAATGGAATCACGAAGAAGAAGCTAACATGCTAACGGGCAAAGCTAACTGCGGACTAACGTCACTTTAAACAGTATTTACAGCCAAGTTTGAGTGAAAAAACATATTTCTATTGTATAATTGGATGCACAGTAACCCTCTCTCCCTTCGCCTTTCCTGTCAGCGTAGTATTTACTCTCCAAGACCATTAATAAGTTAAAAATTCGTAACTTGCTTCTACACCTGCAGTTGCGCTTATGGCCTCTAGGGGGAAGAGTTACTTAGTACTGCTTTAAATACAGCAGTGGTTCTCAAACTGTGGGTCATCTTATTCATTGTTTTTTGCATTTAAAGTTCAGCTTTGGTTTAGACACGGTTTACACCCTGTTTAGACTTGATTTAGTCCAATTTTTTTTCTTGAATTTTTTTCTTGATCTGGTGGTACATGAAAGGTCAAATATTTTCAGGAAGTGATATTTGGGGTGAAAGGTTTGAGATCCATTGCGATAATCGCCTAATAAATAGATTTTACAGTTGATTTGATTTGCTTCTTCACTGTGAGTTGAATTGCTCCAAAGACAAAGCAGTACAACCTGGAATATTGCACAGCGCGGCTTTACATTTGCAGCACATTAGACACTTCGCTGGCCTTACCATCATTTCGGACTAGCAGACACAAAACTTGCAGCTTGATGGATTTCTAAAGACGATACTCTTTTGATATGCTTCAAGTTAGAACTTAAGAAGTACTTACAATAGTGCGAGTCCAGGTAGCCATTGCGGGGGTCCATGGCGAACAGCGTGCCCCGGTACGGCAGGGCATGGTCGGGCAGGTGGGGCAGGGCGCTGTGCAGCTCCTTCTTCAGCTGGGAGGGCCGCTCCTCCGTGGAGGTGGAGGGCTCCTCGCTCACGCTCCTGTCGGCGGGCGTCTCGGAGCTGATGGCGTTCCTCCTCTCGCGGTGGTACGGTGGGCCCGAGCTCTCATCCTCTGGAGAAAGAAGGGGAAAAAAAGGGGGAAACTCAGGACTGTGAAACAGGACAGGGGAATAAGTCGCAATCCAATCACGAGTGAAGGGTTGTTCAAGTCGGTGTATGTGCTGTATTAAAAATCACAGAAATGGATTGTGCTAAAATGAAGGTCTTAAATATCATTAAAAAGCACTGAACGCCCAAATACTATACTTTTAGTGTCGCAAATGCATTGTTTTCAAAGGATTTGCAAACATTTCATCAAACGGAAAAGACAGATATTCCAATAACATGGATAAAACGAGCAACTTTTGAATAATTTCAGCCAAAACTGCAGCTGAATTTAGACCATCATGACAAACATATGACGTAAAAAAGAGTCAAGATGTTTTGATGTAAAGCCGCTCGGAATCCAGCACAAAGTCGGACACTTTGTCTCGAGGAAAAGGGAGTTTAAATTTGTCCAGCTGTAATCCACTGCGCACTACTGGACGTTTTTCCAGTGTCCAGTGAACCGTATATGGGAGTTTGCTTCGGAGGCAGACGCTGTGAAAAGACAAACAGCCCGACGTGCATATATACATCACACAATCAAAACATACCTCTCTGTACATTTTTCCAAGTTCTTAAAATGAATTGCCATGAAGCAGCGCTCACTGGTGCACTCCCCCTACCAAGACTTAAAGCTGTTGTACCCAGCTTCTCACGTAAACTCGCGATCTTCACGCCACATTTCCAAATCATCTGGAGAAAGTCATCTGCCCCGAACCTGTGGCACTTAACATATCCCATTGCACGCAGCCTTTGTCCACGTGGTAAGTTAGAACTGAAAAACGTCCACAATGCCACCAGGCTGTTTGGACTTGGATATGCGTCAGGTGAAGGGTCGGGGGTCGGGAGTCACAGGTCAGGAGCTTAGCCCTTGAACTCGACACCACGTTTAGTCCTTTTACCCAGCATGCCGCAGTGGAGGTCTAAATTAGAGATCTTGTGTGACAACATCAGAAAGTGAGGGAGTAGTGGAAGTTTCTGTGTTTGCAGCTTCATAAAGAACACATCGATTGAACTGTGCTTTGTGTTTTGCTGCGGCGTCTTACTTCTGCTCTGTGTGCAAAGTTTTGACAACAAATCACGTATTTTGTTAACAAAGTCAGAGTCCTAATGAAGTAAACGGTGTGCAGAGTCAGTCGAGGTAAACTGTCATCTTAATGGAAAACAGTACTTAGTTTTTGATACCAATACCTGAATGATACTTGAAATATTTGTCATCTGGAGCCAGAAAACAGAACAATAACGTGTGGGAGATCTGCAGATGTACAATATCAGGTTCATCTCCAATGTCAGGAAAAATAGGGGGAAATTGGGAGAAATTGTGGCAAAAATAAGGAAAAATTGGGAAAATGGGGGGAAATAGAGAAAACATTAGTAAAAAAAAAATGGGCAAAAATGAAGGAAAACGAGAAAAATGTGGCCAAAAATAAGACAAAAATTTGGGGAAACTATATTTCCAATCCTAGTATCACACTGCAAAAAGTAAATATCAAGCATTGGCTTAAATGACTTGAATTGAGGAAATGTATCTTTGTTTTGAGCGGTTTTCACTCATTTAGACACTTTTCCTGATCGGACCAAGTTTACTTTGCTTGTTTGAGGACATTTCAGACCAGTTCTAGGGTAAATCTCGCTTGAAATAAGAAAATAAAATTGCCAATGAGATAAGACCAATTTTCTTACCCCATTGGTAAATAAAATTACCTGAAATAAAGACGAAATGTATCGAAACGAGTCAGAAACATCTCAGAACAAGTGAAATAATCCAGGACAAATGCCCAAGAACTTCTTAACTCGTCAAAACAACTCAAATTTGGATTATTGTGCTCAAATTGAGATGTTTATACTGATCTAGTTAAATACCTTTTGCAGTGCACTTAATGGTACCCGGCCCTAGACAATACTGCGATTTCAGAATATCTGGCTCATGAAACCTGACAGTCTAATTAGTCCGGCACTACAACTCACCAAGAAAAGGGAGGGCTCCGGTTCTCCAACACGCTTAAGTGCTGCGTGTGAAGTGCCCGCTGTAGTGTAGTGCTGCGCCACTCCAGACTAAAGTGCGGCAAAGTGAAAGAGCTGCTGCGGGAGCATGAGACCCGACACATTCACTCTCCTCTCGCTCCCACATCCATTACCTTTACCATCCATTGCCTTTAGCCTGTAGCCTCCGATCCCGGCGCAGCCCTGGCACCCGATTCACAGGTTTCTCTAATGCGGAACTGACAACCGCGGAAGCGCCCCATCCGCGGGAAGAAAAAAAAAATGACAGCTCCGGTTATGATATAAGTATTTAATCCCATACTGCACAGCCCGTGATCTTATTAAGGGAATAATGCCACTTATACGGTTTAAGGCTGGATTAATAGGTCTGCGTGCGCAAAGCTCAATATTAACATAAAGGGATTTTTTTGGGGGGGAATGGCTTTCCTGACATGGATGGAAACGCGCTCTGACTGTAAACCAGCGTGGGATAGCCGTGTATAAGCAGGCTGGTTTGGTGTAAAGCTAGTGCTGCGTTTGGAAGAAGTAGAAACTCATGAATCTACTTATTTATGAGCGCTTTTCTCATCTTGTTCATACATGTATTTGATGTTTTATAAATAAACTCATCGCTAGACTCCAAAAACTACCCAAGAGATTAAAAGTCCTACTTTGTTTTACCACAAGATTTGATTTAATGTCTTATTTTGCCTTTTCTCTCCCTTGAACTTTAGGGCTACAAGAAAAATCAGATCCAATTCAGAACGGTCGCAACAAGCATTTGTCAAAAACAACTATCATTACTGTTTTGGATGAGAGGAACTACACACTGTAAGTTTCCTGTGTCTGTAGGGTCTTATTACATGGTTTATATAACAGCAAGTTAAACATAAATCTTTTTAATGCCATTTTAGTGCCTCAACATATTTTTCGTGTAACAAACAAAAGAAAAAGTCATTGAGTTCATCATTTCTAAAGATTTGTTTCCATTCCAGAACAAACCATTTGGAAATGTAAGTGTCAAATTGGACACAACATAAACTTTCCAAAAAAGGACTGAGACATTTTGGAGAAACTTTCAGCAAAACCAGAAAATTATGTGTTTTGGAGCTTATTTCTTGTGTTTATGGTCTACAGAGCGCAGCACGGTGGCACAGTGGTTAGCGCTCAGGCTTCATAGCAATAAGGTCCTGGGTTTGACCTCAAGGCCGGTCTGTGTCTGCGTAGGTTTCCCCTATACCACTTTAAAATATGTACAAAAGGCCAGGTTGAGTGAGAGTGTGGGAAAACGGATAGAAATTACAATCCGATGTGGTGCTTTTGCATGCATGGGCCTCCAGTGTGTTCATGAACATAAAACGACTTCTGATAAATGTGGTGACAAAAGTGAAGCTATGCCACTTTCCAAAGGATTGTTCAAATCCAATTTAATACTTATGTCATGTAAGGCCTTATGTTTCAGCACTATTCACTCTGACATTTAATGCTTTTTAACCTTGCGTTATGCCAATATAAAACCTGCTAACCTTAGCCCTCTACATGTTCTGAAACACATGGGATTCTTGTATTAGTGTAGCAGTTCGTACTTTGACCCTTCTCAAATGCTCCGGGCCGTGTTTATAATGTGCACTTTAAACTGGCTCTCGACTTTAAAACATAAATGGCAAATCTAATCTCCATTTTATTCCCCCAACCGTCCAACCCCATCTTGAACTATCTTCATCTCTTCGTGTTTTTCTCTGAGACTCCCACATGCCTTACCTCAAAGGGAGGTCAAGCGACTAATAGTTCAATCACCGCGGTGTCAGGGCCGCGCTGTCCCCCACCAGTGACCACAGGGGGGTTCATCACGGGACAATCTCACACATTAGGGGCTTTATTAGAGGGCCATACAACCCTAAATGGTTAAAGAAACACCAGTGAAGGGGTCAGGTCCTCTCAGACGCTCTCAGTCTCTCTGCAGGTTTCCATCTCACATCTGTAACCTTTATTCCAAAGAGGTTTTGTCTTTAAGGTGCAAAACTACATTTACATCTAAAGGTGTGTTCTGCAACTCAGAAACCTTAAAAAATTGGTCCTGGAGCGTCCAAGAGGCCTCCATGGAAAGCAAAGGCACCAGGCTCGTCACCACCCATACAGCCGCTGGGTCACCGAAAGGTCAAATACGCACTCATATCAACTTATTTTTCCACATAAAAAGTTGCATATTGCATCTTTAAGTTTATACTGTATGTATACAGGTGAACCTCAGAAAATTAGAATATCGTTCAAAAGTTAATTTATTTCTGTAATTCAACTTAAAATGTTAAACTAATGTATGACTCATTACATGCAGTGACATATGTCAATTGTTCATGATGAATTAAGTGTTAACTTATCATTTATTAAGGCTAAATAAGGTGTAATTATTATAAAGCCTTACCCAGTTCTTATAACAAGCCACAAGTTCATTACCGTACTCAGTTCTGACTGGTATTGTCACAAGCAGGGAAACCATTTCAATATGGAAGTGCACCATCTTAAACATTTTATTGTAATATTTACTCCTTGTTTTAGCCAATCATATCCAAGTTTCAAAATGTTATTTGTAAGTCTAGCCTTTTTCCATCATAGCTGTGTAGTTAATAATTATTGATGAAAATGCATGTTTTTGCCAAATGCAAAACCCAGCGCCCACTCACGGCTACACTGCCGTGTGATTGGTCCGAACCACAAGTGGATTTGAGCCCGAACGTATCAGCTCGGGCTTTTCAAGATGGAGTTTTGTGAGACTAAAAACTCTAATCTCATGACAATCCAGTTTGTAGCACAAGATTACCAGTTTTGGACAAAGGAAACCCACCTCAGAGTCCTGAGTCCATGAGGTTTGTAAAATGCAAGTACTAAAAGAACTGAATAACAAATGTGTAAGCTCAAATAACTTGTTCAAAAACACAAGTTCTGCTAATATTATACAATATTTCAGGTCAGGTGGATGCAGTTCTATTGATCTGGTTGCACATTCTGCACTTCATGTTGCCCCTTGTTGCTTAATTTACTTTGGGAGACAGGTTCAAAGTGGCAAAAACAAAAAAAAAGTCCTGGAAAGTGAACTTTTGCGTGTAACTGTCAGGTATCTGTCAAAAGTATGTAATGAAGACAGAGGGGGAAGTAAACACATCCAACTTTTAAAAGTCGGACAGTGCAACACCTTTTCCGCGTCTGACCATCTCCCCGACAGGCCGGCTCCCATTTGCACCCGCCGCATTTTTCATTCCCCTTTTATTTCACCCCCTCTTTTCCCATGGTTGTTGCATCTAGTCCTCTACCAGTTCGCTGTTCTATTCAGCCCGACACAAAAGCGGCCGGCCAGTTCTCTGTGGACCAGAGGAAAGCAGGCCTCTCTCAAAAAAAAAAAAAAAAAAAAGGAGAAAAAAGCCCTATCCTGCTCCCTCTCTCCCTTACTCTCTCTATGGTGATTGAATTTCTTAACATCTTTTCAAAAAGCGCTTAAATGCCTGGAGGCGAGAGGAAGAAACAACCTAATGGTGGATGGGGAGCACTGAACAAATTTCAGAGCCCTTTCCTGCTCGCGTTTGAGGTTGAAAGCGAGCTCCTGCCTTTCAACTTTCAAAGTCCTCCTTCCTCCTGCAGTGTCACTGAAGGATTTGAAAAGAAGGTAATTGTGCTCACTGCCGTCCTGATCAGAGCGCTCTAGTATTTCAGGAGCTTTCTCTGCCACTATAATGGTACCTGCTGCTCCCATCCTTGCATTCTTCCTTTACCCCGGCTCTCTCCTCTGCCCCAACCCACACTCGCTTCTCCATCCTCCTTTCACCCCCAGCAAGCCCCTCATTAAATGCTAAAGCCCACTTTTCTCCCCCCTCTCCTCCTGCTTTTTCCCCCCCTATTGTAAAACTGCTTCGAATACCTTCAGAGAAAACTCAGAGCATGGCCTTTAATAGAGCGCCGTGAACGAAAAAAAAAAGAAGAAGGGTGCGGATGCAGTGACAAAATGAAATTCAAAAGGAGATAATGAGAGATGGAGTAGGGCCAATTCCTTACGGGCGCCCGAGACAAGACAAGAGGGGCTAAAGTTAAGAGAGGCCCCGGCCAATTCAACGGCGAAGACAGGCGAAACAAAAGCGCGGTTTGTCTTTTGAAGGTAGTTGTTGGGGATCAGAAAAGAGATGGGATTGTTGGATGTGTCCTTGACTTCGAAAACACTGATTCGCCCGCCCCCACCCGGGGTCTCGGGACTCTCCAAAAGAACCAGTTGCCCATTGTGAATCGGCGAAAGGCCTGCAAACACGAGAGGTGCGTGTTGTTGCTGTGTTCCTCAAAGCTAAAGATTCCACCTTCGAACTCGCCAAAGAAACGGGTGGCGCAAACGGGTTTTTGGCCTAAGCGAGGAGCAGCAGAGGGATGTACCGTCAACATTTCTTCAAAGCGCCTCACTCCTCCTGTGCAATAATCTCTTGCTCCCTCTTTCCCCCCCAGCCACCCCACCTCCCTTTCTCTTGCAAATCAACTCCCGGGAAAGACTCGAGTCTCCCCAATTAACAATGAGCAGGGGATGAAAAATTCCAGCAGCTGGCTAAGGTTTAATAAGAGCACCTCTCCAAGCGGCTTAGGCTTACCTGATTCACTGGCCCTGGCATTGGCGCAATAGTCGCAGGCAAATCATTCACGATTAGCGCAGGGGCTGAAAGAAGAGACCGCTCGAAGTCTACCCGAACCAAACACAACAAGAGAACGGGAGATTAGCCCAATTGTGTGAGGTACTTTCTTCTTCTTTTCTTTTACCGATAAACGTCTTGGCTGGCTGGAGCTTGATGACACAAGGAGCTGGGAGTTTTTGCGGAGCACAGGTTGTGTTGTGCATGGAGGTTAGAGGGTCTCAATGAAAGTGTTCCACAGAAGAAGAAGAAGAAATAACATGTTGGTACAGTCGGATAATGGTTTGAACGATTTGCTCAGATTTTGAGTATATGGATTTTTTTGTGAGCAACAGAACAAGAGTATATGGATTCCAAAGTAATGAGAAATGGTGACCGTTGCCATTGCAATAAAGATTGAAAGCAAGACACTGTATATTTGGGAAAATACTGCAAAATGACGTGCAAAAGTAGAAAAGGCATGAGTTGGTTCTTTGATTTGGGAAACAAACAATAACTGATCCCACTGAGCAGTTTCCAGTCCACTCCAAACTTTGATCAAGTTCAGCATTGACGACTTTGTATAGGCTAGGCTAAATCATGTTGAAAATCACTTAATGATTGATGTTTGGCTAAATTGCAGAGGGAAGCAATGGCAGGTCAGGATGCTCTCTCCTGGTTGGATGCCTTTTGTCAGGCATTGATTTCCCACAACGTGCCGCCGAATGCCCTCTTCAATAATCATCCCAGCTAATTCGACGACTCCCACATCTCAATTTGCCTGTTAGCAGCCCACGGCTCAGCCCCTCGGCTCAGCGCCTCAGTCCCAGCTCCTTCTCACTGCCGCCGGGGGTCCACCGGGATGCACCCTGAGCCCGGCATCTCGCAAGTCCCAGCCTCCCAAGCCCCGGGGCTGGGGAGGGGCAAATCAAAGCCTTGCATGGCTCCTGCCTTCTTCCCCGCGCTCACCTCAAATCAGCCTCACAGCAGGGTTGTGTCATGCCGAGCCCCCGCCTGCCCCCTCTTATTCACCCATTAGGGGTACAGGCCCACCGTAGAGCGCTGGAAACCCCGCTACCCTTCATCAGGCCACATTGTGAGGGGGAATGAGCTACGAGCACAGAGTGAGCTCAAAGCGCTGGCTCTGAAATACGCACTGATGCATTTGACCGTGGATAGTTATGCTTTTGGGGTCTTTTACTCAAAGGGCACCTTGGCCTGCATTCTTTGAAGACTCAAGACTCAAGACTGCATTTGATCAATCCTTCAAAGAGAGGAAAATGCCATTTAGCACACTGAATGGCTTACAGACTGAATACACATGACTTTACATGCCAACTATGATCAGCCATAACCTGTTAGTTATTTGGGCTGACCTTTCCTAACAATATACCGTGATTGCACGCTAGAGCACAATTAGAACCGGTCGGGATAGCGGGCTCTTTTTGGGGCGGATGTAGGCACACTGCCCGCCAGTACAGAACAGGCCAGATTTCAGCTGGGCCTCAGCGCTGGAATCCCACTGTTGACACTGCGCAGTGATCCCGACCAAGTCTGCGGCACTTAGATTAGAAAGAGGTCGCCAAGAGAAATGAACATGCGGCCAGAGCGAGGAAGCACAGAGCCAACAGTTTGGACGAAATATAAAGGATACTGCAGTAATGTTGTTCTTTCCCACCTGACAACAGTTGGACAAACTTTCGGAATTGGGACGGAGTAAAGATTGACACGTAAAAACAACACTTGGATAGCTTGGGTCAGGACTTGACATTGACACCTTTTGACTTGGAAAACAAGTCAAGCAAACTCGCCCTAAGAATTATGGTGAACTCCAGGTATAACATATACATTTCTGGACAAACTATCAGTAACAATCAGTCAATAACAAAATGAGTGGACAAGGAAGCAGAGATCAAGTCGGGCTGCATTTGGATGTTTGGTCAATGGTCATTTCAAGCCCTGGCTCAGACACATTGGACGTCACAAGAAGAGTCAACCACCATTTAGCCAAAGCCGTATAATTAGGCTCCTCAAAGATACCTGCCTACAATAATCTCACCGGGTGGAAGCAATCATGGTCCAGCGCTCCATTTAAAAGCATGTTAACTCCTATCTGTGGCTAGCAGGCTAATTTAACGTTTGACATTTGATATCTGAGGAATGAGAGGGATCAGCCGTTTAGCTGGAACAGGATTACCCTCCGACAGCCCTCCTTCACATCCCTCCTCCCCCCCCCCCCCCAGCCCCTCTCCAGTCGGGCCGGATTCATTAATTTCCCTGCCGCTAAGCACTTTATCAATGACTGGTGAATGCCAAAGTCAGAGGCGGGCTCTCCCAGTCTTTGGCTACATCGCGCCGGTGGTGAGGCTGCCGCGTGTGACGAACACGACCGTTTCAGAACGTTCTACCTGCTTTCACCTGGAGAAAACCACATCATAGTTGGGGGGGGGGGGGGGGAGATCGGAAAGAGCTTTTCAAAGTTTAGCTCGTCTTCTCAGATGAGCAAAAAGAAGCCTCAAAGAAAGAAGGAAGGCTACATGTCCTCAACTCAAACAATTCAGAAGACTTTAAAGACCTCTAGTACAATGGAACACCCTTGGATGACTGAGAGCTTACACATATTGTTAGGAAATCTTGTAGAGTGCAACACTGATTCAAAGATTTTATATCAGTCAAAGCAGGTGATCGACTCGAAGAGCTGCTTGCTTTGCTTTAGATTTACATATCACACTATTTACATGTTGTTTGCAGATTTTGCAGAAACAATCAATGCATCTCTGGGTGACTTGCATTGCTTGGAATGGACACTAATTCACTAATTTAGTTTCTGTAAAAACTAGAAAGCCTTTTTGTTGATTTGTCAACATGCCACTGGCTTTAAACAGAGGCCAGCACATTGTTTTCACCATGTTTCGTTTCCCTGCAGTCCGCCCTGGTGCTCTGACCAAACAAATATGTGTTGGCAGTTATAAAGGTAGCTGAAGTGCCCACAAACAAGCCACAAATATGCATGACAGAATGGAGTTATTCAAATTGGTTATGTTACTTAAAAAGGGGCTCTGCAATTTTCAACAGAGGCCTCTTGACATGCCCCGTTGCAAGTAAAAGCTAATTCGTATCCATAACCGTCCTTGAGTCCCGTGAACCCCGGGCCGCTGTGTTTGAATGTCTACATTACAGGCGCTGTGACGGATCTGGGTTAAACGAACAGCGCGGCCGGCCCTTTGAAGCTGCAGCTGGTAAATGCTTACAGCTCTGACCCATCGCAATCAGACATGAGGCCTCTTTAACGCGAGCCGTGACAGTCGGAATTCCAAACTACATGCCAAACGCCGTAAAATAACCACGCACGTGATTTCCTATTTCACTGTGCGCCCACATACCCCAGGGAATCTGCAACATTCGAAAGACAGACATGATATTTGCTACTACATTTTTATAAAGGCTCAGAAGGAAAAAAAGTGCACACTCCAGAACAGTAGGTGGCGATGCGCAGATGTACTGTCCAATGTCATCGACTCACAAACAGGGAAGGTTTGTACCCGTCGTGTTTCTGCAGAGGGTGATGAAAAAAGGTGCAATTTTACTCTTTTTAAAGACGCAAAGTTATTACGTATTATCTACAGACAATAGTTCAAGTACATAAATATTTGACTGAACAACTTTTGCTGTAATTGGACGAGTATCTGTACTTTTACTCAAATAATGAAATCAACCATCACTGGTCTTAAAGCAGTACTAAGTAACTCTTACCCCTAGAGGCCATAAGCGCAACTGCAGGTGTCGTAGCAAGTTACGATTTTTTTTACTTATTAATTGTCTTGGAGAGTAAATACTACGCTGACAGGAAAGGCGAAGGGAGAGAGGGTTACTGTGCATCCAATTATACAATGAAAATATTTTTTTTCACTCAAACCTGGCTGTAAATACTGTTTAAAGTGACGTTAGCCCGCAGTTAGCTTTGCCCGTTAGCATGTTAGCTTCTTCTTCGTGATTACATTAGTGCGTATTGCTTTCTCCGCACCGGTGGCAGTCAAGTTGCAAACATGGTTTTCTAGCCAGAGACACCAGGGGGAGATGAAAGACCCTCCAATCATCCCATAAACACTTGTAATACCCCCACAGGGACTACGGGAAGGATTTATTAAGGTAAACACGTTACTTAGTACTGCTTTAAGTACATTGAAGTTTAGAGTAGCTTTAGAAAGTTGCTTTATCTTACTTTTTAGCAGTCTGATTAATTATACAATCAATTTCCGTTCAATTAGTAAATGATCTACACAGTTTACCCAACAGTAAGACATAACTTTCCACTTGTCTAAAACTTTGAAGAAGTTTTATTCGAAGGTAAATTCTACAGTCATGATCCACGATGAAGCCTAGGCTTTCAGTAAAACATGTCTGTACCATAATAACAGGATGGATGAACACTTTCCCAACCCACTGTGTCTCAATCTTAAAAGGCAAAGTAATCACATCTGTTTCAGGTCTTAAATATAGTTTAGCAACATCTGGCACTCATGAACATACATTACAGGACACCTACCAACTTTCTCCAAGAATAAAACAGTTTCTATTTGACTGGGTTACGAAGCCTACAATTATTGAAGCACGCAATACAACTTTGGCAAACAACAATAGCTTACATTGTGTCTCAAACCCCTTACACGCTGGCTGTGACTGTGAGTGTCGACTTCGTGAACCCGCAGTAATCCAGGCCCTCGCTTTCTCTCCAAATGTGCAGGTGAAACGCAGACCCCCTCATTACGGCGGCCGCGGCTCTGCGAGGAAAGCCCTCCAGATTACAGGAGCCTCCGTGTTGGCCAAACAGACCTGAGCGCTGTCTGTTTGGAACAGGGCTGCAGGCTGTGCAGAGGGATGACAGGGGGGCGAAGAGAGAGCGGCAGACATGTCGTGTGATTAGATAAGTGGCTCTCAAGTGGTCCGCCAGGAAAAGTTGAATGATCGGACGCTATAGGCAGTCGTCGTCATCGGCGCGCGAAATACCCAAGAGGAGCTAATTGAGTCTTAGCCGCAGGTGGTCTGGCCTTTTCCTGCGTGAGAAGTGCTGAGTGAGTGGAATTTGGCGGATTTCCAGGACGCGGATTAGTTTTATAGAAATAATACAAAATCTGTCGTCAACATTACGGAACTTCTAAATAACCTCTATAAGCTCTATTGTACTTCCAGGCCTTCAATGTAGCTCACTGTATGCACCGAGTCGCTACATTTCACCGCTTCAACATCTTGAGTTTAATGAAAGACCAAAACCAATTCAATCGCAACTTTACTGACATGTGTTGCGTTTAGATTTGCCCATTAGGTTTTGAAATCCGATCACAGTTTACATGCTGAAACAAGTCTATGAGCATAGAAGGCTATACTATTGCAATAATGAAATGACACTAGACCAGTGGTTCTTAACACTACTTTGATCATGATTTCACATTACAAAATATTACATTATAATATCTTGATGTTTACTCAACAAAAATTGGCGTAAATCTCAGTGTTCGGGTCACGGCGTGTCTTCCAAGACAAAGGTGGGAGAATGGCGATGCTTTCGATTTGATTGCGGTCAGTTTTAAGATAAGATAAGATAAGATAAGATAAGATAAGATAAGATAGGACAATCCTTTATTGATCTCACAATGGAGAAATCCACTTGTTACATTCGGCATTCAATAAGATCACTCAGAGTGTGCCAAAACAGACAGGAAGATGTGCAACCAGTTAAATAGTATGAAAACGAGGTATCTTATGTACAATAAGTAAAGCAAAAATCTTAGGGGGCAGAAATAAATAAAAATAGGATAAAAATTTAGAACAGGTTATATAAGTAGAATATCAGGGTGTAAAGTTACAGTCCTAGTGCAGGTTGTCAATAAGTGATGCTGGTACAGGGAATAAAGTGCAGCTGATACTGTCCATAGATTATTGCACATGGTTTACAAGGGGGGTTATTGCACATGTTACTTTACAGTCTTATTGTACAGCCCTCATTTGAAGGGAAGGCTCTTTGCAATATTGAAAGCACATTACCGATCTGAGTCCCTAGAAATGTATGAATGAGCTCCACCTTTTGGGTTGCCGAATTCCATGGTGCAAGCAATAAACCTAAAGGGATCCTCTCTGATTCAGACGCTCTCACCAAAATCCCAGCAACTACCACCAACTCAAGTCCTGATTAGAAGCTCAGTTACTTTCAAAATGAAGCCCTAAACACCTGCATACTGTGTGTAAAAAAACTTGCACTTCTCCTCAATAGGGCAAGGTTGATCTATACCTTTTTTTTAATCCAGTAAGAGTAGCTTCTAACGCAACATCCAACTTGCTCCCGTCTCGAAACCTTCTCCCCTTTTCAGCACGGGGCCTCACCTGTCGTCCTCTCGCCCTCTGCGTAAAGAGCCTTCTTTATGTATGACCTCCTCTGTCACTCCAAAGCCCGGCCCGTAATCTCTCTGCCATTAATCCCGCATTCCACGCCGAGAGAGCAGCTCCGATCGTGCGCTGCTGTTCGCTTTAATGGAATAAATAACGGAGTCTGCTTTGTAGAATGCTCCTCTCCAGCGCGCTCTCTTGTTTGCATAACCTCATCTGCCCCGTCTGAATTTCTTTACGTTGGATAATGGAGTTGGCGGTGCTGTGCTCAGATTACACACACCGACAGGATGAGGGGAGGTCAGGGGTCTGTGTCGTCTTAATCCTTTGAATACATTACAGATGCTCGGTGATGACCCCGCGCCCCCATTACCTCAAGCCGCTATCTCTTCAAACAAAATACCAGTCCATATTTTAGCTAACGGCATGCTAACAAACAAGGATTACCTTCGGGTTCTAGCTGCTACGTTCCAAACCCAGGAAATATAAAGCAAAGCACTTCTGCAGTGGAAGAAGTGAGGTCCAAAGTATAAAGGATGACACAAACCTGCATGAAAAACGCCAAATACGACTCCAGGTATGTTTGGGATGAGGGAACAATGTTTTGACATGGGTAAATTGGCCAAAAACATTGATTTTGAAAGACATGTCCCCTTTAATGTTCCTGTGCACTCTTGTTTCAGACAGAGATAAGTGGTCTTTTCTTATTCTGAGTTGTCTGAGTCTAAATTGAGACCTGACTGTTAAGATCTGGACGCTGTGATGACCTGAGCCACTCTTTCACAATGTCCAGGCAGAAAAACATGGTCATTCAGGATGTTCAGGTCGTCAGCTGATCTAATCCTTTGGGCTCATAGTGTTGCTGAACCTAAACTTTACCAACTGCAGCAACCCCAGATTAGAACAATTTGTTAAATCCAGGTGGATACGTTCTTGTGAGTGTGTGTACTGCAAGATTCTGCTTTACTTACCTACTCAAATCAAGAACAAATATACTGTACTTATTTAGAGAAAATTTGACTTCTTTCTAAACTACTCCACTCAGTGTAAGGCGAGCATGAGTATCTCCTGCGCGGCTACTCACTCCTTTCTTTCCCCATCCCTCATCTTCCCAGTTCCCATGTCTTTCCTCCTGAATCTCCTGTATCCCCACCGCCCCCCCCCCCCCCTTCATCCCCTTTCCCGTGCGCCGTCACTCGGCACCCCATCCCGACTGGCTGCCCCTTCTCCAGGGCCAGAACTCACGCAAACCCCACGCTGAGCCTCTTCGGAGCCAAGGCCCGGAAACAAAGAGCCCATTGAGCCCGAGCGGAGACATAATGCTGGGCCGCCCCTGACAGCGCCGCTCCGCACCGAAGTGAAGTCATGAGGTCGGCAAACTTGGGCCTACAGCTGCGCACAGTGTGGGTACAGTTGGGGGGGAAACATGATTATGTGCGAGCATGGGTACACTTGAGGACTTACAATGTGCTGGGGACTGTTGGTGTTGGGAACTTCATACTGAATACAGAGAAGCAAAACTTTGGAAAAAGTGGTACCATAACACTGCTGCTGAAGCTGCATTTGCAGTTCTAGTCAACGTGGATGCTCCCATACACCGGGGGTAGACAACATCAGGCTCGTTGGTTAAATCTGGCCCCCAAGAAGATGATTCCAAACAACAGGGACAAAATAAATGTCTAAGGACTCCAAAAAGACTTTTCAAAAGACTTCATAGGGAAGAATGCCAGACCTATGATGACATGCAACACTAGCATTTGTAAAAGTGATGCCTGAGTTTGAGCCACTGTCCCATGTTCAGCCCCCAATCTAAGGATCAGAAAGAACATTCCTTGCCTAACCCTATCAAACTCTTTCAAAGAACTTTCCTTTGAGTCCTGCTAGTTGGGAAATTTTATATTTGACATGGTTTAGCACTACTTCCCCTTACAACTAGGGTTCTTTCTGATCTTTTTGTTGAACTCTAGTTATTTGCATATTCCTGTTCCCGGACCCATTCTGTGCTGCTGCAGTTTTGAGGTTTTATGAATGTAAACATTTCCATTTTGTTCCATGAGTGGTTAAAACTTCAAACCAACATCTCTCAGAACCTCATGGGCCCTGATCATTTTGAAGGGATGTAGTGCTTTTCTTGGGGGGAAATTGGTCAAAGTTTTCTGACAAGAATTGAGAATCCCATACATGTCAGATTATTGTAGATGTTTAACCTCTTAACTCCCACCTGAACGGATCCCATTTTCTCCAGTTTGGCTTTACCCTAATCAAAAAGCTTCTTGGGAAGAAAAGCACCAAAATAGCCACAAAAAATGAGAAGAAAACAAGGATGTAAACGCAACAAAAATGTGACAAAAATTCAAACATAATGTGACAAAAATTCAACAAAAATGTGACAAAACTCAACAAAAAAGTGACAAAAACTCAACAAAAATGTGACAAAAATGTGACAAAAATGTGACAAAAACTCAACCAAAAAGTGACAAAAACTCAACAAAAATGTGACAAAAATGTGACAAAAATTCAACAAAAATGTGACAAAAATGTGACAAAAACTCAACCAAAAAGTGACAAAAACTCAACAAAAATGTGAAAAAAAATTAAACAAAAATGTGACAAAAATGTGACAAAAACTCAACCAAAAAGTGACAAAAACTCAACAAAAATGTGACAAAAATGTGACAAAAACTCAACAAAAACTCAACAAAAATTCAACAAAAATGTCCATAAAAAAAAAAGAAAAAAAAAAACATACACACAATAACGCGAGGAAAAAGATCAGTTTTGTGGGTCTTAGCTTTTAAATGAGGTATTACACAGGCCTATATAATAGCCAAAAAGGACAGAATGCATTTGGTTTAGGCGGGTGGCAAGAGGTTAAAGTACAAGGTTGGCCGCTTTAACACCACATAACCCCATGGAAACAAGATATTTAGCTGTTTGCGTGGGATACAAATTGCCTAAACAATGCTAGTCGTAACCATTTCAAAACCGTGATGTAACTGCGCACCCTACGAGACCGTTGCCTATTGGTGCAAAGTGCTTGTGAGCAGCAAATCACAGCGGGAAATCTGACATTGCGCTTTAAACATGATGAACATTCACATTTCTTGAGAGGTCTTGGCGAGGGAATATTCATGGCATGGGCCTGTTAAAATGCCTCTGCAGAGCCACTGGTTTGTCAGGAAAGAGGCCCCTGGGCAGAGTTGGGTTTGGGACAGGGGGAGGGAGGAGAAGCAGGCGGGCGGCTACACAACGCTGAAAGACAGCTATGCAATTGATTAACATTGGAAGGCCTTGCTCGAGTTCAGGCAGCGCGGCCCCTCGGCTGTGAGCTCTCAGACATTTGTTTCCCCCGCCAGTGCGATGTTTCTTTCAAACGCTGTCTCTGCTACACATCTGAGTTCAATTCTCCGCATGCCCTCGCTCTGAAAATCAATTCCTCCCTCCTCTTTTCTCTCGCTTTTTTTTCCCTCCAGCTCTGCAGAAGAAAAAAAAAAAACAGACCGGGGCAAAGGGATTACGCTGTCCCTCCCCAGATCCAGGCAAGACAACAAATGCTTCTTATCAACTGACACCCCCTCCTCCCCTCCTCTGCCATCCAGGAGGAGGAAGAGCGAGCTCGGCCCCGGCTTTTCCAATCGTGGAAGCGCCTGCCAATCGCCGCGGCTCTCCCCCCATCGCGGCGGAAAAGGCCGGAGCTATTTCCAAAGAGCCCGGGGAGCGTGCGTGCGCGGCACCAGAGGGTGGGAAGCGCGCCGCTGCCTCCCCGACCTCTGCTTCTAATCAATCAGCAGAAATCACCGCCGCGCTCTGTGGCCTTTGATCCCGGCTCCTCTTTCACACTGCGAGGAAGCGGGCGCGGGGGGAGAGAGGGGGCCGGGGGTCCGGGGCCCAGGGGGTAGGGGAGGTCAGGGGGGAGAGATTAGGGCCGAGCGGCTCTTTTCGCCTCCTACCATCCAGAGTCAATTAACACGAGGGGGATAAAGCCAATCAGGCACTTAACCACTAAGCACTGGGATAATGAGAAGTTTAGCGCGATTAAAGATGGCAATGAGTGTTTGTTCTGTGTACTTTCTTTTGCCAGTACATTTTTAGGACATGTATGAAGCCAAAGGTTTAGATGTGTCTAAAATGTTGTGTCTGTTGCGAAATATTACATTTTTTCCATGTGAGTAATAGTGTTAAGCGTTTAAAGTAGTAAATTGCTTCATGTTTGTGTGCGCTCTTCTTCATCCAGATATGTTGAGTTGTGTCAAAGGTTTTCAAAACAGTTGTCTGGATGTTAAATGAATATTAAAGAAGGGGAAACTGAACACTTCTTGAATATTTGTCTTTCTTTGTAGTCACAAGTGTATTGTTTTGTTTGTTGACGACCCAAACTCTAGTTTAAATGCCCCCCGTATAAAAGCACCTTCTCCATTGTGCACTAAATCAGGCTGGAAACACCGACTTTAACGGCTTGAAATTTACTGGCTGTGACAAAGGCCCTACTCAATAACCCCGGGCTGCCTTTGTGAACGCGCGCTCGTGTAAACTCTCTGCTCCAGTGGCGGTGATGGCGGTGGCGGGACACTTGTTGCTGCTTCCCCCCATTGAGTCCCATTCAAGCTGCGCCCTGGTGCGGTAAGACGGTGTGAGCCCGAGAGGAACACAGCATAATCGAGTTCGGACACACCAGCTTTGGTGATGCTGACGGCAGGCGAGGGGCAGAGGCGCAACAAGCAAATGGACAAAAGTAGGTGTGGACGCCTTTGTAAAATAACTTAATGTAACTTTTAATGGATATTATTTTCAAAATATTGTCATTTAAAAGAGATTTACAGTATATTATAATAGTCGCTATATCTTAACACAGATTGTCATCGTTTTACCAATAAAGAGGAGTTTTAGATGACAATTTACAGTAAATACTGAAAATATAAGGGAGCCTTGGAGTACAACTTTAAATTCCATGGACAAAAAGAGACAAGGAAAGTACGGAACTAGCAGGTTTTAAAAATAAGACATCATGGAGATGGTATGTGCGTAATTATTATGCAAGTGAGTTTTTTGACCAAACTGTAATTTCCTTAACATTTTCCAAACTGTATAAAACTGAAAGGCTCTGACATGTGACTCTGAGTGCGATCCCCGGACATCGTGGTCCTTCCTCTCTCCCTATTTTCCTAATAAGGATCAGCAATGTCTTTCACAAATCAATGAATAGTTCAAGAAAACATCACGGACAGTGAGATACTGATGGGAAGTCACTGGGACATGTTAAAAAAAAAATGTAAATACGTCTGTGTTTATTGAGGAGGACGTTTTATCTCAGAGCTGACGGTGAGCATCAAAAAAGAACACCACAGAAACTAAACAACGAAAACGTATTTATACTAAAGACAGGCCGATTATTTTTTGTGGCTCTTTCAAAATCTTGGTGCGATTTGAATTTTTATTTAGTATCAGCCGTTAGCTTCAAGACGAAAACACTTTCCGTGAAGAACCCTCCGGTGAAGTCTTTGCTCCTGATGTGATGTTTTTAACCTGCAGTGTCTGTAATCTTATTTTTTTTAGACAAGACACTGCTACTAACTCATTGGGGACATAACAGGACAGGAAGAGCAGCAACCATAATGATCTACCACACTGGCCTTAATAACAGTATTTTTGTTATAATTTGCTACCAGCTAAAGAAGGCTGCCGTGCTGTATGGCTTGAAGAGTTTGAGGTCCGACCTGGAGATGAGGCAGCTCTGTCACACAGAGAAACCTGCTGGTTCAGAGACTTTTGTCTGACCTCTGTGACCTCCGACCCTGGGCCTTTCTGCCTCTCAGCATGTCAGTGAAAATGACTTTAAGTCCTTCAGAGGGCCCATTGTGACGGTCACCACCGATGATCAAAACTCATTAGAAGAGACAATAAGGAAGAGCAGCCGGTGCTCTCGGTGTTTAAGGTTTGGGTCAACGGAACTAAAACATCTCATGATTCCAAAACCGCTTTGTGCAGTAACATGACTATCTAACATTTACTACAATGACCAATACAGCCTAACCTCTCTCTCTCTTGACACTAGTACTGCAACTTTAAGAGGTTTATAAAACTAAATATCCAGTCTGCGAAGGTTCTTAATATCAAGTATTTTTTCAAACATTGTGAAGTCCTATCACAAGTTATGGCCACTAAATATTCTCACTGGCTACAACTGCCTGATCAAGTTAATTTTCGTTCGTATATTTCCAATACTACATTTTGATACGAGTAGGACGACCTCAACTTATCTTGTTCAGGCATGACTTCTCTGTGTCAGCCACTGGTCTATTCCACTAACTTTGGGCAACTTAAAGCTATGATAAAATCCTCCCACTAGGTACTCCTGACGGGTGGCCCCAGTGGCATCGGAGAATGACTCGCATGCAGAGGACAAATTTCCCTACAGAAAACAATAAAGTAAGAACTAAACTTAACCATAGCTGGGGTACGTTATGGCAAATGAGTGCCCTATTGGAAGAGGAGACTGACTGACCACAAAACAAAAACTCAACACTGCGCACAGTCCAGTAGCTTCTCCGCAGCGTGAAGAAGTCTGGAAGCGTATTACGCGGCTTCCAGAATTGAAAGCCAGCGAGGTTCCAGAGGGCATATCCGCGCGGACGTACGGAAATGTGCCAAACAGAGTCCGGGCCGCAGAAGTTCCCCTCCAGCCCCGGCAGCAGCAGCAGCAGGAGCGTGGCTAAGCTAATCCAGCGCCTCGGGTCCCGGCGAGGTGACTCTGCCAAAGCCCGTCCCCCCACTGCTGCAGGAAATTGCCTTGAGCGCAGAGGCCCGTGAAATGTCCGTGGCGTGGCGCCGTTCGCTCGGAGGGGCCTGAAGTGACTTTACAAACTCGCTCTACAGGTAGCGGCTACTGGAGACCACGTTTACAGCGAGCACGGTGAAGCCGAGACTTTTCTGTTTCCGAGTTAAGTGCAATCGGAAAACGTCAGTAGTCAGTAGAGCTTTTCTTTAGCCGTCAGAGAGGACTGGGATGCGGCACCGTCTTCTGACAAATCAAAAGGCAAAGCAGCTAAACTCGGTTTGGTTGTAGAAGTTATAAAGTTATAATGATGAGGCCTGGTTGTATGAGAGGAGTTGGCTTCTTACACATTTGAGAGCTGCTTGAATGTAAAAACAGATGATGGAAATGATGTGAGAAGGCGTCCAGATGCTCCTGGGGTTGAAAAGTAGCAGTTTCAAGGCTAGACCCTCAAACTTGTAAGTAAGAGATTTAACTTACAAGGAAAGTGACCTTCCTTTGCTTTCTAAAGGCTTTTTAAAACACCTTTGGTCCTTCATGTTTTGAGCACATGAAGTACTGGTAGTCCAAATAAAGCTTAAGACAAAGGGGGCAAATTGAGAGATGAAAACCACTGATTAGCGCTATCTCATGACATCAGCTGGTGGAGGGCAAGGGTTTTGAGCTTATAATAATGAAAGGAACTCCCAGGACAACCTAAACATACATGAGTGAAGCCAAATCACAACCCCAGCAAGGTCTTTTAGATGAGTCAGAAAACTTTTAAAACCTATTGTACAAAGCCCGAATCCTTCTATTACAAGTTTGCCGTGATATTCACCTGGCCGACTAGTGTAGTTTGAACATCGGCGGCCTGTCCTCTCCTTTTTCCGGTGTGAGGTTGTGTGTCAGCCTCAAAACGCCTCCTCCATTGTTGCTGTTTGACCCGTGGGCCAGCCGGCGCTCCCCTGGGGTCCCTTATCCCTCCATCAGTCCTCTCTCATTAGCCCCCACAGGCACAGCCCAGAGAGGAGCCTACAGTACACCCCTTCTACCTCGCCAGCACAAGGCCAGCTTCACCTGGAGTCTGGCCACGTGCGGGACACTACCACACCCCTCTTTGCTGACTCTAGGTGTTTGCACGGAAATTTGATTTGTTTCCGCTGTCAATTATTCTACAAGGCTGGAAATGCTATCTATTGGACCTTTGTTCAATACTAATTCAAGAAAGATATGGCAGAAATAAAACACTTCACCATTAGGGCTGCCCGGTTTGACATGATGCGGATTTTTTTACAAAACCAAAACACTAGATCAGGACCAAAACAATGCCAAAATGGTATATTCGATTAGAAACATTTATAAGTAGTATTCTTTTGTTTTGTGCTGAGTTTGCAAAAATGTGTCTCAGTCAGAAAGACTGGAGTGATTGTGCGATAGGGATATTGCATCACCCAATATTCCAATACGATATTTTCGTCGTCCCCTCCTGGAACCGCCACCTTAACGTGGTGGAGGGGTTTGAGCACCCGAATGATCCTGGAGCTCTGTTGTCGGGGGCTTCGTGCCCCTGGTAGGGTCTCCCATGGCAAACAGGTCCGGGGTGACGGGTCAGACAAAGAGCGGTTCAGAAGCCCCTTATGAGAGACCAACAGGCCCGGTTTAACGTGAGGCCGTCCTTCTGTGGACCCACCACCTGCAGGAGGAGCCATTGGGGGCTGGTGCAATGTGATTTGGGCAGCTCCAACAGCTGCCCCCACGACCCGGAAACGGACAAGTGGAAGAAGATGGATGGATAGATATTTTGGTTGTGATACTGTATATCGCGCCGTTCTATTCCCTGTACAGCCACAAGGGGCATATTCTAATGAAGCGCAATATTGTGGATGACCCCCAACCAGAAGGTGACAGGGTAACATCCTGGTCATGCAGCACTTGTGGGAGGTGTGTTGTCTTTCCTGATTAATTGTAATTTTGCGTTCAGATCCTCTTAGTATTAATTGCCTGTCATCTCTTAATGGCAGTTCCTGTGTGTTCTGGTTAATTTCTCATAGTTTTTTTTTTTTCTCTTCTTCTTCCCCTTGTTAATGCGGTGTAAAGCAGGGCATGGCGTGGAGGAACCATGGTGGCAGAGGGCGGAGGAGGGGACGGGGCAGGACACAGTGGAGAAACAGTTGATTATGAGTCCCATCAAGTGATCAATGATTTCATTAATAAGACGGATCGCGCGCCTGTCATAGCTGTGACACGGGCTGAGGGATGATCCGCTCCCGACGCTCCATTTCACCCCCCCCCCCCCCCTCCCCGTAGCCCGTCTCCCCTACACTCCTTCACTCGCTCCCGCCCTGTCCTCCCTAAACACCCCCCCCCTCCCTTGCCCGCGACAAGGGAACACCGCAGAAAAATCGGGGTGGAAGGAATAGACAAGGGAAGGGGAGGCGGTCATGTGGGAAAGGGGACGGGGGGGGGGGGGGGGGGGAGAAAGAGAGAGAGAGAGAGAGGAGGGAGAAAAGTGAAAATCCATTTTGAAACCCATTTTCAATTAGGGGTCCACAAGCTGTTATCACAGGTGTCCCAGAATGGGGGCCCGTAAGTGAAAATGTCTCCTATCCGTTTCTGAAATGAAACCTTATCTGGGAGGCACAAAGATGGCGGGGGACAGCGTATCTGTAAATTACTTTCCATCCCCGCTGTTAAGGGGAACTTTATTTCTGTCACATGACATTCCCCTCTATTTACTGTTGATCATTTAAATGGCCGCCTAAAAAAAGGGAAGAAGAAAAAAAAAAAGAAGGTGGCCCCTGACTCGGCGGGGCATATCTCCCCCTCCGTCTGGGGATGTTTTCAAAGCATTCAAGTGTTGGTTTTCTTCCATAAACACTTCGCCGTGCTTTCTTTTTTTTCTTTTTTTTTGCCTCCTTCCACAAAAGAGCAGAAAAGAGCTTGCACTTGAGGCTTCTCCCTTTTAAACCCGGCGCAATAAAAAGGTCTTACCACAGCTATTTCATAAACAGATGTTTCAACCCTGACAAATTTCCCAGCTAAGTCTATTGCCTCACCCTATTACTTACACTAACTCCCGCTCCATTCAAGCCCATATTAAAATCCAACCACAACCTTTTCCCTCTCCATACAAGCAACCATATAGCCCCACCCTGCCTTAAGTTTTTTTATTAGCAAATTATCCCATGACGACAGGATTTATTCCACCAAGGGCCATGGATATCTTCTCTCTCTTTTTTTTTTTTTTAAGTTTTGGAGCCAACAAAAGAATCAGGGGACTTTGTGGTCCACCTGCCTGCCGAATGATGAGAGAGGGAGGGGAAGGCACCCCGCGCACCCCTCCTAAAGAGCACCAATCACAGCATTGTTGTGGCACAGTCGGCCCTTTTGAGCTGTCAGGGGAGAGGAGGGGGCAAGGAGATGAATGGCACGCAGGATGAAGCCACCATTTAGCCAAACCATGTGGGAACGCTCTGCTAATTACTCCTGGCTTTCCCAACTTTGATATGATTCACGTGGAAAAGAGGAAAGGTGTAACTTTAAAATATAGGCTGTTGAAGTTGTAAGGCTTAAATGTACAGTATGCACTATTACAGGTCAAGACGAGAGTCACGTCATTATTGTAAACATTATCTGAACTGGTAAAAGTTGTTGAACCCTAATCAAGGGAGTTAGATTAAAAAAGATTTATTTTTTTAAATGGTCAAATCAGTAAAAGATAAATATAGAAGTTTAAGAAGTATAAGTAGTTTAACATATAAGTAGTATATAATGTTTTTACAGATGTTTGGTGATCATTTCAAACACATCTTGTTCATAATCATATTTTGTTTGTGGGACAATGCTATATTGATCTAAAACAGAAGATATCAGATAGTCCAACAGCAAGTTGTTTTGTTGCACATTATTGCCTCTTAGTCTGCAGAGGAGCAGTCAGCCACTTCCTCCTAACATAAGGCCGCATGGGACATGCTCAAAACACCAGGGAGGCACAACAGAGGCCCGAACCACATCCAATGGCTCAGGAGGAGCCATTGGATGAAGCTGCTGCTCTACTCCGAGCTCCCAGGTAAATAAACTCCTCACTCTATCTCTAAGGGTGCTCCCAGACACCCTGTGAGCAAAACTTATTTCAATGGCTTGTATCAGCGCTCTTGTCCTCTCGCTCATGACCAAAGGTAAAGTAGGAGCACACACTGACCAGAGCTTTGCCTTTCGACTCAGCTCACCAAAACTAACCCTCACCAAAACACATCACGACCACTGCTCCAGCTACTTGTGAACTAGACCCCCAGATATTTGAACCTCTGCACTGGAGGCAAGAACTTTCATTCAGTGTTGAGAGTTAGCAATAAAACACGAGAAGAGCCTCTGCACTTGTTGATTCGCTCTGCTGCTATCATCAAAGTCCACTGGTTCAAAAACTCCTGTTCAATTTACTTCACTATCTTGATCTCCAGAACTTGGTTTAACATCTGCATTGTGCATGCTCCACTTTTCATAACTTCACATCCTGTTGCTGAGCTCGCCGCGGGGTCTCCAGCACCAAAATCTAGGGGGCCGCTGCTGGGCATGGGGGAAAGAGTTGGCCCGTGTCCCAAAGAGAAGAACCAGTCACCGGGGTTCCACAGCTGCATACAATTACCTTTTGTTTGGAATGAAGAGCCGGGGCGAGGGCTGTGGGGGTTAAAGTTGAGATGAGTGTCGGGTTACACCTGATAAGAGGTTATGAGTTCTGGGGGCAACTTGGGAATGCGCCGTAATTATAACCACACAAAGAATGTGTAAGTTATCGTATGATTCCGTGAGGGAGATTGGGATCTAAAAGGGAACTTTCTCAGCTGATAAGAAGCGGCTTTCCCCTTGTCAAGTGAATTATGGGACTACTGTATGTAGCAGTAGCGTGACATAAGCAGCGAGCTCCGAATCCCGGTCTGTCTGGAAGTCTTCCAAGTGAGGCATTGAAGAAGAACTATCTCATAGGTTGGATTCATCATGGCATCATGACATTCTAAAGCTGGAGGACAGTATTTGAAAGGAACACTTGGCCGTGAATGCTGGGTCTATTCATACGAAACATAATAAACAAAAGCCCTGGAATGAAGTTCAGCGACTTGTCTGTCAGGAAAATGAACTACGGTGACACTTTCCCGCAATAAAACTAAAAACTGGTGGCATTATTCAAGCCAGAGGATAAACATGGCAAATTTTTATGTCGAGTACAAACCTAGATTTTCCCATCGTGTCCTCGGGAAAGGTCTGGGTCAGGTCTATAGGCTGCAGGGGAAACCATAATGTTCAAAGTGACCGCTACCGCAAAAACCCAGTCTAATCGCACACTCAAAACCCCTGGGCCACCAAATTTGTGTACAACTCAAGTCAGTGTGACCAGACAAAAAATTAGTCCAGAGCCGCGATCACCAGAAAAATCTGCAAGGAAAAGGATATTTTTCCATAAATGTTTTCTTAGCTGCTGCCTCCTGAATTAATGAAACAGCGCTGGCCATCTGGGAATGAGTAAGAGTGAGCATGTTCCCAAGATGTTTGGAAATGCATTACCGTACTCCCTCCCTGTGATAACTCCCATATGGGCAAGAGACGCAGCCAGTTATTTACCTTTCCCCCAAAACTGTTTGCCTTTGCCTCGCAGTTACAATCTTATTCATCGGCTTCGCGGGATCGCAAGTGTGGTGTCGACAACTCCTCGTGTCACCGGGCCACCACTTCGCGACGCCAGCCCCTTCTTAATCCTCCCTCTGCTAATGAGCACAGCTGCGGCGTCGACCGCGAATGATCTCAACCGGTTTTGTTTTGACTCGAGGTTTTCTTTTGGCGGAGAAAAAAAAAAAAAGAAGAAAAATCACCATCTAATATTCCATCCTCGGCGTCGGGGTGCGATGACAGAGTGAATGACGACAGGCCTAATGAACTGGAAGCTCCCAGGCGCTTTTAATAGCATGTGCTAAAGACGCGGCTATGTAAACATGCCAGAGTTCCGCTTAGCAGTCGCTTCATGTGCGCGAGTCACCGAGAGAAGTACAAGAATAGATGTAAAAAGTAAACATTTGTGCTCTGGGATTTTGACGAGGATCACTTTCATGTTTACGGCAACGGAAGACGGTTATCTCAACATATTATCTTTGAAAGACTTGGCTAGGAACACATTGCACTGGGTCATGAAAATAAACCTTAAGTATTTAAACCCAATTGGTGGTTCTACTATGTGCTCTTTTTAAGGGCTTAGACAGCTTTACTAAACTTGTTTTGATCATTTTGCTCTTAAATTGCCTCCACTACTTCTTGCTTACAGCTGGACATAGCAAGACAAGCTGGGCTTTTAGCTGTTTTGCTCAAAGGTAATTCAAAAAGCCTAGAAAGGATTGCATTTTTAAGCTCAACAAACACTGCCAGGCTAAGATGGATGTATTAGAAACTTAAGCTACACCGACACCTTTTTATTTTTCCATTTTTCAACGGCTAAATGACCGGTCCCCTCGAAGCTTGGGAGTGTCCCGAGAGGAGCTCATTATTTGAGTATAAATCATAGCCGAGCGCGGCGTCACAGAACCTACCGTTTGAGGTGGTGCTGGAAGCCACCGCCTTCTCGCTAATGTCATTGCGCGCTGATGATCCTTTGGTCGCCACAATGGTCTCCACCCTCTTCTTCTTCTCAGCTGCTGAACTGGCCTGGGATTGGGTTTCCATGATGAAGGCTCATTCCTCAGCACCTCATGGAGACGGAGAGTGACTGGGGGAAGAGGACAAAGGGGAGGCAGCTTTTAAAACACGTACTTTACGTGAAGTCAAACGTTCTAGAACATTCATACACAGGAAGAACAGGAAGTGTTTTGCCCAAAGACACACTGACAGGAGGAAATACTGACAGAATCAATTGAACCACCAACCTGAGTGTAAATAATAGTGATGTCAAATAGGTGATGTAAAATCCATATCACAAGAAGCCACAATATACAGCAAATTCATCCAGTCTTCTACCTGACAGAGACTGACCATTTATTTTGCCAACTTCGCAGCTCAGTTTTAGTTACATTTTTTTCCTTTCAGTTCCATTTCACTCTAGTTTTATGCGTTTTCTGAAGTCTTGTTTTGACGCAATTCACTGAAAAACAAATCATGAATGGAGTGGAACATACCGTGCTGAAACGGTTAAGTGAAATATAGCAATAATATATTTAATATATATTTTCAATATTGTGCAGCCCCAATGCCAAGAGCAAAATACTGATAAATAATTCTGCATTATTGACAAAACTCATTTGGAAGTTTCCTTGGGATACGTTGGACTATTGACGAGGTTAACAATAACAACACTATCAGAGTAACAAAGCTAACTGGCATGCTAATGGTGGTGAGGTTAATGCTAGCTAGTCTCAGCTAACAAAGCTAACAACATTTCCTAATTGCTTTCAGTTTACAGAAAAAGTTAGCCATGTATTTTGGCCCTTTTTATATAATTATATATATATATATATATATATATATATATATATATATATACACCAGGGGCTCAGAGAAGAGCTGGAGAAAACCTGGAGGGTGAAGGCATCAGTGGTGCCCGTGGTCGTTGGGGCACTCGGGGCAGTGACCCCCAAACTGGAGGAGTGGCTCCAGCAGATCCCAGGAAATACATCAGACATCTCGGTCCAGAAAAGTGCAGTTCTAGGAACAGCAAAGATACTGCGCAGAACCCTCAAGCTCCCAGGCCTCTGGTAGAGGACCCGAGCAGGAGGAGAAAGAGACCGCCCGCGGAGGGTGAGGAAGAGTTTGGTTTTTTTATATAATTATATATATATATATATATATGGCCTTATAATGCACAATCCAGAACAGTAGTTGGCACTGAGCAATTGTCAATGCGAGTATTTTTGTGATTTGTCCCTGTGATGTTGCCGTACATGTGGTGAATTTGGGCATAATCTTCATGTTTTCTAAGCTGCAGCATTATTATTCACATTTATCATTCACTTTTTCATAAATAATTTGCACTATTTTACTTTGAATACTTCAGTACTTTGTAATAATTTGGCTGAGCAGCCTTTACTTAAAATGGACTAATATTTGACCAGTAGTGTCTGCGTTTCTATTCTTTTAGGTAATGAAGTACTTAAACCACCTCTGACCGCAGGGTCATAAAATGGTCCTTTCATCCAAGCAACAATTCAGTTTCCTAAATTACTGCATCTTATAACGTAATTGTTTTGCCTTAAAAAACGTGTTTGTCTTGCCTGATCCAAGTTTAAACATTCTGTCAATAAACAGCCCGGAGAAAAAGACTTCAACAGGGAGGCACAAGTGGAAAAAAAAACACAAAAAAAACTTCAGATCTAACCTCCCTTTCTTGGATTCCCCGAGCCCCCCAAAGGTCAATCCGCCAGCTCGACCTGATTTATTTTAACTCAAAACAGCCAGTGTCTGAGGTGGCCTGGATATCTTCTCACACAGCAGGAAAACTCAAGCTTACGTTAGACTCTAACCTCATTTTCAACCATAGTAAACTTGTGACTTCTCGTCCAAAAAAACAAAAAAAAGAAGAAATGCAACAACTCTATAGATTTATACCTCAGCATAACGGCGGCTTGTGGATAAACTGCTAATCCCGCTCGAGTGAGAACGCACAAACCTTAAGGGGATACCACAGAGAGAGAAACATTCGCAAGTGCTGAAAAAACAAGGCTTGTTTGAAGGCCCTTTTGGGAATAACATGGTGCCGGGCAATTTTTCCTTTCAAAGAATAAAGGTGGTTCAAGTTAATACTGTCTGTGGGTTTAGAAAGGGGTTGAGCCAACAGTCTGGCAGACACGCCGCTCAGTTCAGCACCTCAGAGGCTGTCTACAAACTTGATCTGGGTCACGGAGGTCCTTGATTACAAAGACTACAGTGATACACCCCAGTCAGTCATTTTGCTCAAAGTACAGGACAGCTTCATTACAAGGCAAAACCTACTCAGACGCCAACGTTCGAGGAGAATTGCGGTAAATATTTAGCACGGCATACTCCATTTGTGCAACCTAAATGCATGGTAGATTCTTTGTTTGCACACATTTTTGTAATCTTGCATATATGTCGTCCCAGATTCCGTTATACACCACAGTGCTGTGTTGTAACCCATATCCGTTGTTAAAGCATGTTTCATGCTAGAAACCGTTGTTTTTAGCTTGTATAAGAACAGTTTCCTTTTCCGCACTGTGAGCAAGAGATGCCACTCTTCCAACACATATGTTCATAAAACATACATTATTCTATCTTAGGAAATGCTACGCCTAACGCGTCCAAATGTATTTCGTAGTTTAATGCTAAAGGACACCCTGTCCACCCCCTCCGTCTATGTACTCGCTTTGTCACGCATCGACTGTACCCGGTACACGCTTGTTTTCCTCCACACTTCACAACCGCAGTTGTTGTGGGCAGTGCCCTGCCAGATGTGCACGCTGTACAGAACGTCATTAAAAGTTTTTTAAACCTCGATGAGAACGAGTGTGGACAAATGCTGCCTTCAAGTGGGGTTTATGGAATTATTCCGAGTTGCAAAGGCAAATACTAGAGGAAAGAAGCAGCTAAAAGACGAACTATGAAGGTAAGCAACATGCTAATGTTATGCTAACACCAGCTAAAGTTGCGCTATCAGCGGCTAAAGGCTAACATCGGCAAAATCCCCTTTTAGGACAGCGGGATGCTGTTGTGAATTTTCAAATCATTATGACCTGCATGTTAATAGTGCGGGTTGTCCTCTCTCTCGTTTGCTATGCTAGTCTCAGTTCAGTGCTTTGGCCACAGCCAGATGTCGGTGCTAAATCTTATACCTGGTCAAACCAAAACGGTTTGCAATGGCGAAAGGATCTTTTTGGAGATTTAGTATAGTATAGGATCTTTATAGAAACTTAGCATAGCATAGGATCTTTATGGAGATGTAGCATAGGATCTTTATGCAGACGTAGCATAGCATAGGATCTGTATAGGATCTTTATGGAGACTTAGCATAACATAGGATCTTTATGGAGACTTAGCATAACATAGGATCTTTATGGAGACATAGCATAGCATAGGATCATTATGGAGATGTAGCATAGTAGAGGATCTTTATGAAAACTTAGCATACTATAGGATCTTTATGAAGATGTAGCATAGCATAGGATCTTTATGAAAACTTAGCATAGCATAGGATCTAGCATAGGACCAGCTCATTATGTGACAGTAGTGTTTAATTGTTATACACGGTGTAAACATGAGCAGGTACAAAGAGGAGCTCTTAAAGTCAAGCCCTAACGCTAACACGGGCTGGAAGAGCAACAACACAAGCGCAGCCGGTGTGATTTTAACTCCCTCCCCGAGGACTTGCCGAGGTAGAGGAGGGGGTCGGCGGTTTGGTGGTGAAGGGTAAACTTCAGACAAACACTGAAAGCTTTGTTTATTTTTTTTTTTCTTCTTCCAACCTCCAGAAAAACCAAAGTCTGTCATCCTTCCTAACATCTGTAAGCAATCGCAGGCTTTACAGAAATCGCCGAAACAACACAATGCAATTACTCCCCTACCAATCAAAAGGGCATTAAAACGAAAGCTCGTCCCTCTAATCACTCCCACATGCGCGCGAGCAGTCGTCATCGCTGTCCTACTTCTGCAGATATCGACTCGGATCGCGGCTGCGACTGCTTTGATAGACTGCAAACGCTCATTACGAGGGGTCTTTTACAGTTAGAGCAGGGCGGATGTCTTCCTGAACATGCAGGGAGTGATCAGAGGTGTCACTCACTCGAGCCTACAGATGTCGATACAAGTGAGACAGAAGAGGAACAAGTGCAGGAATTGAGGAAATTGAAGAAAGGCGATGTACATTGTTCTATCAAACAGGAGGGTTTTGACGTTTGACAACCATGGAGAAGCTTTTTGTACCAGTTACTGCAATGATGATGAGGTCTGATACTGACAATGTTGCTTTTTTATTACATTTCATCTTTAAAAAATCCATAGCGGTCCATAGAGAGGTCTGATCTTTCTGTATCATGGAAAATGTATTGAATTTACTACAGACCTAAACCCAACTATGACAGAGAGCAATGAGCAATGGAAATTGTCTACATTTGCATTGTTTTCTCCTTTTCATTTCTTCTTTTTTCTGCTCCCTTGCAATATATTGCATTTGCAGACATTTGTATAAAAAAGAATGAAAAGAGAGAGAGAGAGACAGTGTCATTGGTCATTTTTCAATGAAAGTTGTTAAACCTGCTCATAAACATTGTCATTGTCTCTTTAGACCTCGAGTCCGTAATAAAGTTGAATTGAATTGATAAACGGTTCCCCATAAAGGATCACAATGCACTCACAAAGCCTTTAAACTTGCAAAGTCTATTTATCTTTGTAGGAAAGACAAATAAACAATAAATGCCATAAAACGAGTAGGGGGGGAAATTAGGTCTGCACCACAATTCATTATTTATAGTTTCAGTTTCAAGAAGTCAATGTGTGCTAACCAACAGCTGCATACGGCCTGCAAGTCATGACCTGGATCCTATGTCATTTGTGACCACCACACTCTGAGTGGATCAGCAGTTCTCAGACTTTTTCCATTGCATGCCACTTTAAGCCGAAAACCAGACGATATCAAGTCTAAACAAGGGCATTGGTCGAAATCGAAACACTGCTGAAGTTGCTGCATTCATAACATCAATGTAGAATCTTTTGCAGGAGCGATTAGTGACCGCTGACAGCTTATGCCATGTTTGTCTGGTTGAATCATTTGGGAGTATATGTGTTCTGGAAGAGCAGAGAAAGCTGGCATTCCACTGGTCCGACAAATATTCACAAGTCCAAGCCAGTGAAGCGTGTCCGACCGACCTTTTGTGTTTGGCGAGGCAGGCCACAGTTCCAAAGCGGCAATTAAAAGCAAGACCTTTTCACCCATAATCCGTCTGACCGGAGCGCCCACGGCCAGCTCTGCAGATGTTCCAGCTCTGGAGGGGCCCGGCAAGTTGGTCATTTCAACAGCAGAAACGCCTGACGCCTATATGTACCCATGAATCCTAAAAAGTCATCATTTAGGGCTGTATGTTTTACATCCACGTGACAGAAGAAAGGACTTGCTAATTTACATTCATTATTTTTCCCAAACACGGCCTCGATCAAGCAAAAACACGCTGACTGATATTGTTAGGAAAAATAAATGTTAATGTCATATTAATGTCATTTATGTGAATTGTCTGTCCTATGGCCAATTAAAGAACAGAGTGCCTCTTCATTTGTGTGTCAGTCTAATCCCTCCGCAGCAAAAGGGAGGCGATTAAACAGGTTTAAAATACCACAATTCAGACGGTTCCCTCTGAAAAAAAACATTCTTATTTTATAAGCACATTAGGCAAATCAATTTAACATAAATTACACGCCTAGCTGACAAAAGCGCCAAGTTGAAAGTCAACTGCAAATTGTAGACATCAAAGTCAAACGCTAAAATAAACTTCAGCTTTTGATCGGAAATGAACAGTGCTGTTGTTTTGTTGTTCAAACATTCAATCACGCAGCCGTGTGTTTTCAGCAGCCCCTCTTATAAATGTGCTTTAGGTAAACCTCCGCCGCAGGCCTTTATTAGGGACACATTTACCAAATGCATACAGAATGAGCCAGGTCCCACCTGGAGGAGGGGACATTTGGACATGAACTCTTGAAGTGTCTTCTTAGATTTGTCCAGCTCCACCCCCACCACGCGAGGGTACTGTATTTGCGTTCATTTCATTAGGGCCACTGTTCAGCGTGGAGGGCCCCCTGAGGGAGGAGACTGGCAGCGCTGCAGCATTCATCATCATTACATCAGCGACCACCGAGATCTGCTATCTTAGGCTTATCAGCAGTGCACAAACGCAGCGCAGCACAGTAACAGGGAGGGAGATGGGAGATGGAGACGATTGAGCAGATTGTGCGCAGAGGAGGGATAAGAGGAGGAGAAAATGAATGGGGAAAGGAAGGAGTTGTGATAGTGGATGTGCGCGCCCCACATGCCTGCACATGTTCCCCTGTGTGTCGAGTGTTTGTGCACATTTCGCACCTATGCCAACAATATTAGGGTCACAGCACAGCTGGAAGAAGTAAAACACTGGAGAGACAAGTGGAGGCCCTTCAGCACATTAGCTGAATGCAGCAATAAGAGAGAATGCTCTGGCGCGTACTGCTGTGTTGAAACAGGCTAGTGCAGGGATGAGGCCCCGTGAGGAGACAGTTGAAGTGTGTGGTGGTGGTGGTAAAAGAGCCTGTCATTGGCTCAGATCCCCACTGAGACTGTGTGCCCAACACTCAATGGCTCTGTGAGGAAACCACATGCTTGGGTTTCAGCCTTGTTCAACCCTGCTCTCACGACTTACCCTTGGCCCTGGAAGGCAAAGGAAAGAGAGATTGGGGATTTGGCCTTTGTGGTTCTTATTCAGCAGAGAAACATAAGATTGTGCCCAGATGGCACTAAGTCTGGCCGCTAGCTGATGGAACTTGCCCTTGTGGTAAGGGCCTTTTAGGAGGATTTTGTCACACTCTGCCACACACGTGTCAAATATCTGACATAGAGAAACGTTAGCTGCTTTGGAGTCTGTGAGCTGGTTTAGTTACTGCTGCATTGACCTGCACTGACTAAGTTGAAACAAACCAAAACTTTTACTCAAAAGTACCCAATCTTTTCAGGGTCACTTTTTTGGGGTAAAATGTTAAAAACTTGAAAAAGCTATAATGCAAATGAGGCCTGTTTGTGCATTTGTCAAGGACATGCCGGCAACAACAGAGCCCATCAGCAGCTTTGAGCGGAGCTAATGAGATTATCCTAGCGAGCGCCTTGGTCCCTCAGACCTCTCCACTTAAGATGCTTTGGAGGGCTGGTGAGGGACCCCGTGTGCCGCACCGCAGAATGAGCTGAGTGCATCTTACATTCCTGTGGAACAAACCACACGATGTAATCGCAATGCTTTACACGACGCCTCTTTCTCGCTTGCTGCCGCGGCGATAAGGGCCAAATAAAGCACGCACCACAATGGAAAACACTCACATTCTCCCAAAGTCCCACAGCTTATTAAATTGTTTATTTATATATTTGGATTGCAATTGTTCGTGTTTGTGCAAGTGAGCCACGACAATGAGTGTCAAAGTCGGCTTTGGCAGTTCAGTACGGCACTGCACTCCACTCCAGGGTAGCCTTTGTTTGACAAGACATGATCCGTAAAAAATATGCAAGTTCAGCCACTTGAAGGGACTTCAATAATTACTTTAGCAAAAGTTTCACATAGTGCAGAGAGGCTTTACAATTAGGAATTCAGTCGCTCATTGAAGTTTGTCGAGTTCCTATAGTTGCATCAGCACAAAGCCAGAGTTTCCATCGGAGTGGCCCCAGCGCGTTGTAAAGCAAAAAAGGGGGAGTGAGGTCTGTATCCTGTCAGCGTGCCTCTGAGCTCCAGTGAAAACAGACTTGTGTTTGTGGAGGCATTCTTCAAAACAAGGCTGTTGGAAGGTGCAGGCGCTGCGAGGAGCGGCAACCACAGAGCGACAAGAACATCCTTCACGCGCTTTTCACGGCAAACTCCACATGTTACTACGGCGTGGAGTGAGCACTTCCTACATCACGCAGTGACGGAGTGTAGTGGTGCATCCGCCAGGTGCTCCGTTCACTATGCAAGTCGCGATGACGAAGATGAAGGAGAAAGGGGGGGGAGGGACCCCAGGGAGAGGATGAGTGGAGGGAAAAGAGATTTCTGTCTTGAAGAGGAGCTGTGCAGTTCCTTTTTCCCCGTGTGTGCCTCGCCGCTCTTGTGCACACACAGAGGTATCAAGCGGAGAGACGGAGTGAAGGCTGTGCAGTGACAGCAGGTAGGGCTTTGATACGAGGCCTTTCCCACCGACTCAGGGGAGTGGACGCCGCTTTGCAATCTCGCAGACCTGTCTTAAAGGGACAGTGCTATGTTCACTGAGATCTTCCTGGTTTACTGTAATTATGGTTTCAGTTTTCCAAGGAGGTTAAAGACGTCAAGGAAATAACATGCACGCCAAATACAAGACTACACTCAATTACTTACTTATAAAGGTCAAGTACTAATACAAATACATTATTCACAATCGAAACAGAACCCTAATCCTACCAAGTGACAAAACCATATCATAACAGTTTTCATAACTCAATCGTGCCACTCAAATTGTGCCACTCTCTATGGAACTTAACAACTTCATGTACAAATCCTCTATTAGTAGTACAAACAATTGACTGTGCAATCAACAAAGCAGAAAGTACTTGGGAACATGTGGGAGTTTGCAAGTTCTGGGTTTCCATCGGGTCTTTCGGATTCCCCCATCAACCCAAAGCATGCACATGAGCTCGGGGTCACCAACGTGGTGCCAACGGGCACCCAGGGGCCCTTTGGGGCATGTCCAGTAGCCCTTGGGACTTTTTCTAAAGTGTAAATATCCTATAAGTGAACAGTGTACGTTTAAGTCTTTAGGATTTGGTTTTAACTGGTAGCCCTCGAACTACTTAATGCTCTTAAAGTAGCCCTCAGCTGAAAAAAGGTTGGTGACCCCTGAGCTAGATACTCTTGTCTAAACCCAGGGTCCCTCAGTGTTACACTGTGGTTGTCCAATCCTCCTGACAGGTTGGTCCAGTGGTATTGAAAGATAAGATCAAGAATACGTAGCTTAGCCTTAACATGGTCTCTCGAATGTACCACAACTTATTTCACTACACCATTTCATGAGTTTGCATTTGACATGGAATAATCTCCATTCCATTACAAATCCGTCATACATTTCCCCATGTTCCTCTTTTGTTACACAATTCAAAAATGCTGAATGTGCGCACGCCAAAGTTCGGTTCGCGACGCCACTTGTTGAGTGGTAACAAACCGCCTCGACAGTTTACGAAGTTGTCCTGAACTTTATTCACGCCGTAATCACTTTCTCTCCTTTCTTCGCTGCCTTTCCTTAATTCTACTGTGTGATTGGTGAAAGGCGTTGAAAGGCGAGTGCATCAGTGCCGCTCTGTGATTAATGACGAGCCCGGGCATCTCCGGGGCCGAACGCTAACAACAGCCAGGGGCCAGCGCGATAATGCGCGGTAATAAAGCCGGCAGACAATCAGCCAGGCAAAGCAAAGGCCTATTAGCTCGCCCCATCAGGACGGCTAAGTGAGAAATTAGCCCTTCCCAAGCTCCGCCACAATTCATCAAGCGCTGCCCCGGATTCCCCCCTCAAGAAGTCATAATGTTTACTTAAGGACTGGCCCCCGATGCCCTAGTGGCTGGCTTTATTGGCTCTTATTAATTCCCATACTAGCCCTCGCGGCCGTGCCATTTAAACCACATTAAAGAGGTGAAAATTGGATGAGATGAAGTTGTCTTGTTGTTTGGTGCTCCCGTGATACAGCCAGAGCTGAACCCGGGGAGACTGGAGAGAAATAAGAAGAGAGGGGTGGAAGTCAAGGGAATGGAGGGGGGGGGGGTAAATATATTGAGATGCAAAGGAATGCTGAATGAAGCTGTCCGGAAATGTGTTGCAGTCAGTCAGAGGAATGCAGGCAGAGGGAGAAGGAGGAGAGAGGAAGAGAGAAATGAAGAAATGGCATTGCTTTAATGCTAGACTTCCTGTGTGGACGGGAACACGTCCAGCAGGGGAGCGTCGGGTCGGACATTCCGCAGAGGCAACAACCAGCCGCGGACTTGTTTCTTTGCTCACTTCTTGTCCGTCATCGGGGACCATGTACGGCTCTGTCAACGCAGAGGCCTAAACTAGTGCCACATGTCGGGGGTGGACAGGGACAGGCTTATCAAGAGGCAAACAAGTCAAGCTTATTTATATAAAAGACGGGCTAGAATGGTAAAATGGTAAATGGTCTCAACTTATATAGCGCTTTTCCACCTACATTAGGCACTCAAAGCGCTTTACAGCAAGGATCCACTCACCCATTCATACTCTCATTCATACACCAATGTACGCAGACACTGAATGAATGACACAATATTGGTACAAGTATGGAGCTCAACAGTCCTGCCTACCTGATGGTGCAGGACATCAAAATTCTATCCCGAATCTTCACAGACTTTACAAAAAAATATTATGATTTTAAAAGGTGAGAGCAGCTAATCAGCCTGTGACAATGTACCAAAAGGTTATAAAAGCATTTTGCCTCATTTTAAAGCATTTGGTATTGTCGTTCTGCGCTGTGGTCAGTAGTTTGTTGCACATGGTGGACATTAGGGCTGCAACTAACGATTATTTTGTAATCGATTAATCTATCGACTATTTTTACGATTAATCGATTAGTCGCTTGGCTATGAATGGTGTAGGAAAATTTTATTTTTTCTATTTTTTTATCACATAAAGCTAAAGTGGATCCGCTTGAGGACGTGTTGATGGAGTAAACATAAAGTAAATGTTTGTTGGAGGCTCTTGGCGCTAATTCTGCTTCTGATTGGATGAGACACAAACAGATATTCATGAAATTTACAATGTACAAAGTACTACATACACTTACTATAAAAACAAAGTAGGGTTTCATCAAAAATACTACATTTTCATGTAATTTTTGCTCTATTTGAGTCTGTGTGAACCAGAAAACGCTTAATCGATTACTAAAATAGTTGTCAACTATTTCAATAATCGATTAGTCGTCGATTAATCGATTAGTTGTTTCAGCCCTAGTGGACATCTTTGTTTCTCTGGAGATTTTTCAATGGGATGGCGAGATTATGGATCGTAAGACTTAAGACTTGAATGAATTGAAAAAGAAGACACAAGATTAGTTTCCAAAAGTTATAAAGAAACGTGCTTAAAAGTAGGCCTCTAATAGTGCCCATCCCTGTGCTGACAGAATAACAGTCGACATCTGGCTCACAAATGACTTTGAAAGCCTTTCTTTTAGACAAGAACAATTATGAACCATGTCTATCACCATCACAACACCTTGAAATAGACATGTTGCTTTCCCCTTTAGACATTACAGCTCATCTGAGACCAAGGCTCTACCCAAAGCTCTCCCCTGAAAAGCGTCCACGATCTCACCCCATGCCCTTGTTCTTTGGTGCCAACTTCCCCTCGAGTTTAACCACTCTGCGGCCTTTGTGTGGCTCCGCATTCATAGGATCCAAGTGTGCGGCGCTGTGAAGTGGGTCTGTTGTGTTCCAGGACCGGCGGCAGGTGAGAGCACGTCCCGCGGAGTAATGTGAAGTATACGGGAGGTGCGAAGATCAAAGTCCCTGAGTCTTCCAGCTCCTTGACGGCTCTCCCAGCGGCGGCATCGGGAGACAACTTTCTCCCTTCACTTTCATATCATCCGCACAGCCCCCCCCCCCCTCCTCAATCCCTCTGTGCTGACTCCGAGGCTCCACGCACGGCACTGTAGCGGTCTCCGAGGATTTGCCGGTGATGCTGAAGCTGCACCCATACTTTACCGGCGCATCAAAAACACACAGTGGAATATTTCAGCTTTGGTGAGGAGTTTGAAGGGAACTCCTATCTGAGGCCTGAAACGAAAGCTTCGACTCACACAAGGCGCAACATGCAAAGAGATGTCATGGACTTCACATCTGAGAAGTGGACACTGACGAAAAGGGGGTTTTGGGAAAGCTCGACCCCATCGAATCTGGAGAGAGATACTTGATTTCCAACTTAAGGCAATTCAAAAACGTTGTGAGGGGAATTGTATGTGCATTTAACGGAAGAAATTTTACAAAGAGTTGAGTATTTTGTCAGAACCATTTTTGCTTTGGGGCATCGTTTCAATAGGCTTCTACGATAACAAAATAACAGGTCTTATATCGGCAATCGGCCGATAGAATGCAGATAAAAGGCCAGTTTATTTATTATTATTGACCTTTATTTAACCAGGATAGTCCCACTGAGATTAAGAATCTCTTTTTCAGGGGAGTCCTGGCCCCAGAGGGGAATCTATTCTACATGTTTTTAGTGGTAGGGGAAACCGGAGTACCCGGAGGAAACCTACGCAGACACGGGGAGAACATGCAAACTCCACACAGAAAGGCCCTGTCCTGGTGGGAATCGAACCCGGGACCTTCTAGCTGTGAGGCGTGAGCGCTAACCGCTGCGCCACCGTGCCGCTCCCAAAGTATCTTCCGAACTGAAAGTGACCGAAACTTCCCTTCCTCAGAGGAGCTGACTGTAACTCTTCTCACCTCTCAAAGTTCTTACAGTTCAATAAGGGAAGTGGAAACCATGTCGTCTTGTAAGCAAACATGTTTTCCATAGACGTGAGAAAGACAACTGTTGAAAGGCGACCAAAAAGAAAGAAGGCTGCAGACGAAGATAATTGTCCCGTTAATTAAGACAGAGGAACAAGTACAGCCATTGGACCCTCAGCTGCCCTAGGCTGGCGCTCTCCATCACGAGGAAGCGCAACATCTGGCTGTGTTCTTTCAGCTGTTCGCAACTCCACCTCAAATCAATCTGCGAGACGGGAACAGCATTGCCCGGGACAGCTCCTGAACACACACTCCCGACGCGCGGCGCTCCACGTCTCAACTAGTGGTCGGGCGGATACGTTTGCGAGAGGGGGGAAGGAGGGGTGCCTTAATTGGAGCGTTTGACGGGTGCCTATGGGGTTAATTGGGAAGCATGGAGAGCAGCTGGCTCCAGTGTGGAAGTTGAGACAGGGATAATAAGTTCACCCTTTGCAGGAGAGACGGCGAGTGATGAGGCAGATCAGAGGAAGGGTGTACTGTAATCATGTGTACATCCACCCCTTCCTCCACCCCTGACACGCACAGACAACCTGGCTCGGGGCGACCAAATCTGGCACCTATCAAGCGCAACCGTCACTTCACACAAAGAGTTCATTAGGGCCGCGCGATTGCTATTTGAATAGACACTCAAAATACATGCGTGTTGTCTTCTCCAATGGGTACTGTTTTGAAGCGGCTAATTCTGTCATTTAGATCGTCCGAATTGTGGAATTATTCTAGCTATTCATATTTTGCTTAGTGAATTAGTCAAACCAAAAACCTCAGTGTTTTTATGGCTTCTTGCGGGATGGATATTGAGTCACCTAACATCGCTATAAGGGTAATTTGGTGATATACTGTGCAGCCCTAAACTGAACACTAAACGCAAAACCAATCTCAATTTCCATGCTTGTCAGAAACACTGCAATGAGGTATTAGTCCAAAAAACGCGCAGCCCTACTTCCCACAGCTAATCGGCCTCTCGTACGATAACTCTTACCTCCAGGACACGGAACCCCGTCAGCCCACCGGTCAATGTATGTAAATCTCTCCAACCCCGGTGTGTACTAATGGCTTATTAGCCTCCGTTAGCTGGTTTGCATTGATCTCTATGCCAGAGGGAGATGGGGAAACTGGAGCGGTTCGCTGCTCATACGGGCCATAATCGCATCTCGGCTTGTTTTCAATAAAAGCAACATTAACATAGAGTACGTTCAAACCTTCACCTCTGCTGTGTACAGGCAAAAAAAAGAGAAAAAGTTCCCCGGGAAACACTTGTTACCAATGCCATATACAAAGGGTTTTTGCTTTGGGTTAGACATGTGGCCAAATGAGAGAGTTTAATGTATCGGGGAGTGGCCAATTTAAATAAACTTTGAGAAAACATTTGTCAAGTTTGTATCTTACCAAATCACTTTTACCTTTACAAACGTGTTCTGTAAGGCATGTGTAAATCTTGCATTCATTTTAGCTTAAAGATGTTATTTCAGTCTTCCCTTAAGCACTAATACTCTACTGGACATGTTTAAAATGTGCAAACTGAACTTCATATTGATCACACATCAGTCAGTCTCTTCTGATAGCGGACAGCGAAGTCAGGTCCAGCCGACTGAAGGATAGCTTCACCTTCCAGGCTGTAAAGAAGCTTCCACCTACATTCACAACTATTGTCTAAGTCGTATCTTAAGGCTACTTTAAGGGGGAAATAGAAAAACCCCATTGAGATGATGTTTTTTTGGGATGTAAAGTGACAATCAGCACATCTAATACCTGTCAGAAAAGTTGCAATTAGGCATCCATCCAAAATTGTGTAGGACTAGAAGGAACTTATTTAGCATATGTCCTTATTTTGAGAAAGGAAAAAGTAGCTGTCGCACATTCCTTGAACCACTTTAGATAAAAGCCCGAACAGAGTTGCCTGTGCGCCGCAAAGGTGGCTGAGGGGGAGGCCCAGGTAGAGTCGTAGGCAGTAATGGGAGGAGACAGGGACTTAAGAGCGCCACACAAAAAAAAAAAAAACAGCTTTATAAATAATTCCAAAAGCTAACAGGATCCCTTGTATGGGTGAATGTGCGGAATACATTCACACCCCAGTGCGCACACACCCAGCGAGCCACGAGGGAGGAGAGGTTATTCACACGCAGCTCCACTGGGGCTGTTGGGGCCACTGACCTGCCAGGACTGCTACATCGGGGTGGATATCTTTCTTGCATAGATGATGCAAAGGGGGAAAACAACAGAAAAAACGGCACCGTTCGCGAGAGGGAGAGACGCGCACTCACTCATAATGCAGGGCAGCGGCGCACACTGGAGACCTGTCTTGTAAATCTCTTTGTGAAAGCAGCTTTGGGGGGTAGACAGGGGCTTACACACTGAGCCTTGAGGTAGAACTTACAGACTCCACTCCCCCATGGTTTGCCTCCCTCTCCCACACACTGCGCACTCCTCTTCCTTCCTCACGTTCTCCGGCCTTCTTCTTCTTCTTCTTCGTCTTTTTTTTTTCTTTCTCTTTTGCCCTTTCCTCACCTTTCCCTCGTTCCGTTCTTTCCCTACAGCGTTACTCTCTTCCCTCGCCTCTGTCCCGGTCCTTAGCCTCGCCCGGGCTCCCGTGGTGTTTGCGGTGACTAATGCCCTGCCTTTGCTCAGACAATGAGTTTGAGACTGAGCCGGGGAAAAGTGTTGAGGAGGGGAGGGAGAAAAAAAAGAGAGGAAAAAAAAAAAAAAAGAGTCCGGCACCTTTGACAAATGGGAACCCTTCGCCGTCCCGTGGCCGCTGAGGGAGGCTTTACAATGTCTCGCTCCACGCTCCGCGTCCTCCGAGGGACGGCTGCAGCCCGCGAAGCCGCATCTGGGGGGATATAATGAATTCTTTGGGAAGTCTAACCTGGCTTTCTTTATGAATAAGATATATTTCCAAGGCGTGTCGACCCCGCTTAATAAAAACACCCGTCTGGCAGGAATAGCCAAAGCCGTTTTAGGGCCCCATGTACACCTTAATATTTCTGTTTCCCTATAAATTTTCCTCCGGCCCACTTCTTTGCAGGCCTGTCAGTGCAAGGCCTCTGCTGCCTGCTCCCCTGAAAACTCCATAGGAAGAGCAGAGGCCTGATGGCAGACTGTCATTAAAAAATCGGCCGGGGTCCCATCTCTTTCAAGGAACTCCACCTCATGGATGCTCCCTCCACCGCCCCCCCGTGAAAACCCTGAAAGGAGCGGGCTTTGTCTGAAGGACCCCCCCCTTCTCCATCCCTCTTCATCTCAACACCCCCTTTCCCAAACCTTGTTCCGTGCTCCCTGTGGAGTATTGTTAAAACACAGCCCCCCCTCTCTTTCCATGGCCCCGGCTTCTTAAAACAGTGTGCTTTGCATGAGAAAAAACGATTAGTCTTCAAATGTTTCACTGTCAAAGGGGCTGCTTTCTCAGGTCGGGCCTGAAATTTGCTCAGATAGTAGAGTTCCCCTTTTGTTTTTTTCCTAGGATGACGCATTATTAAAGCCAGACTGTGTTAGCATTCATTGCAGAGGTGAACAAACCAAAGCCTTTTTTCTTTTTTAATCATCATTACCCTCCTCCTTTTTTTTTTTTTTCAAAGTTGCCCCCATGTCTGCAGCAGGCGGAAATGAAGCAGCAGAGGAGGAGAAGCCCTCATTCAAACATGTTTGCAGAGTAAAGAATGCAGGGGCTTGTGTTCCCTTTCCGGTATTAACCTTGGGATTTACATTTGACACGACAACAATAGCCCCCTCCTTGACCTGCACTCCAGGACGAGGCAGGTCTTGGGGATAACTCCCACCGAAAGCAGCGTGGGTTTGCAAACACATAGGTGGCTCGCATTGTCGGGACAGTTGCATGACAAAAAACAAAACTTAATCGCTTGCGTGAGTTACGAAGCCGAAGCCGTAAAAGATGTCTGTTTACGAAAAGGACGAGATGGGGCTCGAAAGTTGAAATAATGCACGGGGGGGCAAAGCGAATGGACGGTGGCGGCGGTGATCCACGGCGTCGCACATCACAGAGCAGGGCTAAGTGACAGATCATTGTTCACTCCCGAGCAGCTAGTTCATCCGCCCCCCCCCCCCCCTCCTCCCTCCTCCCTCCCCAGTCCCCGAGAGCGCGGACCCCCTCACGGATGCCACAACCGTGTCCCGTCAAAGCGGATGCGGCGCCACATCTGCAGCAACAGCAGCCCAACCCAACTTTTCTTCTTGCGCACAAGAGCCAATGGGGCCAAGTCGGAGGAGCCCTTCAACCTCGGCGCTCCACGAGGCGAGCGAAAGGACTTTTTTTTTTTTTTTTTACAACTGCACAGGCAAACAGACAAGGCGATGAACAGCGCTCACAAGTAGATGCGAACGTCGGGTTTCAGGTCTCAAGTGTGGGAGGGAGTAAAAAAAAAGCCGGAATGTTGATAGTTAAACTTAACAAGAGCAAAAAGCTTCCACGTATTTGTCTTTTTTAAAGGCTAACTTTAAGACTCTAGGCTTGAGTGTTTAGTTCAATCATTGAGCATTATGTGTAATCGCTAAAGAATCCCAAAATATGGATCATTCTTATTAAGGAGATGATAGAAAAAAGGGCAAAGGAGGTTTTCTTCTAAGCGGTTTTCAAATAGTCTCGAGAGAAGTGTGGAATATACATATCTAAAATGAGTATGATATCAGGAGCGCCGCCGCCGTATGCCTTATCCAAAGACATCGCCCCGGCTTGAGAGGTGCCTTTAGCAGGCTCCTTGAAGCGGGGAGCGCGGCGTCCCACTCTGGGACAATGGTGGTGGAGGCGAAGGGGAGCCGGGGGAGCAGGAACACATAGCATATTAAATTTTGCTGGCAGAGCGGGGTCGTCGGCGCGCGGGAGCTATAGAGAGCAGATCTGAGGCATGCCCTGAAGGGATGGCTGGGCCTGGGGATTGGGAGGCACAGCCCCGAGACCCCTCTTCTTGTCTCGGTCCGCACGCAAATGCATCGGGACGTTTCTGACGCTCCTCAGGTTTGCCGTCTCCCTCTTCTGCCAAACTTTCAACAATCTCTCTCCACACACACACACACACACACACATGTCCTCACTGTTCGGCCCCCATTCCCTCCTTCGACACACTTTGTCCTCTCGTCTTTCCGGACTGTCTGCTTCGCTTCACGTCAACATATCAAAGTCGGCGTCAAAGTCGGCCTTTTTGATTCGGGAAGCATTCCATTCGAGTCCGACGGCGGAGACGCAAAGGTAGCAACAGCTAATGAAAACACTCTGGGGAATATTCACAAGTCAAACCCGCAATCACCTACTTTACTTTTCTTTTTTTTTTAAACACAAGAGTCAAAAGCAAACAGGAGCAATAAGAAAATCCTCCCGGTTCTGCTGGTAAATCAATTTCCTTCACATTACCCTTGCTTTAACAAAACATTCAGCACCTCTTTGAGTTTCTTTGCTTAGCGCATTAGCACAACAACAGGGCTCATTAGGGGGTTCTAACATACAAGGCTAATAACTGCTATCTTCCCTGCGAAGAAAAAAAAAAGGCCTCAGGACACGACCTGCCTTTTTAGCTGTGAATACCGGGCCCTTAACTAGAGAAGAGGCCCATAGCTCAAAAGCTAATAGCATGTCATCTCCCCGCATTAACATGATAGCCCCTTATTTTGCCAGGTCGCGCGGTCGCCGGCGGACTGGCGTGGCTATGCATAATATTCCGAGCGGAGGGAGATAAAGCGGTCGGCGGCTATCTGACGGACTGACTGGCGAGCGCGAGGGGAGCGTTATCCGTGCGCTCCTGTGCCGTGCGAGGCGGAGGAGGAGGAGGAGGAGGAAGGCGGCGATGCATCTTTTTGCCGGGCTACAGTAAGCGAGGCGCCGCTGTGTTGTTGCATCTCATCCCAACAGATTAGCATCTTTAAACACTGCTGCATTCATCACCGCGGCCGCATCATAATGAGATGGCGGGGAGGAGGTGCACCTGTTTGGCGTTGAATGACCTGCAGCCGCAACTTTGGAAAATTACACTCCAGTCCGAGTCTTTGCCTGTACTGTGTATCGAGAGAAAGTTTATTACATAATTATATGTATTGATTGATGTATAGTACACAGTCATTATGTATACTGCTGTTTTTGTGGAGGTCTCTGACGGAAGAAATCAGCACCTTGTATTGCTCAATTGAACACTTTGCAATACTCATGCAGTTCAGGGTTTTTTTTATTATTATGTTCCAATGTATTTTTCCCATTTTGTATGGGATTGTGTAAATTTGGAGTTTCTCTGCCCATCACAAGGGAAATGGGGATGTGAGGAACGAGAAGGGGATGAAAAGCAAAGTGTGATGCATGCAAACAAGTGCAAACATGTACATGCTATTACACTGGATCACAAAAAAAAACTTTGGAAAAAAAGACTGTAGCTAAATCCACTGGTCTTAATATCACTGTGGGCATGAAATTAAGAAATATTAGATCTAGAATATATTTTTTTCTAAATGACTAAAATGGCACGATGATGTGTGGAGTTGGAGTAGGAATTAGGTGGAATTTAAGGAGTTGGAATCTTACATTTTATTCTGACAAGCTGCTTCCCTCACGATGATAAAAAATAATACGACAGCAGTTATATACTTTTTATGTTGCCGAAGTTATTAATTTTTTCGCAGCTTTTTTAAAATTCCTTCATTTATTTTTGCAATTCTATTTTATTTGCATGGATTAATTTGTTTACTCTGAAGGGGACCTGACAGGCCTAAGCGGAAAAGGCCTGACAAATAACATGACAGTGATGAATTCTCCAAAACATAAAAAAACGACCGGTGTTTTCATAAATAACACATGGGAACTATCTGATGTCAGTTTCCGTGACAGCCCTTTTTACATTTTATTGCATTTGACAATTTTAACAACCCTCGACTAAAAAACTGCGCCAAATCCCTCGCAGAGATGAATCACGGAACCTGGCTCCTAAACTGAAATCTTTCTTCACACACACACACACACACACACTCTTTTTTTTTTTTACTGTTCGACGTCTTCGTTTTTCTTCTGACACGCCGCCGCATTCGGGGACGGGACGGCGATGTGTCTCCGCAATCGCTTGCCAAGTGTCCGAAAAAAAACAGGGGCTGGGGGTTTGGCTCGGACGAAACCCGAGAGCGGACAAGCAGATAAAATGTGGAGCAGCTGGCAAAGGAAAGGAGGGGGGGGGGAAAACTTTCAAACAAATCGCTGCACATGTGGAGGCTGTGAGCTCCCACCCCCCCTCCCTTACACATATTTAAAAACATCTTTCTTGCATTAATCATCTGGATTTATTTTTCTTTCCAGTCCAAGTGCTTATATCTAGTTGCTAATCTTCACAGTTCATACACATTTTTTTTTAAACGTGTCAGAATTGGGTTCAATCGACAATGTGTGATATGCTGTGTATTTATACCCCGCTCTTATTTTGCTTGGGGGGGCCCCTGGCACTCCCCACACGGACTCCTGCAGAGCACAGACCCCACTGTAATGGGCTTAAATTTCCTTTGAGCACATGCCTTCACCACAATGTGTCTGAAACGCTTACCCTTTTTTAACGTGAAAGGAAACGGCGACTGATTTGAAAAATAACCCCCGGAAAACAATCAGGAGTAATTTTACGTCTACAAGCGGAATTAGGGACACGTTGCAAAAAAATCTGGACTTGACGACTTTTGAATGTATTTTTTAACTTTTATCCTCGTCATCCCCGCCTGAACCGAGATCATTGCCCCCAAAGATTCGGCCAAATCTAAAAGCTTCTCGACTGGAGGGAGCGACAGTGGAACGCCTCATTTGAAAGCTAAGCCCTCCGAAAGTGATCGGAACCTTTTCGTCACAATGTCACTGCTTTTTTGTAGCTTGTTGTCACGTTTTCATCACACTTTTTTTAAGCTTTTAGATTTGGGTAAAGCCAAACCGAAGAAAATGTGCTCGGTTACGGTGAGGGTTAAGAAAAAGAAAAACAACTTCCCTTTTTTTTGGCGGGGTGGGAATGCCATAAATGCATGTTCTTCCCAGGGCTGACTTTAAACACCTAAATAAACAACAACAACACCTGCGTTTTTACCTAATGAAAAACAGTGGAGCTTTGTACACACTTTCCCCCCTTTTTGAAACGTAATAAGTGTAAGGTCACGCTCGGGGTCAGCGTGGACCGTTACATAAACACACCCGGTGTCTCGTACACGGCCCTGCGTGTGCACACCTCTCACATAAAGCGCTCGCAAAGTCCGGCCAACTCTGACAGCATAAACCGAATCAATAACAGACCGCTGAAATACGATCACACGTGCGCATTAATATGCATATGTGAGCCCCCCCCACTCCCACCACACGCACACGCACACACACACACACACCTCTCTGACCCGTCCCGTGCGCGTTTCCACACGGGCAAACGTCCAACACTAAGTTACACGCGTGTTGTAAAACTTTCTACCGTCGCTCGAGCTCTCCGAAGGCTGTGCGACGCGCTCCACGTTTCACACCGTAAACTTTTGCGCAACTTCACGAGAGCACGGCAGTTCCCTCGCCTCACATCTGCACTAAAATATGAACATAAGCGCTGCGAAGAAGGGAAGAGTCCGCGCTCTCGTGCTTCTGCGAGCGACATTCCTAGAGAATTTTTTTTTTCTTTATCGTAAACTCATTCACACCGACTTATTTTACGTCTACGTAAAATAAGTCGGTGTGAATGAGTTCAACGCGTTAAATGTGTTCCACGTGTCTGAGATTCCCTCCGAACATCCACAAAGCGCTAAGTTCACGCAAACTGTCATCGCTAAACAAGCGTAAATGTAAATTAAGGGATACGGGCGGATAACGATTTGAAAGACGTCCTGCTCCGTCCGTTCATTTTCGCTCCAAAAAACCAGCTAGCAAATCCCATCGTCTTTTTTTTTCCTCCTTCTGCTTCTTCTTTATGCTCGCCAGAAAACTTTGCAACAGCACAGTGTAAAAAACGTCCACTTACTTCATTCAGGTCCGAAACCCCCGTCCCTTAAAAGTCTTGAAAACTCTTCTCCGCTCGCGAACTTGCAGATGTGCTTCCTCCGCTCTGTCTGGAGTTGTTAGTGTGTGTTGTTGTTGCCTGGGACGTTTTTTTTTCTTTTTTTTTCTTGCTCTCTCCCTGCGCAGCCAAGTCTAAAACTCCAAAACGGCGCTTGCCAGAGAGAGTTTTTTTTCTTCCTCCCTCTTGTTCGTGATTTTTCTTCTTTTTTTTTTTTCTTCTCTCCTTCTTCTCGCAGTTTTGCCGTGTTCAAGCGAGCGCTGCCGGAGCAACACCGTGAGCCTGTCGAGAAAAAATCTGCCGGAAAATGCGTGCCGGGGAAAGAAGAAAAAAAAAGAAAAAAAGAGGGGAGAGGAAAAAAAAAAAGAAAAGAAGAGGCGTCAGAGAGAGAAGCGCGTGGAGGGGAGTTGTTATTACATTTCGGGCGCTTTTTTTTTTTTTTTTTTTTTTTCGAGCAGGAGAGGAGGCGAAGAAGAGAAGTGTGCTGTGGGACTCCAGCTGCTCCTTCCCCCCCCCCGCCGCCGCCGCCGCCAGACTCCTCCCCCCGGAGCTCCCTCCTTTTCCCCCCTCTGCCTCCCACCTTTCATTCAGTGGAGAGCGGAACCCCGACAAAACTGTCCGGCTCCTCTTCGAAGTACAAAACGTGGAACTTTGAAGCCTTTGAACACATTATATATGTTGTCCGCTTAAAAGCTTGTTAGTTTGAAGAGACTCCGTCACGAACATGAAATAACAACAGAAAAAGTTGGTAAAAGTTGGGGTTTTGCTAGCTTAAAACAGCTGGATGGCTTGATTAGCTGCAGCTGCGCAATTAACTAAAGTGTTTCGTGCCATTACAAGTGCGCTATCAGATACAAACATGTCTTACCTCATAATAACAATATGGCCTACACTTGTATTGCACTTTACAAGTCTGTGTTGACAGTTTTGTTAAAGGAACAGGCCACCGTTTTTATATACTGAGATATGTTCTGAGCTTAGACGAGTTGATGCGTACCTGTCTGGTCTTTGTACGTGCGCTCAGTCATGCAAAATTACCAAAGATGTTGTTAGCGTTTGGCCTCTCCCAGTGTATTCCTATAGCTCCAAACGGGGGTGAAGTTAGAAGCGACCAAGCTCTTCCTCGGGCACGCACAAAGACCACAGGTACGCATCAACTCGTCTAAGCTCAGGTAAGAACATGTCTCAGTATAGAAACACGGTGGCCTGTTCCTTCAACCTGTTATCTGCCATCTTAGGGTTAGGTTTAGGTTTAGAGCTAGAGTTAGCAATTATGCATATCCAAATCTCAAAGCGTATTGACAGGAGAGTTTACAGCCTACATGTCAGTATGGTACCTCATTTGAAAGCCAAGAATGTCTAGGTTCTTAAACTATGTGTCAGCGCCGTGTGAGTGAAAAACAACTTACATGACACATGACTCTTACCCCTCAACGGGGGGGCGGTTAGTAACAGGTTAAAGCACTATGCCAGGGGTAGGCAACATCAGGCCCCCTGACGTTGGTGACGAAGTTGATGAGGTGACTTTGAGAAATATTGTTATACATATGTATATAAGTAAGAGATCAAATACCTGTTAAAGTACTCTGAAATGTGGGAAATTCTGTCAGTATTTCTAAAGTTTCCTGGCTGAACATCCCAATATGTCATATATAATGTAAAACATTGGCATTTGCAGGAAATGGTTCTTTGCTTTGAGCTACAACGGTGAAGTTCGACCCTTGGTGTTTTCGCAATGATGAAAATCGTCCCTCCTCGAAGCAAACTTGCCTACCCCTGCACTATGCTGTAGTGATTATTCATTTACTCCAGTGGTCGGGGGTTTGAATCCCAGCTCCTGCAGGTGCACACTGTCGTTGTGTCCTTGGGCAGGACACTTCACTCTCCTCGCCTCCAGTGTCTGCATACATCGGTGTGTGAATGAGAGAGTGAATGTGGTACGTTGATGTAAAGCGATTTGGAAAGAAACGCTATTTAAGTTGAGACCTTTTTCCATACTTGGTGATGGTGAGCTCCTATTGTAGCCACAGGTGCCCTGGGGGTAGACTGATAGAGATGAGGCTGCCAATCTGCACCTACACAGCACATTCACACAGGTGATCAAAACCACCAGGGCAAAACGAATGGAAATGTTTACACTGGCTTTAAAGTTCACATGCAAGCATTTGGACGTTACAGTGAGTTCGATGTATTTATCAGGGTTGTCAAGGCAAAAGAGTGAGACCACATTGATGTTGCAGCTAAAATAATATTTGTTGCTTTTGTGCAATCAGTTGGATAATTGATAATTACTCATTACTACTATAGTATAAGTATTGGAGCTGATATATGTTTTTCCCAGCGGGTGCCCAGACAAATGACCGAACCACCAAACTAAGTGTCAGGCTTGATCTCACAAACTCCAGCTAACACCTTTCAGTGCCGTTCCTTTATTAATATAATGGACTGACCAGCATTTGTCTAAGAGAAGAGAAAAGAAGAGACGAGAGAGGGCTCTTGTAATTTGCAGGTAAATATGTCTATTCAATCATAATGAAATCCTGGCGAAGTTGCCTGGGTGCTCAGAGATTTGGGTGGGTGCTTGACCCCGCAGCACCCACGGGATCAGCCCTATGGAGCTAAGTGTAGGTGTTATAACAATATTATTTCTGTATCTCCTGTATGAGAGAGTAATCCCCTAAAATACTACAGCAGGCCTTTTTCTCTTTTAAATAAATGAAATTAGTGTCAATGTGTAGCATACCGACTTGAGTTTTTAGAAACTTTATTGTTTTAATCACATTGTAAACATCGAATTGTCCAGTTGAAATGGTATAGACCCACTTACCACTTCTCCTCTGGTCTGGTAGGCAGCTCTTACTCAATTACCCGTGTTAGCTCACGCATTAACATTATAAAGCAACCCTCACCATCGACTTATGAAGCGGTCCCCCGGGCCCGGCGTTCACAAACCCACCTAACGCTCCGGCCCTTCCTCCTGTAGGGTTAGGCGTGATCAATATACATAGTCGATATACAGGGAAATGATGTGGTAAGAGAGGTCTTTAGGGCGCTGTCGCGATCAATGACGGGGTGGGAGCTTGGAGAGGGAAATCGTCCTTAATCGCTTTGACCAGGATGCGGGCGCGCGTGTGGTCAAGAGGTCAAGTCCATGGACTGTTCAGCATGATGTAGATGATCTAGTTAGTTCACCTGTTAATTACGTTGACTCAAGTGCACCTTTTCGCGTGAAGATGCTGTTTTCTGCAACAAACATGAAGTCCGCTGGTAATTAGCACGCAGATCCATCACGGCTTCTGTCACTGATTGTCGACATGTTTGCCAATAAATCTGCATGTGTCCAACTTTGATATGGCCAATGTTTAGATGGATGACTTTCAAAGGATTCGCAGAAGACGGCAAAAATGAGCAAGACGCATTTAAAAAAAGTCATAAAAGTAGTCATGATACAGTGGGAAGAAAAAGTATGTGAACGCTTTGGAATTTCTCACATTGGTCATAAAATGTGGTCTGATCTTCATCATGAAATAATAATTAGTGTCTGCTTAAACTAATACCTCCCAAACATTTACATTTGATCATATTTTTATTAGCCATAACATGTAAACATTCATGTAAACAGTGTGGAATAAGCAAATGAACACCCATAAATAGGTTTTTTTGCAAAATATCTTGATAGACTTGTGAATGAATTCTTCCATTGATGATAGCAGGTTGTCCAGGCCCTGAGACAACAAAACAGCCCCACACCATGATTCCATTTGTCCTCCACACATGACGTTGTGTGTTCCTCCCAAACTGTTCAACTTCGGGTCCAACAGTCCACTGAATATTTTACCAGAAGTGCTGTGGAGCATCCAAGAGCTCTTTCACAAACCAAAGTTGAATAGTTTGGGAGGAACACACAACGTCATGTGTGGAGGACAAATGGAACAGCACATCAACATCATCTTTACACTATGCTCACTGTGAAGTCTGGGGCAGGAGAATCATGGTGTGGGGCTGTTTTGTTGCCTCAGGGCCTGGACAACCTGCTACCATCAATAGAAGAATGAATTCACAGTTTATTACGATATTTTGCAGAAAATCCAGAGACATTCACAACAGCGTGGAATCCCTTGTATTAAATATCTGCTGATCCTTCCTTTGCAGCTTTTCAGTAGTTGCACATTAGACGCTCACAACGATCAGGATGAATCTTGGACCATTTCTCTTTACAAAACTGCTGCAGTTCAGCGAGATTTCTGGGTGTTCACTTTTTCCACCCTCTCCTGTGAACTGTAGGAATGAGCAACTTTTCAAGATACAAAGAAGCGACAAAGGAAACGAGTGAGTCCAGATAAGATAAGCCTTTATTGATCTCACATTGGTGAAATTCACTTGTTGCATTCAGTTCTCAGGAAAAACACAGGGTGTACAAAATAGACAGGAAATGCGCTAACAACTAAATAGTAAATAGAGGTATCTTATATTCAAGGACTACAATGATTGCAGTACTGTGCTTCAGCGATGGAACAGCAACTCGCGCGTTGCCCATTGGCATAGTAAAAAACATCCTATTGGCATATGATGTAAAAGTAGAGTCATGGGAATTCTATGTCATCTATCCTGAAATTATAAAAAAAAATCTTCACTTCAATCTTCTGGGAAAACATTTGGAAAAATCATAGTCATTCTTGTTAGAAATGGCTGATTATTGATGCAATGACACCGACCATGGTGGGATTTATCAGGCTCACATTGTGAAAGAGTGGGTCAACAAATTAATATAGAGGACTGCTCCTCACTCAATGTTTCTATAGATGTCAACTGGGTTTTCATTGTGATAACGATGAAGCCACTGGACTCTTGTTTCTAGATTGATTTTGAAATGATGGGATCAAGAGCGAAATGTCGGCATCTAAAAATGTTTGGCTGTTTTGTTTTAATGGATTGAATTAGATCTGGATCGTTGACTAACTGGCCTCGACATTATCGCGACCTTGACCATTACCGTTCATTCCCGGGATGAATAAACCAATATCATCATGAAACAATATTGGCTCAAATGTGATAGCTTAGTTCTGGTGAAAAATGAGTACGTTGTAACCAAAAATATTGAAAAAAAAAAAAAAAAACGATTGCTTTTCCATCAGCCAGGCATCGATAAATCATTTCACTTATCGCACATTTGAATGACTAAACTCAAGTCCAGGATAGAAGAGTGCGGAAAGCTATAACCGCCGCACAATGGAATACGATTTGTGATATAAATCATTGTCAGCTCAATAAAAATGCTCATCTTTGTGACGACAGGGAAGGAAGTGAGAAAGGAAGGAAGGAAGAAAGGAAGGAAGGAAGGAAGGCATCCCGGCCCGGAGAGAGAGGAGAGACAGCCGAAAGGTGCTCTCTCCGAAAGACGCGGCTAATTCTCCTGTCAGTTTGTCAGCCGGCGCTCATCTGGCCCAGACTCTACGCCCAGATAAAGTCCTTGTTATGATTCTCTCACAGAAGGGAATCCGCGGCTTTGAGGGGAGGGAGGGAGGTGGAAGAAGGAAGGTGGGTGGGTTAAGGTTTAGGGGCGGGCGGTGATGAACAAGAGGGTAAGGCGTACAGGGGGGTTGCAGTGTGTGCGCACATGGGCATCTGTAAGGGTTAGCGGCTCCCGAAAGTATTTCATCAAAGAGGGGCCGGGATCCCGGGGATGGAGATTCCGCCTGGAGGCAAGTAACCGATGGTCTCCCCGCGCACGAACGTATTCCAAAGTAGGACTCAGGCCCGGGCCCAAAGCACACATCAAACGCACCTCTGCGGCCAAAGTGGATTCTGGAGGAGAGAGAGACAGAGAGAGAAGGGGGTCCAGTGCCTCCCCCTGTACCAGCCCTGCCTCTCACCCCAATTAAGAAGCTGCTTTACAGACTGGGAGGTGCGCTCACGGAAACGCGCGCTCATGCCTCGTCACCCTGTGTGATAAAAGATGCTCCTCATTTATTTCACTGCAGATAAACAGAGAGGTATGACTTTGAAACCTTTCCTTTAAGTGTATGTGAAAGAAGTTGTCAGTTTCCCACATAGAAATGAGACATTTTATGCATAAAAATTGCCCAAATAGGGAAAATTCTAAACAAAAATAGAAACACTACTTTAATAAAATTTCTTGCTCCAATGCCGTTGGGATCTGATCTCTCCGTCCCACCGTCCTGCTGTGGTAACCGGGCTAACGCCAGACTGCTGTGTGCGCTCGAATCATTTCGAACTGCACAGCAGCCTGGGGACCATGGCCGAAATTTTCGCGTGGATTTGGGAACAAATCACAGAACGAGGAGGGCCGGCAAGAGGATGACGAGCTATTCGATATACGGAAGCTTGTGGTTTATTTACGGATTAAAAAATAAATTAAAAAAAATTATGGATCAAACATGACAGCAGCAGACGCGACGCTATTTTTCGATCAAGCTTTAGGCCGTGTTCTAAATAGTTTAGCTTGAAATCTTGCAGCGGGTACGTCATACGATTGGCTGTGGCCTCGTGCAGACTCATGATAGACATTCGTATCGCCCAATAAATCTCTATGGACGATCGTAAACCACACCTCTACTATGAGAAAATGAATTGGTGGTCCCCAGACTAAATATCACTTGTGATTTCTACCGCTGTGGTGGGACGGAGAGAAAAAGCAACATGTTGTTGACACACCACAGACCCGGTCTGAGGGCGTAACGCCACAATGTCAACTCGACCAGAGAATATTTCAACACTACAGTGAAGTTGAAGTGCAGTAGAATAATGTTGAGATGTTCCCACCTTAACCAGCTATACCCAAATCTAAAAGCTTCTCAACTGGAGAGTTCACAGCCTATAGTAAATATAAAAATAAAATGTATTATAGGACAGTGCAACACTTCATTGTCGGAGGGAGGTTAGGGAGTTCAGCTTCCCGATGGCCCTGTGGACGAAACTGTTCTTCAGTCGACTGGAACTGCCCCGTAGATTCCGCAGTCTCCTCCCTGACGGCATAACTTTGAAGAGACTGTGTGATGGGTGCGAAGGGTCCCTGGCGATTTTGATGGCTTTGCAGGTTAGACGGGTGGAGTACATCCACATTTGAAAGCTAAGACTTACAAACTCATCTAACATTTTTCCTTGCATTGTCGTCACTTTTTCATTGTATTTAGCCAAATTCTTTGTCACCTGTTTTGCTGCTTTTTCATCACTTTTTTGTCGCCTGCTTTGCCAGTACAGATCCTTTAATACTGCACGATCGCGGCATCAAGCTACAAACTAAACAAAATTCAATACAGTTTTGCTTGTTCAGTGCTGTGTGCATCGACAGGACTGGCAAATCACATGAGCTCACACCTCATGTTTGTTCTATTGCATGCCTGACAAACGCCACAGCACCGGCACTGGAAAGGAAAACCCATACGTTGTCACTTTCGCGTTAATAAACCGTACGTCAGAAGTGCCCGCTTGACAAAGCCCAGTTGTGCTATGATCTCAGTCGTGTGATATGTGGGTTACACGTATCACAGCGTGCACTGTATGTTACACGAGGAACAGTAAATCAATACTCCCAGAATGTAGCGTAGGCATTTGGACTTTTGCCTTTGGTTTCTGGGCCGCTGGACAGATGTCACCGTGAAATGGATATGGCCGAAAAAGCATATTATATCCACGCAGAATGTGAAGGGGGGAAAGCTGTGAGGATCTGTGCCTTACATGAGCTGTATTTATGTTGAGGACTTAATACTTTTACTGCTCTATGTTTGAAAGATAAATCTAATACATTTTACTACAGTATGTTTCTACAAAAGGCTCCATATTAAAGAGTAGCTTTGTTTATTTGAAAAGGCTCATGCGCTGCACACTCCACAACAGTAGGGGGCGCCCTGCAGAGGAACCGCCTTTGTGTTGCCATTTTAACCGAGTGCATTTTCTCCAGTTCAACTTTACCCAAATCCAAAAGGTTACAGCCTAAAGGCCAGTGCAATGCCTCATTTGAAAGCAACAGTAGAAGAGCTGTAAACAAGTAAAGATGAGGTTTATTTACAGTTAATTTTAATAGAAAGGTCTATATTCAGAAATTAGGCCTGTTAGGTTGTTAAAGGGACTATACAGAGTTTAAAAATCTTAAAACTATGTATTTTCCTCCCCTACATGTTCCAGCCATGTCCTAATGTGTAGAATGAGCCCCGACCTGTTGTTTGTTTGTTTACTTTATTGTCCCCGTAGGGAAATTTGCCCTCTGCATTTAACCCATCCTTTGATGCCGCTGTGGCGGTGAGAGCAGTGGTCGACAGCAGTGCCCGGGGACCCGTCTCCATGTTGTGCAGCCAGGCTGATGGTCAGAATCATCTGGCTGGAGGATTCACCTATTGCACATGTTTTTAGTGGAAAGGGAAACCGGAGTACCCGGAGGAAACCTACGCAGACACGGGGAGAACATGCAAACTCCACACAGAAAGGCCCCGTCCTGGTGGGAATCGAACTGCCTGTAAAATCCTGCACTGTCACTCAAGAAGTTGTTCATTCGGGAGCTGCAGGAGGAAGAGGAAGGAGGAGCTGACCAGTGCAGGACACCACGCTCTGAAACAGGGACAAACCCAGGAGGCGCAGCACCGTTTCAGAGGATCAGAGGAGACAGAAGGCAGGTTTCTTCCCAGTGCTACAGTTTCCCGGATAAACAGCCTTTACTTATATAACAGTTGTATTTGTAAGCACACATTGATATTTTATCATATTATTTGACACGGAGTGGACAATGGAGGAAGGATCCCGGAAGTTGAGAATCAGAGATTGTTTTGTCACTTTTTCATCACTTTTTTGTCGCCGTTTAGTTGCGTTTTCATCTGTTGCTATTTTGACGCTGTTTCCAAGAAGCTTTTAGATTTGGGCAGGGCTGGACTGGCCATCCGGAGATTCGGGAGTTTTCCCGATGGGCCGACGTACTTTTGAGCCGGTTGGGCCAGTCAGATCGAGATAAGGCCCGTTATACCTTAACACCGGCCCACAATTAACGGGAAAAAACATTGCCGTATCTATCTTTACGTGGATGCAATTACACAACTCCTTCAATAGAGGGATATGACGCCTTTTATTCCCCTCTGGTGGCGCTTTATTGAGTCATGGTTCACAGATAATCTCGTATAATGAGCAGTGGGCCTCTCGGATATAACACTCATGCCCCTCACATTGTGAATATAAGAAGAAATAGTTTATTGTAACTCCCTCCAGGGCCCACAGAGCCTTAGACCTCTATTTTTTGTACATTTTAGACAAATGTTTGCAAAGAAGTGCATGCTGGGAGTTGTCAGGTGACTCCGTCTTGCCCCTCGTCGTCAGTGCGCGCAGTTTGTAAATCTTCTAGTTTCCATTTAAAGGATTTACAATGTTTGGCCTTTTTGGGACTTCTATTTTCACTCCACAGCTCTGTAACTCTGAGGTGAGTTTTACCATTTCTTCTTCCATCTACAGTGGGATCATTTGGTTGGTTTTCTGCCAGTCCAGCCCTGGATTTGGGTAAAGCCAAACTGGAGAAAATATGCAAACACAGACAAAGCAGTCATTACTTCAGTCACATTTTCAAACCAGTCCCACTTCAGGAAACGATCCGCCCGTCCCATACATCTCAGTGCAGGTTTGTTGTGACCAGAAACACTGTTTGGTCATGCGTGTCATTTGTACATGCGATGATGAGGGATTTTGCCTCGTGGAACTCTGCACTCTACTCTGATGTGGATTGAGAGATTTTCTTTGAGCTCAGTGTGAAAACATTCTCAATGCAGCAATTTCATGAATAATTTGAAACAGCAGAAATTTGGTTAAATTTGATCAGGTTATCAAAACCGGCAAGGCTTTTCATTATGAGTGTGCAGGGCTCTTGCTTGTATACAATGATTCTAGTGGTTTTAATAATATTTGAAACGCCTGAGACAAACTAGACATGCAATACAAAAGATGTGGGACGATCATGGCGTTTAGATGAAGTGTTTCAGGATTCTGTAGTGAATGAAATCCTGTTATGTTCATCAGAGTACACTCACAAGGTTTGTATCAAGTTTTAAAACACTTTATAACAAAGACTGAGGCACTTGACAGGTTAAAAATATATACATGCCTTCAGTATTTAACGGCAAGTTTAAAATGGTTTCTGTGATCGGCAGTGTGCTTGCTTCCGTGGCCATCAGTCTGTGGGTTCAGGCTAATTCAAACATCCATTCAAGTGTTTGCTTGTCTAATCTTAACCAGCCGTAAGTGAGCCTCTCCTCAGACGGAGCAGCCACTTCTAAAGGCAAACAGTGGGCAATGCCTTACGCGCTTCTGTCCACACCATCTGCAGTATTTCACACTGTTTTGCTCATTTCAATCCATTTCCCTCCTGTTATACACTCGTTCAGGGATCCATTGTGTTTCAGGATCGTGACTACTTCCTTTATATGGCTGCCATTTTGAGCACTTTACACCATTCAGAAGAGACTCCCAAACACATCTTTATCACTGTCACACACTGTCGGTTAGAAAATGATCTAAAAAAACGCTACAACAAAAACATCCAGTAGTTTCACTTCCTGGTTTTCAAGCAATCTTCCCACAAGCTCCGCCCATCACCCAACAAAAGACATAGCTGTGGCAAATGTTTTTACTCCGCAATGCGAGGACTAATCTTAGCAGGAGATGGAGAAGTTAGGACAACATAAAAATGGTCACTGGTTAAATGTACATTATGTAACTTTTTATGTAAAATAAAAGTAAGATTACACTAGTGCGTATTTGACCATTCTGTGACCATCATACTTTACTGTGGTGTAACCATTTCTATGGTTACACTACATTCCATGCAGAAAACCTACCAGAAACCCTAAGAAACAACTTGTCCTGGAGCACCCTTGGTAGCCCCCATACAGCCGTGGCTTAGAGTACGGGGACCCCTGAGGGTACTCGAGGAACTAGCAGGGGGTACTTGGAACTATTTCAGATTGAAAAAAGGGGAAAATGTAACATAATTTTTTTCATAGGAAAAGCTATATTTTTCAGTAAAATGTGTTGCTTTGGGAGAGTTTTAGGGTTATTTTGACGGCAACATTGTCCTTTTTCTTACAAATACCACTTTTAATTAATTAGATTTTAAATAAACTGTAACACCCTTGAGGTAGGGGGTACACGGTTGACCACTGAAAGGCCAAAGGGGTACGAAAGACAAAAAACGTTGGGATCCACTGGGTTAGAGTTTAAGTGGGCCCAAAAAATCGACCGACCCAACCCGAGCCTGAGCAGTCAACTTGAATTGTTGACCCGAGCGCAAAACAATCCTGATGTAAATAATGATGGATTTAAGGCAGTGCATTGAGCAGCAGCACCGAGAGGAGTCGTGTGTGACAGGTGCCCTCACGTGTGCACAGTGTAGGGCAGGTTACGCTCAGAGCAGCAGCTCCCCTTTACTGTCTCTGTCATCTCCTCCTCGTTCATAAACATCGCACTGCATTTACAAAAGCACACTTTTTACGCACTAACAGGAACCAAACTACTTATTAAGTAGATGCTGTCCTGAGAGAAAGAGCGTATGTGCTCTGTGTAGGTATCACGCAGCACCTCCCAGGAAAAGCACTGAAATACGAGACGACTCCTCTATTTTATAAATAAGTATCAGCACATTTTGTATCCAATAGATTAAACCTATAGTTTAGATTTTGAGAGATAATAATGACATTGATAATAATAGAAAAAAACATGGAACAAATTCTCGAAGCCTGACCCAACCCAAATCCGACTGTCATGTGTGGCATCTTGGACAATTTCGGGCCGGGCTCGAGTCTAAACTCTTCCACCGGGTCACTGAAAGGTCAGATACGTACACATAAAAGAAGTTACACAATGCACCTTTAAGATTCAAGGATTACTCAAAGATGTGCGGGCGACTCGAAACAAAGCTCCAAGTATAAGAGAAAACAACATTGTTTCATGTTAAAAAGCTCCAAGAAGTTTGATTTTGCATAATACCCCTGTTTAATGGTCTTCATATTTCAATACTACTCAATAAAAAAATCTGAGAATACATCAATGACAAAATTCAACTTAGGTGTTTTCATGGAGGAAGAACATTGTAGCTTCAAAGCCCCTAAAAGTTTGTCCGTTTATGGGCTACCGTAAACCACTGATAAGCGAGCCCCGAAATGTTGAGAAAACTAGCATTTCCAGATGAGTTATTTCAAATCATAAATAATATACTGCACTAACTCTATCCACTTAAACAATTTTTCCGCGATAACATCCCCGGGGTGTTTCCAAATGACGACATAATAGAGCCGCGATGCCCGCGCCCCCTTATCTCGCCGGATTAAGACGGAATAATGAAAGCGTTCGGAGCCTTGTGTGGTAGGAATATGATTATTCCGTAGACGCCAACGGTGAGGCGTGTTCTTTCCAGGCCTTTCCCAGACTCTCTTCAGCTCGGGGCTCCTCTTAAGACCCCCGCTTAAAGTTTTTAACGTCCGACATCCAAAGTTATTAAAACGGCAGCCGTCTATCAGCGCATGGGAGGGTGAGAAATCCAAGCTGTGACTTCAGGCGGTTATCAATATTCGGAATTTGTTCCATTGAGATGATTGCTGTGCGGAGAATGTGGGTCACTTTCACGCAATCGCATATGAGCGGTTTACGAGTTTGTGTTGAAAATCGCGTTATATGGTCTGAGACTGGGCTTGACAAGGGCCTTTGTGTAGCAGAAAGAGAGCAGAAAACAGAAAAATGTCACTGTCCCAATGATAATTCAGTTCATCTTGTTGTGGCCAGCTGCTTCCAAGAACTCCTCACCAGTGGACAGGCTCCTATTTATATCATCTTTATTTATTTGATTTTTTTGACCGATCTTTTCCCCATGTGTATTTGACCATGAAACAGCAGTAGGAGAATGCAGCTTGTGTTCGGAGTCACTCTGTGAATTACCATTAGGGGGCCCCAGACAGAATGTTGCCCCCTGCCCCGGAGGAAGCTAGAAACGGCCCTGTCTAATATGCAAACTATACAGGTTAAAGTGGTTAACGTATACTTTTGCATTTGACCATGTCTTTGATGGTGCTGGAGTGACCCATAAGGAGTAGTGACTGCAGTGGAGCGGGAACCCATCACCAGATGTAGAGCCAGAATCACCTGGCTGGAGGATGCACCCATTGTTTTGAAACCGTAGTACCCGGAGGAAACCTACGCAGAGACGGGGAGAATATGCTAAATTATCTAAAACAGCTAAAACGAAATATCCATTATCCATGCACACCTCCTCCAGCTGTTCTGGGGGGACCCCGAGGCGACACCAGGCCAGCTCGGTGACATAGTCCCACCAGCCTGCCCTGGGTCTTCCACGAGGCCTTGTCCCACTAGGACATGCCTGGAACACCTTCCGCGGGAGGCGACCAGGAGGCATCCGAAACAGATGCACGAGCCACCTCAGCAGCTCCTTTCAATGTAAAGGAGCAGCGACTCTACTCCGAGCTCCTCCCGGGTAACTGAGCTCCTCACCCGATCTCGAAGGGTAGCTGAGGTAGCTTCACTTCCGGGTAATTCAAGCAAACAAACTCTAAGCTCCTCCCGTGTGTAACAATTCATTCACATCGATTATACAAACTGGACTGATGTGGGAGAGTAATGATTGTGAACCTATGAAATGACGGCTTCTTTGTCTTTAAAATCACAATTTTGTTCATTTAGTTTTGCCAGGGTATAAGCATAAAGAGAAAAGATAACAGGTTGAAAGTTCAGTAGGTTTCTCGTCAAAACATCCCTTAAATAAGTAAATATAAGTGCAAATAAAGTCTTGTGAAGATTCAGACAGTACTGTAAAGATTTTGAGAAACTTGTTTTCCTCAAAATGATCATGACTCAAAAATGTTGAATCATGACATGCCTGCTCTGTACTTTTTTAGTTGGGATGGAGCTGTATTTCGGGGGAACTCACACATCTTTGAATGTTCCCCAGTTGGGAACTAGCCCTGAAATGACAGTTCCCAAAACGCTTCTCCTATCGCATCCAGGAAATGCCATCTCTTGCGGAGCGTAATCCTTTAATTGCGGGAGTAAAACACTTGCTATGGTGTCACTATTCTTGTAATATATCTTTTACCTCTTTGTTGAAACAGCTGTGCAGCAAAGGGGAGCAAGATGGAGGGGTAGGTGGGGGGAGCTTAGGAAGTGAAACCACTGGTTATTTTGTTTTAGCTGTTTCAGAGGAATATCGCATTTTCTAACCCGCAAAGTGCAAGACAGTGATGAAGATGTGTTTGGCATTATCACCAAAAAGGAAAAGAATAATACCACCCTCTCTTTAAGCCAGACGCCCTACCTGCAACACCCGTTCTCCGTCGATTCGAGCGACATCAAAGCAACACTCGCTCCCTTGAACTTCTGACCTCTTTCCGCGCCCAGTCCCCACGCCACTTTACGCTGCTGCGCCCTCTAATCTTCCTGCAGCCTTTCCCCCGTCAGCTCCACTCGTACTTTCGCTACGAGGGCGAAACCGTTCCCAGCCCCACGGCTCCCAATAGAGATTTCAGTCATGTCCGAAAGAAGACCTATCACGTTTGCTTTCCCACAATCGCTGTTGACTGATTTCGAAGACTGTTTTCTTTCTCTCCGCTTTTGATCAAACCCCCCTAAAAAAAAAAAGAAGGAGTTTGCCCCTCTGATTCACGGTTCCCGGAGTGGGGGGTCATCATTAGTCCCATTACGAGCCCGCGAGTCTCCTGTATAACAACGCGGGTAAAGTCCGTTCTCATCTCGCGCTACGCATTCCTCAGAGCTCGTCCGGCGCTCCCACAGGACGCAGTTAAAACCGAGCAAAAAAAAAAAAGAAAAAAAAGGAGAGCATACATTTTTCATCAAACTACTGTCTTTGTTTCTCGTCCAGATCAAAGAGCGTGCGGTCCGCAGTCCTACAGGTAGAGACGGCTCTTTTGTTTTCGCTTCTCGGGTGGAATACAGAGAAACGAAATGAGATGAACTAAAAATACTGTATGCTGCAGGTGATCCCGGCAACGTCCACTGGTTGAACTTCAGGACTAAGAGTTGCAATGTTGTATTCTGGTTCTTTAGAACTTTAGAAACGCTCACACTCTCATACATACACCAAGGTACGCACTGGAGGCAAGCGGGGCCAAGTGTCTTGCCCAATGACACAACTACAGTGTGTGTGAGTCGAGATTCTGACTGCGACACTACAAAAAGTAAACATCAAGCATTGGCTTAAATGACTTGAATTGAGGAAATGTATCTTGTTTTGAGCGGTTTTCACTCATTTAGACACTTTTCCTGATCGGACCAAGTTTACTTTGCTTGTTTGAGGACATTTCAGACCAGTTCTAGGGTAAATCTCGCTTGAAATAAGAAAGTAAAATTGCCAATGAGATAATTTTCTTACCCCATTGGCAAAGAAAATGACCTGAAATATGGACGAAATGTATCGAAACGAGTCAGAAACATCTCAGAACAAGTGAAATAATCTCGGACAAATGCCCAAGAACTTCTTAACTAGTCAAAACAACTAAAATTGGGATTATTATGCTCAAATTGAGATGTTTATACTGATATAGTTAGTTACTTTTTGCAGTGATGTCGTTCATGTCAGTGCTTATACATATCGACATTTCTACTACTTTTGGCAAAATGTTCTGTCTTGTAATCATGTAAATCTTTTTGCACTCGGACTTTTGCACCCCAAGTACCACCTCATAAAGTATGTGACCTTCCAAGTATCATCTAAACCGGGTGTAAATCATGTCTATACTCAAAAATCTATCAATCAATACAAATAATAATAACACCCAATTGAAAGGCACTACCAAAGCAGGCTATATCACCATCGAATTCTAATGCTTCTTGCTTTAAGTTTGTTTTTCGTGCATTTTTAGCTGCTGGGACGTTTCCCCTTGTGCCTCAATAAAGCTTGTCAGATTGTAAGACCTTTAATGTGTCTGGAGTATACCCATCTAACGTAGGATGTTATTAAGCGCAATCATACAAAACACGTGCCCCTGCTGCCTCAAAATGAAAGTTGAAGGGTCGGACATTTGCGGGATAAAGAGACCACAATGTGCGGTGCAGTATTAGCGAATGAGTCATGGCAAATCTGGAAGCAGCAGCGATAGATGGGGCAACGTCTACGTCACATCAGTGGCACCAGAAGGTTACCGGCCCTTTGTGGGGGATAACAGGAGCTCCCGTCCATTGAAATGAATGAGGAAAGATCGTCTGAGCCTCTGAGGACCTTTATTTTACATATGAAGAATGTGAAAAGGAAGTCATGGAACAGCTAAACCCACTGGGATCATGACTTGTCAGTGGCATTTGCTTCTGTAACTTTTTCGCTGCTTGCTTTATAATGTAATTTCAACATCAGCTGAGCACATGGTTCATTCAATAGGTAGCCTACTAGCTGCTATAGCTAACGTTAATATGTTCTTACCTTAGCTTAGACAAGTTCATTTGTACCTGTCTGATCTTCACGCGTGCCCTCAGTCAGGTAAACACAACACAGACAGCTACAAAGCTCTTCCACATTTTCCCGATTGAAATATGGTTACATGAAGTGTTACACGAGCCAAGTATAGTTACACAAAATTAAACAATGTGGATTTTATAAGCGGATAAAAAGGGGAACTATATTGTAATCATACCAGGAGTACTTCAGCGTACTCACAGTTAAGTGAAGATATTATTGCACGGATGTCGAAGTACACACACACTGATGCCATTTTTAACCCATGATTCCCTGAAAAGGGGGCGTGGCTCAGCAAAAGTTCCCTGATGTTGCGCCATAGGAGTAAATATAATGGAAGAGGCATGCTGTCTCAGCTCCGATCTCTGTGCATAGTGTTGCGCCCATCTAAGCTAACAACGATTAGCTTGATACATGCTAATAACTGCGTCACTCTTCTCGCTCTGCATGTATTGGGAAAGTTGGGAATGAGTATAAAATGTTTAAAAAGGAGGAAAACAAAGCTACAAGGTTGCTAGCGATGATAGCTAACGTGCTAATCTGAAGCGAGTTTGAGTTCGGACAGGCAGAACAAGTTGGCGTGAACGAGGTGTCTAGACATTAAAACTCAGAGAAACTCCATGGATTACTGCGTGTGACATATACAAAACACCACTCCAGATATGTTGTTGATGAAGATACGATATTAGAACATGGTAAAAAAAAAAAAAGTAAATTTATTTGCCCTGCTTTTCATTCTGGCAAAACTATTAGTCAAAGGAATCCAAGGTGTTGCTTTGTTCCTTCAATCTCGCCAAGTTGTTAAGATCTTCTACTTTTCGTCCCTCATGGCTGTACACGAGGCTTTAGACAGTCCAATTCATCTCGAGATCTTGTCAAAAGTCTTGCTTCCATTGCTGCTGAGGGAGCGCGTCGGTACAGGCGAACATACTGACTCACTGTCTGCGTGGTTTTTCATGTATTTTTTAAGCGTGGGGCGTCGATGGGGGAACGTCATCGGCAAGAGAGTCCATGAGAGCGAGCGAGCCTTTCTGGTACAGATCGGAGATTTGGGGGGGAAGAAACTTTGTATGACCTGGTTTCAAACAGAAAACTTTCAAGCAGTTGATGGCGTTTGCTCCACGCGGATACATCCCCCAGATGAAGCCGAGGAAGATGAGCGGATGGATGGACGGACGCGGCGATGCTATGTTTGTGAAGAAATTGTCTTTTATTGAGCTTATTCCTACTCCAATGTGTTACGTCAACATTTTCCCAACAGAGATTTTCAAATGTCGTTGATAAGATTGGTTGGACGTTGCACCTTCTTGGCATCGTCTCGCTCTCAAGTTTATTTGACTTAAGACGCTGAAATTTGATTGAATCCGCAGAAATATTAGCAGTGAGACCAACCATTGTAGTCATAGTTGGTACAAGACTCTACAATAAAACGTCCTTATTGATTTCGACCAAATCAAATCACATAAAGTTTAAGTTAAATCAGGAAAACCATCTCTTGTTGCCGGGTCATTTTTGACTGGCAGAACCTCAGCCTCCTCTTCACCACCATCCCCCTTGAGACCCCATAGGAGATATTACATTATTCTCATTAACAAACCCATCATTCAGTCATATTGTTGCGGCTCCAATTCTTGCTGGTTTGCAAAAGTGAAGAAGAAGCGATTTGTTTGGCACCAGATCATTTATCTGACCTCTAGGGGCAGTGGTTCTCAACCTTTTTCGTCTCGCGTACCCCTTAAGTCGTTCCTTTATACTACAAGTCACTACCCGCTCGAACATTGTGTCTAATGTTTTACAAAGGGGTCGACTTACCTTACTTGTTGTGTTCAAAGTAGAGCTGAAATATTCTCCATTTCAAACCTTTCAACCCTGGCCTTTATCCAACAGTGTTATTGAAACACTCAGTTTCAGTTTCCATCGCGTTGGAGCTCCGAGCCTGATGATCTATGGCAGATTAACCTCTTACCACCCGCCTAAACCAGATGCATTCTGTCCTCTTTGGCTGTTATATAGGCCTGTGTAACACCTCATTTGAAAGCTACGACCCCCAAATCTGATCTTTTTCCTCGCATTGTTGCTGTGTTGTGTCACCTTTTGAATGTTTTTTCTTTCTTTTTCATTTTTTTTTCATTTTTGTGACATTTTTGTTGAGTTTTTGTCACTTTTTGGTTGAGTTTTTTGTCACTTTTTGGTTGAGTTTTTTGTCACTTTTTGTTGAATTTTTGTCATTTTTTTTGTTGAGTTTTTTGTCACTTTTTGTTGAATTTTTGTCATTTTTTTTTGTTGAGTTTTTTGTCACTTTTTGTTGAATTTTTGTCATTTTTTTGTTTAGTTTTTTTTGTCACTTTTTGTAGAATTTTTTTCACATTTTTGTTGAATTTTTATCATTTTTTTTGTTGAGTTTTTGTCACATTTTTGTTGAATTTTTTTCACATTTTTTGTCGCGTTTACGTCCTTGTTTTCTTCCCATTTTTTGTGGCTATGTTGGTGCTTTTTTCCCAAGAAGCTTTTTGATTAGGGTAAAGCCAAACTGGAGAAAATAGGATCCGTTCAGGTGGGAGTTAAGAGGTTAAGTGCCATTAAGCACGGCATGAATTTGCCATTTTGTCTTAATCAGATATTTGAGTTGTAAGCGTATTTCAGCGTTTGTTTATTCTGTTGCTAAGTGTAGTCTTTAGGAATGCAACTCAAGACCTATTGAAAGAAAAGAATAATGGTGTTTCAAGTATATTCATTATAAAAGTAGAATTTGAACATTTTATTGATTTCAACATTTGTTTTTCTGTGCGTTAATGATTTGTTTTGTTTTTAATGAGATTTTTGTTTTTACCCCCAAAATGTCCTGTGCTTTGACATATGAAAAAATACATTTATTAAATAAAACAAAACAAAAACTTTTGGAGTAGGGCTGTGTACAGTTACAATTTTTGAATATCGGTACTTTAATGATACTTGGTTTACCATACCAATCCCAGAACAATACTTCTTTGATACCTATAAGATATTTGTCATATAGAAAACAGAACAGTGACATGACTTTATTCCATGAAAGACTATTTATTTTACATTTGTATAATTTATTTGAGCCGAAACATCCAAGTCACTTCCTTTAATGCTGCATCAAAACTTGATTGGAATAATTTACCAACAGAACTTAGATCAATTGCATCTTTACATATATTCAAAACATCTTTGTATAATTCCTCTCAGAATCACCAGGGACCCTACGCACCCAACCACAGTCTCTTCAAGGTCATGCCTTCAGGGAGGACACTGCGGAACCCACGGGCCAGGTCCAGTCGACTGAAGAACACTTTAATCCACCAGGCTGTCAGGAGGCTGAACTCCCTCCCTGCCCTGCCCTGCCTGTGCATCCACCCCTCACTCCCCACCCCCTGCTCCACAATAAGGACGAGAGGATGAACATCTCGGTCATAATCTTTGAACTTTAATTATTTGAAATGTCAGTTGCATTTTCCTAATGTCCAAACAATGTACTGAACCCAACATGTGACCTTTCTTGTTTTTCATTTTTCTCTCTATGCCTATTGCTAATGTTGTACAATATTGAGCATTAAAAGTGAGAGCAACCTGGGGAGAGGGCGGGATGGACAGGGCAAGACATGAGACTGTGGGATTGTTATATGTAAGTGATAATACTTAAACATGTTTTGTTATTTTGTATTCAAAAAAGGAGTTTGTTCATCTCAATGGGGCTCTCCTTCCAATACATGAAATAATATAAATAAATGAAACTTGATTTTTTTTTTCCGGTATGGTACCTGCTTTCGATTGTTGTATTTTTCCGATACCAGCAGTACCTACACTTTTTTTTCTGACACCATTCTGGTATTCTGATTCTGATATTTTGTAAAGCACTTTGGAAGTTGTTCAAAACTGTTGAAGATAGTGTAATACATAACCTAATCATCATCATCAGCAGTCCAGCCTTGACCCTAGAGCCAGTTCTGAGGTGCTTAAGAGGCGAACAACACTGGGGTTAGTGCTAGTTTAGAACCTGGATGTTCTTGTGCTAATGCTCCTGAGCCTCGCGCCACGGGGCAGGACACGAAACAAACAGTTTGCAGGATGAGGCGGGTCGTTTCAAATCTCTTTCAAACCTTTCCCTTTTTGATTTCAGACTGAGATGCCGCCTCATTCTGGATGCAGAACCTGAAACATCAAAGTGAATCCGTTCAGTTCAGGTCAGTATAAATCACACTCATTTACAGAGGCGCTCCTGAGGCAACTTTTTGGGGACAAGTGCCAAACACCCTCCTCTTCATTAGAGCACGTATGGAGTGAAACACGCTACATGGCTTCTGTCTGTATCGTCATGTCTTATATGTGTCTAATTATCCGTATATGCAAACCCGCCCCCCCCCTCCCTCCTCCTCCTGTACATCTCCTCATCACGGTGTGGATCTGGGCCTGTCAGCCGCCGCTCGGACAGTGAGTAACGACGCTCGCAGTCACTTATCGGCGCGCAGGTAGGCTAACACGCGCGCCCGCCGATGAATGACAGCTAATGGAAACGTCTCTCAGGCCCGGAGTGAAATATTAGCTCCGGCAGAGATGGCCCGTGATAGGAGGCGGGAGCAGTGGAGGTCTGGCTTCGAATACAATTCTTTTTACGGCTGCCGTATAGAGGCTTTTGTACAAAGAAAAACAAACAATTAAAAAAAGATGCTTTAAACAGATTGGTGCTTTAAAGGTAGAGTCACGGTTCCTCCCAACATGACCAAACAATTCAACAACCTAAAGTTTTGCTTATAACAATATAAAGCTTTAAAATCTGGTTTAAAAAGGTGTATTTATTCCCATAGACCTAAGCTGTTTCCACATCAATACTTACAGTTTGCATGTATTCTTCATTTCATTTTTATTTTAAGACTATTGACATTGTGGAATCTCACTGAATGTCTTCATTTATGAATGAACACTTACGGAACTATGTTTTAGACAAAGTGAGTTGAAATAGATTCTTCAGAATAGCCGCCTTTTGCTTTGATCACACTCTCTGACACATATTCTCAGTGAGCTTCACGATGTCGCCTCAGAAATGGTTTCAGGGACGACCTGATGAAGCTCATTGAGAACATGCCTAGAATTAAGGGCGGGGATTTTGAAGAATTTAGAATAAAAAACATACTTTGACCTGGAACAGTCTTCATTAAAGACAATGTTCTGTGTTTGCATTTGACACGGAAACTATTTTATCTGAACACTTACTTTTACTGTAATTAGTTCACTGTTATGTTGATTTTTTATGGATTAATTGTATCTGCCTTATTGGAATTTTATGTGAAACACTTTGAATTTTTAATTTTGGTTTATTTATTTGTTTATTTGGTCGGGACAGTGCATGTTAATAAACATACATGAGTCTCATCCACACCGGACGCCTTGGGCTAAATTCCATCTGTTGTGCACTCTCAAACACACTCTCATTCATCCTGGCCTATTGTACATGTTTTTAGTTGTGGGGGAAACCGGAGGAAACCTACACAGACACGGGGAGAACATGCCAACGTCACACAGTATGGCCCCGTCCAGGTGGGAATCAAACCCGGGACCTTCTAGCTGTGAAGCATGAGTGCTAACCACTGCATTACTGTGCATAAGAGTGTGCCTTTGCCTTTGCCTTTCCTTAGTTTAGTTTAGTGTTTTTTATTTCCACACTTTCACACATTGCATGTGTTGCTACATCAGAAGCAGTGTTGGGGTCAATATAACAAAAGGAACATGTTACAAAAATATATGACTTTTCTCAGTATAAGGAATACAACATATTACTTACACACAATATATCAGTCATTACAATTCAAGTAACTAGAGTTACAAAATCAAGTTGGACACTGGTGTATAAGATCTGCAGGAGCTTTACTTGTAGCCAACGTCAAAACAAAACACAAGAGAGAGAATGGGGACAGAGAAGGACCAGGACATCTGTGACCGCACCCCTGCACCATCTCAGTCCATATCTGAGTAAAGGTTAAGCAGCTCAAAGTGTAGCTCAGATACATTTTCGAAACCGTAATATGCAGTACACAACACATTACATTTCAAGGCAGAAACTACCAATATAGAATATATTACAATTTTAAAATAACAAGTACTGATCAGAATACAATTGTGTTGTGAAAAATGGACAAATATTGACCGTCACAGTACCTTTATACCTCAATCTGAATTTGATCCATATACAAAGAGAAAGGAGCCGCAGATCCCTCGGGTGTGTATCTCTCCAGTATTTGTTTCTTTAGTTTCTTTAAATATGGATAATGAAGCAGATGAAGCAAACGCGTTTTTTGTACGTTTTTCTTTACTTTACACAGGAGTTTTCCAAAAGGTCATTGTATAACTGGACCGAAAGCATCTGGAACTTTCAGGTGATCCTTCCATTGTCTATTGTTCCAAATATTCGGCTGCTTGAAGTGATGAGCAGCGTTGACACTGCACATACAGGTGAGCTCTGGAGACCTGAGCGCCTCTTTATGCTGTTGTTCCAAATGGGGGCGATGCACAGTAATCCATCTGTCTGTCTCTCAGAGGACGGGCCTGAGTTCACACGTTTGCCCTGAGGCCTCCACCAGAGGGCGCCAGTGTCATGTGTAACCTGTGACCCGCGCGCTTGTGCGTGACTGCGGCGCTTGTGCGTAAGGGAGGATTGTATGTGCGAGGTTCGCCCTCTTGTGGATGAATATGGTACTGCCACACACACAGGCTGGTTGTACTCAGTTACCTTTACTCAAGTACTTGAGTAGCTTTTTGAAGACACTGTACTTATGAGACTAGTTATATCACTCAGTACTTTTTACTTCTACTACTTAGTAGTGAGTAATGAAGTATCTTTACTTGAGTAAACAAATTGTTACTTGTGTCACTGTGAGTATTATTAAAGTCACAAAAGCTTCATGTCGACCTAAAATAAATGTAGTTTGTTTCATGTCCATTTTCTTCAGAAATTAACATATTTTAAATACATTTTATAGAGTTTTCTTTGGGAATATCAGGATTTTGTCATTAGTTTTGTGTCTCCACGACCAAAAGTGAGCAGGTCTTTTTCAGTGGCTGGTCCGACTGACCTGACACTGTTTAGAGCTCGGTTGAAAACGTGCCCTTTAGATCTTCTTTTTAATTGCACACGTGTAATTTATATGTTTTATTCCTATTTTGTGCTGTAATAGTTTTATTACATTGCACTTATGGAAAGCACTTTGGTTCAGCAGGTGCTGTTGTAAAGCGATAAAGGTTTGGTGGTTTATTGATTTCTCATCATTTATGTCACATCAGAAACATAAATCAGACCCTTACTCAAACTGTTTCTCAGTTACTCACAGCACTTTTCCCCAAGTACATTTTTTTAACTTGTACTTGAGTAAAATCATTTCAAAGTAACGTTGAGTAAGTATTTTGGATACTCTTCCCCCTCTGCCCACACACCCTTTTCTTTCAAAACGAAAAATATGACTTTTACTAAATTAATCATACATAATATTGAAAAATGCAAAATAAAATATATGAAACTTTGGCCTTATAAACACATGAGTAACAGAAGTTAAAATGAATCAAATCTGAAGCTCTTCAGGTTGTGTTGTAATTGTTTAGGTTCTGTTTTGATTTGTGGGTTCTCCGTGCGTGTGCGTGCGTGTGTACAGCGGTGCATGATGGGTGCTATATCAAAGTGAATGGTATATGCTGTATGTAGGTGTTCTATTACTAAATTATTAAAGCAGTACTAAGTAACGTGTTTACCTTAATATATCCTTTTCGTAGTCCCTGTGGGGGTAATACAAGTGTTTATGGGATGATTGGAGGGTCTTTCATCTCCACCTGGTGTCTCTGGACAGAAAACCATGTTTGCAACTTGACTGCCACCGGTCGGGAGTCACCAATACACACTAGTGGGATCACGAAGAAGAAGCTAACAGGCTAACGGGCTAAACTAACTGCGGGCTAACGTCACTTTAAACAGTATTTACAGCAAAGTTTGAGTGAATTTTTTTTATTTCCATTGTATAATTGGATGCACAGTAACCCTCTCTCCCTTCGCCTTTCCTGTCAGCGTCGTATTTACTCTCCAAGACAATTAATAAGTTAAAAAATCGTAACTTGCTACGACACCTGCAGTTGCGCTTATGGCCTCTAGGGGCAAGAGTTGCTTAGTACTGCTTTAAATTAAACATACACATGAATTAGGCATAAATCATAAATAATACTACTACTACTAATGATAAATAATAATAATAGTAATAATAATAATAATAATAATAAAAAGATAGAAGATAAAAATAAAATAATAAATATCGAATATGAATTATTGTTTTATTATTATTTCTATTATTACAATCAGTATTATTATAACCATTATCATCATCATCATCACTACAATTATTACCTACAGATTTTGTAAGCCCTATACTCGGAGGTGCATTAAAAAGACATGTGTGTACCTGATGAGGTGGAGATAACCCACAAAACAATAATGATGACAGAAAAAATAATAGCAACAATACATTTATAAGGAGTGGGAAATAAATGCTCATGAATAAATATTTAAATAGCAACAACAACAGCTGCTGACATTATATATCTATGTGTGTGTTTGTGTGCATGTGTGTGTGTGGGACAAAAGTGACTCCAGTGGCAAAGATCCTGGTGAAAGGTTAACGCAACACTGGAGGGAAATAAATCTCGTGACATTGCAGAAACATCTCGACCAAACAGTTCTGCTTCATTGTTATTGCCATTTCCCCACGTCCTTCATTGATGACGACACAGTATTCATCAATAACAAACGCCGCCGTCTCAGAGAGCGTCAACATGTGTGAAGGGAAAATCTCGGCAGGAATCACAGACCGGCGCGTGACTCATAACGCGCGCGAGACTCCTTCACTTCAAAGTGGAGGAGCTCGCGCTGATGACTCTCCGCGACTCGCCATTTCTGTCATATCCGAAAACACCGGGGGCTGGGAAATCAATCGCAAACGGTACATTCACCGCGTATCAGATGAGAGCAATGACTAAAAAGCCGCGGTTCTCACACTCCTCACACCGCGTATAGCACCTTCTGAAATATGGGACGGTCTAAATATGTCGTAAGTTTGTGCGACACTGAATTTAATTTACGTTTCCGAGAAAGGTTTGAAACAACGAGAGAAAGACACTACAATTTGAAAGGAACAAATGTTTTTATAGAACGTCTTAGCCCCCCGCCTGGCCTTAGCCATCGAAAAACTCCGGTCAATTATCATTTCCCTACATGTTAGGTCTGGGTCTGATCTCGGTGGCCGCGTTACACCGGTTGAATTTCTACCTACCATTCAGTGATCGGGGGAGGCGGGTGTTGTCGGTGACGTCAAGCATTTGCTGGTTGTAGTTCGGCAATGGCGGCCGATACGAAAGTAATGGAAGCTCTTCAATCCGTTGTGGCTCGGTTCCCAAATATCCAGAAATTAAAATTGAAGCCTTGGAATGCGCAAGGAATGCCCTCAAGAGTTATGATAGAGTTATAGTAGAGTTATGATAGAGTTATAGTAGAGTTATGATAGAGTTATAGTAGAGTTATGATAGAGTTATAGTAGAGTTATGATAGAGTTATAGTAGAGTTATGATAGAGTTATAGTAGAGTTATGATAGAGTTATAGTAGAGTTATGATAGAGTTATAGTAGAGTTATGATAGAGTTATGATAGAGTTATAGTAGAGTTATGATAGAGTTATAGTAGAGTTATAGTAGAGTTATGATAGAGCTATGATAGTTATGATAGAGTTATGATAGAGTTATGATAGAGTTATAGTAGAGTTATGATAGAGTTATAGTAGAGTTATGATAGAGTTATAGTAGAGTTATGATAGAGTTATAGTAGAGTTATGATAGAGTTATGATAGAGTTATAGTAGAGTTATGATAGAGTTATAGTAGAGTTATGATAGAGTTATGATAGAGTTATAGTAGAGTTATGATAGAGTTATAGTAGAGTTATGATAGAGTTATAGTAGAGTTATGATAGAGCTATGATAGTTATGATAGAGCTATGATAGTTATGATAGAGTTATGATAGAGTTATGATAGAGTTATAGTAGAGTTATGATAGAGTTATAGTAGAGTTATGATAGAGTTATAGTAGAGTTATGATAGAGTTATGATAGAGTTATAGTAGAGTTATGATAGAGTTATAGTAGAGTTATGATAGAGTTATGATAGAGTTATAGTAGAGTTATGATAGAGTTATGATAGAGTTATGATAGAGTTATAGTAGAGTTATGATAGAGTTATAGTAGAGTTATGATAGAGTTATAGTAGAGTTATGATAGAGTTATAGTAGAGTTATGATAGAGTTATAGTAGAGTTATGATAGAGTTATGATAGAGTTATGATAGAGCTATGATAGAGTTATAGTAGAGTTATGATAGAGTTATAGTAGAGTTATGATAGAGTTATGATAGAGTTATAGTAGAGTTATGATAGAGTTATGATAGAGTTATAGTAGAGTTATGATAGAGTTATGATAGAGTTATAGTAGAGTTATGATAGAGTTATAGTAGAGTTATGATAGAGTTATGATAGAGTTATGATAGAGTTATGATAGAGTCATGATAGAGTCATGATAGAATTATGATACAGTTATGATAGAGTTTTGATAGCTGCTTCACTCACTTGGTGCATTACATTCGTCACGACCAAACGTTAGCGAAAATCAGATCCAATCGTTTCAAAGGAGTTCCCCCCTCCCACCTGATAACGGAGCTCAATTGTGAATGTCCAGACCCTTGTACGAAGCGCAATGAGTACGAGGGTCTGGTAAAACCAGGCTAACCCCCACCTGAACCAAGCACATTTTCTCCTGCTCGGCTTTACCTTCTTGAAAAAAGTGCCAAAACAGCGCCAAAAATTAGGATGAAAATGCAACTAAAGAGCGACGGAAACGTGGCAAAAAAAAAGGAATGATAGAGTGACAAAAACGTCAAAAAAGAGCAACAGTGTGACACAACTGTGATGAAAACGGAACAAAAAACCGATGGGAAAAAATGTCAATAAAGTGCCGACAACACAGCAGGACAAAACTCTCCATTTAGATGTGTTTTGTAGGTCTTTCAAATGGTCACTGGCTTATAGGCTGTGGACTTATGGATTTGGGTAAAGCTGAACTGGAGAAAATGCACTTGGCTAAAACGCGGGGTTACTAGATTAAAAACAAAGGTTCAATTTCAAAGTGACAGAGGAGGAGTTAGATTATGGAAATCACCTCAGAAAGAAACTGAATTCGGCCGAAGAAAGAAAGTTTGTAAGTGCCTTCCCTGTATTCAATGTGATTTACGTTTCTGCATTTCAGAGCAACGCAAGTGAGGACACACACAAAACATAATCGACCGTCCTTTGAATCGAAAAGCACAGAAAACGCACAAGATATGATGACTGTCATACCCAGAAGCATGCACATCAGAGCACATGTTTATGGATTATAATTACATGTCCTATTGCTAAAATCAATCAGCATTAACCTTACGATGAGCAGCATTAACAGTGGAAGAGTTATTACATTTCACATCAATCGAAAATCCCTGAAAATCGAGCATTTGGAACAGTTGATTAGTGATTATATGGTTTAACTTCCCAAACCTGCCATGCTAATCTTATGACAGAAAGTGCCTAGTTTACATTTGCTGACAGATAAGACATGTTTTGTGTCATGTGGCTTGTTGCCGCAATGACAGAGATATTAACCAAGGACTTTGCTCAAGAAAAGATGATGAAATCTTAGAGGGACCTTCCTGGTTAACTAAAATCATAGAGAGAACAGGCCTGAGCTACGGAGAAAAATGGCCTTCAGGTGTACAGAACGCTTGCCAGTGTTTAAATGTGACAGTGGCAGTTTGACAGTGCTAAGTGTGAAAGTTGGTGGTTTGAGCCGAAGTACAAGCTCTGCACACTGTTTGTGGCTGCCGTGCGTCAAAGAGTGATGTCAGTGTCAGATAAGGCCTGTCGAAAATGATCATCTAATTATCAACCAATAAATGACAGGTTAACAACATGTTCTTGGGCTCAACGTCTGTCATCTGTACAATTGTTTCATTTGATCAAATGTTTGTTGCCACTTGATGTTTTTAGGATAAGTTTACTGTCATTTTTAGGCTTTAGAGTTGATGGTCTTCAATTGCGTCGTTTTTGCAATACTTCGCTGCTTCACAAAACTTGAAATGTTGTTAGACTGGCCCAGGGTGAAAATGCTACAATTGACCTCTTGCAAAAACCCCAAGAAGGTCATTGTCCAATCATACCTCATAGCAACCGTTGCCCCCTGACATCCTCCTGGTTTCCTTCCATAGAAAGTAATGGGACACTGTGTGCGTTTTCTCTCCATTAACATCAAAAGAACTTGCACTCTTGTAGGCCAACATAATACTTCATAACGTTCGTCATGAGTTTCATGAGCTGTTGTTGCCTGGACATGGTCACGATAAAGCTGTTTCTGCTGCTGGAAGATCTGCCTCGCTGAGTCACAGCTGCACGGGGGAGACAGAGCCACTGCAGCCTTTCTCTTCTCTACAGCCGGGATCGGGAAAGACCCCGGACTGGACATATTTGAATCAATACTGGTCTAACATAAGAAGAGAACTTACGTGGTTGTAGTTCAGGAGCATGACTAGTCCACACAGTTGCATTTAAGGCGGCTCCAGAGATATTTTTCTGATTTCACGACAGACTGATGCTTTACTTCTGATTGTTGTAGCGGCCCCTTCGTTCCATATTCTTAATACATTCCTCCACTGCACATTGCAACCCCATTTCGCCTCGATCTGGAGGACATCGGGCTGATATTGCACCAACAAGAGTCACTAACACACACTTCTCCCCCGTTGAGACATGTGTATGATATGGATGTAAACTGATGGCCATCTATCAAAACATTTGCAAATAAAATAATCGGGCTGTAAGATCACACACATATAAATCAAAGTACATTTTGGTCTTTCGAGTCATATCACATGCATTCAAATACACTGCGGTCCGACGAGGCGTCAACCTTATCTTCTCAAATCACTGCAAACATGTTGATCTTCTTCTTGACGCAAATCTCTCACCACAAAAAGCCTGAAGACTTCCGAACAACTCCTGTGCAGAGAAATCAGTGCCAGTTGTTCCCCCGGCGCTGCGCCTCACGCGGGGTTGTTGTTGAGCGCGGCTGGTTTCCTGTCGTGAGAGGACGACCAGGTAGACGGTCTGGAGGGTAAACCAGTCGCTGAGCCTGCGGTGTCACCTGTTCAAGAGATACGACCTCAGACGCCACAAGAACATCGCGCTCGCTGTTCCGTGTATCCAGTGCACGGCTCCACTCTTGCACGCCAGTGTACGAGCCTCGCGGCACACATATGCAGGCGGCAGTGTGTGTGTGTGTGTGTGTGTGTGTGTGTGTGTGTGTGTGTGTTATTGGCCTGTGTGGTGTAGAGATGGACGGTTTTGTTTAATTCATTGCAACACTGACTTCTTATCCCTTTCGCCTACAAGTTTTGAGGCTGATCCTTTATACACTGACACACTCTCTAATATCTGATTGTAGCACCGTTCGCTGTGGCGTTGTTTTAACCCCTTAACTCCCACCGGAACCGGGCACATTTCCCCCAATTTGGCTTTACTCCAATCCAAAAGCTTCTGGAAAAAAGTTGTGAAAATAGCAACAGAACTGAGACGAAAAAAATGATGAAAATGTGACCAAAAAAGTGACGAAAAATGGACGAAAAATGTCACAAAAAAAATGTACAAAAAATGACGAAAAATGGACGAAAAATGTCACAAAAAATTGACAAAAAATGTCACAAAAAATTTACGGAAATTGACAAAAATGTGATAAAAATTTGACAAAAAATTACACAAAAAAGGACATTAAAAAATGATGACAAAATGACAAAAAGTGACAAAACATTTACAAAAAATGACAAAAATGTGACAAAAAAGTGACGGAAAAATGACCAAAAAAAAAGACAAAAAATTGACAAAAAATGACGGAAATTGACAAAAATGTGATAAAAATTTGACAAAAAATTACACAAAAAATGGCATAAAAAAATGATGACAAAATGACAAAAGTGTGACAAAAAGTGACAAAACATTTACAAAAAATGACCAAAAAGTGACAAAAAAGTGACAGAAAAATGACAAAAAAAAACGACAAAAAAGTGACAAAAAATTACAAAAAATGAAGAAAAAAAAATTATAAAAAAGTTACAAAAATGAGTTGAATAGCCCAAAAAATGATGGGGAAACAATCTGATGACGTGAGGAAAAAGATCCATTTAGATGAGTTTTGTAGATCTTAGCTTTCAAATGAGGTGTCACACTGGCCTTCAGGATTTGGGTAAAGCTGAACTGGAGAAAATGCTCTCAGTTCAGGCGGGAGTCAAGAGGTTAATAAACTTCTACAGTGTCAAAAGATCCAGTGTTTCTATAACTTTTACCAAGATCTTGCATTGACGATGGGAGTGTGTGACCACTGGGCAAAGCCAGTCTCCAGCTCATCCCAAAGATTGTCAATGGGGTTAAGATCTGGACTCTGTGTGGACCAGTCCATGTCACACTCCCTGAACCACTCTTTCACACTGTGAGCCCCATGAATCATCGTCATCTCGGGATAGTTCTCTGACACATATCACATTTCCCTGAACACATCACACTAGTTTCTTTAAGACCCATTTCACAACAGGCCTCTACCCACGGCCCGAAACAGAGGTGGGCAAACTACGGCTCCCCCCAAGCAGTTGTTTTCCACGATTTATAGAATTGGTTCCGCATTTTCCAGGACGAAACGCGTATAGCGGTGTATCAGAGGCATTTATTTCGAAAATGATGTTCAAATAGATACAACAAAACTACTGGGTCAATGCAGTTTGAATGAAAAGGAGCAGAGAGAAGAGCAATCTTTGTAAAGGTTTAAACAGCAGCATTGCAAAAAACTGAAAAGCGTGCAGGATCCAAAGAACTGTAAAAAAAAAACTGTGAAAAAAAGCTGTGAAAATAACACTGAGATGAAAACAATGATGGAATTGTGACAAAAAAGTGAGAAAACCTTGACGAAAAAATGACAAAAATGTGACAAAAAAATGACCAAAATGTAGCAAAAAAATGACAAAAATTTGATAAAAAATGGACGGAAAAAAATGTGACCAAAAATGACCAAAAAAATGACAAAAAAGTGACAAAATGTGACAAAAAAAGTACAAAAATGTGATAAATATTTGACAAAAAATTACAAATATTTGACAAAAAATTGACGAAAAAATGACAAAAATATGACAAAAAATTACAAAAAAAATACAAAAATGAGTTGAACACCCAACAAAAAAATGACGGAAAAAAAATCTGATGACGTGAGGAAAAAGATCCTCTCGGTTCAGGTGGGAGTTAAGAGGTTAAGAAAGCAAAAGGAACCACACAGCTTGAATGCTCCCAATCAATTTTTTGATTTCGAAAAATGAGTGGGAGCATTCAAGCTCTGCAGATCTTTTTGCTTTCTCAGAAGAGCAATCCTTACAATAACTTTACATCAGAGGTCTTTTTTTTACATTTTTACTATTATCATCAAGCGAGTTCCAGATTTGATTTAGTGCATTTTGCAATGGGAAAAGTTGAGCAGAATTAAATTCAAGGTATTGTCGGTGCGGTCCTCTGACTCAGCTCATGTGGCCCCTTGTTAAAATACATCGCCCACCCCTGGCCTGTTCTGCGCTGCCTGGGAACACTTCAGTAAAGGAGGAGCTATGCAGAACGACACATTGATTGGATGAGGGAGAATGCAGGCTCATGCAAATACAACAATACGAGAAACATGCATCAATTGTTCATTCAACCAAATTTGCAACAAAATACAATTCTACCTGGATAGACTCAAACAAAGCAGTGATTAGGAAGATTCATTGGCATATATATTATTGGCGATTAGAAGACAGAAGAGGTGGTGAAGTAACAATTAGGAAATCTCTCAAAGAGGGACTAAAGACAAGATCATAGCACTAGCAGTAAAAAAGCTATGAAAACTTCCAGGACACAGGTTGCGAAACTTGTGTGGGTGTGTGATTTGAGGTCTTTTTCAGTTGACAGAAGCTTTATTGTCAATTTGAAACTATTTGTTAGTTACTGTACCATGTAGGACTGCAGACATATCTGTGAGAAAGTTGCTGGTCGTCTGTATCTCTGCTTGTTTCTACATGGGGTTACTGCCGGTCACTTGTGAATGCGCGACGGCGTGTGTTGGTTTAAAAAAAGTGCCAACTCATTACCAAAACCTCGATCGGATGGTTCAGCTCGTGTGGTTCCAAACGGTCGACACGTCTGCGCTACACGCGCAGTGAAAAACGATGTGTGAACTCACCACCAACACTCAGTGAAAGTGCCACTTTCCCACACTCGCCAACGAGCCACGCTCAATGTGGCAGAGCAAAAGTGCTGTAGTGATTTTGACGATTACATTATGAACAATTCAAAACAATCAAATGAACAAATACTCCTTTGAGAATCAGAATCGTATTGGTCAGGATCAAGGTGACAGAGAAGCCTTACTTGATTACTTTATTTTGACTTGGCACTGTCAAAAAGGAATCACCCGCCAACCAGAGAGTCACCGGATCGATTCTAGACGCGGGTAAACATTTCAATATTTGGTCGGTTTTGCTCAGCTGTTAGGACACTGTTCCTGTCACAGACGTGAGTACGAAATGGCAGACTGACGGAGTGAAGTCCTGGTGACTCCGTTATTGTTTAGCCTCTGAATTAATGAACTGAGCGTCTCAGGTGCAGATTATTGACACATATTAGTTTGAGAAGGAACAACTTGCCAACGTTTTCAAAGCTTAGCGGTTTGTGCGTCTCCAGAATGTTGCAGCGACGGTGCGGATTGGCTTTTTTTTTTTAGACTCAAACAGAAAGTGATTAGAAAGATTTATTGGCATATATATTATTGGCGATCAGAAGACAGAAGAGGTGGTGAAGTAACAATTAGGAACTTGTCTCGGAGGACTTATCTATAGTCGTGATCTGTATTGCGTGATTGTATAATGATCGGAGAGAGCGGCCATTATGACATGTGTGAGAACATCATAGTGTCATGTACAGGAGGGCGGCCTGGTTTGGGATGTAATGCCTAATTAACTAAGAAGAATTTCTTAACCGAGAACATTTTCTCCAGTTCGGCTTTACCCAAATCAAAAGGCTTCTTGACTGGAGAGCAACACTGTAACGCACCTCATTTGAAAGCTAAAATCTAGAAAAGTGATGGTAACTTTTTGTCACGTTGTCGCTGCATCTTTGTCATGTTTTTGTTGCTTTTTGCTGCTTTTTCATTACTTTTTTTCGCCACTTTCGTATCACTTTTTTGTCACTTTTTCGTTGTGTTTTCGTCTCTTGTTTTTCTTTTTTTTCTTCATGTTTTTTCATCGCTTTGTCGTCACGTTTTCGTCACATTTTGCCGTGTTTTCGTCACTTTCTTGTCACTTTTTTTTCACTTTTTCGTTGTGTTTTCGTCTCTTGTTTTTCGGGGTTCTTTTTCATGTTGTTTTTTCATCGCTTTTTTCATTGCTTTGTCGTCACGTTTTCGTCACATTTTGTTGTGTTTTTGTCAGTTTTTTGTTGCTTTTCCAGCACATTTTTGTTTTTGGATGCTTTTCCTTTAAGCTTTTAGATTTTTTGGCTCGGTTTCGCCCGGGGGTAAGGGTAAGGTAAAGTGAGAGGCCAGACCGGTGGCCCGAGAGCCAGTGGCCCTTCTGTGCTCTTCCAGAATGGAAATATGGCCAGTCCGCCCCTGATCCAAAGTGTTTTGATTCTGTCTTATTAAGCAAAAGTATTGCAAACTTTGGTCTATGGTTTGTTTTCTGATAGAGAAGCAAATGGAAAATGTTTTTGTAACATTTAGCACCAACTGGTTTTGATTTCAGCCACTGACTCACCTCAAATACAAATGAAATGCATCTGATTTTTTCCACTTTTTACCCCTGGCCAACAGCTTTCCTTTTCAGCTCCGCTTGTCTTTTTCTATTCATTCCTTTCCTCCACGCTGTACCAACAACTGACGAAACCTTCATATTTGGTGGATTTGTAACTGTATTCCTGTCTCAACTCGGCCTTTAACAGCCCAGTCGTGAGAGAAAACATCCCAACTCCCCCAGACACCTGACACCTGACACGCCACTGCTCTCGTGCACTTTGTTGTAAAAAATGTCAACTTTGTCGTCAAAAAACTGTGCGTGACAAACGAGTCCAATCACTTACTGGCCTGGGTGCAGTCAACCACACTTCCATATTGTGTTATCAATCGAGAAAAACGCACGTACAACGCACGACCTACAGCATAACGAGTCTATATCAGGATGTCCAATATCAAAGACTTTCTGACCACTTCCCCATCTGCGTCACGCACACATCCCCTTTTTTCGCCTGTGTGAAAAACCCCCGAGATGTTATTGACTCTAGAGAAACTTGCATGACGTCATTGTTTATGTTCTGCCTCAGAGAATTAGTCAGGCACATTCTGAATCGCCATAAATGGAAAGATTCAGACGGGCTCTGAGCGTAAGATTGACAACATTTCGGTTCATTTTTTCAGATTTCGACACACTCTCTCTGGCGCAGAATTGGTTCACTGGCTCAACGAAACCAGAGCAGCAGCGGGTTAAATTTGTGCAAAGCGGTTTGTGTTTGAGAGCAAGAGCTTCTCAGATGGGCAGATGGATGGGGAGATAGTGAGTTGCTTAGTGAACGAAGTCTGAAAGATAAACAAACATCGAACTTTGCTGCTCGTTCATGACACAAAGAGGAACCTCGGGAGCATGTGGACTGACCACACTGCCACAGCGACCTGGCACACTGGCACAGCCTCACGCTGGTCAGCTGCCCCGGCCCGGTCATGCACAGCTCCCTTCAGGACACGTGGGTGCGACGGCCACTCTGGTATCAATAACCTGCCCACTGATCACGGTGAGGCTGCGTTTCAGTTTCATGCAGCTGAAATCTGGAACAGTCTTCACGAGGATGTGAGACAGGCCTCAACTCTGACAATGTTCAAATCCAGGCTGAAAACAGTTCTTTTTGCCCGTGCATTTGACTGAAAGTATTTTATCTACACTCTTGCCTTTTACTGTAATTGATTCATTTTATGTTGATGTCCAGAGGAGAAGGAGCGACAAAACAGAGGTTAGGTAACTTTGTGTGAACGAGCAAGAAAAATAGTGCTCAAGACAGAGTGAAATAGTGCTCAAGACAGAGTGAAATAGTGCTCAAGACAGAGTGAAATAGTGCTCAAGACAGAGCGAAATAGTGCTCAAGACAGAGCGAGATAGTGCTCAAGACAGAGCGAGTCCAAACAAGACTTAAAAATAGTGCTCAAGACAGAGCGAATCTAAACAAGACTTAAAAATGCATATAACTGAAAGTATTTTATCTACACTCTTGCCTCTTACTGTAATTGATTAATTCTATGTTGATGTTTTTATTGATTGTATTTCTTTTCTCATATTTATGCAACTGTGAAGCACTTTGAATTGCCTTGTGTCTTGTGTCTACAAATAAACTTGCCTTGCCTTGATCGTCTGGATCCTGATCGTTGCAGACGTGTAATTGCCATCACAACGAATCTTGCCTTGTAGCCTTTTTTCATTTTAAGATATGGTCAATGGACTCAACTTATATAGGGCTTTTCGACCTTTATCAGGCCCAACGCGCTTTACAGTAAGGAAACCAGTCACCCATTCACACTGTCATTCATACACCGATGCACGCAGACACTGGAGGCCAGTGGGGCGAAGTGACAGTGTGCATTTGCGGGAGCCGGGATTCAAACCCACAACCTTCCGATCACGAGACAACCCGCTCTACCACCTGCGCCACCGTAGCCCCATAAGATATAAAACTATAAAAACATTTCTCAATGTTTACTTCCAATATTAATTTCATTGTGGCACATGTATTTTTATTGTAGTATAAGTTTTTATCCTGTGTTACTCACCAATTGTGTTTAGGGGGACCACCTCCGGAGTGAAAGCGGGACAAGTCATGTGATGCGGTGGGACATGGAGGGACAGATATGAGAAATTCAAACTTAGATTACGTAAAGGTCATTATGAAAGCGTTTCCTTTGCTTTTTTTTAATTTTATTTTTTTATTATTATTTGTTTTTGAAGATGTTTTTATATAAAGAAATAGGAAAAGAAGACATTTTGTACAAACACATACACATGCATATATACATACACTTGTATACATATACATACACCCGTACACACATACATACACATTCACCCACATTCATCCGGGGGGGGGAGTTTGCAATAATACATAAATACATAAAATATTATACATAATATATATATATATATATATACATATACATATCAATAGCAATAGCAGCAACTCTTTTGTTTTTCATTCATTATTATTATTTTTGTCATCATTATTATTATTATTCATCTATCTATTTATTTATTTATTTATTTATCTATTATTATCCCTACTTTTACAGTAATAACTATTCTACCCACCCTACCACAGGTTACTTCGGAGGTTTACCTTTTTGTAAATACATTTTCACTGTGGGCCAAGGTCCAGGCAGTCTAGAGTCTGTTTGATTATCTAAAAGTAAAGATGCCTGCTCCATAGCAACTAGTTCCAGAAAGTCTTTGTTCCAGTTATGTACATCAAAACAATTATAGTTTCTTTCTTTCCAGTTCAACATAATTATGCGTTTGGCTGCTAAGAAGCCCAGTGATATAATATTGTCCACATTCTTTGATTTAAAGTCTTGAGTCCTTATTCCAAGTAGACAATTCAGAGGACAAGGCGATATTTGTACATCAAACATATGAGACAGTGTGTCAGTGATATTGCTCCAGAATGCCTGGACAGAGGGGCATTTCCAAAGCATATGCAGCAGTGTGCCTTCTGACCCACAACCATGCCAGCACAGTTTAGATTTTTCTTTGTCCATTTTCCTTTGCTTTTGTGACTAAAGATCAAACACACAGATAGAAATGGGTGACAAAATATTCTAATCCCAAATGCTGGGACACAGTATTGTATATTTTATGCAAAGCTAAGGTTCTGAACTACATTAGATTGAGCCGAGGAATGGAGTAAAATTTGGATATTGGAAAAATTGGGAAACATAGTCAATAATTAATCGACTTAATCTAACTTTATTGAAAAAGTGGGATAACATCTACAGTAAATTGGTGGGACGGGGGGATAAAGGTCTAAAAGGCTGTGCAGTGCAACCAAAAGAGGGACATGTGGTCACCCTGACTGTATTATGAGTTGCGGCTGAATGGGGGATCTGGAGGTCCTCTCCCGGAAAAATTTGAACAAAACTTTCCTGATGTCATATTTTCTACAGGTGTCCGATCTTGAGCCCGTCTGCCTTTGTCTATTCAAATCCATGTTTCTCCCAAATCTTTTAAAAGTAGAGAAAATACACCTTTGCGTAATGCTTATCATTCAACTAGACTGACTGATGCTACTCTAGTGTTGAACCGAAAAAACAATCGTGAAATATGTTTTGATCTTTTTATTTCATTTTTGGCACTCTGATAAAAAAAACACACACACATATTTGCATCGTTACAGCAGCGAAACAGTATGCAATACAGTACATAAAATTAATGCTGAATTAGACACAATGTAAAAAAAAAAAGAAATATTTACAGATATGTACACTTTATACACATGGAAATGTCAGTGTGAAGTATGTAAACAAAATGTCGATGTTGTAGATGTTGTAAAGGTAATGCATGAGGAACATTGACATATTGGCAAGCACCGTACAAAATTATATTTAAAAAAAAAAGCTAAATCACTGCACCAAAAATGCAAAAATAATGCTCAGACCTGGATTTAAAGCCAGAAAGGGCATCTGACTTACAAAGAATCAGTGAGGTGTGATAAACACATGTCAAATTGGAAACCAAACCAAGAGAGACTTTGAATCAGCGGTTTTAGATCAACGTAGCATTTTCTAACCAACACAATGTAAGATTCTGATCAAGATGCGTTGGAAATGATCACCGAATACTGGAAAAAATCAGAGACTTCAACTTTTGCACGGGACCGTTTTGACCCAAATCAAAGGGTGACCACCTCCGTAGTGAAAGTGGGACAAGTCATGTGATGCGGTGGGACATGGAGGGACAGATATGAGAAATTCAAACTTAGATTACGTAAAGGTCATTATGAAAGCGTTTCCTTTGCTTTTGTGACTCAAAATCAAAATCACCGCTTTGACCCAAATCAATTCAATTTCCCCTCCGGCTTCACAAAGACAGCGCTGGCGTCGTTTCAGTGTCGGACATGACGGACGGCTGGCGCTTGGAGCTCGTGGGCGACTTGATCAGACCCACTTTGCTCAGACTGCCCGCCCTCATCTTCACTATCTTCAGCAGGTCTTGTCTGAAGCGCACGCCGATGAACACGTACAGGAACGGGTTGAGGCAGGCGTGGGTGTAGGCCAGGCTCTTGGCCACCTGGCCCGCCACGTCGAACTTCTGCACCGTCTTGCAGTCGGTGATGGTCATGTTGTTCGCCTGCGTCGCCTCCATGACCAGCAAACCGTTGTACGGGAGCTGCGAGAGCACGAAGACGAAGACGACGGCGAAGATGACGCGCAGGGCCTTGTGCTTTTCGAAGTTCTTCGCCTGGACAAGAGTGCGGATGATGACGGAGTAGCAAAAGATCATGACGAGCAGCGGGAGACAGAAGCCCATGCAGATTTGCAGCGCCAGCACCAGGATTTTTGTTTTGTTGTGTTCGTTGTTCGAGTAGACGAGAGTGCAAGAGAGTCCGCCCTGGTGTGTCTTCACCCTCGCGAAGATAAACTCTGGAATCGCCAGCAAAATGGACAAAACCCAGACGGCGACGCAAGCCAGTTTGCTATAGAACAGTCTCTTTTTCTTGAAGTTCTGCGCTTTCGTAACTTGCACGATGGCGATGTACCGGTCCACGCTGATGCACGTGAGGAGGAGCATGCTGCTGAAGAAGTTGATCTTGTACATGGCGGAGACGACCCTGCAGAGGCCCTCGCCGAAATTCCACTTCAGCAGCGCGTCCTGGGCCCAGAACGGCAGCGTGCACAGGAAGAGGAGGTCGGCCACGGCCAGGTTGAGCAGGTAGACGTCGGTCATGGTCTTGATGCGGTTGCGGACGGAGCAGTAGATGAGGACCACCATGAGGTTCCCCACGACGCCCAGGACGAAGATGATCCAGAAGAGGGGGGGCTCATACCGGCCGCGGAACTCCCGGACCCAGGAGCGCTCGCATAAGCCGGAGCTGTCCGTCGGCTCGGAGAAGTAGAAGTAATTCGGGTCATCAGTCTGGAAAAGAAAATACATTTGATTTGTGCACATACTGCATTTAACAGAGTCTTGATGAAGGCATAAATCGAACACATGCTAAGTTAGACGAAGTTGGCCAAAAACATTCAGCAAACCAGACATTTGCTCTCACATTAGCTACTTTTTCTTCTCATATCGTATAGTTCTTTGCAAGGCTTTTGGTGAGAGACTGACATACTATAACAGCCACACATAACACAAGACTAAGCCTACCAACAAAATCCAGAGTCCATTTACAGCGTAAGATAATTACAACCATTACAAAATCATCAATGGTTCCGCCATTGTGAAGTTATGGTCAAATGTTTCCACTTGCTCAGATCCAGATAGGCATTCAATCGCTCTTTGGAAACTGTGACTAGACTAGATTCTTTTGCGAGAAAAGACTGCCAGGTCCAACTGACTGATAACAGCTTCATCCACACCAGGCTGTCAGTTTAGATTCTTAATGAAGTAGAACTGACTATAAAACTAACTGAACTAAATATAGCATCTCTATACGGCAATAACAGGCCTGAGAATTGGAAGTTCGATATATTGATTCAGGAAAATATCTCAATAATCGATCATATAGACCACTGTGTGTCACTGAAACAATAACCGTAACTCATGAAAATCACAGTATCCCTTGTTCCAAATGCATTTTTAAAGTCAAAAACACTTGGCGTATATTACAGTTTAATTTATCCATATACGTATGTTGTATTGCAATGTAGTGCGAGCAAGCACTTTCCCATCAACTTTATAAATATATTCATTTGCAAAGGCATTTTGTTTTGATTGCAACCCAGTCTAAGCCACTATCCTCCTCTGCAAACTTATTCTTTAAACTAAATCTACTACTATTCTGTATTATACATATAGATACAATACTCGTCAGAATGGTTCGGGTTGCGTTGTAACTCCACACCGAGTAATGGTCTGGAGAGAAATTTGCCTACATGTGTTGCATCAAGAGCTCAGTTTTGTGTAAGACATAGCGAGTGTAAACTGTGGAACCAATTTTTGCTTGTGGTTTTGAATGTGGTTGGCACATTTTTAGATTCGATTTTATTACAGAGCGACATGACATGTTTATGTATGTACGTATGAAGCCTTAAAACAATCCATTATGGCAAAAAAAACAACAACATGCAGGACAAATATTGAGCCCAACAAATATATAGTTGATTTATTGACCTCCATGTGGATGTAGTAACATAGTACTGCGACCGGCCTGTAAGTTACTGCATCTGTGAAGTCACTCTGAGCCCACCGCCTTCTGCATCTGATAAGCCCTACGCGTTGATGTTGCCACTGATAAGGCTTGGCACGTTTCCTGCCGTTGTGGCTCTGAGCGCGGCGTTGACAAGAGCGTTGCCATGGCGTTGTGTACATGGGAACGCTCGAGCCTTGATGTCGCACACTCGCGCTGACGTCCACGCACCAAACCAAAGTCTACAAGTGCAGGTGCTGTGTCTCTGCCTCACAAACCACGACTGCTCTGCTTCCTGCTGCACGCTCGGCAGCACGGTGGGGGGGGGGGGGGCTTTGTGGGTAACCATTCAGAAGGGGTCCAAATGGGGGCCCCCAGCAGCACGATGCACTTTTTTGGAGATGTACAAGGCAGATAAACGACCACGTGACGGAGCCTCAGAAACAATGGAAAGTGCTGCTGAAAATGACATTTGCTCGGCTGCAGATGTGCGCCTTAAAGTGGGTTTGGGAAATAAGGTCACTAGCAACGACTGAAACGTGAATGTGGTGCGTTAAGGTATATAGGGTTGGTGGAAAGTCGCATTTGGTTTGGGAGCATTGCTAAAAACACAGTTTCAGTGGAAAATTCTGTCTCCCATGTTTCGCAGTGACTCACACAGAACGTTCATTACATTTTGTTTATCCTCTGTTGCTGTAATCTGCTGAATCTACAGGACACTACTCCACATACATATATGACTGGACATACACTACTGTTCCAAAGTCTGGGGTCACCAAGGCCAGGTCTATCATTTTTCGAATCAGTTTTCAGCAGTGCTAGCATTATTGCACGAGGGTTTTCTAATCATCAATGACCCTCTAACACACTGTACCATTAGCACCTCTGCACACCTATATAGGTATTCCATTAAAAATCATCCATTTGCAGCTAGAACAGGCATTCACAACATTAACAACGTCTAGACTGTATTTCTGATTAATTTAATGTTATCCTCATTGAAAAAAGCAAAAATTAAAACATTTTAAGTGATCCCAAACTTTTGAGCGGTAGTGCATATGTGTTAAAATTCTCGTTCCAATGGGACATTTGTAAAACGGCCACACCGCCTTTGCTCTGCCCGATCCCGTCAGACCTTGAAGCTAAGCAGGAAGGGCCGGGTCGGTACTTGGATGGGAGACCGCTTGGTAACACCAGGAAGCCTGCCGAATGTAGTGAGTGAGTGGTGGTGGTCGGAGGGGCCGATGGCGCAGACTGGTCCAGCTCACCACCACCGAGTATGGAGTGAGTGAATAATGACGACAGTGTGGCGCTTTGAGAAACTTGGTAATACAGGCTTGTAAAGCGCAATACAAGTGTAAGGCATTATTATTATTATTAACGTGGAAAGGTTTTTCAATGTAAAAGTATGAAAAGCCATCTCTCTTACCAAAATAATTGGTTTATTGCATCAAAGTGCAAAGGAATATAGTAAAGTGAGTGAATATGAATTAGACGATTTAACACAAAAACATACACTTGAATTTGCGTCCCAGCGCGGTCACACACACTGGCCCCCACTCTGAACCCAGTCACCTCTCTGTATAAACAGGCAATTAAGAAACCTACGAGATGATACCATGCAAAAGGGGCGCAGAGCTCAGACCTTCCACCAGAGACTCAAATTCACAAAATCTTTGACAGTCCAGCTTCTTCTTTAAGGGGCCAGAGTAAAACTGTGCCAAACAATGCATCTGGTTCGTCAAATGTCATGGCTATGTCTACATTAAAATCAATGTATTTTCATGTATTTTTTCCGCAGTCCTACAATATTAATTTCCCTACAATTCCATAATGAACACTAGTGAATAATGAACTTTTCCTATAAAGCAGGGCACACATTTGGGCACACGCTCACGCAGAAACAGCAGAACCTGTGAAGTGGTTACTCTTCAAGATAGACTTTTGCTCATTTAACAACTATAAAATGCCCTGGAATGTTAAGATAAGATAAGAGATAAGATGATACTTTATTGATCTCACAGATGGAGAAATTGCATAATAATTGCACCATGTTGTACTTACAGTTCCGTAGGAGTCGTAGTCCGCGGGTGTTCCCACAGTCGTGTCGTCCATTGTCTGCAAACAATACATTTCACTTCCATATCTGCACATCCAGTTATGAGAAATAATCTTTACAGCGAGGCGTTTTGTTAGCGCATTGATTACAGGACATTCTGTTAGTGGTTGAGATGGGACACCACGCGTTTTCTCACATTGTGGTCCTCACTTTTCAGCCTTGTTCTTTGAAACCCCCAAGGCCAAATTTAACATATTTAGATTTATGTTTCTGCTTAGTGTTAGTAAAAGACGGCATAATCTACTATTCCCTCAAAAACAAAATAAACATAGCACTTTAAGGCTGGCTCCATGCATGATTCAGGTTTGGTTTCCACAGATTTATGCAAAAGTTTCAAAGTCCCCCCCAGGTCAATATACGCCAGTGTAGGAAGAATCATATTTGAGTTTTAAAATGACAAAGACTTACCAGAGACTGAAGTGATGTTGTTGTCAGGTTCCAGATGGTTACGGCTCTCAAAGCCGGCCCCATCCCTCCCACACTTATATGCCTGCTCACTACAGGGCCACGTGGGTAAGGCTGGATACCTCTACATGTAGAAAAACAAACATGTGGGCAGGGCATCCACCCCATAACACAAACCACTATCCCATTTCAGCAGCTTTCAACAGACGGAAAAGATGATTTTGTTTTAAACAAGCCTCTTCTCAAAGCTGCTGTTTTTTTTCTCTTACTCTTTCTGGATGCCATTGTCAAATTTGTAATAATATTAATAATAATAATGCATGTTTCAACATACCAGTGACTGGACTCGGTTCACCAAAGAAAGGGAAATCTGTCAGCTGTCTTTGGTTGTTTCAGAAGTCAGTCAGTCGACCAAAACCTGGTTTTATAAGACTGATTCAAGTAGTTTATTTTCAGTTAAGCTTCTCGGTAATTCTACCACATTTACAGCCCACATGAGGATTGATTTCTTTGTTTTAACCTGTTACCTTTTTTTTTTTAATAGCTGTTTGTGCTCATGTCAGGAAGAAATATTTATGTTGCAAGTCATATGGTCTACACACAACATGTTTTGTTTTTTCACCCTTTTTCACCCGTTCCCTCCACCCTGTTCACCCCCCACCCCCATGTTAACCTGTTACCTTCCATTTCAGGGTTAGGTTTGCGTTAGAGTTGGGGTTAGCAATTGTGTAAATCTCAGAGAGACTTTACCGCCTATATGTCAGTGTGATTCCTCATTTGAAAGCCATGACCTTCTAGTTTCTGAAACTAACGTGTTGTGTAAGACCCAGATCTGCATGAGTGAAGCACAACTTACATCACATTTGCCGTTGCTAACACTAACCCTAACCCCCCCGATCAGGGCGACGGATAAAGCGCCAGGACAAACCCATGGTGTAAACAAATGTTCTTGCTGTTCTGTACTTACAATATACAGTAAAATGATGGGATTGAAACTCTCTCTGAGACGACCTTATCTTCAATTTAACCATTTGTATTTGTCATTTCTCTGCAGGGTTTCCCAACCAGGGGTACTGGGGTGCCTGAGCATTTAGCAGGTGGTCATTGGAATCATTTCACATTAAGAAATGAAGGTAAAACAGTAGTGTTTAATTTAATATCAATGTTTTTTTAAGTGAAATGATTGAAATTGAAAGTATTGTTGCTTCATTTCGAATACAACACTACTAAAAACTGAATAATATGAGTTTAGTGGATCACTGTGTTGAAATTAGTCCCACGGGATACATTCGACAAAAAACAACTGCTCTATCATACAGTGCACTGCAGTGATTCCGAAAGTGGGGTCTGAGGCCCCCTGGAGGGCGTCAGAGGCACTGCAGGAAGCCCCTAAAGACAGTCTTTAACCTCTCAACACCCACCTGAACCGAGCACATTAGCTCCAGTTTTACCATATCTAAAAGCTACTCGAAAAAAAGTGTCAAAACAGCGACGAAAATGAGACGGAAACAAGGATGAAAATGTAACAAAACAGCGACAAAAACGTGACCAAAAAAAGCCATAAAAGAGAAAAAAACAGACCGAAAAATTGCAAAAAAGTGACAAAATTGTGTGTAGAAAACTCAACAAAAAATGTGACGAAAATTACGAGTTCATAATAGTTCTTAATGTTTGTGTGCTCTTGTGAAATCTTTACTGAAACGTCATTTATTCAATCATGCAGCAACAGAACGGTCTGAAAGTCCTTCTCTATAGTGCACGCTTTGGTTATGGTCCGGGGCCCGTCAGCTGCGTCTCCCCTCACACCTGACCGAAATTTCGCCACGTCCAATCCTGCCCTCGCCCCGCTTTGCGCCACGGATCACGCTTTTGCAAATCAGCTGGGCACCTGAAGAAAACACAGAAAAACCCCCAGCGCGATCATGTGCCTCATGCAGAAATGTGACGAGGAAACGGCCCGAGAAGGAAGTGTCAAACAATTGCAAAAGAAAAGAAGAAGAAGAAAAAAAAAAAAAAACGATGAGGAAACTATTCAAATGAGCGCGGGGCCTGTCCGGGGTCACGGAGTCAGCTGAGGAAAACGACTGCAAAATAATGACATGTGGATGTTCAAAAGGATTTTAGAGCACGAATAAATCCTGCAAAAAGAAATCAGCGGCCGAAATAAGCCGGGCTGACCTCCTCACCTCGCCAGTTCAAATACTTGTGTTTGCAGACACATTTCCTGTGCTATATTCGCTTTCACACCTATTTCTACTGTACGTGCCGCTCAGTGTGACAACGAGCCTCTGTTGGCGACTCAAAGTGGAAATGAAAGGGGACAGTTTGTTTGAGCTTTGAACCTCGTATGATCGATGGTTCGTTATCTGGAGTTACTTAATCGATTCAAGTTGGAGTAGAGCCTGAACTGTACTGGACTTGTCGTATTTTGGTTAAAAGGAATGTAAGCAGGACAGGTTTGTCTGCCCTTCAAACCCGCCTATAAAAGGGCGTTAGTACCTATGTTCGTCCCCTCACCTGTGCTGTGGGAAATCGCCGGTGAGAACTGTGCAAATGGACTTGCGTGAGGTTAAAGGGATATTTCAGGATTTTTGACATAGGGCCTCATTTCCTAGTTATCCAGAGTGTTGCTGATTACTGGAGATATTTTTTTTTGTAATTCATGCAGTTCTTATGTTTGAAGAGTTTCGTGGTGCTAGGCTAATGCTAGGCTAGTGCATTTCTATGGTATCAGCTAGCCTGCATTAAAAACAGTCTGACCCGCTCCACAGAGCACCTGAGGCAAATCACTTATAACACCAGACTAACCATATAAACGTCTGTGTCCATAGAATAATTTTTGGAATATAACTGACCTGCATCACATGAATGATCGCATTTTGAGGGACTATTTTCTAACAGATCACTTCGCCGCTGCGTAGCTTATACAAGCACGAAGCTGATGCTGCTCAAATATAAGTTATTTTACATGCAAAATGGTTGAAATGACACAGACGTTTATATCTTTAGTCTGGTGATTTGCCTCAGGTGCTCTGTGGAGCGGGTCAGACTGTTTTTAATGCAGGCTAGCTGATATCGTAGAAATGCGCTAGGCTTGCACTAGCCTAGCGCCGCGTAGCTCTTCAAACATAAGAACTGCTTGAATTACAAAAAAAATATCTCCAGAAATCAACAACACTCTGGATAACTAGGAAATGAGGCCCTATGTCAAAAATCCTGAAATATCCTTTTAATGGGTCGTTGTTGTTTTTAGCCTGTTGGTGGCCCTGGACTCCGGCTACGTGCGTTGGGTTGGCCACACTTGAGTGACAGAAATACTGATGCCAATAACACCATAGGAGCACTTCGACTTTACTGCACAGGCGTCGAAGTGCTCCTAAGGTATTGTTACGCCTTGCAATATAGTTCCCCTTTTTAACCGCTTAGAAAATTGACAGGTTTAATTTTGTGTGACTATAGCGTTCGGGAAAGTCCACAGTTACCATGGAGATCCGCCATCTTTGCAGCTGTTAGCATACATTTCCATAGACTAACATTAGCTAAAAACAGTATAAAAAGTGGAGAAAAAAGAACAACTCCGTTAGCTGCAGAGTTACTGCTGGTAAATACATCTAACACACTGTGGTGTCCAAGTGTTTTAATGTGAAAAATAACAGTATAACAGTATTTTAACTTTTAAAATCTCCATTAATTTACAATTGCTGCTAATCCCATAATGCTTAGAGATATGATGTCACATTCCCGAACTCTATACATGGATCGTGTAACTACTCTCGTCACTATTTAAACAGGGGAAACATGGAAGAGCTCGGTCGCTTCTCACTTCACCCCCGTTTGGGACAGGAGGAGAGGCTAAATGCTAACAACATGTTTGGTGTTTTTGCTTGACTGAGCGCATGTGTAAAGACCAGTTACACATCAACACGTCTAACCTGAGGTAAGAACATATCTCAGTATGCAAAAACGGTGAGATATTCCATCACTTTATCTGGACAATGTACTACTACAACCTACTCATAGCATTAATGAAAGAACACGCGGTGGTGACGAGGAGTCTTTGAGATTAGGATCTGGTTGAATGATGTACCAGTGTTTTTTGACAATGAGTCAAAACAGTCTAGTGCTGCAGAAATCAGTTTTCCATTGCATTGTGTCTGTTCAAAGCGTTTAACCAACTCATCAGCTGATAGCCTCAGTAAGAACTACAGATGAGCCGGACGGTCCGGACCTGTTGAAATCGGTAGGTTCCTTTTAAGTGGCCCAGGGTGACAAGATTTCCTGTGAAATGGAGTTTCTTGTTAGTGCTTTTCTACATATACTGTAGGTTTGAGTCTCTGAACATTAAAATGTCCAAGAAATTCTTTTTGCATGAGTCCCTTCGTTTTTCCTTCTCTCTATTCCACTCCTGTCTATCCTTATCTACGTTTTCATTTCTAACACAACAAAAGTTCCAGAAAATGTGGGATGAGATTCTCACAGTAACCTTCTGCACAGATACAGTTTACATACCCTGGCAGGGTTTTAGGTCATCTTTTGACCATTTTCAAAGAATATGAAAGATCACACACGTTTTTTTTTTACTCATAGCTAGTGGTATGGTAGTGAATTTGTTGGATCCAAAACAAGCAACTGCATTTATTCACACACAAATATTCATCCTCAGAGATGACCTACTTATTTTCTGTTTGTCTCCTGTCCTACAGTGACCTCTCTGGAGCTTCATTTGACATAAAGTTGTAAAGTAGCACTTCAGAAATGCCTTCACCATTCACACGTGTTAATTTAGTCGACTAAAATATGTAGTTATTATTTTAGTCATAGTAATATTATTGCAGACTAAAATTGGACCAAGACTAAATTAAACGTTTTTCATGAGACTAACTATGACTAAAACGTCCAGATATTTTTCGTCGACTAAAATATGACTAAGTAAAAATCAAAAGAAGAGACTAAAATCATCCAAACTTCCACTGACAGTCTGAAAGAGCCTGTCCTTAAAGCAGAGGACCTTGATTAATTTTGATTATAATAAATATTATAAATGCAAAGTCCACTAAATTTGTCATTAATTTGGTCAACTAAAACTAGACTAAAATTGAAGAGAATTTTTTGACTAAATCTTAACTCAAATTAAATTACATTTTCGTCAAAAGACGAAAACTAAATTAAAATATGTTGTCAAAATGGTTCTGGTGGGCTTACTGAGTGAACAATGGCCAGTGAAAGGCCTTCAAAACCAAAAGAGAAAAAGTTAATGTTATTAGTAACATTAATATAGCTACGACTTAAACAGTTCATGTCATATCGGGTACACAAACATAGGTTTATGAAACTAAAAATCTTGTTTCAGTGTCATTTACTCATTGTCAAATCAGCAGCTGTATAGTTTTTAGCTTTGATTTTTCTAAAAAATGTAATATTAGGAGTTTAACACTGGCTAATCAGCTACGTGCTAACTTATGGACATAAAACATGCACGGTTACATTGAAGATTTGTCTAAAACATTGTAAACTGAAAAGTTCTAAAATAATTTTGTTGTAGCCTATTTTCAAGTAGCCTATTGAATGTTTTCTTTCTTGTAAAATATACCTGGGCATAGTCGGTAGTTAGCACATAGCTGATTAGCAGGTGTCTTGCTTTCAAACTCTAAATATTAAAATTTTTCGAAAAATCGATGCTAAAAATCAATGGGATATTTTATGTCGGATCCAGACACTTGACTGGGAGTGGGTGGGACTATGTTCATAACAAGCGCTGTGGCCACGTGCCCTGCTTTTAACACCAAAGGCTGAAATACAATGCAAATCAACAAAGTAACAGAATACATTACAAAATACATTTTAAGGCAAGTACTCAATATTCTCTAACTAAAGACAATTTCAAAACGAATCCCCCCTACACTACTGAAGTCTCATTAATGCTATGCTTTGAGGATACTAGTTGCCTATTTGTGGGGTAAATAAATACATAAATAATAATAATGAATAAATACACAATGAATAAATAAAGTAAGTTGTAGATAAATACGTAAATAAAATTAAAAAAAAATTAATAAACACCTACAAAATAAAAATAAATTGAAGAAAATGAGAGAGAATTCAGCCCCTGTAGGCTCATATGTTCAACACAGCGGGGCGCTGTCGCTCTGTCACTCCGCTACACTGCATAGAAGAAGAAGAAGAAGAAGAAGAGCGAGCAGCTGTTAGCTTCTGTATACGTCAAACAAAACAATGGACTTTTGTCACTTTATACGTGTTTCTTGAGGATTGAAACGTCTGAATCCGGATTTAAAGCAGATGATTTTCTCTTGCGCGGCTTTATACTTTCATTTGCCTTGTAAGTCCATCATTTCTTTGTAGCTGTGTGCCGTTTTCGAAAGGGCACGTTGATGACAGCGCCGCAGCACAGTTAGCTGCGTTAGCATCCGGAACAAGTCGGAACAAGTTTTGAGGCGAGTCGCACGTACTTTTGTTAAATGCCTACGAGTATTCAACACGCTCGTCTTGCTTGTACTGCTTTTGGTGCTTGTGGAAACGTGTCAGGCTGTGTTTTCTCCACAGCAAGTCAACATTAATGAGCGTTAAAGATGACAGGAAGATATTTGTGGGTAGCAACTTTCTCACTGGCTGGGATTGACTGATACGTGACAGACGTGCGCTTTAAGGTTGTGGATCACGCATGGTCTATTTTAAGCCTCGCACACTGGGGAGGGACAGGGGAGCTGTGACAGTGGGACAGGTGACACTAGAGCCAGCAGGAGGGACAGTACCCACGCTAAAACTGTTGTGCTGTTACATTTATGCACGTGAATCATAGAAGTAGACTAGTTAGTGTTTGGCATTGGCAGGGGGGACCTGGCAGGTATTCTACATGTTTCATTTGAACTACTCTTTGAGGAATATGCTGACTGCCTTGGTGAAACATCTAAGAAGTCAAAAAACATAGAACCAGTGTATCTTCTAATTGTGTCAGTTCATTCAAACCTTTATTCAAACAGGAAAAAGCTCCTTGAGATCAAAAATCTCTTTTACTTTTGTTCAGTTGCAGTTCAGTGTTTATTTACAGACATAATAGGAAATCTCTACCTGGCAGCAATGCAAAAAGACTGCATTGTTTTGAGTTGTGATTTCAGCTGCATTGGCATAGTGAATGTTTAAAGCCACACTGTGTAACATTTCACACTACTAGAATTCATTTAATGACAGAAAACATGGCAGACAGTCTCCATGGAGATGCTGACAAAAAGCCAAATATGAGATTTAATTAGATTAGGGCCTGATCCAAATCTATCTCCACTGCAAAAATAGAATTTTCTATGTTTAGCTTCCCATGTTTTGTGTTGGCAACCAAAATGTTATGCAGTGTGCCTTTAAGTCAGTTATATTCTGTTTGAAAACGTAGTATTTCACATAATTCAAACTGGAGTATATCGAATTACATTTGTGGGTTACAAAAAAGCTAAAGGCCCAACAAAATGTGTGGAGTTGGCAAAAATCCGAGGCACTCCAATGGTGATCCTTTATTTCATGAGGAGCAGCAGGATCTCATACTCGGCATAAAGAGTTATCAAGACACTGGCGTTCTTTAAGGTGCATTACACAACTTTTTTTGTGGAAAAAAGTAGATGTTTTGCGTATTTGACCTTGTAGTGACCCAGCGGCTGTATGAGTGGTCAGCATGGCGCCTTTACTTTCCATCACAGTGGTCTCTAGGATGAGCCAGGATCAATTGTTTGGGAGGTTTTCGCTGCTGACGGGGCCTCTCACCAGAAAACCTAAGTAACCTTAAGCACATCAAGTAGGAAATATCTTTTGTGAGGAAGCTGTAATTACTGTTACAGATAAAGCACCATAAAGCCATGGCCAATTGCTGATCTTTGTATTTGGCAAACAATGTGTGAGTGTTGGAGTCCAGTAATGATGCAATGTTGATTCCTGATATCTTGATTTCAGATTTTATATATTTTTCTATATATTTGACATAAGTACTGACCAAATACTTTTCCTCACTTCCTTCAGGGTGACCCCAGCGGGAGGCCATGTACTTCCAGAGCACACGGCGGAGAGGGGAGGATGGAATCACCATGATCATCAACTTCCTGCTCTCCAACACACGGCTGGTTCTGGGTGTTGGGGGGGCGGCCATCTTGGGGATCGCCACACTGGCAGTAAAGCGGGTCAGTATTCTGAACAATACTCTTTCCTTAAGTGTTACAGTGAAAATAGTGGCAACATTTCACAGACATAATTAGCTCAGTTATAATGTTGTGGTCATGTCCAGCTGATTGAGCGCGCTGGCCGCGCAGCCGAGGAGGAGAAGGTGGAGCAGAAGATAGCGGAGAGCTGGGAGGAGATCAGCCGAGTGTCCGCCTCCCCCACACTGCTCAGAAAGGGCCTCGAGGGCGTGGTGCTGCAGCATGTCTCCACGACAACCAAACAACTGAAAGGTAAACCTCGCTGTGTGAAGAAAACTCTACCCTCCACTTGGAAATATTGTGTAAAAGTCCCCTCTGGGGACAGGACTTTTCTGAGAAGAGATTCTTAATCTCAGTGGGACTTTCCTGGTTAAAAAAAAATGAAGTAATTTGATTATGTGAATGAGTTGTTATCCAAATGATAACTTGAGTAAGAGTATTGAGGACATTTTTAGAATGTCATTTACAATTACATTTACACAGGAGAGAACCCAGGGTTCAGTTTTGGTCCGGGTATGTGCCCTGCTCTGCCTGCTTTACCAAGTGAAAAATACAGACAGCAACAGAAGCAACGTGCCCCAACATGAATTCATCTTTTAATATTTTCTGTCAATGCGCACCTGCTGCAGAAGTCCCTATTCTCACCTTTTGTGGCTTCAGTGCAGCAGCCTGTCATCCACGTGCACGAGGCGGAGAGCGTGAGCACAGAGCGAGGAGGAGACTGAAAACAGTTTGCGATGTTTGCTTCTATACTAGTTTGCTTTGATTTCCTTGCGGTCAGACAGTTGCTTGTTTTAGCATTAACGTAAAGCTCAAAGCTAAAGCTGCTGTCAGAGTTTGGACCCGTCCTCCCTCTCAGCAGACTCACTACTCTATTTTATTTAGGCTTGTCTGTTTTAGCCATAGCAGTTATACAGCCATGTGTTATGGTTAATTCTAATTTAAATTAAAGGGTTCAGAAGTGTCCAGTGCACTTGAGACCACAAGCTACCAGGATATATGATCAAATATACAAATGATAAATCAGGTACTTTTGTCTGTTTGTGATTATTATTGACTTGGCAGCAAAAATATCATTTTCTACGAGAACATACTGCAAGTGACAGTAATGTTGTATGTTTGGAAAGAATGAAACCAATGATTGTCAAGAAATATTAATAAAAAAATATTTGAAAAGACAATAATGCTAAATAAATCCTGATGTGAATCCCATTGGTCCCCATATGAAAAGTAAATTATAAAAGCAACATTTATCTTAGAAAGTCAAAAATCCCAGCCACAAGTACCTCAAAGAACATGTGATAAGTAGTTATACAAATGCTCTGAGGATCATGAAATAATTGTTTTTGTAAGGAAACATGCAACACAAAGCTTTGGTCATTTGTTCACAGGGGGCAGATCATTTAAATGTTTGACTTTGGAGAAAAAAATGTAAAACATATTCTTGAGTAGAAGTGAAAAGTACTTCCAGGAGCACATTTTCTTTAAGAAGTAATAAATGACGCTGATTATTCTGACTTTACCTGACAAAGAAATGTGCTCTATCCCCAACATCATTTAACCTGAACCTGTACATTTGACTGATTTGAACTGTTTTGCACCTTTTGATGAAAGCGTGTGTTTCCTTACAGGCGACCTGTGCCAACAGCCTCCTGCGTCCAGCCTGGAGGGCCAGAGCGGAGCTGAGCCCAAGTCCAAGAGGCTGCAGCTGTGTGCGCTCACTCTGCAGGTAGTGCACCTTAAGTGGACTTTCATCTAGTTGTGTGACCCCAACAAAACATTTTAAAATGCAAAATAATTTCTTTATGATCATTGTGCTTTGTTTACATTTTAAGAACTAGCTGTGACTGAAAGGGCATATTTAAAGCCACACCGCGTAGAACTTTACCCAAAAAATAAAATTGAAATATTTTTAATAATAAATAATAATTTTTTGATTGACTGATTTGACTAAAGTCAGTAGAATTTTAGATTTAAACAGGTTAGGTTCCCATCCAAATCCACTCTTTGATTTCTCACTGCAGTAATAGTAATTTTCTGTGTGGAGCTGGTCATCAGGAGCATGTTTTGTACTGATGGCAACAGTATAGTCCAAAATGTTACGCAGTGTCCCTTTAAGGGTCTGTCCCACCTTATTAATGGTTATGCGACAGGAAAAGAACCTTCTGTGTTCATTACATAAAATGTATTAAATATAAACATGTTTGACTCGCCAAGTGTGCTTTAGTCAGTTTTGATCAATTAAAGCATTACTTTGTGAAGTCAGTCCCTCAGTTAGTGCAAATAGCTTGAGGTTATCTGTGGATAGAGGGATTATTCCTAAGACGTCCCGTGTGTTGCTCCAGGAGCGTTTGCAGCAGTTCTACCACACACGGGCCGCCCTCAGCCCACAGGAGGTGCAGCGGGCCGAGGCTCTGGCCCTGGACATCTGCACTGAGATCCAGGGCTTCCTCCGCAGCCGATACCCCGACATGCCCCTGGGGGAGATGAGCCTGGGCGGGTCGCTTCTGGACGACCTGCAGGTACCTTTGTCTTGTGTACCTTATTTGCATTGATATAAAAAAGGGTTCCAGCTGAGTTTTCCCTGCAGGTGGTAAGTGCAGACCACGCCTGTCTCCTGGTGCCTCTCCAGTTGGAGTCCTCTCTGTGGCGCCTCGTCCCAGGGGAGGAGACCCTTCTCACGCACCCTCTGCACTGGATGGTCCGACGGGTCAACCTGGAGTATTTCCCCAGAGGACGCAGCTACTGGGACAGGTGGCCATCGAAACAGAATCACTGTAATCCTGATGATAGTGATCTAATGGTAAGGTTCTGTGTCCTGCAGGCACCTGGTGGGCGGTTACCTGTCCTCGGAGGCCGTAGTCAACTTTTTGAGTAAATCAGTGATGGAAACGATGAACTGGCCCTCGGTCAGCAGCACCATGGACTGTGTGGTCAGACCGGTGCTGGGAGGAGCGGACCAGAGGCTGGAGATTCAGTGAGTATGGCCCAATGCGCACTGGGTAAAAGTATAATATTCATCAAATCACCTACATCAGCGTCATTTAAAGGGGCAAGATGCAAGTTTGCCATTTTATACTCACTACTGCCACATCAGGTCATACGTGTAACTGCAGCTTCTATATTAAGTTCGTGCATGACGGCACTTCGGACCGAATTAACACCTTTTTGAGTGACAGTGCAGGATTTTAGAGGCAGTTGTGGTGAACAGGTCTGAGCTCATTAGGACATGGCTGGAACATGTAAGGGGAGGAAAATACATAATTTTAACATGTTTCAACTCTGTATAGTCCCTTTAAAGTTTGTTGTCGATTTTATTCTGAAATTCAGTTTTCGCAACTTTCTTTGTGTTCAGACGGACGATGGCTCTGGAGATGATTAAATGCGTTTTTATTTTTACAAAGGAGCTAAAGGGATTTTATTTAAAGGGAAAAAAATAGAATATAAAACTATAATAAAAATCTATTGTTTTTATTTTAAATTCATGTCAGTTTAGTACAATCTGAAAATAATCATGGCGTTCCTCACTGTGCCTGTATTTCTACAGAGTTGCCAGAGAAGGCGATGCCAGCGGCGACCTCTTCATCTCCATGCTGCCGGTGCTGAGGGAGGGCGACGCCACTCTGAGCGCCCAGCCGGAGCTCACCTCCCCCTGGGGCAACGCCTGGCACCTGTCCATGTACCCCTGGGAGACGCAGCGGCTGGCCCAGCTGGACGCGGCGGACGGCGGCTGCCGCAGACTCTTGCTCAAAACCCTCAAGGCCGTGTGCAGGCTCAACCCGGCCCTCCGCCCCCTCCGGGCCGCCCCGCTCGCCAATCTCCTCCTCCACCTCAGCGACAGCGAGAGCGACTGGTCGGGGGGCAGCCTGGAGGCGCGCTTTCAGCAGTGCGTGGCCGAGCTGATCGGGCACTTGGAGCAGGGGGCGCTGCACAGCTACTTCAAACCCGCCGTCAATCTGCTGAGCGGGCTGTCGGAGGACCAGATCGACCAGATGGGGTTCATGCTCTACTGCGCCGTGTCCGAGCCCGAGATCCTGCTCATGTGACTTAACAATAAAACCACAGGGTCCTAAGTGATGCAGACGCCACTTCTATTGTGAGCCTTTAGCCAAATGTCATATCTTCATCACAAACATGCCTAGGCTGGGGTTTGGTTTCACATTCGGTCACTCTCCCTCAGCTGCCAGCCCACACTTCGGTAAACATCACACGAGGCTCAGACACCTTGTACGTGCTACTTTCTAGAAGCAGCTTTGCGCCCTCTGCTGGCCTGTCGTACAGCTACAAACACACACGGGTTGGGTGGAACGAAATGAACCTGAATAAGCTTCTTCACAATGCGGTGTAGGGGCTACGTCTGACAGCTTCTCTGACTGCGTAAACTCTTACTCAGCCAGAGGTTTTCTGTTATTAAAGGCCAGGTAAGTGAGTCCAGTCTTTTCTAATGACTATGGTACATGCCTAGTCATAGTTCTATTGCCAAATACAACACGAGCATGTACTGTGGAGACGTAATGTGCTGCAAATGACATTTTGTTTAGTTTGAAAGCATTTAAGAACATGGAGCATTTTATTTCGATATTTTTTTAATCTTTACTTCAAAACGTCAACTGATTCTGCAGATAAGTTGCGCCTTTTTAGTTTGATCTTTTTCAGCTGCTGTTGCCACGGCAGTTTTTTTTGTCCAGATAAACTGATACAACTAGCTAACCAACTATGTAGCCAGATAACTAGAACATGGTCCAAGCAGTTCTTCAGGAAATGCGAGAGTTGATTGGTTTTATGGGTTTTACTATATCGTGCTGCCTCACTTCGAACCCCATGACCTGGTGTGAAGATGTGCAGTGTTTGTATTTGCTGCTCCTTTTTCTTTCAGTGAAAGAAACACGACACGGTGAAGTCCGGGGTGTGACGCAGAAAGTCGCTCTCAGTCATTTTCTCAGTAAATAAAAGCTTGCCAAAACTTTTCAGAGGACAGCTCAGCACTTGGCTTCTTATCTTTTCTGAACTTGGCTTCGAAACGATTACGCATACGTTTTAGTATCGAAAAACCACAGTGCAAAGCAAAGATCATGTAACTCTGCCTTATTTAGGCCTCTGCGCTAATGCTGCACTAATGCTGCTAATTTAATTCTGTTTTTCAGCAATAACTGTATGTCGTCTGTTCCGTTTCATTGAGTAACCTTGCCTTATGTAATACTTGCTTTTAAAATGAGTTTTGTGGAAGCAGAAGTTTGTTGAGTAAATGCATTTGTTAAGGTTTGAACGGGAAATTGCAATAAACTTGAAGTATTGGTTTTGATTGTATTTTCCTGTTGTTTTTTATGAATGTAAAAATAACCAAAACAACAAGTTATTGGAATGAATAGCACTTTAGACACAATATTTATTATAAAAATGTCGGAGGAGCCCACTGTGTTTCGTGTATGTGGGGTAGGGCTGCTCGATTATTGAAAAAATAATAATCACTATTATTTTAGTCATAATTGAAATCACGATTATTCAAACGATTATTTGTTTCCTTTAAAAATATTTGTACCTTTATTAATAAATAAAAAAGCTGAATATTTTCTGTTTTCTGAACAGTCATAAAAGTACAAATTATTTCAAGCATGCCTCGATTAAGGAGAAGTCTCTGCTTCACACCTGCCCCCTGCTGGCCAGCCCTCACACCTGCACAAGTAAACAGCAGACATCAGAAATTATGTGTTTCCTCGATCGACTTCTTTTCTAATGGTCTTCATTCAAGTGTTCTATACTTCTTTATCATGTTTAACTTATACATTTTCTTAAATGCTTTAATAGTTTTGGAGCCCTTAAGTTGAATAGATAAACCGTTCCATAGATCAACGCCTTTGACTGATAAACACCTCCTCTTAGTATTACTAATAGGTTTTTGTAGCAGATCAGTTCCTCTGAGGTTGTATCTAGATTCTCTAGTTTGAAACACCTCCTGTAAACACTGAGGGAGCCTGAGATTGTGAGCTTTGTACATCACAACTGCTGCTATGTCAGGCAAAAGCATGAGCCATGGCACGTGAAATGGGAAAAGGGGAAATAATCCCACCGCCATGAAATAATGCAAGTCTGCTTTGCAAAAAATAAATAAATAAAAAAGTAACATAATAAAAAATAAACAAAAATTGAAAAAAAAAGTTATGCTAATTTTGTAATCGTTCAGTGTAATAATCGAAATTGTAATCAAATTTCGATTAATTGCACAGCCCTAATGTGGGGTTTAAATTCTTCACTGCTAGTGTATCGTTAAAAGAAAAAACAACTTGTGTTGTCTAAAGCTGCAAATGAAGACGCCATTCTTCAAGTCAAGAACCTCCAGAGTTAAGTTACTAATCAGGACTTGATCAGGAAAAGGCTATTCATACAACAGTGCAACCCATAGGTCAGACCTGAACCCACTGTCACGAGTTATTTTTAGCTTTTCGTCTGTTCTCAATTCATTTTCTGCAGATTAATTACATACCAAGAGTTTAGTGGATGTTTTTCATAATCCAAGTATCATCTCAAAAATATAACAGTGCCTCAAGCTGGACTCAAACAACAGGAAAGAAACTTCCTTTAGAACCTGTAACTTAACTGGACCACAGAAGCACATACAAAGGATCATGTATTACTTGTATTACTCTATGGAAGGTTTTATTTTGCTCATATTAACTCCACATAAAGTCTCCTGGTCGAGCACTCGGGTATAAATTCTGTGTTGTTGTTATTTAAAGGTTCTGATCTCACATGAGTGAAGACACCGTGGGAAAATGAGAGGTCTGTCTTTGGTTTGAGAGCAGCCGGTGAGCAGGAAGCAGATGTGCGCCCTGTTGAGGGAAAGTGCAGTCACAGTTTCACAGTGTGTAACCACTTCCTGCACAATCCAGCCGAGATTTATTTCACGCACCAGCTGTGCAACGAGAGACAGTGATGCTCCTAAATGTTTGTACAGATTTTTAATGAACGCGTCCTTCAAAATTCAGGTGTTTTGATTTTACTCCCTGAACACCAAAAAAAAAAAATGGAAAGGAGTTTGGGAGGAGCTTGGAGTGAGATCGCTTGAAAATCAGGAAGTGGATCTTTTGGATCTAGTTTCAGCTGTTTTTGATCAGTGTTGCACTTTCTGACCAAGGGTGTAAGACAGTGATGAAGATGTTTAGTCTGTTACATTATAATCAGGGGGGAGGGTTAGGGACGGCAAATGTGAGGCACTGTAATTGTGTTTCACTCACACAGATCTTATACATGTATTTTAGAAACTAGAAGGCCTAGGCTTTCAAATCAGGTGTCACTCTGACATAAGCTGTCATGCATAATTGGAAAAAATAAATAACCCTAAACCAGAGGTGGGGAGAGGAGTCAAGTAAGAGTAAACAGTGGTACTCTTGGTATTAGTATCTGTCCATGCCTGAATAAAGGACTTTTATATTTGTGCCCCGGAATTTCTTTGACTGCATTTACTCATCTGTCGCTTTTCTGCTGCTCTAAGAGTAACATTACTTTCAAATCATTTTACTCAAGTACAAGTAAAAAGTATGCGTGTGTGGATCGGGAAGTTTGGGCATCTCTGCTGAGACTGCTGCCCCTGCGACCCGGCCCCGGATAAAGCGGAAGAAAATGGATGGATGGAAGTAAAAAGTAGTGGCCCAAATATTTACCAATAAAAAGTACAAAAAGTACTTGGAGAAAATTTTACTTTAGTACTGTGAGTACAACAGTTTGAGCATAAAGGTTGTGACATAAATTATGAGAAACAAAACATGAAAACGTGATAATTGTATTATTTTCAAAGAAAATACTTAATTCACAATGATTTGTTTTTATGTTTTTTTATTTAACAAGCCTTAGTATCACATGGTGATATTATATATTTAAATATGTGTACACTACATGTGTGTATTTATTTTTTTACTCGTCAAAATGAAGATGTATCTCAGAGATTTACTCATAGTGGCAGGAGTTACTTAGTTACTTGTTTTTTACTCAAGAGTACAGATACTTCATTTTAATATTGCTCAAGTAGGCGTAAAAAGTTGTGTATGAAAAAAAACTACTTCCAAAAGTACAATTAGTCACCTGAGTAAGTTACCTGAGTACAAATACTTGAGTAAATGTAACTACCCACCTCTGCCCTAAATCTAACCTAAACTATCAAGTTAAGAAAACAAGGCCACACTAAGTCATTTGGACTCATTTGATGTTTTTGTTCACTCCGTGAAGTTAGCCCCATCAAACTCAAATTTATATATAAAAGAAAACAACTTTTTTTATAATCTACTGTTTCCCCTCCTCCATTTATATGTTTTTGTTCTAAATTTTCACTTGATGGTCACATTTGTGGTATTTTTGGTATTCAGGGACAAGGGAAAGCCTCAGATCAATAATCACAATAAATAAATCCTCTTTGTTGTTCCAGTCTTTATTTCTCCGTAAGATGTACATGACAAAGCACTGCACAGCTAGTGTTCAGGTACAGATGTTTGACACTCTACAAGAGCAGTACTTCAACATCGTGTATACAGATAAGTCATCCACAGAAATACAAAATATCATGAGCATTTTTTGAATTATCCAAACAAAAATATACTATAGTGGGTCACGAAGCAAAGCATTTGGTGCACGTTTAAATCTGAAAAATATGTGGTTTTTAGTGATGGGACTTTCACAGAATGTCCCATCACGAAAAACTAAAGGAAAAGGCGTCTCATTGGGCTATAGCGTTGGGTTTGAGGGAGCGTCATCACAAACTAAAACTAACAAGGACATGTTGTGTTGTGGCTGTCACGGTTTCAGACGCCGAACAAGGCCTCTGCTCAAAGACTGGCTGGATGGAGCAGTGAGGGACGGGGTTTGGTGCTGGAGTACAGGTACAGTACAGGTTGGCTTTAGGAACATGCAGTAGTTTGTTTTACCATTGTCAAAATAGTTCAATCTACCTTTTCCAAACTTTTTTGGCCGGGACCCCAAAAATTGCCACGTAAAGAACTCGGGACCACCATTTTATAAAATCATTGTCTTATGCTACTTTAGGACAGAAAAACATTTTAAAATCAAGCGAATATGCATTTAAACCTCTTACCCTTTGCCCAACAACTTTCTTGTTGCGTTGTTGGCACCGTTTTGTCACATTTTGAGTGGTTTTGTCTCTTTTTTGTCACTTTTCTGCTGCTCTTTTGGGGTTGTTTTTGTTGCTTTTTCATCCGATTTTTGTCATTTGTCTCACTGTCTTTTTTTCTCGTTTTTGTCAGATTTTTGTCATTTTTTCATAGCTTTACATAACGTTTTTGTCACTTTTTGTCGCCATTTTGATGCTTTTTTTCCCCCCCAGAAGCTTTTTAGATTTGGGTAAAGCTGGAGAAAAACATGTGCCCGGCTCAGGTGTGGGTGAGGAGGTTAAGGCGAGTCTGTGTTCAGTATTGACTTAAAGAGGTAAAAAATGTTTCAATGGAAAGCCCATTAGGGCAAAGAACTAGTGGAGCGGCTTCAGGAAGAATTAGTTCAGCCTTAATTTCATTTTCATTTAAGTTCCAATAAAATATGGAGCAAATGTCTAAATATATAAAGTTCTGAGCACGTTTCACAACTTTTAGGGTGAAACTGTAATGCTAACAAAAACTAGCCTGCAAGCTCACGATCGATAGAAATGCTTTGTAATCGCACAGAAAGTCTTCAGTCACAAACTGCTGCATATTCAGTCCTCTGGAGGAGGGCAAAACACATTTCACAAACAAACAAAAGAACAAACTGCAGATACACGGCCTGTAAATATTGAAAACGTTTCTTTGTTCTTTGGGCGGTGACAGATGATCACAGACGAGAACCTTGAGAGTAATAATACAGGAAGGACGTACAAACCCTCAAGCTCTTATTGACAGAGAGGAGCTGGCACCGGCTAACCACACTGAAACTGAGAATTGAAACAGAAAAAAACACGTGAGGGAAGCTGGTCTCGAATGACAAATACAGGAGGAAAGTAGAGTGATATTGACATGTGTACGGCAGAGAGGGTGGTCAGTGCATTCACACAATCAACTGGGTGTATTTAAGACAGTTTTAAACCATTCCCCACCTTGATTTAGGCTTGGAACAATAATCCCAGCTCTGTCTCACCATAAATATTACTTTGTGAGGTTTGAATTGTATGGAATTATTAAAATTGTAGGAAAAAGTACCATCTACTATGGCGATTGTCAATAAACCAGAAGCCTGAGGTCTAAGGGCCGCACCCCTGATCTAAAGCTATGGTTCTCAACTGGTGGGTGAGGACCAGAAGTTTACATTAACCTCTCCGCCCCCCCGCCTTAACCGAGTGCATTTCATCCAGTTCGGCTTCACTGCAAAAAGTATTTAACTAGATCAGTATAAACATCTCAATTTGAGCATAATAATCCAAATTTTAGTTGTTTTGACGAGTTAAGAAGTTCTTGGGCGTTTGTCCTAGATTATTTCACTTGTTCTGAGGTGTTTCTGACTCGTTTAGATACATTTCGTCCTTATTTCAGGTCATTTTCTTTGCCAATGGGGTAAGAAAATTGGTCTTATCTCATTGGCAATTTTACTTTCTTATTTCAAGCGAGATTTACCCTAGAACTGGTCTGAAATGTCCTCAAACAAGCAAAGTAAACTTGGTCCGATCAGGAAAAGTGTCTAAATGAGTGAAAACCACTCAAAACAAGATACATTTCCTCAATTCAAGTCATTTAAGCCCATGCTTGATATTTACTTTTTGTAGTGTTTAACCAAATCTAAAAGCTTCTCCACTTTACCGCCTGTAGGCCAGTGTCAACGCCAACGCCTCGTTTGAAAGCCACAAAATGGATCTACACTGATCTTTTTCCTCGCGTTGTTGCCGTGTTTCTTATCGCTTTTTTGTTGCTCTTTTTGTTGCGTTTTTGTCACGTTTTCATTGGTCTTTTGTGTTTTTTTCATCTGTCTTCTGTAGTGTTTTCATACTCATTCTCGTCTTGTTTTTATCACTGTTTTGGTGCTTTTTTTTCAAGAAGCTTTTAAATTTGGGTAAAGCTGAACTGCAGAAAATACGCTTGGTTTAAAGCTGCCTTAAGCAATGTCTTTTTGAAGTGTTTTCATCAGTAGGTGGAGTAGTGAACTCTGCTCTGCTCCACCCTCCTCCCCTCACCTTAGAGTAGCTTTAAGGCGGGGGTTATCTGAAAATGAACCGAAAAAATTGTCCCTCATTTCCAGAATATATTTTAGCTTTGACAGAACATTATCTGTCATACAGCCGTAATTAAAGTCATTAAAAGAGATTATAACTTCAAAATGTACTGTACCTGTACTGCACCACACAAGAGGCTCATCATAGTCTCATCCATTTGACAAAACGTTTCAGTGTTTAATCAATTGATATTTTCAGTCCCTGGAGTCGAGGAAACATATTTGGAGATTTTCATTATTCGTTATCAACTACATTTAATTTAGTTCAAGTCCCATTTCAGTAAAACATGATTCTGACTAAAATGGTGTCAAAATATTTGAAGCTACAAAAATGTCACTGATTTAGCAGCTCGTGAATAATCACTGACATGTTAAACATATATTTTTAGAAGAGATGCACCGATCCAGCTTTTTTGCTTCCGATACCGATACCGAAGTGGCTTAAAGGTGTTTTTCTCTGACTGAAAAGGTGAATGGTTCGAATCTCAACTGTGAGATCAATGAAGTCATGTCATGATGCTACAGATCAATTATCCTTATATTGACACCTCTTTAGGACAGGCTATTTTTTATATTAATCTAAACGACTCACATAAAATTATCTGATCAACTTTACAAAAAATCCTGTATCAGTTATTCTTTAACAGCATTTCATCAACTAAAATACAAACACTTGGCCACTTCAGCAGAGGCTATTTTATTTCATTAGGCTACTTCAGGTTTCATAGTTTCTGTCCCAGCCTTGAATAGTTGCCGCTAGCTTTAGCATGCTGTTGCTAACCACAGCATATTGCTTTGCGTTCAAAAATAAGTTCAGCTTCAAAATGACAAACAGCATGTCCATATTCACTTAGATTTAGCTGATGAAAGTTGTATTTTTAAAGCAGTGAAAGCCAAAACTGGTATCGGTTCAATATCGGATATTTGTAGCTAATACCCGAAATCTTATTTTTTTCAGTATCGGCCCCCGATATCTGATATCGGATTGGTGCATCCCTGATTTTTAGAACGGACATACTTTACCGCTTTGCTTTGAAGCTAATGGCTAACAATAAAAAAGATTAAAAGCTACTCATGGTCAGCTGCATGATCTTAAAAAATATCTATTTATTTTGACAAGACACGTAAACCCCCGTCGGATTCTGCCTCGTCAGCCGGGACTAGCTTGGCGTTGGCGAGGCGTTCAGTCGACGCCTCAGCGTGTTTTTGATTCAGCCCCGCAGGTCGCACTAAAGAAATCGTCTCTTTTCCATGACGTGGTTTCTCTTCAAACCTCTGTCTCTGATCCAGCCGCCGTCGAGGCCTCCTCACTCATCAGGCTCGTATCTGCACAGACACAAACGTATTTACCTCTTAATCCCCGCCTTAACCGAAGATGAAAAACCCAACGAGTCAAAATCTTCGATCATTTTTGTAGGTCTTAGCTTTCATATGTAGCTTCTACATTTGGGTAAAGCTGAACTGGAGACAATGCGCTCTGTTCCAGTGCTCTCACATCACCTTTGCAGTTTTTTCCTGAGGTCTTTAATCTGATCGTTCTTCTTGGTCAGCATCTCTTTCATGTTGCGATAGGCCGCCGTCTGCTGGAACTTCTTGTCCAGCTCCTGAGTCGGACACACAAAAAACTCGGATGACACACTGTAACTGTTCCCCATCACAACACAAAAACCAGACACATGGCATAGGAGAGGGTGGAGGCTTTGCTGTTTCCCTGAAGCAGTGGTTCTCAACTGGTGGATCGCAGAAGGTAAGTGCAAAATCATAATGTCTATTAAAATGACTCCTATCAGGTAGTTTTCCTCTTACTTAATGCTTATTCAGCAGTAACTTCTGAGGAAAAGACAATAGTATGTATATATAATTCGTCCGGGTACCTTCTCGGCCAGGTTGAGCTGCTCCTGGATCCTCAGCAGGTCGTGTTTGGCGGAGACGAGGTTCTCCTGGAGGTCCTTCTGCGAGGCGGCGTTGGCGCTTAGAGACTTCTCATAGTCCTCCTTCAGAGCCGCCACCGTGTCCTCCAAACAGTTGATCTCCTGCGCACAGGCCCAACGCTGAGAGAGAAGAGGGGGGGGTTAGCACGATGACCGGCAGGCTGGGGGGCCGAGGGGAGGGACACTACGCCTACGAACTACACCTAGGACGATGGGATGTAACAATATGTGCACGCAGATAAATCATCACTGCGTTTGGTGATTGTTTTTGGAAGGTTTGAGGGTATGGATTTAGACTTATTTGGGACTTTGGAGAAGTTTGGCCACAATAGCAATAAAATGTAGCACCAAGACATTTAAAAGTTCAACATACTGGGATCAAGAGTTCTGAAATTTGACACACACGGAAAGTACTTGTAAGGCTATAAGACACAGACGGCATCTCGTCATAGAAGGGGCGTGGCTTCGCTGAGGGGGAAAATAGAATCTTTAGAGAAACACAATTTTTCACTCTTTTTTGCCATTTTCTGGTGGAACATAAACTTATTTATCACACATAAATAAAGTCAAGTGAAAATCGGGCCCATAGGGATATTTTCTCACAGCAGATTGTTCAGTAGAAGTGAAAAAACGTCAGTTGTAGCAAGCGCTAGCTAACCGTTAGCATTAGCCCGATGCTAACATGTAGCATCATGTTAGCATTCTCCGTTATTCATGTATTTATGGGATGTTGAACCACTTTGCTCCTCCCCATGTCTTTGGATCTTTATTTAGTAGAAACTATGTTCATAATTCAGAATTTGTTACAGTAGTTTTTGAATAATTAGAGAAAATATACATTTTTTCAAATTTGTTTTCCCCTTAACTGTTTTCAAAAATGACCATATATGGCCGATTCCAGAGATGCCGTCTGTATCTATAACTGCCGTAAATTTGGAGTGTGTGATATAAAGTATATCTTCAAGACGGCCATTTGAATTTATACGTCATTATTTATTTGTATTGATTTCAGACAGAACATGGTTTTCCTTACAATCTCCTCCTAAACCAAAATCAGAGCTATCTTTTGTTTTGCACCCACAGAAGCATTTTGGACAAAGGATGCTGTTTTAATAGATACAGACGGCATCTCTAGAATCGCCCATATTTGGTCATGTTTGAAAACAGTTAACGGGGAAAACAATTTGGAGAAATATCTAAGCTTTCTCTAATTATTCATTACTTTAACAAATGCTGAATTATGAATATAATTTTCTACTAAATAAAGATACAAAGAGACATGGAGAGGAGCAAAGTGGTTCGACAGCCCATAAATACATGAATAATGAAGACGCTAACTGGATGCTTCATGTTAGCATCGTGCTAATGCTAACGGTTAGCTAGCACTAGCTACGACTGCCGTTTTTTCACTCCTACTGAACAATCTGCTGTGAGAAAATATCCATATGGGCTCCATTTAGACTTGACTTTCTTTATGTGTGATAAAAAGTTCACATTCCACCAGAAAATGGCTAAAAAGAGTGGAAAATTGTGTTTCCCAAAAAATTCTATTTCCCCCCTTGACAAAGCCACGGCCCCATCTATGACGCAATGCCGTCTGTATCTATAGACATTTTAATTTGAAGAGGCTACTGTTTAATTTGCCAGACGAGAGAGGATCAAAATGGGTGATCTTGAAAAGGTTAAAGTCAATAACATGACGTTCTAATATTGTTACATCCCTATTTGACACACAATGGAACCAAACGTCACTCAGAGTACATACCAAAAAGGCCCAAGTTGGCAGACGAAAAAAAAAAAAAAACAGACTAAGTTCATTCAAACTATATGTGTAAAGTCCAAAGGTTTGCAGAGAAAACTTAACAAAATGTGTCAAAAGCATTACTTTGCACAACTGTTACTGTACCTGCTGTTCACCTTGCACCTTCTGGATATCTTTCAGCGCTCTCTCGGCTCTCGTCTTTTCATCCAGAGCACTCATGGCCTAAAGGTGAAAGAATATACCTAAACATTTAGAAAAAACACGACAAAACTCAAGAGGAATAAACGGCTTTAACAAACAGGACTGTACCTGTGTCTCTAAAGTTCGCAATCTGGTCTTCAGCTTGTCGTTTTCCTCTTGTAGTCTCGCAATTTCCTGAAAAATAAAACAATAATAGAATAAAATCTATTCCACTCACTGCTTATTTCACGAACAGAGGGAGGAAAATGTATTTGATCAGGATGAATCTTGGACCAGGCCTCTTTACAAAACTGTTGCAGTTCAGCGAGATTCCTGTGTTCACTTACTTTTTCTTCCCTGTCCTGTGAATGTTTACAAGTTATGGCCAGTAACAATATGATAACATGTCATTGTTTGGGTGGTATTAGTTTAAGCAGACACTGTAGACTAATTCTTATGATTTTGATGATCAGACCACATTGAGAAATTCCAAAGCCTTCACATACATTTTCCTCCCACTGTACGGCTCAATGCACGTGCCTACCTTATTCAGAAGTTCAGAAACTCCGCCCTCATTGAGCGGCGCCAACTTGGGTTTGTTCGACTCTTGGTTGGACTGGACGGAGAAAACAGAACTTTACATCAAAGACTACGACAATATGCAGCCCTGCAGGCAACAACTTTGAGATACCCGGTGTTTTGACAAATGAACTCATGCTTTGCCTTTTCGCAGTTATACGAGTCAGCATTAGAACGCCATGAAGAAGAAAGACGAGTATAGTGTTACGGAGTCGACATGTCCCGTAAAAACGGACTTGTCATCGCTCCACAATGTGCCACCGCTGAACCGCGAAGTGGCTCCGAAATATAAAACGACTTAAAAATGAAGTGTAGCGCAGCTGCCCGGGAGTTTTGGTTTCTGAATGTGTGACTCACCTTATTTGGTGTTTTAAAGTCGGTCTTTTCAAACTCGGCCACTTGTTCTAACAGGTCCCTGGGGGGAAAAGATCGACATAAAACAGTCAATATCCAACACTGCTTTGTTCAAACTCTTCACGACTTAAGCGCATTATTAATATTTACTTCATTTTTTATTGTTTTTCTCATGTCATGTTTCAGAATGATCTTACAGTAGAGCAGGGGTTCCCAGACTTTTTAGGCCGCGACCCCCAAAAATCAATGAACCAACTCGAAAAATCATACTGTCTATCAGACGTACTATAACTCCAAACTCCTGTAAAAATACGGTTAATTTCTTTAAATAAAATTCCAGATGAGGACCCACAAACCTCCTTGTTTTGTATATTTTTTGTTTTGTATATTTGTTTTTGTATATTTTGTATATTTATTTAAGTTTTTCTTTAGTTTGGTCATTTTTGTGATGTTTATAGTTTCACTTCCTCATTGGTCACTGACAGGAAGTGACATAGATAGAGGCAAACAATTTTCAGCCCCACATTTTTTCATTAATTTGCGGCTTCACTTAAATAAAGCGATAATTATTATCTACAACAGACACCATCCATCTAAATAAGTCATTCAAAAGCCTTAAACCCTGTCATATGCACTTAAAAGGAGCATTCTGTCATTGTTTGTGCGTGTTTGACCACTTCGTGACCCCGCGGCTGTATGAGTGGTGGTTAGCCTTTACTTTCCGTCACTGTGGCCTCGATCGCGCTCTCGGATCGATTGTTTCCACGGTTTCTGGTGGGTTCTCATTGCTGATGGATCCAACTCTACGGTCATGCATACATTCCACACCGAAAACCTACCAGAAACTTGAATAATAATCGAACCCAGGACCTTCTAGCTGTGACGCATGAGCGCGAACCGTGTCGACAGAACAGTACCAGAAACTCTAAAAACAATTGATCCTGGAGTAGGGCTGGTACTGTTAAACCATATCAGTATGGTATCGAAAAAGTAGTTTAGGCACTACTGGTATAAAAAAAAAAAAAATAGTACTGACTAGGGCAGGGCGATATGGCCTAAAATCTCTATCACGATATAAAAATGAAATGACGATGACGATATATTTTACAATAAAATTGACAAAGGACAAATTACTTCAAAATTCCAGCCTTATGCCTATTGGAAAGATTAATGCAAAGATATTCTCATTCTTTTGTTAGTGCCACACTAATTTACTCATAATGATCTACTCAAGCATCCTTCCTTCATTTCATTTCACTTTTCAAGCACCTGCCTCTTTGTCCAACAGTGTTTATGCTGCTCTGATGGAGCTGAGCGTAACAGAAATTATATCATGTCCACAACAACATCAAAAAATGATATCACGATGACAGTATGCGATACGACATGGCCACCCCCAGCAGGTTCCGAAAAAAAATATCTAAAATCTTCAGTTTTGCTGCTGTCGGGTCCAGCGACAGCATTAGAGGAAATTACTTAATAGTCTTTAATTTTTCCTGGTTCTATCCAGACGACAAATATTAAAGTATTGGTATCGAAAGAATTGTCGTTTAGGTATCTGTATCGCAAAGCAAGTATCCTTTAAGTACTGGTACTGAGGCCACAGTGATGGAAAGTAAAGGCACCATGCTAAGCACTCATACAGCTGCGAGGTCACTGAAAGGTCAGATAAGCATTAATATCAAATTGTTGTTTTTTTCCCCCCACAAAAAGTTCCATAATGCTCCTCAATATATTTTGTAAACAACAGAATATACAGTCTCTTGTATAAAACTTGCTAACCCTGATACATGTTCATAAAGTCTATCACAAATGCAATATTTCATGTAAAAATCAAAATTAGATCCCTAAACTGAGCACCTAAAACAAATGCAAAATAAGACATGTTGAAATATGACTGTATGAATGAATATATCGGAACATGAGCACCAGTATTTTAAAACCTTGATTGTTTTACTGATAGACCTGCAGAGAATATGATCATAATCCCCAAACAGTGTGACTTTAACATGTTTAATTTTTCTTTCATTTTGTTGTGGCGTAAAGTCAAACGTCAAATCACAATAACCACAGAAGCTCGATCTAAAAGAGTCGACGTCGTAGCCTCCCTCGCAACTTCTTTTCATCTTATTTGAACTTTACGCTTCTGCCGTGTGGCCGTTAGGAATGCTCTGTGAGGAAAAATGAACACCCTTGTTTGCGATTGACAGTTGTTTCTCAGTGTGCGGCGAGTAACCAGAGCAGTTTGGGGAAAGCTTGGATGTGGTTTTGTGAGAGGCGCGTGCAGCGACGAGAGGCCCGGGTCACGTACAGGGAGCGTTTCCAGCCCATCGAAAGCAAAGCACGAGCCCGTCTCACCCACCCACGCGTCAAACCCGGGTCAACAGTTCAGCCAAGTTCATCTGAGAGTCAAGTGTGACGAAGAATAGTAGCTTATTCAAAACCAAACACACGAGGGGAAATTGCATCAGGTTTCAGGTCCGTTAACATGTAAAGCGCCTGAGCAAAACAAGAAATACCCCACAAAACCCAATCACTTTAATGAATCATTTTACTTTGTGTTATAGATTTGAAACTATCATTTTCAAAGTACATTTTCTCATAACGCACTTTTCAAAGACTCAAGGCCTCAACGTCTCTACTTAATTTCCCCCAAGAAAAAACGCCTCTGTGCGTGGACTCATTTTGGCTAACTTCCTGTTGGTCAGTGGCGGGAAAACAGACGACTTCCTGTCCACATTTTAACGTAAAGTGAAAATGAAATAGGATACAAAAAAATACATAAAAAATGTTTTCAAAACCATCCATCCATCCATCCATTTTCTTCCGCTTTATCCGGGGCCGGGTCGCGGGGGCAGCAGTCTCAGCAGAGATGCCCAAACTTCCCGGTCCACACACACCTCCTCCAGCTGTTCTGGGGGGACCCCGAGGCGACACCAGGCCAGCTCGGAGACATAGTCCCACCACCGTGTCCTGGGTCTTCCACGAGGCCTTGTCCCACTAGGACATGCCTGGAACACCTCCCGCGGGAGGCGACCAGGAGGCATCCGAAACAGATGCCCACGGGGCCCGGCCGGGCCCAGCCCGAAGGGACGACGTGGGCCCGCCCTCCTGTGGACCCACCACCCGCAGAGGGATCCGTAGGGGTCGGGTGCGGAGAGGACTGGGTGGCAGTCAGAGGCAGGTGCCTCGACGACCTGTTTTCAAAACGTTTTTGTAAAATTTGACAATGTTTCTCAATTTTTTTTAAATAGTAAGTAAGTAAGTAATCTTTATTTATATAGCACCTTTCACAGGCAAAGGCCACAAAATATTGGCGCTATTTTTCCATTTGTTAGCGTTAAAATAACATTAGCCTTTAGCTTCAAGGCTAAAACAGTAGCAGATGTAAACACAGAAGTCTCCTACTAGTCTACTACTACTACTACTACTACTACTACTACTACTACTACTACTACTACTACTAATAATAATAATAATAATATTATAATTATAATAATAAAGTTAATACCAATAACAATAATACAGTTAATATGCCACATGTTGCAAGTGATTTTCAGCTATTTGCAACTCCAAAAAAATAAGACTAATTAGATTTTTTTATGTGTTTTCCAGCAATAACTAGTTAATTCAAACACTATATAATTTACTATGTGTCAAAACAAATCCTAAATATTTGAAATTGGCTTTAAATTGCAATCTTGTATTTATGTCAGTAAAAGTTTATTATTATTTCATTCCCACCCCTTTTTTGAGTTTTTGTTGTTCAGGCATAAAACAATCCAATACGATTAAAATATTTAAAAAAGTAAATAATATAATATCTGTTCACACGCATATTAAACCTTCTGCTCATTTTTCATAGAAATACAACCTCTACCTGGAGAGAACAATGCTGTAACATGAAATTGTGGTTATTTCTGTGCACTTCCGTGCTCTTCACTGACAGCCTTATTCTGTATTGCATCACAAGTCTTCTGTTGTTTTGGTAATATCTCCTGAACAGGACTTATGAAGTTAGCAGAGAGTCATATTCAATGCATTTAAACCCAGCATCACACATGCAACAAATATTATATTATACATTTAACAAATTATAAGTTATACATTTGGATAGAATGAAACATCTGCAGTGGGGTTATCTTCAGTCTTGTGTGGCTTCTCTGTGACCTTTCTGGCCTCACTCACCTCACTGAACAGCACACAGGAAGTGGTCACTCTTAAAACGCTGTACATCTGTCTTTGCGTGGAGACGAGGGCCGTGTGATACTCTGTTTGACTTTACGCAACTTGTTTTAAAGCCAAATGTGGCGATTTGTTGAGCACATTACTACATGGGGCGATCACGAGGTCGCCACGTCCGGGGACTGTGGTAGGCAGTTTGAGGTTTGAAAGAAATTATAATAGTTCTATGATAGGTAAAACAATGTTCACACTGAGGGCACTGCCATCTGTAATGCAAACTGACATTATTTGCCTGGAGGTTTTATTGTATTCAGTGTATTTTCACGGTGCAGCTGTATAATAAAATGCGTCCCCCAATGCTAAACAAAATCGTTCTAAAGTAAAAAAGGGTCAAGTGTGGGTTAAGTTAGAGGGTTAGTGGGTTAGTGTTAAGTTTTGGTTTGGCTTCAGACGGGAGCCAGAACCCGCTCAGAGCAGCGCGTTTGATTCGAGGCTTGGGTTTGGGCTGTTCCTGGGCAACATTCTGCTTGTGCTTTTATGGAAACACTGGATCCATCACTCAGCCTGGTCGTCAGCAGGAAACCCCAGTACAAAACCACGGACATTTCATGTGCTTGTAGAAGATGTCATTTTGCAGGTCTGGAGCGTCTGCAGCCCTCAGTTTAACCATGGCCGTAGGTTTGCGTAGGAACCATGAGGACATGTCCCGACCAATATTTCAGTATGACCAAGATGTCCCCACCAACTTCATGTGGAGATCTTCACACAGACTTGACTCAGATGTGGCACTTTAAAGCAGTACTAAGTAACGTGTTTACCTTAATAAATCCTTTCCGTAGTCCCTATGGGGGTAATACAAGTGTTTATGGGAGGATTGGAGGGTCTTTCATCTCCCCCTGGTGTCTCTGTCCAGAAAACCATGTTTGCAACTTGACTGCTACCGATCCGGAGCAAGCAATACACACTAATGGAATCACGAAGAAGAAGCTAACATGCTAACGGGCAAAGCTAACTGTGGGCTGACGTCACTTTAAACAGTATTTACAGCCAAGTTTGAGTGAAAAAAAATATTTCCATTGTATAATTGGATGTACAATATCCCTCTCTCCCTTTGCCTTTCCTGTCGGCATCGATTTTTTAATAAGTTAAAAAATCGTAACTTGCTATGACACCTGCACCTACTTAGTACTGCTTTAAGCTTGGGAGAGGACGATCGGCATCACAACAGGTTTAGTTTTACGTTGATTAGTCAAATATTTGCGGAGATTTTCATATTTTCATGTTGCAGCAGAGCTTCTGTCTGTTTATGGAGCCTCATTACGTGACATTTACGGAAACACGCGATGTTTCTTGTTCATTTATGCTGGATCTTCCACTCAACGATAGGTATGGTTGGTATGCTCTTTCCATAATTTATTATATTAACAAGTTAAGTGTGAGAGGAGAGGAGAGCGGCTTCTGTTCTGTGTTCTCTGAGCGCAGCAGTGAGGGGGAGATCAGAGACTGGTTTTCAGTTTCAAAAACAACAAAAACAAAGAGTCATATTAATTGAGCTAAGGGACGATGTTTGACAAGTCTGGAGGGGGTGGGGGGGAGTGTCCCCACCAATAGTAACACCAAACCTACGCCCTTGGTGCACACACCCAGATTTTAGCACCGTGGAGAATTGCGGTACGGTGCATTGCAACACCCCTAATTATGATCAAAAACAGTATATCTGAGTGAAATTGTCCCAAATAACAAAGTAAAGCATCCAAATAAACGTCAAAGGCAACTTTTGATGTAAAAAATAAAATAAAAATTAGATTAGTGCATGTTTGACCTCGCAGTGACCCACAGCTGTATGAGTGGTGAGCATGGCGTCTCTACTTTCCATCACAGTGGTGTCTAGGACGCTCCAGGATCAATTGTTTGGTAGGTTTTCTCTGCCGACGGAGCCTCTCACCAGAAAACCGACAAAATAACTGATTCTGGAGCATTGTCGAGACCACTGTGAGGGAAAGTAAAGGCACTCATACAGCTGCTGGGTCACTACAAGGTCAAACACGCACTAATAAAAACGCTTTTTTTCCCCCCGCACAAAATCTTGCATAATGCACCTTTAATAAACCAGAATTTAAATTACAATTTACAGCGGCGGGGCCCGAGCAGTTGGCCTGGTCACTTTTGGGGGATTGTTTGGGAACCATTTTTAAAAAGCAGGTATTGAAGGCTTGCCTCATTTAGACACATTCAATGAAACACTCATCTGAACATGTTCATTTTCGGTGCGATTGACTTATTTGTCACCTGTTTTCCAGCTCGGAGATGTCGGTCTGAAGGCGCAGGTAGAACTTCTCGGCCTGGTTGAAGAGCTGGCGCAGCAGGAGCACGTTGGTGTGGGCCGTGTTTATCAGCTCGGTCTCCACCTCCCCTCGCACCACCACCTGCAGCCCGTCCAGCATCTCCCTCACCTCGTCCACCGTGAACGTCTCGTCCACCAGCCTGGGCGCACACAGAGCAAACAAACACTACACGCTGATTCTTTTCAGAAGGTCAAGTAAAGCAGTTTTAACGCCTGGCACCTGCAGCTGATGGTTTTAGAGACACACTTAGCTCTTTGTTTGGTTTGTGAAATGGTGTTCTGATAAAGTCCTGGTTAAATCAGTCCGTTTTTACACTTTGTAAAGCACAACCAAACACAAGGGCACAACAGGTGTGTGGAAGGTACAGCCCACAGGTTATTGTTATCACAGGTATCCACGATATATCGCAATATCAGCTGAGATTTACACAATTCTGCCAACACAACAAAAAAAAGCACGACTTATATGTGCAAAAGGTCAGTTTCAAACATTTATTTTTATTTTTCTGGTCTTGAAATACTATTTTAGTCTACCATTGACACAATATTCCATAAAACAATAACAAGACAAACAATAAACAAAAATCCAAATATGCTTATTTTTCTTTATATTACAAAAACACACCATTTAAAGCAGTAGTAAGTAACTCTTGCCCCTAGAGGCCATAAGCGCAACTTCAGGTGTCATAGCAAGTTGCGATTTTTTCAGACCAGGCCCTTCCCTGCTTAGCTTCCAAGGTCTGACGGGATTGGGCATCGCAAAGGCGGTGTGACCACATACCGCCTTATTAGTTGTTCTTGAGAGTAAAAACTACATCGACAGAAAAGGCAAAGGGGGAGAGGGATATTGTACATCCAATTACCCAATGGAGATCTTTTTTTCACTCAAACTTGGCTGTAAATACTGTTTAAGTGGTGCTCGCCCGCAGTTAGCTTTGCCTGTTAGCCTGCTAGCTTCTTCTTCATGATCCCATTAGTGTGTATTGGTGGCTCCGGTCCGGTGGCAGTCAAATTGCAATTGTAGTTTTCCTGCCAGAGACACCGGGGGAGATGAAAGACCCTCCAATCATCCCATTAGCACTCGTATTACCCCCACAGGGACTACGGAAAGGATTTATTAAGGTAAACAAGTTACTTAGTACTGCTTTAACCTCTCGACCTCCACCTTAACCGAGTTCAGCTTTACCTAAATCGAAAAGCTTGTTGACAGGAGGTTGCAGCCTGTAGGCCACAGTAACTTCTCATTTGAAAGCTAAGACCCACAAATCTGATCAAAACTGATGCGTTTACCATCTGAGATACACATGATGCTTTTTTTAGTCGCGTTATCGTTGCTTTTCCGGCATGTTTTTTGACAGTTTTTAGATGCTTTTTTGTCATTCCTTTTTGCCATGTTTTCAAAATGGGGTTTTAAAGCTTTTTTTTTGCGTTTCTTCACTTTTTTGTCACGTTTTTATTGTTTGCTTTGTCAATATTTTTAGTGACTTTCTTTCTTTTCACGTTTTTGCTTACGTTTTTGAGGACCGTTCTCTCATATTTGGCTGCTTTTCGTCTACATCGCCATGGAGACGAGCTGAGGACGTCCCTCTCCCAAAAAAAGTTACTGCCAGGTCTACGTTTATGATCCTTTTTATCTGTTTGCTATTATTCAACAATACATTATCTGTGAGGGGAAAAAAAACTTGTATTTTATTCTATTTATTGAGTGAAATGTTACGCAGCGTAGCTTTACATAAAACTCAACAACAAACAGCCTTTTAGGACCAGCCGAGCGACAGTCAGCCTCAAAAGTGCCAGAACCACCGATCACCTGCTGTCCTTGAGTTCTTCAAAGCAGGAGTCGATCGTCTTGAGCCGGAGGACCCTTTTTGAACGTGCAAATCTCATATAATTAATGACTTCGCTTTGATGGTGCTCGTTGAACCCAAAGTCAGCCTGCGTAGAGGGGGGGGAGAAAAAACAACAAGTGAACCGACAGATTCTGTTTTAGATTCCACAGACTGATAAATGCGAAGAATTAGCTCTGATCTGCTAAATGAACGTAAAGGAGATTTCCTCAAGCTTATATAGGCCCCTGCATGCGTGAGCACACTGACTCTGGACCGTGGGGAAGTTGTGGAGAGCTCGGTTGTTCGGTGTTCCCGTTCAAATCGGGCAAACGGAGGAATATATTGTGTCAGGGTGTATGATTCTAATGCATGAACGCAGCCCGGTTTGCTACTTACCATGATGATGACTGCGGAGCTAACTCTGAGACAGCTAGCTTAAAAGGTAACAACAACAATAACAACGAGGGGCCCGGCCTCGGAATAAAAGCGAGTGGCGGGAAAAAGTGCAAAATGCGAGGGTTTTTCCCGGAAGAACAACTTGTTTATGTAGAAAGAGCCGCGGGTTTTCTCATAGAGTGACTGGGAGGCTAACGGCGCTACCAGGCTAGTGTTTGCGTGGAGAAGTGTGTCTTGGAAACGGAGCGGAGCGTCATCACCTTGGTTACGGCCGGCGCATTCACGGACAGTGCGTAAATTATTCGGTGGAAAATGTTAAACCGCGTCATTGACAAAAAAATGCTGCACATTTATTTGAGAACGAAACTATTAGTGTGTGTTTTGAACTAAGCTGTTATATTGTGTATTTTCATGTACTGACCGACGAAGCAGAATCTGTGTTTTTATTACTTCGTCTTCATTCATTCACTAGATGGCGCCAAAGGGCTGTCATTATTAAATCTCTCTGGATTTATTCATGACATTTGTCTTTAGCCAACTTTGTGCCAATGCTACGTTAGCAAAAATGAAAGAGAAAAAAGTTGCCACGGTTAACAGTTGACCTGCTGGTAAAAGCAGATAAACCAGCTTAAAAAAAAGCGAACAGATTGAGCCACACATGCATGTTAAACTGAATGTATATAAACGTAACGTAACAGCATTTTGATCAACTTGCAGATGTTTCAAAGATTAACAAAAGATTAACATTGCAGAGGTACTCAATTTTCTTATCACACACAGAAGCTCTATAAGCAACAGGATATGCATGAAAGATTAAGATATTTTCATTCATGCAGTATGTGTTAAGTATTATTTTATGATAAAATAAAATAAAACTATTTAAGACAGTTTGTGGGTAAAGACTTGGTGCACGATACGTCACTCACGTACTCGGTGAGCTATATTAAAAAGCTGGGAGCTAATAGTTGTGCAGATCCTTCATTTTTCTTTAACACAGTGGAAAAAGAGCAGTGCAAATGGCTGGAACTAGGGGCATATCTCTCTGATGAAAATTGGTGATCTTTATCAATAAGCTGCAAATAGTCCATTAAAAACAGCAGGAAAAAAATGCTTTTTTTTCCCACCCACGGCAATTCTTATAAAGCCTCCCAATTCCACAGTTTAAAACGCAGACCTGGCAACCCTGCTCTGAAGCGCCAGCTTCCCGCCCTGAGAGGATAAAAGAACTGACCACTGATTGACCACTCCAATCATCCCTTGCTTCTTTGGTTGCCCATGTGATTTTAGGTAACTGTCGCACCTCTGTTTCATCGGTCTTGGTGGCCCAGGGGTGCTCTTGGGAGAGCCAGCTTGGCCCAGTGGTGCTCTTGGGAGAGCCAGCTTAGAGCTGCTTACCTCCTTGTGGTCAGTTTGATGCATCAGGAGCTCTTGGGACAGGCAGCCTGGCGATCCTGGTCCTTCTTCCCATTTTCTTAGTGAGGGGTCCGTCCTCTTGGGAAAGTCGGCTTCGGACACCCTTATCAGGTTGAACTCGCACAGGCGCTCTTGGGAGAGGCGGCTGGATCTCTATCTCACAGCTGGCAAGATGGTGCTTTACTTTAAACTTCAAAAAGAGCTGATAATAGTCCTATTAAAATAAATTGAGAGGAGAGAGTCCCAACTTTTAATTTCTCAGGGACCCACAGAGGATCTCATATGGACAAACTCCGCCCTTGTTTTAAAGGCTCAACAGCAGCTCTATTTCATAGTTCTAAGATCATAGGGCAGAACATATTTAAGAGCCAAAATCATCTTGAGAGATGCGACTCCTCTCTGTCACCACCTCTCCTCTTTGTTGCCATCTGGGAGAAGGTACAGGTCCATTGAAGCACATATGTCCCGACTGAGAAACTCTTTGTGCCTCGAGCCTTTATTGAGCTGAACTCACACAAAAAAAAAACATAGCAAGCGCAATGTGTGCATTGGTGGAGGAGTGTTTGTGGAAATGTGTGTCCTTACACCACGGATGGACTTCTGGTTAAAGATGAACTGAATGAACTTAGGATACAGGGGTGTGGTGTTTGTTCAATAGCCTAACAATACTTACCCAGTATGTTTTAATATAACACGCTTTTTTTCCATTGCTTTTTATCAACCGTTTTTGTGACTTTTTTTTTTCATTGCTTTTCATCATTGTTTTTTATTTGTCGTGCATTCGCCTTGTTTTTTTGAGAGGTCAAAAGCTCATGTCTGCGTGCCCAGTATTGCCCTCCGGCGTCTGATGGGAAGCACTGCTTTGCTTCTGGTTTTGATGACGAAACCTGTGTCTGCAGTGAATGAGTGAGACCCGGTTTCACCTCAAGCTTAAGCAATAGCTTAAGCGTTTCATAAAGGACCTCAGCCGACAGCACCATTGTGAGAGCTGAGTCTGCTGTCGCCTACAGGAGCTGTCCACTTCAGCACCACCTTAGAATGATATGTCAGTTTCAGAGAGTACGTGTCAAATCCCCTACTAACACTCACTTTGTGCGTGCCCGCGGAGTGAAGTTCTGTCCACTCAGTGAGGGGGAAGTGGCTGATCAGCTCCTTCACAGCGAGTCAGCATCAATGCAGACTCAACAGGTGTGTGTTACACCAGAGAACAGTCCCACCAGCAACCTCAGTTAACCTCATCTAAGTGTTCATTTGAACAACTTTACCGTCAAAGAGACATTTATTAATGAAAAAGACCTGATATGATTTTATTGGGAGAGGAAAAGGCCTCGGTGTGAGTTGGAAGAAGCTAAGTTGTATAAAGTAAATACGACATATTTGAATCTGAATGACTTTGTAGGGAACTTTTTTCTCATTTAAAGCATGATCAGTGGAACTTATGATTTTTGCAACATTAGTGGGCTGAGCAGTCTGTGGGGCGAGGGAGAGCGTGTCTGAAAGTCACAGCTCTAATGTCTCTGATGAGTGAGCCTCTGAAGCTGCCCTCACTGAGGCCTGAGTGGAAGGGGGTAGGGGAAGCCCTCAGCAGGTCGCTGGTGACTCTGGTGACTCTGATGACTCTGGTGACTCTGGTGACTCTGATGACTCTGGTGACTCTGGTGACTCTGGTGACTCTGGTGACTCTGGTGACTCTGATGACTCTGGTGACTCTGATGACTCTGGTGACTCTGATGACTCTGATGAGAGCTGTTTCTGTGCTATTTCTCATAAAGCCAAACACATGTCTCTGTAAGCATGATCAAATTAAAATGACTGCTTTTAGTCATGTCATTGTTAGCTGAAATTGAATGATTGAGCACTGGGTTGTATCCCCTTGATATTTGGAACTGTATTCTAAATACTCTCAAATGAAACTCTACCAGAATACCGTTACTTGAAATGAGTATTCTAAATACTTGCATTTAGTTACTCCCCATCACTGGCGACATATAAAGATGCTAAAGACGGTTTCCCTGTTACTCTGAAAGCAAAAACACACGTAGAATTCAAATGATCCACTATATATGACATACTTTGAATGTTATAAGAGTAAACATATCAGGGTGCGCACAGTGTCTGCTGGGGAGAGGGCATTGTCCGGCAGATAAGAGCAGGGTGGACAAACTCACCAAGAAGGCAAGTCCAACAAGTGTCCGAGGGAAGGACGCTCTCAAGACTAAAGGCCACCATGAGTAACTCCTCTCATTCATGCCCTGGAGGTGATCGACAGCAGCTCCATCAGACAGAGACTCTGAGCGGGTCAGAAAGAAAGAATCTATCTACTTAAGGTGCCGCTGTCCCGTTAAAAACAAAGCATACAAATAATCACATTAATGACATCGAATTATTTAGGTAATGCAATCAAATGTGTAGAAAATACAAGAGCCTGCTGGTATGGTTAAAGATATACCAGTGTATAGTTTGATAATGACCTTGCACTAATCAAGCTAATTTTTCTACAAAAAAACAAACAAACATTGCAGACATTAAGACTATTCACTCCTTTCTGTTCATATCTCAGCTGGCCTGTGAGAGGAAGGTACCTGGCCCAGACCTTTCTATAACAGGGTGAGTTTACATGGGGATGGCCAAAGCATCAGGGGCCCAAACCCCAAACTTAAACACCATTTTAAACTAAATCAATATTTTACTGCATAAGTTATTTAGCATATTTTCATGAGTATGTTGTACTGTAACTGTTGGTTTGCTCTCTGCTGCTTGCAGTGTTATTTGTCAAAATCATCCAGAGGGCCAGAGGATGTTTGCTGGAGGGCCGGATTTGGCCTCCGGGCCTGACGTTGCCCCTGTACTAGGGCATGGATGTAGAAGGAAATGGTATTTTAGGATGTGTTTAACACTCCACTAGAGGGAACCAGAGCAATGTTGCAGCTCAGATTTTCAGAGCCTTCATGGCTACTTTTTATTTGAATACATTCTGAAACATCTTTGGATCTCTACATACAGACAGACTGCTGAATCAAGAATATGTATTATTTAATATTAAGATAACAAAAAAGATAACACAAGATAATCCTTTAATTAAAAGTGGTATAAATATATATAAATATATATCATTCTAAATTGAAGGTTTGTAAAAGAGTAAACCACCAGGTGCAAACCACAGTGAAGTGGTTAGTGCCCGTGCTTCACAGCGAGAAGGTCCCTGGGCGGACGGGGCCTTTCTGTGTGGAGTTTGCATGTTCTCCCCGCATCTACATAGGTTTCCTCCGGGTGCTCCAGTTTCCCCTACCACTAGAAACATGTACAATAGGCCAGGACAAATGATGTGTTTGAACTTCTTGACTGGCGCCTACAGTCTTATTTGAAAGCTCAGACCTCCAAAACGGCTTGTAACTTTTTTTTATTGCATTTTTGTCTGGGTTTATTTTTGTAGCGTTTTTGTTTCTTGAGTCACGCTTCGACAGCCGCTCCCCTGGAGATCCCTGCCTGTTACGTCATCCCACTTGAAAAGCTCTTGCCATCTTCTTTCCCCCAGTGTTCCACATGGTTGCGTCATGTACTCGGCGTGACAGACAGCCGGGGCTAATTTCCAGCCCGACTTGTTGACTTCTTAGTTTCGAGCGGAGAACATGTTCCAAGGAGACTCTTCACACAAACCACAGACTCAACTCTTTAACGCCATCTGTGCATTCTCTTGAGTGACCGCCCGTCCCCTGACAGCGTCGTGCCCCATTCTCTGAAATGTACTCACAGCAATGAGATAAAAGGCATATATCGCTCATGAGCGCAGATGAGGTCACACAGTACAGCTTCCTTCATGTCCGCTGCAGCACATGTAGTTATGTCATTCTGTCAGACTGGCAACAAGCAGCTCTCTGTCTATTTTCTCTTCAACTGTTTGCTGAAGGCGCAGCTGACAGACAATGTGCCGCTTGTCTGTATAAACGTACTCAAACGCTATAGCCGGTTCTTGACAATAACACGAGCCTGCGGGCCTGATGCGGATCGACTTCAGTGCTTGGCTGGTGACATGTCCTGTTCAACTGTGTTTGTCTGAATGAGGAGTTAAGCAAATGATTACGAAGATGGATCTGTCCTTGAATGTAAAAGCAATTCACCAAGTCTTTGTCACACATTTAGTAGTAGTAGTAGTAGTTTATTCAGTCAGTTCAGTCCTTTAAAGCAGTACTAAGTAACTCTTCCCCCTAGAGGCCATAAGCGCAACTGCAGGTGTCGTAGCAAGTTACGATTTTTTAACTTATTAATTGTCCTGGAGAGTAAATACTACGCTGACAGGAAAGGCGAAGGGAGAGAGGGATATTGTACATCCAATTATACAATGGAAATATTTTTTTTTCACTCAAACCTGGCTGTAAATACTGTTTAAAGTGACGTTAGCCCGCAGTTAGCTTTGCCCGTTAGCATGTTAGCTTCTTCGTGATTCCATTAGTGTGTATTGGTGGCTCCGCACCAGTGGCAGTCAAGTTGCAAACATGGTTTTCTGGTCAGAGACACCAGGGGGAGATGAAAGACCCTCCAATCATCCCATAAACACTTGTATTACCCCCACAGGGACGACGGAAAGGATTTATTAAGGTAAACACGTTACTTAGTACTGCTTTAAACGTAAAAACATTTCCAATTCTTTGTGTACAACACGACCGAAAGGGTTTAGGCTGAAGTGAAAACTTATTACGCCTAACCCAGTTTACAGACTTCCACGAGAGAAAAAACAAAACACAAACATTAATAATGAACAATATCAAGTGTCAAACAGAAGAGAAATAAGCATGTGTCTGGAGTTAGTAACATACATTTCAATATTCCAACAAATATGTGTACATGCATTTGTTTTATGTTGATTTAGTTGAAACTAAATCATGTCATCATTATTATTTTTTATTTACTTTATTTTTTTCTTACTTTATTCATCCTAAGCTTATATATTCTTGAATTTTAGTAGCTTTAAACAACTTTTTGAAAGCTGTTTGGGACTGTTTTAACTGATCTTCCAGGTCGTTCCACAGATTAACACCTCTTACAGAAATACATCCACTCTTTTAATTCTTTTTAGCTTTTGCTTTTTTTTGAAAATAGCAGTTCCTCGGAGGTTAGTGGATTTATAATTGTTTCCCCATATTTAATAATAATAATTAAGATGTAGATGTAGCCTTGACCAGAGTTGTGCGTAGAAATAATGTCCATAAACATAATGAGCAGAAGCCGTGACAAAGGCCAACCCTGCTGGAAGCCTGACACGCACAGGGGAATAGGTCCGACTCCCTGCTGGAAATCACCCAGGAACCCTTTACTATGAGGGACCTGTCAACTGCACTCCCCAGGTGTGCAAAAGTTACGAAGAGGGAAGGATTGAACCTTTGGTAACCAACAGATGGTGTGGTAAGTCCTTGCTCTACGACTTGGATGAATCGATCCAAAGTTAGTGTAAAACCACTAACTTTCTTGTTGACAAGGTGGCATGCAGCGTTCTGCTCCATGTTTGGTTTAAACACATTGGTTTTGCTGGTCAATAGCACCTACAGGGAACTCGAAGAAATCATGCTTGGTCCCAGACTGCACGTTTTTGTAAAGAATAGGAAAAATGTGCAATGTGGTCGGCCGTGCGATGGGGGAGTTTGAGTTCCCTGGTTCCCCTTGGCAAAGCAGAGGTGAAGGGTCAGATGATCAGTTTCAAACATCCACAGTGAATGGTCAGTATCAACATCAAGGACCATGACACGGCCTGGTATGGTGTAACTGCATGGGGCCCCACCCTGGAGCCACGCAGCCCTTTGGACCTCTGTTGGAGGTCAAGGTTGACCCAAGAGCTCAGTGATGACCGTAAAAAACTCAATTGTGATGTGATTCCTGTGACGATCTGCATCTTCGGTGATATAGCCACACTTTCCCCCCAATCACTGCTTCCTCTGGTCGGCCTCGTCGAGCTCTGAGTGACCGTGGCCTTCATGCAGTCACAGTGAAGTGTGACTTATCAGAAGAAGCAGATGGCTTGAGTTGCCGCTCAGATACTCTATATATACTATAGTGATTGAAATCGTGATCTAGCCATTAGAAAATTGTCACAGTAATTCATTTCTTTGTCCCCCACCCCAAGGTCATTGTTGCACAGAGAGCACTTAACCGACTTGTGTCACTCTCTCCTAATTAATCCCATATCAACTGGTTGTTCTGCTGCCGTCAGTTACAATCCCAGGAATTCAAAAAGCATTTTCCCCTTTACACATCCAACACTCGAGGCTTGAGCTTTCTGAAGTGGATTTCAAGTGAGGGCAGATTTCTGAACTGAGGGAGTCATTTGAAGGAAAGGCAGACACTCTTCCCTCTCCTCAGACCTTTTGCTTATCAAAGGGGTTGCAGCAGTGTTTCATTAATTATGCGGGGTGTACAATGAGCGTCATTTGATACAAAACCCCTCCAGTTATTTCCTCTACACATTTAGCCATATTTCAACACACAAACGGCGGCTTGGGTTTTTTCTTCTTCTCAAGTTTCTTCTCCCTCAACACCCAGCAGAACAAGCTTTCATGACGCAACCTTCCTGAGCACTTTGTTCCTTTTGACTTTTAGGAAACAGTAACTTCATAGATTTTCACTGCTTTCACGATTCCTTGAGCTATTTGAAAGAAGAAAAAAAAATCACTTTGCACCTCTCTGAAGTCTGAAGGGAAGACGGTGCATTTGTAATGGCCAAGCGTTTCAGTATAACTCTTTACAATAAGCCATAGTTAAAGCAGTGCTAAGTAACTCTTGCCCCTAGAGGCCATAAGCACAACTGCAGGTGTCGTAGCAAGTTACGATTTTTTAACTTATTAATTGTCTTGGAGAGTAAATACTACGCTGACAGGAAAGGCGAAGGGGGAGAGGGTTACTGTGCATCCAATTATACAATGGAAATATTTTTTTTCACACAAACTTGGCTGTAAATACTGTTTAAAGTGACGCTAGCCCGCAGTTAGCTTTGCCCGTTAGCATGCTAGCTTCTTCTTCGTGATCCCATTAGTGTGTATTGTTGGCTCCGGACCGGTGGCAGTCAAGTTGCAAACATGGTTTTCTGTCCAGAGACACCAGGGGGAGATGAAAGACCCTCCAATCATCCCATAAACACTTGTATTACCCCCACAGGGACTACGGAAAGGATTTATTAAGGTAAACACGTTACTTTAATTATAAACTAATAATGAACTAATGTGTCATGGAATAATGTTCATTTTACGTTTTCATATAAAGAAAATACATTTTATCCACAAAAATGTTTATTAACATGTTTAAACCTTTCAGATGCTGCTGTGGCTCTAACGGTGCATGACCTGCTTCATACTTTCATACTCTCATTTTTTTTTTTTAATATTGAATGATCTCACCTCCACATTTTGCCTATTGTTTCTTTAATGTTGATAAAAATTAGTCTCCTGTGGCAGGGAATACTTTTCAATTATTACTATTATATGGAGGAAAAATTATTTTGTTTTTGAGGACATTTTTGCTCTTGTACAGAGAGATCATGGACCCAGTGACTGATATTAAGTATATGTTTTTTTATTCATATATTTTCTTTTTAACTACGGCTTGTGAAAGTGTAATGCTGTTAATAGGAAAAACTGTCTCTTGCCCCCCGTTGGGTCCGATGACATCATCATATTCTAGAACCTGCAATCAAATTGACCTATGACCTTCTGATGCCATGGCAACAGAATGTACATATAAGGAAGTTGTGTGTTCCGTGCTGATGTCATCATTATCTTAGATTCTAGCCGCTTCCGACCGTTTACACATAACTCATTCCCAGGTTAAGATCGTAGCTGCACAGCGTGTCGTAAGCCAAAGATTTTGACTTTTTTCACATTTTCCCTGTACCGCACAGCACCAGAGTGAACATAGCAAGTGGATTTCTCCGCAGTGAGATTATTATAGTCTTATCTCTTAACGTAAGACATTCGCAAGATGAACAACGCACAATCCGCTGTGACGCAGACCTCACCAAGCAGCAAGATGAGACGACTTCAACGAAGGAATCTTGAACGAGAGGAAAAAGCAGCCCGAGCTCCAACCTCAGCTCCAGCTCCAGCTAGCTTGGTGAGCAGCGACGTATTACTGGAAGCGTTTTGTGAAACAGTGATGGAAACGTCTCAACAGGACACACAGGGGACTCCTCTGCAGGACACTACAGGATTTAATGTCATGGAGGCAGGTCAAAGCCAATCCTCCCGAGGGGATCTTTTTAAACAAATACATCTTCTGAAAACACAGCTAAAGCAGCACACAAAAAAGCTTGGAGACTTAGACGTGATCATTGAAAGATGCAAAAAGGATCATGCAGGCACCTTCACTAAACGGATGGAAACGACCAGAGAAACAATGCAGAAAGACTTTGACGCATTAAACGTAAAACTTACAGCCGCAGAAGAGAAAGTAAAAAGTCAGGAGAACAACGCACAATCCGCTGTGACGCAGAACACACCAAGTCGTAAGATAAGACGGCTTCAACGAAGGGCTCTGGAACGAGAGGAAAAGGCAGCCCTAGCTCCAATCCCAGCTCCAACCCCAGCTCCAGCTCCAGCTAGCTTGGTGAGCACCGATGTATTACTGGAAGCGTTTTGTGAAACAGTGATGGAAACATCTCAACAGCAAACACATCTCCTGATGGAAACTCCTCCACATGATACACAGGGGATTCCTCTGGACTCCCAATCGCAGACTGTGCAGAGGGAACAAACTGAGGCAAACTGTCTACCAACAGTTCATGATTCTCAACAGAAAGCACAGACCCTAATGGAAACTCCTCTACAGGACACTACAGGATTTAATGTTATGGATGCTGGTCAAAGCCAAGCCTCCCAAGAGGATCTTCTTAAACAAATACCGCTTCTGAAAGCACAGGTAAAGCAGCACGCAAAAAAGCTTGGAGACATAGATGAGATCATTGAAAGATGCAAAAAGGAGAATGAAGGCGCCGTGACTAAACAGATGGAAGCGACCAGAGAAACAATGCAGAAAGACTTTGACGCATTAAACGTAAAACTTACAGCCGCAGAAGAGAAAGTAAAAAGTCAGGAGACAGCCGTAGCTCCAACCCCAGCCCCAGCTCCATCTAGCTTGGCGAGCACCGATGTATTACTGGAAGCGTTTTGTGAAACAGTGATGGAAACGTCTCAACAGGACACACAGAGGACTCCTCCACATGATACAAAAGAAAGCCCATTGCAGGACAGACAGGGGACTCCTCTACAGGACACTACAGGATTTAATGTTGTGGATGCAGGTCAAAGCCAACCCTCCCAAGAGGATCTTCTTAAACAAACACAGCTTCTGAAAACACAGCTAAAGCAGCACGCAAGAAAGCTTGAAGACATAGACGTGATCATTGAAAGATGCAAAAAGGATCATGCAGGCACCTTCACTAAACAGATGGAAACGACCAGAGAAACAATGCAGAAAGACTTTGACGCACTAAACGTAGAACTTACAGCCGCAGAAGAGAAACTAAAAAGTCAGGAGAACAACGCACAATCCGCTGTGACGCAGAACACACCAAGTCGTAAGATAAGACGGCTTCAACGAAGGGCTCTGGAACGAGAGGAAAAGGCAGCCCTAGCTCCAATCCCAGCTCCAACCCCAGCTCCAGCTCCAGCTAGCTTGGTGAGCACCGATGTATTACTGGAAGCGTTTTGTGAAACAGTGATGGAAACATCTCAACAGCAAACACATCTCCTGATGGAAACTCCTCCACATGATACACAGGGGATTCCTCTGGACTCCCAATCGCAGACTGTGCAGAGGGAACAAACTGAGGCAAACTGTCTACCAACAGTTCATGATTCTCAACAGAAAGCACAGACCCTAATGGAAACTCCTCTACAGGACACTACAGGATTAAATGTTATGGATGCTGGTCAAAGCCAAGCCTCCCAAGAGGATCTTCTTAAACAAATACCGCTTCTGAAAGCACAGGTAAAGCAGCACGCAAAAAAGCTTGGAGACATAGATGAGATCATTGAAAGATGCAAAAAGGAGAATGCAGGCGCCGTGACTAAACAGATGGAAGCGACCAGAGAAACAATGCAGAAAGACTTTGACGCATTAAAAGTAAAACTTACAGCCGCAGAAGAGAAAGTAAAAAGTCAGGAGACAGCCCTAGCTTCAACCCCAGCCCCAGCTCCATCTAGCTTGGCGAGCGCCGACGTATTACTGGAAGTGTTTTGTGAAACAGTGATGGAAACGTCTCAACAGGAAACACATCCCCTGATGGAAACTCCTCTACAGGACACACAGGGGACTCCTCTACAGGACACACAGGGGACTCCTCTACAGGACACACAGGAGACTCCTCTACAGGACACACAGGAAACCCCTCTACAGGACACACAGGAAACCCCTCTACAGGACACACAGGAAACCCCTCTACAGGACACACAGGAAACCCCTCTACAGGACACACAGGAAACCCCTCTACAGAGCACACAGGGGACTCCTCTACAGGACACACAGGGGACTCCTCTACAGGACACACAGGAGACTTATCTACAGGACCCACAGCCCCTGATGTCTAATCTACAGGACTCCCAATCGCAGACTGTGCAGAGGGAACAAATGGAAGCAAACTGTCAACCAACAGTTCATGTTTCTCAACAGGAAGCACAGACCCTAATGGAGACTGTCGAGAAGCATGAAATTGAGACAAATCCTCCTCCGATAAACAATAGATTTAATGTTATGGATGCAGGTCAAAGCCAAGCCTCCCGAGACGATCTTCTTAAACAAATACCGCTTCTGAATAAACAGGTAAAGCAGCACGCAAAAAATCTTAGAGACGTAGATGACATAATCGAAAGATACAAACAGGAGCATGGAGGCGCCGTGACTAAACAGATGGAAATGACCAGAGATGCAGTGCAGAAAGACTTCGAAGCATTCAAGGGAAAACTTAACGTTGCAGAAGAGAAGGTTAAAAGTCTCCCGAATAAGCACAACATCTATCCTCCACGAGAGAGGGGCAGTGTGGGGTCCAAACAACGGTGGTCCTCCAGTGAAGTCGAAATGGAGGAGACACTGGAGGAGGAAAAATGCAGCGCCTCTTTGCAGTCTCTAGAGAAAATGAAAACCCTGCAGGATAATGCATGTGAACTACAGCTGGAGGTCAATGGACTAAGAAATGAGCCCCATGATGAGAAAAGGGCAAACAGAGAGGCCCAGGACAAAGGCAAAAGTCTGGAGGAGCAGAAAGTTGAGGCAACAACGGTCACTGACAATAACTCTAATGTCATGGATGCAGGAGAAAGGCAAACCTCTCAGGAGGATCTTTTGAGGCAAATCCAGCTTCTGAAAACACAGGTGAAGACGCAGCAAGAGCAATACGACACTCTGCAATCTTTCCACCAGCAGTACTGTGACCAAGAAGGTGAGAGGATGAGTCAGACTTTGAAGAATCACAAAGAACAGCTCCAAACTCGAGACAACATCATAAACGAACTGAAAAAGGAGAAGGCTGCTGACAATGCTCTTCAACGGGACCTTTCTAAGCAGGTGGAGCAATTAAAATCGGCTCTTCTTGAAGAAAAGAAAATCACAGCAGCTGCTCAGAGCGAAGTGGAGAAACAGAGAAGCAGCACCTCCGTCCAGGATCCGGAGAAAATAAACAACCTGCACGATAAAGTGCATAGACTACACATGCAGGTGAATAGATTCAAAGTTCAACTCCGTGAGGAGCAAAAGACATACAGGGAGGCTGAGAGCGAAATTGTCCGTCTGAAAGAAGAGAGATCTGATCTTCTGACTGAAGTAGATTATCTCCACACTTCTCTCACTACTGCGTTCATTGAGAAGGCTGACTTAGAGGAGGAAAGGGACGGGCTACAGTTGCAGATCAACACCCTCAAATCTGAAATCAGTGAAAAGACGTCAGCTGACCACGAGGCCCTGAGCAAAGTTAAAAGTCTGGAGGAGGAGAAGGCTGGACAGCAGGCAGAAAGAGATGGATTAGTCTTGAAAGTGCACAACCTCGAATCTGTCCTGCTCGAAAAGACTGCAGCTCTGCGAGAGGCCCAGCGCAGAGTCACATCTCTAGAGGAGGAGAAAGGTGATCTGCGGACCTCAGTGGAAACTCTCGATACAGCCTTAAGCGAGCAGCAAAAAGACACAGAAGTGACCCGCTCCAAAGTGACCGAGCAGGAGCAGGAGGTCAGAGAGCAGAAGGCCACAGCACGAGCCTTAGAGCAGGACTTACAAACCGTGCGGGACATGTTTAAGACCCTGATCGAGAAATCCGACACCACTTTCTCTGCTCTCAGGGCCCAGAAAAAGAAAGGGCAGGACCTCAGCCGTGAAATGGAGCGTCTCAGGGTCGTCCACAGAGAAGAGGTGAGCGCGTTGCAGAGCTCAGAGGAGGGGAAAAGGGCAGCGCTGCAGCGGGAGGTACAGAAGCTTTCTGACGCTCTGAAGGCTTCACAGGAGAACACGTCTGCCCTGCTCACACGCAACCGTGAGCTTCAGGACGTGCTTCAGGAGACGGAGAAACGGCGTCAGAAGAAGAAGAAGGGCTGGTTTAGGCTTTTCTCCAATCCTAAACCACAGCGTTGAAGCCTAAACTAAACAATTTGAAACAGAATTAGACGTCCCAAACAAAAACTAAGACCAAATATTAAAAAGAACTTCCACACACACCAAGCACATGCAAAAGGTTCCTGTTAGCTCCTTCTGTTCATCTTGGACAAGGAAAATGAAATCTTTCCACACGTCTTAGATGTTTCTGCACCTGCTAACGCCAAGCCTTCCCAGAGGTGACAGTGCTCTTGGTGACATGGTGATGAGGCAGAGGTCAGGCGTATGGACACACCAGGTCTGTCCGACTGACCACAGCTGCAAAAACACCATGTCCACAGGAGCGGTGAAACCTGTGAGCATGGCGTGTCGTCAGCAGGTAAAGAAAGGTCTGAGACTTGTGTGAGCAAAGGAATTGGCAACTATTTCAACCAAGAACCAATATAATAAACATCACCCAATAAAATATCTTCAAATTGAGTTTCAATTAAAGGGACAGTTGCCAACTAAAAACACAGATGTTCAATCAGTTCATCTGGACATTTTCATGCATAGCTGCCCGATGTTTGGAGAATCATCCAGTTCTCTTCTTCAAAGGGCCACAGATGTAAAGTCCCATCAGATGGTAGATTGGGTAGTGACATACTCTCCAATCTACCATCTGATGGGACTTCACATCTTCAGCCCTTTGAAGAAGAGAACTGGATGATTCTCCAAACGTCGGGCAGCTATGCATGAAAATGTCCAGATGAACTGATTGAACATCTGTGTTTTTAATTGGCAACTGTCCCTTTAATTGAAACTCAATTTGCAAGATATTTTATTTTCCCTAAGCAGGTCAAACCAAAGCTAAAGTAACCTAAATCAGGACCATAATCATGGGGGTGTGGGTGGAAAGTGGGTTTTAGAAGGTATAGGACTGTGTGAGTGAGTGCAGGGGTGAATGTGCAGGATAAATGTTAAGGACTGATTGATGCTTTGCAGAGTGAGTGGTGTGTGGTGTAGCCGGGTCTGGTCCGGTTGGGGACAGAGGATGGAAATTAGCTTGGGCTATAATCCTGCATTTTAAGTATACTGTACTTTGCATAAATGCATTGTCCCTTTAAAAAATAAATAAATACAAATACAAATACAAAAGATGAGATCATTAATTTAACAAACATTTGTAAATATTTAAAAAGAATGTGCTTTAGCAGTTTGGTATTTCTGACGCAGCCGATCAAAGACTCCCTCTTCACCACAACAGTCTGATACAGCGACTGCATCAGTGCTGACGCCGCACCGACCCGTCTATCGATCTCACACTCCATCCCTCCCTCACTGAGAACACCACCCCGAGGTTCTCCAACTCCTCCAGCTCCTCCAACTCCTCCACTCGAGGAACGGACTCTCCACCGACCTGGAGAGGGGAAGCCAACGGTCATCACCACTGATTTAACATTAACCTCTTAACCCCCACCTGAACGCAGCGATCAAGGTTTCTTTCAAACGAGGCTTTACACTGCTGCTCTCCAGTCGAGAAGCTTCTAGATCGTGGTAAAGCCAAACTGGAGACATTGCGTTTGGCTAATGCGGGGGGTAAGAGGTAGCTGCGGTCTTGGGGTGAATGCTCTTGGTGACGTGGTGATGAGGTTGAGGTCAAGCGTATGGACACACCAGGTCTGTCCGACTCCATATCAACAGGAGCGGTGAAACCTGTGAGCATGGCGTGTAGTCAGCAGGTAAAGAAATGTCTACGTATGAGCAAGAGAATTGGCAACAAACCCCTTTAATTAATACTCAAGTTGTAAGAAATGAGATGTTTCCTATAGTAGGTCAAACCAAAAATAAAATAACCTAAATCAGGACCATGATCAAGTCTAAATGTAACTTATTTTTGTAGATGGAGTGCCTTGGAAACAACAAGGTTCATACAGCAAGTCATTCTACATGTTTTTGAGAAAGTACTCCTGTATTACATTCATGGACTTATGTGTAATAATGACAGTGGTTTGCTGTTAACTTTTTTTTGTGATACATTTTTTATTCAAGTGTTACATAGCTTTTACATTTTCACACTTGTTTGCATGCATCACACATTTTTATCCCCTTTTGTTCTCCACATCCCCATTTCCCTTGTGATGGGCAGAGAAACTCAAAATAGCAAAACAAAACATGAATAAAAAAACAAAAAATAAATAAAACAAAAAAAAACCCTGTCCAGGTTAATGTACATAAACTGTTCCATTAATGAACTGATATTGCAATGAGTGAAGCAAAGTGTACAATTGAGCAATACGAGATGCTGATTTCCTCCGTCCGCGACATCCACAGAAACAGCAGTATACACAACCACTTTGTAAAATACTGCAATCAATACATATAATTATGCAATAAACTTTCACACATACAGTACAGGCAAAGATATCTCAAATGTAACAGTATGATTTATATCTCCAAATCTAATCCAGTTGAGTGTATTTAATAGATTGGACCAGTATGAGATATTTTCACTTTCAGCTCCATGAATGCGAGCGGCAGAGAGCTCCAACTGAATGATATCTCTGTAGGACAGGAGCCTTTCCCTCACAGTCAGAGGCTGCACTGTCTTCCATCGGCAAACTACCATGTTTTGTGAGGCCAGCTAACAATATTTGGCGGTTATTTTATTTTGATATTTGATTTGGAAGTATCACTTAACAAAAGAAGCCTTGGAGTGCAGGATATGAGTCCTTCCATGATGTTTGAGAGCATCTTAGCAACATTTTCCCAAAAATTAAAAACCGGGACATCGGGACATCAGGACATTGCCACACCATATGAAGAAATATTTGACCAAATGTGATTCCAATCCCACTCTAAGTGATCCTTCAATTCTGTTTTCCAAAGCTGTTCAATAGGCAATACTTTTGTGAAGAACAAACTAATAATGTTGGTGTGGAGAGGTTGATTTTTTAGCGCTCATCCTCAAGGAACCCCATGAGAATTCATAGCAGTTTGCAACTGTAAATAAAAGAAGAAAGAGGAGCCTGGTAAATTGTAACACTTTTGTAAGTCATAAACTCCCTTCATCCATGCTGTCCTATAATCTCCCTTAGATTGTGAACTCCTTTGCATTCCCATGTGGGAAACAAATAGGTTTCTTATCAATCAAGAGTATAATAGTTGTGGAACATTGGTGTTTGAAGGGAAAATCTTTATCTTTGCCCATAAATGTGTTGACTTGATTCCACACAGACACAAGGTGTGCAATAGGGGCGACAGTGGCACAGATGGTAGAGCGGGTCATCTCATGATCGGAAGTGTCCGTGGGCAAGGCACTTCACCCAATGCCTATGGTATTGGCGCAGATGTGAGCAGCCTTGCTTCTGTCAGTCTGCCCCAGGGGAAACTGTGGCTACAAATGTAGCTTACCACCATCAGCATGTGTGAAGTGCTTTGGGTGTGACTTGTGTCATATGAAAAGCGCAATACAAATAAGATTCTCCTTCCCCTTCCCAATACTGGGCTCATATTGACTTGTAATTATTTTTTTGAAAAGGCAGTTTATAATAAAGAAGATTGGGCATGGCATAGGGTTTTATTAATTCTGCTTCAATAGGCAAAGAGTGATCTTAATACAAAGCACCAAGAGTACCACTCAAAATTTGTAAGACCTACACCCCCTGATGATTTAAATCTATATAGATTTGAAGCTTGTTTTTTTTCTGGTTCCACAAATATTTGTATACAAGTGAATGTAGTTTTTCAAAGTAGCCTTGATGTGGTGCTAAAGCTAGCATGGAACTGATACAATCAACACGAGGCAATAAATTCATTTTAATAACTGATAAACGAGCCTGGAACGACATAGGGAGAGGATTTCACCTTTTAAGATCACTCTCTATGGCCAGCAGCATCTTCCTGTAGTTGTTTTCAACCAGCCTATTGAGAGAAGGATTAATAAGAACCCAGAGATATTTCATGCTTGAGACCGTTGGGATGTTGCACAAGGATCCGGACATGTTTGTTAGACCGAGAGGCAAAAAAGCAGATTCACCCCAGTTAACTTTGTACCCCGAGATGTTCCCGGAAGATTTAAACGTTTTAAGGATAAGGTATTGATTCTGAAGGGTTCCTTGTATAAATTAAAATGTCATCGGCATACAGAGAGATTAAATGAAATGTAATATGAACCTTTATTGGAGCAATGTCTTCTGATTGTCTGACTAATTGTGCTATTGTCTTCAGAGATAGACAGAATAACAGAGGGGATAAGGGGCAGCCCTGTCGCGATGAGCAGGATACAGTAAACCTGGGCGAGCACACATTTCCCGTTAACACAACTGCAGACGGAAGAGTTTTAACCATATTTATGAAATCTACTGGAAAACCCACATGCCACACACAGCCCACAGCTGGCACCATTCAAGACGGTCAAACGCCTTCTCAGCGTCTAATGATAATCATCAGATGTTGAGGATGTATTTATTATGCAGTGATCGTCTAGATTTAATGAATCCTGTTTGGTTGCTGTGGATCAATTCAGTCATATGATGTTCTAATCTAGTGGCTAAAATGTTTGACTTTGAGCTCTGTATTGAGAAGGCTGCGTGGCCGGTAGGAGGAGCAGTCGGTGGGCGGCTTATTAGATTTAAGTGACAATGAAATGATGGCCACGTTACCATCACTGAAAGACCCGTTTGTTACTGAATAATTGATCCATCCATCCATCCATCCATCCATCCATCCATCCATCCATCCATCCATCCATCCATCCATCCATCCATTTTCTTCTGCTTTATCCAGGGCCCTTGCCACCTCAGCTGCTCCTTTCAATGTGAAGGAGCAGCGACTCTGGCCGCTTTTATTCACGATCTTGTCCTTTGGTCATTATTCTCACCAGGACGGGGCCTTTCTGTGTGGAGTTTGCATGTTCTCCCCGTGTCTGCGTAGGTTTCCTCCGGGTACTCCGGTTTCCCCTACCACTAAAAACATGTGCAATAGGTGAATCCTCCAGCCAGGTGATTCTGACCATCAGCCTGGCTCCACATCATGGAGACGGGTCCCCGGGCGCTGCACTGCCGTCGACCTCTGCTCCTTACGGGTCGCCCCAGCGGCATCGAAGGATGGGTTAAATGCAGAGGACAAATTTCCCTACGGGGACACGACAGTCATCACTTTTGACGCTGCACCGATCCGTCTATCGATCTCACGCTCCATCCGTCTCTCACTCGTGAACAAGACCCCGAGATACTTGAACTCCTCCACATGAGGTAAGGACTCCCCACCGACCTGAAGAAGGGAAGCACCTTTTTTTCCGGTGGATTTGGAAGTGCTGATCCTCATCCCAGCCGCTTCACACTCGGCTGCAAACCGCGCTGAAGGTCCTGGTTTGATGAAGCCAAAAGACCAACATCGTCTGCAATAATGAATAATTGATCATACCTAATAATTGAGGCCAAAAGGCAACATAAAGCTCTGGTGGTATCCGATCAAGCCCTGGTGCCCTGCCTTTGTTCACTGAGTTCACGACTTTGCTTAAGTTTTTCCTGACGCTTTTTGTGTTTTGTTGTGTAATTTTAGTCACCATTTCTTCCTCTATAACTGTTATTTCTTTTTCTTTTTCCAATTCTAAGTTTCTCTGTTTTATTTAATTGGGAGGCAGAGCTTTTTGTAGTAAATTGTGCTTTCTGACATGTTTTTTTGTCAAATATTTGTTGCGTTTTCATCGCTTGTTGTTGCGTTTTTCTCTACAGCCTACAGGCTTGCACAATCCCTCATTTGAGAGACTTAGGTAGGCAGGTAAGTGGTGAAAGCTCGAACAGTCCATCTCGCGTCATGTTAATTCCGCCCATTGACCATGATCTTTGACTTCATTTCACTGCGGCCCACATGAAGAGATGACGGTCATTACTCTTTTGTAACATGACAATAATAATTGCATGGCTTGCCAGCGTATATTAGAGATAATGTAGCGGTTCCATCGGCCCCCGAGCCGCCCCACAGTATCTCCTTAGATCCCATATATTGTGAGATTCTCCCTTCGAGATACAGATTTTGCTGCGCGTGTAATGTTTTATCTGACATATCGGACAATGTGGCGTCGGGGGGAAAGCACGCGGATAACGCAGACCTCCATCAAAGCGCTCGCACCTGCCTTCTATAACGGAGAGATACGGATTCGGCAAATTGTGCGCGGGAGCTTACAGATCAAAGTGCAAACCAAACACAGTAGAGCAAAAAAAAAAAAAAATGTTTCAGCAGGTGTGAGTCTGGTGCAAAATACTGCAGACAAGCAGGAGCATTCAGTTCTGCTTTTAGTCAAAACATGTTGTGACCACTAATTTAAGAGCCTCTATTCACCCGCGACAGTAATTGGACAGGCTTCATACGAGACGCCATGAAGGGCAATGGAAGCGTCTGTCAGGGAGTACGTGCTTGTCAGGTTTAAAAGCATGTTCAGGTGTCAGACGCTCAAAAATGTGGGTAAATTCGTGCTAATTCAGAGGCCAACCTTTTTATTGACATGAGTTCTTTTTGAACCGTGGGCTTCATCAGACAGGACCGTTCACGGCAAAGGTGGGAGACTCCAGTCGCAATTTTCGGGACTTGAGACTTGCTTGACCAAAGCTCCAAAAAGACTTGATTTGACTTGGGACTCAAGACATAACTTGGACTTGAGGCCAATGACTCTCAGTGACTCGCTGTGACTTTATAGTTTTTATTTATTTGAGTGAAACTGTTGAAAGATCAGGATTCATTGGTTTGTTTTACATCGTCTGGTGCTCGGTTATCTCGTGACAAAGCTGGCTCATCAGCTGTGTTGATGATAGGCTAGCACGCTACCTAACAAGACTCATCAAAGCTTATATTTCATCTCAAACAACATAACCGATCGTCTCCTCAGTGCTCACCGCTCCAATGCATCACTGCCTTGACATCGATTCAGCTAAATGGACGCTGGCGCTCACAGAGACGCCATGTGTTTGGTTGAATTACTAGACGAGCATGTCCCAGTTGATTCAACCGAACGGTCTCAGCTGCAATGCAAATTAGGAGCAAAACAGCTGTTTGTGGGCGTGTCCTGTTGGGCTACTGTGATGTAACCCGTCAATGAAACTAAAATTTCTGATGTGATCTGTCTGATAATTCTTCCTCATTATGCCTCATTAGGACTGTAGCCGAGTGGCTGCTTCCTTTAGACCAGTGCAATTTCAATGATCGTTTGCAAAAACAAGAAATACAACGTGGAGAATAAATGGAATCCACAAATATTGGCTTTGGCCTTGTAATTTCAGTTGTCAGTTGGTGCGACAGCTAAAGGTCATGGACTCTGATGCCAGAGTTCGCTGGTTCGAAACCAGCAGAGGGACTATGTAGTAAAACACGTGAAAAGTTCACAAAGATTTATTGATTGCAGATACAATTGTTCAACAATTGAGTCATTCTTGAATTGCAAGGATTTGTCTTTACTTCTCCCCAAGAGCCCCCCTCTCCCCCACCCCCACAAACGTCAGAGTGGAGGCCAGGCAACACTGCCACAGGTGCCCTGCTGTAGATGCTTGTAGAGCACTGAGAGAGCTCGGTCGAGCCTCGTTTTGTCTTATACATATGGGTGAAAAGCACATTTATTTGAACACAATGAGGAATATCAGTGGATGTCCTGCCGAGAGTGGCGCGTGTGCTTGTAGAATTGGCATTGCTGCTGAGACAGTTCTGCTGATGAAACCCTAGGACATGCACGTCTGCTTTCAATCAAGCACGTAGCTTCTCAAATCACTTCTCTGTGAGCTTCAACATCCATTTTGCTCCATCGATGTCAAGGTAAGGGTGCACTGAAGTGGTAACCACTGAGAAGACAATCTAATATGTTGTTTGAGACGAAATATAATAAGCTTTGTCGAGTCTCGTTAGGTAGCGTGGCGGCCTATTGTCAACACAGCTGACAAGCCAGCTGTGTCACCAGATCACCCAGCACCACACGATCTAAAACAGCGTAAAAGCAGCGCATCTATATTTACATATGGTGATTAGCCACATGCTTTTTCAGCTTCCTGATTGAGCACGTCTAATCAAGACAGCGTGAAAAGGCAGGAGGAAATGTGTGTTTCTTTGGATGCATTAAATGTTTTCTACAGTGAGTGATGAGGTGACGATTCAAAGACATTTATTAAGGACGGGAAAAGTTTGAAACAATGGACTGGAACTACGGTGCCGACAGGAGCCTCCAGAACCTCGATGCAGAAGTTCGGTGTTTTAAGGTGTCCTCATGAAAGTTACTGCATTTAGTCGCTATTTTCCGCAGCCACACAGAGCCCAGTGACAGCAGGACTGAAGGCTTTGTGGAAACTACTTTGAACAGGGGCGAATCCGAGTATACAGGGGCTGGGGCATTACAGGGGAACCACTGACTGAAAAACCTGCCAGAAACTAGCTAAAATAAAAAATATTATTTTATATTTATCTTTAAGACTGCAGGGAAAAGCAGCTCATGTTTAAAAGACTATGTTTCCATTTTTTTAGTAGTCCCCCCAGGTCCCCTTCCTTAAGCCCATGACCAATTGACTTGGACTTGCTTGAGACTTGCATTTAGTGACTTACTCCCACCCCCGGTTCACGGTGAAAGGGGATAAAGAGCAGGGAGAGACATTCAGAGCAGACAACATGCACACACTACCATCGATTCTGCCGTAACCATTTTCTCCACTTCAGCTGTTACCCAAATCGAAAAGCTTCTTCCACTCCCTCTGATGGGGCGATTACAAAAAGGTGTGCACACCAGTGAGTTGCTTAGTGTCGGGGCTGGTATGCTGGCGCGACCTTTCCACCTTGTGTTATTCAAAAAAAACAATTATTTGTCGGTGCGCTGGTTTGATTTGAATTGTAGGCTAGGGTTTCTGTGGAGTTTGCTGGGCTGATGCTGCTCCTCGGAGGTGCCCTGAGCCCCCTGTTTGTGCTCCGTCCTCTGCCTGCCTAGGTGCAGATCAGGGGCGCTAGTTGACAGTGAACTGATGTTGATGTTTATGTATTTCAGCTATGCCAAAGCTGCTCCATTTAAGCTCCGAATTTGCAAGATAAATAGCCCTTTAACTCAAAGCACAAAGCACTACAGCACCTTAGCTGGTTTATGGGTTATTTGTTTGCGTTTGCTTTCTATTAACGTTTTTCATTTGTTGATTTATTAACCCTTAGTTTGTTATTAGTTTTTGTGAATATTTTCTTTTGGTTTAAATTCCCCTTTTACTTTAGCTATGTTTTAAGTGTTTGTTTGTTTATGGAAGGGTCATGTTTTAAGCAACTTTAATAAAATTGAACTACAATGTAAAATAAAATAAATTTATATTTTTACTACCTCTGCTTTGGTTCCTTTGTTACCAGACTTACTGCGGGCATTGGGTTTGTTTAAACAGGGGACCCCTAGCCTTGCCCCGTGGTTACACATGGGCAAAAAGAACTGTTTTCAGACTGGATTTGAACATTGTCAGAGTTGAGGCCTGTCTCACATCCTCGTGAAGACTGTTCCAGATTTTAGCTGCATGAAACTGAAACGCAGCCTCACCGTGTTTATTATTGACTCTGGGAACCACCAGGAGGCCCCTCCCTGAAGTTCTCAGGGCCCGAGATGGTTCATACGGCTGTAACATGTCAGAGATGGACTTTGGTGCAGAGCTGTTTTAAAGTCTATTCTCTGAGTGACATGAAGACAGTGCAGAGACCGGAGCACTGGACTAATATGATTGTATTTCCTGGTGACTCGAGCAGCAGCGTTCTGGATGTTCTGCAGCTGTCGAACAGCTCGTTTATAGCGGCACTATTGACACTATTCCTCTGATCTTAACCAGGGGCGAGGCCTATTTTACTAATTGAAGTAACCTTAAAAATGTCAGGCCAAAAATACAATAACAGAAATGAAATAAAATCTACTCTGAAACATATCAGGTACTTCTATGATATATTTCTGGGTTTATTTACTAAAATATGCTTATTTAAAGAAAAAAAAGCCTAAACACCCCTCTTCTCTAAATGATTTGGTCTGATGTCTCGTTGCTGTAGCTGAGCTCTCCCCCTCCCCTCTCCTCACAGCTCTGTCGCCTCTGACTCTGCTCTCTCTGCTCTGTCTCTACCTGCAGTGTCAACTATGGTGCTGGTCTTCAACAGCACATACGGAGTAAATAATGATTGTATGAATTGTATAGATGTTACAGAGAGGCTCCACATCACACGGTTTTAGCCAGTTTTTAATTTTTGATAATCCGTCTCATATACACAGACTTATACCAGCTGATAAACAGATCTGTTTGTGTATTCAAGAGCACATATAGCACAGCAACTTGTGACACATTTCTCGCTGTATTTCAGGTAAATGAGTCACGATAGAATCTGTAAAACATTATGCTAGGAGTCCTGACAGAGGTTTCAGACTTTAGTTTAGCGCAGCCTGAGTCACAGCCCTGTGTCAGTGAGAGGACAAAGGGGCAGAGCACAGGCTGCTGAGGGCCTCCACTGAGGACCACTAACACTGGATATGTGTCTAACACAGACTAAAGTGCTTATCACAGGTTTTTGTTTCTATTATTCCTGATGATTGATTTGATCAGATTATATTTGTATGAAATTAAAGTTGATTTCATTTGTTTTATCGGTGACACAGGGAGAAACTCATACAGCTCTAACTCACACATGACACTTCTGCACAATAGGAAAGCAAAATAAATAGTTATCACCGTCATACTCTCTTGAAATACAATTATGCCACAATCTGATTAGCATCTTGTAAATTGTTATAACAAATACGGTCTAATTTTTTATTTTTACAATCATGTTGCAATGTAATTAATTCCTCTAAAATGCATGACAAATTACAGGAAATTACAGATGTTCGGTTCAAAAATGTTCTGAGCGAGAACTGATCTTAGCCATGTTTTTCAGATGGTAAAAAGCTGCGGATGTTACTGCTTTGATGCGGCTGTTTAAGTTCAGCTCTGAGTCCATGATCACGCCTGCGTTGTGAGGAGATAAAATGTCAGTTATTCTGTTTATAACCTTGTTTAAGAATGCCAAGGTTAATTTGATTTGACACCAAACTATGTACAATTTGTTATGAGACCCAAGGACAGAATGTGAACTATTTTAATGACTGTGTATACAAAGGGCTGTAACAACTACATAATATGTGAATCTCAAGTCTTTCTGGGGACGAACAGACTTGAGAGAGACATGGGAAGTGCTCTGAATGCAGCATGTGGCCTCTCGACCACACGATCCGCTACTCTCCGGGAGTTTTCCGGTCATATTTTAAACTTCCACCATTTCTAACCTGATTTTGTGGTTTTAGAGAGAGACACTCAAGGTGACTGGTAACACTTTGTCTTTGTGTCCGTGGGCCAAAAACAATGACCCTTTTATCTGAGTTTAGTGGGAGAAAGACATAGTGACAAAAGAGCAACAAAAAACTGACAAAAGAGCAACATGAAAGTGATGAAAGTGCCACAAAAAAAAGTCGCAAAAATGAGATGAAGACAATAGGATGACAATAAGGTGACCAAGAGTGACAAAAATGACAAAATGTGACCACAATACGACAAAAATGACAAAAAGTGACACAAATGTGACCATAATGTGACAAAAAATGAGACAAATGTGACCATAATGTGACAGTGATGTGACAAAAAGAGACACAAATGTGACAAAAAATGAGAAATGTGACCATAATGTGACTGTGATGTGACAAAAAATTAGACAAATGTGACAAAAAGTGATAAATGTGACCATAATGTGACAGTAATGTGACAAAAAGAGACACAAATGTGACAAAAAGTGATAAATGTGACCATAATGAGACAATGATGTGACAGTAATGTGACAGTAATGTGACAAAAAATGAGACAAATGTGACCATAATGAGACAATGATGTGACAGTAATGTGACAGTAATGTGACAAAAAATTAGACAAATGTGACCATAATGTGACAGTAATGTGACAAAAAGAGACACACATGTGACAAAAAGTGATACATGTGACCATAATGTGACAGTAATGTGACAAAAAGAGACACAAATGTGAAAAAAGTGATAAATGTGACCATAATGAGACAATGATGTGACAGTAATGTGACAAAAAGAGAGACAAATGTGACAAAAAATGAGACAAATGTGACCATAATGTGACAATAATGTGACAAAAAGAGAGACAAATGTGACAAAAAATGAGACAAATGTGACCATGATGTGACAGTAATGTGACAAAAAGAGACACAAATGTGACAAAAAGTGATACATTTTACCATAATGTGACAAAACAAGACACAAATGTGACAGTAATGTGACAAAACAAGACACAAATGTGACCATAATGTGACAATAATGTGACAAAAAGAGACACAAATGTGAAAAAAGTGATAAATGTGACCATAATGAGACAATGATGTGACAGTAATGTGACAGTAATGTGACAAAAAGAGACACAAATGTGACAAAAAGTGATAAATGTGACCATAATGTGACACAAATGTGACCATAATGTGACAAAAAATGAGACAAATGTGACACAAATGTGACCATAATGTGACACAAATGTGACCATAATGTGACAAAAAATGAGACAAATGTGACACAAATGTGACCATAATGTGACACAAATGTGACCATAATGTGACAGTGAAGTGACAAAAATGTGACAGTAATGTGACAAAAATGTGAAAAAATGAGACAATAATTAAAGAAAAAAAAAAAAAAAAAAGAGATGAAAAAGAACGTGGAAAAAAGTGCCGTCAACGCGGCAACAACCCGAGGAAAGAGATCAGCTTTGTGAGTATTATTTTCCACATGAGCCGTTACTCTGGCCTGTAGTCTCTGTTGAGGTTTAAGAGGTAAAAACACCAATACACAAAAAGAAAGCGTTTCCAAACTTTTGTCAGGTACTGTACAACCTCTGAAAAGTTGATGTTGCGTAATTCTCCCCCCTTTGACGGACAGCGAAGGTTCCCGTATCGTGTCTGTCAAAAGCTTTCATCTGCTGCTTCCATAAGTTGAGCCATGTGTATCATCTTTCCCTTTTGATAAACACTGACTTCTGCAGATCAGAGACACCCCTCAAGAGACCCACCCGTCCATCTCCTCGTCCACGTCTGAGCCTCCATTATGTTTGTGTGATTGGAACAGGGGGGGGGGAGGAAGAGGGATGCATGACCTCCTCGCACTATGGCGTAAATCGACTTTGAAAGAAAGTGAGGCCTTTTCGAAACACTCTGTAATTTACTCCGTCCTGCCGTGAGACATCGAGCGGAGACTAATGACCGGGTGTTGATTGCGATCCCACGTCTGAATAAAAGGCCGCTCAGTCATTACCTGTAACTGCTGTGAAGACAACTGTCAATTTCCAAAGTCATTTCAAACTCCCGACGCCTCTTCCGCACGCACTGATGGAAGGTAAGTGAATGTTCGCCGGATGAGAAAACACACATAGAGAGAGACGCAATAGTTTTACATACAATGTCGGAATAGGAGGAGATATGAAGTTCAGTGTTTTTAGTGAAGTTGTTGTCTATTTTGCTGCTTTTAGATTTGGGTAAAGCCGAACCAGAGAACATTAAAAACAAGACGCGCTGCTGATTAATCAAACAAACAGAGGATGATGAGAAAGGCTGTAAGGAAAAGCCCTGGGTACTGTTAAAGCAGTACTAAGTAACTTGTTTACTTTAATAAATCCTTTTCGTAGTCCCTCTGGGGGTAATACAAGTGTTAGGGGGGGGTCTTTCATCTCCCCCGGTGTCTCTGGCCAGAAAACAACATTTGCAGCTTTCCCTGCTCCGACCCGGAGGCCCCAATACACACTAATGGAATCAAGAGGCTAACGGGCAAAGCTAACTGCGGGCTAACGCCACTTAAACAGTGTTTACAGCCAAGTTTGAGTGAAAAAAAAATCTCCATTGTGTAATTGGATGTACATTATTACCTCTGTCCCTTTGTTTCTTCTGTCAGTGCAGTTAATGAGTTAATGACAATTAATGAGTAAAAAAGTTCTGCTTTAACCTCTTAACTCCCACCTGAACGGATCCCATTTTCTCCAGTTTGGCTTTACCCTAATCAAAAAGCTTCTTGGGAAAAAACACCAAAATAGCCACAACAAATGAGAAGAAAACAAGGATGTAAACGCAACAAAAAATTTGACAAAAATTCAACCAAAGAGTGAAAAAAATTCAACAAAAATGTGACAAAAATTCAACAAAAATGTGACAAAAATTCAACAAAAATGTGACAAAAATGTGACAAAAATGTGACAAAAATTCAACAAAAATGTAACAAAAGTTCAACAAAATGTGACAAAAATTCAACAAAAATGTGACAAAAATTCAACAAAAATGTGACAAAAATGTGACAAAAATTCAACAAAAATTCAACAAAAATGTGACAAAAATGTGACAAAAATGTGACAAAAATGTGACAAAAATTCAACAAAAATGTGACAAAAATTCAACAAAAATGTGACAAAAATTCAACATAAATGTGACAAAAACTCAACAAAAATGTGACAAAAATTCAACAAAAATGTGACAAAAGTTCAACAAAAATGTGACAAAAATTCAACAAAAATGTGACAAAAATTCAACAAAAATGTGACAAAAATTCAACATAAATGTGACAAAAATTCAACAAAAATGTGACAAAAACTCAACAAAAATGTGACAAAAAAATCAACAAAAATGTGACCAAAGTTCAACAAAAATGTGACAAAAATTCAACAAAAATGTGACAAAAATTCAACAAAAATGTCACAAAAACTCAACAAAAATGTGACAAAAATTCAACAAAAATGTCACACACAAAAAAAACCATACGCATCAACAATGCGAGGGAAAAAAAAAAACAGTTTTGTGGGTCTTAGCTTTCAAATGAGGTGTTACACAGGCCTACTGTATATAACAGCCAAAGAGGACAGAATGCATTTGGTTTGGGCGGGTGGTAAGAGGTTAAACGATACCAAAAATATAAGTATCGAAAGCTGTTTCCGAAAAGAAATATAAAATCTTTATATACAAGTTTTGACGCTGTTGGTAATCAAAATTAAAAATAAAAAAAAAGTGAAACTCAAAGTTGAAAAAAAAGTGGGGTGAAAGAAAGGGGTACATTTTGGAAAAAATTGTGGACAAAATTTTAAGAATTTCGGGAGGAAGAATTGGGAAAATTGGGATCCATCCATCCATCCATCCATCCATCCATTTTCTTCCGCTTTATCCGGGGCCGGGTCGCGGGGGCAGCAGTCTCAGCAGAGATGCCCAAACTTCCCGATCCACACACACCTCCTCCAGCTGTTCTGGGGGGACCCCGAGGCGACACCAGGCCAGCTCGGAGACATAGTCCCACCACCGTGTCCTGGGCCTTCCACGAGGCCTTGTCCCACTAGGACATGCCTGGAACACCTCCCGCGGGAGGGAGGAAAATTGGGAAAAAATGAAAAAAAATTAATTAAAAAATAAAGTGGAAACATTTTAGGGGGGAAAAAACTTGAAAAAGATGAGAAGAAAAAAAACTTGGGAAGTGTTTTTTCTTTGTTTTTTTCTCCTTTCTCCTAAATGACACAAATGCAAAAGAGATTAACTGGAAGCAAAACGAAAAAGAAATCACATTGTTGTGTTTTATGGTTCTACATGACATATCATTTAGTAGGCTATAGGTATCGAAAAAAAGTGTCGTCCAGGTATTGGTATTGAAAACCAAGTATCGTTAAAGTACTTTTGTGCGTGTAATCTGCCCGCCAGAAGCTTGATACAACATTCATCCCAATTTCCAACAAAATTGAACGACTCTGCGCAGGGCCGGACTGGGACTGAAAAACTGCCCTGGACTCTGGTCAGCCTGGCCCAAATTAGCGTAAATGTGACACTTCCACAAACACATATGTGAACCTCTGACCCCCCGCCTTAACCGAGAGCATTTTCTCCAGTTCGGCTTTACCCAAATCTAAAAGCTTCTTGACTGGAGAGCAACAGTGTAACGCCTCATTTGAAAGCTAAAATCTAGAAAAGTGACGGTAACTTTTTGCCACGTTGTCGCTGCATCTTTGTCATGTTTTTGGTGCTTTTTCATTACTTTTTTGTGGCTTTTTTTGGCGTGTTTTCGTCACTTTTTTGTCACTTTTTCGTTGTGTTTTCGTCTCTTGTTTTTCGGGGGGGGGGTTTCATGTTATTGTTGTTTTTTCATCGCTTTTTTCATTGCTTTGTCGTCACGTTTTCGTCACATTTTGTTGTGTTTTAGTCACTTTTTTTTGTCACTTTTTGGTTGCTTTTCCAGCGCATTTTTGTTTTTGGATAATTTCTTTTAACCCCTTTAACTCCCACCTGAACCAAGCACATTTTCTCCAGTTTGGCTTTACCCCAATCCAAAAGCTTCTGGAAAAAAAGGTGTGAAAATAGTGACACAACTGAGATGAAAACAATGATGGAAATGTAACAAAAAAAGTGACGAAAAATTGATGAAAAAGTGGCAAAAATGTCACAAAAAGTGACAAAAAAAATGACAAAATGTGACTTTTTTTTTTTTTAAATGTGACAAAAATTTGATAAAAATTTGACAGAAAAAATGACAAAAATTAGACGAAAAAATGACCAAAAAAAAGTGACAAAAATGACAAAAAAATGAGTTACAAAAATGAGTTGAATACCCAACAAAAAATTTATGGGAAAAAAATCTGATGACGTGAGGAAAAAGATCCTCTCGGTTCAGGCGGGAGTTAAGAGGTTAAGCTTTTAGATTTGGGTAGAGCTCGGTTACGCCCGGGGGTAAGGTCAAGTGAGAGGCCAGACCGGTGGCCCTTCTGTGCTCTTCCAGAATGGACATATGGCCAGTCCGCCCCTGACTCTGCGCAACAGTTGGAGAAAGTCATCGTGAATCACCCAACGCTCAACAGTGCATAAAACAATGTAGACAAATCCGTTTCGGTGCAGCGACCTTCATCCCAACCGACTGCACCCTTTGCTAAGTATCCTGCGTTTCCGCTCCACTGTACATCGCATAGGTTTCCCGAGCCTTCTCTGAATACCACAAAAGCGTAAATTATATATGTCCAATCGCTCAATTATTGAAAGGAATCCTCTCCGGGCTCTTTGACCTCCCGCCTGCGGTGTTCTGTGGACATGGAGATCAACTGCGCGGCTGAGCACGCCCTTCGGTGTGTTTGCTCCACTCCTCCAAATCCCTTTCATTCATATTTCATTTCTTTTTCGGGATTGCGGGATGAGGTTATTCCTGGAGGAGGGTGATTTTAGGATGAAGACGGGTTTACAGGAGGATCCGACATGACGAATGATGAAATGAAGTTCGGAGACAGGTGTGCTGCGGAGAACAAACTGTCCACGGTGTATATTACCTCTAAACACTGTAAACAAACAGGTTCGAGACGGTTCTGGGAGATATCGTGGGTAATCTTGTCATAATTGCAATATTGCTGATAAAAATCAAGCAGTAGATTAAGACAGTGGTTCCCAACCCTTTTTCGTCCCATGCATGAACCCCTTGAGACATTCATTTGTGTCCGAGTACCCCCTAACTCGAGGATCCTGCCAGAATTTGGGCAAAGTGAGCATCTACACTACAGTATTTAGTTGAGTATTATGTTCAAGACGTAGCTAAAATACTCTCAAAATCAAACCTTTTACTGAATAACATAACTGAGACCGAAACTTCTCTTTAAAAGTAATCCCCGGAGACGTTCCCCGTAGCCCTGGTTTGGCAAACACTGGAATAAGAGAGCAGTGTTTGTCTAAAGCAGGGGTGCCCAAAGTGGGGCCCGCGGGGCCAAATTTGGCCCGCCGAAACAATTCTGTTGGCCCGCCAGAGAGTGACTTTTGTGCTGCATGTGGTTAATACTAATTCTCTTCCATTCATTCTCAATGGGAAATATGGATGCAGTACACTTTTTGGCCACCAGCGTCAAATTGGGGGCGCTGTTTCACTCCTTTCGCAAAGTTAAGGAAACACTGTTGTGGTGTCTTGGTGTTTATCACAGGGCGTTGTAGCATCAACTTTCCCACCAGTATACAGGTGTTTTTTTTTTACATTTTGCACTATATTGCTGCAATTGTTGATTTTGTTCATCTAAAACTAGGCTTTTGCCAGAGTTAACCTTTGCTTTAATGTAGCATGTTATTTGCATAGATAGAATCAAATATAAATGTATACCAAAAAATACAATAAAGTAACTATTATTAAATGCAGTTATATGTGTTTCACGCTGGACATCGCCATGTTTGGCCCGTGACCCACTGGCACTTTTTCATTTTGGCCCTCGGAGACAAAAAGCTTGGGCACCCCTGGTCTAAAGTGATAGTTGAAGCTAAAGATGAATTTCCTGTACAGATTGTATGCCGCATCTGCTACTCTGTGAATTTCCTCCCCGCGGGTCTGCAGGGGAATTCGATCACTTGTAGAATGTGTGCAGAGATGTTTCACAGATTAGTAAAAATGAGTGCCTAAAGCGACAGTCGAACACCCTCGCGTGCTAAGCTATTAGTGCACAAGTGCATGCTGCTGCCTGAGGACGAGTCTGGACCGAGGCCAAACTGAAAATGCGTGCTGTTGGAATGAAATTGCAGTCGACCGAAGGCACACAATGCATCGTGATTTGGCACCGGTCTGGAGTTGCCTCCACAATCTATGCATACAAAGTGCGTGCCGACCGCCATCTGTAAAATCATATGTACAAATATAGGCTGGCCCATGGGGTATGGCGCCTCAAGCCCCCACAGGCCCCCTCACAAAGACACATCTGTTCCAAACTGCTCACATGGGCCCCCTTATCGGTTCATTATGGAGAAAATGTTATTTTGGCAATATCACAGGAGAAAGATTCCCCTCTTCAATGCAAAGAACTTAGTTGGATAAACTGCAATTCAAAGGAACTTCCGTAAGAAGATGGGCGTAACAAGAGTTTAGTTTATTTGAGCAGTATGCATTCTGCTCAAAAGCTGAAGCAAGAAGCTTCTGAGCGCCCACCCCCAAACCCAATGCAATCAAAAAATCATTAACAATACAAAAGGAAATAGTACAAAAGGAACAAAACAACAACAAAGAACAGCAAACATGGATTTCATGCACACAAGATGGTATTTACCTTAAGTCAGATTACATAACTGAAACTGTACTGTATACATTCCCAAAAAGGAGTAAAGCTAGTTACGAAGCAACAAAGATAAAACTACAGAATGATACCGTAAGCAGCATTCACACATACACACAATGTACATGCACATGTGCTCTGTCATGAACTCACTTTATCCTAGAGCAAATGATCAATTTAGCAACATCATAACAACAACATCTTTTTTCATGATATTCTAATTATATGACGAGCACCTGTATAATGGCTCGTGAGTAATTAGAGGCGTGGTTAGGTGAAAGCAAGAGCGGTTGGTGTGCAAGGTGTGATAGCTGGAGGCATAGGCTGCGTCTGAAACCATCAAATTGTAAGGCAAGGCAAGGCAACTTTATTTATACCGCGCATTTCGTACACAAGGCAACTCAATGCGCCTCTAAGCACTTACACTAGCAACTAACTCCTTAACCTTTCATGGGGTCGACTGTTAGATCTCTTTGCAGTTAGTGAACTAGAGCTTCAGCAGCATTTTGCACACTCCGTCCATCCTTAAACAGGGGAAAGGGAAGTGACATCACCAACAGCTGTTTTTCTTCTTCTGTAAAGTTATTGGTGGAGTGCAGGCCAAACAAAAGTGCATGTCGCCCCCTAGTGTACAGTGTCCAACAACAACATCGTGTTGGCGCAGTGGCTTATGGGATGGCACATAGCTCCTAATCACCGGTTAGTTAGCACCAGAGGTCCCTATGCTAAAGTGGCCATGATAGTTAGCATCGAGGCTCCTTTTTCTAACTCCTTCCTAACTGACAGCACAATTCGGAAGCATCTTGTCATGGCGGACGCTGACGCACATCCGGTTTGGCGTAAGAGCTCTGACCAATCTGCTCGTTTCGGACGCACCCGTGGTTCTGCTCCCGAACCTAGTCAATAAATATTGACTCCATTTAGCTATCTGAGCCTATTCCTACAAATGAATCTCGGACGTTCCAACCCTATACAAATGAATAAGGAGGCAACGGAGCAATAATAACTTTCATTAATGATTTCTAACGAGGCGTTGATGGTATGGTTTATTATTTGCGACGATTGGTGGCTAATGCTAACGACTATAGGAGAAATACATTGAGCAGGCTAACGGACTGGCCGACTTGCTCACTGTCCACATACGTTAAGATCGTAAATATCAAACATGTTCGTGTAGTGGCAGTTTGCTGTCCGGGCATGGCTTAAGTTTGACTCATGTATCCAGGATGAAAATAAATAAACTCAATGTCCAAACTTATGGATGAAGTTAAGGTCAGCACACACTACACGACTTTTATGCCCGATTTTGCTCTAATTCTCAGTCGTGCCGAGTCTAATCGAGTCGCGTCTAGTCGAAGGCGGTCACACGGAGTCGGGTTGTGTAGTGTGGGGGGGGTCACGACTGGACTGACGTTCGAATCGTGTAGTGTGGGCAGCAGAAAGACGCAACTAGACTCCAGTCGTAGGAAATCAAACATGTTTGATTTTTAAGCCCGATTTTGGACGCACGGGAGAAACGTGGAGTACAATAAAGACACTGCAGCGCCTCCTTTTTTCACTTCTCTGTTAAACCAGTGGCACAAACAACTCATTTCATGGCCACAGCCCCACACGCGAAACAGCACAACTTTATATCACCAAAGGTCACGACAACCACCTTTTCCAGCTACATTTCAACCACGAACAGAGTTTAGCGGCACTTACTGAGTTTGGAGACGAACTGTTCAGCTCAGGGCTGGACTGGCCATCGGGAGATTCGGGAGTTTTCCCGGTGGGCCGACGTATTTTTGGGCCGATTGGGCCAGTCAGATCCAGACAAGGCCCGTGATACCTTTCACCGACCCACAATTAGCGGGAAGAGCCATCAGAATTTCTATCATTACTCAGATGCAATTACACTATTCCTCCACCAGAGGGATGTGACGCCTTTTATACCCCTCTGGTGGCGCTTTCTTGAGACATGGTTCACCGATAATCTCGTATAATGAGCAATGGGCCTCTGGGACATAACACTCATGCCCCTCACATTGCTAATATAAGAGGAAATAGTTTATTGTAACTCCCTCCAGGACCCACAGAACCTTAGACCTCTATTTTTTATACATTTTAGACAAATGTTTGCAAAGAAGTGCATGCTGGGAGTCAGTGCGCGCAGTTTGGAATTTCCATTGAAAGTATTTACAATGTTTGGCCTTTTTGGGACTTCTATCCTCACTCCACACCTCTCTAACTCCGTGGTGAGTTTGACCATTTCATCTTATACAGTGGGATCATTCGATTGGTTTTGAGAAGTTTATTTGTGTTGCAAGAGGAACTTCATTAACGGAACGCACATTTTAAGATTGTTTTACAAAAGTTCCTTCAAGTTGTAAATGACAAGATGAAAGTGTTGAGTGCTCTGAGGTGTTAGCTTGAATTCGGCAGAAACAACATGCAAATATTATCCTCGATTCGTAGCTTATACTGTTTTAGTTCAAGCCAAGGACGTATTGTTTTGCTCATCACCTTGACTATTGCATTGAATATGATTGTTTTGTTTTTTTAGAGGGCCGGTCTTGACCCAAATGTCTCGGGCCGATTTTTTCTGCCAGTCCAGCCCTGGTTCAGCTTCACGTCGCTGCTAACGGCGGCTAGCCTCCCCGCTTTCTCCTCCGTCTCCTCCATCACTGAGGCCCGTCTCCTTTCCTTATTAAATCCACTGAAATACGTCCCGCTTCTTCGCATCGCCAACTTTTATCTCCATTTGACAGAACTATAGCCAAGTTGAAGCTTCGTAGTAGCAGTATTCTAGCGCTGCGGTGTTGTGACATTGTTGACACCGTTGACCAATCGGTACACGCACACGTTTTCCCACGCTCACAAAAACAGACCTGTCTTTGCTGATCTGGGGTCAGTTTTCGAAGCCGGAGGTGAAATGAGGCGGTAGAGAGGACACACGTGTTATAAAACATCAGCTATTTGTCAGAATCGTGTAGTGTGTTCGCTCTTACGATTCTCAGTCGTTAAGTGTGAACCCCCAGACGTTCTATAATCGCACTGAATCCAGTCGTGTAGTGTGGACCCCCCATTCTATGTAAAATCGTTTACGACTAGAAAAGTCGTGTAGTGTGTGTTGGCCTTATGGGTGTTTAATAAGGATGATACTAATTCCAAATTCCGCAATTCAATATTCAATGTTGGATCACACGGTCAAAAAACTGTTTGGCCTCTAGCTTGAACAGCTTCCACAATCAATCAGCCGACAACCCAGCCCCCTGGCCTTGCAGCATAACACATACCAATTTAGGATTAGAGGTTTTGGAGGCTCTGATCAGACTAACAGTTATAACATAACTCTGGTGGCACCAGAAAAAAGAACATGGCTATAATTTGACTATAAGGTTTAATCATGTAGGCATCTCAGCACATCTGGGAAATGTATTAAGGATCCTCAAATAGAAGCAGTAAAAGATATATTAATTTTTTCCCAATCTACCCAGCTCATTCTAGAGTTAGATCTACAATGAAAAGCGTCTTCACTTCCTGGTTTTTCTGAGAGACCCCCCACTTTCCCGTTACTAGGTCAGAGCTCTGCGTGTGTCTGCTTCGCGCGGCGGGAAGTGTGGCCCCCAGGAACATGGCGCACCATTGATCTTTGAAGTGTCCAGTTCTGGTCAATTATCTGCACTTAAACAGGCAGGAGCAGGCGAAGCACATCTCCACCAGAACTTGATCAGATGGGAGATTTGGGCGCTCGAAGGCACACAGCATGGTGCGTGCGGGCTGTTTTATTTCTATTATGTCCACATGATCTCACAGCGTGACACAAATGATAACTGGAAAGTTTAGTGGCCCTCAGTGGCTCACTCGGGGGTGTTTCGTGCAGGTTCAAGATCAACTGACTGCGCTAAATGTAGGTGATTCTTAAATGTCAGTGAGCATATAAACATCACACCTGTTTGAACTAACAGGCTGAACTCACGGGCCGTTTCAAATGTGGAAGAAAAGTGGAATCAATGTGAATATGAACAGGGCCTTTGTTCAAGATTTGTTCTGTTTCTAACTATTTTTGCTCTGGTAGATGTTTCTCAGTCTGGAAGTTGTAAAACGTTTTAGTTCAGGATGTGCAGTGAGGTTTGTGGACGCTAGAAAAGAAACTGGAACAATCATATGAGGCCGAAATACACGGTGCTGTGAGCAGAATGCAGAGAGGCCAGGTGGGCGGGAGCCACGCCCCATGGAGGTGGGCAGCAGGGGGTTTGTGGGAAAGTCCATGCTGCGCTTGCTCAGAGATGTCGGGATCACAGGAGCAAAGCTGAGGACGGCCACAAAGGAGCTGCCAGAAGAGGCGGAGAAGGCAAGCCTCTGGTTGTGGGTGCGGAGGAACGAGGAGATCTGGGGAACAACACTAATGAAAAAAAAAAAAAAAAAAAGATTTATATTTCATACTACAAGGAAAAGCAGCTCACGTTTAAAAGACTCTGTTTAATTTTTTTTTTTTAAGTCGCCCCCCCGGGCCCCCTTCCTTAAAATGCTGTCCCGGTAATTTTGTACATAGACTGTTTATTTAAAATATATATAGTTGGAATTTTTTGGCAACTAAATATTAATTAGACTTTAAATCCAAATCCATGAGATTTTAAATTTAAAATTTTAGCCTACATTTTTAAAATCGCTATATCTTAAGAAAGCACTTGTAATTTTCAAGATTAAAAACATTTTGAAAAGTAGACACGCTGGCATTTGTGACTTGAGGTGACTTGCTGGCTTAAGCAAGACTTGACTTGACTTGACTTGACTTGACAAAAGCTATGACATATGATAAGCTTGACATTTGCTTGTGTAACTTTTTCGCATGTTGGTTTACAATGTCTGTCCCTTTTATATTGTTATTATATAAAATGTATGCAGCCTGTGATAGTTCTGTATATTGTCAGAGTAATAGCCATGGTTCATTCAGCAGCTAATTGCTGCTAATGCTAATTAGTTAACCTGTGTTTTAAGACCCAGAGAATTATTTATTAGACCTAACACTGAGCCTGTTTTTATATGTCTGAATATTTACAATTACGGGCATGAAACACAGCCACCAGGTGGCGCTTTTCCCAAATAATGACCCTCGACAGTGTAGCAGTGATAAACTAAATCTTTCCATTTAAAATAAAAGAGCTCCTGATCGTCAGTTAAAGGGACTGGCCATTTTAATTTGACACTGGCTTGGACGATCTTATCCCCAGAATAAGAACAGATCCGAGAGTTTGTTTCTGCCTCCGTAGAATAAAACGAGATAGGCAGGGACTCAGCAAAAGTGCCCTGATGCTTCGACAATTTGCTGAATGTCTCTCCCGCTTTTCACCCCGAGCTGTCATGTCTGACAAAATCTAAAAAAAAATCATTTAAAAATCAAAATCATATTTTTATGATTCTTCTGCTGGATATTCTTCAGGTCACCAGAATGACTGATTGATAGATTGCTGTGTCCGTCCTTTGCTGTTTTAATGATCTCATCCCGGACAGTCCGCACTGGGGTCGCGGTCCAGATAAACATCTCTGCCTCTCCTCGGCGGACATGCCTCTTACAGTGATGGGTTCAAGCAGGAGTCTCTAATGGAAGAGTTGTTTCCGTGTGCTCCTCTGGGATCTAACTTGTGACTTTTCCATTACGGTACAAGCTGCATGTCCCCTTTGTCCACTCGCTCGCACTGATTGCCATCTGCAGCGTTGTGCTTCGCTCTGTTCGCTCGCTGGTGCGATCCCTGGACAGTTGCACTTCGCTTTCACTGCGCCGCCTCTCTACAACACAAAGCACTCCGTCACATTGGGGAAACATGCTTTTTGAGGAACCGTGACGACACAGATATGGATTTCCATGATGGGTCTTTGTGTCGGTTATTGCCTGGTAGCACAAACTGGATCTGTCAATATGATGATCCCAAAAAACAATCCAACAGTCCACCACCAATTCACCGGGGCTGAAAATCCACGGTTCCAGAGAAGAGTCGTTCTGTATGTTGCATTAACTCCATTAAGTCCATGTTAAGTCTTAAGTCCATGTTTAGGTATGGAGGACCAAAACTGCCAAAACAATAAGAATGGCCTCTGGGAAAGATTCAAAGATTACTCAAAAATGGGCGAGTGGGTCGTAAAACAACTCTAGACGAGAGAACAACATTGTAACGTGGTAAATAACTGAATACCAAAGACCAGGGGGGAAAAAAAGTACAAAAAAAGTTAAAAAAAAAGTACTTGTCTACAAAATCTATCAAAACATGGCAATACATATATTAAATACATATACTGAAGTGTGTCATGTCTAATAAAATGACAGAAAAGCATCATGAGAGGACCAGATAAAAATGCTCCAAAATTACTGGAAAATTAGGAATTTGGGAACAAAAAAAATCATAAAAAATAAAATAATGAAGATGGAAACTTGGTTTCTGCTCCACCCATTCCTGGGATATGTGAGACTTCCCTGGTGAAGGCTCAGTGTCATTGGTACAAACAGCCACAGGAGAGAGAAACTAAATATGCCATATTTTGAATGGGTGTAAATGAGCAGCTGACTTAAGTAACTATGTGTTCCTCACTTACTGTGAGACCAGAGACACCGAACTCTGAGACAGGAGCAAAGCTGTAGTTGAAGTCGTAAAGTAAATGTGGCAGCCCTGAAGGTCAACCATGAACTGGAGAAAGATTGCCTGATTACCAAGCCAAGCCTCGTCATCGACCCCACCCTCCCACCCTCCACGTCTGTTCCATATCAGCAATGAAGGGGTGGTCCCGAAGAGCTGGGTTCATCCGAGACGGAGCCCCCACCCACAGTCTCGCCCAGTTTCACTCCACACTATAACCTTGTGGATAAAATCTTAATTGCACTTTCTTGTGGCGTTGTCCTCGTTAGCTAAAGGCATTTCTGTGATTTTAACGTTTATGATTGTCACTACGATTGTGCAAATACAAAAGTGTGAGTTTAATGTCTGGTCTGTGCACTTGTCATCATGCTTTAAAATAGCAAAAGATTGAAAAATTCTCTACGAGTCTACGAGATTAAACAACAAGACCATTCTCCAGGTATTCAGGGTATACCTTTTGTGTGTATGGTGTATGTTGGAAACGAGGTAGCATTTGTTACCACAGTATATTTAAATAGGGACCAAGATAAACATCAGATGAAAATGTCATACCAAGCGTTAGACTGCCACGGCTATGAATAATGTGGCTATTTCTGTTTGATCGTGTCAAATAGATCAAGTTGGCTGCATGAGCTGTTATGCACTAATTACATGTCCCACGGTTCAGATCTGTGGGAAGAGACTTACAGGCGAAGGCAAATGTTCTAATGCCCATTATGTTAAACAAGCAGAATCATTTTTATATCGATTGGATTTTCTTTCTAGTCATAATACGGGACTGAAATTCCTCGAGTTGGCTCAAACTCAATCATTGTTCGAGTGCTTAAATACTTTATACAGGCAGAAGCAAATCAATTTTGGCATTTTCGATGAACTTTTTTCGATGAATTCGATGAAAATTGTTGAGCAATGTCATCGTTTTCCAATGCCTCAGTTTGAATCCAATTTCACGCTTTTTAATGACATTGGCAAGGAATGCACAAAATACAAATCAAAGCTTCTGCAAATGTAGAAAAAGTAAAAGAAATGACTCCCAACTGTGTGTATGTACATGCTTCCATTGGGTCGGCTAATAAACAGCAACAATGTGTCGTACCACAGCTATGCAGATGACTCTCAGATCTACGTGTCACTGACGGCTGGTGAACATGGGCCTGTAGATACTCTCTGTCACTGCAACAGATCAGTTTGTGGATGCAAAGCAACTCTCTCTAACTAAACTCAGACTAAACTGAGATCATTGTTTTTGGCCCACAGGCACAAAGACATATAGGGCCCGATCTTGTGCATCAAAACGGAGACGATAGCGTGACATTTTGCGCTCAGTAGGAGGGCACTTTGTGATCTTGCCACTCCAGACTTGGCGCATTTAAGTGGGTTGAGACACACACATTCTCCTCCAACCAGATCGACTCCGCGTCCAGGAGAGTGGTTGTGTGGGAGTGGGGGGTGAACATGTGCTTTTGTTTAGCTTCGCGTTCACGCCAAGCGCGGCCGATCCGCGCCACAGCGGACGCTGTAGCTCTTTTTCTCTCGACGTGAACATGGTTTAGCTCACGATGGGGTAAATAAAGTTTTTAGTTTGACCTGTGAGAGCCTAAGGCTTAAGAAAGAACGCAAGACTGAATGTCAGCCGTGTTTCCATCAGTGCAGTCACCTCCTCTTGTGACGCCCCCTCACAGGTGGCGGAGGCGAATGGCACATATAGCGCCACCACTCGGAAAATAATTCGCCAAGAGCCTGCGCCGCCCCGTGCGCCGCCACAAGATCTGGCCCAAAGTGTTATCAGTCAACTTGAGTCTCTCTCTCTAAAACCCAAAAATCAGGTTCGAAATCTAGGAGTAATCATGGACTCAGACCTGAACTTAAACAGCCACATCAAAGCAATAACATCAGCAGCTTTTTACCATCTGAAAAACATGGCTAAGATCAGAGGAATAGTGTCAAAACCAGGCTTAGAGAGACTTATCCATGCATTTGTCTCCAGCAGGTTAGACGACTGTAACGGCAGCTCACTGTCAGACAGCTGCAGAACATCCAGAACCAGGAAATGCGACCATATTAGTCCAGTGCTCCGGTCTCTGCACTGGCTTCCTGTCACTCAGAGAATAGAATTAAAAACAGCTCTGCTTGTAACAAGTCTTTTCATGGTTTAGCACCAAAGTCCATCTCTGACATGTTAGAGCCGTATGAACCATCCCAGGCCCTGAGAACTTCAGGGAGGGGTCTCCTGGTGGTTTCCAGAGTCAATAATAAACACGGTGAGGCTGCGTTTCAGTTTCATGCAGCTAAAATCTGGAACAGTCTTCACGAGGATGTGAGACAGGCCTCAACCCTGACAATGTTCAAATCCAGGCTGAAAACAGTTCTTTTTGCCTCTGCACATGACTGAAAGTACTTTATCTGCACTCTTGCCTTTTACTGTAATTGATTAATTTTATGTTGATGTTTTATGGATGGATTTGATCTGTTTTCTTGTACTTTTATGCAACTGTGAAGCACTTTCACTTGCCTTGTGTATGAATTGTGCTCTACAAATAAACTTTTCTTGTCTTGCCCATCGAGCAAAAATACACTGCCTGAACAAAGAAAAAAGAATCACGCTCTAAAGTTTTGGTTTCAGCTATGATTAGAGGCACACATTCCAAGATCCGGGTGTTGCATTCAATTCTCACCAAGATCTTGCAGTGATGATGGGAGAGTGTGACCACTGCGCAAAGCCTCCTCCAGCTCAACCCAGAGATTCTCAATGGGGTTCAGATCTGGGCTCTGTGATGGCCAAACCTTTTCACTCTCCCCGAACCACTCTTTCACAATGCGAGTCCGATGAATCCTGGCATTGTCATCTTGGAATAAGGCCTGTGCCATCAGGGAAGAAGAAATCCAATGATGGAATAACCTGGTCATTCACGATGTTCAGCTGATCTCATTCTTCGGGCATGTATAGTGTTGCTGAACCTAGATCTGATTCCCAAAGATCTGAACTTGCTGCACCTTCACGTTCATGTTCACCTTCACCTTCCTCTCCAGACCTCACTGGCACACCTGAAAGAACCCCCTCCCCCATCCTTCATTGTTTTTGTCACATTGCTTCAGCAGCTCAAACTCAGGAGTTAAAATGAAACCCCTGACTTTTTTTGATGCAGCATTCTGAAAATCCAATGGGCCGTCGAGCAGCCAAGCCTGACCGGGGAGCTAATGGACAAACACACATCACAGGTTCAGTTAGAGGTGGACTCATTTCACACGTCTCATCCAGCCAGACACCAAACAACCCGCTCGCGGCATTGAAGATTCTCGGTGTTGCTCCATGAAAGACGTGATCGCGCTGAGCAACGGCGGGTCGAGGCTGGAGGAGAAATAAATGCCACGCCGCGTATGAAAGCAAACCAATAACGGCAGCCCTCCTCACGAATGGATGCAAAGCCAATTGGGGGGGAGGATGCCGTAATTAAAAGTCTTTAATGACACTAAAACTGAGGCGAAAATGTCCAGATATTCCATCATCTATAAATATAAATGAAAAGATGATGACCCACCCGCCCCAAGACAATAGGTGTATAGCAGGGGTAGGCAAGTTTTCTTGGCGGAGGGACGATTTTCTTTAATGTAAATAGACCAAGAGTCGAAGCCGCTGATTATTTGCCCAGTAAAGCACAACACTGGAAAAATGACCACCTTATATGAGATAAATGACTTAAAATTGCTTGAATTAAAGTTCTTCCGTGTTGAATTTGAGTCTGTTTGAACTAATCCAAGATACAAATGCTATAGCGCCAATGGATCAAGTATAAAACCCACTTGAAATCAGACAAACAATTGTTTTTTTTCACGTGAATTGACACATAATTATCTGAATAAAGACAATAACTACTACTAGAGGTTTTATCTCATCTAAGACCAGACCAAATCTACTAAAACCTCAGATTTAATCTCTTAATTCAAGTAGATTTATGTCATTTCTTCCTTAAAACGATTATTGTTCTGTGCACTTCTTTCAAGTGCTAGTGTTGTACATAATGTATAACCATATTGGGTGTATTGACAGTATTTCTTACCTTTTTTTCTCCCATTTAACTCTAATAATGTTAAAAGTACTCTCTGATTTGTGTAATAATGTTTCTCAAAATCATCTTGAGGGCCAGAGGTTCTGTGCTGAAGGGCTGGACTTGGCCCCCGGGCCTGACGTTGCCTACCCCTGGTGTATGGTTTCCCTCACATTATGTAAAACCACGGTGATTCATCTGCCGGGCCTGCGTGGGGTCGCTGTGACGCACAAATAATACACAAATAGAACAAGACTGTGGCAATCGCGTGTGCTGTAAACTTGGAAGGAAATCAATGAAACCGAGTCCATGGATTAACGACAGACGGATCATGACGAGGAGGTGTATTTACGCTTCAGAAGATCATGGGAATAAAGCTGTGATGCTGTCAGTGACCCGACTTTCAATGTCAGTCCAAAAACAGACTGAAAGGAGGAAAGCTCGACGGTGTTTCTTCTCCTCGTCACCTGTGGCTCGCGGTGGATGGTGCAGTTAAAGTCATGAGGTCAGTAGATTATGGATAATGTGCACAACCCTGGTGCTGTGATGTCATCGTCATCACTGAAACAATGGTGCTGCATGAACGTGGACCTCAGTGCCGAAGGTCAAGATCCTTTGTGGAAGAAGCTCCGCAAAGCACTGGACCTGGCTACAAATATGTTTAAATGAAATAACTTGAAGGGGAGGTTGACCCCAAAAAAGTAGCAGTTTTCCAGTAATAAAAGGAGCCTACCAAGCCTAGCAAGTAGTCTGCTCCCTGCAAATATTCGGCTCAGTTGCCTTTGCTATATCAGTCCGTAATTGCTCTGCTTTCCGTTCTTGTGGGGATGAAAGAAGCCCATATACTGGCTGGGCAATAAAAAGGCCGTTATATCTCGGGAGCTGAAAGTGATAGAGACTTGCGTTATTTGCACCGCCCTCAGGGGAGCGGAGAAACATCACGGTGACAAGTTTGCACACCTTTTTTTTTTTTTTTTACATATTTTATGTTGTAGACTTGCATATAATTTCGGAACCATAAGAGATAGAGACTTACCCTGTTTTTTTTTAAATATAATCTACTGATTATTGTCTTTCAAACAACCTCTGTCTGAAATAATTTACATGAATGTCCTGAATTGCTTATCGGCATCGGCCAAAGTCCTCAATGATCGGCATCGGCCTTTGAGAAATGCACATTGGTCGACCTCTATTAAATAGACTGATATATTTGTATGAGTAAAATCTGTAATAATAAATGTTTAACTACAAACTAAGAGATTAAAAAAGATAATCCATTAAATAAAATGACTTAAAATATTAGCCTATACATCCAACACAATCCTTTATTTATATAGCACTTTTCAACAACTAAGAGCGTTTCCAAAGTGCTGCACAAAAAAACATAAAAACAATAAAAACAGATCAAATTAAATAAATAATAATAATGCATTGGTTTTATATAGCGCTTTTCTGGACACTCAAAGACGCTTTACATTGCATTATTCATTCACGCCATACTTGGTGGTGGTAAGCTACTATTGTAGCCACTGCAGCCCTGGGATAGACTGACGGAAGTGAGGCAACCAGTCTGCGCCATCGGCCCCTCCGACCACCACCATCACTCAGTCACTTTAGGCTTCCTGGAGTTGCCAAACAGTCTCCCATCCAAGTACCGACCAGGCCCTTCCTGCTGAGCTTCCAAGGTCTGGTGGGATGGGGCAGAGCAAAACCATAAAAACCTGCCGTCAAACAGTAAAAGCAAGGATAAAAAAGAAATAAAATGAAAAAGGACTCGGAGGGCCACACAACTCAAGCTGTGTTAAAAGCCAAAGAATAAAAGAGAGTTTTAAGACGACACTTAAAACATATTTGTTGGGCCCTAGATGAAAGCCCATGAGCTCATCATCGCCTTCATCGTCATCTTCCCTGTTAAATAAAGTTGATTTCACTTCTATTTTAGGTTGTAATTTGGGCTGCGTTTAATTAATCGATTTGATTTGATTTTCCTTTGAATAGCCCAATATCGTTAAAAAAAAAATTAAATCGGTCATTTTAATACGTCTTTTTCCCATAATATTTCCATGTGACTTTTTTGATCAGGTCATGTTAAATAAAACTTACTTGATTAATGTAACTGCATCTGGCTAAATTCTCAACATCCTTAACTTAATCGAAAATCAATCAAACTGAATCAAATCGGGCCCTTGTGAAGTGAATCGAATCGAACTGAGTTGGGAAATCTGAGTCTATACCCAGGCCTCGTCGTGATCCTTGAATGAGTGAAATGACTTTCCAGGTAAAAAACAACCAGTTCATTGCAACAAGATAAACTAATGTGGCCAAAAACAAAGCGTGAACAGAAAAAGCTTCCACCTTGATTTAAATCACAAATCTGCTGACTAAATGCTGCAATGGCGCCTTTTTGTTGATGGAAACGCAGAAATGTTTTTCTACGGAACATATTTGCGGATGTCCGTGGTCACAGGGCATTTTGAACAATCCATGCCAAACTCTTCCAACAAAGGCCTCTCTGACAAAACACTCTTTATAGATCTACTCTTTGTGTTCAACTTTCCTGTTTGAAAACTTTTATCTGATTAGCTAACTGGACGCTAACCGCTGGTCATTTTCAGTTGCACATTTTCTTCGAACACAGCATCTTTTGAAACCCAAAGTGATTTACATGGGAAGTGATTGGCTTCATTGACAAAGGAGAGTAATTGGATAATAACATAAGCGTTTAGGGCCTGGACAAAGGGAGAAGAGTGGAAATGACGATGGACCAAATCTGAAGTGAAGGGGGAGGGGGGGCAGAGTGTTGCTTGAAGTGGGCCTAAATCGATTGCCTCTAAACCAAGAGGAAAATGTGTTTCCCAAGAGGAGAGGAGGAAGAACCGACGCGCCGCGCACGAAAGGATTGTTCCGAGAAGCGCGGAAAAACAAAACAGCGCCCGAAACAAACAAGGCGTCTAATGTGAACAACAATAACGCCGACAATTAGGCGGTGTGAATGGATCTCAAAGACTTTAGCTCCGCGAATCCGGTAGCGCTAACAGCTCAAAGCGCACTTCACACCCTGCAGTGGGCTGCTGTTAGCATACGAAACACCGCGTCCGGACTTCTGTGTGTCGGCGGATCTGGCCGGGCGATGGCGTCGACGGGGCAGCGTCAAGTGATCAGAAAGTAGATGAACAAAGGCGCGGCGTTTGATAAAGCCTCAAAGGGTCAACAACTCATTCTGGTTGTGAAATGAACAAGGTTGGGCAAGGAATTAAAACACTGCATAGATTAGTTCACTGGCAGTTACTGAAAGACATTTCCTAACAGAAAATATACAAACAGTCTACCTGCTCTTGATCTACTGCCAAGTTCAAGTATCTCGGGGTCTTGTTCATGAATGAGGGACAGGTGGAGATGGAAAGACGGCAGTGATGCGGTCGCTGTGTTGGACTGTTACACCTATGGTCATGTAGTTTGGGTAATGACCGAATGGATACAGGCAGATGAAATGAGTTTCCTTCTTTGGGTGGCTGGACACACCCTTCAAGATAGGGTAAGGAGCTCAGTTACCCGGGACGCTTAGCCACCTTATCCAGTGGGCTAGCAGGGGTTGGAGCCCAGGGGCCTACCATAGTCAAGGGCAGAGTGATACTGTCAATCCCTTCACTTTGCGGCATGACCAACCGAAATGCGATGATTGTGCTAAGCTCCTATGTGTGCGCCTGGACTAGGCCCACCCTACCTGGCGCAGAGTGATGCATGTAGGAGTAGCAGGGTTAGGGTTTTTTTTTGTGAGATTTAGGGTTAGGGTTATAGGTTAGGTTTGGGGTTTGTGCTGAGGGGGGGTGGGGGCCTGCAATTCTGTTTAAACCCCGGGGCCTATGGTTGCATTAAGGTGGGCCTACCGGCAGGAGCTTGGAGTAGAGTCCTATTGGGAGGAGGCCCAGACCCAGGACACGCTAGAAGGACCATGTCTCTGATCTGGCTTAAAGTCCGGGAGTCTCTGCTCAGACTGCAGCCTCCGCGACCTGGCCCTGGATAAAGCAGAGGAAAATGGATGGGTAGATGGTCTACAATCCTGCCATATTCGTCCTCCTATCATGGCAATGTTTTGTTAGAACGTTTGGAAAACTGGGGTAGAAAGAAAATCAAAGATCATCCAACTTTGATTGTTCTGATATTTCCCCGGATCTTTTCCCGAAATAGCACATGTGAACTGCTTGAAGTTTTATTGTGCTTTTTTTCCCCCGCTGCTTCCATGCGCCGATGCAGAGTGTCCCCATCGAGCTGCCACACATAAGATCTCCAGGCTTTGGAAAATCAACCAACGGTATTTATGGAAGCTCTTTATATACACAAAGCAAAAATAGCAAGAATGGTTGGAGAAAGTCTTCGTGAGGTCAAACGGCTGACCTCCACTTGTACAGTCAGTAGGTGGTGAATGTGGCGGGGAAGTGCTGGGCAGTGGCCTATTGATCGGTGGAGTGAGTGTGTGGCTTATGCCGTCACCCAGGCGGAAAAGCAGTGAAACGTACCCAGGACTAAAGCGTCTCCTCTGGGGCTCGTCCGGCCGTGATCCACCCTGTTAGAGACACCATTATGCGAAAAACAGTTAAAAATGCCATCGCTGCATTGCATTAAGAAACCGAGGGCCCGGACTCTTTTCAGTTTGTGGAGAAGGCAGAGACGCCGATGACTTACTACACAATCAAGAGAACTTACATTACGAACTTTTATCATATAATACAGTTTTGTTGTAAGGCCATCGATCTGCAGAGGGTAGGTTATATCTCTTTTATTCACACAAGCAAATCCGTGCGACCAGAAATTAATTTTGTTATCTATAAGGAGGGACGCACTGAATGGCAATGCAGCTACACAAGTTTCTGAAAGCATTATGATAATTGTTTGAATCGAGTCTCACCACCTCGTTCCTTATCTGTGCAGCGTGCCCAGTCTGTTAATTAGAATGGTTTAATTTGATTGCTCCCTGTTTGCAATACTATGAGAAATGCCGCTGCACACTGGCCACGTTGTCGTTTAGCAGGTTTTTCATCAAATGTTGTTTTATCCCACATGTAGAAGCGCAGAGCTCACTGAACCGTTGTTAGCGCTGAGCCTGTTCCGACTAATCCATGCATTAGTTTTATGGACGCGTTTTTTTAAATTGAGCGCCCCATTCACGTGCAGAATGAAAGGCAAAGGCTGCTCTATCCGCTGGAGGAAATGTAGATATTTTGCCACACAACAGCGCACATGGTCTGTTTTTCTTTCACAAACGTCGCGTTTACAATGTAGATCTATGGTTCCGAATGAATTTGAATCAAACAGAAGAAAATAATTGGATTGCTGCAGCTTGGCCATCCACCCACAAAAGGGAAATTTGGTTTGGCGTATACTATACATTTTTCCATAGTAAAATCTCAAAAGGTCTGTACATTCATAATTTCCAACCAGGCTTTTACATCGCAGAAGCGTGGTCGACGGGTTGACAACAGCTGAAAACATCTGGATTGTTCCATCATTTGGAATGTTTGATGGCTAATGCTAACGGCTATAGGAAAAATACAAAGATAATTGCATGCATTGGGATCAAACACTGCTAAACCTCCAGCCAGACCGATCCTAAAGCTTGTGCCCCCCCCCGAGATTGTGGAATACTCTCGCCTTATTATATAATGTAAGCCAGATCTGGACCTCCAGAGGCTTTAGCCCGGACCCCAAAGCCTTCTCATCCTCTCAAAATACTTGATTTCTAAGGCTGAATTAACAGTTATCTTAACAATTTGAATAACATTGAAATAAAATGGCAAAATGATTGATTGACCTGTGCTCATTTTCAAGAGCAATGACTGCACATGTCCGGACCCTGGACTTATGTTGAAAGTAATGAAAGAAGAGTTTGCGGACATCGAGCTGATTTAGTTGGGACCCCTGTTTTACTGGATACGTAGCCAAAATGAGGTTCGAAAAATATTCAGTTGCAGTTTTCGCTTGAATTGACCACATTCTTTTGCTCAAAAGTTTCCCCCTTTGTCCAATTCTGGTTCCTATGTTTGCAAATCTGAAGAAAGTGCCATTTTTGTTCACTGTTTGTGCATTAAATGATAGCATTTGGATATTAAAATGGCATTCAAAAGCATTTACATTTGACCTGCTTCAGCCTGTGTAAACTCTACACAGATTTCAAAGCAATTGTAATTATTTCTCCTGTTCTTGAAATATTTCTCCTGTTTTTGTGTCTCTGTCTGCTGCTTACCTGGTCAAAACTAGAGAAAGAAGAAGAAATCAATAAATACTATGGAGCTCCTTTTACTTTACTCTCTAACCTTAACCCAGATGCATCCGCAGCAATGACTTTGTGCTGGGGCAGTTCATGCTCTATAGTCCCATTGGGATTACAAGACAACATAACCTTGATTCAGGAGTTACAATGGGACAGTGCGATGTTTTCCCCCTACCTTTATAGACTTGTATTTCCACTTCAAAGACAGGCAGAGTTTAATGCGTTGTGATTAGATGAATGCGGAAGAACAGACGGCTAATTAGCTGCGGAATCTTTTAATCCGTGCACCATAATTATATTACTGCACAATTTCATCATTCATTGCTTCAGCTTCTAAGGGATATTTATGTCATTGTCGAGCAGATAAGCCAAAATGCGTGTCTACTGTAAGTTGATAACCGCGAGTCACAAGGGGTCCGAAAAGATGCTTTTGATCTTGTAATGGTTACTGGGTACGGCATCTACCCCCTGAACCTTGAGGGCGGAGACAGAAAATGGGGAATCCATTTTATTGAGCCCCTCGCTGTCCATCACTCCATGGTGAAAGATGCTAGGCTGATGACTGCCGCTTTCTCAAAATAAGCAGCAACCCTCGGTTTGTCTCTGAAACCATTACTGGCCGCATCCCATCCCCTCTCGGGCCCGGAGCAAGAAGGGGGTTTGCACCTAGATCTCACCCAATAATCAATCATTTCAATCCGGTCTCACTTGGGAGATGATCCGGGTTGATAAATCACACCAACATCTCTTTCTGCCCTTACGATGTGATCCCTTGCAGTTGCTTGAAAAAAACAACACATAGTTTTATCGCTACTACTACTACTATTTATTTATTTATTTTCAGGGACAGCGCATATTAATGAACATTTCTGTAAAAATGCCAGAATTAGCCACAAGTTGATATTTTATTAACTGTTATGGTAAACATTGAGACTATATTACCGGAGAGAAGTTGTCATGAATCAAGCGTGCAGATTTATTTGACATATGCATATGGAGACACACCAAGTACCTGGATACAAGATGCTCTGAAGAACAGTTCACAGCTCACAGTATTTATACACAAAGACAGCACAATGATCATACGATTATGGAAATTCTTAAATTCTAGATAAGATGTCCTGACCCCGGCCAAGCAGATGTCCTTTAGCTGTACAAAGGTTACAATGCATACTTGTCAGTTGTCCATGAAACATAAGTAATATGACTACAATAAACATAAAATAATATACAGTTGGATTTCCATAACAATCCCCACTTTTGATTATAATAAAACTTTATTTTATTTTGATCAACATAACAACTGAGCATACCATATACCCTCAAAGTACACCACACCAAAATCACAGTTTGGACAGCAAAAATATAAAATGTGTCCTGAAATCATAACCACCTTATCACCTCATTATTAATTTAATTAAAACCAACAATCTAGCTCAACACATTATGTAAGAGAAAAATAGAAAATAAAAATCACCAGTGAGACTAAGCTGCTGTTTTTTTAGGGTGTCAGCACCCAATTTTAATGCTCAAGCTATTACAGGCATGAAATTCAATAAAAAAATCAAGCAATACCAACTGCATATGGGACATTATATCGTTTCCACTCTAACGCTGCTGAGGACGTCCTCATCCTCAGAATCAATGGCATAATTAAGTGTATGAATTAAGGTTGTTGTAGAAGCCAAACAGATTCTTTATGTACTTATTACTTTATTTATTACTACATTTATATGAGAATCTACGAGTACGCAGCGCTTTATCTCCACGGCTGTTTCTGTGGACCATTGTCAATCCAAAAGACGGAACAAATGGCCTCCCGCATCTATTCACTGGCAGCACAAGTACCCAGTGATGCATCTGCAGCAGCCGAGCCCCGCAGAGCAGAGTCAGTTTAACATGTGGCCAGCAGCCCTCAACCTGACCGGCCCTTCCAGAAATCTCCTTACTTTCCCCATAAGCCACGCTGGCCCTGTTTATATCATGTATTTGTTTATTTGGTCAGGACAGTGCATGTTGATGAACATAGAGTACATTGAGACAAGCATTGTAATCGCACTCTCAAACACACTCTGATTCATCCTGACCTATTGTAGATGTTTTTAGTGGTGGGAAACCGGTGTGCCCGGAGGGAACCTATGCAGACATGAGGATAACTCCACACAGCAAGGCCCCGTCCAGGTGGGACTGGAACCTTCTTGCTGTGAAGCATGAGCGCTAACCACTGCACTAACTGTCCCGCCCACATCTCTGTTGCATCTGGTCCTTTTCCCTTTGTATTAGTTCCTTTCTTTCGAGGTACCCCAGGGATCAGTTTTGGGGCCAAATTTGTTTGTTCTGTATCTGTATCCTTATGTAGGATAATTCAATATTTATATTCAGAGATGCCTCTTATCACATGTACGCTGACAAAGTTCAATTATATTATTCCATAACGCATGGCAGCACTAATCTCAGTATGATGCTGAAGGGTCTGGAAGCTATTTGGATCAGGTTAGCTAAAAACGGTCTTCACTAAAATTCACACAAAACTGAGGTGCTTGTTGTAACCTTTGACAAAAAAAGAGAACACTGGCCTAAAGGTATTGAACTGTGTCTGTGGTTTTGATCATTTAAAGAATTTAATTACTTCGATGTCTGTCTTTGAAAGGTGCTTTACAAATGTACTTGCTTTGAAATATGAAAAAAAAAGAAGAAGCTATGTCACAGTAGATATTTTAAGACCTTTTAAACCTCCAATTATTTGTTCAGTCAAGACAAGTTTCACCCACAGGCTTCAAAAAGCTGTCATCTGACAGACGTCAAGAAGCCTTAGCCTATACGACTTTCTAAATCATGTAATATTATAATTATATAAGAGATTATACAATAGTTGTCCAGTCTCCAACCATGGATACTTCGAAAACCTCTCCAAGCCTCCTCCCCAAGGAAACACTGCGTCCTTCCTCATTGTCTTTCCTCAAAGTTCCATCTTACCCAGCATGCACTGCGGCTCTGCTTGTGTGCTGCAATGTCCCGTAATCACACAGCGGCACTCTGCAGAGGTCAGGAGGTCCTGTTGTCGACTGCTGACCTGTTTTTGTGTGCGCGTACCATGCTGGCTGGATAAATGGATACTGATCTTACTCCCAGCAAAAGCCAATCACTTAGAGCAAGGCTTGTCTCCAGCCTTTACGAGGGCTCTATGCAAAATGCTGTTCTGAGGGGCAAAAGTTTGAGATGCTACAATGGAAATAAACCTCATTTTTAAGCAACATGACATAGTTAGCAGGTTAATCTCCCCTTTCTGCACTCAAACGAACTGACCACACTCCTGTCCACGTCACACACAGTTTTCCATGAGGTTTCTGTGAGTTTTATAGTCTATGTACAGTAATATTAATGATTTAGATTCACATTGTCATTTGCTTCTCACAGTTCACAATTCATTCATTGTGAACTGTTTTAGCAGTAGATTGACGTCAACTGCTAAAACACATTAACTGGGAAAGAAAACAAATCCAAACAACGTGGCCCAAAACATAAACCCAAAAGACAAGACAGTAATATTTAGTGGTAAACATTGGTAAAACATCCTAGATCTGTAGGTAGTATTTCCTACGTATAGTTTGTGGGGCCCTTAGCTTGTCCTTGACTTACATATAGCTCGAAATGACAGGATGGATCCAGTCTTCAAGGAAAACAACTCCACAAGGACTCTACAAAGACAAACTGCCTCACTTTCATGTGTGTCTTCATACAAAACGTTTCTAGTCACATTAAACCTAAAAACATCAGACCATCCTTCATGTTGACGTCTTTTTGCCTTTTCCCTAATCACTTTATCGGAAGTCACGCACACGGTAAATGGCAAATGAATGCCTTTGATGGTAAATGTCTTTGGTCACTCGTGGCTTTTGATGGACGCGCGGTTTTGATAGCCCGAGATGAGAGGGATCCATATTTCGCCGAAGCGCATTGAATTTTCAGCGCGAAGAAATGTTCTTTCCCGTCATGTAAATTAAACAGGGTGTCTTCCAAATAACTGGGTTGATCACGCTGGCAGGGCTTTGAACATGGATTTGAAAAAGAAAGTCATATGGAAATGGGTGGATTTCAAGGAACGGGGTTCATCAAATGTACATGGCTTTACAGGGAAGAGGGGCTGGGAGGAAGTGATATTTACAATTCTGAACAGGGAGTGCTAGCAGATGGGAGCACAAAGAACCTTAAGCTGGAGACTAACATGCCATACTGTCATACGCCATATACTGTTGTAATTACACAGACACTAAACACAATCCACTAGCAAGATATTTCTCTCCATGAACCCACTTCAGGATCAGGAGACAGATCCCCACTGCGCCTTACAATAATCAACCATCAGCATTGGACGATGCATGGAATGCAGATGACAGACAGGAACAATATTGCTCATTAAAATCAGAATGAAAACTAATTCATTATATACTCACATCCATGAAGGGTACCCAGGGAAGATGCACAATGATATGGCAGTGACTTGTTTTATTTTTTACCTCCATAACAGGAGAAGGCTAAGCTTAGATAATAAATTAGTAACTTATAAGTGGACATAGGCATAGTCATGCTCGTCACGCTCTCTTCTTACTGATACATTATGAATGTAATTGTTAAGTTGCTAATCCTACAGGAACACTATGCCTCCCCTGTGGTTCTTTATAGTATAGTTAGTCATGATTCTCCAGTGGCAGAAACTGATTTTTTGCAACAACAACAGCCCCATGACCTCTTGGCAAATGACAAAACAGACATAAACAAGTCTTACCTTGGCTAAAGAAGTTACAAACTGCTGCTTCTGCTTTTTAGTTTTTGCTTTGAAAGGCGAAAAACATCACCCAAAACTCCCCTACTTTCGGTAGCAGGAGAATGGGAGAATAACCTGTAGGAACTGTTGCAATGAGGTATAATGGGACATTGACCGTTTGGCGGCGGGGTTCTGCAAAATGTCAAATATGCCTTCAGGTTGGAATGAGAAAAGGTGTGAAGAAGGGGCACAGAATTTCATGAAAAGCACTTCTGTCCAACTGTGGATCCAACATGCTTTGGGGACCATTTCATTGGTAGAATAGATTCAATTAGTTTCCAACCGATTCTGAAGGGAAAAAAAACGCAACACCATCAGTGAAATGGCCGGAGTTCAAATGGAAATCTTCTTCTACAAATGCGTAACACTCGTCAAAATTCATAAAGGACGACCTCAAGACGACCTAAAGGTTTCTAGTGTCCTGACCTTAAACATCATTGGAGATCTGTGGATAAGCCTTCAAAGAGCAGTGTGTGACAGACCGCCCAGAAATGTCTTAGTTCGGGAAGAGTTAAAGGAAGAAAGGGCAAAAATCAACCTCGAATCGAAACACTCTTGACTGCCCTGAAAAAACGCTTAAAGCTGTGACGCCCTCCGACCAAACTGGCATTTTTTTTTGGCCTGTCAGGACTAACCTTTCGCAGAACTTTGCAATAAAAGCCTGCCACATACAAAGACGAACATCACAACTCCTAAACCCATCGAGAGGTAGATAATTATCCCCCATTCCTTTCTAATGTTATTGTAATATATTCATGTCTCTGAACATTTCCCGATTGTATTACCCCCGGTCTACATTGGCGCCGCAGATGATGATAACATTTTATTCAGTCAAATGCCACCCTGTATTTCCTCCTTCCTGCCCAGAAAAAAAACTAATTACGCTCGCTCCAAAGAGAATATAGACAGTACACTGCCCATTTGATGTTCCGAGAGAATTGGACAATTGACGAAATGAGATCTTCTCCTGGAGATACAAGGGCCGTCATGGAACGTCCACGTCTCTGTGAAATTGTATCAGTCATTATTTAGGGAACAATTAACAGAGGTTTGGAACAATGTAAGTGATTTCATGTGAGAGATGGGTTAGAGTGTTTCGCAACGGGGACAATGGAGTCTAGAAATGCAGGAAGAAACGTCATTATTGCGAGACGTGGTTTTTTTTCAAGTAGTGGTCAATGTTGGGATTGCAAGCTAGTTTTCTAGTTTTTTAGTTTCCCGCGCTTAATCACTCACAAATATTGATATACTGTATGTGACATGTGCAGATGTTGTAGAACTGCATTGGTTTTCTTTCCACTCTTGCATAAACATCTCCCCTTCAGTCGCTCCCACAGACTCCTCCACGCTTTCTCGTCTTGGGTTTGACAATGCTTTCAAGGTTTTTTCAGAGGGACTATTTAATGTTTTTCTCAGCCTGATTTATTGAGGTGTGAACCCAAAAAAAAAAAAAAACTAGGCGAAATTTGAATGTTTTACAGATTTTTCCCCCCCCAGTTTATCCATAAAAAGATCCAAGATCCCCTTTACTAATGCTACATCAACTAACTAACGCTATGCATTCAAACCTGGCTCAATCCATTATTTACATTTTGCCATCTTTCTCATCTTTCCTCAGTTGTTTTGTTGACCTGTATGAAAATTGCCTTCAGTGTTGATGCTTTTCTGTAGATCTCAGTCCTGTTTGGCCAACTATCGACGTTCTTTTCGTCTCCGCACCTTCGTAGCCTTTGTTTGCCTTGTGCTCTCATTACCCTGCCGTTCTGGATTGATTTCTCTCACCGTACATCTTGTTTGCACTTAAAATGAATGCTCTTGGATATATTAGTAACACAACTGCAAACCGGCCAACAATGTGAGTTTATAATTGTGCAGCAATTATACAACAGATATTAGAAAAGATAAGTCATGGATCAAGGGTAAAGTGTATGTCAGTAGCTGCTTCCAAACTTTTTATAGTTGCAGTGGCCAGTAAAGGAACTCATCAAATCATGAAGATTCCCTACATTTCGGGTAGTTAATTGACATTTTACACAGTTCAATAAAAATGCTAACTTTTTTTTTTTCCTCCTGGTGTGATTGATTCTCCCGTCGTTTTGGTTCATTGTTTTGGTTCATCACTGCCATGCGTATCGGTACATGTGTACAGTATCAGTGTGAATAGAACCATGTGGACTCGGGTCACAGTGCTCGTACTAACTACCTTTTACAACAGCAGAGACTTCTGTTGTCAATGGAAGGCAGAGTGGGAGCCTGGTCAAAAGATGTGATTGTTTCTCTCTCTCTTATGTCGCCCCTTGGACAATGTGGTTCCTGGCTGACGGCCCATGTGGCCCATTAACCAAAAGCACCACTGATGATGATCAGTTGTCACTTAGACATAGCCCTGAGTTGTACAGTTGTTTTTCTAGAGCAATGGAAGAAGGTGATGTGGTCTGTAAAGTCCAGGTTTAAGCCGGTCCACAGTACGATCAGCGAGACAAGAGAGGCTGCTGAAGTGATGACCCAGCATGGAGGCCTAAAGTGCCTGCTTACAAGCCTGTGGGGGCAGTGTTGTGATCTGGGGTCGCTGCAGTTGGTCTGGTCTTGGTTCAGCGACACTATGAGCCCACAGCATGTGATCAGCTGATGACCTGAACATCCTGAATGACCAGGTTATTCCATACGGCCTTGTTCCAAGATGGCAATGTCACTATTCACCGGGCTCACGTCGTGAAAGAGTGTTTGCTATTCAACAGGTTCACCTAAGTGGGTCTTTTATTTCTTGAAAATAGACTTCTAGGTTTCAAGTTTGTAGCAATTCCATTTTGTACATTTTTTTCTTTTTTCCTTCTGTGTATCAGAAAGCATTCCAAGCTGCTCCATCCACAACGTTTTGTGTGTATGAGTGTGTGTGATACTGTCCTGTAAGCCCACTGTGGGTCTCGACCATTGTACATGTTATGAGTCAAGCTATATGGACTTGTATTAAACTTGGAACTAAGAAAAAGTGAAACTTAAGAAAAATAACTTATTGGAACAAATAAATCTTGGTATTTAAAGTATTTAACCTGCCTCTGTGTCAATATTACTTATCTGTGTGGCTAACTGCTAGTGATTTTTACCCCTCTACACCACCCCCGGTTACACAAAGTATAGGGATGGTTGATTCAATATTTATTTATATGTTTATTTGATAGGGACAGAACAAGAAGGATTGCTACAAATAATCAACGCCATGTTCATAGGCCATATAGCTAACAGCCAATTTGCAGACCTGGCCCCTAAGACATAATCATCAAGCAGCTCGCAGCCCATTAGCAGTGAATGACGTGAGACGACTCGCGGTTATATTGACAAAATGTCTTTCATTACATTTAACACAATGCAGTCATTTTCCGTGAAGGTTTTGTTTGGTACGTCAACAAGTATTGTAGGTTTTATGTCACAATGTGGAAAGGTGTGGACAGATGTGGGAAAAAAGCCATACTGTATTTGGATTAGTGTCAAGAATGAGGCTGTTGTGCCAGAAATTCATCTCATGTCCTCAGTTTGGTTGCGTTCTAAAGAGCTCACACTGTGGGTACTGCTGTGAAAAGGTCGGTATTCTGTGGAGAATTTGTCTTTTAGTCAAAATGCAGATGTTTTGATCTGATTAACGAACGGCTCGAGGTGACGACGAGCCGGGACCGAGTGCAGCTCCAAAGCCCCTTATGATGCGCACAAACCGAAATCTGTTATCTTGTCAGGATTTAGCGTCACTGGGGCTCAAGCGGAACACTTGAGGACAAACACAGCTTTTTAAACTCCTGCAAGTATATTCATCCCACTGGTTCCTACTTGACTTCCTACATTCCTACATTTTTTCTTTTTGACACATCTTTTTGGCTGCTAACTCTCCAGGATGATTCCACCTAAGGCCCATGAGGCGTGTTCCCACCGCTGGAACCTCTTACAGTTCTTGGTGCCCACCTTGTTTTTGCTCTCCAACATTTGGAGGAACTGTTATAGCTCCTGCTCTAGGGGCAGGACTTTCTTATAGGACCAGGAACTCGCTCAACTCTGACTATTCTCTGCATATAAAACTGATTCTGTTGTCATTTCTGTGTTCTCCCAGGAAGAACACTTTTACACCCCAGCCCCTGTGGACGGTCCAATCAATACAGCAAACCTGCTGAACCCCTTTATAAATAGCTGTGGGTTTGTAAGAGCTATGGCGCTGATGAGGGTTTGCCCTTTTGTATATTTGTCCAGGTTCACCTCCACATTGATGCAGTTTGTCCAGTGCATCTCCTTGTTAAAGCCACCAGCCACACAAGGTCAAATAGGTCAAAAAATGTGTGATGTATCACATTACGTGTTTCATGCCTGTCTCAATGTCTGACTGATTAACATTTCAGTTATAACTTTAGAAAAATCTTCTTGTGCTTTCTTTTTCTATTCATTCTGGGGGAAGTATTGGAATCCCTTATGGAATAGTTAGCATAACACGATACAATTGGCCCCTATGTATCGTTACAACAGCGTATCGTCCCAGAGCTAAAAGAGAACTTTTGACTCTTCTGCAAAACAAGTCACCCTATCTTGTGTTAATGAATGTGGTGTGTAAGTGGATCTGATTGGTGGCTATGCTTCTGCCATTTTGCCCCAGGGTATAGATGGTGAATCTGAGACCTCAAGAAGCACTGAGCCACTTTAAAACAGCTGCCTCAGACAGAAACCCATCTGCACACACACCACTGTGACAGAGAATAGAGCTGTCTGTTGGTCTGCGGGACCGGAGAGAAGTGAACCAATGCCTCGTTAGGCACATTACAGCTCTAGCTAAGGGCAGCTGTGTCTACATACTATAGCTTACCATCGACTATAGAGTGAATGAATGGTTCACTGTACCGCTTTCAGAATCTTGTGAAGCTTTGAAAGCGCAATACAAATCCACACCATTATTACTTTTACCATTGCTCATTGCGACAATAGACTTGTTCTTTGAGCAGGCCCATGGTGAAAATAATGAGCAGCTGAATATGAAAAATGCATTTTGCCGCGCTGATTCATATCTATATGTCTGAATGCATGCTTCGTTATTTTCTTTACATACAGTATCTCCAAGAGAAGGTCTTTCAAACATTGACCAAGGGCAGCTACAATCACAGCCACTGTGTGCCAACACATGCAAGGAATGTTTTTCAAAAATGGTGTGTGTGTGTGCGTGCGTGTGTGTGTGTGTGTGTGTGTGTGTGCGCGTGTGTGTGTGTGTGTGTGCGCGTGTGCGTGTGTGTGTGTGCGTAGTCACAGTACAGTATTTATTTCTATGTAAACTATAGGGATGGTTGATACCAGTGATTATAGATCTGATTTTTTATTTAGATGTTTTTTTGATAGGGACAGAACAAGAATCATTGTTACAACTAACCAATGCCATGTTCATAGGCCATATATAACAGCTAAATTGCAGACTGGGCCCTAAGACATAAAGGGCCAGATCTTGTGGCGGCGCACGGGGCAGCGCAGGCTCTTGGCGAATTATTTTCCTAGTGGCGGCGCCATATGTGCCATTCGCCTCCGCCACCTGTGAGGGGGCGTCACAAGAGGAGGCGACTGCACTGATGGAAACACGGCTGACATTCACTTCCTCGTTTACATTGCGCTGTCTTGCGTTCTTTCTTAAGCCTTAGGCTCTCACAGTTCAAACTAAAAACTTTATTTACCCCATCGTGAGCTAAACCATGTTCACGTCTCGCGAGAAAAAGAGCTACAGCGTCCGCTGTGGCGCGGATCGGCCCGCGCTTGGCGTGAACGCGAAGCAAAACAAAAGCACATGTTCACCCCTCACAACCACACAACCACTCTCCTGGACGCGGAGTCGATCTGGTTGGAGGAAAATCTGTGTCTCCACCCACTTAAATGCACTAAGGCTGGAGTGGCAAGATCACAAAGTGCTCCTACTGAGCGGAAATTGTCACACTATCGTCTCCGTTTTGATGCACAAGATCGGGCCCAAAAAAAACATGACGCATAAATCATTACCAGTAATACAAATTACAAAAGGTTTGCAATAAAATATAATAAACTTCTGTTTTGTCCACAAATGCTGCTTAAAGGGATTCATAAAGAGGAAGTCATTCAATGTACAAAACACTGGTCTAACACTTTAAAGTAGAACTATTGTAAGTAACTTGTTTACCTTAAAGGGGCTAGATGCAAGTTGGCCATTTTATACTCACTACTGCCACCTCAGGTCATACGTGTAACTACACCTTCTATATTAAGCTCGTGCATGACGGCACTTCAGACCCGAAGTAACACCTTTTTGAGTGACAGTGCAGGATTTTAGAGACAGTTGTGGTGAACAGGTCTGAGCTCATTTTACACATCAGGACATGGCTGGAACATGTAGGGGGAGGAAAATACATCATTTTAACATTTTTTTTTTTTCATCTCCCCCCGGTGTCTCTGGCCAGATAATCACAATTGCAACTTCGCTGCCACCGTGTAGGATTCACCAATACACACTAATAGAATCACAAAGAAGAAGCTAACAGGTTAACGGGCAAAGCTAACTGCAGGCTAGCGCCACTTAAACAGTATTTACAGCCACGTTTGAGTGAAAAAAAAAATATCTCCATTGTGTAATTGGATGTACAATATCCCTCTGCCCCTTTGTCTTTTCTGTCAGCGTAGTATTTACTCTCACAGACAATCAATGAGTCAAAAAACGCCGCAACATCCTACAACACCTTTAGTAGTGCTTATGACCTCTAGGGGCAGGAGTTACTTAGTACTGCTTAGAGCAGAACTGAGCAGAAAGACAAACATGAAACCAGAAAATGTCATGAATGATATTTAAAACACAATTATAAATCATTTAAAGTAGGATATTTAATAATAATAAGATTTACTATTAGAAATAAATATTGTGGTGTTGACCCTCCCAATACTAATGCACAGGCGGGTGCGTGGTTAAAATAATGTGCTCATAAACTTGTCCCTGTGAAGAACTGCACTGTTAGAAAACAACTTACAACTTACACACAGCAAAGTTTCCTTGTTTACAAAAATCCGGTACAGGGCCTTTATTTACAGTAACTCACCAATGTGAAATACTAATGCTATTGCAACTGATCTATGATATGTGATGTCGTGTAGGACCTTAAAGATTGAGATGAATTTCTGGCGGCGTAGGTCCATGTGTGCTCCATTTGTTGCTGCTTTCACGCACAGGTTTTCTCTCGTAAATTCAAACGTTTCCAACTTTTTATGTATTTACCGCTTCATCACAGGTTATGCAAAGGTCTAGCACATGGCTGGCTGCAATTATCATATTTTCAGCACGCAACAGGAGAGTGTCACAACACCAGCTATCTCTCAAAAACAGCAGTGCAGTGTCCTGACTCCATCTCGTATCACTTTAAGGCAGAGGCACCTCCAGGCAGCCCTCGTAACGGCTGCAGCTAAGAGCTCCGATGTTTACCTGTTACTCGGAGCAGACTGAGTTTAAAGCCACACTGCGCAACACTGTGGTTTGATTACTCCATTTTATAACTCTTTGCACGCAGGGATGGCTGGTATCAGTGGGCTAAGTCCCTCCCTTCATTTTTTGACAAGAGAAAGAAGATATTTTTGACATAGGGCATCATTTCCTAGTTATCCAGAGTGTTGTTGATTTCTGGAGATATATATGTTTTAAATTCATGCAGTCCTTAAGAGTTTAGTCGTGCTAGGCTAGTGCCAGGCTAGCGCATGTCTATGGTAACTAGTAGCCTGCATTAAAAACCTCTTCAAAATCATGGGGTCGTCCTCCAAACGTTGCCATATCTGATTTGTAGAAAGCTCCTTTGTGAATTCCACGTGTAGTAATGCCGGCTGCAGGTGAACAAACTACTGTAGATCTGGTAACCGAGCATATCATCCCGCCGCTGCGTAGCTTATAGATACAGACGGCCTCTCGTCATAGAAGGGGCGTGGCTTCGCCGAGGGGGAAAATAGAATCTTTAGAGAAACACACTTTTTGACTCTTTTTAGCCATTTTCTGGTGGAATATAAACTTTTTTTATCACACATAAATAAAGTCAAGTGTAAATCGGGCCCATTTGGAAATTTTCTCACAGCAGATTGTTCAGTAGAAGTGAAAAAACGTCAGTTGTAGCAAGCGCTAGCTAACCGTTAGCATTAGCCCGATGCTAACATGTAGCATCAAGTTAGCATTCTCCGTTATTCATGTATTTATGGGATGATGAACCACTTTGCTCCTCCCCATCTCTTTGTATCATTATTTAGTAGAAACTATGTTCATATTTCAGAATCTGTTACAGTAGTTTTTGAGTAGTTAGAGAAAATATATTTTTTTTCTAAATTGTTTTCGCCCTTAACTGTTTTCAAATATGACCATATATGGGCGACTCCAGAGATGACCTCTGTATCTATACAACCAGGAAGCTGATGCAGCTCAAATATAAGTTATTTTAGATGCAACATGGTTTTATTTAAAAAAAAAAAATTCATTCAACGCAGACATTTATATCGGTAGTCTGGTGTTATAAGTGATTGGCCTCAGGTGCACTTGGGTCAGACTGTTTTTAATGCAGGCTACTAGTTACCATAGACATGCACTAGCCTAGCACTAGCCTAGCGTCACTAAACTGTTCAAATATAAGGACGGCATCAATTAAAAAAAAATAAAAAATCTCTCGAAATGAACAACACTTGTATTTGTTGCTACTCGAAATGTAGCAATAAATACAGATCTCAGGCCTGGTTTTCCTTTAGCCACTGTTAGAAGTGTGCTTTAAAACTGTCCAGAGTTGGAGTCTCTCTTACTGATAAAGGAAGACTATTCCAGTACTTGGTGCCTTTGACAGAGAGCACCGTCTGTCCAAAGGAGGTTTGTCTGTGTGGGGCCTCACAGTGTCCTCGAGCTGATGCCCTGAAGTGGCGAAGTTGCCATGTGTTTATGGAGTTTCAAAGAGGCTAAACAGACGCAATGCTAAGGGTGAGTCCATGTTTACACCACGGTTCACATCGGTCCGGGTGTCATTGTGCTTTGGGTAAATGCATTTGTTCGGTAATAGTCTGCTGTTTAAATGACGTTATGTAGCTGTTTGACTGCCGTTTATAGAGTCAACTTTTGCCTTGTTGTATGTCTGATGCTCTGAGAATAAGAGTTGTCTGTAATGCTAGTTCCGTGGGTGTTTGCTGATATTCTTTTTAGCCTGACAGGCAGCAGGAAATATGTTTAGTACATCTGATAGTAAAAAAAGAGAAAAAGAAGAGAAAAAATGAACAGTGTAACAGCCCCACCTAGAGTTTACATCACCAGCCGCCACAGTTGGCATGTATTTGGGGTTTGTTGTGTTTACAGGCGTAAGTCCAGAAGTTGCAGAAGCGGCTGACGCTTTGGTTTAGAGAACACGCTCCGAACTCATGTCTCTCTTCAATCACAACAAAACGAATGAGATCAGAAAATGACTGGGTTATACAAGCCTCATTTTGTTCAATTAGACACAAAGATGTCCTTTATAAATCCATCCAAATGGCTCGTCTGTCTCATTAGGATGATGACTGTATCTCCATTCATGATCTCAAAGTAGAGTATTTGTAGTTTGTGATATAACTAATTATTCCCTTTGCAAAATCATGAACAAACGTATATTTATTCCATCCATCCATCCATTTTCTTCCACTTTATCCGGGGCCGGGTCGCGGGGGCAGCAGTCTCAGCAGAGATGCCCAGACTTCCCGATCCACACACACCTCCTCCAGCTGTTCTGGGGGGACCCCGAGGCGACACCAGGCCAGCTCGGGGACATAGTCCCACCAGCGTGTCCTGGGTCTTCCACGAAACCTTGTCCCACTAGGACAGGCCTCAGCTGGCTCCTTTCGACGTGAAGGAGCAGCGACTCTACTCCGAGCTTCTCCCGGGTAACTGAGCTCCTCACCCGATCTCGAAGGGTGCGCCCAGCCACCCTGCGAAGGAAACTCATTTCGGCCGCTTGTATTCGCGATCTTGTCCTTTCAGTCATTACCCAAATCTCATGACCATTTATTCATAGATGTGTTCATTTTTAGAATACAAGATATAGGTGTAGACCTCGTGAGTGTATGTACTGTATGTCAGCGACGGGAGCTAAAGAATAAGGACTTTACTGGTGGTGGTGAAGAAGAAATCTCGAGGCGGAGAGGAGATTTGATGCTTAAACAGCAGAAAGGAGGGGAAGAGAGTGCATCTTTATTTTCTGTTTTTTACTGATTTTAGAGCCTTCACTACAGAAGCGAGCAATGTACGTAATGTAAACACAGTTGTAGTGTCTTCAAGAAACACAAAGATGATCCGCCGGCAAAGAAGTCTCAAAGACAGTTCTTGCGTGAGTTTCATTCACTGGATGAAAACTGTAAAACACACAGTACATTGTGTCAGCCAACCGCTGCTGGATACATGAAATATACAAGGGCACTTATCTCATCAAACTGAATAATTTCTGGGGAAATATAAAGCTAAAACACAGCTCGAACCAGTGTTTCTCAACTGGTGGATTGGGACCCAAATGTGGTCAAGATTTATCGACTGAAAAAGTACAGAAACATTAGTGTGTTAGTCTAGTTAATGGTAATGTTATTTGATTATTTATTTTTCATGATGAATTGTGCTTTTTAGGCTCATTAAATACTTCTTCAACAATATTTTGTTAAGAAAATACGAGGGCCGGGACAAAATATTGTTTTGCAATATATCGCAATGCATCTTTGTTGCGATACACGTATTGCATCAGAATCAAACCAATCAATCAATCAATCAATCAAACTTTATTTATAAAGCGCTTTTCAAACTGAAAGGTATCACAAAGTGCTTTACAGATTACAACATTTAAAACAATGCGCCTGGGACAACCTCCCATACATATATTTTATATATTAGGATTATAAATAGATTAGTCAGTTAAAAGTTAAGCTAAAATGGTGGGTCTTGAGCTGCTCCTAAAAACATTTTCGTTCTCTGCAGCCCTGAGCTCCTCCTCATGTCTGAGCTCCTCCTCAGGTGGTTCCGGAGGCGAGGGCCGTAATATTGGAAAGACGCCTCACCATGAGTCTTTTTGTTGACTTTAGGAAATACTAGGAGGCCCCTGCCGGAGGAGCGAAGGGGCCGTGAGGGTTTGTAAGGTAAAAGCAGTTCTGAAAGATAAGAAGATAAGAAGAAGGCAAGTATCGCAATACTTTGATACTCAATTCTGCTCTACATTAAAATGATACAAATGTTTTTTTTTTACGGCTAAATGCTATTTTCCAGCTTGTCCTTGCTATTAAGCTTGACCCCGTTAGCACATTTGAATATATTGTATCGCGACACATATCGGGCCCTCTGTATCGTGATACATATGGTGTCGCTACAGCCCAAGAATATACAGTACGAATGACAAATTAAATTCTGTTTTGGCAGCTTGTCATACTGGGGTGATGGTGGGCCCCGACACCAAATCAGCTGAGAACCACTGAATAAACAATACACTAATTGACAAAAAACAAGAAACAATGAATGATGTTGGCTTATACTTGTATTGCGCTTTATGAGCATGTGCTACCAAGTTTCTTAAAGTGCTCCTTCCAGGTGGGAATCAAACCTGGGACCCTCTAGCTGTGAAGCACGAGCACTAACCGCTCCACCATTACTTATGAAAATGTGGGAATTAGTTATTTAAACACCTTCAAAAATGGTTATATGAGTGGCTAGGTCTCTACAAGAGCTCTAACCGTCTCATGATGTTTATGTAACCGTGATTATTCTGACCTGACACTTCTTGGAAAAGCAGACCGTGATCAGTCTGACGTTGATGTGCTTCACTGATGTTCGTGTTGCGCTTCATCACTTACAGTTGAACAATAGTCTTTTATACGGACATTAGGGGTGTGTTGGAAGTCTCATTATAAGGGAGCTTTGTTCTTCATTCTATGTCGGTACGAGATAACTCAAGGACTGCTTTGTACAATCTCAACATAATTCTGAAATTGCCAGGTCAGATGATGTGCTGCACACACGTACTGGGAGAACTCTCATTCAAAGTCTACAGAGTAGTGTTGTTTATGGCCAAATGGGATCTATAACTTGAGACAATTCTATGAGGATATGGTTTTATTTTGTTGATATAAGATTTGTTCAACATGGATTATGGATTTCTTGTTTAATTTAGAAAAAACAAATCAGATTTTGCCTTGTTTTTTGGTGTTGAAAGCTCAACACATAAGGCACTTTAGGAAAGCTTTACCACCTCTCACTGAAGCCAAGCCAGGCACGGGGAGAACCTGCCATCAAGCAGAAATGCTCTCACGAACCTTCCTGCTGTGAGGAGGGAGCTCTAATGTTATAGCTCATAAACCGTAAACATTCCCATCAATGTAAAACGGCGAAAAATCTTTGGAGACATGTCCATCTCTCTCTCGCTATCTCGGTCATAATATAGGTTTTTGATCTTTTATTGCTTTTAATAATCGATTTAATCATCTGATACTGTTTTTGTCGTGAAACAACAAACCATGGCCTTCTCTTTACTTAAACTTCAAACTATGGCTGGCTTCTTTCATAACTGATGGGTTGTAAGATTCAATTTCATGGGGATATAAAACAGTTGTTCATGCACTCTTGTTCTAACAGTCTTCCCCGAGGGCTGCCTATACGGCACATATACTGAAACATCCGCCTGGTCAATAAGACAGTACATGAAGTACATTTCAACTTAAGTTTCTTGAAGTTGTTTTGTTTTTAGAAAAGTATATTTGTCAAAATCTCCTTGAGTCCCACCCAACCTCAGGGATTGTGCCAAGTTTTGGTAGGCAAGCTGTGGTTGAGTCCTTCCCAGACTCTTCTGACATAGGTCCCCTACAGCAATATGTCCATCCCTTAGCCACCAGCCTCACACTCAATAAACAGAAGGACCCTATTGTTAAATCTAGTTTTTATCACCTTCCTCTTTTTGCCAAAGTGAAACCTTTTTTAACTGAAAAACTTTGAACAAGTCAAGCACGCTTTTATCTCCTCTCACCTGGACGACTGGAATGCGCTCTATACAGGAACCAATCCGTGCTTCTTTGCACTGGCCTCCTGTTTCCTTTTAGAATTGATTTTAAGATTTTATTATTTGATTTTAAAGCTTTGACAGGACTGGCCCCTTAATACTTCACAGACCTCATCGAAAGTGAGGTCTGTGAAATGTAAGTGAGACGTGGGTATTGACTAAAAAGACAAGATGGTGGATACAAGCGGCTGAATTGAGTTTCCTGGTTTCAGGGTGAGGAGCTCAGTTTTATTTCAAAATAAAACAGAATGACTATATAACACAAAACAAGAACTTAAACACCAGACATGACACCCAGGACATGCTGGAGGGACTCTGAGGCGACACCAGGCTACAGAGATATAGTCCCTGGAGGAGCTGGAGGAGGTCTGTGTGGATCGGGAAGTCTGGACATCTCCGCTCAGACTGCTGCCTCCGCGACCCGGCCCCGGATAAAGCGAGAGAATGGATGGATGAATGTTGGTCTGCTGCTCCATTTTTTCTCCACACATGATGTCATGTATTATGCCCAGACAATTCAGTACACAGAATATTTTGGCAGTGGTGCTGTGGAGCATCCAAGTGCTCTTTTACAAACCAAAGTTGAATTGTTTGGACGGAACACACAACGTCATGTGTGGAGGAACACGCACAGCACAGCAACATTGTTCGGGTAGTATTAGTTTAAGCACATTCTTCTGATTTTGATGAAGATCAGTCCACATTTCGGGATTTTTAGGCAGAAATGTGAGAAATTCCAAGGCGCATACATTTTCCTCCCACTGTACATCAATTGCTCTGCTTTACTGTAGCAGCCATTGTTTCAGCCTGGTTTCTCCACTACACTGGCAGGCACATCTTATGGCAACTAAAGTCCGAAGGTTTACATTATTCTACGTTATACAACAGGTACCACAGGGTTCAATAACATAGTATATGACATGACCTTCAAGCACAAGACAGGTGAATGTGGAAAGAAAAGGCCACATTTAAAGCGAACTGCATTTTTTGAATTCTTTACATAAAAGAAAAAAAACCTTGAAGGTCATACATAATTCCTTATTCAAGCGACACACTGCAGTCCTTTCTGACACTTTATCCAGCTACTATATTTCTTAATTTATAACTTTATATACGGTATTAGAGTGGAGCAAAGTTTTTTATTCATTTAACAAATCTGGCAGCTCTGATTGCCCTTGGGTTTGAGATTTTATCATTCGAAATTCATTACTTTTTCTTGTAATGAGTTGGCAAATAAAGCCTATTTTACCAGACTTGATGATACAGATCGCAGCCGCAGTTCTTCCAAGTATCCCACACTGTCAGAAAGCGGGAATGCACTTTCACGCTCTCTTTGGGGAAATGGATGTGGCTCGAATAAACATGGTGCCCTGTAGTGACTGTGGGTTGCGCAAGACAGAGCGGAGCTTTGTCAGACGGCGGAGCAGATGTTTCCGGAGGTGGGCTGCTGGTGGTGATGCTGGCAGCAGAAACACAGAGTTGGACGAGAGTTCACGCCGTCTGAACTATCTTTGGTTCGATTCATGAGAAAGGCAGATGACTCAGGTGGATTCTGGCGTTTGTTTTTCATCTTTTGCTCTCTACGCGTGTGTCCCTTTTCAAATGCGCAGTGATTTGTCAGAAAGAAATGATCAGAAAAGTGTGAGTCAGGCGAGAGACGACGGGGGAAAACATTGATTTTTACACGCATGGTCAATGTTGAGACTTGGGCTAGTTTTGGCCCTTAACATCTTAGTTCAATGGTGCGTTCAAAGCAACTGGTGACTCGTGTTCATTCATTCACTTGGAAATTATACAACCTGAGAGCGTTCCAGGGGAATGAACGCATGTAAACAAAACGGCTAATGCTACAACAGTTAGCTAACATTATATGAATGTTTCTCAACATGAGATATAATTCAAAACATGATCAAACGTTATACTGATGGATGTGACCACAAGTAGGTTCACTTCACTGATGCAGTAGTTTTGTTAAAGTTTTATCATTCGCTGCACTTCTCCATTGGGGGGCGCCATTGCTGTCTTCATCGCAAACCTGAACTCGGAATTTACAAGTTGTAATTACCACTTTGAGCGTTTTTTCCAAGTGGCAGGTTGGAAATTAACCAGTTAACAGTTTGTGGCCATACCGCCTTTGCTCTGCCCAATCCCGTCAGACCTTGGAAGCTAAGCAGGGAAGGACCTGGACGGTACTTGGATGGGAGACCGTTTGGTAACACCAGGAAGCCTAGCGAATGTAGCGAGTGAGTGAGTGGTTGGTGGTGGTCGGAGGGGCCGATGGCTCAGACTGGTTGCCTCGCTTCCGTCAGTCTACCCCAGGGCAGCTGTGGCTACAATAGTAGCTTACCACCACCGAGTATGGAGTGAACGAATAGTGCAATGTAAAGCGTCTTTGAGTGTCCAGAAAAGCTCTATATAAAACCAATGCATTATTATTATTATTATTATTATTAATGTCAGAGTCACCATTTTTGTAAGGAACATTTTAGAAATCTCGTATACTAATGAGGGCCAGTCTTTGATTGACAAGCCATTAGCATTAGAGCTACTGGTAAGGGCGTGGCTATGACCGAACTACACGAGTCTACAGTGAAGATCCCGCCTTTATATCCTTTTTAGGAACATGCAGGAACAGCTCCGTCCGAGCTGGGGAGGAGTCTGTAAATCCGCCATGATGTCCCGCTCGAACGTAGTTATTATGGCAAACGGGGAGGAGTGAGGGGACGGAGTCTATTAATATTGAGTCACCATTAATGTCAGTAACAAAAAGACCAAACCTTCGCAAGACTTATTTTCTGACATTTTGTTGCTAGCGATTCTGAGATACCTAGGAAATAACTACGCCATCGACTTTCCCACACATTTTCATTGACAGATGTTGTCATGTTGGTTGTCCAAAGGTGAACGAGATGACTCTGTACACTGACGGGAGAAACATACAGCACTGGTGTTACAAAACTTTAAAACCCATTAAGCGTCACAGATAGAAGGTCCCGGGTTCGATTCCCACCTGGACGGGACCTCTCTGTTTGGTTTGCAAGTTATTATGCATTGATTAATTGGACACTCAAAGACACTTTACACTGCATTATTCATTAGCTTTATACTTGGTGTAGGTAAGCTACTATTGAAGCCACAGCTGACAGGAGCGAGGCTGCCAGTCTGTGCCATCGGCCCCTCCAACCACCACTAACCACTCACTCACTCACTACATTCACCCAGGCTTCCTGGTGTTTCCCATACTGAGGCCCTTCCTACTGAGCTCTGAGATCTGACGGGATCGGGCAGAGCAAAGGCGGTTCGGTCCGTGGTTCTCCCCGTGTCAGCGTAGGTTTCCTCCGGATACTCCGTTTCCCCTACCACTTAAAATATGTACAATATGCCAGAATGAGTGTAGTTTGTAATGGCACTGGTAGACTCACTACTGTCAGTCTACTCTAAAGGGCAGCTGTGGCTATAATTAAAGCTCACCACTACAGGGTATGGCATGAATCAATAATGACATATTTGGGAGCCTGACCATGCAACGCTCTAAAAGTCTTATTGTTTAGAGTTTAATTCACTTGGAAATTTGATGGGGAGCCAGTGCAGAGAGGATCAAATGAGAGTAATGTGTGACCGTCTGCTACATCCTAGAACCATTTGAAGACGATTCAAAGCAGATTTGTTAAAACAAGCAAAAAGGGAGTTACAATAATCTAACCGAGATTAGATAAAAGCACAAATCACCAATTCACGATCAGAGTTGGATCAAATTGGCCTCAACTTGAAAATGTTTCTCAAATGGAAAAATCTTTTGTTTGACCAGATGCCTCGATTGGCGTCAAGAGACAGAGACTGGTCAAACCAAACCCCAATATTTCTCATGCTCGACTGAACCAAGGAGCCCAGAGAACCAAGGTATTTCACAATCGAGGGGATCTTCTGCTCTGGAGCAAATATCAAAGTTTCAGTCTTTTTAGAATTCAGCTGAAGGCAGTTTTGACTTGACAATCCATTAACTCTGACAGTCTGGTCATCTCTGACTCCTTAAATGAAACAGTTATATGTCATCAGCATAGAGATTATAAGACGCATTTTTAAAGCGGCTAATGATTCTTCCAAGAGGGCTGATGTACAACAAAAACAAAGTCGGCCCCAAGACGGATCCTTGAGGAACACAATCCAGCAAAGGACTGGCTTCAGACAAACACATGCTTGTAAAGCGCAATACAAGTGCAAGCCATTATTATTGTTCTTGATATGACAGAAAACTTGCAATTCATTTTGTCCTATAATATCAGGAATCTTCAGCAAACGTTTCAAATTGATATCTCTGAATCTCGTTCTCCCCTTGTTCTCCTGCGGTCTCGCCTTAACCATGACTATTCCTCCTCGATCTGATCTTTACAGCCCTCTCTTTCAACTGCAGCCAGTCTGTTTGCGTCGGGCGATGCATTTTTTTACAAAGCCTCTCATTAGAGAAAATAGCAGATGTGTAAACCCTGCAATTTTCATGAGCACTTGTGCATGTTCCGTACGATCAAGTTCATGAAAGCGGTGCACTTGTGGGGCTACACGTCCACAGCGGCTTCCGGGGGTGCAGCCTCTCCACATCAAGACGCGTGTGGAAGTGCCATTACAGCCCTTCTATTAAAAAGACATGACGTGCAACAGTAACCAAAGCTCTTTATTTATTCTGTTCAGTGTTTGATGAATACATTAGCATAAGTGTCCATCGTTAATATTTGCAACCCTGATTGAATCTCTTGGGGATTTGTGGAGGATGATATGGATCGTAGCGTGATGTAAATAACAAAGCACGGCGTTCCATAACTAAAATACAAGGCCCTGAATGTCATTAAAAAAACTTTGAATTTGATTGTATCGAGATTGCTATTGAACATCCATATTTTCCTTCATTCCTCGGATTACTGGAATTGATTTGAACCTTTCTTTTTGCATTTGTAAAATCAGATATTCTATGTATAAACAGGGCCACAATTGCTCATATTTTCGGCAACAAAATTTAAATTGTGGCTCGAGCCAGTTTCAAATTTAAGATTTTATTTTGTTGATCTATTAGTTGGGGAGTTTCAAATATCTTGGTTGGATCTCTTTTTGGAATAAGCTATTTATAGAAATTCAATTCCATGCATTCCATCCATCCATTTTCTTCTGCTTTATCCGGGGCTGGGTCGCGGGGGCAGCAGTCTCAGCAGAGATTCCCAAACTTCCCGATCCACACACACCTCCTCCAGCTGTTCTGGGGGGACCCCGATGCGACACCAGGCCAGCTCGGAGACATAGTCCCACCACCGTGTCCTGGGTCTTCCACGAGGCCTTGTCCCACTAGGACATGCCTGGAACACCTCCCGCGGGAGGCGACCAGGAGGCATCCGGAACAGATGCCCGAGCCACCTCAGCTGGCTCCTTTCAACGTGAAGGAGCAGCGACTCTACTCCGAGCTCCTCCCGGGTAACTGAGCTCCTCACCCGATCTCGGAGGGTGCGCCCAGCCACCCTGCGAAGGAAACTCATTTCGGCCGCTTGTATTCGCGATCTTGTCCTTTCGGTCATTACCCAAATCTCATGACCATAGGTGAGGGTGGGAACGTAGATCGATCGGTAAATCGAGAGCTTTGCCTCGACTCAGCTCCCTCTTCACCACGACAGACCGATACAGCGACCGCATCACTGCTGACGCCGCACCGATCCGTCTGTCCATCTCACGCTCCATCCGTCCCTCACTCGTGAACAGGACCCCGAGATACTTGAACTCCTCCACTTGAGGTAAGGATTCCTCACCGACCTGAAGAGGGGAAGCCACCTTTTTCCGGTGGAGAACCATGGCTTCGGATTGTTTTCCGTGGTTCAATGCTCAAATAAATCAGGAAAAAACATTAAAAATATTGTGAAGTAAATGACTGGATATTGTGGAGTCGGTAGGAGCGGATGAAATATCATGAAATAGACAAGGGTGAGTTTGGCTTTTTTTCTTTTCTTCTTCCCGTTTAAAGAACCGTAGTTATGAAAAGTAACTCCCAGGCACCACTCCCCACAGAGACAAATCCAGACACTTTGTTCCTTCAAAAAAGTCTTTGAATCTTTAGAAAATAAAACCTCTTACCCCCCACCTGAACCAACTGAATTTCCTCCAGTTCGGCTTTACCCAAATCTAAAAGCTTCTCAACCGGAGATAAATTTCAAAGCTGAGATCTACAAAAGTGATGGTCACTTTGTCGCCACGTTTTTAGCAACAGTTTTGAAGCGTTTTTGTCGGTTTTTTGTCTCTTTTTTTTGTCAGTTTTGATTGATTTTTCATCGCTTTTTTGTGTGGCTTTTTGTCACGTTTTCGTCTGGTTTTTGGCACATTTTTGTCGCTTTTTCATTGCGTTTCCGTCACTTTTTTTTTTCTACTTTTTGGTCATATTTTTGTTGTGTTTTCATCCCTGTTTTCGTCGTTATTTTGTTTCCTTTTTTGTTGTTGTTGAAGACATAAATGCATACAAATGGAAACACAATTTACATATTGGACAGAGCCAGGTTTAACAAGACTTGTTTGAAGGGAAGTTTGGAGATGTTGTTTAGTTTTTGAATAAGTCCTGTTTATGGGGGGTTTTAGAACTCAATAAAATGGATATACTACAAAAGAGGAGATGTTGTTGCCTTTGACAATTACAATTTTCCATATAAATCAATGGAGAAGCGTTAAATCAGTGCAAAATTGGGAAGATTAGGCACTTTTCCTTGTCTCTAAAGCCCAAAAGCTGGAAGAAAAGTTGCGTCTCCCATTATAGTTGAACTGGATTGCGTGTATCCGAATCCGCCGTGCTCTGACATGTATAAAAGGTGAAGAAGACCTAAGAGAGTTCGATAACCCGCTCCGCTCGCTGCGATCTCATATGGGCTACACGCTAATTTAACTCATCATCACAAGTCCGGATTAACACTCCGAGCGTCTGACACAAAATCATTATGCGCCGGCCTCCGGGGGCGGTGCGGTTCAATCATTATGTAATAATTTCATGTATTATTGGCAGATGAGAGCGTTCTGAAAGGGCACCGCGGTCGACATGCACACCTTCATGTGACGCGGCATCAGTGTATCGCTTCAATGCATGCTTTGTTTTTTTATATACCGAGTGACTTCCAGGAACAGTAAGGAGATTTGGATAGAGAGCAATGAAAAGTCTGTATCTAGGTATTTCACCATTTATGCAGCGGAAAAGTAGAAATGATGCCGTTGTGAGTCAGTTCTTATGTCGTTAGATTAGATTAGCCATGGCCATGATGTCATAAAAGGCACTAAAATACATTTACATGAAAATACATGGGCCGAGGCAACCGGATATACTGTGTCATTTCTGCGTATTGAGCTTTAATGGTGGCTTAACCTCTTCACCAAAGTGTTTTTATGTTTGGAAAAAAGCGTAAAAAAACGGCGGCAAGAACGAGACAAAAAAAAAGTGATAAAAAGCTAACAAAAAAGGTACAGGAGAGAGATGATTCTCCAGTCAAGAAGCTTTTAGATTTGGGTGAAGCCAAACTGGACATTAATGAAAGGAAATGTGTTGTAATACAGTTTTTGTGGCCTGGTACGTTACTTTGGGCACCTATTTGTAATACACGGTTAATGGTAATAATGTTTATCAATGTGAGCACTGAAATGATAGAAATAAATCTATGAGGGTGCCCGGACTTTGAAATCCCCACCTTGTGACATCAGCATGTGGGGAGCAGGTGTTTAGGGTTCTTGAAAAGAAGACCCGACCCCAGCTATTAACTTGAATGGTCGGCCCGAGCTCGAAACAAACCCGACGTAAATAATTATTTATTTACTCATGATCAGGTCGTTTAGGTAAAGCTCTAACCCGCAGCCCAAAGCAAAGCTGCCTCAGGCGAAACGCTGCAGCGGGATGTGCGGTTCACTGAGCGCTAACCTCTGATGTGATATTGGGCTGTACGAAACCATTGTGTGAGAGGTACACGCATGGCCCACGTGCGGGACAGCAGCTCTGTGTCTCTGTCTCCTCTTTTCAGTAAAAAATGTATTAAATCTTAAACCCCGACCCAAACCCGACTGTAATGCGTGACCCCTCGGGCTCGGGCATAAAATCTTAGCTCTAGAGTAGAGTTTTATGAAAGCTCTGAGGGGAACAAAAAATGACTTTGTTGACCCTCCCTGAAGAGAGATCACCTCCCTCCACATTCGAGCCATCCTTTAACCCTTTTGTCATTATCACTCAGCAGGGGGATTTAGCCCAATACAGAATGGTGCAATATGGGTCAGTGCAATATCAGGTCTGTCAGGGCATGTGCATTATTGAGGTTTGTGCAATAGAGTCGATGCATTTACTATTTTCTATATTCTCCTCTGTTGTCCACTCTTGTTAATGTTATTTGTTTTAACATGATGTTACATAGTCTGTATATAGTGTCTCTGTATGTTTTTACTAACTCGTGTGTAACATCAACCTGCCAGGGGGCCTAAGGCTATAATCTGGCATATTTACATTTGTAAAAATGTTCATTAATATGTATTGTCCCTCTTTTTCAAATACAAAAAAATACAAAAAATAAAATAAAATTGTGCATGTTTTTGGTTTTGGGTGGGTGTGCATGTGAGAGAGTTGATGGTGAAAACCAGTCTATCTGTGACATCATGATTATTGAACTAATAAATAAACATTTGGACTACAAACAAATTTGAAGAATAATCCATGCAGTTGCAAAAACTACAGACGTGTCCTGGTCTCACTTGTGGATGTGTTGTTTCCTTTTGCTGGTGTCACGTTATTTCATGTTTGCACATAATACGGATCACGTTATTTCAAATGAAATTATCACGTTATTTCATGACACCAATTTATTATGAAATTATGTGATAGTTATTGGTTTACTTCATAATAAAAATATATCTGATTATTTCGGTATACGACGTGACTGTGGTTTGTTGGTTCTGGAGGCCAGTGTGAGCCTGCCCAGCGGACAGGATCATTTAATACAGACACAGTTTTCGTTATAGACTTCCATCCATCCATTTTCTTCCACTTTATTAATAGGACATGCCTGGAACACCTCCTGAGGGAGGCGACCAGGAGGCATCCGGGTAACTGAGCTCCTCACCCGATCTCGAAGGGTGCGCCCAGCCACCCTGCGAAGGAAGCTCATTTCAGTCGCTTGTATCCACGATCTTGTCCTTTCGGTCATTACCCAAATCTCATGACCATAGGTGAGGGTGGGAACGTAGATCGATCGGTAAATCTAGAGCTTTGCCCCGACTCAGCTCCCTCTTCACCACGACAGACCGATACAGCGACCGCATCACTGCTGACGCCGCACCGATCCGTCTATCGATCACACGCTCCATCCGTCTTGAACAAGACCCCGAGAAAGTTGAACTCCTCCACTTGAGGCAGGAGACTTCTTTTGCACTTTTTGCGTTCAGCCAACAATGACAAACTGCAGAATGACCAAATAGCAAACCAAGTATCTATTCCAAAACTTGAGGTTAACTCGCTGTTTGTTTGCATTACATCACGCCTGCATGTTCTGACCGCAGCAACCCGCCGCACCTGGGTTGGTAATTGTATAATGAACTAACCTGATATATTTTTTATTATGAAATAAAGTGATAAATATCACGTTATTTCATAATAAATTGGTATCATGAAAAAACGTGATCCGTACATTGGACAAACATGAAATTATCTTGAAATAACCGGCGAAAAAACAACACAAAGTGAGACCAGGACGCTTCCATAAAAAACATCCCCTTGTTTAACAATACGTTTTCTGTCGGCACACATGTGGATACTTCGTGTACCAACGACTCTCCATCCGCTTCACACTTGCGCTTCCTGGCGCACTTTACGCACAGCTCTCCAAAGACCAGCCGGTCAGGTGGATGAAGGGTCGGAGCGCTTACTTCACCTCTGCCTCTATAGAGCGCACAGAGGGAGGGGGGCGGGTCCAACTTGGCACCACCACCAGCAGCAGCGCGCGTGTGTTTGTACTCGGAGAGCTCCACATTTCCCGTTAGGGCTCTGCGTGGAGTGAGTGAGTTGTGTTATCCTCCAGTTTTTTGTGCCCTGTGCGCAACGGGATTACCCCCTTTTTTTTTTTTTTAAATTTCCCACATGGGTTGACAGCGCACGGGAGTTTCCCCACTTCACTGTCCCGCTGTGGAGCAAAACAAACTCCTCTGCGGCATGATCGTATCCAACGTGAGCCTGCACTGCGCGCACTGCTTCGCCACGGCCGCCGCGGAGGAGCAACATCACCAGCCGCATTTATCCAGCTCCGTGCCCCCTTCCTCTGCCTCCTCATCCTCCTCTTCGCCCCCAGCCGAAGCGCACCACTCCCCGCAGTCCCTCTCGCCCACGGGGCACCTGGTCGTGGCCGTGGTCCTCGGCTGCATCGGCACCGTCGCGTTCCTCACCAACTTCCTGGTGCTCACGCTGTTCTGCCGCTACCGGACGCTGCGCACGCCCATGAACCTGCTGCTCGTGAGCATCTCCTTCAGCGACCTGCTCGTGAGCGTGTTCGGGACCCCGTTCAGCTTCGCCGCCAGCATCCACGGGAGATGGCTCATAGGGCGCGCGGGCTGCGTGTGGTACGGCTTCGTCAACGCGTGCCTGGGTAAGCGCCTTTTCCTCTCCCTCTCTCTCTCTCGCTCCGGAGCTCGTCCCATACGCTGTACGGGACGGGGCAGTGGTGGGATCGGTCGGTGTGAGAGGTCGTGCGTAATGATCTGTTGCGTTTTGGGGGGATGCTTTTAAGAGCAACGGAATGTAAAGAATGGATTTCTCCACGATCGGAGTTGGCTGGGTAAAATGGTAATGCGCTCATCGTGCGTAAAAGAAGCATTGGTGTTTGGGCTGGAGTTTGTGGAAATGTTTGCTTCATTTTTTGGATTGAAATTATTAATAGGCTATTGTGTGAAGGTGTGACACATTAGCTGTGGTAAAGTTACGCTGGAGTTACCGAGGCTACAAGGAGTAAAAGCACTAATGGGTTATGAAGCGCACAAAAAATATTCATTCAAAGTCTGAGTTGCATTAACAATAAGTTTGCACTAAATCTTTTGAAAGACGACGGTGTTTGAGTATTTATTTGAGTTGTTTAGCTCGTCTTTAAAGTGTCGTTTTGTCTGTGGCGACATTGGACATTGGAGTAATTACACTCATAGAAACGTTTGGACTAATCTGTCAGATCGTTGGTTCAAAAGAGCATCCCAAAAAGACTGGCGTTGTTTGGTCTGCGGTTATGGTTCAAAGAACGTCCCAATATGGTGTACGTCCCATCAGTTTTGCTTGAGTGTTGGGACGATTGTTTGGAGTTTGAATCAAGGGGGTCAAGTCAAAGTGTGAGATTGGGATAGAAGGGAGAAGAGTAGTTTGAAAGGAAGAAAGAGATGCCTGGATGGATGAAGGAGTCAGAAGCTTGTTCACGATCATCATTAAACTATACCACGGCCACTACACACTCTGGCTTTTTAACGCACCTCACTAGATAGGGTATACAAATTGGACATGTCTTTGATCTAATATCAATAACAAATAGTGGATAGTAATGACAATAAGGAAGTGGCAAGATGGCAGATTATAAAGTCCAATATGACTATATGAAATCGGACATTCACTGATAATGACAAGAATGACAATTGTTATGATAAATAACAATAACTACCAATTACATTATTACTATTTTTGATTAGCATGCCGTGTTAATGATATGAAATGGTAAAACCTCCTTGTTTGCCAGTGCTGCAAAAGTCTGTTGATTGTATGTTGACAATTGTAGCAACAGTAGGATAAAACTTAACTCACAAATACATATAGGTATATATTTGTGTTCTGAAACTAGTATAGAATACTCAGAAAGGATTGTACTTTGTTTATTTAATGTAAATGTAAAAGAAATGTATAACTGTAGCATCATGAATTGCAAATGTAATGTACATGAACAAGGGGTCGGCACTTATAAGCTTTTGCTTCAGTCGACTCCCTTAGAGCTTCCATTAACTGTATGATTGTGAAACTATGGAGAAAGAGAAAATGTTAATTGCTCAAATAAACTACACAAACAAACAAACAAACTTCACCGCAAACTCTACATCGCTCGTGAAATTGCAGGGTTGCAGTTGTTTATGTCTGCTCCCCGAAAGTTGTGAAACGCGGTTTAACAGGGCCTGCACTAGGCATAGGCGACCCAGGCGGTGGCTTTTGGCGCCATCTGCTGGAGGGGGCGACGAATTGCGCTTTAATGTTTGAACCCCATGCTCCCGCCATCTGTAACATCGCCGATTCTCGGAGGAAAACCTCGGAACGGAAATAGAGACTTGCTTTTGTCTTTTGTGTTTGGAACTAGACAGCCTGCCCCGGGCCGTCGACTTAATGTTAAAGGGTTATCCTCTTAACTGAGTGCATTTTCTCCAGTCCGGCATCGCCTGAATCTAAAAGCTTCATGACCGGAGAGCTTCCAGCCTCTAGGGCCAGTGTGACGCCTCATTTGAAAGCTAAGGCCGACAAAACAGATCACAACTTTTTTGTCGCGTCGTCGAACACTTTTTCCTCGCGTTTTTCTCACGTTTTCGTCGTGTTCTCGTAGTTTTTGTTTTGCATTTTGTTGCTTTTTCATCGTCATTTTTTTCTTGTTGCTTCTTTGTCGTGTTTTCATCACTTTTTGGTAATTTTGTAAATTATTATTCCTTGTCCAACATGTTTCTTGCTTCTCATTGTCGCTCTTTTGTTGCTGTTTTTGTTGTTGTTTTTTCATCACTTTTTGGTTGCGTTTTCATCCTCGCTCTTGTCACCATTTTGACAATCTGTTGTTTTTTTCAAGAAGCCTTTCGATCTGGGTAAAGCCAAACTGGAGAAAATGTGCCCGGTTCAGGTGGGGGCTAAGAGGGGTTAAATAGCTAATTACTAGCCTGATTTATTGAGCGTTGAAATCTAAAAAAAAAAAAAAAAATTATAATTTTGACAGACAACCAAATCAAACCGTGCATTTAAACCTGGCTTGTTACACTAATGCACAGAAAAAAAGTCCAAATCGACGCCTCTCTATTGAGTTTGTTTTGCCTGTTCACCTCGCCTTAAGCCCACATGTTTTTTCTAGTAGATTTAACATGATCGTTTGAACAAGTAAAGTCATTTTTTATCACTTTAATCAGCTCTTAAACTTCCTGCTTAACCATCCACTTGATAATCACTCTCTCACCACAAACATCTCCGGCTGCTGCTTGAATTCTTTGCTCTTCACGGCAAAGCGAGCGGAAGAGTCTCGGGACCATTAAAGTCTTTCTCCCAAACCGGAGCTGAACATTCTGCTGCTGCTGAGTTGTAATTTTATTGTGGATAGAAGTGCACTCATGCTTCATCTTTCAATAAACGTCACAGCCTTTTTTTGTTGTTGTTGTAAAATCAGCCAGTAAATGCCATTTGAAGTGGGATTGTATAGTGTTTATTCTCCTCTTTGGATGACCGGAGCTTGTTTTATTTCTGTACTTGTAGAGATCCTTGGCAAAGAGCTAAATATCCAGTTTATTCTCCGGTCTTTTCTTTTTTGTCTGTTTTTGCTCCAGGGATGATTGTCTGTGAAGTGTGGAAGCTCAGTCTTGACTTTTACTCATGAATTGGAACCCATTTAGACTCACAGACTGTCACTTTAATCTAGTTTAACAGATATGTTAAAGTGAGAAATGAGACACTGTGTTCAGGATTTCTATTTGGCCCGACAGTGCGAGCTTTCATGTTTAGGTAACAGCGTCCAAGTTACATTTTTACTGCGTCCGATTTTCCGGAGGTCATTCATGTGGCGAGCCCTCCACCCCCACCAAACATACTCATATCATTGAGATAAATTCATAAGAATGTTTTGCTCAAATGGAATCAGGCCTAAACATAAACGTTTTTCATATATTCCAGCATTTGAATTCCTTTTTAAAAAACCACCAAAGCACTGGCAGATTAACAGTGTTAGAACTCTCACTGTGACTGCATCATTTTGAAGGCCTGAACACCAGAAGTACATGGATACTTCAGATACTTTAAACAAAAGAACGTACTTTAGCTGCTGAACTTGATTCCCTCAGAGTTCTGACTCTAAAGGCTGAAGGAAGCAAAAGTAACAGGAACTCAGTGTAACTAATACGCTGCGTTTTTCTCACCTTTTCGTAGCTTTTTTGCTTTTGTGGCCTTTTTGTTGTGTTTTTGTTGTGTTGTGTTGCTTTGTTGTTTTGTTGTATTGCTTTGTTGTTTTTGTTTTGTTTTTGTTGCGTTTATGTTTTGTTTTTATTGTGTTTTTGTTATGAAGCCTGGGCATTAATTCAACCTGGGAGACTAGTTTCAGCATCAACGACCTCCAGCCAATGATCGCTTCTGTGAGGGCCACACCTCCACCTCCGTAGCAGCCAATCATTGCCCTCGGTCCCGCTTTTAAGCCTCCAGCAATCATGGATCATTTGCTTCCCAGCTGTGCTGCGACTAGGGATGTCACGGTAACCGGTGTAGCGGTGAACCCCGGTAAAAATTTTGACGGTGTGAATTACCTTCTTGTTTTGTGTTTTTATTATTATCTCGGTGAATAACCGCACCCGCGGCGTCGGCACGGTGAGCCTCACCAGCCACCGTCTCATCTGCTGCAGTTTCCGCGCATGCGCACTTTGTGGTTTGCAACCCAAACAAAACTTTCTCGAAGCTGGAATCATGTCCGACACGACAGCGCAGGATCTGTCAGCCTCAGAGTTCAGTTTGCGGAGCGTGCAGGAAAAAGTGTCACCAAATGCAGCAATACTTCGAACCTCTGACTCACCTGCGTGACCGTCTCCCACAGCTCTATAGCAGTAAGCTAACGTTAGCGTGACCGTCTCCCACAGCTCTATAGCAGTAAGCTAACGTTAGCGCTTTAGCTGAAATGCTGATGTGGGACTTTGGGTTGAGGGAGAATGTAACGAGTCGCCTCATAGTGCGGCTGCAGCGCCACCACCAGCATAAGCCGTGTCCGGATACCTCCGCACGATGGCACAATGCGTTACGGGGCTCCCGGTGGCAGATTGCAATAGATTCACTCTCGCAGCAGTTTTATGAATTTAATAATGAGGCATTTTCCCAAATCTGCAAAGCGAAAGCTCACTGGAAGGACAACAACAGTTTTCCTGATATAGACGGTTTATCTTCGTTTCTGACGCTATAAATAGTCCATGTAACACCCTCGAAATGATCAACAACACATCGTTATAGTTCCTTTACTTTGATGTGATAAGGCTTTGTCTGTATTTTTTATGTAACAAGCACTGTCAAACTTTTTTGAAACGATTTCAGTTTGTGTAGGACTATCAATGCTTTCTGAACATATTAACACACATTTAAAAAAAATACCGCGATAATACCGAGAACCGTGATAATTTTGGTCACAATAACCATGAGGTAAAATTTTCATACCGTGACAGCCCTAGCTGCGACCCTTGTCCACCCCATATCCACCTCTTCTGCCCACGGCTTCTCCCTGCTGCGTCTTCACAGGTCTCCTATACCACCACCAGTGTCCAGGCCGGGGTCTGATCGCCAAAACAAAGTACATGTCAATAAATCTCCCTAATCGCTGCTTTTGTCTGTTTGAGTCTATCCAGGTTGAATTGTTTTGTTGTGTTTTTGTTGCTTGTTGTGATTTTCAGCAGTTTTTTTGTTGCCTTTTTGTAGCTTTTTCATCACTTTATTGTTTCTCTTTCGAAAATGTGCTCAGTTAAGGCGGGGGTTAAGAGGTTAAACACTAGTCCAGGCATGTTCTGGACTTACAAACTAAAGGTCTTTAGTTTGAATCCCGCCTATGACTGGTGCATACTGTTGCTGTGTAATCGGGAAAGAGCTGTGTGTGTGTGTGTGTGTGTGTGCGTGTGTGTGTGTGTGTGCGTGTGTGTGTGTGTGTGTGTGTGTGTGTGTGTGTGTGCGTGTGTGTGTGTGTGTGTGTGTGCGTGCGAGTGGTTGGTTAGAGTCGGAATATGTGAGCGAACGCGCTTGTTAAAATGTACAAATCTAAGCCGTTCTTATTATTTCATGCTGTACATGTGTTTTCCTTCTTTCCCCTCTCCAGTCTCTCCTCCCCTCAGTCCACCACCCCAACCCCCCCACCCCCCCCTCCTCGCTCGCCCCTCGCTCGCTCCTCGTCCTAAATCAGTCAGATTTCACAATCCATTGACTTTGGCACGGAACCACTGGTGCGCGCTCATTCTGGAGCCCGACGACGCCATCACCCGGGCTGTTCATGGTGACCCCCCGCCTGCCGGGATGACGTATTATCAGCCTTTGAAGAGTCGAGGATGCCACGTCTCAAAAGGAACGCAAACTTTTTGAAGACAATCGAGCGGGAGTGAAAGAAGCAAGGCATGAAATAATGATTAAAAAGGCTGAGACGGCGTCAGCTGATGTGTTACATAACAGACGGGGCGTGGGAAAGGCTGTATGTTTCAAACATGTGTCTGTCTTTGCCAACGGTTTAGTTCAGTGTCAGATAGGAAGGTCTTCAGCTAACACCAATCAAACTTTTAAAGTCGAAACGCAACATAACTCTGCATTTATTATTTCCAAACATTAGCATCATTCCAGTGAAGAAAGGAACTATTAGGAAATGTTGATATTTAAGGCGTGACGCTACAAGGGAAACTGTAAATGTAGAGATATCAATCTGAAACTTTTGCTGTAGATTACTGGCATGAATATGTATTGGCCTAAAAATGCCCAAAGTTTCCTGTATTTTCCTGTATAATCTGAATAATGGATTGAGCCAGGTTTAAATTCATGGTTTTATTTTGTTGATATATTTGTTTCAAAGACTATTTCAGAGGGCGTTTTGAATATCTCGTTTAGTTTTACAACCAGCAGTTTGTACTTAAAAACTATACTATATATATATATATATATATATATATATATATATATATATATTAAAACAAAATTCTAAGTCTGAGAGTGGAAAGTTTGAAGTCTTGTAGGAGCTACTGATGTGGACACGTCATTACCACAATGTGATGAAAATGCATTTTGAAAAAATGGTTCTTGAAATTACCCAAATAAATCTTTGGAGAAACATTGTGAATATTAGGTATTTTTCATTTCCAGGTGAAAGTTTATACAGTTGTGCTCAAAAGTTTACATATCCTGGCAGAATAAATAAAATAAAAATTGACCATTTTTCAAAGAATATGAAAGATAACACAAAAATCCATTTATGCTCAAACAACTGAGTTTGCCATTTATAAATCATAGTGAAAAAAGACAGCACCAAAATGACTCTGATCAAAAAGAACTGGTGATCTTAATACCGTTTATTGCCCCTTTACCATCAATGACGGCTCTGAGTCTTTTGTGGTAGTTGTGGATGAGGTTCTTTATATTTCTGATGGTAAAGCGGCCCATTCTTCTTGGCAAAACGACTCCTTGTAGTTCCTGTAAATTCCTGGGCTGTCTTGCATGAACTGCACATTTGAGCTCTCCCCACAGTGGTTCAATAATGTTGAGGTCAGAAGACTGAGATGGTCACTGACGGGACCTTCTCTTTCTTCTGCTGGAGCCAGTGGCATCAGAGAAACACCTCCATATTACACAGTAGGTCTGGTGCACTTTTTAGTTTTCAACAAGGCCAACGATGGCCATGATGAAAAGTGCACCATACTCTTCTCTTCCTCTGGCACAAGTTGATCTTTGTCTCATCTGTCCTAGGATGTTGTTTCAGAACTGTAAAGGCTTTTTAGATGTTTTTTTGCCTCCTGTTTTTGAGGCTCACCAGTGGTTTACACCTTGTGGTCTGTTTTCTCTCTGGTGAAGTCTTCTCTTGATTGTTGACTTTGACACACACATCCTGGACAGTGTTTTTGATCTGACCTCGTGTTGTGAAGGGGTTTTCTTCACCAGGAAAACAATTCTTCTGTCATCCATCACATTTGTCATCCGTGGTCTTCTGGGTCTTTTGGTGTTTTTCAGCTCACCAGTGTGTTCTTTCTTTGAAATAATGTTCCAACCTGTTGATTTAGCCACGCCTAATATGTTTGCTCTCTCTCCGATGGGTTTGTTTCGGTTTTTCGGCTGGTAGTGCTAGCTCTTTGGATCTCATATTGAAAAAAACAGCAACAACATCCAAAAGGCAAATATCACACTTGAAATGAACTCTGGATGTCTCACTCGGTCATCTGATTTGGATGCAAATACTCTCAAATTACAGCTGAGAGTGTGCAGTTCAACCACATTTTTGTTGTTTCATTGTTTCAAATTGATTGTGGTGATTTATAGAGCCAAAAACACAACATTTCAGTCGATGTCCCAGTATTCATGGAGCTCACTGTATACGGCCTTAATTCTTGTACAATTCCTGCGATGCTTTCCGCTGTTCCACAGAAACACTACATTCTTACCCGAAGGTCAAAAAACCTGGAGCAGCGATGTCAGTGAGTGAATTTCACTGTGGAAAATGTCTAGAGCTTCGACACAATCGGCGTGCGATGAGCTGGCATTGGGAGTCTTACAGAAAGAGAACAATACGTCGACCTCCGTTTTATGAAAAAGTAAAGAAGAGAAATGGAAGCGGGTGAGTCATTTCAGAAACTGTACTGTGCGGCGCAAACATTCATTTAAAAGCTCATTTCCAAACGCAGTGACACACGTAATGCTCTCGCTGCGTTCAATAAAACGGTGAAAGGCCCCCGCGGTGCAAAAGACGCCTTTTCCGTTGACGGATTGTACGAGTGAACGCCTGAATGGTTCCTTGATTTAAAAGAGCTTTGAGTGCCCAGACGACGTTGCAAATGCTTATTTTCTCTCTAAACAATGTCCGATAATCGTTGATGATTTGCCTTGCCTTTAAACACGTCGCCTTGACAGCGAGCAAATAGATTTCCCAAACTTTTCCCTCTGCGTGCCATCGCTCCCCCTCTCCGTCGCTGCTCTTAAATCTCCGCTCTCTCCGGGGGGAATCTCGCTGCCGGTCAGGTGCTTTTTTTTCAAATCCCTCGCCCTCATTTCGGTCCCTCAACCATGAAGCTATGAGCCCTAAACTCCCCCCCCCCCCCCACACACTCAAACCACTCGCTCCTGACATATCGGGTGGGATTTCCACTGCAGTCTGCCGCCTAGCTATCACCGGGCCTGGGGAATTCTAATTGGAATTTCGATACTCTGAGAGGAACAGAAAAATGAAGAAGGAAAAAAAAAACAAGTTATAACTGGGAGACTCTGAACAAGCGGATTAGGGGGCTTCGCTTCACTGGAGGGACTCATATCAGGGCGAAGGAGAAAGTGGATTTGAGGAATTGTGCGAGTGCTTTACTGTAAGAGAGGTGGGAGGGGGGTTGCTGTGATTGCTTTTGATAAGGTGTAGTCATTTGTTTTCGTTCAGCGTCCCGCGTCATTTGCCCCGCCTGTGCTGCGGGGTGTTCGGGCACGGTTCTCCACGGAATCAGAAACAACTCATCCGTCCGTTGATCCATCTTCTCGCGAACATGGACGCTCCGTCGGATAGAACCTTTGACCACTTGTCTCACCCTTTCATACAGTAGAGGAAGAGTATAGGAACACGTGCTGGCCAACCAAACAAGAGCTTTGCCCTCCGACTAAGTTCTTTTCTTGACCGTCGAAGTCCAATGCATCGATCGCGCCACTGCAAACGATCGATCTCAGGCACATGTCTAAGCCAGAATCCATGGAATTACTGCTCCTGCTCCACCACGGCCATATGGTGAGGTCCCTATATGCAGCCGAGGTTAGTCCGCCAACTGCTGTTTCGTAAAAACGACATCACCCACGCAATCAGACTCCAAACCTCCCAACCCGCACGCCACTAGCTTTCATTATATTTTCAACATGCAGGATCTGATTCTTTTGAGAGACTTCCGTTAAGTCAAACTGCTGTTCAATAAAACAGCGCTTCACAAACCCCGCAGACTCTGAGCTGGATCTGCACTGGCTCTGGAAGTTTCAAACATGAACCAGCGTAACGTTATGAAGCCACAGAAAGTGATGATGATGAAGAGCAGTTTCAGACTCACCCTCTGCAATATAGAGACACTCTGGTCAGATATTCCACCAGAGCCTGTCCTTTGGTTCATCCTCAGAGAGAACCAGCCGCATTAACGCCCAGCTGATGCATTTTTCATTTATTTATTCATTTGAGAAGAAAAGTATTTCAAACATTTTTTACCGAAGAAAGGAAAACTTTCGGCAAACACTTATGCAAGAAACTGATGCATGAGTCTATAAAGGATTTATCGTTTACAAAAATAAATACACCATATGGTACTTAAAATTTATAACAAGGCACATCTCTTTTTCATTTTGGATCATACAAAAATATATGCACGAACTCACTTCAATATCGCTCAGCCTTACTAAACCAAATATACCCATGTGTACAAGCTCTGTATAATGATATAGAAATACAAACTGTCTGCCTCTGGCCATACACTGAAGATTGATGGGAACATTTTACACTGCCCTTGATACATTGTACATTTTGCTTCGTTTCGTTTCGTTTCGTTTCGTTTATTATGAATATACAATAAAAACATTTACACATTCATTCATGGAGCATTGCATATTCATAAATGGGACACCCTTGAAGCAACAGTTTGCTTATATATGGGGCCCAAGATAGGACACAATATTAAAAGCACAAACATACATTAATACATTAGCAACCTAGGAAACATTACCTTTGTTGCCTATTACCTTCCAAACCTATAACTAACCTTACCTGCTCTAATCTAACGCTCCCTTATCTTACTTTTATTACTTTAGCAATGCATCAATTTAAAAGAGTACACACTATATGCTCACACACATTGGGACATACTACCATCAGACACAAGTTTTTAATTTTTTATTTGTATGTATCTATTTATTTATTTATTTATTTTTATTGTTTAGAGGCCCAACTAGGGTTTATTGTATTTTCCTAGAAGCTCAATTTTTAATTTCTTTTTAAAAATGATCAAAGATGTAGCAGTTTTAATTTCAGTGTTCAGTTTGTTCCAAATTTCGGGGCCTTTACACGCCACACTAAAACTTGTACACTTGAGTGTCCTCGTTTTCCCCTTCAAGAGGGTTTTATGTCTCGTGTTGTGATCATGAGCAGGTGTAGAAGTTGGGATGAGCTGAGCCAGTCTATCCTTAGGTCTAGACATGACATTATACATTACACATGCATTTTGAAAGAAGTTGCACTCCGTGAGTTTCAGCAGCTCATATTTATAGAAAAAGGAGTCAGTGGGGCTGTTAAACTTGGCCCAAGAGATGGCTCGAATGGCTTTCTTTTGAAGGGCTTGTAGTTTCAAAAGATAACTACATAGGTATCACAATGTAATGGGACGTGTAACAGTCAACTTGTACTTATGGGTTTGATACACAAGGGAATAATAAGTATTAGTACTTTGGTGGTACCTAATGTAATAAGACATAAGACATAACTCTAACCCTAACCTTAAGCCCTAACCCAATGGGTCTTCTGTCTTGTTACATTATGTACCTCCAAAGTACTAATACACATTCCATTGTGTATGTTCTGCAGGTACAACTTAGTACACATCAGTGTTAATTTTGACAACATATATTATTTTAGTTTTAGTCATAGTCTTTTGACTAAAATGTAATTGAATTTTAGTCGAGATTTAGTCTAAAAAAACTTGTCAATTTTAGTCTAGTTTTAGTCGACTAAAATTGCATGTCAATTTAGTTGCATTGATAATATTCATTATAATCATATTTAATCAAGGTCCTCGACTTCATGGAGCTGCTCCACATGAACAAAGCTCAGACCTGTTCATTTGACAGTGAATTTAAATGATCTGAGGCTCTTTCAGACGGTCAATAGAAGTTTAGATGATTTTAGTCTCTCCTTTTCATTTTTATTTAGTCTTATTTTAGTCGACAAAAATATCTGGACATTTTAGTCATAGTTGTAGTCTGATGAAAATGTTTTAATTTAGTTTTAGTCCAATTTTAGTCGTCAAAAATAACACTTTGACTAAAATTAAGACTAAATATTTTAGTCAATGAAATTAACACTGGTACACATTGTTACAAAGCACATTGCAATGTGCTATATTTAGTTTGGTACAATGTATCAAGGTAATGTAAAATAAAGTGTGATCACATTTATCATTGGAAATGTTTTTTGTTTATAGTCATGAAAATAAAACATATTTTCATGTCAAGAGGAGCTAAGACGGCTTTTTTTTTTAATTTCAAATAATAAAACAGGAAACTATTAAATTAAAATGATAAAAAGTTAGTATAGTAACATATTTGTTGCGTCCCAATTCTTCACAAGGACTTGTTCATGCACATTCCACAACTTGCTGGGTCACTTTTCAGGGTCACTTTCACAAAAATGCCAGAAAACTCATTTGGAAGTTCATGAAATTGATACAAATGCTTTATAATTAGATGCACAGTTTTTGTTTCAGTCCACAGAAAAAGCCTGGTTGAATCCAGCAGGATAGAAATGTGCAGAAACGAGATCTAGTGGTTCTCAGCTATACCTATGGCCCCCAACTGCGCTTGTAAATTCTGTCCATAAAGATGATGAACAGAGCAGGTGAAAAAGGGCAGCCCTGTGGGGGTCCAACAGTGTGCCGGCTTTTCAGCAAATCTGTGAAGTCTTCAAATCGAATACCCTTGAACACCCCTCTGAGCTAGTTCAACGCCCAATGGTATCCCCCTGCTACACGCAATGGATGAAAAGTGCAATCCTTCTGATTTCAATACCTCAGTCATTACTTCAGATACTTACATGATAAAAAGCAATCATGTGTCTTTAGTAATGTCTAAAACTGCAGCCCAGTTAAAGCCCTTCGGTCTGTAATGGCAAAACTGTTGTTTTTTTCTGCCGGCCCAAAAGTACTCCAGGAAACCCAGCATGCCATTGCCTGATACTGTTGTAAAACTCTTCCTAAAATCAATGTCGGGCCTATTCAATAGGCGGCCCGAGGGTCAGGTCCAGCTTGCCAAACAATTCAATCTGGCCCGCAACCTCATTTTCTACAAAAATTGGGCATTATGTGCGGCACTTTCACATCACTCCATGGAAGTGGAGAGAGCGCGCTCAAATGCAGAGACAAAAGGCTTATCGTTGGACGGACTCGCATATTTCACCAAACCGAAGCATCGTGTCTTTGGAGCTTTGCCCAGATTATCACATGAAGTAGCAGGACTCTTCACATTCCGCGGCAGATGGACAGCGTGTTTCCCTGCCTTCATCATTACAAAGTGCCTGACCAGCTGCTTCAAGGCAAACCAGCAGTTGTGGATTGTGACAAGTGTTTAACTGGTCAACACTCCTGGTAAACCTTGTTATCTGGATGGATTTGTACTTTGCCAAATAAGATCACAATAATTGATATGACAGGTGCATTTTGCTTCCTTTCAGTTTTCTCATAGCGCACCAGGTCTGGACAGGAGAACGGCGGCTCCACAGGTGCCTGCAGCCCTCTGTCCTCTCAGCTGTGAGGAGGTGCACAGAGCAGAGTCTCATGTTTGAGAAGCACAGGTCTGAGGTCTTGGCTCATTACCAAGTCCTCACATTTTACTGTACTATTGTGTTTGGTCCTGACTTAGTCCTAATGTAGTTCAAACTAGTCCTGTAAACTTCGTAACGTTCATTGTGTCTACTCGTGTTACAGTATCACTTTTAGGGTTCATTGTAAGTAAGTAGTAATACTGTAAGTAGTCCTGTTTTGTCCTGACTTAGTCCTGTGTTTATTGGAAGTAGTTTTGACATAGCAGTAATGACATTTTTATTTATTTTTTTACAATCAGAAGCCAGTAATATGGGTGTTGTCGGTGTCGCTGCAATTATGGACTTTAAATATGTTTTAGTACCACAGTCTGTCTTGTCCCAAGGCCAAGTCCTTGCAAAAAATCTGTCCCTCTATAAAAATGATTGAAGACCCCTGGCCAATGCCTTTTCGGTCTTGTTTTACTCAATAATGGTCTTTTGACATTGTGATTTTGCTTTTTGACACAAGTAAACTATAAACTCACTTTATTTATCCCAAAAATATGAATATATGGTGACTGTGTTAGGCTCATCAAGTCACCGGCCCAGTGGCCAATGACCTCGGAGAAATCTGGCCCAGTAAAAAATGTAAGTCAATAGCCATGATCTACGTCATCCAAAAATATTTCTTTTGTGGAAGATACTGACCATGTAAGTCTGTTGGTGGATCTTTCGTTTCAAAACAAAAAATGTTTTCTCAAAATTCTCAACATTTCAACTTTTGTAGCACCACCAGACACCAAATCTTCCAATCTATTTTGAAGTTTTTCTTTTTTTACCGAGGGTTTGTAAAATATCAAATTTCCAGCCTGATGTCATGGACTCCAAAACAAAGCAACATTTATATCTTTTACAGATGTTTTCATTAATAGCAAGCAATAGACATCCAAAACCTCTTCTGAACATCTGTCAAAATATCAACATAAGAAAATCATTCATGTAATCCTGGCTCCATCCATTATTTAGCTTTTTGGTGCAAAATATAGGACATTTTTATCCATAAACTGCCTTATTTGATTTGGCAAATAGTCTCTATTCATACTGCACTCTTTCACATCTTTAGAAACTGAAATCACTTCACATCCAGGAACCACTCACCCCTTCACACTGTCATTCAAACGCCAATGTACTTCACCTCTCAGTTAAAGGATGACCCGCTCCACCACCTGTCGCCTCATATTCATGAAAAGATAAAAAGGAAGAAAACTGCCAGTACATTCCTTTTACATTTGCGTCATTAATCTACAGCGAGAGCCTCAAACTGATGTTTCTACATTCATTTGAGTTTTTCCCTCTCGCCTTAAGGAGCTTTAAAGCCATGCTGACTGCAATAATAAAACCATATGTGTTTTCTCTGTCTCTCTCCTGTTTCGGGCGGCTGTGGTAAGTGTCTTTCAGCGTCCCTTCAGCTGAGGGAACATTTCAAAGCAAACACTCCTAGAGTTAATGCCAGGGAGAACAGAGTTATATTTAGTCCGTACATTGCATTGACAGGTCTACGCTGCCTGCCAATGTGTGCGCGGAATTTATGGCATCAGAGGAGATATGGAAGATGGATTAAAATGGAAATTGCACATAGGCTGTGTGCGAAATTATCTACGTACGAATGAGTGACCAGTAGTGTAAAGCAATTAAAAACCTCGCAGACGGTCTTATGAATTGTGTACAGTTCATACAGTAGATCAATAATCTTTCCCCAGGGTCAAGTTTTTTTCTGACTCAATAGATGAGTCAGTTGAGCCACTTTCTTTTAATGCTCGTTTTGTGCTACAATCCCTAATTATATAATTCTATATTAAAGCAGTACTAAGTAACTTGTTTACCTTAATAAATCCTTTCTGTAGTCCCTCTGGGGGTAATAGAAGTGTTGATGGGATGATTGGGGGGTCTTTCATCTCCTCCTGGTGTCTCTGGCCAGAAAACCACACTTACAACTTTCCTGCACCGGGTCGGAGTCACCAATACACACTAATAGAATCACAAAGAAGAAGCTAAGAGGCTAACGGGCAAAGCTAACTGTGGGCTAGCACCACTTTTTACAGCCAAGTTTGAGTGACTTTTTTAAAATCTCCATTGTGTAATTGGACGTACAATATCCCTCTCTCCCTTTGTCTTTTCTGGCAGTGTAGTATTTACTCTCACGGAAAATTAATGAATAAAAAAAACAAAACAAAAACATGTTAGGACACCTGCAGTGGCGCTTATGGCCTCTAGGGGCATGAGTTACTCAGTACTGTTTTAATATTCAGATGAAGGGAGTCTGGGGGTCCTCCGCTAGGCTTCAATAAACAAAATAAAAAAAGGTGAAACCCTTTATTTTACACTACCCTTAATACATTGTACCTAATTAAATGTAGAACAATGTAATGTGCTCTGTAACAGCTTGTCGTGACTTGTTTCTATGGGTTAGATACACAATAGAATAATATGTATTAGAAGTTTGTAGGTACATAATGTAATAAGACATAACGCTTCTTATGTCCTATTTCATTATGTACCTCCAAAGTACTAATACACATTCCAGTGTGTATGTAGCGCATAGGTCCAAGTTATTACAGATTGTTTCCGAGCACATTACATTGTACTAGATTAAGTTAGGTACAATGTATCAAGGTACTGTAAAATAAAGTGATACCAAAAAGGAATTTGCAATATTATAGTATGTTAGTGTTAAAGGTGGGACAGTGGTCAGTGTTGACATTTTTAGCTAGATTTCTGCCTTAACATTTTAGTTTTATTGTCAAAGAAAAACATATGCCAAACTCTCCCTTCAAAATGTTCCTTTTAAGACGTTTTGTCCTCTTTTTAGGAAATCCCTACAACATTGCCGCGGTCCCTTGTCTTTCGTCACGTATTCATTCGCAAATACTGACGTGTAACACGAAAGGCGACCGCAAACCAAATATGGTCATTTCCTCTCTGGGAGACGGTAAGGGCAAACAAAGGGCACAGATATACACTTGCATGTGCAGACGTTACAAAAATGTTAGTCCTGGTTTTCCAAAATTAGGTTTTCTTTACATTCTTTCAACAACATCTCCGTCTAACTTGTCTTTGTTACATGACAGCTTATTTTACTGCATTTACAATGTCAAAAACAGTGTCTCTTGAAAGATTTGAGGTCAAATATTGGTTTTACATGTAATCGTAACATTGATTTATTCAGACTGATGAAAGGACAATGTACATGATGTAAAAGCTGTTTATATTCACAGTTTTAGTTTTGGTTCTGAAGACAATTAAATCACAAAGCAAAATGAGTCAGGTCCAATGACTGAATCCAGTCTGGAAAACATACAAAAATCTCCCACAATCCCAGCAGCTACGGTGTAATAAACGCGCGTAGGTGACGAGAATGTGCGTTTACACAAGTTTGTACTGCATTTAGTGTCTGTTTTACGCAGCCACACAGAGGCCAGTTACAGCAGGACTGAAGACTGTGCAGAATGTACTTTGAGCAGGGGTGAATCCGAGCTTACAGGGGTTGGGGCATTATGGGGAACCCCTGACTCAGAAACAAACAAAAACAAAAAACTGTTTAATATTTATATTCAAGACTGAATGGAAAAGCAGCTCATGTACTCTTTGTTTAATTTTTTGCCCCCCGAGCCCCCTGCCTTAAAATAATGTCCTAGTATTTTTTAACAACTTGGCACACAGACTTCAAAACACATTTTATTTTATTTGTGACTATTTAATATCGGCTTATCCTAAAATTCATATGCATTAGATTTGATAAAAGCTTGATTAAAGAGGGGGTATTATGCTTTTTTCAATCACATAGCACCAGTCTATATCACACTACAATGATGACCAAACCTTCTGTTGGTCTGTAAATGCAGTAAATTAGAATAACTGCCTTGTATAAAATTGCTCTCTCAAAATGGCTGTAGTGAATTTCTTGAAATAGGCCTCTGTCTCTTTAAGAACCTCTGACCCTTTCCGACACGCCCCCTCCACACGCTGTCTGTGGCATCAGTGGGGAGGGGGTTCTGCTGAGGAGCAGTGGTTGGTTACTCGGCTGGTGACGAAAGCTCGGAGGCGTCTCCAGGAGGTGGGGGAGTTCCTAGGAGGACTCAGGCAAACCTATCCCTAAAATGGCCGCCATCAGAGTTTTTACAGATTACTCAAAAATGCGTGAATGTGCCAAGGCAACACTTCAGGCATGTTTTGAGGGAATGACATAATAACACGATGTAAAGCTTGAAAAAGTCAATTTTGCATAATACCCCCCCCCCCCCCCCCCCCTTTAACCTCCATTTTCAAAAAAGTGCAACATTTCAAGGAAGCTCTTTTACATTTGCATATTTTCAAGTAGATTAAACATATAAGTTAAAAATAAGTTAAAAAGACAGTCCGAAGTCCGGTGCGACTTGAGGTGACTTGCCGACTATAGTGTGACTCGACTTGACTTGACAAAAGCTACGACTTGCCTTGACCCCATGTGGTCACACCCTCCGATCATCAACACAGAAGCGTAATTGAAACAATGCCTCAGCAAATGTGTGTTTTAATCAAAGCTAACAGCGCTACAACCAAATATTAGAGCCCGTGACTTTCTTTTTTGTGGCGACCACCGATGAATCCGGGCATGGAATCTATTGTCCTCTTGGGATATGCCCGTGCCATCAGGAAGAAGAAATCCATTGATGGAATAACGTGGTCATTCGGGATGTTCAGACCCAGACCTGACCAAATGCAGACCCCAGATCAGGACAGTTCGTTTTTTACCTACCCCTTAGCCTACCCCTCCCAGCTCTGCCCAAACTCCAGGTAGTCCGAAATGTCTCTAAGAACAGAAACCACATCACCCTCATTTTGAAAGAACTCCACGGGATAGAACTAACTTTAAACATGCTACATAAATAAAAGTGGCAGGGTGGCTTGGCTGAGTGGAAAGATTGCTTGTAATTTGTGCCCGTCTCCTTCAAACTCAAAGAGAAATCGAAAATCCTCATCCAAAGCTACAATAAGCGTCACTCAGCTTATTCTGCAAATGTGTCGTAAATTACAGGCCCTGAGAACGCCAACTGCAACCAATATTTTTCATCTTATTGCATCCAGAGGAGGCTTGTTGTCTTAATGGCATTTACCGATCCGTAAAAGATTGCGTTGATGCGTTGATGCGTTGATGCCTTCATGCGCGGCTGGGATCTCAGATTATGGTTCGGACCCAGATGACATTATCCCTGTATGCTAAATTGTTCCCTGCTCAAAGCCTTCCAGACTCTGACGTGGAATCCGTGTGGCTCTTGAGGAAACAGCGCGTCGGGACCACACAGCGCACTTAGGAAAATGGCGCAATCAAGCTGTCGCAGTGCCGCGCGTCAACGGTGTTTTTGCAAATACATGTAACGGCATGTAGATTTACAGCTGTATATTCATGTTCAGCGTCATATAAACTGAGCACGAAGTCATTTTCTTGTCGCGGCCGCATCAATTTCTCAAGACAAATTTCGTATAACGGGTTGAACGAGCGTGGTATGATTGTAAGTGCTTTCATTGTCAATGCATAATTGTACAAACAAAATTGCGTGATGTTGCTGAGGGAACAGGCGGAACATGTGCAATCTGGGAGTGAATGCCAAGAACCAAATGCAGTAAACAAAAAAGGGTTTGTGACTGGCTCGCCACACTGCTCGCCCACTTCCCACCCTCATTGCAACCGGAATACAGGCTTGGTCAATGGGGGGGGGGACGCAAGTTGAGGCATGAACATGAGATATTTCCCAAAGATAGTCTACCTATACTAAAATATTTGTCATCTGGAACCATAACACAGAGCAATAATGTTAATTTATTCAATAAAAGTCTATTGCTTTTAAATTTGTATCATTTATTTGAGGTGTAACAACCAAGTCACTTCCTTTTAACGCAGTACTAAGCAACTCCTGCCCCTAGAGGCCATAAGCGGAACTACAGGTGTCGTAGCATGTTGCGTTTTTTTACTCATTAATTGTCCGTGAGAGTAAACACTACTCTGACAGAAAAGACAAAGGGAGAGAGGGATATTGTACATCCAATTACACAGTGGAGATACTTTTTTTCACTCAAACTTGGCTGCAAATAAATGTTTTTAATGAGGGAATGACATAATAACATGATGTAAAGCTTGAAAAAGTCGATTTTGCATAATACCCCCCCCCCCCCCCCCCCACACCTACATTTTCAAAAAAGTGCAACATTTCAAGGAAGCTCTTTTACATTTGCATATTTTCAAGTAGATTAAACATATAAGTTAAAAAGACAGTCCGAAGTCCGGTGCGACTTGAGGTGACTTGCCGACTATAGTGTGACTCGACTTGACTTGACAAAAGCTACGACTTGCCTTGACCCCATGTGGTCACACTCTCCGCTCATCAACACAGAAGCGTAATTGAAACAATGCCTCAGCGAATGTGTGCTTTAATCAGAGCTAACGGCGCTACAACCAAATATTAGAGCCCGTGACTTTCTTTTTTGTGGCGACACCTGATGAATCCGGGCATGGAATCCATTGCCATCTTGGAATATGCCCGTGCCATCAAGAAGAAGAAATCCATTGAGGGAATAACGTGGTCATTCAGGATGTTCAGACCCAGACCAGACCAAATGCAGACCCCAGATCAGGACAGTTTGTTTTTTACCTACCCCTTAGCCTACCCCTCCCAGCTCTGCCCAAACTCCAGGGAGTCCGAAATGTCTCTAAGAACAGAAACCACATCACCCTCATTTTGAAAGAACTCCACGAGATAGAACTAACTTTAATAAACATGCTACATAAATAAAAGTGGCAAGGTGGCTTGGCTGAGTGGAAAGATTGCTTGTAATTTGTGCCCGTCTCCTTCAAACTCAAAGAGAAATCGAAAATCCTCATCCAAAGCTACAATAAGCGTCACTCAGCTTATTCTGCAAATGTGTCGTAAATTACAGGCCCTGAGAACGCCAACTGCAACCAATATTTTTCATCTTCTTGCATCCAGAGGAGGCTTGTTGTCTTAATGGCATTTACCGATCCGTAAAAGATTGCGTTGATGCGTTGATGCGTTGATGCCTTCATGCGCGGCTGGGATCTCAGATTATGGTTCGGACCCAGATGACATTATCCCTGTATGCTAAATTGTTCCCTGCTCAAAGCCTTCCAAACTCTGACGTGGAATCCGTGTGGCTCTTGAGGAAACAGCGCGTCGGGACCACAAAGCGCACTTAGGAAAATGGCGCAATCAAGCTGTCGCAGTGCCGCGCGTCAACGGTGTTTTTGCAAATACATGTAACGGCATGTAGATTTACAGCTGTATATTCATGTTCAGCGTCATATAAACTGAGCACGAAGTCATTTTCTTGTCGCGGCCGCATCAATTTCTCAAGACAAATTTCGTATAACGGGTTGAATGAGCGTGGTATGATTGTAAGTGCTTTCATTGTCAATGCATAATTGTACAAACAAAATTGCGTGATGTTGCTGAGGGAACAGGCGGAACATGTGCAATCTGGGAGTGAATGCCAAGAACCAAATGCAGTAAACAAAAAAGGGTTTGTGACTGGCTCGCCACACTGCTCGCCCACTTCCCACCCTCATTGCAACCGGAATACAGGCTTGGTCAATGGGGGGGGGGACGCAAGTTGAGGCATGAACATGAGATATTTCCCAAAGATAGTCTACCTATACTAAAATATTTGTCATCTGGAACCATAACACAGAGCAATAATGTTAATTTATTCAATAAAAGTCTATTGCTTTTAAATTTGTATCATTTATTTGAGGTGTAACAACCAAGTCACTTCCTTTTAACGCAGTACTAAGCAACTCCTGCCCCTAGAGGCCATAAGCGGAACTACAGGTGTCGTAGCATGTTGCGTTTTTTTACTCATTAATTGTCCGTGAGAGTAAACACTACTCTGACAGAAAAGACAAAGGGAGAGAGGGATATTGTACATCCAATTACACAGTGGAGATACTTTTTTTCACTCAAACTTGGCTGCAAATACTGTTAAAAGTGGTGCTAGCCCGCAGTTAGCTTTGCCCGTTAGCCTGTTCTTCATGATTCCATTAGCGTGTATTGGTGGCTCCGGTCCGGTGGAATTCAAGTTGCAATTGTGGTTTTCTGGCCAGAGACACCAGGGGGAGATGAAAGACTCTCCAATCATCCCATTAACATTTGTATTACCCCCACAGGGACTACGGAAAGGATTTATTACGGTAAACAAGTTACTTTGTACTGCTTTAATGCTGTCCTTGGTGTCTGCTTTTGATACTTTTATTTTTCCGTAGCAGTAACGGTACTCTACTCTAAAGGCAACATGGAAGCCTAGCAAAGGTAATTTTTTCCTTGCTGTAACAATGTTTTTAGCAGGTGCAGACCCTCCTCAGTGAGAGTATAAGCTGCTGTGGACGTTAGCATTAGCGAGTGCATTGTGATTAGCCTATTTATTTATAACGAAACCATGGTCATGGCTGTGCTACAGAGATGGTTTGGCCATACAGCATGACCGAATGGGATAAACAGCTATTTAACTGAGTGATAAGTGAGTGATACTGACGGTCACAGTCACTTACCCGCTAGCCAACAAACAGGCCGACCTTAGCCTTTCTTCTCTGCTCCAGCTCAACGTTTCTCCCACTGCTTCAACTAGGGTTTTTCAGTTCTACTTTACAGTGCTTTTCGATTGCATTTCCCTGTACCAAAAACATTTCAACAGTTCTGCCACTTTTACAAATGTGTGGAATTATGTTTACGCAGCATAAGTGAAATAGGACATTGACATTTTCACAAAGCTTCACCGTGTAGTCAACAGAAATGGTTTCCTACATAATCCCATGTGTTCATTCACTCGCACCTTCACTGAGAATGTAAATGGTGTTGATAATAAAGGAAAGCTGATACATAAAAGGCGCTACTGTGTGTCGGAAGTGAGGAACTGGCACTTATTTCAAACCGAGAAGCAGAGGTTAGAGTTTATGCTGTATGTATTGATGGGAGAGTGTCTAGGGACTGCTCTCTCTGATTCTGACTGGCTCAGAAGTAAAGTAGACTGAACCGTTTCATCGCTTGCCCTTCTCTTCAACATCATCTTTCAAGTAAAAAAATATAACATCAGAGCCATTTTGAGTCACGTTATTGCTTGCTAGACCGACGATGCGGTGACGTCCCTCTGTAGGTTGTGCCGAGTGGGTAGACGTAACAAGGAATGGCGCAATATTTCTGCCGGACTGTCAGAGCTTCCCCAAAGATGATAAAGGAGAGGCCTGAGGACTGAATGCGTCCAGGAGACAATGGAAGGTGATAAGCCATGCTGCTGACTCAGGTGGGAATGCTCTCATGGCATGGACTGTCAATCTATTCTCTCGCCTTCCGAACGGCTGGGGAAAATCCCATTAAAGGGCCCGACGGGGAACTTAGCCACTCACATCACTGTTGTTCTTTTAAGAGCACTCTTCACTGCCAGCTGTGGGAATTAACAATTTTATGAACAAAACAAAAGCCACCATTTCTAACTGCATGCAAACAAGCGATGCTGCCGTGAAGAAAACGGTTTTAGTGCAAAGAGGATCTGCTGTTGGTCTAAGGAGACTCTAAATGTATCGATTTGGCAACAAAGCTTGGACATGTTAATGGCTCGTTTATGTGAGAGGTGCAACTCTTGGACTGGTTAAGCACTTAAGGTAATATATTGCATGTTTATTAGATTGGTTCTTTTTCTCTCTATTGCTCAAGATAAGTAATTTGGGTTTAAATGGAGTTCAGGAGCAAAACCACGCCTCAACCAATAACTCCTTGCATACCAACCATTGCATTCACCTAACCACGACTCTAATTACCCATAAGCCATGTATACCAGGCCAAGCCTCTTCATCTCTGTTTGCGAGTGAATTTTTAGTTCTATTTGGCTTGGGAGTGGCTTGTGGGATAAAGAACTGATTTGAACTGTTTGATTTGATTTGTTCTTGACTTGAAAGACTCTCTCCTAATGAACCTGTCGCACTGACAGACCTCCGTGCAGTTTGCTTGGTAGTAATTCCCACTCACCAACCAAGCGTGTTGTTCTTCCCGCTCCTGTTTGTACTTCAGCAGTTGTTTCCGTTTCTTCCCTGAGTCTTTCTGAGTTGAACGGGGACATGGAGGGCTATCTGCGCCAGTCTGACGCTGTCTCTGTCATCATAACGCTGCAAGCTTGTAACAACTGTGAGGAGCAGCGGGTTTGGGACTGCCCCCTTTGACAATGATTGATCGAAGAACAGAAGCTTAAACCAATTACATGATTAAGAAGCTGTGAGTGACGAGGGAAGAAGAAAATCCTTGAAATGCGGAACCAATGTTATTGTTGATTCAATATAAGACGCGCCTATGCTTTTTAAAATACGGGATGATTCAGCATTCCAAGGGACGGTTGGCAACCATACGAGTGATGATCGCTGACTAATGTACATCCACTGGAGAATAAAACAGATGAACTGCTAAGCTCGTCCCAGGAGATGGTGAAAGACTGTTGTGGAGCTGAGGGAGCTGCACAGGAGGAAGAGAAACGAGGAGGTGGAGCTCACCAGTGCAGGAGACCACGCTCTGTAACAGGTACAAACCCAGGAGGCGGAGCATCGTTTCAGAGGATCAGATGAGACTGAGGGCAGGCAGCTGGGTTTCCTCCGGGTGCTACGGAGACCTCTACCTCCAAAAACAGTGGCAGTGCGGCTCAGTCACAATGGCTCAGGACTAACACCGGAACACTCTTGCATTGTACGGGTGTATAATGACAAATAAAGCACTTACTTAAAATGGTGTCATGTACTCTCGGCTTTAACGAGACAGAGGCGGTTTACAGCTCATGTTGAACGAACCGAAAATTAATAAAACTTCAAATAAACTATTCAAGATCGACAGTATTTTTTTTAACTGTCATCAAATAACCCAAAAAAGCAGAATATTCAAGCCTTCAGTTGAACCTTCAATAATGTAGCGACTTGCATAGAGGGGCCCGCCATGATAGAGCTGAATGACTTGTAAACATGTGAGGTCTCTCAGAGGTTAATTACAATGTATAATTTCTTGGAATGAGCCCCCGGTTAATTAGCAGAAATGCCGTTTGCGTTGCTAACGGAGCAGCAGAGTGGCTCTCCGACAAAAGGCCCAGACGCACACGCCGAGCGCCATGCTGTTTTGGACCGGGACAAGGCGCTGACGATATCGGTTAATTATGTTCTGAGGGGCTACACTAACAAACGCAAGAGTGTGGCTGTGCAAAGCAACCAAAGAGGCCGGGACAAGCACCGCTATAGCGCCGGGGAACCACACGGTGATGGAGGAGGTGAGGATGGACTCGATGATGGCCGTGTGGAACTGCACCAGCATCTCGGTCGGCAGCTTAAGTTTCCTCAGCTGCCGCAGGAAGAACATCCTCTGCTGGGCCTTCTTGATGAGGGAGCTGATGGTTGAGGTCCCGGGTGATGGTGGTGCCCAGGAAGCGGAAGGCGTCCACGATGGAGATGGATGTGGGAGAGTCTGTCAGGGCGAGGGAGGACGGTGGGGCTGTGTCTTTCCTGAAGTCCACGACCATCTCCACTGTCTTCTGGGCGTTCAGCTCCAGGTTGTTGTGGCTGCACCAGGACGCCAGCTGGTCCACTTCTCTCCTGTAGGCGGAATCATCACCGTCAGAGATGAGCCCGATGAGGGAGGTGTCGTCCGCAAACTTGATCAGTTTAACGGACTGGTGACTGGAGGTGCAGCAGTTTTTGTACAGGGAGAAGAGCCAGGGGGAAAGTACACAGCCCTGAGGAGTCCCAGGATTGCGGCATTGAATAAGAAATATTTTACATGGCTTTTATATTTGGTGAACATGGCTGGAGCTTATAAGAAAATGATGGGAAAATGCGCAGGCTGACAAATCTGCCGGAGCCTCAAGGTTGTTGAGTAGGTAGAGATGCGGCTGCTGTCTCTCACTCAATTATAGAGCAAGGAAAGGGAAGTGTGTTGCACAAGGACACATCAGCAGCAACGCATTGACCAAATGACCCTTACTCTCTTCAATGGTTGTCTTTCTTTACTGCAAGGTCCCATAGTGCTATTATTCACTTGCACACAGAAAAATGAGAAAAACTAAAATGTTATATGCATAGTTGGCTTAAAGGAACAGGCCACAGTCTTTCCATACTGTGATATGTTCTTACCTGAGGTAGACGAGTTGATGTGTACCTGTCTGGTCCTTGTGCCCGTGGAAGAGCGTGGTCGCTTCCAACTTCACCCCCGTTTGGAGCTATAGGAGTACATTGGGAGAGGCCAAATGCAAACAATATCTTTGGTTGTTTTGCGTGACTGAGCGCACGCACAAAGACCAGAGAGGTACGCATCAACTCATCTAAGCTCAGACAAGAACATATCGCAGTATGTAAAAATGGTGGCCTGTTCCTTTTAAGAAAAACATTCGGTAAAGTAGCTACCTTAGCCGTGGTATTTAATCATTTGAAATCATTTGTGTGGAAGATTAGAATTACCTGGGGACGTCGGTTAAACTGAAATTACCTCAAGATATCGGTCATTTTATGGGCATTGGCACGGGACAAGCAATGTCAGTAATTCACAAATCTTTTACAGACTTTTTTTTCAGAGCCTCCACGCTGGTCTGTCTAATGTTGCCATGACAACGGGGCTGTACTTACTGTTCACGTCCGTAACATTGTAGTTTTTAAGGGGAGACACTACAGGCAAAACAAAAAAATGTCAGTTTTCATGTTTTGGGTCAAATTGGTCTCTGAACATATAAGCTTTCACCCGGAAACAGAAAATATACCTAATCTTCACAAAAACATGTTTAAATATTGCGCTGATTCAATGTTCCCCCATAGACTTATATGGGACAATGCAATTTCAAGGGCCTTTTTCTCAAAACGCATTTTTCTGTCATTGTGGCAACACTATGTCCACGTCAGTCAGACCTAAAGACTTCAGATTTTCCAGCCTTGGACTGAACAATATTTGGAAGATTTTTTCAGAGGGATTTTTTATTTTTTAATCCCTAAGCCCCATTTATTGAGTTTTGAATGTCAAAAAATAAGGCGAAAATTAAATTTTTACAAATTTTTCCACTAAAAAACAGCTTATTTTAAAACTAAACAAGAAATCCTAAATCCCCTCTGAAAAAGTCATGGAAACTCATTCATCACTAAAATGAAACCATAAATTTGAATGTAGCTCTATCCATTATTCACATTTTGTCGCCGAAAAGATGGGAAATTTGGGGCATTTTTAGGCATAAAACACCTTGTATGATATATGAAAAGATAAAATGACCGAAAACTTGCCATGTATTTTTTTCTCACATTTATGCCAGTTAATCTACAGCAAAGGTTTCAAATTGATATCTGTACATTTAAATTTTTTCCCTATTCGCCTGCAGTGTCTCGCCATAAACGGATAAGCAAACAGCATTTTGATTTGATATTACTACAGCTTAAGGGCTAGGGTTACACTATTGCAGACATAAATATACTGTACTGTACTAATATACTACATTATTTAGACTTCATTACGTAGGCTGAAAACTTTCTAAACTCCGACATGTGGAAGCTTTAGTTTGATATGTCTACAAATTAAAACCCGACTCTTTCCAAAATGTTTCCCAAAATGTTGTCCCTTGAATTATACACAATGTTACACTTAACGTGCCTTGAAAATTAAAGCAAACACATGACAGACATTGCGATTCTGATTCGATTTGTGATTTTAATATTTTATGTGTACCCAATGTTTTATTTTCCATTCAATTGAGCATCGAGCTGCATGTACATTTCTAAAACTGCTGTTCAACATCACGGTCCTTACATTTCAGCTTCGTGTTAGAAGTTACAAATCTACAAGAGACAAAGAGGCCTTTTATGAAGTTCACAGAAAAACACGCTTAGTTTGAATCATTCTCTAACAGATGTGACGATCTCACACTCTTTCTCCCTGTCCGAATCACAAGCTGCTTGTTTTATGAAAATCCCCCCATATATAGTTAAGTCAAAAACCTGCTGTAAAGATGTTCCAATTAGATGCAGTTTAGACAAAAATTCCGTGGTGATCAGCCTTTTTGATCGCCCCAATCTGCTCCGTGAACAAATTGATGATTCCGTGACACAACCCGTCCTGCTGGTCCTGAAGCACTCGTCTGTTTTCCCTATTCACCTGCAGTGTGTCGCCTACAACAAACTCATAAGAAATCCTAATGAGGAAATCTTACCTTAAATCCTCTGTCCCCTCCACTGTCGGCCCCTTCATCCCTGCTTTTGGACGCCACACAGGCCGGGGACCAATCAGACTCCCGCTGCGGCTGTAATTGAGCGTAATCAGCGGCCCTGGCCCCGGGGTCCCGCGTGTAGTGGAGCTAAAGTGGCCCCTGACAATTACACATCACGCTGATTGGGAGATACACTCACTTCAACAGGTGTTATGTAATCACCAGCGAGCGGGGCACAGCTGGACTGACGCGGGACCCGCTCCTCCAGTCGAGCTGTGACCAAAGACTTACGGGATGGAGCTCCCGTATGCGAAACACCAGCTGGGAATCGCACTCGGAGCTCTCCTTCAGCTGCTTCTTGGCGCAGGAGGAGTTTGGCACAACACTTGGTTCCCTCCGTGTTGCACGTCCTCACGTCGCTGCTAAGAGGGGGCGTCACAGCCATGGACTTTAAACAGTCTTGGCAATTTGCGGCGATGGCTACACATACGAGGTTGGAGATGACGGGGGCACGGAATTTGCCCGAGGAGAGTCCATGCTCACCAGAGTCACCCCGGCCCTCCTTTGTCATTAACGCATCTCCTCTTTGTGTGAGAGGGAGCTTCCATTGTCAGTGGAAGAGAGTGAAGAAAAGAAGTTACTTGTAACAGAGAGACATAATTATATTGATATTTTTTGCTTGCTTTTGTTGTCACTGTGAGGAGGAACTCTAGTGTGGAGTGTGGAGTGTCTGAAATGTTACGTAGGTATTACTTCAAAGAAGAAATCAAAGCTAATGTCAGCTTTAGTTTGACCTGCAGTTTTGTCCATCCCAAAATAAGGTATAAAGTATGTTGTATGACATTTGTATACAGTAATTTATTTGGTTTGTCCATCGCAAACATATTAAAGGAGGTTTAATCGGCCCAAATTGAGCTCATCATTAAACGATACCAGCATGTATTACTGATATTTTATACGCACAATAGACCCATTTCTCCCAAGTATTGTTCACAAATCTGTCTACTGTAAATCTGTGTTCGTGAGCACTTGTCCCTTGTCAGAGAGAATCCACCCTCCCCCCATATGTGTGTCTGAGGAGACAGCTTCATAACCAGTCGGCCTCTTACTCACCACTGTTTGTTATACTCTAAAGGGAATTGGATTGGACTTCAGGCTCGTCGACTTTCTCATTGGTATGTTTTTATTTACAAGGCGCTTCTTGGAAGGCTGCCCTCTTATTTATCTTGTCTTTTAAAAGTGAAGCAGAGTCAGCGTAGTCTTCGTTCTAATGACACCTTGCAGTATGTTGTGGCTTATGTGCGGACTGACTTGGGAAAGACTGCTTTCAGTTATTCAGCTCCATTTACACGGAACCTACTGCAGAAGGACTTCAAAATCACAGAATAGAATTTCTTTCAAGTCCAGATCATCTGTGTGTGAATGTTTTAGCTAATGTTGTGTATGGTTTTAAATGTATGGAAACCAAGTGTTGCTGCCCATCTTGGCCAGGTCTCTCTTGTAAAAGAGATCTAAGATCTAAGAAAGAAAACTGCACAGGGGTGTCTTAGGCTGCAATAAAAGGACACTCTAAAATGTTAATTTTGGCTTCATTGTGTGAACATCATTTGCGTCACACAGCGCAACACATCTCCGTCATAGAATTGATCAGGTTGATATAGACAACGTACTATGTGCGTTTTATTGATGGCATCTCAAATGACACGTCATCCATTGAGCATGTTTTGGGTCTGCTCTGGATCGGTACATACTGTACTGTACGGCATCGTGTTCCTGCCAATATCCACCAACTTCACACAGCCATTGAAGTGGAGTGGATCAATATTCAGTAATCAACAACCTGATCAACTCTATGAAGGACATGTGAGGAAAATGGCCGTTACATCACATACCAAGAAAGCAAAAGTTTTTTAACCAGGCTTTGATATCCCATAGATGTGGTTGATTCTTTGATCACAGCCAAGAACATGATAGCTCAAAATAATAGCAATAAAACGTTTAGCTTTGGGGAAACCTGAGAGAGAGTTGCACCACAGACCGACAAGTTTAGCGACAAAGCATTGACTGTCCATTTCAGTCAAGTTACCCATGAGGTCTAGTGCATGATGTGCAGTACATCTGCCCTCTGCTTCCGAACAGAATGCCCTTGAGACTTTGAATGGCAGATTGTTGCTAAATAGAGCTGATTTATCTTGTGTTGGGATCTGCAGCAGTGAATGTCCTGTTTTCCGCTAGTGTGTGTGTGTGTGTGTGTGTGTGTGTGTGTTTGTGTTTGTGTTGCCGTTGGGAAATTGGTGTTTCTAAGCCTGTGAAGGGTGTTCTTGGGGCTGAAAGAGCTGATGTGTTTCCAGGAAATGCATGAGGACTTGTTGGAACAAAAGCTTGTGTCTTGAAGGAACGTAGTTATGGTACCCACCTAAAAATGGCTATATACTCATTCTTTTCACTTATGCAACAATTACCAAGTTTACTGGAGTCTCATACCATCATATCAAGTGATGAAAACTGATCCCCACAATGGGCTCTATCCACACGGCTTCAGAGTGACTTAAAGAGAAGGACAGAAAGGTTTTCTTCAAAAGTCCATAAAGCAAAGAACTTCAATGCTAATTGCCCTGCTATGACCATCCGTTTTTATGCTTCCAAGACCTCTGCTCTTCTTTCATTTCTTTATTAGTATGGATGAGCAAAGTCGGCTGAAGAGGTTGGCTGCTATTTGTATTTTACTTTGCCTGGCCTGCCAAATTACATGCTTTTTCATAGATGTTTCAAAGACATATAGTCTGGGAGTAAGCATGATCTCAACAATTTCCCTGTGGGAGTGATCTACAGACGACATCAACCAATTAGAGCGACGCTTGATACGTTGCAGTAACAAGCGTCAGGAAGCCTTTCCAAAAATTTCCTTATTTACGAGGAACGTAAATATATATATATTTTTTCAAATGATTTAAAACAGACAAAAGAGCAGAAGAAAACAGTGTACCAGTCGCCGCGCCATCTTTAATGTTTGGGAAGAGTGCATGGTTGTGATGGGTGACGGCTTCCGTCTCTTGGTGCGTGATTGGACCGATGTGGGTAAAATTGTGAAATGATTGGCTGTGAGCCGCCGCCCTAACGGTTCTTCTTTTGAACAGTAAGGAGGCGTGTCTGGCAGGCCAGACAATATTTTACCCTATTCTTAACATAGGAGCTGGCTCCAAAAACCCAACCAAATTGCTAGCATAAACGAGCTTCAGTTAGCCCTCTGCTGAACGGTATCCTCTCTTAGTCCAAAGTTATTCTACAGTTTACGCTTGGGAGTCACGTGACCAGAGCCAAAAACGGAACAGGTTTTGGGCTATTTTCTGCGCTGGAGATTCACCTCAATAACCTCCATCATTCCCACTGCTTGTTAGAAACTTCAGAGAAGTCTTTAAAAGAGAATAAAAGATGAACATAAAAAAAAAATCAATTCAAATGTATGAATAAAACAATAAACACAAAAAAACAATAGCATGTGCATGTGAGAGGCTTTTAACAACACCACTCCCAAGAAAACAATGAAATAAATGAATAACTGTCTACAGAAGTATTCTATTGTATTATGTTTGTTTGTTTTTATACGTGAATAATGCTGAGGCTGAATCCAGAAGTCGGATAAGCCTGTTCCATACTTTACCTCCATGATATCAAATTGTCAGTGGATCACGAGATGTGTTAGTTTTGCAGCCTGCCTCGTAGAATAATTATGAACCTGATAATTATGTGAATGTTTTGCACAAAAAGGTCAGTCATCATCTTTCAGTGATCTAAATACAAAGGTAGTGCTCAGAAGAGGATTTCTATCAAAATATTCAAGAGTTTTAATTCACAAAACAGCACTTGGCGTGTCAGGTTTGGAAAGAGCAGCTTAATGGACAAACTTCTTTTGTAGAATGAAAATTGTGTTAAGGAAAGTAGTGAAGGTATTTCCCCATACAAGAGTTCCATAATTTAAATAAGACTGTAGTAAAGTGTTCACGGACATTTATGATTTACGAGACTTCGAATCTTACTTATGATTCCACTAGTCTTAGTTATCTTTATTGTCAATCAAAAAAAAAAAAAAAAGGTAGATGACACTATGTATTTGCTTGATCTCCATCGCTGACCTCGTCCGTTTCCCCCCTGCAGGCGTCGTGTCCCTGATCTCCCTGGCAGTCCTCTCCTATGAGCGCTACAACACCATCACGGCCACCACGATGGCGGACGGCAGGGACTTCCACGCGGTGCTGGGAGGCATCGCCTTCTCCTGGCTGTACGCGGTGCTGTGGACGGTGCCCCCCCTGCTGGGATGGAGCCGATACGGGCCGGAGGGACCCGGGACCACCTGCTCCGTGGACTGGAAGACTCAAACGGTCAACAACGTGTCCTACATCGTCTGCCTGTTCGTCTTCTGCCTGATTCTGCCCTTCTGCGTGATCTTGTACTCCTATGGCAAGCTGCTGCGGGCCATTCGGCAGGTACGTCCGTATTGAGGATTCATCACGGCTTTGTTCTTGAAGTGTCATTGTAAAAGGTCATTTTGCGACTGTTTTGCCGCTCCTGTCTGAGTGCACCGTATTTGTGCTGCAGAAATTTGACCCGCCTGTAAATGTTTAAGCTCTAACATTTGAAATTCCAAACATGTTTCTCTTATCTCTGCAAAGGTAGGAACGTCCAGCCGTTGACCGTGGGGAGGGGCTGAGGAAGCGTGTTGAGGCAGACGCAGAACCATGGGGGCGTGGTTGGGGGGGTATGTGTGTGCAGTTGTTTACAATCAGAAAGTCAGCGTTAAGTTAGTCAGTTTAAATGAAAAAAAAAAAGGTGGGAAATTTCACACGTGTCCAGCAGACGGCACTGACATAAGAGATCAGAATATAAACAACACATTATAGCCACGTGGTAAATGGTCAGTCTGCCTTACGGCGACTGTGGCTACATTAGGAGCTTACCAACACCGAGTGCTGAGTGAATAAGCTTTTGTTTATGCACCCCAGCAATAAACTCGCTATTTATTTTTTTTTAACTTTACTTGGAGACCTCTGCGCTAGATCTCAGGATTTTACTCATTGGGATTAACAGTCTCTGAGAGTCCAAGAGGTGCATATTTTTTAGTGGGAGGGGAAGCACCCACAGACAACCTACACAGACATGAGGAGAGTAGTTTCAATAAAGCAAAACTAAAATATTACAAGATCAGATTTATTGAAGATTGACACGGGAAGAAAGAGCAAATGTTTGACCTGAAATGCGTCAATTACAATGTCGGAAGCTATATACATAAAAACAACCAAGACCAACTAAAATAAGGAATTAAAAGCTTGAGGGAGGATTTATGTTTGTGTGATTTGAAACACTGCTACAGTATTTCAATGAAACTGTCATGCAAAATGACCCCCATTGTTAACACACAGAAGGTCCTGTACAGCAACGTTTATCCAAACTTAGCGCTTGTATCATAAAGTGAACAGTTTGGCCAAGAAATGAGCTCAACTTCACTCATCTTTGTGCTCCATTTTTGCATATTTAACTCGGTTTGTTGTTACCGCTTTTAGCTGTAGCTGGCATCAGTAGCAGCTCAGGATTTAAGGCCAATAAAACAATAAAGTAAACTGTGAATAAAGTTTGTCTTGTCATCTTCTCAGCCAACTCCCTCCCAGCACCTCCTGAAAGCTAAGAAGGTTCAAATGCCGGTCCCTCTACTATACTTTGGCATCAACCTTCACCTACTGTGTGTTACAAAACAGCTTCTTTATTTGGTCAAAAGTCATCTGCACAGTCGACTTCAAAGCCCTTCAAAGGGGGCTGGTTTGAAGGGTCTCACTCTTGAAAGATGCTCTTCTCGACTCCTTAAAGGACAAGGTTATCTCGAGATCACGACCTGTTGATAGCCAACTTTGACGCGCGCCGCACCGAACTCAGATTCACACCTGGTTTAGCCGCTTGGAGCCAGGAAGGCTTCATTTTTGGCACTTAGTTTAATCCCTCCCAGATGTGGGTGAGCGAGCCAATAACAATGTGCTAATGCAGGTGACTAAGGGATCGGATCTTATCTGCTTTCTAAAGTGATCTCTCATGTGCCTCAAGCTTCCTGACTGCCTGGAGAGTTCGGCGCGAGGCAAGAGTATTGATGTGAGAAAATATGTGCACAATAAAGGCGTTGGGTCATTCATTAAAGTTAGATTCCCTGACTCGTAGGAGGAATAGCCTACTTCAAGACAGTCTAGTACCTTTTGGGAACATAAACGCACTGCCACGTTTTTGTTTTTCCTCAATAAAAACAATTTGTTCAATTTCTCAGTCCACTTCAACATCTTGCTAAACATTCTGGAGAAACAAGTGGACTTTAGAGTTTGCTTTTACACGAAATGTTCAATTTAAACGCAATCAAAAGCACTGTATATAGCACAAATGATAGATATAATAGTATATCTATAATGTTAAAGTTAAAAGGATTCAATACAAAATGTACTTAATCTACACCACACAGTTTAAGGTAATCCTGTTTTCTGTATTTCCTTGATTGTATTGTATCATAGTGCAAACTTGCAACATTTCTGATAATCCATCACTGTACTATGGAGCAGTTCACAACTCATATATTCGCTAGCGTGCCTTTAGCTGAAAGCGAAAGCTTGTAATCCCCGTTTTGCCCCACTGCTGTCAGCAGAGGGCGATCCAGGCCAGTTCAAAATTCTGAGAGGTCTGCTACAGTTAAAGTGTACCAGTCAGATTCTGTGCAATCTGTCGAGTGACGGTGTCAGTGACCGTTACTTTGCCGGGTAAACGGGGTCATCTCTTGGACTGTGGATGGAAAAAGGCAGTTTTCACACTCATCAGAGCCCTCGCACAGCCCTCCCTCTGAGCGCCCCTGATGAATAGGAATGGTCAGCTCAGAACATAAGGACACCGCTCACGTCCAAAGTTCCTCTGAGGATTATCTGTCTCTCTTGAGGCTCATTTACGCCCCCATTATGTACGTAAGGAGATCTGTGCGTTCTGAGTGTGTTTGTTCTTCTCATTCATACTTCTAACTGAATCGCTTGTGTTGAATAATCAGCAGTGAGTGGGGGCGGGGGGTTAACAGAACCGCAAGAAAAACAGCAAAAGGTCAAGCAAAGAAGGCAGAACTAACAGCGGTGTAACTTATTTGCATGAAAATGGTCAAGGAATTGAGAGAAAATGGTTTGCTTCGCACATTCCAGCTGTTTGCTCTGCTTCGTTGTCGAGCATCCTTACATGCATTTAGAAATGAACCCTATATTATTGTCTAAAGGAAGTCCTGTTTAAATGTTGTGGTGTCTATCACTTGGGAGATTTATCCACAGATCTCCAATGGGGTTTAGGTCAGGAGACTGTGAAGACCAAAAGGCTCTTGAGGTCATGGATTTTGAGCCGTGTTTACGATTTTGTTATTTCAATTTCCTTCAGAATTTGTTCAAAATGAAGGCAAGGCAACTTTATTTACACTGCGCATTCCGTACACAAGACTCAATGCGCCTCATAAAAGAAGATATGCCAAATTACATTCAGGTTAAAGTTAAGGCAAAGCATATTTTTTCTTGGGGACAGGAAGGATGGCTGGTCATTGACTGGGGGGAGGGGCTGAGGAAACGTATTGAGGCGTTGTTCAGACGCAGAACAACGTGGGCGTGGTTTAGGGAGGGGTATGTGTGTGCAGTTGTTTACAATCCTGAAAGTCAGTGTTATGCAAGGTATGACCCAAGGAGCTCAGCCCAGTCTTTATCTGGTTCAGCTCCGTGGCTTGGCCTTGAAAGGAAGTGGCGGCGGCGTAGGAGAGATAAGCGGTTTAGCTGCTTCAAACCTCCTCTCTCAGGACGAAGAGAATTCCAACAGTAATAGTTCATAAATGTATAATTAATTAGCTTTTGTCTTAGCATTAGTTAAGTTCTCCAGAGCAGGTAGTTCCATTCACAGTTCGTCCCTTTTCCTCCCAAAATATAGTCCATCTATTGTCCGTCTCCACACTTTTGCTCATTCTGGCCAAAACGTTGCACAGTTTCGTTCAAGCCTCATGCATTTAGGAGACAAAAATCAGAGGTTGAAATAAAACTTTTTGGCCTGATTGAGCAAAGTTCCTTATGGAGAAGAAGTGGCACAGAATTTCAAGTAAAGCACATCTGTCCAACTGTTAAACCTGGTGGATCTATCATCCTTTGGAGTTGTGTTGCAGCCAGAGGCACAGGGAACAATCCATGGATAGATAGCTACCGTAAATTCTCTAATACTGGCCTGTATTCCATTAGCGGCCGGGTCTCTAACAGTGGCCGGGTTCGCGGCTGGCGGAGGCAAATTAAAGCCGGTCTCTAAAACAGGCCGGGGCTTTTATTAGAAACTATAACAGTAGAAATATTCCCCATGGTAGGAATTTGTCTCATACTCGTGTAAATGATAACTCACATGCAGGAAGTAAACAAACGGGAACCCGGGCCGAGGGGGACGCTGCGGAGGAGTTGATCCGAGCGTAACTTTGACACAGATTTAGCCACTTTTCAAACCTCCTGTGACGATATTTGGAAACAGGGCAAGAAACAAATGTTGTGTGACCCTCCAGGATTTTAATAAAGTCACCATCGCGTCTTCAAAGCACGTCCAGCTGCTCCGTGTGCAGGTCAGTCCCACGCCTCAAAATAACTCCTCCGATCAGCGCAAGCGTCTCGTCTTCTCTCGGGTCTTTTATGATCGATCACAAACACAAACGCTCCGTCTAAACTCGCCTTTTACACAAGATAACAACAAATAATCCGGTCCGCGGTAAAAAACGAAACAGAAACCTGCAGTGATATTGATGTCAATGCTCCGCTTATAGCAACGAAACACTGCCTGTTGTCCCGACAAAATAAAAGGCGTCAATGTTCCAGCCGCTGGGAGAGTGTTTGCATTGTTAATTAATAAATTAACGTAATATTTTAGGTGCAAATGGACACAAATCTCCTTTTTCTTCATTTTCCTGGTCGTCCGTTTTGCTCAAATAGAAATAAAGGCCTGTCTCTAATTGTGGCCTGGTTCCAATAAAGGCCTTGAGTAAATAAAGGCCCCGGCCTATATTAGAGCATTTACGGTAAATTAATTCACTATTCACATTAATTACTTTGATGTGTACGTGTTGTCATGACATCATCTCCGGACACTTCTAGTTAAGCATCAATCCCTTTCCCAGCCCAACACAGGAGTGAGCAGTCTGCGAAGGGTCGAGGGGTTGATTAGTGAAGTACAAATTAATTCAGCTGTTTTTTTGTGCTTGTTCCTTGAAGTAGACGAGGGTTAATTATCAGAATTACTGGCTGCTGATTTCTTTGCCATCAAATCAAGCGCACTCCCTGGGCTAATCACCGGGGGACAACTGGCAAAGCCAACACAAAGGGCACATCATTTAGTCGCTAATGAGGTGCTGAGGTGAGAATAGCTGCGCCGTCGGTCCGTCGGTCGGTCGGTCGTCAGCCACGGCAACGGATCGGTTGCAAAACTCCAGTCCTCAAGTGACGCTGGCAGTCGTTTGGCCTGGCGTGTTGGACCCTGGGTTTGTCAGTGACGCCACCTCATCTGGTTCCTTTTGTGAATTTGTATGTGCAATTCAGTGAAGGGCTTTCGGTTCAACAAATCAACATCTGGACCAAACACGTGGATCACATGAGCTTAATCCTCTGTCCTTCAGTATTCTCATTTTAAAGCACGTTTAAAGTAAGTTACCTTTTGGGCATTTTATTTTAATAATTTATGGAGAACATTATCAAAAGATGCAATTAAACGGTAAAGAAGCATGAGAGGAATTTGTGCTTCTGGAATCGTAGTGATAATAATGCTTCTTTTTTTAGAGTGCTTTTCTGGACACTCGCAGACGCTTTACATTGCACTATTTATTCACTCCATACCTGATGTTTTTTTTTACATGTTTTTTCATGTGGCATTTGTTTGTTTTTATGTTGTGTAATGTCCTTTTATGTGTTGACAGTGCACTTTGAGCACCTTGCACATTTATTTCTAATGTGGTTTTACACTGCAAATGGCTAATAAACAGAATCTGGTGGTGGTAAGATACTATTGTAGCCACAGCTGCCCTTTGGGTAGACTGACGGAGGCGAGGCTACCAATCTGTGCTATCGGCCCCTCCCACCACCACCACCAACCACTCACTCACACTCTACATATACAATTCTATGCTGTTTGTTCCTACTTAAAGGGATTATACAGAGTTTAAAAATGTTAAAATTGAGTATTCCCCCTACATGTTCCAGCCATGTCCTAATGTGTAGAATGAGCTCAGACCTGTTGAACACATCTACCTTTAAAGGAACAGGCCACCGTTTTTCCACACTGAGATCTGTTCTCACCTGAGCTTAGACAAGTTGATACGTACCTGTCTGGTCTTTGTGCGTGCATGTGGAGGAGCGTGGTAGCTTCCAACTTCACCCCCGTCTGTAGCTATAGGAATACATTGGAAGAGGCCAAATGCAAGACATGCAAGAAGGGGGTTGCGAGACAAATTTTGGGGTTCGCCAGATCATGTAGATAAAAAATACATACTTTTTTTTAGCGTATATTATAATATTTTATTGTCGCATGTGTGTGCTATTTTACCAGAGTGCCATTATTGGTTCGTAATTTGATGAATTTTATTTTAGCCATTTGTTTTTTTCTTTGTTTTTTAAAGAAATATGTAGGCTGATGTTACGATTTCTCACGGTGTGACCCGGGCGGGGGGTCACGAACCCCTTTAACTGTTTTAATGGGGGTCACGGCTCCAAAGGGTTGAGAACCACTGATCTAGGCTCAGGCAAGAACATATCTCAGTATGGCAAAATGGTGGCCTGTTAAAATCCTGCACTGTCACTCAAAAAGGTGTTAATTCGGATCCGAAGTTCCGTCATGCACTATCTTTATATAGAAACTGCAGTTACGCACAAGACCTGAGGTGGCAGTAGAGAGCATCTAGTCCTTTAAAGTGACATTCCCCCTTCCTGGTGTTCCCAAATGGTCTCCCATCCAACTACCAGCCCTACCTGCTGAGCTTCGAGGTGTGACGGGATCGGGCAAAGCAAAGGCGGTGAAATTAAAGTGCAAAGATAATCCCTATACATATGTTTGTTTTGAACCTCTAAGAACAAAATAATTTGTTTTGTACCAACAGAACCAGAGCAAAGGTAGGAAGTGCGTTATTTTTGGCTGTGCTCTTTGATTTCACGTGTTATTCCCAGACCTGCTATGGTTCCATTATATGCCCTCAGAGCCTGTTTTCAAGCAAATGACCGGCAATAACAGTGCAACTTAGAAAACCCATTTTATACAGCTTATAGCCAACATTTATACAAGTATAGCCAAGTGTTTTACACATTAATATTACTGAATTAGTTTATCGTTATCCTTTTCTTTTCACACACAAATTGGATAGATTGACAGTATGGGCGGCTGCCACTGCATAACACCATGTATGATATGATGAGATCCAGCACTATTACCAACATCACTACAAGCAACAAATGATTCCTTATATATAGAATTGTTGTATTCAATCAAAAACACATCAAATTCAATGTCAGTAAAGTAAAAGATGCTGGGATACTGACTTAGACGTTCATTGAGTTAAACATCCGCTGACTACTTGATCAGATCTTCCCTTGTAGATTGCGCGTGTCAATATTAGCCGTTGTTTTGATGTGTAGACAGAGGCTGGCATCGCTCCGCCGGGGGAAGCCGTCCGTATGTTTGTTTGCTGCCACATCCCACACCCGTCTTCCCATCCTCTCTTGGCGGGCTGATCTGCGCTGTTTGCACAAGAATCTCATTTACCAGCCCATTTGCCGGCTCATGTGCCATGCCTCAGCGGGCTTCTCCCACGCCTGCCAGCACACTCAACTTCTTTACGACCGCGGATCCGTCATCAAAAATTAAACTGGTGCCAAACCTAAAGGGAGCACATATTTTCAGACATGCGAGCCACACGCTCTTCACATGTCAGTGCAGATGTGCGTGCTTGGCTCTAAAGACGGTTCACCCTTCGAGATTAGCCCGGTCGCTCTCACCGCTGCTCATTGAGAAGAGCTACTGACTTCATTTACATAATTTGCTTTACATGACTAATGAAGTAGGAGCATTTTTAATTCATTTTATGCTGTTTGTTCTTACTTAAAGTGATAAACCACATGCATGTAAACTGGGGAGCTCATTTTCCTGAGATGTGACATTATTGCCCCCAGTTGGTTTGTGTTTATGTGCTTTTTTTGCGGGAAAGTGGGGATTTTGATGTCATCAAATAAAAACAGTCTTTTATCACTGATAAGAGCTTAGCTGAGATTTTTTGTTAAGTTTGTTAACTTGATCAAATATCACGACATTTTTCTCTTTGCTCTCCCCAGTTCCAGAGGACCACATCAACGCAGCATTAGTCTGCATGATTCCAAACTGAGGAGATTCCTAATTTTCAAAATAGTGAGAGATGGAAGTGAAATGTCATGAGTAAACTGACCTGCTTCCTCCTCCTCCTGATTGGACCTGACACAGGCTGCTTCACAGGAAAGCCTGTCTCATTGGTCAAAGCAATGACACAGGGGAATCTGATTGGTTTCTGAGATCAGCAAAGGAAGGGAAAATAGAAAAAATGTAATCATGTAATATTACTTGCTTTGCGTCAAATTGCAGGCCCAGACGGTCGATTACATGCTACTTATTTAATTTATAATCCATCCATCCATCCATTTTCTTCCGCTTTATCCAGGCCCGGGTCGCGGGGGCAGCAGTCTCAGCAGAGATGCCCAGACTTTCCGATCCACGCACACCTCCTCCAGCTGTTCTGGGGGGACCAACACCAGGCCAGCTCGGAGACATAGTCCCACCAGCGTGTCCTGGGTCTTCCACAAGGCCTTGTCCCAATTCCCAATAGGACATGTCTGGAACACCTCAAGGAGGCGACCAGGAGGCATCCGAAACAGATGCCCGAGCCACCTCAGCTGCTCCTTTCGAATGTGAAGGAGCAGCGACTCTACTCCGAGCTCCTCCCCGGTAATTGAGCTTCTCACCCGATCTCAAAGGGTGCGCCCAGCCACCCTGCGAAGGAAACTCATTTCGGCCGTTTGTATCCACGATCTCGTCCTTTCGGTCATTACCCAAATCTCATGACCATATGTGAGGGTGGGAACGTAGATCGATCGGTAAATCGAGAGCTTTGCCCCAACTCAGCTCCCTCTTCACCACGACAGACCGATACAGCGACCGCATCACTGCTGACGCCGCACCGATCCGTCTGTCGATCTCACGCTCCATTCGTCCCTCACTCGTGAACAAGACCCTGAGATACTTGAACTCCTCCACATTTATAATATCATTTAAACAAACAGACTACCACTTTAATGACAAAGCATCCTTTGCATTTGGAACAAATACATTTGACAGTTTTACTTTGGAGAAATGAAAGATGCGCCAAAGTGTGTAAGAAAACTGTAAAGTTTGTTGAATCATGTCCGATACAACTGATAAAGTGTTTTCAAATGAGCAAACTATGAGTCAAGTCTTCTGCAAAAAAAAAAAACAGACCATGAATTAGGGCTGTATACCTTGGAGAACCTGGCGATACGATACATACCTCGATACACAGGTCACGATTCGATATGTACCTCGATATGGAGCTGTCTCGATACGATTTGATACAATGTGATACGATTCGATACGATTCAGTAAAAATACATGGGCCAGAGCTAATTAGTTAATGCTGAACACATTTACTCAACAAACAGAACTCTGCATTTTTCTTCAATTTATTGAAGACAAAAGTGCATACAAAAAAGTTCATTTTGCTTAAATGTTTGCAACTTTAAGTGCTCAGATTAATTGTAGACAATTGTAGACATTGTAGACAGATCAATATTAATCTGAAAATTACCACAAGTCAACATTTAACTTTCCAAGGGTACAGTCTGATCTCAAACAATCACAAAATCTTGGTGATTCAATTCTTTTTTTGTGATACAATGTACTGCCATAAAATATTCACTATTAAATCACTCAAAATGCTACATCTTGCTTTACCATTTGGCACAACAATAAATCCACCTCATAACGGAATGGATTTTAAAATCAAAAGGCTAAAACCAGGTTTGTCCTCAAAAAGGCAGGTTGAACACAAACTACTGCAACAATAAATATATAACTCGAGGATACTCTTGGTAATGCTAGCTTTATCCTATGACCTGAGATTTTTGTTCAGAAACAGAAGTTGGTCAACATGGTTTGAGCTTAGTACACTTCTCTGTGCTGTTACAATATCGCCTGCCGTAGAGAAAACCCGCTCCGAGGAGACACTAGTCCCTGGAATGCACAGGTACACTTTGGCAAGGTGTGACATTAGTGGATATTCATTCTGGTGCTCTTTCCACCAACTGAGTGGACTTCCCTCAGCAAGAGACAGGGGTGCTGCCTCCTTGTACCTTGACATCTCTTCTTCTGCCTGGGCCTGTGTGGTTTTGTGTCTCACAGCAGGGCCTGCACTGTAAGTTGAACCAAGCAGATCAGCCAAACAGCACAAGTCCTTTTTCTTCTTGGGTGGTGGGCTGGCAGGAATGTCATCCTTGTCTTCAACATGATTGTGCTCCTCTCCTGGCATCCCGTCAGCCTCTTCCTTTAATGCAAAATACAGATTTGTTATCAATAACCCATAGTTAATTCTATAATGAGCATATTCAAGAACATAAATTAATTAGCCTTTTATTTAATGCAATGAACTGACAAACCTTTATAAATATATTGTTTTACTAGTATAGTGCTTTACTTGAAGTATATTATAGAAACCATTTTGGGTTTTTTAAGCTCTAACATATTATGAATTTGAAATTATGAACAAAATATTTCATTTTATTACATTTGGTGTATAGGCCTATATGTTTTTTTAAAATGTTTTTCAACCAAGTAATGCTAACACATTATGCTAATGTTATTGATACAGTGAAAGGGCTTACCTGAAATAGTTCTTGAATTCTTCTAGCTTCTGCAGTAATTCTCAAGTATATTTCCTCTCGTTCATCATCAGGTAGGAAGGGCAAAGCTTTAAATCTTGGATCCAGTGCTGAACATACATACATGGTCTCTTTCTGCTGATCCATGTACCTCTTGCTCAAATCTTGGCAAATAGCTGCTTTGATTTCTCTCACTATTTCACTATCTGCTCTGCACTCTTGGAAATCCTGGATGAGCTGAGCATGAAGAGGGGCCACAACAGACAGTGTTGGAGAGCTTTCTTTTGACATTACAAGAGTAGCAATCTTCATGGGCTTCATTGCATCCACTATCTCCTCCGCAGATGTAATGTCCGACTCGCATAGGGTGCAAACCTCTTTCTCGGTTTTTCTCAGCTCGTTGGACAGAAGAGCAGCGGATACAGCAGGTTGCTGCTCAAGAAAGCGCTCCAGCATATCATGTGCACTATTCCAGCGCGTCACAACGTCATTGATCAGTTTATGTTCAGGTAGCTCGAGCAACTTTTGCTTCTGTCGAAGTACGTGGCTAGCTGTGGTGCTGCGCTTGAAGAAGGTGGATATGCGTCTAACACGCCCCAAAAGACGAGCGACAGCAGGAAGCTTCAGTGCACGCTGCGAGGCCAAGTTTAAAGTGTGAGCGAAGCATCTGAAATGTAACATACCAGCAAGCTCCGCTGCAACGCTCATATTTGCGGCGTTGTCAGTGACAATAGCCGGGTCTTTGGATACGAGGTCCCACTCCTCCAGCGCCGCTTTCAGTAACTCCGCAATGTTTGAGCCCGTATGGCTCTCGTGCATGGCTCGTGTTTGTAAAACGTGCGACATCAGTTCCCACTCCTCGTTAACGTAATGGCAAGTTATTGTAACAAACGCTTCCGTGGCTCGCGATGTCCACCCGTCACACGTCAGTGCCACTCGTGAGGCAGAACTCAGGGCGGACTTAACATTGTCTTTGACTTTGTCATACATCCTCGGTACTGCTTTGTCGGTCATGTAGCTGCGGGTAGGGATCACATAACGAGGATCTAACGTGTTTATCATAAAGCGAAAGCCTGTGTTCTCGACAACACTGTAGGGACATAAACCTTTGCAAATATAATGCACCACAGAATCCGTAATCTTCTGTGCACGGACTGAGTTAGATGGAAGCTTGGATGTTGCGTTCTTCAAAGTAGTTTGCGTGGGGTCCCGTGTTTTTTTGGGCTGCGGCGAAGCTAGCTTGTCAGCGTGGTGTCTTTGCAGGTGGGCGCGCAGGTTAGTTGTATTACCGGTGTAGCGTATAGCAGCCTGGCAGTGCTTGCAGATGGCATTTGTTTTATCGATCCCTTGGTTTCCTTCCTTTGCTTTAAAACCAAAATGTGTCCAAACGTCTGCTTTCAAAGACAACGGTGCTTCTAAAATCTTCGACATTTTCCACAAGTATTTTCTTCTTCTTCTCTTAGCGTCTTTAGACGCGGGCGCCGCTGCGCCCCCTAATGGCTGGGCGGAGTATCGATACTAAGGGCTAGAATATCGATACTGTATCTTTTTTAATTATATCGGTATATATCTAAGAATCGATATTTTGAGTACACCCCTACCATGAATTGTGTTTTGAGAAATGTGTGCGATGTGTTGGTGTCTTTGTGCCTTCAATGGAACCCAGTGTCTCTCCAACTGAGAGAAACTGCAATAGTACAAGTTGTTCGAACATTTTAGGTTGTGAATGAGCATCATGTCCTTAAAGCAGATGTGTTTGAAGCACAAAACAGTGAAACTGAGGGAGTCAACTCTCTAAAACTGTATCCCTGATTTGTCCTATCTGGAGTACTGCATACAATCCTAGATCCATTATTCATGAAAACATCTCTGCTTCCATACCACGCATCACGTTTCCTCTGCACCCCCTCCTCGAGTAGTCCCTATAAGCTGATGAGGCACTCGTTGACTTGACACAGGTTTTGATTGACAACAAATTGCAAGTTTTGGGACAGGAGCAGCGAGAACAGCTCAAGGCCGCGCCAGTTATGTCTTAATCAAGCTGCAAAACAAAATGCAGTTGTCACCTGTCAAACATCACCAGGCAGACTGACGGATACATGATTGTAGGCCCTGGGTGATGCAGGAAGAGACAATATCAGAGAGAAAGAGCAGTCGTTATTTTCTCTTTCTATGTGAACCTTCTGCATTTGACGGCATCAAATCCATGCAAGTGATTACATTGACATTTTATACGCATGTTACGGTCCCTGAAATTGGAAGATGGAAAGTGCTGCAGTTTCGAAGGATGGAGGCAAACTAGGACTGTGTAAAAACGTGCTTGTTCTATGCTAGATCCGCTGTGGATCAAAACAAATTGGATGACGAGTTGTTGTTTTTGTCTTTTAGATGAAAACGCTTTGAGTTTTAGTTGCATTTTAATCATTTCTAAATGTTATAGATTTAGAAGTATTGAAAATAAGGATTGGAAATTGGGATGAAGGTTAAAGGCTGTACTTAGCTTCAGACAGACCACAATAGGCAGAAGTGTTGGATGGATTTTCAAAATGCTCTCCTCTTAATTATTGCTTCAACATTTTTGAAATGTGAAATATGAAGTTTAGAAATTCCTTTGCAGGAATTCATCCACCTAAAAGACAGTGTAGGCACACAAAGCAGAGGAGACTGTGCCGTTCCTTTCAGGAAAACATCTTTTGATCAGTTGAGCTTTTCAGTGAGGGTGACTCACACCTGGAACATCAGGAACATCCCAACACTGAGAACCTTCACTAGATCAGTCAAACTCTGGCTCCTGGACAATCAAACCTGCAGTCACAGTGTGAACATGTAGGTTTTCTACCAATAGTGTCTGTGTTGTCTTGTTTATAATGTCTGCTTACCGTTATTGTGTGTTCATTTCCTGTTTTATTTTTACGAACCATTTCATGTCTGTTGTCTCTTATTCATGTCTGTTGTGCTTGTTGTTCTGTGGCCTCTCCTGTCTGTGAACATCAACCTGCCCTGGGACTACAGATGAAAATCAGCCATTGTGGCTAACTCTGGCATGTTTACTGTGCATGTGGACCTTGAGGACTCATGTTAATTAATATGTACTGTACTGTCCCATCTGAAATAAATAAATAGTTTAGAATAAACAAAGGAGAATAGGCCTGCGTTCATTCGTTACTGTGTTTAATTGAGTCCTAAGATAAGATAAAGTGTGTTCTCGGCTCCTTGCTCACGCTCTGGTTGCACATGTCTGACTAATAATAATGCATTGGTTTTAAATAGCGCTTTTCTAGACACTCAAAGGCACTTTACATTGCATTATTCATTCACGGCATACTCGGTGGTGGTAAGCTACTATTGTTGCCACAGCTGCCCTGTGCTAGACTGATGGAAGCGAGGCAACCAGTCTGCGCCATCGGCCCCTCCGACCACCACTAACCAACTCTCTACATTCGCCAGGCTTCCTAGTGTTCCCAAACGGTCTCCCATCCAAGAACCGACCAGGCCCTTCCCTGCTTAGCTTCTGAGGCAGAGCAAAAGTGGTTTGGCTCCACTGACTAACCACCTCCTCCCATTTTCGTCTCAACGTGAACTCATAAACGTCTCATGTTTTGGTCTCCAAAGAGCTATTTTTTTTTAGCTCATCGCCATTACGTTTTTGGCATTAAAAACAGGTGCTTTAACGTAAAGATGTCATTATAGTCTTTGTTGGCGAAAACAACACTGACATGGAAACAGTGAGACTGACAAACATCCCAGTTTCCTAATAGGCTCTTCTTGCCCTTGGCCTCTGGCTTTTAAATCCCTTCCTCTCTCTCTGGTCTTTGTCAGATTCTCCCTAAAACCACCTTATAAATCATCCAACACAATAGAACACAATGTCTTTTGTGGCCAGACAATATTCCATTCTGTGAGAACACTCTTTTCACATCGCTCTGCCCGGACACAATGGTTGAAAAGCGTATGGCAGAGCAGTCGCTGTGCACATTCCTGGCCTCACCTTGACGTCCCTTTTGCGCGGCCCGTGTCCGGTGACAGTGATGGAGACGCTGCCCTCTCTTCTTCTGGCCCTACTGTCATTGTACCGTCATGTACGGAACGCCGCTGACATGTGTGATGAAGATGGAGTGTGCCCTTGATGGGGGCGACAGGCCGTTCAGCTTTCGGCCCGACACCTCTCAACCTTCCCAGCAGCGGGGGGTCCGTGTGGTAGCTTCCCCCCATAGTCTCTTATCGCTGACAAAGCAGTAAGTTCAATAGCCCACAGACAAGGAGAATCTGCCGTACTGTCAGCTCTGAGTCTTGTAAATCGCGTTCGAACTCAGCCACTCAGCGATTTAGACCGAGCCGAGCAGCTGCGTGACATATTCGGGTTAGCCGACGATATTTTCCACACTGAAGTTACACCGGTCAACTCCAGTTCATTGGGAAAAGGGCTAAATGAACAGAGGTTGGGGAGGTGATGGGGACAGCGTTTTTGCTGAATTGTCGTTTAAGCACCTGAAAGACTTACAGTACCTGGAGTCGGGTTTTGTTTCATTCATGATCGTAAACCTGCTCGTTCTGTCCCTTTACTACCCGAGAGCTGCTGCTGATGTCATGAAGCGATGCCTTTCTTTCCCCTCCATGTTTTAAAGTTCACGTTCACAGATCAACAGCTTCAAAACCTGTTCTATCTGCTGTGAAATCAGACACATCTCTGGTCTCGGACAGGGATGAAAGCAGAGGCAGAGAAAGTGTCTGGACAGACTTCAACATTAGTGGTGACGCCGTGAGGAGGGGTGGTCATGGGGGGTTTCAAGACTACCCCAAAATTGTAGCCTTTGACCCTCCATATAACCACCCGTCTCCAATTAATGCAAAATCAAGCAAGCTCCACAAATATGTCAGTGTGTCATTGCAACTTCTCCCAAGCCCGGCCAGCAGCTATCCTGCATCCACAGTGACAGTTCAGGATCAGGTTAAATCTGTTCTACTTGTTAATTATGCGCATAGGAAGAAATTGTGCCTCTGTGCCTGGTCAGTTAACTACACCTTCTTCCCCATTGCTCCAGGAAAAATTATAAATGGTCTCAGCATACAAAGCACTTTTATCCAAAGCGCTTTACATCAAGGAACCACATACGATCTGGACCCTAATTTAGCGATTTACTAGCCTGGCCTTAGCCATCCGTACACTCTGGTCAATTATAATTTCCCTACATGTACGTCTGGGTCTGATCTCAGTGTTACATCGGTTGAATTTCAACCTATCATTCAGCGAGGGAGGGAGGCGGGCGTTGTAGGTGACGTGAAGCATTTGCGCCGCATTTGCTGGTTGTAGTTTTGGCAATGGCGGCGGCGAAAGTAATGGAAGCTCCTCAATCCGTTCTGGCTCGGCTCCCAAATATCCAGAAATTAAAATTGAAGCCTTGGAATGTGCAAGAAATGCCCCCAAGAGTTATGATAGAGCTATGATTGAGCTGCTTCACTCAGGAGTTCGCCCCTCCCACCTGATAACGGACCTCAATTGTGAAGGTCCAGACCCTTGTACGAAACGCAATGAGTACGAGGGTGTGGAAAAAACCAGGCTAGCGGTTTACATATATCCGACCAATAAATGCTACGTGTGCATTTATATAGCTTCCTTTTCTTCCCCAGTGATTCAATGGCCGTTCAATGAGTATTTTAGGTTCCAGACGCACCGCCATCAGGGCCGTGTTGTCTCACAGTTCAGTTCTGGGCTGCCTAGGAACAAAATCCCAAATCTCCCTAAAAGACGTTTGGCTTTTTAACCAAGACATCTCAGAAATGCACTCAGTACTCAAACTTCTGTCTGTCTCTCGATGACCTGCTAAAAGCTGCCCTCTCCTTGCTCCCTTGCATTGCTCAAACATCCCTAAATAACATTTTGTTGCTGCTTAAGAACTAAAATTAGCAAGGCACAATATTTTAAATTTGAACTGACACCAATAACCCATGTTTAGGTATATACTGTATGTAATTTGTACCCAGTTTTGTGAATAGAGTCCACAGTTATGGCTCGTCTGACTTTTGGCTGCACTGCCTTGGCAACATTTAAGTAATTCAATTGCTGGTTTGTGACACCAAAGACACTGAGGCCAAGAAGCTCATACACAGAGATTACAGGAGACACAAGACACTTCTATTGTCCGGCTCACAAGACATGATCACTGCAAAACTATTCTATTTATAGGGGATGAAATAATTGCAATAACAAAGCAGGGTTCAGGACAGTCCATGCTGAGGGTGTGAGTGGAAGGACAGATGAGAGTGGGGACGACGAAGCGTACACTTCATCGCACACCTGGAGCGGTTCTGGAGAAGGCTTCGGACAGAAGTGAGGAAAGCTATGCAGCAACAAGACTCACAACACAAGTCTGTCTCATGACCTTTTGGATGACAGCTACAGGAAGTAAGTAGCCAAAGCGAGCAGAGCAGGCAAAACAAAACCACAGAAATAAAGACCTAGAAATGCCAGTTGATCTTTATGTATAGATGTCCATCCATCATGGATCACATTTCACCAGCCCCTTATGGCTCCTCCTGCAGGTGATGGGTCCACGGAGGGACGCAGAGGAAATGTATTCAGGATTATGTATTCAGTGAAGATGGGCCGATCGATGCCAACATTTTTATATTTTGATCCAGGCAGCTCAATTATAAGTATTGAGTCTCAAGCTCAAAGATATCAATATTTAGAATGAATGTATGATACATTCATTTAAAATCACTGGTATCCTGGAATTGCCCATCCCTACTTTTTAGAATTATGTAGCCAATGTATTTTTTTTTTTAAGTCTATGAAAATATGACTTAAGATCTCTAATATTTATGTCAGGTAAAAGAAAATAGTCAAATAGTTCACGCAAAGAAGACAGTCCACAAAGACAAAAACACCAAAAATCGTTTTGCAGTAAAAAGTTGTTGCTCAGGGGATTATTATGAATATGCAACTCTCGAGGTTAATTACAGTGTTTTCTCATCGCTCTCACAGTCGAGTATTTCAATAATCTATCTGTTTCGACAAGCGTGTTTCATTTGAACAACATCGCTTATGTTTGAAACTAATTATCGGAAGGTTGCAAACCCACCAACTACTTCACCAAATTGGATTTAAATTTATTATTTGATCCAATATATCGCATTGGCACACACCCCGTCACAAACCTTTCAGAAATTATAGGCATGTGAGTCATATTTGGAGTCCACAAAGAAAGCTCTGATTTGGGATAAATTGCAAGTATAAAAACACCATATTACTGACAAGATACTGGATGGATGTAATTGAACAGATATAAAAGGTTCCCTAGCTATTCTTCATGTAATCGTGACTTTTTTTTGGTCCAGATTCCGCCCTCTAAATGCCAGCCCACACTCCAAGAAACATGACATGGAAGAATCCACACAGTTCTGCTTCAGGACGCCCTCATCAAACCTGATGCTCTTCCAACATTTGCGTTTTACCATCAACCACTTCCCTCATCATTGCGGCTGTCGGAGAAGGTTGTGCGTCCTCTGCTGGTGTTCTGGGTGACTGCATCTTAAAACAGAGTGATGCCTGACATTCTGGTATTGAGCAACACCAAGTAAATACTGGAGCCAATATTGCCAATCTTTTGTCTATATTGGAATAAATGGCACTTCTATCATGTTTGAATAATGCACCAAAACATAACGATACTTTACCATTGGGCTCAATCATAAAACAATGACATAAAAAAAGAAGTAAATAAATATAAGAAAGACACTGTGTTGACCCTGAAGTGAGCACCACATGAACATGCTGCATTTGTCTCTTCGTCACCACTGCACATGAGGGACAGGAGCCTTTGCTCGTATCAAACATGCATCAGCCGCAGCCATTTAGAATGTTACATGTGTAACAGATAATAGTATCAATCAATCAATCAAAACTTTATTTATAAAGCGCTTTTCATACAAAGTTGTAACACAAAGTGCTTTACAGATTAAAAGCAGTTCCCGCCCACCCAACCACCCACTCTTCCAAACAGACAACAACACTGCTCACCCCACCCCCCTCCCCATAGCCACATACACACACGCAGGCACACACACACACACACACACACACACACACACACACACACACACACACGCACACACACACACACACACACACACACACACACACACACGCAGCCACACACACACCCACACACGATGAGGTAATGGACGTATGTAAGCATAAATTGCTTTTCATAATCCAAATATGCAAACACAAATATTTGGCCACATATTCTCATCAACATCACAAGTACGTCCCCACTGGCCATACATGGAGCACAGCATCTTCTGGCCTCCAGGTTCTCACACGTTACATGGTTGGCAGCAGCAGAGGGAAAACTGTACTGCATGTCGATGTGACGGTTTCATTTATCCGTGCAAAGTCCATTTCATTACAATGGGCTTAGTAGAAATCACAGATGATTGTATTTGATCACAGCAAACCATTATAAGCCGACGCCTGCCATGGATTTCAATATTGAACACATTATGGATATGGATGCACATGCTCATATATTCTAGCCTGGCTAACACCAGACTAAAATCACAAGTGATATTTAGTCTGGGGACCACCAATTCATTTTCTTGTAGGAGAGGTGTGGTTTACGATCGTCCATACTCGTTTATTGGGCGATACGAAAAAAAAAAAAAAGTCTCATGCGTCTGCACGTAGCCATGGCCAATCGTATCATCGTATGAGATGACGTATGACGTATCCGCCGTAAACTTTTGAGCTAAATTATTTAGAACAAGGTCTAAAGCTTGATCAAAAAATACCATCGTGTCTGCTGCTGTCACGTTGGATCCGTAAATAAACTTTTTTTTAATTATCCGTAAATAAACTACAAGCTTCCGTATATCGAATAGCGCGTCATCGTCTTGCCGTCCCTCCTCGCTCTGTGATTGGTTCCCAAATCCACCGGAGATTTCGGCCATGGTCCCCAGGCTGTTGTGCAGTTCGAAATAATTCGAGCGCACACAGCAGCCTGGTGTTAGCCAGGTTACATATATTCATTTGTTGACAAGAAAGCCTGAAGTGACCTTTGTGACCTTTTTCCATAAATGTGTAGTTTATGGACGACACACAAGGATGCAGGTTTCTTTATTTGTTGTTTAAAGTTATAGTTAGTATAAAGAATTTTAATACATAACAGGATTTCCAAATGGCAGAGGCACAATGATGGCTGTGGTCCATAGAAGTGAATGGAGCGATGAGAGACGTGTGCTCCACCATATGCTTTCGTTTTTTGGTCTAGTTAAAGTGCACAGTATATCATATGTACATGTACGGTGAAACGTTTATAATGCAGTTCTAATTCATTATTTCTTACTAAGTGCAGAGTAGGTCAGTTGTCAATAAATTGGTCTCAGTTTGTACCCAATTCAGAGTTCATTTTGGAGCTTTTAGCCATGTTGTTGTGCTACTTCCTTATCAAAAACACCCCCAGAGTGGTTTTTGGCTTCATTCACGCAGTTCTGAATCCTGCTGCCTGCTACGCCGCCCTCTGCTGGAAAACCACTGAGTTGTGATGTTTTTTACGTCATAGTGTCAAACAGGAAGAGCACAACTTCTGCACAACTTACAGCCTGATTTTGATTTATAAAACAGACTTTTCATTATTTCCGTTGTGAGAAATAAAAATAATAATAAAAAAGGAAGTGCCCGAGGTGTCCGCGCTGCCCCTGTGGAGAAAACAAACGCACCCCTGAGCGTCTGAACAGATGTCATGTTTGCACTGGAAGCTGTGAAGATGGAGCTCTTTCGAACCTACTCTGGACACGCCTGTTCATTTTTCTTACCTGAGACTAATGTCATGGCGAAAAAGCGTTTGGGTATGAGAGGACAGGACTTCATTCAACCTTCCTAAAGAAGAGGCCACTCTCCAGAAGTTGGAATTTCCATCCGGGATTCAGCGACTAACAGCCAATATAGTGTTTTTCTGTGACTGTCTCTTGATGGATGTTTGGTGAATCTTCACCAGAATCAAAGTGGATTAAACTCTTATAACCAGCGATGATGGAGCGGCCAGAGCGATGGTGAGTCAAAACACGTGTTAGCGTGTGTGTTGGCGTGTGTGTTAGCTTGTGTGTTAGCTTGTGTGTTAGTGTGTGTGTTAGCGTGTGTGTTAGCCATTTATGAAGCTGTGTTGCAAATGTCAACTCCTTATAACTGCATTGTGAAGTAACTTCACTTTTTGCTGTGATATATTTCTACTACTTCAAAAGTTGCATCGGCTGCATCAATTCGGGGAGAGGGGCGGAGTTAACTGAATCCAAGCATCCTGTCTTCCGGGTTTGAAAAATACCTCAAGAAAATACTTATATTTATCACAAAAATGAGTACTCCATAGTGGTAGAGGTGCAATGTATCATATAAATGCCTATACTTAACTTTGGAATGGCTAAAATAGCATGATGTAGATCCTTTAATATCCTACAACTACTAAAGGCTGTTTCTAGGTAAATGTAAAATATTGATTGACTAAATCGGTCAGGCCTAACCGCAGGGCAGCCTGATCTCACGCTCAGGTCTTCCTGCTTGATTTCCTGTCTTGTGTTTATACTGCGTTTCATCTCGACTAGCATTCATCCCGCATTATTTGTCATAACAAGGAAATTAGCCGAAGCCTTTGTTTGGCAATTTATTACTGTTGTATTGGCATGGGAGCAAATTCATTTGACGCGGCGCATTATTGAGCGATTTGAATCAGCACGCTACAAATAACCTCACACAATCTCTGGCAGAGGAGTCCGCGAAGCCTATTTCGTTGTCTTTGCAGGGGAGCCGCCTTAAGCACGAGCTGCTGAGCGCCACGCTGCGTTTACGTGACGTCTGAACATGTTTAAGAGTCCATAGTGTGCAGATGCAGAACTGTTCACACATTCTCCCTAGAATCGGAACTCTCAAAACGGAGGGCAAGGACCTAAGAAACCCTATGATGTAACTATCTTTTTTAAAATAAATCTGCACACATCAATCGTGTGGCTTCAAGTATCTGTTCAACCGACAATGAGGCTTTAGTGCAATCGTGAAAAATAATGTGCAAAGGACACACTGAACTTTGCAGCAGTTTTTGTGTCTTGCGCAGATTCAGAGACAGTGATCTTTAAACATGTCCCGATGTCTGCGTTTTAAGAGTTAAAAGCCAAACACTACCATCGAGTTTAGGCCTCACCCTCAGTGTTAGAGGAATATTGAGGAGGAGGCCGCAATTTCACGGTGCAGTTTGCCTTTCAACAGACGTTTTGTCCTGAATATGGTCATGATCTCTGGAGCCACCACTTCATTAGACAAACTGGCACAGACATTGTCAACAACATCCTCCCTGTTAGTGGAAAATGACTCGTCGTGGAACATATTAACTTCATTTTGGGCCAAATCGTTCACTTGATTCAAATGCCAAATCAAAACGCAATGAACTAATTGCAAAATCAAGTAGTTAATCAAAGACGAGTGTTTCGGTCGATGACGCCGCAGAGCGACCGGAATACGAACTCCTTCAGAATATCACCAAGAAATATTCCCTGTTCTCGACTTATGCTCCTGTGGAAACTAATGTTTAGAAGATGTTTTTTCGGAGGAATAAGGATGGGTGACCGTTTATGAAGCCACGACTGTATTGTTTTCAATGTAAACCCAAGCAGATGTTCACGACACAATACCCACCCACTCATCTCTGTTGACCCTTGTTTCTTCGTTGTCTATTACCATTTTCTAGTCATTTAGCTCATCCTGTTACTTGCCGTCCCCCCGGATCAGGGGGTTATGATTAGGGTTACGAATGGCAAATATGATGTAAGTTGTGTTTCATTCACTCAGCTCTTTCACACCGTTTTAGAAACTAGAAGGTCTTGGCTTTCAAATGAGGTAACACACTAGCATATTGGCTGCAAGGTCTCAAGCCAATACACTTTGAGATTTGGATAACTCTAGCCCTAAATCTAGCCCTGAGCCTAAGATGGCAGGTAACAGGCTAAGTTACACTTGATGGTGGTGTATTGCCCTGAGAACCTTCTCCAGATCCAAGCCCTGGTCTCGATACAATGGGGACAAAATGTGCAGATTTTTTGACCAGTCTGACGATTTGACTAAAAACCAAGAGAAAAAACAGCAGCAACTTGTATGAAACGATGGAGACAAGCAGTGGGTCAAAGTGAAAAGGTGTCTACATACAGCCCAATGGGATTCAACGTTTGTGCATCGTCTGTTTGGATGTTTCTGTAAAACAACAGCCCCAAAGCTAGACGGGAACATTCGATGACAAGAAAGCATCGTGCCGTCGTCCCAGCGAGCCCCCTGCCCAGGACAATGTGTCACTGCACGGGAGCGCGTTCTCTCTCCGTCCCTTTGTGTTGGATAATTGAACACTTGCAATGCCATGGCATTGCTGTGGCTTACTATAGAGAGCAGGACAAAACAACAGGCAGACGCAACGCGCCGGTTTATCTATTAACGGAAAACCAATTATTCACCCGGCGTTCTGTAATAGCGAGCGATCTGTGGGACGGCAACAACGAGACCGCGGGACCTAATCTAGGCTGTACACGATAAACAATTTAATAGTTGCAACTCGTCGGATTGTCTTTGGAGGCTGAGGCCAATGGCATGCTCGCACAAACGTGTGGGCATACATCCAATTAAAACAGAAGCGCGTCGTACCCTTGGAGACAAGCTGGTAAATCGGATAACAGTATTGATCCCATAGCGTCGTTAGCCTGTAGTTTGCTTGAACTTTTGTATATGGCACTAGCGCTGAAATAACACGTGAAGCTACTTGTGGCGTGTTTTGTGAAAGAGTTGCAGCAGCATTTACATTCAGAGTTCATGCCGTTGTTAAAGTGCGTTAGTTTGTGTCAATTATGAGACATCACTTTTGCTGTTGATTACTGGCAAAATGTGTTGCTTTTTAAAAAATAATGCATGAAAATGGCCAAAATCTAGATCATGGATAGAGCCAGGTTACAGCTTGTAAAAGCACCAAATAAAAAGTTCAGAAGATAAGAATATTGAAAACAATAAAAAAGATTTTAAACAGAGAAATGTCAGCCCACTCAAACAAAGGCTTGACATATGTCACTTTGCTTGTCATGAGTCTTTATCATAGTAGTTTCACATTTTAAGTTGTATAACAGAAATAAATTAACCTTTTCACGATATTCTAATTTTCCTAGTTTCACCTGTAACGGTTGACCTTATTCCAATATTATACATACAGAATATTACACATACTGAGATATGTTCTTACCTGAGCTTAGACGAGTTGATGCGGACCTGTCTGGTCTTTGTGCTTGCCTGTGAAAGAGTGTGGTAGCTTCCAAATTCACCCCTGTTGGGAGCTATAGGAATACATTGGGAGAGGCCAAATGCTAACAACATCTTTGGTCGTTTTGTGTGACTGAGGGCACACACAAAGACCACACAGTTACGCATCAACTCGTCTAAGCTCAGGTAAGAACATATTTCCGTATGTAAAAACAGTGGCCTGTTCCTTTAAACGGCGTTCGGACAATCCCACCGTCCTCACTCAGTGGTGGAAAGGAGAAGTGACATCACCAACAGCTGATGACGTATGCAAAGTTTCAATTCTGAACAAAAGCAAAAGCACAGACTGCCTTCATTTGGGCCATTTACTGACAGTGTGATGTGCAATGTTCCGTGGTGAGTCTGGTGTTTATTTGGCATTACATTGGCAATTTTCAGAATCAGTGGAGGGGCCTCTGCTGAAGTCAATTAGCAAAAGACCGGTGGATTATACGGATATTCTCCTTATTTTTTTGGGATCACTCTGTAGTGGGGAAGCTGCTGTGTGAGTTTCAAAGAGGCTTAACAGACTCCATGCTACTGGGTGAGTGGGTTAATTTACTGTTTACTCCGTCATTCTGCCTGTACAGCGCTGTTCACTTTTAGCAGGACATAAGTGACTCGTTTATGTAGTCATATTTTGGGCTTTCGGTAAATGCATTGTTTGTTAATATTCTGCTGTTTAAATGGCGTCATGTAGCTGTAACCGTTGATCTGATCTGTAAAAAATGTACCCAACATGTGTGCATTGCAACAACAGCCCCACCTGGAGTTTACATCACCACCACACAGCACTGTTCGGACACTTCTTATCATGGCAGAGACCTCCCACCAATTTGGTCTTGTTTGTCCCAAATCGTACCCGAGAAACTGCAGTGCGTAAGTGAAATCCATATTTTTTGATCTAAAGGTTGTTTCTCGTTACACTTTTTGTTTTGTTTCTCAAGACAATCATCCCGTCACAATCCAGAGTGAGCCAATCACTTTGGGTTGCCAGATCCTATGGCTAAAACCGGTTTGGAAATGGACATAAAGCGACTCCCCCCCGTGTGTCCCCAGGTGAGCCGCATGAGTTCGATCGTCCCGCGGCGCAGGGAGCAGCGCGTCCTGCTGATGGTGGTGACGATGGTTGTGTGCTACCTGGTCTGCTGGCTGCCGTACGGGGTCGCCGCCCTGCTCTCCACCTTCGGCCCACGCGACCTCCTGACCCCGGCGGCGAGCATCACGCCGTCGCTGCTGGCCAAGTGCTCCACCGCCATCAACCCGTTCATCTACGTGTTCATGAACAAACAGGTGGGTTTTTTTCCAGTCCGAGGCTGGAAAGTCTTGAAGTCTGTAGGTGCTATTTATGTCGCGCCAATGTAATAAAAAAATAAAATTTATCAAATAAAAATATGGACAGATGTTAAGAGACCAAATTTGCCCAAAATGTAATAATGTTGAACGTTCAGAAACATTCCACATCGTCCACTCCGCTCCGAGGGGCCTACGTCGCCTCTCCGCCTCGCCACGATAAAAATACGGATCAGCTCTATTTTCAGGTCCGTCTGCGCCCCGTCAGCTCCGGCCGGATCAAGCTCCACAGTTCAGACCGCACCAAACGGGAAACAAAACGACAACAATATCCGTATTTTCAAAGTAAATACCCTCCGAGCGGACTTTATTTTAACGAAAATGTCACTATTTCACACAAAGTGACCTCGATAATTCCCTCTGCGGAGTTTGTTATCACGAAAACAATCACACGACCCGATTAAGCTTCTGTTGCTTTCGTTCACATAACTTTTTTTTCTGCCTCTCTCTCCCTCGCGCATGAGGGGGGGGCACAGGGTTCATGCTTCAACGCGGCATAGCTCACATGCTCACATAGTTGTTTATGATTTTATTGGGAGTTTTATTTCTCAAAGTCGCTGCTTCGTGCGCGTGCTCCTCGTGGAGCTGGAGCACTGGCGGAGAGGACCGGGGCGGACTGAAGTGGAGACAGTGGGTGTTGATATCGCAGCCGTTCGGAGTCGGGGGGGGGGAGCGGAGCGGAGCTGAGCGCACAGGCGGATGATGTGGAATCCCGGGGTTAAACAGGACAAAACACAGCTTTTACTTTGGAGCCGTTACAGACATGTAGTGGTGCACAAAGTATGTCTTTCAGATCCAGTGGAGTATAAGTAAAAAGTTCTCTCAACAAAACTATGACTCAAGTAAAGTACAGGCCCCTCAAAAGCTCTGGTAAAGTGCAGTAATGAAGTCAAATCGAATGGTCCCAGCAGCTCCCAGATGTCATTGGGCACATATGGGAACGTGTTGCTCAGCTCTCCAGGTCTTCCTGTGACTGACACGCATCGCTAACCGCCAAGGACACCGCGGGCTAAGTGCGGCTAAGTCCCGCTAATCTGCTTGATGACAGTCGGCGCTGCGTGTTAGGGCACAGCCAAGGTGTTCCTCGCTGCTTCCGACCACGGATCCGTCATTACTGGTCATTAGTTAAATTGCCGTCGCATGAGAGTGAACACAAGCCCTGGGGAAAAGCTCCCCCTCTCAGGTCGGCAATGCCTCCCAACTGGAAAACTGTCCCGCAGATGAACGGCCGTGAAGAGCACCCGCCAATGTTAGAGATGTTCACGGGAATTTGTTCTGGTTTTAATGTAGACGTACACACTGACGTTACGTAAGGTTTTACATAAATGGATACGCAATATCTATGGATTTTGAATAAGGAACGTTCTGTTTTTGCTGTTCATGCATGAAAGCAGTTTAAGAGTGAATAATGTCTCTTAGATCAGTGATTCTCAAACTGGAGAAGCTTCAGAACTTCAGCCTGGCGTAAGAACATTCATCGAACTAAAGCAGCTTGATATCGCGTGTAGGCGAGCTGAGTTCATTTGAAGAGCAGCAGGCAATTCAAAGTGCTTCACAGCAACGTACAATTACAAGAAGCCAAAACCAGCCCATAAAACATCAATATGAGCATTAGTTATTTAAATGAACAGTAAAGAGTGAACATTTAATACTTCATGAAAACTTTACCACATGGCCCATTTGCATAAGCACCGACAGCCCCGAAAGAATAGCCCTTGATGGATCAGTGCCTAGTGTCCTGTTAATAGTCTTCTGGCTCTCTCTTTTCCCCAACATGCAGAGCGGAGCGGGCCATGCAGGTTTGCGAATTCTCACTGCGGTGCATCGGGCTGAGATTGGCTGGACTGAATCCGAAAGCGGAGGCAGAGCTGTGATCGGAATCAAGGGACACATGAACACAATATGTGGAGAGAATTAAATAAGCCAGGAAATAAAATTCTGTCCCACCGCCAGCAGCTCTTATTATCAGTGTATATAGGCTAATTATTGTGCCATTAATATTACACAATTGCTTTGAACACATAATTTTGAGGACAGTGCATTTATACATTATAAAAATTGTCCTCGTCCCCGCTTCACAAACAGCCTTACCAGATTTTTCAGACCATAATTTATTTTTTATTTAACCTTTATTTAACCAGGTAAATTTGAATTTGAATTTGAATTTGAGGGGGAATTCATGGCGGATTTACAGACTCCCCCTCCCCAGCTCTGACGAAGCATGTTCCTAAAAAGGGCATCAGGGCGGGATTTTCACCGTAGACTCGGCCCTTGCGTGACGTGTAGCTCGCGCTGCTCCAATGCTAACAGTCCGAGCCTCATTAAGTACGAGATTTCAAAAATTCATATTACGAAAACCAGCCTGGTTTCATATATTGTGATTAACCCAGCGTTATCTCAGGAGGAATATCTAGCCTAGTCTAGTGTTGAAAAATTGAAACCAGGCGATAAAGTTGTTTTAAGGTGTCTAAACTCCAATGCCTTTCAATGGGGGCCTAGTGGCGATATGGAGGTACTACAGCAATGGCGGCCCCCAGGGTCGTGGTCATAAAGCACAGCAGCCAGCGCCCATTGAAAAAAACTCATTGAGATTGATAATCTCTTTTACAAGAGTGACCTGGCTGAGAGGCAGCAACACATCATAAAACAGTTTACATCAAATGTAATACAAAATATAAAATACATCTTAGGTAAAACAACAGCAACCATCAAGGCTTTGTACACATTTTTTCAGTTTAGATTTAAAAGAGTTAAGAGAGACCAGCTCACTGATTCTAATCAGAAGGAGCACAATATTTAAAAGCCTTTTTCATGCATAAGGTGCATGTTTGCTCACACGGGCAACGTTTGCTTGGTTGCCGCTGACAACTTTAAAAGCAGAATTGTGCCCCAGCGTGGCTTTAGATGGAATCAGGACATTTCCATACTAACATTTCACACTATTGGAAAAAACGCAATAGGCTTACACAGATCAAGAAGATGAACGTCTTTCCTACGTCTCCTTTCCATCGCCTCTTCCTGGCACATTTTCTTTTCCATTTCCTTTCTCTACAGACTTTTTTACATTTTATTTTTTTATTTTACCTATGTCACCTGACTGCCGAGCGTTCCCGACTTGGACCTCTTCTGTGTGGCGCTGTCAGTCTTCAGTTCCTCCCAGCCCGGACCCTGTTCTTGCAGAGTGTTGAGGCGAGTTGAAGACTTTAAGCGCTGCAACAGACTGCAACTGCAGGAGTCTACACACGGGGGGAAAAGTCACTCGACGGAGCTTACGTAATGGCCTGGGAAGTGTATCTGGAATTGATCAAACGGTGAGATGAACTATTGAAGGCATGTATGGGCAGAGACGAGGGGCCCGGTGGACGTAACGGACGGAATGTACTCTGTGTCCAGGTTTTGCTCCAGAATATGCCGAGATTTATGTGCATATTGATAGTGTTCAGCAGCATCACTTGAAGGACCGCATGAAGTGTCCAGAAGCACAAGGTGTTCAGTGCTCAGAGAGAGATCGCCAATGTGGAAAAAAGTGCAAATACAGCCACTATTGATCAAGAGACACTGGCTCAAATGTATAGACGGGATCAGGAATGATCTAAAGACAGTGTTTACAGAGGATTTATGGACTAACTAGATCAGAGCGACTCCCACCACTAGGAGACATCCTCTAAGAACTGGCAGGAGGTTTGGGAGTCGAGTTTCAAGTCCACTGTCAACTTGAAATAGTCCAACTACCTCATCTTTAATGATATCTGCTCACCTCAGTGCCCTTCCTCCATCTTTCTGGCCCAAAAAGAGCTTTATTACCCATTACTGATACAGGCACGAGCCCATCCAGAGTCACTCTGATCTCAACAGTTCATGAAACTGAAAACTCCGTCTTTAGATGATTCCTGACCCAGTCTTAACATTTTACTTCTGGACACTTCGGGCCGGATGCAGCTGCTGAAAATGGCAGCACTGATAGAAAATGGATTCCTGATGGCTTTATGTTTGATTTCTGAGTGACTTTTTCTACAAAACGCGTGATGGTTCTACAGTCCCATCCCAATATTTTTGTAATTTTAAGGAGGGCTGCTTCCCTCTGACCAGCTTTTGGAGTTTTTCAGATGCTTTCCCCCTCCTAATTTATGTGAGGGAAAACAGCTGCATAATAAGTCTGTTCACTCGATTGAGACTGTGAGACTTTGGCTGCTCCTCTCATTACAAACATCGCCATCATCAGGGACACTTCAATCCAACAGCCTTTCAGTTTGACACATTTCGGGAGTTTGAAAAAGTGAACAAATAATAATATGGTAAAAACAAACGTGTGCGTGTAGTGTGAGTGTAAGTGTATTAAAGCCTGCGCCATCCAGAAGCGCTCCTGTCGTGTCAAACAATCTACTCACTAACCTCTGACCAGATACATCATCATTTGACTTGTGTCTACGCCCCACACATCGACCAAGGTGAGCAGTTAAAACACCTCTCGCCTCTGGGTCCTAATGGGAGGCTTCTCACCGCTGAATTAAGAGTAGATGCAGGAAAGCATTTAGGCTATTTACAAAGATACATCATGAAATCTTTGTAAATCATATTCATCACAATATAGACTATTTAGTATTATATTGAACATTATTATTAAGAACAGAAATTATGATTCTTAGTAGACCTAATGCATAATAAATCAGTAGTAAATATTTAGTTATAGTTGATATTAGTGTGTATTTGACCTTTCAGTGACCCAGCTGCTGTATGTGGTTAGCTTTTGCTTTCCATCCTGGTGGGCTCCATGATGTTCCAGGACCGATTTTATTTATTTCAGCTTTTTTAGGGTTTCTGGGAGATTTTCTGAATGCAATGTACAAAACCATGGAGACACGTCCATCAGCAGTGAAAACCTACCTTAAACCCTTAAAAACAAGACCACTGGGATGGAAAGTAAAAGGCTTTTAAAGGGGCTAGATGCAAGTCAGCCATTTTATGCTCACTACTGCCACCTCAGGTCATACATGTAACTGCAGCTTCTACATTAAGCTCCTGCATGACGGCAATTCAGGCCCGAAGTCACACCGTTTTGAGTGACGGTGCAGGATTAGAGGCAGTTGTGATGAATAGATCTGGGCTCTACACATTAGGACATTGTTGGAACATGTCAAATTGAGTTTTGTCAAACCTTTCCAACCAAGTGCCACTTCATAAAATTAAACTTTCAAAGTGGGTGTAAGCCACGTCTACACCAGAAAGCCATATTGGCAGCAGTGAGTTAAAAAAGAGTATAGACGATAGCTCAAGAACCTTTATCTGTCTCAGTGATTATCGATGTGGTCACACTCTCCCATCATCATCTTTATAATAATGGTACATGAGTTAATGCATGATTTCATGCACTTATGCATGCATTACTAAATCATGACTTCTCAGGAACAAACATGATCACATGTTGGATGACTTCATCCCTAAATTAAACGTCTAACTACTGTATTGCATTCATTCTTAATAATTCATGATGATCATGAAGATCACACAAGAATGCCAGGAAGTCACTAAAACGGAATGAAATGACCATAAAATAATTGACCAATCATGATCATGAGGATCATACATGGATATCATGACTCACATGGTGGAAATCTACTTGCAAATTATGGGCTGTAATGTACAGTAGATTTCCACCATGTGAGTCATGATATTCATGATCATGATGAATTATTTAAATTTTCATGTACATTCATTACAGTAGTTAGACGTTTAATTCAGGGATGAAGTCATCCGACATGTGATCATGTTTGTTCCTGAGAAGTCATGATTTACTAATGCATGAATGCATCAGGAAATCCTGCATTAATTCATGCAAGTTCATGAAAATCATGTATGAACTCATGTACCATTATTATAAAGTGTTACCCAACATCTTGATGACAAATGTAAGCAGCACTGGATCTTGGGACATTGCAGGAGCTTATGCCACAGTGATCAAAGCTAAAGGCGCTCCAACCAAATCTTAGAGTGCATGACCCTTGTGTGTGTGTGAAGCAGAGCAGACTTCTGCAGATTCTCCAGATCAAGCCCTGGTTGTTGTTGGTCAGATATGAGACAAATATCAGCAATTGGATCAACACCAAACATGATTTGCTGCAAGACAAGTCCCAGATGTTTGCTTAAGACATAAATCTATAAATCGGTACCATCGCACTTTTGAGTCCGTTCATTAGTGAGCGTAAACATGCACGGGTCTCCTGTGTGTTCATTAACATGCCCTGTCTCTCCAAATGAGCAAATAAACCATTAAATAATAAAGTGACCCAACCAAAGCAGCGTGTCAAATGAAGGAGGGGAGAACCTGTAAACACACATTACCTCCTGCTCCTCCACTGCACATAAAAAAGACATTTCACTTTCAAATTTGTTTTTTGCATACACAGCAACGACATGCGCACACGCCGACTAGATTAGCATTAATTTCGAAGCGCGCATGCAGGAATTCAAGATGTTCTGTTCTTTTTCTGCTAAGCATGAGCAGTTAGCTCACACGCTCTCGGACTAAATACTTAAGAAAAAAGTGAATGGGTTGTGCAACGACTTCAACTGCGAATGAACTCAAAACACACAGATAACTTGGGTTTGGTCAACAAAGCTAAGGAGATTAGAGGCTCCTATGTTTGAGGAAAATAGGAAAGCTGCCAACCGTAGCACCACTATGGCATTCCTATAGGCCCGGGAGATTTTACATTACGATTTTGAACTCTATGCCAGCGCTTTTCGCAGAACCCAAAGATCTAAGTCTCTTCTTTCATTTCAGCCTGAAAAGACTCACACAAACAGTTTTATCGGACATAAAACATGATTGAGGCTCAGGCCCCAGGGGAAGATAATTAAGCATATGAAATACATGGCAATGGTGAATGATTGACAGAGTCTTCCCCCTGGAGTCTGGACGCTGGTGGTGGTAGAGGATGAGACGGTCAGTGTGTCCTATTTTCCACAGTATGAGCCCCTGTGTGAGCTGGCATTACCTCTGCTCTTTGGTCCGCCCCTCTCCTGATCCCGGGGGGGGAGAGAGAGCGTGAGGGGATGAGACATGCCAGTTCATTTCAAGCTCATTTTTGTACAGAATTAAGCCGTGGTCCGATCAGACGGATCATATCTAGAGTCAGGTTAGATCAGGGGTGAGCAATTAATTCTCCTAAGGGGCCAGAGAAGAATCCTGAATTGAGTCGGAGCCGCACCAAGGGGTCTCCAAGTTCCCTGGGGGCCAAAACATGCATGGGGAGTGTATCGCCGGGGTCCATTAACTAAAGCTCCTAAATAAAAATATGTTGGATTGGGAAAATACTATTGAGGAAACCTTTTTCAATAGTAAATAATAATGAGCCTGACAGGACTGTAGCCAAAGTGTTGTTTGTTTCCTGAGCTCTAATTCATGGCAGTGCCCTCTGCTGGACATTCTTTTATTTTATTTTTATATAAGCCGCCCTCTAGTGGCTGGAGTGAACATTCTGGTCATTTCTTTAAAAAAAATCATAACTCTGCAACGGAATTAAATGGGCTAAAGTCTTACTGTTTTTTTTGGGACATTCTCAGGAATTTATGCTCCACAAGTCGTGGGCCAGATTGCCCAGGTCTGGGTTAGAACCTGCTCCTTAATTTTTTGAGCATTTGATCTCTGATTTGTGGTAAGTTATTCCTCTAAATCAATTTGAAAAAGCAAGCCTCTACTTCTCTATAGCGTGACTCTGCTGAGCCAGTTCATCAGTAACTTGTAACAGACTGTGGATTTACAGAAGTGCATTTCTTCCAGCGATAAACCAAGTCTTGTTGATTATACGTATCAGCAACGACGAGACCTCTCGTTCTTGACTTGTAACTCTCACCTGTCGTTCTGTTGAAGATTTCTAACCATTTAATAACCGTCTTCCACAGCAGCCTCTTCACCTCCCCGACCCCGCCGCCGTGCTCTGTGATCACGCGGATTCCTCCTCGCTAGACCTTACAGCTGTTCCTCTTTGGAGATGTGGCCAGGGCTTTAGACGCTCTTTGAAGAAGCTGCTCGGTCGGGATAATCTTGATCCTTTCTTTTTATTGCCCTTTTTTTTTTATCTTTAACCCCGCCTCGTACCTGGTTCTGTTCCTGTCAAAGGCTGCTTACGTAAGGCTTTTACATAACGCAAAGGGGGAACATCTAATCTCCACTTTTGTACGGCTGACTCTGACTTATCAGGGCGGCTGGACAGATGGGAAAGAAGTCTTTAGTTTTAACTCCTTCTGGGCACACATTATTGTACATAAGATAATATATAAGATAAATATATTGGCGCAGATAAATGAGTACTATTTACATACACTGAGATTGCTGTACCTTTAAACAATTTGGGACACTCCAGATGATGGTGTCATGCCCTGGGAAGCACAAGTCTGGTTCATCCTTGGGTTCACTTAAAGGTGCCATGGTCATTGGTTCAAACAATGATGGAAATGACCAGTCATCATACAGATCAGAAAGAAGGCGGGTTCTGAAATGTGAATATCAACCCAAGAACAAATGCCAAAGACCTGGGGAAGATGCTGAACCTGGTAAGAGTTTGTCATTATCTAGAGCAGGGGGGCCCAAACTTTTTGTCTCCGAGGGCCAAAATGTAAAAGTGCCTGTGAGTCGCGGGCCAAACGCGGCGATGTCAAGCATGAAAAAAAACAACATATAACTGCAAATTATAAAGGTACTTTATTTTATTCACTTTTAATGTTTTCGATAGCTGTTATGGTAAATATTGAGACCATATTAAATAAAAACCGGAGAGAAGTTGTCGTGAGTCAAGCGTGCCGATTTATTGGACATGTGCACATGGAGACACACCAAGTACCGGGATACAAGATGCTCTGAAGCACAGTTCAGAGCTCACAGTATTTATACACAAAGACAAACAATGATCATACGATTGTGGAATGGTGTAATGGTTCAGATTGACCTAAGACATTCAAAAACGCTGACGCAGATGTATAAGACAAACGTCGCCACAGGAAGGACACAAACACCCTGTCTCCAATTCGAGATAAGATGTCCTGACCCCGGCCAAGCAGGTGTCCGAGCAGGTGTCCCTTAGCTGTAAACACTGTCTCTTAGCTGTAAACAGGGTACAGTGCGTACTTGTCAGTCGCTCATAACACATACGTAATGTGATTACAATAAACATATAATAATATACAGTTGGATTTCCATAATTTCCATAACATAGCCTACATTTGCATTTGATTCTATCTATGCAAATAACATGCTATATTAAAACAAATGGTAACTATGGCAAAAGCCTAGTTTTAGTAGAACAAAATCAACCATTGTAGCAATTTAGTGCAAAAAACAAACAAACACCTGCATCTACAGCACCTACAATAACTTTACCTCATTCGTTCACTCAAAGAAAATGCCACTCTAGATTATTTTGATATGTCAGTTCAGCATCAATTCTTTAAAAAGTCAATTTTTAACATATACTGTTGTTAATGTCAACAACCTTTGCAATAAAATTTGGAAAACTCTGAAAGTTGCTGCTACAACGCTCTGTAACTGATAAATACCAAGACACCACAACAGTGTTTCCTTAACTTTGCGAAAGGAGTGAAACAGCGCCCCCAATTTGACACTCGTGGTCAAAAAGTGTACTGCATCCATATTTACCATTGAGAGTGAATGGAAGAGAGTTAGTATTAACCACACGCAGCGCAAACGTAGGTCACCCTCTGGCGGGCCAACAGAATTGCGTCGGCGGGCCAAATTTGGCCCGCGGGCCCCACTTTGGGCACCCCTGATCTAGAGTGAAACAAGTCCTGTACCGACATGGGAGAGGGAACTCTGTCAGGAAGAAGCTCTTACTCCAAAAGAAACATGAAAAAGCCAGTTTGGAGTTAGGAGTAAAGATCAAGAGACATATCCTGTGGTCTGCTAAAAAAATCCATACATTTTTTGGCCATAATGACCATGGTCACGTTTGGAGGAAAAAGCCTGAGGACACCATCCCAACTGTGAAATTCGGGGGGGGAAGCATCATGCTGTGGGGTTGTTTTGCTGTGGGAGGGGCTGGTGCACGTCACAAAATAGATGACATCATGAAGAAAGAACTCTATGTGGAAATATTGAAGCAAAATCTCAAGAGCCAGAAAGTTAACGCTTGGGCACAGATGGGTCGAAATGGACAATGACCCAAAGCAAACTGACAAACTGGTTACAAAGTGACTTGAGGAAAACAAAGTCAATGTTCTGAAGTGGTCGTCACAAAGTCCTGATCTCAGTCCAGTTAAGTGTATGGGCAGAGCTGAAAAGGCATAGGCACACAAGTTGGCCTACACATGTGACTCGGGTGCACCAGTTCTGTTTGGACGAATGGACCAAAACTCCTCCCAACTATTGTGAGAAAATTGTGGAAGGAAATCCAAAACGTTTGACCCAAGTTATACAGTTTAAAGGCAATTCTACCAAATATTAATGAAATGTATGTAAACTTTTGGTTAAAACCGTGTAGAAAATTCTATCTCTCATTCTTCTGGCATTTAGCAAATATAGATATATATTAACTCTTAACTCTTAACTCTGATTTCATGTCAGACTGTGAGAAAAAAATGCTAATGTGTCTTTTATAAAGTGTATATTAACATATGGTTCCCGCTGTAAGCACAAGCATAATGTTGTCAAGGAACAGCCCAAACGTGATCCTGTTACTGCTGGGATTAAAAGTTGCAACAAAAAACTGTAAAAGGTTGAGTAAACTTATAATTTAATAAAACTGAATGTAAGGGTTCAGAGGATAAATCTGTGTTTGCGTCCGTCCCCTGAGAGGCCTTTTAATCGCTGCTCATGAGCCCATTATGGCCTGAGATCTTCCCTTCTAATGCGAGCTTTATCGTCTAATTCAGGACATATTTATTCACAGGCTCTGTTTTATTACACCAAATCCCAAAAGCACCGGCACACTGGAACAACATGCCGCGCTTATCTCACTCGCCTCTCTCTTTCCCCCTCACAATCCACTATTGCTCCAAATGCTACGAGGTTTAATTATCGCTTATTCCTAAATGTCACAATTACTTCATTTTTTTCACACCTATTGTTTGTTGGCAGCAAAGGAAAATGGGCTGCGTGCATTACCATTCATTTGATATAAAGCGACCTTTCAAAATGCCAGAAATGGTACAATCTGATTATACGTAATGAGCTCAGTTATTATGGAATATACTGGGCTCCCAAAGCTCGTCAAAGGATTATTTCATTGCAGTTGGGTTAATTTTTTCTTTATTATTTTTTTTCTCTATTATTTATTACTAATATTTTCCCTATTTCCACCAATGTTTACTTTTGTTCTCCCCGATGTCTTGGTAATATTATTTCCCCCCTGGTGAATTGCTTTTTTCAGTGCCTTCCAGTGCACGAAAACTCACAGAAATTGGCACAGTGATCCGTGGGCGACGGGCGTGGCAGTGGGCGACATGCACACGCCCCAAAAACAGAATGGCTCGTCAGCGCCCCCTGGCATGCCTTTTTTGGCATACATCAGTTCCGTTTGGCACAGTGATAGAGCACATAGAGACAGTCAGAAAGCATGATTATAGCTCCGCCCTCCGACCAACAGGAAGCCATGTTCACTCACCTGATGTTTTAATGTACTAGTCCTTGGTGTTTCAGCAGACTCAGCTCACACCTGGCTCAATAGAATCTAGAGACATGTGGCGATAAAAACATGCCAGCTTTTTTTTATTATATAATCTACTGTTTTCACATAGCACTCTCACAAAAAACATGCTTTTTTTGCGTACCTTTGACAACTCCTTGCAGACATGCGCTCTATCCTATCTCGATCATGTCTGACATAAGGCCACTCGCGGTCTGAACAGATAGAGTTCAATAAGGGATATTTCAGGATTTTTGACATAGGGCCTAATTTCCTCATTATCCAGAGTGTTGTTGATTTCTGGAGATGTATCCATCCATCCATTTTCTTCCGCTTTATCTCAGCAGAGATGCCCAGACTTCCCGATCCACGCACACCTCCTCCAGCTGTTCTGGGGGGACCCCCAGGCGACACCAGGCCAGCTCGGAGACATAGTCCCTCCAGGACATGCCTGGAACACCTCCCAAGGGAGGCGACCAGGAGGCATCCGGAACAGATGCCCAAGCCACCTCAGCTGTTCCTTTCGACATGAAGGAGCAGCGACTCTACTCCGAAGTCCCGGGTAACTGAGCCCCTCACCCGATCTCGAAAGGGTGCTCCCTGCCACCCTGCGAAGGACGCTCATTCCGGCCGCTTGTATCCGTGATCTTGTCCTTCTGGAGATTTAAAAAAAAGAAAATGTATTCATGTATTCCTTATATTTGAAGAGATTTGTGGCGCTAGTGCAAGGCTAGCATATTAGCCTGCATTAAAAACAGTCTGACCCAACTAGCTGATACCGTAGAAATGCACTAGCACCAGCCGAGCGCCACTAAACTCTTCAAATATAACGACTGCATGAATTGAAAAAATATATATATCTCCAGAAATCAACAACACTGTGGATAACTAGGAAATGAGGCCCTATGTTGAAAATCCTGAAATATCCCTTGAAGCTTTTGATCGGAACTATAATGCAAATAAATGTGAAAATAATGTAGTAAGTAGTAGTACAATCCTCTGACTAGACAAAGTAGTGGAATACATGACAAAATACATTTTAAGTCAAATATTAAAAAACTAAATGCAATTTCAAGTTATTCCTCCAACACTCTGTGAACTGTCTTGGCCATCGAAGACTGTTCACAAACATACCGAAGGGATTACGATATGATATCCAACCTAATTCCCCCCCCCCCACTTTTCTCTATTTTATTTCCTCTTAGTGTTGTTCCCCTGGCAAATCCAAAGTCACCTTACAGAAAATGTCGGCCCACAATAAACCTCCTCTCCTAATCCTCAGTCTACAGCGCAGATAGCCACAGATAGTCATTCTCACTTTGTCCTGCTGCTGCATCTTCCTCCCTGGAGTGTATTCCTCCTAAAGCCATCTCTCGCTTCTTCACACTTCCCACCCACTTCACACATTCCACCCCCACCCCCCTTCTCTATACGCCTTGGGGGGGGGGTTCACTTTGAAAAGCCCACGGCAGTTTTCCAATAACATCTCTTCTTTAGATGAACACACGGGCGCTCCGAACTCAGCGGTAAACAAAAACAAGGTTGCGTCATTTTCTTTGGAAGAACTTTATAGGCTAAATTGGTTTGATTTATTTATGTGACCTTTTTTTATCCAGGTAAGACCAGATTCAGAACCAATTTTCACAGTCTGCATAGTCTATTTAAAAGGGTGTTTTTACACCATTGGCGCACATCCATAACCACGGATCTGAGGGAGAATCTGAAGGTGGCAAAAGGAATCGCGGTTCGGAGGTTTCAACTTGACTTTTGTAGCTCGTTCCAGTCATTGGGGGTGGAAAAATCAAATGAATCACCATGCAATTCGAAGGACTGTCATTTTTACCATTTTGTGCCATTCCAATGATTACAACCCTGATAAAAACTCCCCATTTGCGACCTTTCGAGAAATCTACAGGTAGATCTCCGGGCCTTGTTGACTTTGAATGTACACATGGCTGTATAAAACGATCTGTGGACTCTGTCAAGACGGAATGCGAGTGTCTGTGAGCGACTGTATGCTCAATAAATACGGTTCTCTTATTTCCACTATAGGCAGGCCATTCCATTCCATAAAGACGAGTTACTGGAGTGAAGGGGGAGGTCTTATGAGAACGACTGTGAGCGTTCAACGGAAGGCCGGGATTGGAAAAATCGGTTGTTTGTCGTCAAAGCTGGTTTGCAGGGAAGTTATGGCTGAGTTGAGGCATGGACTGAGCAAAAAAAGTACAACAACTTTCTGACAAAATTACTCTGACTGTCATTATGGAAGACAACAGGGTTCAGTGTGTTTGTGTTTACCGTGTGAGCTCATCATTTAACAAACTGAATGAAGAAAACAACTCTATTTAGAAGTTTAAGCAGAAATCCTTAACGTGTAGTGGCCAAGGAAGCCCAGCCCGACTGACATGAAATCACTTTTTGAATTGATTTTCTCTCCACATTCTCGCCGTCTCAGTCACCGGTCGCCTTGTTAAACTCACTGCTGTTAGACACTGGCAGGTTCATCGAATCAACACTGTTCCCATCTGTGCTGCGGTTGTGTGAGCGACTGGCGAGCGCAGTGGGAGCCGAACCGTTTTAGATGCACAGTTTGCATCGCGGCCCTCTGAGAAAATGTAGTTGACTTTCAGTATACGTGTGGAAGCAGAGAGTATACTAAGTACACTACGTTTATTCAGGGGTGCACGCTGCCTGCTGGGACCAACAGGTCAAGTGCACACTCCAAAAGTGTCCTTTCTTGTCTCCTTACCCACATGTGTCTAATGCCAGTCCGCAAGGCGAACCTAAAATGTTGGCAATCAGTGTTAATACTGGCAAGAAATCACATCTTTTATTTTACATTTAGTGACAGGCTTTTGACGACAATAAGTCTTAGTTTAGTTAAAGTCCCAATACAACGAAAGAGGAGGCGACTAAATGGATGTGTTAGTTGGTCCAAACACATTCCTTTTCTAACATATTTATCCCGATTCTTCACAGGGACGAGGTTGGAGGCACATTTTACAACTTGCAGGGCCACCTCTCAAGGTCATTGTCACATAGGTGCTAGAAAACTCGCCTGAGAGTTCATGGAATTGATACAAATACTTGGTAATTAGATGGACAGTGTTAGTACAGGTATAGTACCTTGGAATTAAGCATCTACCATTTAATCCTAAAGCGTTACAAACATCACTTTGAACAGAATTAAGAGTGAATAAACACATGAAGCTCTGGGCGCCATCTTGCTTTGTGTAAAGAATCTTGGACAATGAGCTCTTCGGCTTCGACAAAGACAAAGAACACATGGAGCATTAGTGAAATATGCGTCACAGCGAAGAAACAAACATGTCTGGCTCGGTTCCATTTGGCCAGAGCATGGAGCGACAATGGAGTGAGACCAAGACGCTCTGAAAGAGAGCCCATGTCTCGTTGTATGTGGCAGATTTGAGACAATTAGAACCAGACCTTGTTCCTGCTGTGGGTTGAGTTTGCTGAGGTTTGTGAGTAGTTGAGGGCGGTCACAGCGGCTCTTGCCTTGTAAGTATGTGAGTTTGAACAACTCAAAGTTAAAACCATTTCAATTATAAGGCAGACTTTGATTTTGTCAGATTCGAGCCTGGCCCAAAAGATGATTTAATGTGGCCCTTTGAAGAGAATGAATTCCTGAGCATGCAGCCCCCCCCCCCCCCCCCCCCCCCCCCTAGAACTGCAGTTACGCACAAGACCTGAGGTGGCAGTAGTGAGTATAAAAATGACCATTACTATTTTGTATCCAATAGACTAAGCTTATTCACCTTATCCCGGACATTCGCGTGGGCGCCGCCATTAATTGTGCCCGCCCCTTTTCTCCTATGTGTTGACATGGGGCTGGAGAAGTCCGCGTAAAATCAGTCACTTACACGAAAACAAGAGAGAACACAGAGAAACGCTGCAGTGTCGACTTGTTGGTGCAAATGAACATCGGGCATTTTACACAAATCAATCGACTGATTTGAGCGGAGAATGTTTTCCCTCGTTCTCCGTTAAAATGAACGAGCTTCGCGCTCGACCGGAAGTGTCTGGACAACGGAAGTGCCGAGACAACGCAAAAAGTGGTAAAAGTGGGCGGGGCGGAATAAGGTGAATAGCTTAGATTTTTTTTTTTTTTTATCGAAAATAGTGACATTAAAGAGACTAAATGCAAGTTGGTCATTTTTATACTACTTTTTTTATACTTTTATACTTTATACTACCGACACGTGCTGACTGTGTTGGTCACGTTCCAGAAGCGGCGAGGCCAGCGCTTTGATACCTACAAAGAGTACATCGCTATTCGCTCTACTGTCTCTACTGCCGTTGATCCTCCTTTTAATTTCCATTTGAGAGAACTATAAACAAGCTCCGTTGAACTGTGTTGGGGCCTCTTTTCACCAAAGAGAAATGAAGCAGACTTGTGTTAGTGTGGCTCCTTATATCATCATACGTGGACCCCAAATCTTTCTGCAACCGCACAAAATTTACTAGTCGTTCTGGGGGGGGGGGGGTCAGGCTCCTTCTTATATCAGTGCTCTGGTCCAGCCTTACACCCCTGCGCGGGCTCTGAGGTCTGTGGATCAGAATCTGCTAAAGGTTCCACGTGCAAGTTTTCGTACGAGAGGTGACCGATCCTTCCAGGCTGTTGCTCTCAGGCTCTGGAATGATCTTCCGCCCTCTTTGCGCTCTATTGACTCTGTTGATTCTTTCAAAAGCGAACTTAAGACACATTAATTTGTTCAAGCTGTTAATTAGCTACTTTTGGGCTGCTATGATTTCTGTGTTGTTTTGACCCCTTTTTATATTGTATGTAATTTCTGCTTTTAACTGTGTTTGTGGCCTTTGTCTGTGAAAGATTACTTACTTAGTTACTTTACATAATCTCCTTCCGCTTTGTTAACTGGATTGTCGACAACAATCTTTACGACTGTCGTACTGTCAAAATAATGTTTATGTAAGTTTCGTAAAACTTGAACATGTATGTCATTGTGAAGTTCAGCGTGTGTTAAAAAAGTCCGTTGCGTTTGACCTCACTAACGCACACTTTCCATGCTCAGTTCTACAGATGCTTCAGGGCCTTCATCAGCTGCTCCCGCGTGGGCCGGGGCGGCTCCGGGCTCAAGTCCTTCTCCCGGGCGACCAGGACTATTCGCACCATCCGCCAGGAGAGGGCGCACCCGGCGGTCTCCCTGTCCATCCGCGACGATTCCTCCAAGGGACACCGCCGCCACTCCCCTTCGCCGAGCCCGTCCCCGCACAAACCGGCCTCCCCCAACCCCCCCAAAGTCATCCTGGTGGCGCACTACAGGGAATAACCGCCACAAACTGCGAGGATGTTTACAAAATGTCGTGGCACGCGGTCCTTAATTAACGTGCAAATCCGCTTATGACAGCGGGGGGTGCAGAATTGCGCTCAGTCGGCGGGCTTAACGCCGAACAGAGTTGTTTTTCTTCACCGAGAAGGTTGTGGAGAACCGCGCGCTGAGAGCCGGGGATCGGGAAGACATCGACGCCACCACCATCACGGAGGAGCTCAGTGTCTTAATGTTTTAGACTAGTGTTGGAGTCGGTGCCAAGTGAGCCAGCCAAAAAAACCGTTTACAACTACAGTACGTCCCGGATACGCCCATGATCGGTCCGCCCATTCACTCCTATGTTTGGATTTCAAACAGGTTGACAACTCCAGATTAGATATGATATGTAATAAATAAACAAGACCATAAAAAGACTGTCCACAAAACCTCTTTAGAAGTCTTTGTATGAGTCCTGACCTAGTTTAAACATTTGTCTCGATCAAAAGTGGTCACCAGGTTTCTACTTTTCTCAAATTTTTTCACGCAAGTCTCTCAGCACCGTAGACCTTGTACTTCTGGACACTTCGGGTCGGTTACAGCTGGTGAAATCCACAGCACTAGTAGATTCCTGATAGCATTGAGCTTGACTAGTCTTCAGTTGTTGAACCGATACTCTGCGTCTTTTCTTTACAATTGACTTCTTATGACCTTGTTGGCTGTTGGCAACCTAACGTTTCATGGTTCTGCGGGCCAATCCCAATATTTCTTTCAAATTCTAAGAGGGCTGCATCCTTCTGACCAGAATTTTTCAGATGTTTTTGTCCTTCCCATTTTGTGTGACGGAGAATCGCTGAGAGTGTGGACCTACCGTGGCCACAAACATCGCTGTCACCTGGAACACTTCAATCCAACAGCCAGTTTTACACCGTTAAGAGTTTATTTTTATTTTGTGCGCACTGTATTGATACAACTGGACAGTTCTACGTAAATATGGAGGGGGTTTTGAGGAAAAAAAGGTGTTGACAATTGCACAACAATGTCAGACTCTGGCTTTATTAATAAAATGATGCTGAAATGTCCCGCTGCATCGATTTAATAGACAGTTTAAGTACTAGTAGAGTGTAATCCAGTACAGCTTTGCACACGTAAGGGCAACTTTCAAAGCACATTATGAATTAAGCTGAGATCTTTACCCATGTCGGGTTGGCAGTTTTGCATTCGGCCCCTTGATATAAGTATATTTGTTATGGAAAGGTTTGCGTGGCCTTTCCAAGCAGCTCTCAAAGGTTTCCTACATTTCTACAGCCACTCAGACGCTCACATTCTAGATGTATTTTATTTTTGTTCAGAACAGAGTTGACAAGTATTATTTAGGTAGATATATCAGAGAGAGGACAGAGGCGCTGAGTCTCCGTGTCTTGCCTACGAACCAAAAATGACAATTATCCTTGTGGCTAAAGAGATCAGGGAACTGTTGATGAGAGGCTCTTGTCCCTGGACACTGGGGCGATTGCTTAGTTTTTTTTTGTTTTTTTTACATTTCCAGGCTGTTGCGACACTTCACATTTTGGACAGACCTGCTCATTATTGTTGCTGTTCTCTCCGGATTGCATTCGTTTGGGTTAGGGTTACTTAAGTGTTCTCACATCGGGGCAACACAGACTGATGCCCAGTGCTGTGATCTCCATCAACCTGTAGTTAAGCAATTGAGCAAACTGTGTACTAATTATCACGACAGGCCTATTGGAGATTGGAGACTCCCTAAAGTCCAGAACATTTTCTCCACTTCTTTGTCAATCAGTATTTTGCACCCATGTGTCCTGCGGCGACTAAAGAAGGCTGCCGTATCTGGGGTCGATCATGCCACTGTCGACTGTCGAGTTGATTATCGGAGAGATTCAAAGTCAACAGCAAACAAAATCCTACAGGAAATCGTTTGGTTTTGTCTTAAATCCTGGCCCAAAGGCTGGACTTGGCGCTCCAACACTAGTTTAGACTCTGTTCGAGAATGTATTTCCCCCTCACTCCCTTTTGTATTCCGTGTACATGGCACACACTTACCTCCACCTGTCTCCAGAGGGCAGACATTTTGCTTTGGGGAACCCCCTGACGGCGTTGGGACTTGAACATTCAGTAAGAGGCCAACCATTTCCCTCCAGAAGCATGAAGAGATTTACCGAAGCATTGAGAGACTTTTCTTCTGTGGATATTTTGAAGACTTGCTGTACCATTGGTTATGTATCTGTGTGCTTTTAGACCAAGTATGGGTGTCAGTTTGCATCATCGTCAAAACAATCTGTCTGCAGTCCGCTTCATCTCGGGGCACAGTAATTTGCTAACATCCATATTTATCGCTTTGTTTTGTCTTGATCGTATCCAAGAGCGCAAACGTATGACATGAAAGTACTTCTGAAAATATCCCACTCTAAACATGAAATACAATGTAATACAAAAAAAACACACACACAAAAAAGTATTATATTAGAAAAGTGTGACAAAAAATGGTCAGCTGTTTCGATATGGAGGCGAAATGCAAGGTTAAACATGTATAACAACAGAAATCATAAGCTTGATGCAACATAAATTTACAGCTGGAGCACGAGTTTCTCTTTTTTACAAAGTATAGAAAATATTCAACTTTTAATGTTAGCACATTGAGTGCTGCGCTGTTTTGGGGATTTAGCTGTAGAGTGCCAACAAATCCAGACCATTGTTCATGATATTTGTAGCACCACAGCGTATTCTATATTATAGTTATGGACACATGCGATGACTGAAAGGTGAGACTCTAAGCTCTCCGTAGGTGAAAGCAGTTTAATTCTACGTGCCTCGGTTCCTGAGAAACCTAAGCTAAACAGAGGCTAATTTTGATAAAAATCACAAAATCATCACAAAATTTTTTTTTTTCTAGATTCTGAGATAATTAGTGTTTTATGAAACACTCTTCTTGATCAACTCCTCTTTCCAACTCTCTCCTCTCTGGACTGACACTAGCGTTTTGGGAAGAGGCAAATGCCTAAATACAGTATATTCCATTCAAGTCAATTGTCAAGGAAAATTATCGATCGCTTTCGCTCATTATCGCGTGTGCAATTAAACATCGTGGTTCTCGGATTGAAGACTTTAACAGGATGTTTCTCGGCCGTAATTGGACCGATTTTAACCATTTAAAGTCAGAGAAACGTTCAAATCTCAACGGTTTCGATCTGTCCATGGGAAGCCACTCTGCTTTGTCAAATGTGTAAACCTCTAAACCCCCACCTGAACATTTTCTCCCGTTTGGCTTTGCCCAAATCTTAAAGAAGTGACAAAAAGAGACAAAAAAATTTACAAATAAACCCGTTAAAAACATGACAAAAACGCTGCAGCGACAAATGTGACAAAACAGTTAGGATCACTTTTGTAGGTCTTGGCTTTCAAATGAGGTGTTACACTGTTGCTCTCCAGTCAAGAACTGGTACTGGAGAAAATGTGCCTGGTTAAGGCAGGCGGTAAGAGGTTAAATACAAGAAAAGCAGCATTGAAAAGGATTTCAAAGGTTAAAATGCAGCCTCTTGTAAGTATTTGTCAGTTTAATCAAAATGGCTAATACGACAAATCTAAAACAAACATTCAGCGCCCATTAAAGAGCCATAAATACGATAATGCCGAAGAAAAAAACATTTTAATTCCACTTCTGTACAAAAATCTGACATGGGGCCTTTAATATTAGGGCCTGGTACATCATTATGAATCACGGGAACACTTTGTTCTGCCCACAGTGATTACATACAGTATGACCCATTGTCCACTTTTTGGTGCAAACTGACTTCCATACAAGAACCATTGTTTAGCTGTGTGTCCATCACGTCTGTACTGTATGCTTATGGAGCTTTGTTACAGAATGTGTTACGTGTGTTGTTCTCTTTACCAAAAACCAGTGTGTACCGCCCGATCTTTAGCCTGTTAGCGAAGACGCGGCACAAAGCACGGCGGCACTTTACGGATTCAAGACGAGCCAGCTCCCGGGCGAAAGAAAACACATTTCTCTCCAACCGTCATTTTAATTACAGAAACGCGGAAATAGGTCACGAGTTTAGCTGGTAGCCATTTGAAGAATATCACTATAGCGAAAGGATATAATGCAGCGCTATAATTCAGGGACAAATGCGATTCTGTGGCGCAGTTTATGAAGTATTTTCCATGTAAACAGGTCGTGGGTATTTTGTCGGCTAACCGCGCGCTGCAATGGTGTCACATTAATTATTTTCCAATTAACAGGAGCTAATCCCTTTTCTTTTCAACGTAGTGTGGAACATTTTGTCATATTTGCAGGGGTGGGTTCTATAGTTGTGGTGATCTTCTATAATTAAACTTTGGCCTCTTCCTTATTAAAAAACAAAACAAAAAAACAGCAGTTGAAACGCCCGTGATGTCATAAACAGTGGGGGGGTGACTGTGTGTCAGTTTGGTTCAGCTCAGCTCAGTGCAAAACCCATTTAGGTCTTTTAATTAAAAAGTTTACATTTTAATGTTGCAGTTTTGACAGTGGTCCACGAAAATCATTTATTATTATTATTATTAACCTCTTCACCCCCGAGCGCATTTTCTCCAGTTCAGTTTTACCCAAATCTAAAAGCTTCTTGACTGGAGCTCAAGGCCAAGACCTACAAAACAGATCGTGACTTTTTCGTTGCGTTGTCGCCGCGTTTTTGTCACATTTTTGTCTTCTTTTTGCATTTCTTTTGTTTCGTTTTTATAGTTTTTTTGTTTTGTTTTTAGAGTTTTGTTTTCAGATTTCTTTTGTTTTGTTTTGATAGTTTTTGATAGTTTTTTGTTTTGCTTTGATAGTTTCTTGTTTGGTTTTGATAGTTTTTGTTTGGGTTTTATAGCTTTTTGTTTGGTTTTCGTATTTGTTTTGTTTTTAGAGTTTTTTGTTTTGTTTTTAGAGTTTTTTGTAGGAGGGGTTTCATCGCATTGCTTATGTTTGTTGTCTTTTCATCCTTGTTTTCTTTGCTGTTTTGTTGCGTTTCCGTCGCTCTTTTGTTGCTTATTTTGTTTGTTGTATTTCCATCCTTGTTTTTGTCGCTGTTATGACACTTTTTTCAAGAAGCTTTTAGATTTGGGTAAAGCCAAACAGGAGAGAATATGCTCGGTTCCAGCGGGGGTTAAGAGCTTAAAAAATGACAGTGATGAGTTTGTCTTTCAAACTCTGCTTTAGCACCTCAAAGACCTTCCTAAGATCTGCTTGACTGTGTGTCTGTGAGGAGCTCAGAGTAGAGCCGCTGCTCCTCCTCAGCACCTGCTGTGGTCGACATCATCGCTTCTCAAAGGCCGTGAAACCCAGTGTAATTCCACTCTCCTGCTCTTCAAACTTTTCTTTCGCCGATGCCTTATGCGGGCAAGTTCCACCGCTGTGATCACGAACCCGCCTCTGCAGATCTGTCTGATGTGTCAAACGTTTATGCAATTCACCCCTGCCTTCAGCCACACACTGCTGCGTACGGGCCCCACGCCGAGGAGCCCGGACCGTCGTTGGAGGTTCATTTCAGACACGCCATGAGGGATTTGTCACGTGCTTTGAATGTTTCTTTGTCGGTGGCTTCTGTGTGTTTTTGTGTTGTCACCCTGTTTTTTGATATAAAAATAAATAAATGAAACCTGAAGTGCCTGTTTTGCCTTAGTGGTTTTGCATGTCGACACCAGCGAGTTATTTCAAATGCTTTGCATGTTGTACTTCTCTATAGCGTCTTTCGCGGACATGGTCACAAGGCATTCTGTCCATAGTCGTCGCAATCTATCGATTTCAAGTCCCATCCTTGGAGGAAGCGACAATAGACCACCCGATCAGAAGCGGTGCTTCTTCAGTCCACGTTCCTCCTGCTCCTGCGGATTTGTTTTATTTATTCAATTTGCCTATTGGAGCGCTGTGTTGGGAATTGTGTTTTTCGTCTTGTTTCATGGTCAACTAGGTCTTGACTCCCTATAAGTGACCATCTTGACTGCACATGTGTGGGTCAATCAGAGTCAAAAATTTGGGCTACCAAACAAACCCAAGCCGTCGTTGAAATGTGTGAGCGAGTTCAGGTAGCAGGGCGTGAACACTGAAGTGTATTAAGCCATAACTGTGAATGGTAAGGCTTACAGGCATTGGTTTAAAGAGGGCCAGATCTTATGACTGGCACAGTCCGTGCACAACTCTAAACACAGCAAGGCATAGGCGCGATCTTGCATGTGGTACAGGTTTTGCGCTAAAGGCTGCTCCACTAGGGAGAGGGCGTTATTTAAGAAAAAAGCCGTCGTTCCACATAGCGCGACGCAACCGCGCACGTCACAATCTACGTGCACCTATCGACGCTACCCCGCACACCTTTCTGTTTCCACCACACACAGACCCGCATTTGTTGTGGGCCACGCCCCCACAGAGGAGCACGCTGTACAGATTGTCAATAAAAGTTTTAGAGCCGCAATGAGAACAAATGTGGACAAATGCTGCCCTCTTGTGGGAGTTATGGAATCAGAGGTGCCAAGCTGTATTAGAACAGAAAAGAAACCGCTAAATGCAACTATGAAGATAAGCTATATGCAAATGTATGTTATGCTAGCACCAGCTAGGCTGCGTTAACAGCGGCTAAATGCTGATATCGGCAAAATCCCCTTTTAGAACAGCGGTATGATGTTGTGAAATATAAATCTGTTTGACCTGCGTGTCAATAGTGAGGACTGTCCACTCTCTCGTTGCCAGTCAGAGGCCAGAGTCTGTTCACGTCACATTAGACATGGACTAGCGCGCTTTGGTCACAGCCAGAGGTCGGTCCCAAAACTTATACCTGGTCAGACCGGTTTGGCACTGGGCTTTGTTATGGAAAAGCTCAACAAAGCGGGTGAAACAGCCATTCGGCTGATACGCGCCTGCATGTGGAAAGACACCTAAAGAGGCCAACTGAGGCGTGGTTCATTTCAAGCAGCACTCCGAGCGCTGCTCTTCTGTGGCAGCCTTCACATTATTTTCCTCTTTACATCGCGCTGCCATGTATTCTTCCTTTAGAATCACTATAAACCACTGAACTACTTCTACAGCATCTGCTTATCAGGTCATGGTAAATGGTCCAAACTTATATAGCGTTTTCCACCTACATTAGGCACTTGCAGCGCTTCACAGCAAGGAACCACCCACGCATTCACACTCTCATTCATACACCAATTTACTCAGAAACTGGAGGCCAGGTGGGTTAAGTGTCTTGCCCAAGGACACAACAGCAGTGTGCACCAGTAGGAGCCGGGATGGTGTAAATTTCGTATTAACTCTGTTAGCTTATAGAGCAGGGGTGCCCAAACCTTTTGTCTCCGAGGGCCAAAATGAAAAAGTGCCTGTAAACTGCAAATAATAAAAGTTACTTTATTTTATTTTCGGTTTACATTTGCATTTGATTTTATCTATGCAAATACCATGCTACATTAAAACAAATGTTAACTATGGCAAAAGCCAAGTTTTAGTAGAACAAAATCAATCATTGTAGCAATTTAGTGGAAAAAACAATAACAACACCTGTGTCTACAGTACCTACACTGACTTTACCTCATTCATTTGTGAACTCAAAGAAAATACCACATTTGATCATTTTAAAAGTGTCAGTTCAGCATCAATTCTTTCATAAGTACATTTTTAACACATACAATGATACACACATGTATCAATAACACATGTCAATGACCTTTGCAATAAAGTTTAAAGTTAGAAAAAAATGGGAAAGTTGATGCTACAACGCTCTGTGATAAACACCAAGACACAACAGTGTTTCCTTAACTTTGCTAAAGGAGTGAAACAGCGCCCCCAATTTGACTCTGGTGGCCAAAAAGTGTACTTCATCCATATTTACCATTGAGACTGAATGGATAAGAGTTAGTATTAACCATAGATGCGCAAAAGTAGGTCACCCTCTGACGGGCCAACAAAATTGTGGCCCCACTTTGGGCACCCCTGTTATAGAGGGTCTGCACATGCGTTTTCATTTTGAATCGTGCTCACAACATTCTGTAATGAATGTCGTGATTGTCAACGTTCTTCTGTCTTGTTTGTTTGTTTTGTTTGTTTTGGTTGTAGCAGATGTAACTTTAGCTTCCTGGTTTTGTTCTGCTCTCTGGCTCAGTTCCATTCACAAGTCGAATGATCCGATTCAGAGACCGTCTTAACCGGACTAAGACCCGGGTTTTCAGCCGGACCAGGGTTTGCTTTTTTGGCCCAGGGTTAGTCCATTTGCGCGTTCACAACACCTCAAACTAACTGTACAATCTGAACGAACGGGCCCAGATTCTGATCCAAAGGGGGTGGTGAAAGCTCAAATAAACACATGAATGTGGGCCACATACTGTATTTGCAGAGCGAACTTTACTCCCGAAGTGCAGCCGTATAATTATGTTAATCCATGAATTATTAAGGCAGGGAGGGGGATTAATGTTCTCTATTACAGCTTTCTGCAAAGTGCGGGGTGCACGCGTGTACTCGGGCTGGGCACGATATGAGCCGTGATCACCGTGAAGGAATTATGAGCCGGCGGCAATCGGGAAAACACTGGTGAGAAGAAGCAGCGGCAGCTCGTGGGGAAATTAGGATGTGGTTATAGTTTAAAGTGGCAAATAATTACGAGGAAATCAATCAAATGAGACTTTATTTAAGTGGAGAGCAGAGTCTGTCCCATAAATAACAGATTAACAAGACTTTGATGATTTGAATGTGGTTCTGTTGGGACGTCTGCTCGAGAGACGAACTGCATTGTTTCGTCTGCATCTATCAGAATTCAGGGCAGTGACAACTAATGAAGCTAATCCTAAATAATTTAAGTGATTGAAGTGAGAATAAATGCTTTATACCAAGAATATACCTTGGGATTGTTGTTTGAGTCTGTCAATTTGCAGGGTGTCGTTTTTTTTTCAGGTGGAAGTCAGTAAGGGTGTAACGGTTCATCACAGGTTTGGTTCGGGGCAGAGGGCAGGGTCCACAGTTCAGTACAAGTACAACATAAAAATAAAATAGCCTAAATGTTCATCATTAGGCAGTATTTATAGTCTCGGAATAAAATAAAATGGACAATGCGCTCTAATTTTTCAAAGCTGGTTTAAAATAAAATGTGTCCCTGGGCTCACAATACAAATCAAAATGAACAACAAAACCAGCGGTGCAGTGTAGGCCATGTTCTTGCTCTATAAATGAGCCGCATCCCAAGGTTCAAAGCAGGGGGGAAAAGCAGACGGGCTGTGTCTCCGACCCCGTTGACCTGTCACTATGTTTTTGTCATGTCGCCTGATCCTTCTCTGCTCCACGGCCGCCGCTGATGATGAAGTGCTGTAAATGTGCGCTGCAAACTGTAAGCTGTAAACTGCTTTGCAAACGGCGCTGCTGTCAGCCGGGACAAAGTGGGATGGTGCGCAGCTGGAGCAGAGGTGTGATCTGAGCGAGAGGGCGACAAGTGCACCGTCAATCACCAGCTCAGTGTGTGGGAATTTTCTCCAGATATGTCCTAAACATTGCCTATACAGCGTAAGTGTTGGGTTTCACTGATGACAACTGTAACTTTGGATCCGTCCATGCTCACAAAACAGTTTGAAGTGATGTAAAAGCTGTGCATTTTGGGTTTTGATTCCCAAGTAAAGAGCCGTTCAGTTCAGTTCAGTTGCCTGTCTTTTGAATATTTTCCCTCATTTCTCCTTTTAACAGAATGTTTGCAAATCTTAAATGAAATATGCACAGATATATATATATTGCATTTGAGGCAATAAAAATATGGTATTCGGACATTAAAATGGTTTTAAAATGCTTTACCTTTGACTTGCTGCCAGCTGGCATTGTGGGCAGAAAAATGGCCAAAAGTTTATATTTTCAGCAACAAAATTTAAATAATGATTCAAGCCACATTTAAATGTATGGTTTTATTTTGTTGATATATTAATTACAATAACTTCTTGGGGGATTTTGGATCTTATTTAGCTTTTAAAAGCGCTAGTTAAAATGTGTGGTTGACAGTGAAGTGATGGCAACATCTGGCAAAAGGAGGATGAGAAAGTAGAGGGGGCTCAGAGACAGAGCTGGGGAAGGCCTGGAGGGTGAAGGCATCAGTGGTGCCACGCGGGGCAGTGACCCCCTCTCTGGAGGAGTGGCTACAGCAGATCGCAGGAAGTGCATCAGGCATCTCTTTACAGAAAAGTGCAGTTCTAGGAGCAGCAAAGATACTGGGCAGAACCCCCAATTCAACCCTCATTGACCTTTCTGTGCCCCAATGGCTGTATGGGTGGCTAGCATAAGCGCCTTTACCTCCTGCCTTCAAAGCTCTACCAAGAAAAACAAGCTTCATGTTTTGGGATGTGAAAGCACATTTGATCCAGGGCTTTAATAAAGTAGAGACATATGAACTTACGAACTTAAATGTACAATGCACGGCACAGGCTTGATAAAGGCAAGAGGAAACCCCTAAAAGACATTGCAAACTCTATACAAATGGCACAACTGATTAAAAAGCCAACTAGAATTACAAGAACTTCTCACACTTTGATAGATTTAATTTTTTACCAATAAACCAGACAGGGTAATTAAAACATACAACCTAATAACTGGACAGTCTGATCATAATCTTGTTCTAATAGCCAGGAAATTAAAGAAATCAAGATACATAAATGAAGAACAATCAAACAAACAATGTAGATTTCCTCATATTTCTAAAAGAAATCAAGAGCTCCTTAAATATGATTTAGATGAAATTGACTGGGCCTCCAAAATGTATATTGAAAGCTGTGGTCATACATGCAACAATATTATAACTGCTATAAAGGATAAAATTGATAAATAAACACAGCTCAAACATAGAAAATCCAATAAAAAGAGGCTCCCGTGGTTTAATGAATCTCTCTGGGACATAATGAAACAGAGGGATAAAGCCCTCAAGGTTTCTCCTAAAACTAAATTAACCACTGATCGTTACATCTATAAATCCCTGAGAAATAAAGTTACCATTCTGCTTCGAAAAGCAAAAGCACATTTTTTTTCCAAACTTAATTAAAGAGGCAAAGGGTAATTGTAAAAATCTGTGGAGGAGCATGGATAAACTATTGGGAAGGGAAAAAATATATCAGGAGCAGCTCAAAATCAATGGAATATTTCAAAATGAGGGCTCTATTCTGGCTAAACATTACAATGATTATTTCTTGGATTCTTTATTAGACCTGGCGGGGGCTTTTTCTGAAGTGAACTGCTTGCCGAGATGATCATGGGGTTGGCCATGCATCTTACTGTAGGTTGCAGAGTATAAATGAAGACAACATTTCCAAAATAATAGCAAATTTAAAAAATAGTAAAGCAACGGATATATTTGGTCTTGATGCATCTCTTTTAAAGGAACACAAAATGACTCCAATTCCAGTACTAACAATAGCTGTGAATCAATCTATAAATGAAAACAACGTTCCCTTGGCGTTGAAAAAAAGCGGTAGTCAAGCCGATTTTCAAGTCAGGAGACAAGCTCTGTGTGTCAAACTATCGACCTACAGTATTAGTATCCGACCAGCCATCTCCAAGGTGTTTGAGAAGGTGGTGGCAGAGCAGCTAGTGGAGCATATCGACCACACTGATGCGTTACATCCCTGCCAGTTTGGGTTCAGGAAAAGATACTCCACAGAGTCCGCATGTTGCTACTTACTAGAAGACATCAAATCTAGTCTTGATGTAGGTGGTGTGGTGGGGGCGGTCTTTCTGGACTTGAGAAAGGCCTTCGATACAGTTAATCACCAGCAAACGATCTCATTTTTCTCCTAACTCAAACACAGTAGCATGGATTCAATCTTACCTTAATGACAGACAACAATGTGTTGCGGTTGACAATAAAAAAATCACCCTTAAAAGGAATAGGCCACCGTTTTTACATACTGAGATATGTTCTTACCTTAGCTTTGACGAGTTCTTTAGGACCTGTCTGATCTTCACCCGTGCTTTCAGTCACGTAAACACAGCGCAGACGGCGTTAGCATTTAGCCTCTCCCTCCCTCCTCTATAGCTCCAAAACAGGTCAAGATAGAAGCTACCAAGCTCTTCCACGTTTTCCCTATTTAAATATGGTTACGTGAAGTGTTCCACTACAAAGTATAATTACACAAAATTAAACAATGTGGATTTTCTAAGCGGATCAAAGGGGGGACTATATTGTAAGGCGTAATAATACCAGGAGTAGTTCGAAATCCGCGCAGAAATCCTTACTTTACTGTGCGGATGCCAAAGCTAAGGTAAGAACATATCTCAGTACAGAACAGTGGCCTATTCCTTTAAGACCTTGCGGTGTGGGAGTGCCACAAGGTTCCATTCTGGGCCCCCTGCTGTTTACACTATACATGAATGACCTGCCAACTGTCTGTAAGAGTAAAATGATCATGTATGCTGACGACACGGTGCTATATGCACATGGCAAAACTGCGGAAGAAGTCGCTCAAAAACGGACCAATGAGATGAAGAAAGTTTCTTTGCGGCTGAAAAACTCATGCCTCACCTTAAATCTAGATAAGACTGTTTCAATGTTTTTTTTACAAATCGACATAAAATACAAAATTTCCCGGAAATTTTAATTGATGGACAAATCATTACAAATCCAGAGCAGGTACAATATTTAGGTGTCATATTGGAACCAAATTTAGGCTTTAAAAGGCACATAAAAAGTGATCAAATACAATCAAATTTAATATGACACAGTTCATACACATTCGAAATTCCCTTACGATCGAGGCCTCAGCAGCCGACCTAAATGCAATGATTGTTCCACATTTTCTTTACTGTATGACAAGTTGGTCACAGGCTTGTAAATCTGCCCTCAGGCCACTTGAGTCATTAAAAGTTCTCTAAAGATTCATGATAAGAAAGGCAGACCAGTCCATCACTGTCATATCCTCGTAAAACACACATTTCTCAGCTTTGAACATTTGATAATCCACACTGGGTTCGATGTATAAGATCCTCCATGACGCCGCTGCTCCTCCACTAAAAAAGTTCATCTCTCTGGGCTCTGAAACAACAGCTCGAACCACTACAGTGCGAGACCAATGCAGGATCCTGAAACCAAAGACAGCACTTGGAAGTTGCCAACAGAGCTGATAACAAGCACACACTCTTACAGGTTCTCACGCCTGGCAAAGAAATGGCTCTTGTCAAATCAAACTTGCACCCACATGTGACCGGATTTATGTGTGTGTGTTGTGTATGTGAAGATTTGCTTTTACTCTCATGAACTTGGTCAATGTAAATGCCATTATCCATATATGCATGATGTTTTTATGTATTTTACTACAACATCAGCCTGCCCAGGGACTACGGGTGGAAATTAGCACTTGAGCTATAACCTGGTACAATGCATCTCCCCTTGAGGTTAATGTTTATTGTACACTGTCCCTGTTTTTTTCTAAATAAATAAACTAAACTAAAAAAAAAAACGTGCGGGGAAAATGTACAATGCACGACACAGTTGTTGGCGTCAGTTGTTCATATCAGCCTGGCAGGTTCACCCGCTGTGCTCCAGTCAGGCCTTTGTGTTCGTTTCAAAAGCTTCACCTTAGGACAATGTGCATTTCCACTCTTGCATTGTTTAAGACTTCCCTGCAGTTAATGCGCCGATTTGCGCGAGGGCTCATTGTCACGCCCTCAAAGAACGGGCGAACTCTGCGCGTTTTAAAGAAAGGGAACTGCTGTGATTCACTACGTCTACGGAGCAAACCCCTACTCTTTTGAATGCATCAGCTGTGCGACAGATTGTGCTGCAACGTCCAAACAAATTTGCGCTCGCCTATACATCTCGGAGCGTCAGAAACATATGGTAGCGGGAGACACACTCGCGCTGATTAACTCAACATGTGTCGTGTCAGGTGTGGATTGATTCATTTGGATGGAGTGAAGAGAATATTTGCATGACGGAAAATGAACAGAATGTAAATCTTCATTTAGTAAAAGACCGGACTTGAGATTGTCTCCTTTGAACGTTTCAGAACTATGGCGTCTGTGAAACAAGTCAGAACGCATCATCACAGCAGGCATTACACACTAAAAAAGGATCAGGTATAGAGCCTTTAAATAGCCCTAATGTTGCTAAGGGTGTTGCTAACCTGCTTTATCGGTTAGCATCACCTTTTAGGATGCAAGCAAAACGGTAATTGACTGTGCACTAGAGCTAACGGTCACAAGAAGTAACTTCCAGTTCCGTTCTAGCACGTCAGAATAAAAGCACACAGCTCTTTAGTTCATCAGGTACTTGCTACAAAAGAATATAGTGAAATGCACACATTTAAGTGCCACTGTAGCGCTATCAAGACACATGTCCGCTCTGACTTTATTCAGTGACAATAATAAAAAGAGGTGAAGCTATACGATTTCAAGAGCCCCTTCGCCAGCCCTGATGGTGCTCGGGCCTAAAAATACCCCCAAAGTATTGTATTGATTCCACAAAATGGGGTGTCGCCCATCACTACTCTACAAATATGGCCTCGAATTCTAAATAATTGTATAATAATGACAATAAAGTTCTTTATTCATTCACTGTTTCATTCATTGTCAGCTGCCTGATTGGCCAACCGCACTATGACGGCCCTGCTATCAGCGCCTCATTCACTGTATGTATCACTGTAAAATATTTTTAATTATTTTAAGAAGGGGAATCTTTAGATCAGGGGTTCCCAAACCTTTCCACCAGATGGAGCCACAGAGTGTCACTGCTCTAACGCTCGATCAGTTCCACTTGCAGCGGCAGGACCAAGTGGAACTGATTGATGATGATTTCCCCTCCATTTTTGGAAGGAATGTGGTGTGATGTCGTACCCATGTTTTCAATGGCTCAGCAGGTAGAGTGCTTGACTATGAACTGTAAGGTCAGAGGTTCAAAACCAGCTCATACAGGGCATCTGGAAAGTACAAATAAACCTCGAAGTTTTGCACATTTTGTCATATTTACAACCCTAAACATAAAGATTTTATTCACTGTATGATCCATCCCTGATCCTCATCTCGTCAGCTGTATTATATATATGTATTTATATATATATATATATATATATATATATATATATATACAGTATATTCTACAAGCACATGCCAAGGCTCCTTTTTGCTATTATGGATTAAATGCTTGTTTCCCGGAGATTGACAGAGGAGAGCACCTTTCCCCTGCCTCCATCACCTGTGCTGACCCGCTGACAGGTGCCAGGCCCACATTCATAAATAATGCTCCCCTGGAATAAGGCGCCAGTCACAGCGGTGTCAGAAACTCCCTCTACGGAACCCAAGGAATGACAGGGGTCAAAAAAAACTTTCACCACATTTTCTTTATAAGAAAAACAAGTTGAGTGAAATTGAGTCAAGGTTTTTATTTTGTCCAGTAGCACTTTACCACACACAGTGTTAACATAATAATAATCATAATAATATGAATAATAGTAATAGCGAGTTATGTAATTTGAAAATGGCTTACCTTCAATAGAAGTAAAAAATGTAAAATATTTTTAATTATTTTAAGAAGGGGAATCTTTAGATCAGGGGTTCCCAAACCTTTCCACCAGATGGAGCCACAGAGTGTCACTGCTCTAACGCTCGATCAGTTCCACTTGCAGCGGCAGGACCAAGTGGAACTGATTGATGATGATTTCCCCTCCATTTTTGGAAGGAATGTGGTGTGATGTCGTACCCATGTTTTCAATGGCTCAGCAGGTAGAGTGCTTGACTATGAACTGTAAGGTCAGAGGTTCAAAACCAGCTCATACAGGGCATCTGGAAAGTACAAATAAACCTCGAAGTTTTGCACATTTTGTCATATTTACAACCCTAAACATAAAGATTTTATTTTGAATTTTTTACTGAACGTTCACACACAAGTAACAGACAACTCTGAAGTGAAAGCAAAATGATACATGATTCTGTTTTTGTTTTTTTTAAATAGAAAAGTGGGGCGTGCATAAGTATTCATACAGCATGAATGAATACTTTGTGGAACCCCCTTTTACTGCAATAACAGCACAAGTCTTTTGGGGTTTGACTCTACAAGATTTGCACATGTAGAGACTGACATTTTAGCCCATTCCTCTTTACAAAACAACTCAAGCTCTGTCACATTAAAAGGAGAACGTTTGTGAACAGCAGTTTTCAGATTATTCCACAGATTTAGGATTTAGGTCAGGACTTTGACTGGGCCATTCTAACACATTAATATGTTTTATTGAACCATTCCATTGTAGATTTATCTTTGTGCTCCGGGTCATTGTCCTGCTGGAAGGTGAATCTCCGCCCCAGCCTCAGTTCTCTTGTGACTCCAGCAGGTTTTCCTCCAAAATGTCTCTGTATTTGGCTCCATCCATGTTCCCAACTATTCTTACAATCTCCCCAGTCCCCGCTGAGGAAAAGCAGCCCCACAGCATGATGCTCCCCCCCGCATATTTGACACTGGGGATGGTGCACACAGGACGATGAGCAGTGTCAGATTTGCTCCATACATAACGTTTTGCATTTGGGCCAAAAAGTTGAATTTTTGTCTCATCTGACCAAAGCTCCTTCTTCCACATGGAGCTGTGTCCTCCATATGACTTCTACAAACTTCAAACGGGATTTCTTATGGCCTCCTTTCAATAATGGCTTTCTTCTTCCACTCGTCCATGAAGGCCATATTTGTGTAGAGTACGACTTATAGTTGTCCCATGTACAGATTCCCCCAGCTCAGCGGCAGGACTTCACAGCTCCTCCAGAGTTATCTTAGGGCACTTAGTTGTATTTCTTACCAGTGCTCTCCTTGTTCAGTTTGTTAGTTTAGGTGGACGGCCATGTCTTGGTAAGTTGGCAGTGGTGCTTTACTCTTTCCATTTCTGAATGATGGATTGAACAGTGCCCTGGGAGATGTTTAAATCTTGGCAAATCTTTGTAGAACTTAACGCTGCTTTAAACTTCTCCACAGTTTTATCCCTGACCTCTCTGGTGCTCCTTGACCTTCATGATGTTGTTTAGTGACCATAGCTCTGAGGCCCTCACAGAACTGCTGTAATTATACTGAGAGTAGATTATGCACAGGTGGCCTCTATTTAATGGTTAGGTGTGAACATTCTGCAGTCATTAGGGGCGCACTCACACTCACACCTGAACCGCGCCCAAACGCTGGAAGCCCCTTCAGCGCGGATTGTTTGTGTAGTGTGAGTGCAATCAATCCGTGCCCGAGCCTGACTCGGTTCCGGACTTTGGCCCGCTTGGAGGAGGTGGGCCAGAGCTCTAAGCGGTTGCTCGTGTATGCGCACACGCACGGGTACAAGCAGCTGTTGTATGAGTGGTTGCATTTGTCACGGTAAAACATTGAGAAAAGGCTGTATGCGAACCTTCTGATGAACAAACAGAGCAGCAGCTGCCTCGCGCTCGTCTCCCCGGCCCCCTACCACTTCGCTCCCGGGCTGCTCCCTGGCCCCCCGGCCGCGTACAGCTCGTCTTCCCGAATGCTCACCCCCGACCCCCTGGCCGCTTCACGCACGTCTCGCGGGGCTACAGGGAGCGGCCTGTGCTTCTTCCGCCCTGTGTCTGTGTCTCTGCTACTGTACCTGGCTATGGCAGCAGGCTTTAGTCTGACCGATAAAGGGTTAGGCTCAGGAGGTCCTTCTTGCCCAGAGCGATAAGGCTATATAACAAATCCTTGGGTGGGAGGGGCTAAATGGGAATTAATTTTTTTTTTTTATAGTACTTCTATATTTTTAACTGAATGAACTGAATTTCCTCGGAATTAATAAAGTATATCGTATCGTATATCGTAAATGACATAAACCGAGCTTCTTATTAGGGTTGGGCGATGTCCCCTTAATTGGCCGTTGACGATGTTTACAGTGAACCATCGTGATGGACGATGATACCGTCCATTTCTCATTATAAGCATTTTTTTTAAAGACATTTAAATAGCCTATATATATGCTGCATATTACTATGTATGTGTGGCATGTTGGTGTAGGTTACCTTTAAGGTGAATGGTGGGTAGCGCCGACGTAGCTTTGCACCGTGCACGCGCTCTCTTACACACACTATCTTGAGTGGGCTTTGTGGTGGAGGCGTGCTGTGGGCTCCCACACTACCTGGTTTGGGCCGAATCTTTCCCCAAACGCTGCGTTCATCCGCATTATTATCCAGGTCCGGGACTACGGTCCGGCCGGCTTGTGCGTTTGGCACGCGTCGTGGGCTCCAGGCTCTTCTCGGGGTCCTGGGCTGTTGCGGGACGCTGCCGCGAATTCTCCGCGTCTCTCCCCCTCCTCCCGCTGCCTGCGGGTGTGCGCACTTTGGCCGGCAGGCACGAGGTGCACAGTGTGCGCGGCCCAGGTTGGAGCTGCCACCTTCTGTTTAAGGAGGCTGTTGCCTTGTCCCTCTCGTTCTGTCCACCGTCTCACTGTGTGTAAAACAAGCGCTCAGTGTGTGCCTATGCGGGCGTGGACTGCACCGAGTATTTTGCCAGTTTGCTTTGCATGTTAATTTGCTCATTTTCTTTTCATTTGTTTGATTAGTTTTTGCGTGGTTTGGGTTATTATTGCATGGTTTGATATGTTGTTTTGCCTTATTTTCCTGCTGTAATTATTGCTTTATTTTCCCATTTGATTTAATTGCTCATTATTTCAAGGTGCCGCCCTCGCCTGTTTAAAGCTGCACTGTACGACTTGAATCAGTTTAAGCTGCACTGTATGTGTTGATACTGTTTAATGCTGCACTGTGTATGTTGAAACTGTTATTTAAAAAAAAAGGAACACTAATACAAATGTAAATCGGAGCTTATTATTTGCATTTGCTCAGTTTTAACACAATGTTTAAGAAACAGTGGGTGAACGGGACAATATTTAGAAGTTTGCGTCGTAGCTTACGTTTTTGAAGCCGCTCCACGCGCCGCCCGGTCCGTCTGCTCGTAACTTCGTAACTCCTGCACCGCCTCTTTCTCTCTCCTCTCTCTTTCCTCTCTCAGTTCTTCGTGAGAATAATCAGCTAGCTCCGATGTGAGAGCCATCCCGTCATTTTAAAACGGTTTAAGTTTCCGTACGCAGCAAAGCAAAGCAAAACCACGCGCTGTTAAACTCTGAGCTGCAGAGAGAGAGAGAGAGCTCTGTGCGTCAGAAATAGAGCAGCGCTGCGTCTTTACTTTAATAATTACGGCTAACACATCATGGCTTCTGGCAGGTACTGAAACTAGCGTGCATATTAGTTATATTCGTGGTTAAATTTACAGTGCAATCCCGGCAAAGTTTGTAGGTTTACAAGGCCTACAGAAGACCAGTGCGTGTTTCTGACAGGAGGGGGCGTGGCATCACGATGGTGGCTCTCCATCGTCATGTTGCTCATCCATCATGATGGACGATGATATCGTCCATCGGCACAGCCCTACTTCTTATCTTCTGTTTTCGTAGCCTTTTTTGAAGGCTGTATATAACTCCAAAGAAAGGCTCAGAGCGGCCTATATCTGCTTCGCCCCCTGCCTCAGCTGAGCAGGGGACGGGGAAACACACTTATTCATTTCTCTGCTTTATTAAAATCGACTATTATATTCACCATAACCTTTTTGTTAAACTGCAGTAAGATGCAAAGAAAAGTAAGTAAACAGATCTGACAGGGGCTCATAGTAGACATCTTTTGCGCTGCTGCTTTGGCGTCCTCTGCTAATTTTCTCAACCTGCCCTCCATGGCTTCTTTTCCACACTACGACATGACACAAATCAATACGCCATCTCTTGGCTCACTGCGATGTACTGTTCTCTCACTACATTGATTATAAAACATTTGAGGCAAACTAATAATACTTTTCAAAGTTTGTGTCACATTAATGTGTGTATGTGCATGACTGGCATTCTAAAACTTTGTGAAAGTTATTTCTGATCCTTCGCTAATAAGCAACACATCCAGCCAGTGCGTTTGAACAGAGAACATATGGCCAGTCCAATCTTTAAAATAAATCCTTTTGAGAGTTAGCTGGCATCCTCTAATGCAAACGTCTACTGTGTACTGCCCTCAAATGGTCTCTATTGCCAACTGGAACAACATCATCATAATAGGGGCTCTTCCTTTGATGCAGAATCTATATTTTCAGTCGCCAGAAATGTGAGATTTCAGGATTGATAGAATCCCGATATGCACATCTTCAAGGTGGTGTGCATTCAAATGTTTGGGTGAAGGCTGGTAAAGGCATGTGTAGGTACGGCAATCTCCACCCTGCTCCTGATAGTGACAGTCTTAAAGCTTGTCCCTGCCTTAGTGCTTGATACTTTCTGGCTCAGGTTGTCGATGTGGCTGAGGACCTCACAGAGCTGGGACTGATGCCGTCTGACCAGGGAGCGACATCTGTTTCCAAGATAACTGTGTATCTATGGAGTTTACCTGGGTGGTAATAACCAAGATGTTATTAAATTGTCGGTAGCTGCTCTACTCGGGAAAAAGTCGTTTTGTTAGTGTAACGCATTTCAACACTTCTCCAGAGGCAGGCAACCAGGAGGCATCCGGAACAGACGCTAGAGCCACCTCAGCTGGCTCCTTTCAACGTGAGGGAGCAGCGACGAGAGTATTCATCACAAGGAAAAAGTATTCCTTACATTTCAGTACTAACTTGTGAGAAGTATTCATTACACAACAATGATTAAGCTCTTAGAGAAACAGCACGTGCACTTGAGCTGTGACAGTGCGTCATCATTGCCACTTTTCATTGTTTTCCAAGAATTCACAATCAATCAATGAAAACAACAATAAGACTGAGTGGGTACATGCAGTATAAAGTTAAGACGCGTTTGACTAAGGCCATTAACACAAGGTCTTATTATCTGAGAGAGAGAGTGAGCTGGAAAATCCTGTTGAAAATGGAGGGAATAAACTTTAGTACAGTCTGATTATAAACAGGATGTTTCAAATTAAATGTATGTAATTGATGACATTTAAATGATAATTGTCAGTGTTTTTCTATGAAACAGGCTGCTCTCTCTGCAACAGTATTATTACACTTAGGAGTGAATAGGAGGAATATTTTTTCCAAGAAGAGAGGTTTGTTTTCCCAAGAAAAGTAACTATGCTTTTACAAGAAAGTTTGTTTCTGAGAAAAGTAATTGTGTATAATAATGTTAACTTGACTCGAACACACAGACAGAAGTCTAGAGAAGGCTAGCACTGAACAGATGCTGCATAATCACTGTGGTGCATGAGCTCTCTGCCCCAAATATTCAGTCTGATGCAGATACGTTTTTATATTTCTGTTAGACTTAGGGAGCTTTAGCAGTTAGATTCAAAATATTACATCAATGTTCAATGACTCAACTCTCACCGCCAGAAGACGAAGGTAAATAAAGCCCAACTGTAAAATATTGGGAAATATTGGCTTCCGTCTGTGTGATCGTGCTCAGTGACTTATTTTACTCATGATAATGGAAACTTTTCTAATCAAAAAACATTCTCTGTTGAACAGAAACCTCTGCTGAATGAAGTTCCATTTAACGTAGTAATATATGACAGAAGCGGAGCATTATTTTACCCTCTGTGTAGCACTTTGAGCATTTGACAGAAATCATTTTGAAAACAACACTTTTCCACACAGGAGGTGCAGAAAACAAGCACTTCTGGTCCTCTTTGTATTCACTTAATGCCGACAGACGCCATTATGGCTCACGCTTTTGTCAAGGTGAGTAAAACGTGGCCTTTCACTTTCAATTTGCGGAGCGTTCCATTACTTCGGCTTAATCAAACACGCAAAGAGAGCCGCGCCGAGGGAACCAGAACAAATGTTACTCGCACTCGCTGCCACTTCCAATCCTAGCGCTCAGCTGAGGAAAGGCTCGCGAGGGAGAGACCAACACTGTCCAAGCCCCTGGCAGTCTTTGAAAAGCCATTCATATTTAATCTAGCTCCAGCAGCCATGGGAAGTCTCCGTTCGAGCCGCGCTGATGAGTTGGATGTTTACGGCAAAGAGGAACAAAATACACACAGGAGGATCAGCATCACACCCAAGGCTGCCACCATGACCTATCAAGCCAGGCTACGGCTTCACATACCACAGAGAGAGTGTCAGGAGGGGGGGGACATTAAGTTTGTTTGAGCTAAACCCAACCAGCGATGCCAGTACGTCAGATAGGGCAATCAGTACCAATTAGCACAATGCCAACGGCTTTTCACCAGCGTATCATGGACACGGCCCGTACAAAGTCAAGTAATGAAAGTCCAACAAAGTCAGGAACTGCAAGTATGTAAAATAATAACAGAATTACATTTCAGATGTTAAAGGTCCTATATCATGCAAAATCGACTTTTTGTTGCTTTTAGCCATGTTGTTATGCTATTTCCTCATCAAAAACACCCCCAGAGTGATTTGTGGCTTCATTCACGCAGCTCTCAGTAATCCTCCTGAATCCTGCTCTCTGAGCAGCTGCTCCTCCCTCTCCTGGTGAACGACTGAGTGTTCAGTTGTGTCGTAACAGCGGAACGGAAGTGCTCGACGTCTGTAATGTAATGTCTTAATTCTATGTTTACGGCCTGATTTTAATTTGTAAAACAGCGTTTTCATTATTTCTGTCGTAAGAGAGAAACAAAGAGTAAAATAAAAATAAAATAAAAAGAATTAAAAAGGATGTGCCCGAGGTGCTTCCAGGTCAGCTGTGGCCAAAACAAACACATCCCTGAGCGTCTGAACAGATCAGTCATGTTTGCGCTGCAGCTGAAGATGGAGCTCGTTATCTACTCTGGACACACCTGTTTTTTATTCTTAACTAACGATAATGTCACGGAGAAAAAGAAGCGCGTTTGGCTAGAGTTTGTTCAACCTTTTTCAAGAAGAGGCCACTCAGCTGTTTTTTTCTCAGGGATTCAGCGACTTTCACCAAAATATTGTTTTTCTGTGACTGTCACTGATGGATGTTTGGGGAACCTTCACCAGAACCAAAGTGGATTAACTTTTAAAACCAACGCGAGTCCCACAATGTAAACAGCGATGGACCAGAGCGGTGAGTCAATCCAAACGCGGGTTAGCTTGTGTGTTAGCATATTAGCATGTGTGTTAGCCATTTATGAAGCTGTGTTGCAGATGTCAACTCCGTATAACTGCATCGTGAAGTAACTTCACTTATTGCTGTTTATTTATATTACGGTAAAGTATGCGCGGAGAGAGGGGGCGGAGTTAACTGAATCGAAGCGTTTTGTCTTCCGGGTTCGAAAAATACCTCCAGAAAACACTTATATTTATCACAAAAATGAGTGCTCCATAGTGGTAGAGGTACAATCATTCATATAAATGCCTATACTTAACTTTGGAATGGCTAAAATAGCATGATATAGCTACTTTAAGAGAACATAACAAACAAAGATTTGCATTGGGGGCATGAGACTTCATTTAAATGCAACACAAGACTCCCACACACCAACGTTTTACTCTTCTGAAAAAAACGAAATGGATCATCAGCATTTCAGATGTAGAATGACAGTATACCCAACCAACTTTGATTGAGCAATATTACAATTAATGAGTCATTCAATGCATATCCATTGATTTCTGGTTGAAAACACCTCTCTTCTGTCACACACCGGACACACATTGTAATGTAACATTTTGTTTGTCTACAATAAATGTTAATAAGAAAAGTTATGAAAGCAAAAACAGCTTGTCAGCGTTTCAACAGGCCAGGCTGAGTGAGCATGTCTCGTGTGGGATGACACGTGTGAATCGGCCCATGTCGAACTTCTGGTGTGGTGTGTTCATGTGAGGCAATAGATCGGACACTGACATGTTTAAAGGGGGGTGTATTATGCAAAATCGACTTTTTCAAGCTTTACATCATGTTAGTATGTCATTCCCTCATTAAAAACATGCCTGAAGTGTTGCCTTGGCACATTCACGTATTTTTGAGTAATCTGTAAAAACTCTGATGGCGGCCATTTTAGGGATAGGTTTGCCTGAGTCCTCCTAGGAACGCCCCCACCTCCTGGAGACGCCTCCGAGCTTTCGTCACCAGCCGAGTAACCAACCACTGCTCCTCAGCAGAACCCCCTCCCCACTGATGCCACAGACAGCGTGTGGAGGGGGCGTGTCGGAAAGGCTCAGAGGTTCTTAAAGAGACAGAGGCCTATTTCAAGACCTTCGCTACAGCCATTTTGAAAGAGCAATTTTATACAAGGCAGTTATTCTAATTTACTACATTTACAGACCAACAGAAGGCTTGGTCATGATTGTAGTGTGATATAGACTGGTGCTATGTGATTGACAAAAGCATAATACCCCCTCTTTAAATGAAGACCAGACATCTGCTTTGTGTTCTATTAATAAACAGGAGTTATCCATGAAATAAATCCCACATACCGTCTGATTAAAGAGAAAGTGTGCAGCAGATGGTCGGCTGGTTAAGGCTGCTGCACTTACGGCACAGTTCTGTACTTGGCGTCAAGGGTTCAAGTCCCAGTGCTGATCCTGCTGTGCTTTCCCTGCTCTACCCTGTCGCTGCTTTTGTCTGTTTGAGTCTATCCGGGCTGAAATAGAGCCTACTGGTTTTCTGTGTGCTTTTTGAGCTAGACAACCTGACAAGAGTTTCTTTCACGGGGCTAATAACTGACATCAATCTGGGATCGCTCTACACTTGGACACCACTACAAAATGGCGCAAACGTCTCGCTGCGCAGTTTCCGAATGTGACATCACACATTTTTTAAGCGACTAGAGTTTTGAACCATCCGACTTCTCAAGTTTGATCTGATAGATTTGAGAAGGCGTAACAAATTCCCCTCCAAAATATTTCCCCTGCTTTTGATGATTTGCCCAAACGTATCATTGATGCGACTTTACATGACCATAATAACTGTTCGCCGCGCGTCTCTATCAACGCCATTAAGTCTTTTTGATGAAAATTACGTGTGAAATGAATGGACGGGATTGTGTCTATGGGCGACCCTGCCTCCCGATGATAACGGTGTTTTATTTTCCTCTCTCTCTCATTCGTCCTTGGTGAGCGCTGTGTCCCCGGGGAGAGAGAGGATCTGCAATGGGCCTGCACACGGGCGCCCACAGGGAAACATACAGTAAAGAGTGGAAGTCATGAAACTACGCTTTATACTGCGATGTTGCCTTCAACGATTTCATTTTGTGTTTTTGTTTTTCGCGTACGTTGCACAGTGGGGCCCTCTCTGGGGGTAACATTCCCCTGGAAGAGGTTCTGATTTTGTCAAAGGGACTTGCTTGGTTAAGAATAGATATACCTAAATGTGTTGTTTATTCGAAGACACCCGTGGCGAACGGCGATGTTGACGTTGTTGTTGTGCCAGCCGGAAGATTCTGCTCCTCTGGGTTTTTCACATGCGCTGTTGTTCTTGAGCAAGTTGTGAATGAGAAATTGTTTCCTGATTCTTTCATTGGGCTTTGGTGACTGTGGAATAGTTTTACAACCTTTTTCTAACACTTGATACAAACCTTGCCCAGCGTTCATTCGGCCTACCTCTTCTGGAGCCTCGGAGATTCCCTCCCTGACTCTGTCTCTCTTTATTGTGCCTATTATTTAACATAGGACAGGAGAAGTCAAGAAAAAAAAATCAGTTCAAAGAGAAACGGTGCAGCGTTGACTTGTTGGTGCAAATAAACGTTGGACATTTTACACAAATCAGTCTATTGTGCATCCGATTTTAGCGGCCATTTTCCCTCGTTCAGCCTTAAAGAGTCAGTACAAAGGACGTGGCGATTCAAAGCAAAAAGAGGCAAAAGTGGGCGGGGCTGAATGAGGTGAAAAACCTCCTGCCCCTGGCCCGCAAACCCAACTCATGCAGCCTGGTCGTCAGGTCATCTTCTTTACGCCTATTTCATATTTCAATAATGCATGTGGGGTTTGGAGTTGTGGAAATTGGGGACTTGTCTTTGTCTTACTCGTGTTTAATTGTAACTTTGTTTTCTTGTAAGTCAAAGAGAATATGGCCATGCGTCATGAACTGACACTGGGATGTGACACAGACACAGACAGACTATCTCACTAGTGGCACCAAAAATCATGAGATCATGCATTGCATTGTCCACGTCATACTATCATATAAAAAACGATCTGTAGACTTTGATCTGAGAGATGATGAATGTGTAATAATGATAATAATAATACTGCATTGGTTTTATATAGCGCTTTACTGGACACTCAAAGATGCTTAACATTGCATTAGTCATTCGCTCCATTCTTGGTGGTGGTAAGCTACTATTGTAGCCACAGCTGCCCTGGGGTGGACTGACACACACAACCAGTCTGCGCCATCAGCTCCGCTGACCACCACCAACCACTCACTCACACGCTGCATTCACCCAGGCTTCCTGGTGTTTCCAAACGGTCTCCCATCCAAGGACCGACCAGGCCCTTCCTGCTTAGCTTCCAATGTCTGACAGGATTGGCCAGAGCAAAGGCGGTTTGTCCACAATAATAGAAATAACAATGTCTCGCTGACCGCCTGTGAACTTTTGTGTGCTCTTTGCCCAATAAATCTGCCTGTAGACTGATCAACTACCTCTTGGTTTGACTTCCTGCTTCGTCAGAGTGTGCTTACGTGTCGGTCCAGCCATCATGTCGTGTTAGAATCATGTTTCAAACATGTTTGTAATCCAGGACGTTCTTTGCTGCATCTGTGTCTTTTGTTTTCAGAAGTTTACTGAAGTGTATGAATTCCTCTGATCGGAATACCTGGTTAACAAGGCATTTTCATACAACACATGGCTAATTGTTTTGAAAAACTTTTCTTCCTCTTTTCAGACGGGGTTTCCATTTGACTTGTGCCTGTATGACGTAGGAGAGGTGAGTTTATGTTGATCTTCTGTGTCCTTTTACCTGAATGTGTGTGTCCGCCCTGAACAAACCTTTACATTCACATCAAGCTGTTAAAATGCTGCACTGATTCAACGTTTGACCACAGCGTTGGCTAAACCGTGTCCAGGGCCTGACCACAAACGGAATTCTGAAGTTTCCACCATAAAACAAGACGTCAGCTCCCAAAAAGAAGGCATTTAAAGTTTTATGTTAAGTGCATGATGAAATACGAAACAGTGTCAAAGTGAACCCTGGAGGGGAGGCTGGCCTGAATGAGTCACTCCGGAGGTGTTCGGGAGCCCTCGCACATTTAATTGGACTCTTCCGCTTAATTATGCGAAATGAGACTCAGTGCGTGCCTCCTACTGGGAAGTGTGGGCCTCCTACTGTGAGAATGTTCTCTGTGCAGCCTGTAGAGAATCCCTCACATGAGCGGTACAGGAGCACAGACCCAGAGAGTGGAAGTGTAGTAGTGAAGTAACTAACCCTCACGGCTGATGGGAAGGTAAGAGAATTCCACCATGAAACGGAATTAGCGACTGGATCTGTGTGAGAAAATAACGTTCCAAGTTCTGAGCAATATGTGAAGCAGTTTTATCCTCCCAACCCAAACGTGGGCCACAGAACCTTTTTCAGTGGGTCGCGGCCTTTTTCGAGAGCACTTTTCTTTCCATTTCATTCTTCTTTGGGTCGCAGCCACCATACATCGTAAGTATGGTGGGTCCTGACGGCAGACAACCTGTTGTACATGTTTGAGAGCAATGTCGCCATATGTCCAAACACTGGACATTTGTGGAAAGTCACAGAGGTAAAGTTTGCTGACCTCGAGTTAGTTGAGGAGCCCTGCACTTGAATTTCCTCGGTGGGTGATCAGTGGTTGGATGAATAAGTTCAATTTCACTCAGTTTGATTGGATGAAGATCCAGCGTTTTGTATTTGGACAAACTGGTTCTTAAAGTCGGGGTATTATGCAAAATCGACTTTTTCAAGCTTTACATCATGTTATTATGTCATTCCCTCATTAAAAAACATGCCTGAAGTGTTGCCTTGGTACATTTTTGGTACACAAATTTTTGAGTAATCTGTAAAAACAGCCATTTTAGGGATAGCTTTGCCTGAGTCCTCCTAGGAACCTCCTGGAGACGCCTCCGAGCTTTCGTCACCAGCCGAGTAACCAACCACTGCTCCTCAGCAGAACCCCCTCCCCACTGATGCCACAGGCTCCTTCCGAAACCATCAGATTGCTAAGAGCTCTTACACCAAACCGGATGTGCGTCAGCGTCCGCCATGGCAAGTTGCTTCCGAATTGGTTAGTCAGTTAGGAAGTAGTTAGGAAAAGGAGCCTCGATGCTAACTATCATAGCCACTTTAGCATAGGGACCTCTGATTCTAACTAACCAGTGATTAGGAGCTATGTACCATCCCACAAGCCACTGCGCCAAATCCCCCCACCCCCCACGCCCCCACCCTCGAGTGATTCATGCGCAACCACTGTTGATTGACAGGAGCACATTTCATAATAAAAATAATAATAATTAAAAAGGAAGATTCTGCACAAGCCAAACTTTATAAAAGTGATAAATCCATGTTGTCGTCCCCACAGCTCAGTCACATGTCAGTGTTAAAGAGGAAACTCAGTAAACGGATTAAATGCTTTTGTTTTCATTTAGTAGAAACTTAAGCCACATGGATCATTTGCATAATGTAGCTTTAAGAAACAGCTGTTGAAATAAAATAACACTAAAGGGAAATGTTTGGATCATTTGGATTTACTTTTCTCCTTAAATGTCTTTGTTTGGACACTATGTTGTTGTTGAACACTGTACACTAGGGGGCGACATGCACTTTTGTTTGGCCTACACTCCACCAATAACTTTAAAGAAGAAGAAAAACAGCTGTTGGTGATGTCACTTCCCTTTCCCCTGTTTAAGGATGGACGGATTGTGCAAATTCTGCTGAAGGTCTAGTTCACTAACTGCATAGAGGTCTGACAGTTGACCCCATGAAAGGTTAAGGAGTTAGTTGCTTGTGTTAGTGCTTAGAGGCTACAATTTGATGGTTTCGGACGCAGCCACAGACAGCGTGTGGAGGGGGCGTGTCGGAAAGGCTCAGAGGTTCTTAAAGAGACAGAGAATTCAAGACATTCACTAAAGGCATTTTGAGAGAGCAATTTTATACAAGGCAGTTATTCTAATGTACTGCATTTACAGACCAACAGAAGGTTTGGTCATCATTGCAGTGTGATATAGACTGGTGCTATGTGACTGAAAAAAGCATAATACCCCCTCTTTGATAAAAAGTGCTACTCATAAAGGAAAGTCAAAAGGATTAATAAGTATATAGGACTTGTATAGCGCTTTTGTCTCTGTCACATTGGCTAATGAAGCTGTGTTGCCCTTTTGCTCTCGGGAAATCGTTTTTTTTTTCCACTGGGTATCTAAAGGGTGGTTTTAAGTGATAGTGTGGAAGTCTAAATGTTTAACAAATGTTATCAAATGTGCAAAGTTAACCCCCTGGTCTTGCATTTCGATGTAAAGTAAGTAACATCATGTATATTATTTTTTGTAAAGACCCCCTTCCCGGATCTACGCAACTAACCAGAGTCTAGGATCCTCCCGTGTTGACCAATGAGACGAGCTGTTCCTGTGAACCTGTGGTCCTTTTCCATTTTAATGGCAATACCTCATTTGGTTAAAATCATGAACAACACCCAGGTTGATGCAGAGAATCAAAGTTTTAATCGTCAGATAAAAGTCAGAGCTCCACCAAACAGAGTAATGTGTCACTTATTGTTGGGAGGTACATTTGTACAGGAAGCTGCCGAAAGTCAGAGACACTGGAGGTGCGTCTTTGGCACAAATGTAGTCCAGTTTGTTGTGCTCCGGGTAATCATTCCAGAACGTGGGTGGATGAGCTGAAGATGAAAACAGAGACACAAAATTATAAAGGTTCGAGACCTATAAACACTTTCCTTAAACGGCCATTAGTGACTTGTGTGCATATGGCCCATGTGAAAGAGTCAGATATTTGCGAGCATTTACCGACATAGTTGATCATGAGGCAGTGCTCTGTCTTGCCTACGTTGTTGGGCTGATACGTCGACCACTTTGTGTAGTCCCAACGAGATCCGTCGCTCCACATCCATATTCCCTCCTGTGTACACATTCACACATTCACACATAACATTTCAACTCTCAACAACTCGGCTGTGAGCTCATCATGTTACCCGAACTGCGTCATGTCCGCCAAGCCAGGTCATTCTATTGCCTCCAGTGGCATTCTGGATCAGCTCTATGATGAAGTCGCTCTCCTCATCGCTGTGGATGGAGGCCAGGTTCGCAGCTTCATCGTGACAGCTTCTCTGTGTGTGGGGAGAGGGGGTTAAAGGAATAGGCCATCGTTTTTACATACTGAGATATGTTCTTACCTAACCTTAGTCGTGTTAATATATCCCCGTCTGGTCTTTGTCCGTGCGCTCTGTCACGCAAACGGAGCACATACGCAGCCTCTCCCATATGTCACATAGCTCCAAAAAAGCTCACGATAGAAGCTACCAAGCTCTTCCACGTGTTCCCTATTTAAATAAAGTTACGTGAAGTCTTTTCATGCGAAGTATATTTACACAGAAATGTAACGTGTCGATTTTATAAGCAAATAAAAAGGGGGACTATATTGTGAGGCGTAATAATACGAGGAGCACAACATCCGCACAGTAACTCCTAAAGACTTCCCCCCGCTCACTTCCGTCAATAACCTTTAGGAGTTACTGCGCGGACGTTTTGCTCCTCGTATCATTACGCCTCACAATATAGTGCCCCTATTTGCTTATAAAATCAACATGCTACATTTCTGTGTAAATATACTTCGCATGAAAACACTTCACGTAACTTTATTTAAATAGGGAACACGTGGAAGAGCTTGGTAGCTTCTATCGTGAGCTTTTTTGGAGCTATGTGACATGTGGGAGAGGCTGCGTATGTGCTCCGTTTGCGTGACAGAGCGCACGGACAATGACCAGACGGGGATATATTAACTCGACTAAAGTGAGGTAAGAACATGTCTTAGTATATAATAACGGTGGCCTATTCCTTTAAGGATGTGCTCTACTGGAGGCTCGGAGGAGTCATTGTTTTAGTTAGTCCTGTACCTCTGCCACTGTCCATGATTCCTTAGAGTGAACAAACTTGAAACAGCGGCTTCCAAACAGACTCCAACCCACAGGACAGGCTTTGAAAAATGAAATCAAAGCAGTAGAGTAAATACAGAGAGATCTGCTGTCGCTATATTAAAGTGAATGTAGTCAAACTCACCTGGGTCGATTTTCACCCCCTGTCAGTGTGGAACAATGAACAGAGTTATTAAAGCAAATCAAAAAGACAATAGTTTCATGATAAATGAGGTGAACTTACAACTCCATCCGTCAGCAGAGCACCGGACAAACAGAGGAAGGCGATGAGTGGACAGTTAGCAGCCATCTGAAATCACCAAATACAACTAATGAGAAGATCTTTGTGCAAAAACCAAGACGAGATGAGGAGTGTAATGTCAGTCTGTGAGTGACTCTGAGCTACTGTTGAACCTCTGTCACATATTTGTACATACAGCCTATCAGGATGTTTTGCTCATGCACGTGTTTTCGTGGCTGCCAGATTCCTCCCAAGGACTGTTCTCGCCTAAACTGATGGAGCGCAGTTTTCTTGGCGCTGCACTTTGAGATATACATCAGGGTTATTCTGACCTGAAGACCAAAAACTCAAGCTCCTCTTTTGCCACTCTCACTCCACAACCCAAGGCAAGTTTGATCGACCTTCATGCTGAGTAATATAGTTCTCTGAATCAGAGAAACACCACAAAAACACTAAATAATGAATATTGCACTCATCTTCTGTCAATTAACATATTTAAATTGCAGGTGAAGGAAATGACAACGTTTGTTTTGAATGAGATGTGATTTGAGATTCTTCCTCATTTGCAAATATGCATCTCTGATTGGATCAATAAACAATGTGAGAAAAGTCCTTGACACTTCTGTCTTTGGGCAGAAAACAGGAGCAGCTGGTCGGTCAAGCCATTCCTGCGCATGAGCTACATTTGTCTGTTTAATTTAACCTGAGAACAATATTGGATTGACCTGAACAGAAAGGACATTTAGGGCCCGATCTTGTGCATCAAAACGGAGACGATAGCGTGACATTTTGCCTCAGTGGGAGCACTTTGTGATCTTGCCACTCCAGACTTAGCGCATTTAAGTGGGTGGAGACACAGATTTTCCTCCAACCAGATCGACTCCGCGTCCAGGAGAGTGGTTGTGTGGTTGTGTGGGGTGAACATGTGCTTTTGTTTTGCTTCGCGTTCACGCCAAGCGCGGGCCGATCCGCGCCACAGCGGACGCTGTAGCTCTTTTTCTCTGGAGACGTGAACATGGTTTAGCTCACGATGGGGAAATAAAGTTTTTAGTTTGACCTGTGAGAGCCTAAGGCTTAAGAAAGAACGCAAGACAGCGCAATGTAAACGAGGAAGTGAATGTCAGCCGTGTTTCCATCAGTGCAGTCACCTCCTCTTGTGACGCCCCCTCACAGGTGGCGGAGGCGAATGGCACATATAGCGCCGCCACTCGGAAAATAATTCGCCAAGAGCCTGCGCCGCCCCGTGCGCCGCCACAAGATCTGGCCCTTGGTGTTTGATATGTCACTGTCACAAATGGGATTGGGGCCATTCTTTACTCTCTCATGTTCACCTACAATCTAGGTCTAGGTCCGAGATGATCCCGGCTCCCACAGGTGCATGTTGCTGTTGTGCCCTTGGGCAAGACACTTCCCCCACCTTGTCTCCAGTGTCTGTGCACTCTGAATCAGAGTGTGAATGTGAGTGCCTCATGTACAGTGTAAGTTTATGTTTATTAAAAGGATCCCATTAGCAGAGCCAAACTGTCACTATTCTTCCTTGGGTCTGATCCATCCATCCATCCATCCATCCATCCATCCATCCATCCATCCATCCATCCATCCATCCATCTTCTTCCACTTGTCCGTTTACGGGTCGTGGGGCAGCTGTTGGAGCTGCCCAAATCACATTGCACCAGCCCCTTATGGCTCCTCTTGCAGGTGGTGGGTCCACAGAAGGATGGCCTCATGGTTCTGACCGGGACCCTACCAGGGGCACGAAGCCCCCGACAACAGAGCTCCAGGATCATTCAGGTGCTCAAACCCCTCCACCACGTTAAGATGGCGGGTCCAGGAGGGGTCCTTGGGTCTTCATCAAATTCATAACAATGAATAAACAGTGTCTGCTTAAACTAATAACACCCAAACAATTACGTTTTATCATATTTTTATTGGCCATATCTTGTCAACATTTGTAGGACAGGGAGGCCGATATTTAATACAAGGGTTCACTTACTTATTTCATGCATGTTGAGAATGTTTCAGGTTTTTCTGCAAAATATCTTGATAAACTTGTGAATTTATTTTTCTATTAATAATAATAATACATAGGTCTTATATAGCGCTTTTCAGGAAACACAAAGACGCTTTACAAGTGAGACGGACAAACAAAGATGGCAGAGCTATTGTTGGTTGTAGGTGAGCTGAAACAGGTGTGTTTTGAGCAGTTTTTTGTAGGTGGCCAGTGAGTCTGAGTTTCTGATGTGGATGGGGAGTGAGTTCCAGAGGGTGGGGGCGGCGATGGCGAAGGCTCGGTCCCCCAGGGATTGATATTGATATATATCTATATCTATATATCTATATATGTATATATATATATATATATATATATATATGTATATATATATATATATATATATATATATATATATGTATATGAAACTTCCAAATCCTAAATGCCATGATGATTAACCCACCGGCATTAGGAGGTTTTCATTTTCAAGGATACCTAGATTAGACTGAAGTGGTCCTTCGGATAAAGACATCTTGTTCTTGTTTTCCATTTTGCATAATAACACGGGTCACACCAACAGACCAGCGCTCACTCTCGTAGAGAGGGCCTTCCTTCAGCAACAGTAAAGTACCTTACTCTCTTCTTGAGCCAAATGAACCTTGAAATATGTTTGTTCCATTCTCTAAACTGTTTGTCAGGGATTGGTACTGGAAGAGATAAGAAAAGATATAACAGTTTAGCGGGATGTTCATCTTGTCTCTATTCTCTATTCTCCAGGCTCCAGCTATCAAGGTCATTGTTTTGTTTAGGGTTGCAATTATCTTATGACAAATCCTTGGGTAGATACACTCCTAAATATTTGACATGGTCAGTGTGTGTCAGTGAGTGTTTAGGGTGAAAATGGAATGTCATGACCTGAGTTTTATGGATGTTAAGAGCATACTCTGAATAGGATCCATATACTTGTAACATCTTCATCAACACTGGTAAACCCGAGTCAGGGTCTGTGATTGTAATCAACACATCATCTGCATATAAACACTTTATATCCCTCCTTGCCAGTTTGAATACCCTATTTTTCCTGACTGTGCTAATGCTTGTGCTAAAGGCTCTATAAATAAACTGGGACTACTCGGGCACCCTTGTCTACAGCCTCACTGCAGTTGTACAGGATTAGAGAGACTCCCGTTTAGTTTCCTTCGGGCAGTAGGGCAGGAGAAGAGCGCCCAAATGCACTTCATAAAATCTATGCAGAATCCAAATCTTTTCATTAAAATGACTGAAGTAATCTTTCTCTTATTCATCTGTTCAATAATGTGTAGAGCCCTCCTAATTCTTTCTTTCGGTAAAACAGACATGAAGGCTCCCTTTCAGGGCGGAGGTATAGGGCCTCCTTTCAGAATAGACTGTAGTTAAAACTAGTTTCTAGTGTGGGTATCAAACTGTCTTTCAGTTTTTTGTACCGTTTAGGCGGGAACCCGTCGTGGCGGGTGATTTACTTGGTTTAAGATCAGAGATGGCCGTACGTGTTATTGGTAGCACATATGGAAATCACGTATTATATTTTTAGTTTGTCACTCTATTTTCATTTGCTGACAAAAAATGACTATATTGAGATTTATGTTATAATTCAAATGATCTTTGAATACCATCTAAATCAGTTACAGTTTTGTCAATTTATTTTCTGAATGGATTTTTTAGCTTGTTGTTTTAAGCCGAAACAGTTTAGATGCTTTAGGTTCGACCTCGTATCTGTTTCATGAAACACATATTTTTCTCGACTTCAGTATCTCATCTATTTCGTGTTTAACATGTCTTATTTATTGTGTTACAGTTGGACTTTTATTTATCAATTGTGTATTTTCTAAATCTTTCAGTCGTTCTTGTAATTTGAACAGTTTTGCTTCTTTAACATGGCAGACCTTGTAGTTATTTTCCCTCTGAGAACAGCTTTAGCATCCCAGATAATACGGATCACACTTTTTAACAAAAACTAACATGAGGGAGCACATACATTCAACAATGTAATATCTGTAAGGTCTATTTTACCTTTCACTAGATGAATCTTCCTTTTTTGTGGCTTAGTACAGATATAAATTTAAATTTAATTCTATTAGAAATCAAGATACTCCTCCTTTTTTGCCACTTTTATTTTTTATCATGTTCAGAGTTAGACACATGAGTTTCTTGACAGTATGCTAGACCTACATTTATTTTTGATTTTTTTCATTTTTACAACCAGCTTGCTCCTTTTTACACGGCTATTCAACCCGTGAACATTAGTGACCGTACATTGTAGTATTTAAAAGACATAGCTTAACATGAGAAAATGACCTCAAAACAATGACTTCGAAACATGAACTCACTGAACAATGAAACAGCACAACGCTGAACAGGGCTTCCAAATGCAAGGAGTGTGCGCTTTAGGACTGAGTGTGTGCTGTAGGACTGAGTGTGCTCTGTAGGACTGTGTGTGCGCTGTAGGACTGTGTGCGCGCTGTAGAGCTGTGTGTGCGCTGTAGGACTGTGTGTGCTCTGTAGAGCTGAGTGTGCGCTGTAGGACTGTGTGTGCTCTGTAGGACTGTGTGCGCTGTAGGGCTGTGTGTGCTCTGTAGGACTGAGTGTGCTCTGTAGGGCTGAGTGTGCGCTGTAGGACTGTGTGTGCGCTGTAGGACTGAGTGTGCGCTGTAGGGCTGTGTGTGCGCTGTAGGACTGAGTGTGCTCTGTAGGACTGTGTGTGCTCTGTAGGACTGTGTGCTCTGTAGGGCTGAGTGTGCTCTGTAGGACTGTGTGCGCTGTAGAGCTGTGTGTGCTCTGTAGGACTGTGTGCGCTGTAGGGCTGTGTGTGCTCTGTAGGGCTGTGTGTGCTCTGTAGGACTGTGTGTGCTCTGTAGGACTGTGTGCGCTGTAGGACTGTGTGTGCTCTGTAGGACTGTGTGTGCTCTGTAGGACTGTGTGCGCTGTAGGACTGTGTGTGCTCTGTAGGACTGTGTGTGCGCTGTACGGCTGTGTGTGCGCTGTAGGACTGTGTGTGTGCTGTAGGACTGAGTGTGCGCTGTAGAGCTGTGTGTGCGCTGTAGGACTGTGTGTGCGCTGTAGGACTGTGTGTGCGCTGTAGAGCTGAGTGTGCGCTGTAGAGCTGACTGTGCGCTGTAGAGCTGTGTGTGCGCTGTAGAGCTGAGTGTGCGCTGTAGAGCTGTGTGTGCGCTGTAGAGCTGTGTGTGCGCTGTAGGACTGTGTGTGCGCTGTAGGACTGTGTGTGCGCTGTAGGACTGTGTGTGCTCTGTAGGACTGTGTGTGCGCTGTAGGACTGTGTGTGCGCTGTAGGACTGAGTGTGTGCTGTAGGACTGAGTGTGCGCTGTAGGACTGTGCGTGCGCTGTAGGGCTGTGTGTGCGCTGTAGAGCTGTGTGTGCGCTGTAGGACTGTGTGTGCGCTGTAGGGCTGTGTGTGCGCTGTAGGACTGTGTGTGCGCTGTAGGACTGAGTGTGCGCTGTAGGGCTGTGTGTGCGCTGTAGGACTGAGTGTGCGCTGTAGGGCTGTGTGTGCGCTGTAGGACTGTGTGTGTGCTGTAGGACTGTGTGTGCGCTGTAGGGCTGTGTGTGCGCTGTAGGACTGTGTGTGCGCTGTAGGGCTGTGTGTGCTCTGTAGGACTGTGTGTGCTCTGTAGGACTGTGTGTGCGCTGTAGGGCTGTGTCTGCTCTGTAGGACTGTGTGTGCGCTGTAGGACTGTGTGTGCGCTGTAGGACTGAGTGTGCTCTGTAGGACTGAGTGTGTGCTGTAGGACTGAGTGTGCGCTGTAGGGCTGAGTGTGCGCTGTAGAGCTGAGTGTGTGCTGTAGGACTGTGTGTGCGCTGTAGGACTGTGTGTGCGCTGTAGGACTGTGTGTGCTCTGTAGGACTGTGTGTGCGCTGTAGGAATGTGTGCGCTGTAGGACTGTGTGTGTGCTGTAGGGCTGAGTGTGCGCTGTAGGACTGTGTGTGTGCTGTAGGACTGTGTGTGCGCTGTAGGACTGTGTGTGCGCTGTAGGACTGTGTGTGCTCTGTAGGACTGTGTGTGCGCTGTAGGGCTGTGTGTGCGCTGTAGGACTGTGTGTGCTCTGTAGGACTGTGTGTGCTCTGTAGGACTGTGTGTGCGCTGTAGGGCTGTGTGTGCGCTGTAGGGCTGTGTGTGCTCTGTAGGACCGTGTGTGCTCTGTAGGACTGTGTGTGCGCTGTAGGGCTGTGTGTGCGCTGTAGGGCTGTGTGTGCTCTGTAGGACTGTGTGTGCTCTGTAGGACTGTGTGTGCGCTGTAGGGCTGTGTGTGCGCTGTAGGACTGTGTGTGCGCTGTAGGACTGTGTGTGCGCTGTAGGGCTGTGTGTGCGCTGTAGGACTGTGTGTGCGCTGTAGGACTGTGTGTGCTCTGTAGGACTGTGTGTGCGCTGTAGGGCTGTGTGTGCGCTGTAGGACTGTGTGTGCGCTGTAGGACTGTGTGTGCGCTGTAGGACTGTGTGTGCTCTGTAGGACTGAGTGTGTGCTGTAGGACTGAGTGTGCGCTGTAGGGCTGTGTGTGCGCTGTAGGGCTGTATGTGAGCTGTAGGACTGTGTGTGCTCTGTAGGACTGTGTGTGCGCTGTAGGGCTGTGTGTGCGCTGTAGGACTGTGTGTGCTCTGTAGGACTGTGTGTGCGCTGTAGGGCTGTGTGTGCGCTGTAGGACTGTGTGTGCGCTGTAGGACTGTGTGTGAGCTGTAGGACTGTGTGTGCGCTGTATGACTGTGTGCGCTGTAGGACTGTGTGTGCTCTGTAGGACTGAGTGTGTGCTGTAGGACTGAGTGTGCGCTGTAGGGCTGTGTGTGCGCTGTAGGACTGTGTGTGCTCTGTAGGACTGTGTGTGCGCTGTAGAGCTGTGTGTGCGCTGTAGGACTGTGTGTGCGCTGTAGGACTGTGTGTGAGCTGTAGGACTGTGTGTGCGCTGTAGGACTGTGTGTGTTCTGTAGGACTGTGTGTGCTCTGTAGGACTGAGTGTGTGCTGTAGGACTGAGTGTGCGCTGTAGGGCTGTGTGTGCGCTGTAGGACTGTGTGTGCGCTGTAGGGCTGTGTGTGCGCTGTGTGTGCTCTGTAGGACTGTGTGTGCTCTGTAGGACTGTGTGTGCTCTGTAGGACTGAGTGTGTGCTGTAGGACTGAGTGTGCGCTGTAGGGCTGTGTGTGCGCTGTAGGACTGAGTGTGCGCTGTAGGGCTGTGTGTGCGCTGTAGGACTGTGTGTGCGCTGTAGGACTGTGTGTGCTCTGTAGGACTGTGTGTGCGCTGTAGGACTGAGTGTGCGCTGTAGGGCTGTGTGTGCGCTGTAGGACTGTGTGTGCGCTGTAGGGCTGTGTGTGCGCTGTAGGACTGTGTGTGCACTGTAGGACTGTGTGTGCTCTGTAGGACTGAGTGTGCGCTGTAGAGCTGTGTGTGCGCTGTAGGACTGTGTGTGCGCTGTAGGACTGTGTGTGCGCTGTAGGGCTGTGTGTGCGCTGTAGGGCTGTGTGTGCGCTGTAGGACTGTGTGTGCGCTGTAGGACTGTGTGCGCTGTAGGACTGTGTGTGCGCTGTAGAGCTGAGTGTGCGCTGTAGAGCTGTGTGTGCGCTGTATGGCTGTGTGTGCTCTGTAGGACTTTGTGTGCGCTGTAGGACTGTGTGTGCGCTGTAGAGCTGAGTGTGCGCTGTAGAGCTGTGTGTGTGCTGTAGGACTGTGTGCGCTGTAGGGCTGTGTGTGTGCTGTAGGACTGAGTGTGCTCTGTAGGGCTGAGTGTGCTCTGTAGGGCTGAGTGTGCGCTGTAGGACTGTGTGTGCGCTGTAGGGCTGTGTGTGCGCTGTAGGACTGAGTGTGCTCTGTAGGACTGTGTGTGCTCTGTAGGACTGTGTGCGCTGTAGGACTGTGTGTGTTCTGTAGGACTGTGTGTGCTCTGTAGGACTGTGTGCTCTGTAGGGCTGAGTGTGCTCTGTAGGACTGTGTGCGCTGTAGGGCTGTGTGTGCGCTGTAGGACTGAGTGTGCTCTGTAGGGCTGAGTGTGCTCTGTAGGGCTGAGTGTGCGCTGTAGGACTGTGTGTGCGCTGTAGGGCTGTGTGTGCTCTGTAGGACTGTGTGTGCTCTGTAGGACTGTGTGCGCTGTAGGACTGTGTGTGCTCTGTAGGACTGTGTGTGCTCTGTAGGACTGTGTGCTCTGTAGGGCTGAGTGTGCTCTGTAGGACTGTGTGCGCTGTAGAGCTGTGTGTGCTCTGTAGGACTGTGTGCGCTGTAGGGCTGTGTGTGCTCTGTAGGGCTGTGTGTGCTCTGTAGGACTGTGTGTGCTCTGTAGGACTGTGTGCGCTGTAGGACTGTGTGTGCTCTGTAGGACTGTGTGTGCTCTGTAGGACTGTGTGCGCTGTAGGACTGTGTGCGCTGTAGGACTGTGTGTGCTCTGTAGGACTGTGTGTGCGCTGTACGGCTGTGTGTGCGCTGTAGGACTGTGTGTGCGCTGTAGGACTGAGTGTGCGCTGTAGAGCTGTGTGTGCGCTGTAGGGCTGTGTGTGCGCTGTAGGACTGTGTGTGCGCTGTAGGACTGTGTGTGCTCCGTAGGACTGTGTGTGCTCTGTAGGACTGTGTGTGCTCTGTAGGACTGTGTGTGCTCTGTAGGACTGTGTGTTCGCTGTAGGGCTGTGTGTGCTCTGTAGGACTGTGTGTGCGCTGTAGGGCTGTGTGTGCGCTGTAGGACTGAGTGTGTGCTGTAGGACTGAGTGTGCGCTGTAGGGCGGTGTGTGCGCTGTAGGACTGAGTGTGCGCTGTAGGACTGTGTGTGCGCTGTAGGACTGTGTGTGCGCTGTAGGGCTGTGTGTGCGCTGTAGGACTGTGTGTGCTCTGTAGGACTGTGTGTGCGCTGTAGGACTGAGTGTGTGCTGTAGGACTGAGTGTGCGCTGTAGAGCTGAGTGTGCGCTGTAGAGCTGAGTGTGCGCTGTAGAGCTGTGTGTGCGCTGTAGGACTGTGTGTGCGCTGTAGGACTGTGTGTGCGCTGTAGGACTGTGTGTGCGCTGTAGGACTGTGTGTGCTCTGTAGGACTGTGTGTGCGCTGTAGGGCTGTGTGTGCGCTGTAGGACTCTGTGTGCGCTGTAGTGCTGTGTGTGCGCTGTAGGACTGTGTGTGCGCTGTAGGACTGTGTGTGCGCTGTAGGACTGTGTGTGCGCTGTAGGGCTGTGTGTGCGCTGTAGGACTCTGTGTGCGCTGTAGTGCTGTGTGTGCGCTGTAGGACTGTGTGTGCGCTGTAGGGCTGTGTGTGAGCTGTAGGACTGTGTGTGCGCTGTAGGACTGTGTGTGCTCTGTAGGACTGAGTGTGTGCTGTAGGACTGAGTGTGCGCTGTAGGGCTGTGTGTGCGCTGTAGAGCTGTGTGTGCGCTGTAGGACTGTGTGTGCGCTGTAGGGCTGTGTGTGCGCTGTAGGACTGAGTGTGCGCTGTAGGGCTGTGTGTGCGCTGTAGGACTGTGTGTGCGCTGTAGGACTGTGTGTGCGCTGTAGGGCTGTGTGTGCTCTGTAGGACTGAGTGTGCGCTGTAGGGCTGTGTGTGCGCTGTAGGACTGTGTGTGCGCTGTAGGGCTGTGTGTGCTCTGTAGGACTGTGTGTGCTCTGTAGGACTGTGTGTGCGCTGTAGGGCTGTGTCTGCTCTGTAGGACTGTGTGTGCGCTTTAGGACTGTGTGTGCGCTGTAGGACTGTGTGTGAGCTGTAGGACTGTGTGTGCGCTGTAGGACTGAGTGTGCTCTGTAGGACTGAGTGTGTGCTGTAGGACTGAGTGTGCGCTGTAGGGCTGAGTGTGCGCTGTAGAGCTGAGTGTGTGCTGTAGGGCTGTGTGTGCGCTGTAGGACTGTGTGTGCGCTGTAGGACTGTGTGTGCGCTGTAGGACTGTGTGTGCTCTGTAGGACTGTGTGTGCGCTGTAGGACTGTGTGCGCTGTAGGACTGTGTGTGTGCTGTAGGGCTGAGTGTGTGCTGTAGGACTGTGTGTGCGCTGTAGGACTGTGTGTGCGCTGTAAGACTGTGTGTGCTCTGTAGGACTGTGTGTGCGCTGTAGGACTGTGTGCGCTGTAGGACTGTGTGTGTGCTGTAGAGCTGAGTGTGTGCTGTAGGACTGTGTGTGTGCTGTAGGACTGTGTGTGTGCTGTAGGACTGTGTGTGCGCTGTAGAGCTGTGTGTGCGCTGTAGGGCTGTGTGTGCGCTGTAGGACTGTGTGTGCGCTGTAAGACTGTGTGTGCGCTGTAGAGCTGTGTGTGCGCTGTAGGGCTCTGTGTGCGCTGTAGGACTGTGTGTGCACTGTAGGACTGTGTGTGCGCTGTAGGACTGAGTTTGCGCTGTAGGGCTGTGTGTGCGCTGTAGGACTGTGTGTGCGCTGTAGGACTGTGTGTGCGCTGTAGGGCTGTGTGTGCTCTGTAGGACTGTGTGTGCTCTGTAGGACTGTGTGTGCGCTGTAGGGCTGTGTGTGCGCTGTAGGACTGTGTGTGCACTGTAGGACTGTGTGTGCTCTGTAGGACTGAGTGTGCGCTGTAGGGCTGTGTGTGCGCTGTAGGACTGTGTGTGCGCTGTAGGACTGTGTGTGCTCTGTAGGACTGTGTGTGCGCTGTAGGGCTGTGTGTGCGCTGTAGGACTGTGTGTGCGCTGTAGGACTGTGTGTGAGCTGTAGGACTGTGTGTGCGCTGTAGGACTGTGTGTGCTCTGTAGGACTGAGTGTGTGCTGTAGGACTGAGTGTGCGCTGTAGGGCTGTGTGTGCGCTGTAGGGCTGTATGTGAGCTGTAGGACTGTGTGTGCTCTGTAGGACTGTTTGTGCGCTGTAGGGCTGTGTGTGCGCTGTAGGACTGTGTGTGCTCTGTAGGACTGTGTGTGCGCTGTAGGGCTGTGTGTGCGCTGTAGGACTGTGTGTGCGCTGTAGGACTGTGTGTGAGCTGTAGGACTGTGTGTGCGCTGTATGACTGTGTGCGCTGTAGGACTGTGTGTGCTCTGTAGGACTGAGTGTGTGCTGTAGGACTGAGTGTGCGCTGTAGAGCTGATTGTGCGCTGTAGAGCTGTGTGTGCGCTGTAGGGCTGTGTGTGCTCTGTAGGACTTTGTGTGCTCTGTAGGACTGTGTGTGCGCTGTAGGGCTGTGTGTGCGCTGTAGGACTGTGTGTGCTCTGTAGGACTGTGTGAGCGCTGTAGAGCTGTGTGTGCGCTGTAGGACTGTGTCTGCGCTGTAGGACTGTGTGTGAGCTGTAGGACTGTGTGTGCGCTGTAGGACTGTGTGTGCTCTGTAGGACTGTGTGTGCTCTGTAGGACTGAGTGTGCACTGTAGGACTGTGTGTGCTCTGTAGGACTGAGTGTGTGCTGTAGGACTGAGTGTGCGCTGTAGGGCTGTGTGTGCGCTGTAGGACTGTGTGTGCGCTGTAGGGCTGTGTGTGCGCTGTGTGTGCTCTGTAGGACTGTGTGTGCTCTGTAAGACTGTGTGTGCGCTGTAGGACTGTGTGTGCGCTGTAGGGCTGTGTGTGCGCTGTAGGACTGAGTGTGCGATGTAGGGCTGTGTGTGCGCTGTAGGGCTGTATGTGAGCTGTAGGACTGTGTGTGCGCTGTAGGACTGAGTGTGCTCTGTAGGACTGAGTGTGTGCTGTAGGACTGAGTGTGCGCTGTAGGGCTGAGTGTGCGCTGTAGAGCTGAGTGTGTGCTGTAGGGCTGTGTGTGCGCTGTAGGACTGTGTGTGCGCTGTAGGACTGTGTGTGCGCTGTAGGACTGTGTGTGCTCTGTAGGACTGTGTGTGCGCTGTAGGACTGTGTGCGCTGTAGGACTGTGTGTGTGCTGTAGGGCTGAGTGTGTGCTGTAGGACTGTGTGTGCGCTGTAGGACTGTGTGTGCGCTGTAGGACTGTGTGTGCTCTGTAGGACTGTGTGTGCGCTGTAGGACTGTGTGCGCTGTAGGACTGTGTGTGTGCTGTAGAGCTGAGTGTGTGCTGTAGGACTGTGTGTGTGCTGTAGGACTGTGTGTGTGCTGTAGGACTGTGTGTGCGCTGTAGAGCTGTGTGTGCGCTGTAGGGCTGTGTGTGCGCTGTAGGACTGTGTGTGCGCTGTAAGACTGTGTGTGCGCTGTAGAGCTGTGTGTGCGCTGTAGGACTGTGTGTGCACTGTAGGACTGTGTGTGCGCTGTAGGACTGAGTTTGCGCTGTAGGGCTGTGTGTGCGCTGTAGGACTGTGTGTGCGCTGTAGGACTGTGTGTGCGCTGTAGGGCTGTGTGTGCTCTGTAGGACTGTGTGTGCTCTGTAGGACTGTGTGTGCGCTGTAGGGCTGTGTGTGCGCTGTAGGACTGTGTGTGCACTGTAAGACTGTGTGTGCTCTGTAGGACTGAGTGTGCGCTGTAGGGCTGTGTGTGCGCTGTAGGACTGTGTGTGCGCTGTAGGACTGTGTGTGCTCTGTAGGACTGTGTGTGCGCTGTAGGGCTGTGTGTGCGCTGTAGGACTGTGTGTGCGCTGTAGGACTGTGTGTGAGCTGTAGGACTGTGTGTGCGCTGTAGGACTGTGTGTGCTCTGTAGGACTGAGTGTGTGCTGTAGGACTGAGTGTGCGCTGTAGGGCTGTGTGTGCGCTGTAGGGCTGTATGTGAGCTGTAGGACTGTGTGTGCTCTGTAGGACTGTTTGTGCGCTGTAGGGCTGTGTGTGCGCTGTAGGACTGTGTGTGCTCTGTAGGACTGTGTGTGCGCTGTAGGGCTGTGTGTGCGCTGTAGGACTGTGTGTGCGCTGTAGGACTGTGTGTGAGCTGTAGGACTGTGTGTGCGCTGTAGGACTGTGTGTGAGCTGTAGGACTGTGTGTGCGCTGTATGACTGTGTGCGCTGTAGGACTGTGTGTGCTCTGTAGGACTGAGTGTGTGCTGTAGGACTGAGTGTGCGCTGTAGAGCTGAGTGTGCGCTGTAGAGCTGTGTGTGCGCTGTAGGGCTGTGTGCTCTGTAGGACTTTGTGTGCTCTGTAGGACTGTGTGTGCGCTGTAGGGCTGTGTGTGCGCTGTAGGACTGTGTGTGCTCTGTAGGACTGTGTGTGCGCTGTAGAGCTGTGTGTGCGCTGTAGGACTGTGTCTGCGCTGTAGGACTGTGTGTGAGCTGTAGGACTGTGTGTGCGCTGTAGGACTGTGTGTGCTCTGTAGGACTGTGTGTGCTCTGTAGGACTGAGTGTGCACTGTAGGACTGTGTGTGCTCTGTAGGACTGAGTGTGTGCTGTAGGACTGAGTGTGCGCTGTAGGGCTGTGTGTGCGCTGTAGGACTGTGTGTGCGCTGTAGGGCTGTGTGTGCGCTGTGTGTGCTCTGTAGGACTGTGTGTGCTCTGTAGGACTGTGTGTGCGCTGTAGGACTGTGTGTGCGCTGTAGGGCTGTGTGTGCGCTGTAGGACTGAGTGTGCGATGTAGGGCTGTGTGTGCGCTGTAGGGCTGTATGTGCGCTGTAGAGCTGTGTGTGCGCTGTAGGACTGTGTGTGTGCTGTAGGGCTGAGTGTGCGCTGTAGGACTGTGTGTGCGCTGTAGGGCTGTGTGTGCGCTGTAGGACTGTGTGTGCGCTGTAGAGCTGTGTGTGTGCTGTAGGGCTGTGTGTGCGCTGTAGGACTGTGTGTGCGCTGTAGGACTGAGTGTGCTGTAGGACTGTGTGTGCTGTAGGACTGTGTGTGTGCTGTAGAGCTGAGTGTGCGCTGTAGAGCTGTGTGTGTGCTGTAGGGCTGTGTGTGCGCTGTAGGACTGTGTGTGCGCTGTAGAGCTGTGTGTGTGCTGTAGGACTGAGTGTGCGCTGTAGAGCTGTGTGTGTGCTGTAGGGCTGTGTGTGCGCTGTAGGACTGTGTGTGCGCTGTAGGACTGAGTGTGCTGTAGGACTGTGTGTGCTGTAGGACTGTGTGTGTGCTGTAGAGCTGAGTGTGCGCTGTAGGGCTGTGTGTGCGCTGTAGGGCTGTGTGTGCGCTGTAGGGCTGTGTGTGCGCTGTAGGACTGTGTGTGCTCTGTAGGACTGTGTGTGCTCTGTAGGACTGTGTGTGCTCTGTAGGACTGTGTGTTCGCTGTAGGGCTATGTGTGCGCTGTAGGACTGTGTGTGCGCTGTAGGACTGTGTGTGCGCTGTAGAGCTGAGTGTGCGCTGTAGGGCTGTGTGTGCGCTGTAGGGCTGTGTGTGCGCTGTAGGGCTGTGTGTGCGCTGTAGGGCTGTGTGTGCGCTGTAGGACTGTGTGTGCTCTGTAGGACTGTGTGTGCTCTGTAGGACTGTGTGTGCTCTGTAGGACTGTGTGTGCGCTGTAGGGCTGTGTGTGCGCTGTAGGGCTATGTGTGCGCTGTAGGGTTGTGTGTGCGCTGTAGGACTGTGTGTGCGCTGTAGGTCTGTGTGTGCGCTGTAGGACTGTTAGTGCGCTGTAGGGCTGTGTGTGCGCTGTAGGACTGAGTGTGTGCTGTAGGGCTGTGTGTGCGCTGTAGGACTGTGTGTACGCTGTAGGACTATGTGTGCGCTGTAGGACTGTTTGTGCGCTGTAGGGCTGTGTGTGCGCTGTAGAGCTGTGTGTGCGCTGTAGGGCTGTGTGTGCGCTGTAGGGCTGTGTGTGCGCTATAGGACTGAGTGTGTGCTGTAGGACTGTGTGTGCGCTGTAGGGCTGTGTGTGCGCTGTAGGGCTGTGTGTGCGCTGTAGGGCTGTGTGTGCGCTGTAGGACTGTGTGTGCTCTGTAGGACTGAGTGTGTGCTGTAGGACTGAGTGTGCGCTGTAGGGCTGTGTGTGCGCTGTAGGACTGTGTGTGCTCTGTAGGACTGTGTGTGCGCTGTAGAGCTGTGTGTGCGCTGTAGGACTGTGTGTGCGCTGTAGGACTGTGTGTGAGCTGTAGGACTGTGTGTGCGCTGTAGGACTGTGTGTGTTCTGTAGGACTGTGTGTGCTCTGTAGGACTGAGTGTGTGCTGTAGGACTGAGTGTGCGCTGTAGGGCTGTGTGTGCGCTGTAGGACTGTGTGTGCGCTGTAGGGCTGTGTGTGCGCTGTGTGTGCTCTGTAGGACTGTGTGTGCTCTGTAGGACTGTGTGTGCTCTGTAGGACTGAGTGTGTGCTGTAGGACTGAGTGTGCGCTGTAGGGCTGTGTGTGCGCTGTAGGACTGAGTGTGCGCTGTAGGGCTGTGTGTGCGCTGTAGGACTGTGTGTGCGCTGTAGGACTGTGTGTGCGCTGTAGGGCTGTGTGTGCGCTGTAGGACTGTGTGTGCTCTGTAGGACTGAGTGTGCGCTGTAGAGCTGTGTGTGCGCTGTAGGACTGTGTGTGCGCTGTAGAGCTGTGTGTGCGCTGTAGGACTGTGTGTGCTCTGTAGGACTGAGTGTGCGCTGTAGAGCTGTGTGTGCGCTGTAGGACTGTGTGTGCGCTGTAGGACTGTGTGTGCGCTGTAGGGCTGTGTGTGCGCTGTAGGGCTGTGTGTGCGCTGTAGGACTGTGTGTGCGCTGTAGGACTGTGTGCGCCGTAGGACTGTGTGTGCGCTGTAGAGCTGAGTGTGCGCTGTAGAGCTGTGTGTGCGCTGTAGGGCTGTGTGTGCTCTGTAGGACTTTGTGTGCGCTGTAGGACTGTGTGTGCGCTGTAGAGCTGAGTGTGCGCTGTAGAGCTGTGTGTGTGCTGTAGGACTGTGTGCGCTGTAGGGCTGTGTGTGCTCTGTAGGACTGAGTGTGCTCTGTAGGGCTGAGTGTGCTCTGTAGGGCTGAGTGTGCGCTGTAGGACTGTGTGTGCGCTGTAGGGCTGTGTGTGCTCTGTAGGACTGTGTGTGCTCTGTAGGACTGTGTGCGCTGTAGGACTGTGTGTGCTCTGTAGGACTGTGTGTGCTCTGTAGGACTGTGTGCTCTGTAGGGCTGAGTGTGCTCTGTAGGACTGAGTGTGTGCTGTAGGACTGAGTGTGCGTTGTAGGGCTGAGTGTGCGCTGTAGAGCTGAGTGTGTGCTGTAGGGCTGTGTGTGCGCTGTAGGACTGTGTGTGCGCTGTAGGACTGTGTGTGCGCTGTAGGACTGTGTGTGCTCTGTAGGACTGTGTGTGCGCTGTAGGACTGTGTGCGCTGTAGGACTGTGTGTGTGCTGTAGGGCTGAGTGTGTGCTGTAGGACTGTGTGTGCGCTGTAGGACTGTGTGTGCGCTGTAGGACTGTGTGTGCTCTGTAGGACTGTGTGTGCGCTGTAGGACTGTGTGCGCTGTAGGACTGTGTGTGTGCTGTAGAGCTGAGTGTGTGCTGTAGGACTGTGTGTGTGCTGTAGGACTGTGTGTGTGCTGTAGGACTGTGTGTGTGCTGTAGGACTGTGTGTGTGCTGTAGGACTGTGTGTGCGCTGTAGAGCTGTGTGTGCGCTGTAGGACTGTGTGTGCTCTGTAGGACTGTGTGTGCGCTGTAGGACTGTGTGTGTGCTGTAGGACTGTGTGTGTGCTGTAGGGCTGTGTGTGCGCTGTAGGACTGTGTGTGCGCTGTAAGACTGTGTGTGCGCTGTAGAGCTGTGTGTGCGCTGTAGGGCTCTGTGTGCGCTGTAGGACTGTGTGTGCACTGTAGGACTGTGTGTGCGCTGTAGGACTGAGTTTGCGCTGTAGGGCTGTGTGTGCGCTGTAGGACTGTGTGTGCGCTGTAGGACTGTGTGTGCGCTGTAGGGCTGTGTGTGCTCTGTAGGACTGTGTGTGCTCTGTAGGACTGTGTGTGCGCTGTAGGGCTGTGTGTGCGCTGTAGGACTGTGTGTGCACTGTAGGACTGTGTGTGCTCTGTAGGACTGAGTGTGCGCTGTAGGGCTGTGTGTGCGCTGTAGGACTGTGTGTGCGCTGTAGGACTGTGTGTGCTCTGTAGGACTGTGTGTGCGCTGTAGGGCTGTGTGTGCGCTGTAGGACTGTGTGTGCGCTGTAGGACTGTGTGTGAGCTGTAGGACTGTGTGTGCGCTGTAGGACTGTGTGTGCTCTGTAGGACTGAGTGTGTGCTGTAGGACTGAGTGTGCGCTGTAGGGCTGTGTGTGCGCTGTAGGGCTGTATGTGAGCTGTAGGACTGTGTGTGCTCTGTAGGACTGTTTGTGCGCTGTAGGGCTGTGTGTGCGCTGTAGGACTGTGTGTGCTCTGTAGGACTGTGTGTGCGCTGTAGGGCTGTGTGTGCGCTGTAGGACTGTGTGTGCGCTGTAGGACTGTGTGTGAGCTGTAGGACTGTGTGTGCGCTGTATGACTGTGTGCGCTGTAGGACTGTGTGTGCTCTGTAGGACTGAGTGTGTGCTGTAGGACTGAGTGTGCGCTGTAGAGCTGAGTGTGCGCTGTAGAGCTGTGTGTGCGCTGTAGGGCTGTGTGCTCTGTAGGACTTTGTGTGCTCTGTAGGACTGTGTGTGCGCTGTAGGGCTGTGTGTGCGCTGTAGGACTGTGTGTGCTCTGTAGGACTGTGTGTGCGCTGTAGAGCTGTGTGTGCGCTGTAGGACTGTGTCTGCGCTGTAGGACTGTGTGTGAGCTGTAGGACTGTGTGTGCGCTGTAGGACTGTGTGTGCTCTGTAGGACTGTGTGTGCTCTGTAGGACTGAGTGTGCACTGTAGGACTGTGTGTGCTCTGTAGGACTGAGTGTGTGCTGTAGGACTGAGTGTGCGCTGTAGGGCTGTGTGTGCGCTGTAGGACTGTGTGTGCGCTGTAGGGCTGTGTGTGCGCTGTGTGTGCTCTGTAGGACTGTGTGTGCTCTGTAGGACTGTGTGTGCGCTGTAGGACTGTGTGTGCGCTGTAGGGCTGTGTGTGCGCTGTAGGACTGAGTGTGCGATGTAGGGCTGTGTGTGCGCTGTAGGGCTGTATGTGCGCTGTAGAGCTGTGTGTGCGCTGTAGGACTGTGTGTGTGCTGTAGGGCTGAGTGTGCGCTGTAGGACTGTGTGTGCGCTGTAGGGCTGTGTGTGCGCTGTAGGACTGTGTGTGCGCTGTAGAGCTGTGTGTGTGCTGTAGGGCTGTGTGTGCGCTGTAGGACTGTGTGTGCGCTGTAGGACTGAGTGTGCTGTAGGACTGTGTGTGCTGTAGGACTGTGTGTGTGCTGTAGAGCTGAGTGTGCGCTGTAGAGCTGTGTGTGTGCTGTAGGGCTGTGTGTGCGCTGTAGGACTGTGTGTGCGCTGTAGAGCTGTGTGTGTGCTGTAGGACTGAGTGTGCGCTGTAGAGCTGTGTGTGTGCTGTAGGGCTGTGTGTGCGCTGTAGGACTGTGTGTGCGCTGTAGGACTGAGTGTGCTGTAGGACTGTGTGTGCTGTAGGACTGTGTGTGTGCTGTAGAGCTGAGTGTGCGCTGTAGGGCTGTGTGTGCGCTGTAGGGCTGTGTGTGCGCTGTAGGGCTGTGTGTGCGCTGTAGGGCTGTGTGTGCGCTGTAGGACTGTGTGTGCTCTGTAGGACTGTGTGTGCTCTGTAGGACTGTGTGTTCGCTGTAGGGCTATGTGTGCGCTGTAGGACTGTGTGTGCGCTGTAGGACTGTGTGTGTGCTGTAGAGCTGAGTGTGCGCTGTAGGGCTGTGTGTGCGCTGTAGGGCTGTGTGTGCGCTGTAGGGCTGTGTGTGCGCTGTAGGACTGTGTGTGCTCTGTAGGACTGTGTGTGCTCTGTAGGACTGTGTGTGCTCTGTAGGACTGTGTGTGCGCTGTAGGGCTGTGTGTGCGCTGTAGGGCTATGTGTGCGCTGTAGGGTTGTGTGTGCGCTGTAGGACTGTGTGTGCGCTGTAGGGCTGTGTGTGCGCTGTAGGACTGAGTGTGTGCTGTAGGGCTGTGTGTGCGCTGTAGGACTGTGTGTACGCTGTAGGACTATGTGTGCGCTGTAGGACTGTTTGTGCGCTGTAGGGCTGTGTGTGCGCTGTAGAGCTGTGTGTGCGCTGTAGGGCTGTGTGTGCGCTGTAGGGCTGTGTGTGCGCTATAGGACTGAGTGTGTGCTGTAGGACTGTGTGTGCGCTGTAGAGCTGTGTGTGTGCTGTAGGGCTGTGTGTGCGCTATAGGACTGAGTGTGTGCTGTAGGACTGTGTGTGCGCTGTAGGGCTGTGTGTGCGCTGTAGGGCTGTGTGTGCGCTGTAGGGCTGTGTGTGCGCTGTAGGACTGTGTGTGCTCTGTAGGACTGAGTGTGTGCTGTAGGACTGAGTGTGCGCTGTAGGGCTGTGTGTGCGCTGTAGGACTGTGTGTGCTCTGTAGGACTGTGTGTGCGCTGTAGAGCTGTGTGTGCGCTGTAGGACTGTGTGTGCGCTGTAGGACTGTGTGTGAGCTGTAGGACTGTGTGTGCGCTGTAGGACTGTGTGTGTTCTGTAGGACTGTGTGTGCTCTGTAGGACTGAGTGTGTGCTGTAGGACTGAGTGTGCGCTGTAGGGCTGTGTGTGCGCTGTAGGACTGTGTGTGCGCTGTAGGGCTGTGTGTGCGCTGTGTGTGCTCTGTAGGACTGTGTGTGCTCTGTAGGACTGTGTGTGCTCTGTAGGACTGAGTGTGTGCTGTAGGACTGAGTGTGCGCTGTAGGGCTGTGTGTGCGCTGTAGGACTGAGTGTGCGCTGTAGGGCTGTGTGTGCGCTGTAGGACTGTGTGTGCGCTGTAGGACTGTGTGTGCGCTGTAGGACTGAGTGTGCGCTGTAGGGCTGTGTGTGCGCTGTAGGACTGTGTGTGCGCTGTAGGGCTGTGTGTGCGCTGTAGGACTGTGTGTGCACTGTAGGACTGTGTGTGCTCTGTAGGACTGAGTGTGCGCTGTAGAGCTGTGTGTGCGCTGTAGGACTGTGTGTGCGCTGTAGGACTGTGTGTGCGCTGTAGGGCTGTGTTTGCGCTGTAGGGCTGTGTGTGCGCTGTAGGACTGTGTGTGCGCTGTAGGACTGTGTGCGCTGTAGGACTGTGTGTGCGCTGTAGAGCTGAGTGTGCGCTGTAGAGCTGTGTGTGCGCTGTAGGGCTGTGTGTGCTCTGTAGGACTTTGTGTGCGCTGTAGGACTGTGTGTGCGCTGTAGAGCTGAGTGTGCGCTGTAGAGCTGTGTGTGTGCTGTAGGACTGTGTGCGCTGTAGGGCTGTGTGTGCTCTGTAGGACTGAGTGTGCTCTGTAGGGCTGAGTGTGCTCTGTAGGGCTGAGTGTGCGCTGTAGGACTGTGTGTGCGCTGTAGGGCTGTGTGTGCTCTGTAGGACTGTGTGTGCTCTGTAGGACTGTGTGCGCTGTAGGACTGTGTGTGCGCTGTAGGGCTGTGTGTGCGCTGTAGGACTGTGTGTGCGCTGTAGGGCTGTGTGTGCGCTGTAGGACTGTGTGTGCGCTGTAGGGCTGAGTGTGCTCTGTAGGACTGAGTGTGCGCTGTAGGGCTGTGTGTGCGCTGTAGGACTGTGTGTGCGCTGTAGGGCTGTGTGTGCGCTGTAGGACTGTGTGTGCACTGTAGGACTGTGTGTGCACTGTAGGACTGAGTGTGCGCTGTAGGACTGTGTGTGCGCTGTAGGACTGTGTGTGCGCTGTAGGACTGTGTGTGCACTGTAGGACTGTGTGTGCGCTGTAGGGCTGAGTGTGCTCTGTAGGACTGAGTGTGCGCTGTAGGGCTGTGTGTGCGCTGTAGGACTGTGTGTGCGCTGTAGGGCTGTGTGTGCGCTGTAGGACTGTGTGTGCACTGTAGGACTGTGTGTGCTCTGTAGGACTGAGTGTGCGCTGTAGAGCTGTGTGTGCGCTGTAGGACTGTGTGTGCGCTGTAGGACTGTGTGTGCGCTGTAGGGCTGTGTTTGCGCTGTAGGGCTGTGTGTGCGCTGTAGGACTGTGTGTGCGCTGTAGGACTGTGTGCGCTGTAGGACTGTGTGTGCGCTGTAGAGCTGAGTGTGCGCTGTAGAGCTGTGTGTGCGCTGTAGGGCTGTGTGTGCTCTGTAGGACTTTGTGTGCGCTGTAGGACTGTGTGTGCGCTGTAGAGCTGAGTGTGCGCTGTAGAGCTGTGTGTGTGCTGTAGGACTGTGTGCGCTGTAGGGCTGTGTGTGCTCTGTAGGACTGAGTGTGCTCTGTAGGGCTGAGTGTGCTCTGTAGGGCTGAGTGTGCGCTGTAGGACTGTGTGTGCGCTGTAGGGCTGTGTGTGCTCTGTAGGACTGTGTGTGCTCTGTAGGACTGTGTGCGCTGTAGGACTGTGTGTGCTCTGTAGGACTGTGTGTGCTCTGTAGGACTGTGTGCTCTGTAGGGCTGAGTGTGCTCTGTAGGACTGTGTGCGCTGTAGAGCTGTGTGTGCTCTGTAGGACTGTGTGCGCTGTAGGGCTGTGTGTGCTCTGTAGGGCTGTGTGTGCTCTGTAGGACTGTGTGTGCTCTGTAGGACTGTGTGCGCTGTAGGACTGTGTGTGCTCTGTAGGACTGTGTGTGCTCTGTAGGACTGTGTGCGCTGTAGGACTGTGTGTGCTCTGTAGGACTGTGTGTGCGCTGTACGGCTGTGTGTGCGCTGTAGGACTGTGTGTGCGCTGTAGGACTGAGTGTGCGCTGTAGAGCTGTGTGTGCGCTGTAGGGCTGTGTGTGCGCTGTAGGACTGTGTGTGCGCTGTAGGACTGTGTGTGCTCCGTAGGACTGTGTGTGCTCTGTAGGACTGTGTGTGCTCTGTAGGACTGTGTGTGCTCTGTAGGACTGTGTGTTCGCTGTAGGGCTGTGTGTGCTCTGTAGGACTGTGTGTGCGCTGTAGGGCTGTGTGTGCGCTGTAGGACTGTGTGTGCTCTGTAGGACTGAGTGTGCGCTGTAGGGCGGTGTGTGCGCTGTAGGGCGGTGTGTGCGCTGTAGGACTGAGTGTGCGCTGTAGGACTGTGTGTGCGCTGTAGGACTGTGTGTGCGCTGTAGGGCTGTGTGTGCGCTGTAGGACTGTGTGTGCTCTGTAGGACTGTGTGTGCGCTGTAGGACTGAGTGTGTGCTGTAGGACTGAGTGTGCGCTGTAGAGCTGAGTGTGCGCTGTAGAGCTGAGTGTGCGCTGTAGAGCTGTGTGTGCGCTGTAGAGCTGTGTGTGCGCTGTAGGACTGTGTGTGCGCTGTAGGACTGTGTGTGCTCTGTAGGACTGTGTGTGCGCTGTAGGACTGTGTGTGCGCTGTAGGACTGTGTGTGCGCTGTAGGGCTGTGTGTGCGCTGTAGGACTCTGTGTGCGCTGTAGTGCTGTGTGTGCGCTGTAGGACTGTGTGTGCGCTGTAGGGCTGTGTGTGAGCTGTAGGACTGTGTGTGCGCTGTAGGACTGTGTGTGCTCTGTAGGACTGAGTGTGTGCTGTAGGACTGAGTGTGCGCTGTAGGGCTGTGTGTGCGCTGTAGAGCTGTGTGTGCGCTGTAGGACTGTGTGTGCGCTGTAGGGCTGTGTGTGCGCTGTAGGACTGAGTGTGCGCTGTAGGGCTGTGTGTGCGCTGTAGAACTGTGTGCGCTGTAGGACTGTGTGTGCGCTGTAGGACTGTGTGTGAGCTGTAGGACTGTGTGTGCGCTGTAGGGCTGTGTGTGCTCTGTAGGACTGAGTGTGCGCTGTAGGGCTGTGTGTGCGCTGTAGGACTGTGTGTGCGCTGTAGGGCTGTGTGTGCTCTGTAGGACTGTGTGTGCTCTGTAGGACTGTGTGTGCGCTGTAGGGCTGTGTCTGCTCTGTAGGACTGTGTGTGCGCTTTAGGACTGTGTGTGCGCTGTAGGACTGTGTGTGAGCTGTAGGACTGTGTGTGCGCTGTAGGACTGAGTGTGCTCTGTAGGACTGAGTGTGTGCTGTAGGACTGAGTGTGCGCTGTAGGGCTGAGTGTGCGCTGTAGAGCTGAGTGTGTGCTGTAGGGCTGTGTGTGCGCTGTAGGACTGTGTGTGCGCTGTAGGACTGTGTGTGCGCTGTAGGACTGTGTGTGCTCTGTAGGACTGTGTGTGCGCTGTAGGACTGTGTGCGCTGTAGGACTGTGTGTGTGCTGTAGGGCTGAGTGTGTGCTGTAGGACTGTGTGTGCGCTGTAGGACTGTGTGTGCGCTGTAGGACTGTGTGTGCTCTGTAGGACTGTGTGTGCGCTGTAGGACTGTGTGCGCTGTAGGACTGTGTGTGTGCTGTAGAGCTGAGTGTGTGCTGTAGGACTGTGTGTGTGCTGTAGGACTGTGTGTGTGCTGTAGGACTGTGTGTGCGCTGTAGAGCTGTGTGTGCGCTGTAGGGCTGTGTGTGCGCTGTAGGACTGTGTGTGCGCTGTAAGACTGTGTGTGCGCTGTAGAGCTGTGTGTGCGCTGTAGGGCTCTGTGTGCGCTGTAGGACTGTGTGTGCACTGTAGGACTGTGTGTGCGCTGTAGGACTGAGTTTGCGCTGTAGGGCTGTGTGTGCGCTGTAGGACTGTGTGTGCGCTGTAGGACTGTGTGTGCGCTGTAGGGCTGTGTGTGCGCTGTAGGACTGTGTGTGCACTGTAGGACTGTGTGTGCTCTGTAGGACTGAGTGTGCGCTGTAGTACTGTGTGTGCGCTGTAGGGCTGTGTGTGCGCTGTAGGACTGTGTGTGCGCTGTAGGACTGTGTGTGCGCTGTAGGGCTGTGTGTGCGCTGTAGGACTGTGTGTGCACTGTAGGACTGTGTGTGCGCTCTAGGGCTGTGTGTGCGCTGTAGGGCTGTGTGTGCGCTGTAGGACTGTGTGTGCTCTGTAGGACTGTGTGTGCTCTGTAGGACTGTGTGTGCGCTGTAGGGCTGTGTGTGCGCTGTAGGACTGTGTGTGCACTGTAGGACTGTGTGTGCTCTGTAGGACTGAGTGTGCGCTGTAGGGCTGTGTGTGCGCTGTAGGACTGTGTGTGCGCTGTAGGACTGTGTGTGCGCTGTAGGACTGTGTGTGCGCTGTAGGACTGTGTGTGAGCTGTAGGACTGTGTGTGCGCTGTAGGGCTGTGTGTGCGCTGTAGGACTGTGTGTGCACTGTAGGACTGTGTGTGCGCTGTAGGACTGTGTGTGCGCTGTAGGACTGTGTGTGCGCTGTAGGGCTGTGTGTGCGCTGTAGAACTGTGTGTGCACTGTAGGACTGTGTGTGCGCTCTAGGGCTGTGTGTGCGCTGTAGGGCTGTGTGTGCGCTGTAGGACTGTGTGTGCTCTGTAGGACTGTGTGTGCTCTGTAGGACTGTGTGTGCGCTGTAGGGCTGTGTGTGCGCTGTAGGACTGTGTGTGCACTGTAGGACTGTGTGTGCTCTGTAGGACTGAGTGTGCGCTGTAGGGCTGTGTGTGCGCTGTAGGACTGTGTGTGCGCTGTAGGACTGTGTGTGCTCTGTAGGACTGTGTGTGCGCTGTAGGGCTGTGTGTGCGCTGTAGGACTGTGTGTGCGCTGTAGGACTGTGTGTGAGCTGTAGGACTGTGTGTGCGCTGTAGGACTGTGTGTGCTCTGTAGGACTGAGTGTGTGCTGTAGGACTGAGTGTGCGCTGTAGGGCTGTGTGTGCGCTGTAGGGCTGTATGTGAGCTGTAGGACTGTGTGTGCTCTGTAGGACTGTTTGTGCGCTGTAGGGCTGTGTGTGCGCTGTAGGACTGTGTGTGCTCTGTAGGACTGTGTGTGCGCTCTAGGGCTGTGTGTGCGCTGTAGGACTGTGTGTGCGCTGTAGGACTGTGTGTGCGCTGTATGACTGTGTGCGCTGTAGGACTGTGTGTGCACTGTAGGACTGAGTGTGCGCTGTAGAGCTGAGTGTGCGCTGTAGAGCTGTGTGTGCGCTGTAGGGCTGTGTGCTCTGTAGGACTTTGTGTGCTCTGTAGGACTGTGTGTGCGCTGTAGGGCTGTGTGTGCGCTGTAGGACTGTGTGTGCTCTGTAGGACTGTGTGTGCGCTGTAGAGCTGTGTGTGCGCTGTAGGACTGTGTCTGCGCTGTAGGACTGTGTGTGAGCTGTAGGACTGTGTGTGCGCTGTAGGACTGTGTGTGCTCTGTAGGACTGTGTGTGCTCTGTAGGACTGAGTGTGCACTGTAGGACTGTGTGTGCTCTGTAGGACTGAGTGTGTGCTGTAGGACTGAGTGTGCGCTGTAGGGCTGTGTGTGCGCTGTAGGACTGTGTGTGCGCTGTAGGGCTGTGTGTGCGCTGTGTGTGCTCTGTAGGACTGTGTGTGCTCTGTAGGACTGTGTGTGCGCTGTAGGACTGTGTGTGCGCTGTAGGGCTGTGTGTGCGCTGTAGGACTGAGTGTGCGCTGTAGGGCTGTGTGTGCGCTGTAGGGCTATATGTGCGCTGTAGAGCTGTGTGTGCGCTGTAGGACTGTGTGTGTGCTGTAGGGCTGAGTGTGCGCTGTAGGACTGTGTGTGCGCTGTAGGGCTGTGTGTGCGCTGTAGGACTGTGTGTGCGCTGTAGAGCTGTGTGTGTGCTGTAGGGCTGTGTGTGCGCTGTAGGACTGTGTGTGCGCTGTAGGACTGAGTGTGCTGTAGGACTGTGTGTGCTGTAGGACTGTGTGTGTGCTGTAGAGCTGAGTGTGCGCTGTAGAGCTGTGTGTGTGCTGTAGAGCTGTGTGTGCGCTGTAGGACTGTGTGTGCGCTGTAGAGCTGTGTGTGTGCTGTAGGACTGAGTGTGCGCTGTAGAGCTGTGTGTGTGCTGTAGGGCTGTGTGTGCGCTGTAGGGCTGTGTGTGCGCTGTAGGACTGTGTGTGCTCTGTAGGACTGTGTGTGCTCTGTAGGACTGTGTGTTCGCTGTAGGGCTATGTGTGCGCTGTAGGACTGTGTGTGCGCTGTAGGACTGTGTGTGTGCTGTAGAGCTGAGTGTGCGCTGTAGGGCTGTGTGTGCGCTGTAGGGCTGTGTGTGCGCTGTAGGGCTGTGTGTGCGCTGTAGGGCTGTGTGTGCGCTGTAGGACTTTGTGTGCTCTGTAGGACTGTGTGTGCTCTGTAGGACTGTGTGTGCTCTGTAGGACTGTGTGTGCGCTGTAGGGCTGTGTGTGCGCTGTAGGGCTATGTGTGCGCTGTAGGGTTGTGTGTGCGCTGTAGGACTGTGTGTGCGCTGTAGGTCTGTGTGTGCGCTGTAGGACTGTTAGTGCGCTGTAGGGCTGTGTATGCGCTGTAGGACTGAGTGTGTGCTGTAGGGCTGTGTGTGCGCTGTAGGACTGTGTGTACGCTGTAGGACTATGTGTGCGCTGTAGGACTGTTTGTGCGCTGTAGGGCTGTGTGTGCGCTGTAGAGCTGTGTGTGCGCTGTAGGGCTGTGTGTGCGCTGTAGGGCTGTGTGTGCGCTATAGGACTGAGTGTGTGCTGTAGGACTGTGTGTGCGCTGTAGAGCTGTGTGTGTGCTGTAGGGCTGTGTGTGCGCTATAGGACTGAGTGTGTGCTGTAGGACTGTGTGTGCGCTGTAGGGCTGTGTGTGCGCTGTAGGGCTGTGTGTGCGCTGTAGGGCTGTGTGTGCGCTGTAGGACTGAGTGTGTGCTGTAGGACTGTGTGTGCGCTGTAGGGCTGTGTGTGCGCTGTAGGGCTGTGTGTGCGCTGTAGGGCTGTGTGTGCGCTGTAGGACTGTGTGTGCGCTGTAGGACTGTGTGTGTGCTGTAGGGCTGTGTGTGCGCTGTCGGGCTGTGTTTGCGCTGTAGGACTGAGTGTGCGCTGTATGACTGTGTGTGCGCTGTAGGACTGAGTGTGCGCTGTAGGGCTGTGTTTGCGCTGTAGGACTGAGTGTGTGCTGTAGGACTGTATGTGCGCTGTAGGACTGTGTGTGTGCTGTAGGGCTATGTGTGTGCTGTAGGACTGTGTGTGCGCTGTAGGACTGTATGTGCGCTGTAGGACTGTGTGTGTGCTGTAGGACTGTGTGTGCGCTGTAGGGCCGTGTTTGCGCTGTAGGACTGTGTGTGTGCTGTAGGGCTATGTGTGTGCTGTAGGACTGTGTGTGCGCTGTAGGATTGAGTGTGTGCTGTAGGACTGTGTGTGCGCTGTAGGACTGAGTGTGCGCTGTAGAGCTGTGTGCGCTGTAGAGCTGTGTGTGCGCTGTAGGACTGAGTGTGCGCTGTAGAGCTGTGTGCGCTGTAGAGCTGTGTGTGCGCTGTAGGACTGTGTGTGCGCTGTAGAGCTGTGTGTGCTGTAGGACTGTGTGTGCGCTGTAGGACTGAGTGCGCTGTAGGACTGAGTGTGCGCTGTAGGACTATGAGTGCGCTGTAGAGCTGTGTGTGCTCTGTAGAGCTGAGTGTGCGCTGTAGGACTGTGTGTGACGCTGTAGGACTGTGTGTGCGCTGTAGAGCTGTGTGTGACGCTGTAGGACTGAGTGTGCGCTGTAGAGCTGAGTGTGAGCTGTAGGGCTGAGTGTGAGCTGTAGAACTGTGTGTGCGCTGTAGAGCTGTGTGTGACGCTGTAGGGCTGAGTGTGAGCTGTAGGACTATGAGTGCGCTGTAGAGCTGTGTGTGCACTGTAGGACTGAGTGCGCTGTTGGACTGTGTGTGCGCTGTAGGACTGTGAGTGCGCTGTAGAGCTGAGTGTGAGCTGTAGGACTGAGTGTGCTCTGTAGAACTGTGTGTGAGCTGTAGGGCTGTGTGTGCGCTGTAGGACTGAGTGTGTGCTGTAGAGCTGAGTGTGAGCTGTAGGACTGTGTGTGCGCTGTAGGACTGTGTGTGCGCTGTAGAGCTGTGTGTGCTCTGTAGAGCTGAGTGTGCGCTGTAGGACTGAGTGCGCTGTAGGACTGTGTGTGCGCTGTAGGGCTGTGTGTGCGCTGTAGGACTGAGTGTGCGCTGTAGGATTGTGTGTGCGCTGTAGGACTGTGTGTGCGCTTTAGGACTGTGTGTGCGCTGTAGGACTGAGTGTGCGCTGTAGGGCTCTGTGTGTGCTGTAGGACTGTGTGTGCTGTAGGGCTGTGTGTGCTGTAGGGCTGTGTGTGCTGTAGAGCTGTGTGTGCTGTAGGGCTGTGTGTGCGCTGTAGGACTGTGTGTGCTCTGTAGGACTGTGTGTGCGCTGTAGAGCTGTGTGTGCGCTGTAGGACTGTGTGTGCTCTGTAGGACTGTGTGTGCGCTGTAGAGCTGTGTGTGCGCTCTAGGACTGTGTGTGCGCTGTAGGACTGTGTGTGCGCTGTAGGACTGTGTGTGCGCTGTAGAGCTGTTTTTGCGCTGTAGGGCTGAGTGTGCGTTGTAGGGCTGAGTGTGCGTTGTAGGGCTGAGTGTGAGCTGTAGAGCTGTGTGTGAGCTGTAGGGCTGTGTGTGCGCTGTAGGGCTGAGTGTGAGCTGTAGGACTGTGTTTGCGCTGTAGAGCTGTGTGCGCTGTAGAGCTGTGTGTGCGCTGTAGGGCTGTGTGCGCTGTAGGACTGTGTGTGCTCTGTAGGACTGTGTTTGCGCTGTAGAGCTGAGTGTGCGCTGTAGGACTGAGTGTGCGCTGTAGGACTGAGTGTGCGCTGTAGGACTGAGTGTGCGCTGTAGAGCTGTGTGTGGGCTGTAGGACTGTGTGTGCGCTGTAGGGCTGTGTGTGGGCTGTAGAGCTGAGTGTGCGCTGTAGGACTGAGTGTGCGCTGTAGGACTGAGTGTGCGCTGTAGGACTGAGTGTGCGCTGTAGAGCTGTGTGTGGGCTGTAGGACTCTGTGTGCTGTAGGACTGTGTGTGCTTTAGAGCTGTGTGTGGGCTGTAGGGCTATGTGTGCGCTGTAGGACTGTGTGTGCTGTAGAGCTGTGTGGGCTGTAGGGCCCATAAATGGCTTCACACAACCAATAACTATAGTAAAAAAAAAAAAACATTTCTTTGTTATCTTTCATATTCTTTCAAAATAGGCTGGGTCAACATTTGAGCACAAAGGTCAGTATTGGTTTCTCTCACCCAAAACTCAGAGTTAATGTAGTGTAGTTAATGTAGCCGCTGCTTTGGGTGTGGACACTTCATCGCCAAATGGTAACATGGTAGTTCACCAATCTTCATATATGAGGTCTGTGCCATGTTCTGGTCCTAAGCCATGTTTTACTATAAGGGAGTTCACAGGCAGTAAGTCACACAAGTAAAACAGATCTTTCTGGAAGAGATTCTCTGAGCACATTCTTAAAGGGGCGAGATGCAAGTTAGCCATTTTATACTCACTACTGCCACCTCAGGTCATAAGTGTAACTGCAGCTTCTATATTAAGCTCGTGCATGACAGCACTTCGGACCCGAATTAACACCTTTTTGAGTGACAGTGCAGGATTTTAGAGGCAGTTGTGGTGAACAGGTCTGAGCTCATTCTTCACCTTAGGACATTGTTGGAACATGTAGGGGAGGAAAATACTTCATTTTAACATTTTTAAACTCTGCTAATAGCCCTCTTTGGGAGTTCGGGAAAGTTCAAGAAAGGTTTGACCAGCACAAAACATCTACAACAGAGTCGTGACTCTTACCCCGCCTGACAGTAAACCTGCCTTCATGTGCTGTGTAAATAATGACCAATTCCTCCTGGACTTATACCAATTTAGACAAAGTCCGGAACAAATGAATTACTTGTGTCAGTTCAGCCTATCCATGATAAAAAAGAAGAGAAGCCAGACACCCAGGTTGATGCAGAGAATCAAAGTTTTAATCGTCAGATAAAAGTCAGAGCTCCACCAGACAGAGTAATGTGTCACTTATTGTTGGGAGGTACATTTGTACAGGAAGCTGCCGAAAGTCAGAGACGCTGGAGGTGCGTCTTTGGCACAAATGTAGTTCAGTTTGTTGTGCTGCTTGTAATCATTCCAGAACGTGGGTGGATGAGCTGAAGATGAAAACAGAGACACAAAATTATAAAGGTTCGAGACCTATAAACACTTTACTTAAACGGCCATTAGTGACTTGTGTGCATATGGCCCATGTGAAAGAGTCAGATATTTGTGAGCATTTACCGACATAGTTGATCATGAGGCAGTGCTCTTTCTTGTGATTGTTGGGCTGATTCGTCAGCCAGTTTGTGTAGTCCCAATGAGATCCGTCGGTCCACATCCATATTCCCTCCTGTGTACACATTCACACATTCACACATAACATTTCAACTCTCAACAACTCGGCTGTGAGCTCATCATGTTACCAGAACTGCGTCATGTCCGCCAAGCCAGGTCATTCTGTTGCCTCCAGTGGCATTCTGGATCAGCTCTATGATGAAGTCGCTCTCCTCATCGCTGTGGATGGAGGCCAGGTTCGCAGCTTCATCGTGACAGCTTCTCTGTGTGTGGGGAGAGGGGGTTAAGGATGTGCTCTTTTCTGTTCCTCTGAGCCTTAACTACTGGAGGCTCGGAGGAGTCATTGTTTTAGTTAGTCCTGTACCTCTGCCTCTGTCCATGATTCCTTAGAGTGAAAAAACTTGAAACAGCGGCTTCCAAGCAGACTCCAACCCACAGGACAGGCTTTGAAAAATGAAATCAAAGCAGTAGAGTAAATACAGAGAGATCTGCTGTCGCTATATTAAAGTGAATGTAGTCAAACTCACCTGGGTAGATTTTCACCCCCTGTCAGTGTGGAACAATGAACAGAGTTATTAAAGCAAATCAAAAAGACAATAGTTTCATGATAAATGAGGTGAACTTACAACTCCATCCGTCAGCAGAGCACCGGACAAACAGAGGAAGGCGATGAGTGGGCAGTTAGCAGCCATCTGAAATCACCAAATACAACTAATGAGAAGATCTTTGTGCAAAAACCAAGACGAGATGAGGAGTGTAATGTCAGTCTGTGAGTGACTCTGAGCTACTGTTGAACCTCTGTCACATATTTGTACATACAGCCTATCAGGATGTTTTGCTCATGCACGTGTTTTCGTGGCTGCCAGATTCCTCCCAAGGACTGTTCTCGCCTAAACTGATGGAGCGCAGTTTTCTTGGCGCTGCACTTTGAGATATACATCAGGGTTATTCTGACCTGAAGACCAAAAACTGGTCTTCTTCAGAGCATTCGATTCTCAAGGTCCTCTTTTGCCGCTCTCACTCCACAACCCAAGGCAAGTTTCAAGTGTCTTTGGGCTGAAAGCAGGAGCAGCTGGTCGGTCAAGCCATTCCTGCGCATGAGCTACATTTGTCTGTTTAATTTAACCTGAGAACAATATTGGATTGACCTGAACAGAAAGGACATTTGGTGTTTGATATGTCACTGTCACAAATGGGATTGGGGCCATTCTTTACTCTCTCATGTTCACCTCGATGATCCCGGCTCCCACAGGTGCATGTTGCTGTTGTGCCCTTGGGCAAGACACTTCCCCCGTCTTGTCTCCAGTGGCTGCGCATGCTGAATCAGAGTGTGAATGTGAGTGCCTCATGTGCAGTACAACAAGATAGTCACTACATTTTCATTAACCGGCACAGATAATAATTCAAAGGATCTTTGAAAACCATCTAAATCAGTTACAATTGTGTTGCTTATGGGCTTTTTATCTTTTCAATTGAGTTTTCAGCTCGTTGTTTGGGGAAAAAAAGAAATAAAAATAATAGCCACCCAGTGAAGGAAACTAATTTCAGCCGCTTGTATCCACGATTTCTTCCTTTCGGTCATTACCCAGATCTCATGACCATAGATGAGGGTGGGAACGTAGATCGATCGGTAAATCGAGAGTTTTACCCAGACTCAGCTCCCTCTTCACCACGACAGACCGATGCAGCGACCGCATCACTGCTGTCGCCGCACCGATCCCATCTGTTTAGTGCGTAGTTAACATTAGAGTCAAATGTACGTCACCTCCTGACTTGGTGTAGGATTTGAACCACACACTCACGCTCAGATTGATGAATGCCAAAACAGGCGGTGATTTTTCGTACACCTCACATTTGCTCTGAGCTTGAAAAATGAGGGCCACTGAGTGGTTGTTTCCTCTACGGACTGAAGTATTTTCCACAGCTGAGAGCTGGAGGGGCCACAACAACCATAACAGACTACATACACTTTGTGTCGATAATGTGGTGGAAAAGACAATATCCTAACAATACATCCCACATTACCAAGGAAATGAAAACATGCATTAAAGGGGGGGTATTCTGCAAAATTGACTTTCAAGCTTTACATCATGCCTGAAGTGTTGCCTTGGCACATTCACGTATTTTTGAGTAATCTGTAAAAACTCTGATGGCGGCCATTTTAGGGATGGGTTTGCCTGAGTCCTCCTAGGAACGCCCCCACCTCCTGGAGACGCCTCCGAGCTTTCGTCACCAGCCGAGTAACCAACCACTGCTCCTCAGCAGAACCCCCTCCCCGCTGATGCCACAGACAGCGTGTGGAGGGGGCGTGTCGGAAAGGCTCAGAGGTTCTTAAAGAGACAGAGGCCTATTTCAAGACATTCACTACAGCCATTTTGAGAGAGACATTTTATACAAGGCAGTTATTCTAATTTACTGCATTTACAGACCAACAGAAGGTTTGGTCATCATTGTAGTGTGATATAGACTGGTGCTATGTGATTGATAAAAACATATTACCCCCTCTTTAATAAGAAACACAGGGCTTTTCAAGGAGAGGATGGAGCGGCCGGGGCTACAGCACAAAAAGAACTAAAGCAGCATCTGAGGAAAGGAAGAGGCTCCAAACTGGAACAAAGTCACAGAGCCTCAAACTGTCATTCATCATTTATACAGTAATGACTAATTACATTGTGTTTATTTGACGTTAATAAATGATATCATGTGTTTTCAGTTTATATATGTAATATGTATATTATATATTATATATTATATATGCAAGCTTCAGCTCTTTGGCTTCTGCTCACACAAAATACTGCATTTACAACAAAACAAAACAGCAGCATCTTTGCTTTTCGTACCTCATTAATGATGTTTTATGATGGTGTAATAACACTGATGTACTTCAGTGACTTTTATATATTATATACTATATAACAACATATAGTGTAAATGCTGTGTTTTATTATGTCCTTTTACATTTCTTATGTTACTCAATTTTGAATATACTATTGAATTATGAAGTTTGAATTGTGTTGATTATACTTTGTTTTGACCACGGGTGTCCAAAGTGCGGCCTGCGGGCCAAATGTGGCCCTCAGACCAATCTTTGGTGGCCCTCGGGCTGCTTGCTGAATCGGTTCACATCATCAGAGATGGTCCTTTTTATTTAATATGTAATAATTCTAACAACTAGCATTTTATTGTTAGACAGAGCTGGCATTAAGGTTTTAAGCATAGATAAAGGCATGGGGCACAATTTAAACCTCTGCTAGTGGAAGGTTTCGTGGAACTAACCACCGACCCATGGCCCTTTACCCCGTGTACGCTCCAGTATGTGGCCCTGGTTTTGACCTTCATGGTTTGATTATTTTGTGTGTTTGATTATAAACAGGTTGTATAACTATCAGAAGAGGGGAGTGTAAGGTCAGTCTGTGAGTTACTCTGAGCTACAGTTGAACCTCTGTCACATATCTGAGCAGATAGAGTGTCAGGATGTTTTGCTCATGCACATGTTTTCGTGGCTGCCAGATTCCTCCCAAGGACTGTTCTCGCCTAAACTGATGGAGCACAGTTTTCTTGGCGCTGCACTTTGAGATATACATCAGGGTTATTCTGACCTGACGACCAAAAACTGGTCTTCTTCAGAGCATTCGATTCTCAAGGTCCTCTTTTGCCACTCTCACTCCACAACCCAAGGCAAGTTTCAAGTGTCTTTGGGCTGAAAGCAGGAGCAGCTGGTCGGTCAAGCCATTCCTGCGCATGAGCTACATTTGTCTGTTTAATTTAACCTGAGAACAATATTGGATTGACCTGAACAGAAAGGACATTTGGTGTTTGATATGTCACTGTCACAAATGGGATTGGGGCCATTCTTTACTCTCTCATGTTCACCTCGATGATCCCGGCTCCCACAGGTGCATGTTGCTGTTGTGCCCTTGGGCAAGACACTTCCCCCGTCTTGTCTCCAGTGGCTGCGCATGCTGAATCAGAGTGTGAATGTGAGTGCCTCATGTGCAGTGGGAGGAAAATGTACGTTTATGTTTACAGTAATAAACAGTCTCTAAACTAATAAAACCCAAACAATTACATTTGATCATATTTTTATTTAACATGTAAACATTCACAGCGAGGAAAAAGTAAGTAAACCCAGGAATCTGGCTGAACTGTAGCAGTTTTGTAAAGGGGAATGGTCCAAGATCCATCCTGGTTATTGTGAACGTCTAATCTGCAACTACAGGAAAGCAGTTATTGCTGATGGCCTTATCGATTTCCACATTAGTGACATTAGCTTGGTATTTGCATCTCTGCAGTGGAACAAGATAGTCACTACATTTTCATTAACCGGCACAGATAATAATTCAAAGGATCTTTGAATACCATCTAAATCAGTTACAATTGTGTTGCTTATGGGCTTTTTATCTTTTCAATTGAGTTTTCAGCTCGTTGTTTGGGGAAAAAAAGAAATAAAAATAATATTACGAACCCGTCCGGACCGAAGAAAGTTGTGGTGTTGTTGAAGGGTTTGTTTGATTCCCAGGCCACTCGCGTCACGGAACACGGTCCACAGGATCTGCGCTCAAATCAGCCAGAGCACGGAGCAGGGCCTCGCTCAGACCCAGGTGAGTCGCGGTGTCCCGGTACTCGACAGCAGCCGCGGGTGTGAGGCGGGGAAGCCATTCACACAAAGTTTGCGCAGAAGAGGTTTTTTGTGTTAAAAACAAACCAAAATATGTGCTAATGCTAGCTAGCGCTAGCTACGACTGACGTTTGTTCAATTCTACTGAACAATCTGCTGCGAATAAACATCCATTTGGACCCGATTTATACTTGACTTTATTCGTATGTGATAAATAAGTTCACATTCCACCAGAAAATGGCTAAAAAGAGTGAAAAATTGTGTTTCCCAAAAGATTCTGTTTTCCCCCTTGGCAAGGCCACGCCCCCTTCTATGACGCGATGCCGTCTGTATCTATGCCATGTTTGCAGCTGTTAGCATACATTTTCCGAAAAAGATTCAAGATTAAAAGATTTTTGATTTATAGCGGTAAATGTTATAAAAAAGAAAAATACGCTAGAACCACATTTCTCATGAGGCTGTGATGTCACGATAGTGAAGTGACGAGTTGTTTCTCTCTTTATTCCTCCATCTCTGTCCTAAAAGCCGAGAAGTTTGCAGCCCTGCAACATATCGATTTTGGTGATATTGTTTTGCAGGACCATACTGATCATTTTCATTTATTATTACGCAAAAATACTTATCTTTGATTTTTTTTGTCAGCATTCACTATGGGAGTCTATGGCCCAACCATGGTAAAAGGAGAAGTCTTTCATTCGGTTTCTGACCACCAGTATCTGGAGTGATCTCAGACAACAAGTTGAAGTGGGACAAAAATACAGAGCACATCACAAAAAGGGTCAACAGAGACTATATAAGAAACTGGTGTCCTTTCAGGTGGATAAAACCAGGTTGAAAATGTTTTATTTTGCTTTTGTGGAGAGTGCTCTGACTTTTTGTATTGTCTGTTTGTACGGGGCCACAACTAATAAAAATAATAGCCCAGTAGTTTTTTAAGTGGGGACATGACCAAAACATGTGTGTCATATTGGTAGGGGACATGTGACATCTGTTACATTCGTCTTTGACATTAGAATACATCTTTGATAGTCTTGAGTTTGTAAAATAAATACGGTGAACAGTCTTAAATTGTATTAAGTTAAGTTTGCAACAAGAAGTGCTGCCATTTATCTGCGAAAGCGCCCTCTTCCAATCAACCCCATTCAGTTGTTTTCCCAATTCTGCTTCCCACTGTTTCTTGATTTTTTCCATGCATTCACTTTTCATGTTACTTATAAGACAATACATCTTAGAAAGAGCGCCTTTTTGCCTAAAGGGCTTTTAAAACAGTTTATCTACAATGGTGCTCGGGGAGACAAAAGGAAAGGACACAATATTTGATTTAACAAAGTTATGAATTTGAAAGTATCAAAAAAGATGTTTTTTTTTAAGAGAGTACTTTTGAGATAGCTCATCAAAACTGGCAAAAACATTATTAATGTAAAGGTCATCTAATTTTGCCAGTCCCTGGTTTCCCCAATGTAAAAAGGCTGGTTCCAAGCTTGGAGGGAAAATGTGGTTGTTATATATAGGGTTTGTAGGCGATTTTACAGGAAATATTAGCACTCTAATTTACACAAGATCTGACTCCATAAGATCAATTTAAACACAGTTAAACAGTTAAGTTTAAAGTATTAAAGTATCAAAAAGGTCTCGCCAAGCGTGTTCGTTGATCCCAAGGTCCAAGGAGAAACAACCAGAATTCAGTAGCTTTAGACAAAGAAGATTTATTCCCTATAACAATTACAATTCTAAACACAGATTCTCCGAGCGCTAAAGTCCCTACACTAATACACACACGGTGCTCGAGCGGGGCAGTCCCGGGAAAAGCATCGTCTAACTGCGCTCTTACAATATATATTATCAAAAATGTGACGTTCACGAAGAGATAGGAGATGAGTTGAGCTTAGGCCAAGGTCACCAAGCTTTTCTCTCAGTAGTTTTCCACTAGAAGTGTCTTCCTGATGCCTTATTTGGAGTTATTATTGTCCAGACTGGTGAGGGCACCTGGACGTCTCCATAGATATGAGCAAAAGAATGCAAGAGCGAGAAATGGGGTATTGTTACAGCAGTGTGCGTGTGAAATGATTGGTTTTCCACTGAAACTTAAAGCACATAGATTAAACTCATAAAAAACATTCAATAGCATTATAAAATATAACATTAGCTAAAAATCATCAATTTCCCACATTCCCTCTTTTGATCTCTAACCAGAGATCACAAAAATGGCAAAAGCAAACAATGAAATGGCTGTGTATAAAAAATATTTTTATTTTTTAAATGTCCAATATAAATTCAAAAAACTTACAATACAACTGTATGTATCTGTGTGTGTGTGTGTGTGTGTGTGTGTGTGTGTGTGTGTGTGTGTGTGTGTGTGTGTGTGTGTGTGTGTGTGTGTGTGTGTGTGTGTGTGTGTGTGTGTGTTCAATGCATACTGTTATGGCAGGAGTTCATCAGTCTCTGTGTTGTCCACTGTCTCCGCAGCATCCGTTGATACCGGCATCAGTATGTAATGTACTGTCCTCCTGGTCCCATCATCGAGGTTATCATTTTAGACAGCATGCTGCGAAGACAGGGCACTATGCACATGGCAAAGACACAGAACCAAATCAGTATGATTAGTACAAGCAACAGAAATTTCTGGTCTCTGCCAGTTTTTGCAGGTCAGCGATGGCTTTTGTGACAAAATTCTATAGTAGTTTCTAATTCAAAGGTGGGGGTTCTGTTCAATATGAGTGATATATTTTAACAGTCCTTTAGACAGGACAGAGGGTAGCATGTCAGAGCTGGTTTGGATTGGTATGGTCTGACAAATAAAGATGGGGTTCCTGAAGCGTTGGGCATTTGGGTACACACAAAGCAATTGATCAGATTCCTGTGATTAGCAGTCCATTTGGCATATTTGTACCATATATTAATGCATATTTTTTTTGGTTGTCTGTGTCATGCCATGCGGGTCAATGAGGTTGGTATAAAAATCACTGCGTCGGGCACACATTTTAAAAGGTCTGGTCACATTATACCATAAATCGTTGTTCTGGAAAGTGTGGTTGCATGTGGTCTTGGCAGTTGCCATTATGTGTATGCCCCACCTCCCGGTCTGGGTTACGACCACGGAGTTATTGCAATAGAGTAAGTGTGTGCCATATTGTCTCGTGGCATCACGCCAACATTAAAATAATAGTCTGAGATTGTAAGGTCTGTACATGCCGCTATTAAGTGAGTGATATCTACTGTTAATGGTGAATGTTGTGGTGTGTCAGGTGTTTATTTGTGAAAAAGAAAAAATCCTGGCACTATAATTCCCATAATTATTATACTACCAATCTTCCCTCTTTTGGACTGGGGTAACCCAGGCCATCAGAGTAGTTCAAACGAAGCATGTAAGCGGTGTAAAGTGTGACTTACGACCAGGGAGCAATATATCCACGTACAGTGGGAACAGGAAACACTCCTAAGAACCCACTGGAGACCTTAACTTGCAGCTCTGACCTGGAGACTAACTGACACAAGTGGTTAGCGGAAGCAGAAAAAGGAAAATTATTCAATGGAAGAAGAGATGTCCGGTGTGGAATAGTTTGCAGCCGGCCTGGTTTTAGTCAGATGATACCACCTTCCAGGGCTGTTTTCAAATTCAAAGTAGGATGGGCTCGATGGGAAAAAATGTTTATCATTAGCTCATAATCATGTGTTTCAAAAAGGAATGTGTGGGGAGTGTTAGGATGGAGTGTTGCGATGCGCTGCTGGAGCACTTCCTGTCCTGATCTTGGTCTGATTAGAGCATCTTTCGGATACAACCGAAACAATGCACTGTGTTTTCTGGAAGTGGCCTCTTACGTTACAATATCCCAGGCGCTTCATTTTCATATATATTTAAACTACGTGAAAGTGACCCTTACTATACCCCGTTAGCTTGTCCACCCATGACAAGCTACAAACCCCGGAAGTGTAACATTATATTACTGTATAGGCAGGAAGTGGCTAGATATGCAGATCTCCATTTAAACCATCAGAAACGAGCACTGCCAGGCCAGCACATATCCGGTCGCCATGGAGATAGATACCAGACCACTATGGTGCCCCATCAGCGGCTATGTGTAAGCAGCAATGATGTGGCATAGCAGCACAGAGTAAGAATGTGTCATAACAACGGGTGGAAAAGAAAAATGCCCTAAAACTATTAGTAAACTACTCTCAAAATCGGCCCCCTTCTTTACGGCAAGAAAGTTTCAGATGTGCCGGTACCAGGCATGAATTTGCGACGAGTACCAGGAGATTCAAACCCTCTCTATCCCTGCCTCGTCGTCTGTCCTTGGGCCGTAACTAATGGTGTACTTGATTAAAACCTATCTGTTAGCTCCAGCTCTATGTGTGTGCGAAATGTGGTTCCAGGAGAACTGAGATCAACAATTTAGAAGTTGTGTCATTTTAAAGTTTAGTTTAATATGATAATTAGAAAGACAAAATTTAAACATGGCATTTACGTAAAGGTATATAATAGAGAATCAGCACTGTTCTTAAAATAATTTGATTATAACACATGGGTATAACGTGAGTGTGATAACAGAGTGCATATATTTCTGTCACAGTATATCAAATGAGTATAAGGTTTGTGGTGAAAGCTTTCAATGGCTACTACATTATTAGTCATTAATAATGCTAATAATGCTCTTGTCTTGTCAGTAAGGCACATGTGATATATAATTGATCACACAGTTCTCATGGAACAGTTGTCTGTAGTGAAGGTGTATTAGCAAATCGTAAAGTGTGTTTTGTGTGCTATAATCAATACTAGGGACAGGGAAGATGTCTTCATCCGGGTCTTCACCCCACAAAGGGGTCATTTTGGAACCAGGGAACGCTCAGGGTCCGTCATGTCAAAGTCAGGGTCAGTCAGGGTAACTGTCAATGGCACCGTTACCATTACCTGGCAGTGCCAGGGCTCACTGAAGCCCTTAATATACAATTTTTGGTTCAAATTAGCATTAATTTTTGCCCATGTTTTTATTTTTTCCTATAGAACCCTTATCAAAATAGGTCAGACAATAAGAATGGTGACTGCGGCCAGGTTGATCAGGTCTGTCCACGTTCCACATTCCAGTCTCTAGAACGGCTTTTCCCCCATTCATTGTTCAGGGGTCCGTTTCAAGTGTCCCCCTCATTATTGTTATATACCTGGAAAGGTCCTCGCCATCAGGGTGTTCAAGTCAATCTCCACAATGTGCCAGGTACCTAAGAAGATAAACACTGCACCGTATTGTTTAGTGTTCAAGTCCATTATTTTTATTTATTTCATTTAGAGGTGCCATTAAAATGATAATACTAAAACTGCTAAGCCAATACAGTTTGAATGTAAGGGATCAGGAGATCAATCTAATGATCTGCCCCTCAGTTCCTTCTATTAATTCACATCAGGCTGTGTTCAATAATATTTTCAATTATCAGTCAGTTCTTGGCAATATTTCAACGTTCATGTTCGATGTTCTAAATATTTACAGTTGTTTTTTGTATCTTCTGCACAGTATTTACAAATCTTCACAATATAAAACCATCATATTCATCTTTGTATATATAAAAACTAGATTTTTCATAATTCTTCAGAATTTTAGCTCAAACGCGATGTTTGGCCCATTGCTTTGGTCCTTATATGGTCAGTTATTTCAGATTAAAGTGAAGTAAAGTTTTTTTTATTTTGTTTTTATTATTATTATTTTTTAGTCAGTCTTGGGTGTTCATTTGCAATTTATTTATTTATTTATTTTTCTTTCTTTTTTTAAATGTATTTATTGGCTTATTTGGTAGGGACAGTGCATGTTAATGAACATACATGGGTCTCATGCATGTAAACAAGCCACACCGGATTGTAGCCTTGGGCTAATTTCCATCCGTCGTCCCCCATGCGCACTCTCAAACACACACTCTTTCATCCAGGCCTATTGTACATGTTTTTATCCCAAACTTTATAAAAACTCTATAACTCTATACAGTTCTCAAACCATGTCAGTGTTTCCCTTATATGCTTACCGGTTTGACTAAGAAGTTAAGACCAAAATGTGCACACTGCCGGGGAAAATATCTAGCCTGTAGATAATATTGTAACCATTTTGTTTGAATTCCTTTATGATAAATATCCAGTTCAATTTAGACAACTCCCTCCAGGAAATGCAGCTCTTTCAAAACCGTACAGCACACGCCATCACACGGACCTTCACCTCTCACAAGCAACTTCACTCGCTTCCCATAAAACAAAGAATCTAATTCAAAATACAAAAATCATTACATTCAAAGCACTTCCTAACTTGGCTCCTCCGTACATATCTGTCCTCACAGAGTGCCCACACACTCTGCTCCTCCTTCTCTCCAGCTCCGTCACCAGGGGGTGAGCCTTCAGCCGCTCTGCCCCAGCTCTGGAACTCACTCCCTCCTGACCTACGTACCATAGACTCTCTGCCACTTTTCAAATCCAGACTGTCTCACACCATCGAGTCACACACTCACCATCTCTCACCAATGCTTTGCTCTATTTGATTCTGTTCTGCTTGTATATAATGGTAGGGGAAACACTGCATGTTGCTACAATGTGATTTAGTTTTGTGTCATCTTTCGTCGACTGCTCACAGGAATATTTGTTTCAGTAACTTGTCGCAATTAATACATTTTTGTGTTTTTCTTTCACACGGTATTTAGTTTCGAGGCCAGATATCAGCAAAGGTTTTCCTTAGGTCTATTAAAACTGACATTTGTCATGGGCATGATTAAAGTGCACATGACGCACTAGACAAACATTGTGCTAAAACATTTAAAATTAAGATTCTGCTAAAACATCTAATCTAATATTCATTAAATTCTACCTACAACATAAATACTATTGTCTCACTTCCTCATTGGACAGTAACAGAAAGTGACATAAATAGAAGTAAAATTTAAACTGTCGCTGTGCCAACCATGTTTTATCAATGAGAATTCAGTCACTTCTTTTCTATGGATTTCCCTACAGGGATTAAAGTTTAACTTAACTTCTATGGGACTATCCTTATGTTATCAACTATATATATATTGATAGAAATAACTTTTCTTCCCATTTGTCCTTAAATTGTTGTTTCACTGAACAAATAATATCTCTGTAAATATAAAAGAAATTAAAACCTCTCATATGCACTTAAAGTACGGACGTTTGAGTCCATAACCTAAAGCAGTGTCCTTTTATTTATTTAACCTGTTGCATTTTATCTATTTCTGTTAGTATGTATGTTATAGTTTATTATATCCATTATATTTTTGCTTCCTTTTATATATATTATTATTATTATTATTATTCTCATTATTATTATTTTCACTTCCTCCTCAACTTTAGTTATGTGAACTCCTTTCAATGCCAGACGCTAGTTTTAAGGAGCTCTTTGCACAACTTTTATTTATACACATACTCACACATATCCATCCATCACATCCATATTCTTCCACACTCTCTCTCATGTCCACCATCCATTTTCACTCAACGTTTTCACACAATACTTAATATCATGAGTTACACAATTTAAAAGTTTTTTACACAATACTTAATATCCCGGGCTACACAATTTAATACCATGCACATTTTTCTATACAAAACGGCACGCCGACCGTACAACGAGTGACTCTTATATTTACAACGGTTTTTGGGGGCCACAAACCTCCCCAACGTATACCGTAACGTTGCAACAAAGAACCTACGTCTAGGTCTTTCCCAGTCTACGGGGTGGCAGGCTACAATATCGTTAATGAGCAAGGCACGCCGACCTCCTCCGATAATTGTACCTATAGGCGAGCTGGCCCGTTACTGACTTCTATAGTATCAGGCGGTGCCACTCCCTTTCAGTCACTTTAACTTTATATACAATGTTCTATAAAAAAACGGCACGCCGACCGTACAATGAGTGACTCTTATATTTACAACGGTTTTTGAGGACCACAAACCTCCCCAACGTATACCGTAACGTTGCAACAAAGAACCTACGTCTAGGTCTTTCCCAGTCTACGGGGTGGCAGGCTACAATATCATTAATGAGCAAGGCACGCCGACCTCCTCCGATAATTGTACCTATAGGCGAGCTGGCCCGCGGTGCCACTCCCTTTCAATCACTTAAACTTTATATACATTATATATACATTTCATTTCACACTTCCAGCACATTTCACAACATAAAATCCTGTCCCTACTTCTCCGCTCGAGCCACCACATTCAGACAATCTGTGTTTTTCAAAAAAACTTTAACTTTAAGTTTTCTTAAGTTTTGTTTAAAATTTTTGGTATTTTATTTCAAATTGAAACGGCAGACACTCAGTGATATGCTTACTTGTGTACACACAATTCTCTGTTTCCAATGTGGACAATTTTGGTTATTTAAAAACAACAGGCTTGTCCTTACCTTTTTAGAAGTGCCGCGGCGGTGTACACAAGTGAGCAGAGGTCACGGAGGTCTGTTGCCCGTCTCAAGTCCTTGCGGACGAGACTGGGGTTCCCATTGGTCACTTGGAATCACGTCGGGCAGGTCACCAAAACTGTAGGCGATTTTACAGGAAATATTAGCACTCTAATTTACACAAGATCTGACTCCATAAGATCAATTTAAACACAGTTAAACAGTTAAGTTTAAAGTATTAAAGTATCAAAAAGGTCTCGCCAAGCGTGTTCGTTGATCCCAAGGTCCAAGGAGAAACAACCAGAATTCAGTAGCTTTAGACAAAGAAGATTTATTCCCTATAACAATTACAATTCTAAACACAGATTCTCCGAGCGCTAAAGTCCCTACACTAATACACACACGGTGCTCGAGCGGGGCAGTCCCGGGAAAAGCATCGTCTAACTGCGCTCTTACAATATATATTATCAAAAATGTGACGTTCACGAAGAGATAGGAGATGAGTTGAGCTTAGGCCAAGGTCACCAAGCTTTTCTCTCAGTAGTTTTCCACTAGAAGTGTCTTCCTGATGCCTTATTTGGAGTTATTATTGTCCAGACTGGTGAGGGCACCTGGACGTCTCCATAGATATGAGCAAAAGAATGCAAGAGCGAGAAATGGGGTATTGTTACAGCAGTGTGCGTGTGAAATGATTGGTTTTCCACTGAAACTTAAAGCACATAGATTAAACTCATAAAAAACATTCAATAGCATTATAAAATATAACATTAGCTAAAAATCATCAATTTCCCACAGGTTATAGTGTGAAAGTTCAGTACGTTTAAAAAAGGAACAGAATTGTGACCAAATTCTCAAAGTTGAGATGAGAACCAGGTTGCTTGAGCATTGGGAAAAACGAATGGGCATTTTAGAAGTCAATATGGACACTAGAGACATGGAGCAAGATTTAATTTCCATTGTGCAGCAGTTTAGTGCCAGCTCGTGAATAAGGAACAAAATTTTGTGTAAATTGGCGGACCAATAATCCGTGTACCTTTCGATCATTAGTTATTCCGTTTCAAAATAAAATCAGAAAAACAACATTTCCATTTGTTTTTGTTTTTTTTCCCTTTCTAAACTTGAATTAGAAAAAATAAATCTTGTATACGTCAATGCCAATGTGTTTGTTTTGGTTCTAGTTGTTTTTAATTCCCTCCAAAATGACGTTACTATTATTTCGTTTTATTATTGTTTTCAACACCGGAAGTGAGGAGAGACCTCAGCTCAGAGCCGCTCCTACACCTGTTTGGAAAGTTTTATGCATATACTTTTTAAAAATTGGGCAACACATGCAGAGATCAGAGATGCTTTATATTACCACGGAGGGAATGGTTGCTCAGAAATATCCGTGAGGAGATTCTGCTTGGAAAACAACCTTAAAAAGCTGGGCAGACACTGTGCGTCTCTGTCGTGCAGTGTACAGGGGGCTACGAGCCACGAAGAGCTGCTCACGACGAACGTACGAGTGAAAATCACGGTCACAAAGTTTTCAAACATGTTTGATATTGTTTGCGAGTCGTGCGGTCCTGGTCCTGTGGCAGCGACACTGAAGCCGGCGGAAAGCAGCGCGAACACGGGGAAATGCAGCTGCAGGCGCCAGGAGGAGTGGACACACATGTGAAATCCACGGGGGGCACATTTACTATTAAATACATATTTTTCATATGGTATTCACGTAGCCCTGGCGCACACTCATCATTACATTAAACATAATCAACAGCAAATATGACCAGACCAACTACAGCTGCAACATGAGTCCTCGTGGCGGAAACGTCTGTACCGTTGCAGGTGCGTTTCACTGAGTTGAACCTCCTCATCAACACATCCTTCTACTCAAACTTGAATTTATGAGAGTGAGGTCGTTTTCAAAAGCAGCTGAATGAGCTGGGCCTTGCGTCTGTGCAGAATACTGCGCCGATGCAACGAAAACACGTTTCTGAGTGTGGAAAACGACCGGACTGTGGGGCTGTAGAACGAGCGCCTGTGCCCCCGCACTCCCCCCACACTCGTGCCACCGTTTTTGGACCATGAATATGGCTCGGTCAGTGCTGTGGCCACGTCCACTCTTCAGTCTCTCTCAGCCTTCACTAAAGCTCCAGTGTCTGAGTGTAAAACGCACACTTGGAACGCGGGCTCTTTTCTATGGACTTCAGCGCTTTGTAGTAAAATACACTCGAGCACCTGTCACTGCCTTTAAGAACCTCTCACGAGCCGGGACGGGAAATGAGCATAAAGAGGCGACATCGTGAACTCTCAGAGCGGAGGATGATCGTTAATGCTCCTCTATCATATCAGCTATATTTTATTTTGTGCCCAGACAATACGGGAGCCGTGCGCAATTGCGCACGAGCGCAGCTTAGAGGGAACCGTGCCAGAGAAAGAGAGAGGGGGATGAAATGCCTCGGTGTCAGGGGAGGAAATAGTTACTTGTTGTGGAGTTTGGGCTGGTCTAATCGGGCAGAAAGCGCAAAAGTAACAGTGATACGTAGCCTATCTTTGCCCAGTTTGTAGTGGCTTCTCGTGGTTATATGGCGTATACCTGCGTATCACGTAGACGACACCGCATCTGTGTCTGGGGGGCACAAGCATCTTGGGGGACGGGCACGGCCCCCTATGGCCCGCCCATAGCGACGGGTATGCGCGTTATTATATATGTTTTTATTCCTCCTCGTCACTTTAGTTGTGCATGATTACTTTGCAAAACAAAAGTCACTGCTGAAGTGGGGGGGGCGGAGAGAGGAGTGGCAGAGGGACAGTTTGGGAATGCACGACGGGAAAGGGTTTTAGAGCGCGGCTCTGGGGAAACAGAGAGAGAGCTCCCGAACGCTCCCGGCACCAGCTCTCCCGGGCCATGGGAGAGAAAAAGGCGCGTGGAGTCCGTGAGTGACGAGGCAGGACCCCCGACACTCACATCTTCCACCTGTTCACTCAGCTCCGCTCTTGGCCGCCTCCGAAGCGACATCACCGCCCACTGCCTCCTCCTCCTCCGCCCCGGTCACCTCAGCTGCTGCTGCTGCAGCTCCACGAGGAGCTCAAAGTGAGCAGCAACAAGTTTGAGAAATAAAAGTCCTAATGACATAATAAACAACGGTTACAGAGGAGAACGCATTGAAGCTCGACCTCTTTTGCTTAAGTTTGTTTTTGTTTCCCTCTTGCGCGAGGGAGAGAGAGGCAGAGAAAAAGTTACTCATCATTTCCAGTAGCAAATCAAACCGAAGCAGTAGTGAACAAAATAACGGAAGTTGTTTTAGCAGTGTTTGTTTCCACTGCATAGCAAAGAAATGGGTCAATATTTTATTTAGAATTTTTTGCCTTTCCAATTTAATTTAGAAAATGGAAATACAATAAAACAACCACATAATTAGTTTTTCTGATTTTATTTTGAAACGGAATAACTAATGATCGAAAGGTACACGGATTACCAATAATAATATTTTAGATTTGGTAAGGCTAAACCACCAACTGAGGTTTGCCTTTGCAGTAGTCCCTTTCTGATTCGAGGTGGTTTCCTTTTCCAAATGAAAGATGAGAATAGTGCATCTATTTGGCGAAAGAAACTGTTTGGGAGGAATACAGGTAAACACTGGAAAAGGTACAAAAAACGGGGGAGCACATTCATTTTTATGCAGTTAATTCTACCAGTAACGGTAATGTGCAGGTTGTTCCACTTCTCCAGGTCTACTCTAAGTTTGGAGACTAATGGGAGAAAGTTACGCTTATAAAGGTCTGACATATTTGAACAAATGCGTATACCCAAATACTTGAAGTTATGCTTACAAAGCTTGAAATGGAAGAGGTTTCTTGGAAATTTAGAGGCCAGTTCATTTACTGGGAAACACTCACTCTTTACAAAATGTAGTTTATAGCCAGAGAAGGTGCCGAATCTTTTTAACAATTGTATGATTTGGGTAATGGTCGAGACAGGATTGGAGATGTATAGTAGTAAATCATCGGCGTACAGTGATACCTTGTGTTCTAAGTTATAACGAACAATTCCTTTATAAAAATTTGCAGATTTTAGAGAAATGGTTCAATTATTATTAAGGCAAACAAAAGAGGGCTCAATGGGCAGCCTTGGCGTGTACCTCTGCTCAAGCTGAAATAGGGTGAGTGGATCCCGTTAGTACTGATGGCAGCCCTTGGTGCCGAGTACAGCAGGCTAATCCACTGTCTATACTTCGGACCAAAGTGAAACCTTTGCAAAACCTCCAGCATATACCTCCACTCCACCCGGTCGAACGCTTTCTCCGCATCCAAAGAGACAACCACTTCGGGTGTCTCCGTGGATCCAGGAGACAATAAAATATCCAAAAGGCGTCGAATATTTGAGAAAGAGTGGCGGTTCTTTATGAAGCCAGTTTGGTCAGTAGATATGATGTTTGGGATGACTGTTTCAAGACGTAGGGCTAAGGTTTTGGCAAGTATTTTGTAGTCTGTGTTAAGAAGGGAAATAGGGCGGTGAGAGCCGCAACTAAATTCATCTTTGCCAGGTTTTAGAATTAAGGTTATCGAGGCGGAAGAAATCCTTGGTGCAAACAGTCATTATGCATTTTTAAAAGAAGGGGAGATAATAAATTGGATTTTTTTTTAAATAAAATTCAATAGGATATCCATCAGGACCAGGTGTCTTACCGTTTTGCATTTGGGCAATTGCCTTATTTATTTCCACGATGGTCAGTGGTTGTTCAAGATTAAGACATTCATTATCAGAGATAACTGGTATTGTCAGGGAATCAAAGAAGGACCGCATATCTGCATCATCTTTGGGAGATTCTGATGTATACAGATCCTTATAAAATTGAGTGAATGTTTCATTAATTATTGATGGAGTGGAGGTACATTGACCTGAAGCAGGCTTAATACCTGCGTGCAATAAGTTTCTCTGTCTCATAAGTAAGCAGTAAGTTATATTCTAGCTTTCTTTCTCAAGTTCAGGGGTAGATGAATATATTAATTTATTTTCAACTTCTTTAATATCTCTCATGATTTGTTCTAATTGCTGTTTTCTTAATTTATTTTGTCTTGCTGAATAAGAGATAATATATAAGAAATAATATGTGGACATTGTTTCATCTCCATCTCCAATTTATTCCACAATTGTACACCATTAACTGTCAGACTGAAACTTTTGAGCTATGATTCTGAGCCCTAAAGCTTCATTCATCACGTAATTCATAACGACCAGTACGTTCTTGGAACCTTCTTTGTGTTTGGCCTGGTAATAGTTTGTATCTTGTTTTGCAAAACATCTGTACAGTTTGGAACTCAACAATGTCACAAAACTTCATGATCTTTGATTTTAAGTAGTCTCCTGAAGCAAAAATGTTTGTATTGTCTGCAAAGAAGATAAATCTAAGAATTTGAGATGTTTTACAAATGTCGTTTATGTACATATTAAACAATTTTGGGCCCAGAATGGAACCTTGAGGTAAACACTTTCTTGACAATTTGACTGATATTCGCCTATTTTCACACATTGTTTTCTATTTTTTAAATAACTGGTAACCCACAGTATTGCTACACCCCTAATCCCATAATGTTCTAGTTTATTAATTAATACATCGTAATTTATTGTGTCAAATGCTTTACTCAGGTCAATAAATAACCCTATTGCATATTTCTTGTTTTCTACAGCATTAGTTATTTCATCAATTATATCAATTGCTTCTTTCATATTATCAGGAAATTGTCCAGTTTGCAACGATAAGTTACAAATGTGTGTTAACGGCTTAGAGATACTTTCAATAAGACTTTTTAAGGTCTTCATATCCATGTCATAATAATCTGTCCAGGTTTTATTTTTATCCAGTATCTTCTTTTCCTCAACAGGTTCGAGGAACAAGGACATGGGATCTCTGTCTATCAGCTCACAATTATAGTTCTCAACGTCTCAACTTCATTCATATTATTTATAGTTAATGGGTTTATGTGCTACAGGAAGACAGAAAGAATAGCCCTGTTCACCCAATCAAATGCCTTCTGAAAAACGACTGAAACTAAATATGGTCAATGCAAGCCTGTCCCTTCTAAAGATGTTTTGCTAATCTGCCAGAATGATATGGCTTTCCAGGTAAACATTCAGTTTATTATTGAATAATTATCACAATTTAGCACTGGGCTCAGCAAATGAGGCCCTTGGTATTTTAAAGGCCTTTAAACTTATTTTTTTTTATGTTTAATAACTTTTTAATTAACCTTTTGTAGTCATTTTACTTCTTCATTTTATGCTAATAGCCTCCTCTAACTCTTTGGGAGTTCGGGAAAGTTCAAGAAAGGTTTGACCAGCACAAAACATCTACAACAGAGTCGTGACTCTTACCCCGCCTGACAGTAAACCCGCCTTTATGTGCTGTGTAAATAATGACCAATTCCTCCTGGACTTATACCAATTTAGACAAAGTCCGGAACAAATGAAGTACTTCTGTCAGTTCAGCCTATCCATGATAAAAAAAAAAAAAGAAGAGAAGCCAGACACCCAGGTTGATGCAGAGAATCAAAGTTTTAATCGTCAGATAAAAGTCAGAGCTCCACCAAACAGAGTAATGTGTCACTTATTGTTGGGAGGTACATTTGTACAGGAAGCTGTCGAAAGTCAGAGACACTGGAGGTGCGTCTTTGGCACAAATGTAGTCCAGTTTGTTGTGGTCCGGGTAATCATTACAGAGCGTGGGTGTATGAGCTGAAGATGAAAACAGAGACACAAAATTATAAAGGTTCGAGACCTATAAACACTTTACTTAAACGTCCATTAGTGACTTGTGTGCATATGGCCCATGTGAAAGAGTCTTAGCAGATATTTGTGAGCGTTTACCATCATAGTTGATCATGAGGCAGTTCTCTTCCTTGGCTACGTCGTCGGGCTTATCCGTCTCCCAGTTTGTGTAGTCCCAAGGAGATCCGTCGGTCCACATCCATATTCCCTCCTGTGTACACATTCACACATTCACACATAACATTTCAACTCTCAACAACTCGGCTGTGAGCTCATCATGTTACCAGAACTGCGTCATGTCCGCCAAGCCAGGTCATTCTATTGCCTCCAGTGGCCTTCTGGATCAGCTGTACGATGAAGTCGCTCTCCTCAGCGCTGTGGATGGAGGCCAGGTTCGCAGCTTCATCGTGACACCTTCCCTGTGTGTGGGGAGAGGGGGTTAAGGATGTGCTCTTTTCTGTTCCTCTGAGCCTTAACTACTGGAGGCTCGGAGGAGTCATTGTTTTAGTTAGTCCTGTACCTCTGCCTCTGTCCATGATTCCTTAGAGTGAAAAAACCTGAAACAGCGGCTTCCAAACAGACTCCAACCCTCAGGACAGACTGAAATCAAAGCAGTAGAGTAAATACAGAGAGATCTGCTGTCGCTATATTAAAGTGAATGTTGTCAAACTCACCTGGGTCGATTTTCACCACCTGTCAGTGTGGAACAATGAACAGAGTTATTAAAGCAAATCAAAAAGACAATAGTTTCATGATAAATGAGGTGAACTTACAACTCCATCCGTCAGCAGAGCACCGGACAAACAGAGGAAGGCGATGAGTGGGCAGTTAGCAGCCATCTGAAATCACCAAATACAACTAATGAGAAGATCTTTGTGCAAAAACCAAGACGAGATGAGGAGTGTAATGTCAGTCTGTGAGTGACTCTGAGCTACTGTTGAACCTCTGTCACATATTTGTACATACAGCCTATCAGGATGTTTTGCTCATGCACGTGTTTTCGTGGCTGCCAGATTCCTCCCAAGGACTGTTCTCGCCTAAACTGATGGAGCGCAGTTTTCTTGGCGCTGCACTTTGAGATATACATCAGGGTTATTCTGACCTGAAGACCAAAAACTGGTCTTCTTCAGAGCATTCGATTCTCAAGCTCCTCTTTTGCCACTCTCACTCCACAAACCAAGGCAAGTTTGATCGACCTTCATGCTGAGTAATATAGTTCTCTGGATCAGAGAAACACCACAAAAACACTAAATAATGAATATTGCATTCATCATCTGTCAATGAACATATTTAAATTGCAGGTGAAGGAAATGACAACGTTTGTTTTGAATGAGATGTGATTTGAGATTCTTCCTCATTTGCAAATATGCATCTCTGATTGGATCAATAAACAATGTGATGAATTATTGACTGTGAGAAAAGTCCTGACACTTCTGTCTTTGGGCTGAAAGCAGGAGCAGCTGGTCGGTCAAGCCATTCCTACGCATGAGCTACATTTGTCTGTTTAGTTGAACCTGAGAACAATATTGGATTGACCTGAACAGAAAGGACATTTGGTGTTTGATATGTCACTGTCACAAATGGGATTGGGGCCATTCTTTACTCTCTCATGTTCACCTCGATGATCCCGGCTCCCACAGGTGGATGATGTGCCCTTGGGCAAGACACTTCCCCCACCTTGTCTCCAGTGTCTGTGCACTCTGAATCAGAGTGTGAATGTGAGTGCCTCATGTACAGTGTAAGTTTATGTTTATTAAAAGGATCCCATTAGCAGAGCCAAACTGTCACTATTCTTCCTTGGGTCTGATCCATCCATCCATCCATCCATCCATCCATCCATCCATCCATCCATCCATCCATCCATCCATCCATCCATCCATCCATCCATCCATCCATCCATCTTCTTCCACTTGTCCGTTTCTGGGTCGTGGGGGCAGCTGTTGGAGCTGCCCAAATCACATTGCACCAGCCCCTTATGGCTCCTCTTGCAGGTGGTGGGTCCACAGAAGGATGGCCTCATGGTTCTGACCGGGACCCTACCAGGGGCACGAAACGCCCGACAACAGAGCTCCAGGATCATTCAGGTGCTCAAACCCCTCCACCACGTTAAGATGGCGGGTCCAGGAGGGGTCCTTGGGTCTTCATCAAATTCATAACAATGAATAAACAGTGTCTGCTTAAACTAATAACACCCAAACAATTACGTTTTATCATATTTTTATTGGCCATATCTTGTCAACATTTGCAGGACAGGGAGGCCGATATTTAATACAAGGGTTCACTTACTTATTTCATGCATGTTGAGAATGTTTCAGGTTTTTCTGCAAAATATCTTGATAAACTTGTGAATTTATTTTTCTATTGATGATTAACCCACTGGCATTAGGAGGTTTTCATTTTCAAGGATACCTAGATTAGATTGAAGTGGTCCTTCGGATAAAGACATCTTGTTCTTGTTTTCCATTTTGCATAATAACACGGGTCACACCAACAGACCAGCGCTCACTCTCGTAGAGAGGGCCTTCCTTCAGCAACAGTAAAGTACCTTACTCTCTTCTTGAGCCAAATGAACCTTGAAATATGTTTGTTCCATTCTCTAAACTGTTTGTCAGGGATTGGTACTGGAAGAGATAAGAAAAGATATAACAGTTTAGCGGGATGTTCATCTTGTCTCTATTCTCTATTCTCCAGGCTCCAGCTATCAAGGTCATTGTTTTGTTTAGGGTTGCAATTATCTTATGACAAATCCTTGGGTAGATACACTCCTAAATATTTGACATGGTCAGTGTGTGTCAGTGAGTGTTTAGGGTGAAAATGGAATGTCATGACCTGAGTTTTATGGATGTTAAGAGCATACTCTGAATAGGATCCATATACTTGTAACATCTTCATCAACACTGGTAAACCCGAGTCAGGGTCTGTGATTGTAATCAACACATCATCTGCATATAAACACTTTATATCCCTCCTTGCCAGTTTGAATACCCTATTTTTCCTGACTGTGCTAATGCTTGTGCTAAAGGCTCTATAAATAAACTGGGACTACTCGGGCACCCTTGTCTACAGCCTCACTGCAGTTGTACAGGATTAGAGAGACTCCCGTTTAGTTTCCTTCGGGCAGTAGGGCAGGAGAAGAGCGCCCAAATGCACTTCATAAAATCTATGCAGAATCCAAATCTTTTCATTAAAATGACTGAAGTAATCTTTCTCTTATTCATCTGTTCAATAATGTGTAGAGCCCTCCTAATTCTTTCTTTCGGTAAAACAGACATGGGATGCAAGCAAGGGATGCTCTGAGGAAGGAATTATTCAAAATTCAGACTTGAGGAAAGGAAATTGAGGATATGAGAAGAAAAGAAAAAAATTGGTTTCAAAGAATGAGAGATCGTGTTAAGAGGAACTCCTCTCAGAAAGTTCAGGTTTAGCTCTTAAATAGTCGAATTACCTGAAGAAGCGACATCCCCCATCAGGACAATGTCAGGATAAAGTGAGAAGAAAATCCAGACATGTCCTTTTGTTCAAATACCTTACGCGTTTTGACGGACTGGGAGTTTATGTCCATATTCGTCATGATGCATGATGCGTCTCTTAAAGGAATAGGCCAACGTTTTTACAAACTGAGATATGTTCTTACCTTAGCTTAGACGAGTTGATGTGTAGCAGATGTAAAAGCAGATGATGATGTCGAAAAGCATAAGGTATTTGAACAAAGGTTTTTTTTAACTTCACCTCCATTTAGATCCATAGATGAGGAGAGACCATACGCTAACACCGTCTGTGCTCTATAGGGCACGCCTAGAGACCAGACATTGCATTATTCATTCACTCCATACTTGGTGGGGGTAAGCCACTATTGTAGCCACAGCTGCCCTGGGGTAGACTGACAGACGCGAGGCAACCAGTCTGCGCCATCGGCCCCTCCGACCACCACCCACTCACTCACACACTACATTCACCAGGCTTCTTCTTCTTACCAAACGGTCTTCCATCCAAGAACCGACCAGGCCCTTCCCTGCTTAGCTTCCAAGGTCTGATGGGATTGGGCCGAGCAAGGGCGGTTTGGCCACATTTGTGTTTTCCTGTGTCAAACCACAAACCTGCATGCACATTAACACAATTGTCCTTTATGTCAAGCTGCAAACTTGCTAGACATAAAAAAGACAACAGTTTTATTTGTTTATTTGTTAAGGTTTATTTGTTGTAGTTAAATTAGGACATACGAAAGAATAAAAATAGGCTGCATCAAGAAATAAAATATGTTAAATTGGTCTATTGATATAGATCTAATACAAAACATTCACACACGCCAGATTAAAATTAATTAGGCTATTTAAAAAAATAATAACAATAAAAAAATATGGAAGATTATCGGCACCTAGTATTTATTAGGCCCGAGTGGCCTGCCGTCGCAAGGGCCAATTATATTTTGCAACAGAGTGCACGAAAACAGGTGCGCACAAATCAGCCCAAATGTTACACATAAATCTCACATTGTACTAAATTACAGCATGTTAGCACCTCTGTCAGTAGTGTGGGGACAGTGGTGCTTGAAGTACGGCCCGTCAGAGCCGTCCAATGCTGCTTGTGTATTAATAAAGATTTTGGCTGCCTTTGCGCCCTCTTCAGGTTGGAGTCATTATTCACAAGGAGAGGTTAAAATGTAACTTTTAATCTGTGTTTACTGACACAGATTAATGGTCCAGCAGGTCAATAAAATGTAGTGGCAATGGAGGCACGGAAATCAACAACACAGCCCATCGAGCTTGGAGGATATAGACTCGCGCAATACCATAATGCATGGTGCCTTGAGGGGTCGGTAATGTACACAATATCAAGATGGCGTCGCAAGCTGTCATCGAAGAGACTAATATTAAGCTGCCTTCAAATACATTTCAAATTCAACAAAACTGAAGCTTAAAAAAATCTGTACCTTTCTCACCAACCTCGTGTGCAGTGCTTTGAACATTTCAACTCCTGGGCCTGGACTCGCAAGCTTCTACAACTTCAACCGCCGATTTACCATCGCTTTTCAACCTTCAAATGCTGAATGACTGGCAAAAAAGTCTTGATGTTGTCCCTTTGGTTATTTATACGTTGTTAGTTAGTTATTCACCTTATTGCGCCCTGCCCACTTTTGCCACTTTTTGCACCTCGTTGTCCAGACACTTCCGGTCGAGCGCGAAGCCCGTTCATTTTAACGGAGAACGAGGGAAAATATTCTCCGCTCAAATCTGATGTTTAGTCGATTGATTTGTGTAAAATGTCCGATGTTCATTTGCACCAACATGTCGACACTACAGAGTTTCTCTGCGCGGCCTGAAAACGGCTTTGTTTTCGTGTAGTGACTGATTTTATGTGGACTTCGCAGCCCCATGTTAACACATAGGAGAAAAGGGGCGGGCTCAATTCATGGCGGCGCCCACGCGAACGTCCGGAATAAGGTGAAAACGTTGTAAAAGAGTTTGTGATTGGTGTAATAAATGTTGTCATTATTTATTTATTTATTTATTTTTATTTTTATTTTTTTATTTCAGTCATGTTAGTTACATGTTTTCACATTTCAACAACTATACATGTTTTTTTTTTTATACATGATTGAAAAGGAGCACGATGAAGACAACGCTTTTGCTAAGTGCCCCTTTCTTCAAATACAAAAAGTAGACAAAAAAAACAACACATAAATGGTCTGATTCGCAGGTATTATACAAAAGCTAGAATAAACAACACAGGTACTACTGTTTTTAAAATTAGAATCTAATATTTACAGTAGTGTGTAAGAGTTGATATTTGTTAATTTGAACTGTTTTTTAAATTGGTGCACTGTGGAGGAGTTCTTTAAATTCAAGGGCAGGGTGTTCCACAGTTTGACTCCGGCCACGGAGATGCTCATCCGCTTCTGGGTTGTTCTGGCAAAAGGGAGAGTAAAGTTAAGTTTTCTACGACTGGATGCATCGGCGTTGAATACAAACATCAATTGTACAGATTGAGGCAATCGAAAAAATCTTGCTTTATACATTATTATCAATGTTTGTAATTTAATGAGATCTTGTAATTTTAATAGTTTTGATTTTATAAACAGTGGATTTGTATGTTCTCTACTATGCGTTTTATTTATTATTCTTATAGCTTTTTTTTGTATTTTTATCAGCGGTTGAATTGTAGTTTTGTATGTGTTTCCCCAAACTTCTGAGCAATAAAGTAAGTGAGGCAGTATTAAAGCGCAGTATAAGACCCTTAAAGATTCACGATTTAAAAAATATTTTACTTTGTGAAGAACAGCAATGTTTCTACATAATTTATGCACCATTAGAATTAGCTAATAACTTGTTTTGTTCAATTCTGTTCATTAGTTTGACACGAGACTGCAGCCATATTTGAGCGTTGACGTTTGTTCTCTGTGATATTGTTGCGGAGGGAAAACAGCAATTGCCATCAGTCCTTGGGAGGAATCTGGCAGCCACGAAAACACGTGCATGAGCAAAACATCCTGACACTCTATCTGCTCAGATATGTGACAGAGGTTCAACTGTAGCTCAGAGTAACTCACAGACTGACCTTACACTCCCCTCTTCTGATAATTATACAACCTGTTTATAATCAAACACACAAAATAATCAAACCATGAAGGTCAAAACAAAGTATAATCAACACAATTCAAACTTCATAGTTCAATAGTATATTCAAAATTGAGTAACATAAGAAATGTAAAAGGACATAATAAAACACAGCATTTACACTATATGTTGCTATATAGTATATAATATATATATTCAAAGAAAAGTCACTGAAGTACATCAGTGTTATTACACCATCATAACACATCATTAATGAGGTACGAAAAGCAAAGATGCTGCTGTTTTGTTTTATTGTAAATGCAGTATTTTGTGTGAGCAGAAGCCAAAGAGCTGAAGCTTACATATATAATATATAATATATAATATACATATTACATATATAAACTGAAAACACATGATATCATTTATTAACGTCAAATAAACACAATGTATTTAGTCATTACTGTATAAATGATGAATGACAGTTTGAGGCTCTGTGACTTTGTTCCAGTTTGGAGCCTCTTCCTTTCCTCAGATGCTGCTTTAGTTCTTTTTGTGCTGTAGCCCCGGCCGCTCCATCCTCTCCTTGAAAAGCCCTGTGTTTCTTATTAAAGAGGGGGTAATATGTTTTTATCAATCACATAGCACCAGTCTATATCACACTACAATGATGACCAAACCTTCTGTTGGTCTGTAAATGCAGTAAATTAGAATAACTGCCTTGTATAAAATTGCTCTCTCAAAATGGCTGTAGCGAATGTCTTGAAATAGGCCTCTGTCTCTTTAAGAACCTCTGAGCCTTTCCGACACGCCCCCTCCACACGCTGTCTGTGGCATCAGTGGGGAGGGGGTTCTGCTGAGGAGCAGTGGTTGGTTACTCGGCTGATGACGAAAGCTCGGAGGCGTCTCCAGGAGGTGGGGGCGTTCCTAGGAGGACTCAGGCAAACCCATCCCTAAAATGGCCGCCATCAGAGTTTTTACAGATTACTCAAAAATACGTGAATGTGCCAAGGCAACACGTCAGGCATGTTTTTAATGAGGGAATGACAGAATAACATGATGTAAAGCTTGAAAGTCAATTTTGCAGAATACCCCCCCTTTAATGCATGTTTTCATTTCCTTGGTAATGTGGGATGTATTGTTAGGATATTGTCTTTTCCACCACATTATCGACACAAAGTGTATGTAGTCTGTTATGGTTGTTGTAGCCCCTCCAGCTCTCAGCTGTGGAAAATACTTCAGTCCGTAGAGGAAACAACCACTCAGTGGCCCTCATTTTTCAAGCTCAGAGCAAATGTGAGGTGTACGAAAAATCACCGCCTGTTTTGGCATTCATCAATCTGAGCGTGAGTGTGTGGTTCAAATCCTACACCAAGTCAGGAGGTGACGTACATTTGACTCTAATGTTAACTACGCACTAAACAGATGGGATCGGTGCGGCGACAGCAGTGATGCGGTCGCTGCATCGGTCTGTTGTGGTGAAGAGGGAGCTGAGTCTGGGTAAAACTCTCGATTTACCGATCGACCTACGTTCCCACCCTCATCTATGGTCATGAGATCTGGGTAATGACCGAAAGGAAGAAATCGTGGATACAAGCGGCTGAAATTAGTTTCCTTCACTGGGTGGCTATTATTTTTATTTCTTTTTTTCCCCAAACAACGAGCTGAAAACTCAATTGAAAAGATAAAAAGCCCATAAGCAACACAATTGTAACTGATTTAGATGGTTTTCAAAGATCCTTTGAATTATTATCTGTGCCGGTTAATGAAAATGTAGTGACTATCTTGTTGTACTGCACATGAGGCACTCACATTCACACTCTGATTCAGCATGCGCAGCCACTGGAGACAAGACGGGGGAAGTGTCTTGCCCAAGGGCACAACAGCAACATGCACCTGTGGGAGCCGGGATCATCGAGGTGAACATGAGAGAGTAAAGAATGGCCCCAATCCCATTTGTGACAGTGACATATCAAACACCAAATGTCCTTTCTGTTCAGGTCAATCCAATATTGTTCTCAGGTTAAATTAAACAGACAAATGTAGCTCATGCGCAGGAATGGCTTGACCGACCAGCTGCTCCTGCTTTCAGCCCAAAGACACTTGAAACTTGCCTTGGGTTGTGGAGTGAGAGCGGCAAAAGAGGAGCTTGAGAATCGAATGCTCTGAAGAAGACCAGTTTTTGGTCTTCAGGTCAGAATAACCCTGATGTATATCTCAAAGTGCAGCGCCAAGAAAACTGCGCTCCATCAGTTTAGGCGAGAACAGTCCTTGGGAGGAATCTGGCAGCCACGAAAACACGTGCATGAGCAAAACATCCTGATAGGCTGTATGTACAAATATGTGACAGAGGTTCAACAGTAGCTCAGAGTCACTCACAGACTGACATTACACTCCTCATCTCGTCTTGGTTTTTGCACAAAGATCTTCTCATTAGTTGTATTTGGTGATTTCAGATGGCTGCTAACTGCCCACTCATCGCCTTCCTCTGTTTGTCCGGTGCTCTGCTGACGGATGGAGTTGTAAGTTCACCTCATTTATCATGAAACTATTGTCTTTTTGATTTGCTTTAATAACTCTGTTCATTGTTTCACACTGACAGGGGGTGAAAATCTACCCAGGTGAGTTTGACAACATTCACTTTAATATAGCGACAGCAGATCTCTCTGTATTTACTCTACTGCTTTGATTTCATTTTTCAAAGCCTGTCCTGTGGGTTGGAGTCTGTTTGGAAGCCGCTGTTTCAAGTTTTTTCACTCTAAGGAATCATGGACAGAGGCAGAGGTACAGGACTAACTAAAACAATGACTCCTCCGAGCCTCCAGTAGTTAAGGCTCAGAGAAACCGAAAAGAGCACATCCTTAACCCCCTCTCCCCACACACAGAGAAGCTGTCACGATGAAGCTGCGAACCTGGCCTCCATCCACAGCGCTGAGGAGAGCGACTTCATCATAGAGCTGATCCAGAATGCCACTGGAGGCAACAGAATGACCTGGCTTGGCGGACATGACGCAGTTCTGGTAACATGATGAGCTCACAGCCGAGTTGTTGAGAGTTGAAATGTTATGTGTGAATGTGTACACAGGAGGGAATATGGATGTGGACCGACGGATCTCATTGGGACTACACAAACTGGCTGACGAATCAGCCCAACAATCACAAGAAAGAGCACTGCCTCATGATCAACTATGAGGGTAAACGCTCACAAATATCTGACTCTTTCACATGGGCCATATGCACACAAGTCACTAATGGCCGTTTAAGTAAAGTGTTTATAGGTCTCGAACCTTTATAATTTTGTGTCTCTGTTTTCATCTTCAGCTCATCCACCCACGTTCTGGAATGATTACAAGCAGCACAACAAACTGAACTACATTTGTGCCAAAGACGCACCTCCAGCGTCTCTGACTTTCGGCAGCTTCCTGTACAAATGTACCTCCCAACAATAAGTGACACATTACTCTGTTTGGTGGAGCTCTGACTTTTATCTGACGATTAAAACTTTGATTCTCTGCATCAACCTGGGTGTCTGGCTTCTCTTCTTTTTTTATCATGGATAGGCTGAACTGACACAAGTAATTCATTTGTTTCCGGACTTTGTCTAAATTGGTATAAGTCCAGGAGGAATTGGTCATTATTTACACAGCACATAAAGGCAGGTTTACTGTCAGGCGGGGTAAGAGTCACGACTCTGTTGTAGATGTTTTGTGCTGGTCAAACCTTTCTTGAACTTTCCCGAACTCCCAAAGAGTTAGAGGAGGCTATTAGCATCAAATGAAGAAGTAATATGACTACAAAAGGTTAATTAAAAAGTTATTAAACATAAAAAAAAAAAAAGTTTAAAGGCCTTTACAATACCAAGGGCGTCATTTGCTGAGCCCAGTGCTAAATTGTGATAATTATTCAATAATAAACTGAATGTTTACCTGGAAAGCCATATCATTCTGGCAGATTAGCAAAACATCTTTAGAAGGGACAGGCTTGCATTGACCATATTTAGTTTCAGTCGTTTTTCAGAAGGCATTTGATTGGGTGAACAGGGCTATTCTTTCTGTCTTCCTGTAGCACATAAACACATTAACTATAAATAATATGAATGAAGTTGAGACGTTGAGAACTATAATTGTGAGCTGATAGACAGAGATCCCATGTCCTTGTTCCTCGAACCTGTTGAGGAAAAGAAGATACTGGATAAAAATAAAACCTGGACAGATTATTATGACATGGATATGAAGACCTTAAAAAGTGTTATTGAAAGTATCTCTAAGCCGTTAACATACATTTGTAACTTATCGTTGCAAACTGGACAATTTCCTGATAATATGAAAGAAGCAATTGGTATAATTGATGAAATAACTAATGCTGTAGAAAACAAGACATATGCAATAGGGTTATTTATTGACCTGAGTAAAGCATTTGACACAATAAATTACGATGTATTAATTAATAAACTAGAACATTATGGGATTAGGGGTGTAGCAATACTGTGGGTTACCAGTTATTTAAAAAATAGAAAACAATGTGTGAAAATAGGCGAATATCAGTCAAATTGTCAAGAAAGTGTTTACCTCAAGGTTCCATTCTGGGCCCAAAATTGTTTAATATGTACATAAACGACATTTGTAAAACATCTCAAATTCTTAGATTTATCTTCTTTGCAGACGATACAAACATTTTTGCTTCAGGAGACTACTTAAAATCAAAGATCATGAAGTTTTGTGACATTGTTGAGTTCCAAACTGTACAGATGTTTTGCAAAGCAAGATACAAACTATTACCAGGCCAAACACAAAGAAGGTTCCAAGAACGTACTGGTCGTTATGAATTACGTGATGAATGAAGCTTTAGGGCTCAGAATCATAGCTCAAAAGTTTCAGTCTGACAGTTAATGGTGTACAATTGTGGAATAAATTGGAGATGGAGATGAAACAATGTCCAAATATTATTTCTTATATATTATCTCTTATTCAGCAAGACAAAATAAATTAAGAAAACAGAAATTAGAACAAATCATGAGAGATATTAAAGAAGTTGAAAATAAATTAATATATTCATCTACCCCTGAACTTGAGAAAGAAAGCTAGAATATAACTTACTGCTTACTTATGAGACAGAGAAACTTATTGCACGCTCACGTGGCCTTCAGTATGAGCACGATGAAAGGTTGGGCGATATTTGGCCCATCAACTGAAAAATCAAACTACCTCGCGTCAAATCAAAGGTATTAATACCAGTTATCTCTGATAGTGAATGTCTTAATCTTGAACAACCACTGACCATCGTGGAAATAAATAAGGCAATTGCCCAGATGCAAAACGGTAAGACACCTGGTCCTGATGGATATCCTATTGAATTTTATTTTAAAAAAATCCAATTTATTATCTCCCCTTCTATTAAAAATGCGTAATGACTGTTTGCACCAAGGATTTCTTCCGCAAACTCTGACTGAAGCCTCGATAACCTTAATTCTAAAACCTGGCAAAGATGAATTTAGTTGCGGCTCTCACCGCCCTATTTCCCTTCTTAACACAGACTACAAAATACTTGCCAAAACCTTAGCCCTACGTCTTGAAACAGTCATCCCAAACATCATATCTACTGACCAAACTGGCTTCATAAAGAACCGCCACTCTTTCTCAAATATTCGACGCCTTTTGGATATTTTGTTGTCTCCTGGATCCACGGAGACACCCGAAGTGGTTGTCTCTTTGGATGCGGAGAAAGCGTTCGAACGGGTGGAGTGGAGGTATATGCTGGAGGTTTTGCAAAGGTTTCACTTTGGTCCGAAGTATAGACAGTGGATTAGCCTGCTGTACTCGGCACCAAGGGCTGCCATCAGTACTAACGGGATCCACTCACCCTATTTCAGCTTGAGCAGAGGTACACGCCAAGGGTGCCCATTGAGCCCTCTTTTGTTTGCCTTAATAATTGAACCGTGGTCTATTCCTCTAAAATCTGCAAATTTTTATAAAGGAATTATTCGTTATAACTTAGAACACAAGGTATCACTGTACGCCGATGATTTACTACTATATATATCTCTAATCCTGTCTCGACCATTACCCAAATCATACAATTGTTAAAAAGATTCGGCACCTTCTCTGGCTATAAACTACATTTTGTAAAGAGTGAGTGTTTCCCAGTAAATGAACTGGCCTCTAAAATTCCAAGAAACCTCTTCCATTTCAAGCTTTGTAAGCATAACTTCAAGTATTTGGGTATCCGCATTTGTTCAAATATGTCAGACCTTTATAAGCGTAACTTTCTCCCATTAGTCTCCAAACTTAGAGTAGACCTGGAGAAGTGGAACAACCTGCACATTACCGTTACTGGTAGAATTAACTGCATAAAAATGAATGTGCTCCCCCGTTTTTTGTACCTTTTCCAGTGTTTACCTGTATTCCTCCCAAACAGTTTCTTTCGCCAAATAGATGCACTATTCTCATCTTTCATTTGGAAAAGGAAACCACCTCGAATCAGAAAGGGACTACTACAAAGGCAAACCTCAGTTGGTGGTTTAGCCTTACCAAATCTAAAATATTATTATTGGTCCGCCAATTTACACAAAATGTTGTTCCTTATTCACGAGCTGGCACTAAACTGGTGCACAATGGAAATTAAATCTTGCTCCATGTCTCTAGTGTCCATATTGACATTCGTTTTTCCCAATGCTCAAGCAAACTGGTTCTCATCTCAACTTTGAGAATTTGGTCACAATTCCGTAACAACCACATTTTCCCTCCGAGCTTGGAACCAGCCTTTTTACATTGGGGAAACCAGGGACTGGCAAAATTAGATGACCTTTACATTAATAATGTTTTTGCCAGTTTTGATGAGCTATCTCAAAAGTACTCTCTTCAAAAAAATCATCTTTTTAGATACTTTCAAATTCGTAACTTTGTTAAATCAAATACTGTGTCCTTTCCTTTTGTCTCCCCGAGCACCATTGTAGATACATTGTTTTAAAAGCCCTTTAGGCAAAAAGGCGCTCTTTCTAAGATCTATTGTCTTATAAGTAACATGAAAAGTGAATGCATGGAAAAAATCAAGAAACAGTGGGAAGCAGAATTGGGAAAACAACTGAATGGGGTTGATTGGAAGAGGGCGCTTTTGCAGATAAATGGCAGCACTTCTTGTTGCAAACTTAACTTAATACAATTTAAGACTGTTCACCGTATTTATTTTACAAACTCAAGACTATCAAAGATGTATTCTAATGTCAAAGACGAATGTAACAGATGTCACATGTCCCCTACCAATATGACACACATGTTTTGGTCATGTCCCCACTTAAAAAACTACTGGGATATTATTTTTAATCATCTGGCAAGAGCTTTAGAAGTCACCTTGACACCATCAGAAGATGTAGCCATTTTTGGAACCTTTTTCAATCTTAATTGGAAGTCATACTCAAACCATGAAAGGAATATTATTGCCTTCTCTACTTTAATAGCTAGAAGGCGAAAACTATTAGAGTGGAAATCAACGAACACCCCTAAAGCCTCGCATTGGTATAGGGATCTCTTGCTCTTTCTCCACCTGGAAAAGATTAAATATGATTTAAGAGGCCGACCTTCACAATTTGATGCCACATGGGGCGCCATGATTAACTCTATAAAAGCCTTGAAAACGTTGTAATTGTGTCAACTTGTGATGGTAGTGTCAGGATAATGATGTTATTGCAAAGTTTCACCATTTCAACATGAGATATTCAATTTTAATGAAGGACAAATTGTAGGTGAAGGTTTTTTGTTCTCTCGCTCACCGAACATAATAAGACTTAAATAACAATACATCAGCATCTATAGTGTGTAACCTGTAATACTAAAAGTAAGTAAAAAAAAAAAGAAATTCCAGACATTTATAAATCCAGTAGTTTTTTAATTATTATTATTTATTTGTTTCTCTCTGTTTTTGTGGAGTTTGTCGATCTATGTCTGATGAGGACTTTAATGATGTGGCGACGTAATGCCATGATCACTTCATATTGCGATACAATGCTGTATTATTATTATTATTATTTTTTTTTTTCCTTTCCTGCGATATACGATGCCAGACTGATTTTGGGTCCCATTTCAGATGGAGGGCTATTGTTAAATAGTGGAGATACGTTCTCATAATGTTGTTTATAGGACCGCATTTTATTTTATTTATTTTATTTTATTATTATTAGGATTATTATTATTTTATTATTACTATTATCACTATTTTTATTTTTTGTTTTTTGTTTTTCATGTCTTTTAATTTTTCTTTTCTTTTTTTTCGGGGGGTTAATGTTTTTTTGTTTTGTTTTGTTGGGGAGGAGGGAAAAAAAGATCAAAAACCTTTGTTGTAACTTCTGACTTGTCAATAAACAAAAAGGAAAAAAAAAAAGGAAAAAAAAGAAATGGTAAATGGTAACATGGTAGTTCACCAATCTTCATATATGAGGTCTGTGCCATGTTCTGGTCCTAAGCCATGTTTTACTATAAGGGAGTTCACAGGCAGTAAGTCACACAAATAAAACAGGTCTTTCTGGAAGAGATTCTCTGAGCACATTCTGAAAGGGGCGAGATGCAAGTTAGCCATTTTATACTCACTACTGCCACCTCAGGTCATATGTGTAACTGCAGCTTCTATAATAAGCTCGTGCATGACGGCACTTCGGACCCGAATTAACACCTTTTTGAGTGACAGTGCAGGACTTACGAGGCAGTTGTGGTGAACAGGTCTGAGCTCATTCTACACCTTAGGACATTGTTGGAACATGTAGGGGAGGAAAATACTTCATTTTAACATTATTAAACTCTGTATTGTCCCTTTAAAGTACCAACCCTAGCATTCAACAGCCTCGTTGCCATTATGACCCCAGTCATTTTAGAGCCACATTGAGATTGTGGACTTTTGTTTACAGAAAAACTTTTGTGTTGCTTTTGTTGGACCCTTCATTTAGCGTCATGCAGATATATGAGAGATTTGAGGCAACGACGTGACTTTGTTTGATTGAATATTGGGGGGTAGAGAGTCAATCCCTTTTGGGGGGCTTGGACGTCCTCCCCCAGGAAAAATGTAACTAAATGCAGGCAGTTTCCTGCATATTCTCCTCATGAACAAGTAAAATATCATTCATCAAAATGCTTGTACAATAATCTTACTGTAATCAGTCACACTTCAGTCACAACTGTGTGTAATGATTAAGGGTCATTGACATTAAATGCATATTTTTGTGTCCGAGTGTTACATTTCTTTTAAAAATAATTAGATCTTTTCATTACATGTATTACTACAAAACCTATTTAGTTGAAACACATTTTCGTCACATTTCAATAATAAATATTTTTTTATGTTTTCACACCTCAAACCCCTAAAATGTCAGATGGTGCAACGACTAATAAAGCTGCTGACATTTTTATTGAAAGTAACAAATGAAAAATACAACATCATGGCATAATGTTATGTTGAATATCTGTCAAATAAAGCCATGGCCATTTGTAATCTTAAAATGTCAGGGTGACGCAACCATAAGAACGGCCTTCATTTTGAAATAAAGAATAGTACCAGCAAGCAGGATATATCTGCAGAAGTAGAAGTAAGAAAAAATGTCTTTTTTCTGACTCATGCTTTAACTGTGAAGGTTTACTCTGGTTTATTGGCTTGGTGTTCCTTCTATACTGGATGTAACTGACTGTAAACATTCACCTGTAACACGTCTATAAGAGGATGAATGATCGTGGTTTATAATCATTGGCCCTTTGCTCGACTTCAGAGTTTGACTCCACTATGGACCTCCGGGATAGGATTATTCAGGTTCCTCATGGAAGAAGGGCCAAATAACAGGCCAATGTAAAGTTTCTTTGATTAATGTTAAAGTGAGTCCCCTCTTTTAAAAAAGATATTTTATCAATGCAAATAACAGGCTACGTTTTGAAGAACATTAACAATGACATAAATAAATAAATATGTAAATAAAATGAACTAAAATAAATCCATCAGTCTTGGTTACTTATTCTGACAAGCCTGTTGAATGATAGGGTTAATACTGATGTGTGTGAAGATGTACTTTGTAAGAGAATCTCCACCAGAAAAACCTGTTTTTACTTTTGTGACCGGCAGTAAACCTCCTTTCAGCAAAAACATGTTATATCACACAGACCACAAATATCTTTATTTATTTATTTATCTATGTTAATAGTGACAGTATATATGAATGAACATATAAAACATGTAAATATGTCAGATTTTAGCCATATGCTAATTTCCATCTGTTGTCCCCACACTTCATATAGTCCTGATCAAAATCAAAGACCAGTTAACAAATGGCACACACCAAAAATTCATTGAATTCATTGAATTCAATCAATATGCAACAAGAAGAAATGGGATTGATAATGATAATAAACCGACACAGTCAGTTGATTGAAAGTGTAGGACCACATGCCTTTAAAAGGCCAATCTGTGCAGAAATGTGGTTTCAGTGTCATTTTCTCTCAGGTTTTCTCTCTGTCATGACGTCCTGATGCAAAGGCAAAAATGTCCTGGTTTTGAACGTGCTTGGGTTGTTGTGTTGCATAATGTGGAAGTTTAAAAACCCTAAACCCCCAGAGAAGAGCGTATCGTGTCCAGGCCTTATTGACAAGAGCAACAACCAGAAGTTCACAAATTCAGAAGTTCACAGAGAGGCTTCTTTCAGAGCGCGCTCCCATACCTCTCTTGTTCCAGTAAATCACAGAGATTCACAGAGCAGTATGTAGTTGTTACAGCCCTTGCTATGTGCAAAACAATTCATAACATTCTTCAGCCATCTGGCTGCTAATGCGATAGTCCAAAACATTATCTTGAATAAATTCACCTCTGGACATCGGCTACGTGAGTGTGCAATGCTGTTTTTTGATTTTTTTAAGGGTTTCCTCAACATCTGCACCTCTGATGCTACTTTTGGTGTGCGTTACTCCTCTTCTCTCATAGTCTGTCCTTCCATCATAATTGTACAAAGTTTACAGTGCCTGGGTCAAAGTAACTTTAGCATTCTTCAACGGCATTCATTTAGTCGAGGATCATTCAACGTCTTGTCACACGGCAAACAGATCCTCCATTTCCAACAAAATCTCAATGTGGCTCTAAAAGGACTGGGGCCATGATGGCGACGAGCCTGTTGGTCCTTACTGTAAGAATGCGCTCAGAGAATCTTTACCAGTAAGACTTGATTTACTGCTTGTATCACTTGTTTTATGTGTTTAACTTGTTCATCTTGTCCTCCTCGCTGCTCCATAAAAACAGCCTATCTTCTACAGTCCTACAGTCTCCTGACTTAGACGTGAAGGTAAGGTCTCCTCATCGCTCTGGTCTTTGCTTCTACACAAAGATCTTCTTATTAGTTGTATTTGATGATTTCAGATGGCTGCAAACTGCCCACTGATCGCCTTCCTCTGCTTGGCCGGTGCTCTGCTGACGGATGGAGCTGTAAGTTCACCTGATTTATCATCAAACTAAGGTCTTTGATACAACTAGTGTCCATTCGATCAAGCTTTAACAACTGTTCATTGTCCCACACTCACAGGGGGTGATGAATGACCACGGTGAGTCTGACTGCATTCACTTTAATGTACAGTACAATGTTTCTGGCACTTACTGCACTTATTGTTTTACTAAAGGATGTCCTGAGGGCTGGACTCCGTTTGGAACTCGCTGTTTCAAGTTCTTTGATTCTAAGTTGCCTTGGATATTTGCAGAGGTACAGCAATAATACTAAGAATTATTATCATTAAGAACAAATGCTAGTTTTACTGATAACAGCTGTAATACTGATTAGATATAAAAGTTGTTTGGGTTTACTTTTACATTTCGGATCACTCACTTCCACAAACCCAAACACGTCCCACTTATTGCTCCAGTAGTTGAAGGTCAGCGACTGAACTCTTGAGGTTCTTAGGTTTCACAAGAGGCACATTCCGTAACAACACTTTGTTTATAATCCATAAAGGGCACATCCGACGGGAATGACCACAATGACCACTGACCCGGAGCATCTCGCTTTGCTTTTTCGCTCCAGAAAAGCTGCCATTCTCAGGGTGCGAGCCTGGCCTCCATCCACAGCGCTGAGGAGAACACCTTCATCATAGAGCTGATCAACGAGGCCACTGGAGAAAACCGACGCACTTGGCTCGGCGGACATGACGCAGTTCAGGTAAACATCCATATTTTAAACAGAAGTCCTGACTGTGGCTATAGGACTGCACCGCACTGTGAATAAATCGGAAATGCGCACACTTAAAGGGATATTTCAGGATTTTTGACAAAGGGCCTCATTTCCTAGTTACCCAGAGTGTTGTTGACTTTTGTTGATTTTTGTTTTCTTTTATCCAAGCAGTCCTTATATTTGAAGAGTTTAGTGGTGCTAGGCTAGCGCATTTCTATGGTAACTAGTAGCCTGCATTAAAAACAGTCTCAACCCAAGCACAGTGCACCTGAGGCTTCCTGGTTGTAGCTACGCAGCGGCGGAGTGATCTGCTTGGTTACCGGATCTACAGTAGTTTGTTTACCTGCGGTCGGCATTACTACACGTGGAATTCACAAAGGAGCTTCTACAAATCAGATATGGCAACGTTTGGAGGACTAACCCAGGATTTTGAAGAGGTTTTTAATGCAGGCTACTGGTTACCATAGACATAGCCATACCCATACCCTAGCCTATTGCTAGCCTAGCACCACTAAACTCTTGAAATGTAAGTCTGCATGAAATGATATCCCTTTAACCTTTCCCCATCTGCCCTTTCTCTGACTGGTGAGAGTGGGAGAAGGCTGTTACCACCCGAGCACAGAGATGACATTAGGGGCTGTGTGAGCCTGGGTATGGAAACAGGAACCGATGAACTTGTCATTCTCTTATTACCTGTATGTAAACAGGCCAATCATTCTACAATACAGAGTACGGAACTGTTTTATTGTCCGTGGAAAATTCAGGAATGGAAGGACAAATCAGTCATGCACATTTTCATTTTCAGACACTTTTCTGTTATTCAAAGGACAGTGTAGACACTTTTTACACAAATAGCTCAAATAAATGAAATGACATGAAATGAAATGATGAAATGAAATGGTTTTGAATTGGCCCTCAACTGTATTGTTCTGGATTGCATGAAAGTACACTGAATATGGGGCCGGCATTAGTCCTTGTGACGTGTCATTACTGTGTTATAATGTGATCGTGTGACTAAAGAATGTAGAAAAAATACACGTCTACTAAATCCTGCTATTCATATACTGCATATGTCGACGAATTGTTGAAACGTTATGTGTGAAAACAATAACAGGAAGGAGTGTGGATGTGGACTGATGGATCTCCTTGGGACTACACAAACTGGGCAATTGGAGACCCAAACAACCACGGCAGGAGAGAGCACTATCTCCTAATCAACTGGGCAGGTAATGGTTCATCACTTCAATTACACATTTGAACACAAACGACATCTGATTTTCCTCAGCCATCCCTCTGCCCAGAGGCGCAGCTTCTTATGGCAAGCTACGCCCCCCAACAGTCATGGGCCCCCATCATTCTGAAGCCTGCAATAATAATAATACTGATAATAATAATGCATCGGTTTTCTATAGCGCTTTTCTGGACACTCAAAGACGCTTTACATTGCATTATTCATTCACTCCATACTCGGTGGTGGTAAGCTACTATTGTAGCCACAGCTGCCCTGGGGTAGACTGACGGAAGCGAGGCAACCAGTCTGCGCCATCGGCCCCTCCGACCACCACCAACCACTCACTCACTCACTACATTCGCTAGGCTTCCTGGTGTTACCAAACGGTCTCCCATCCAAGTACCGACCAGGCCCTTCCCTGCTTAGCTTCCAAGGTCTGACGGGATTGGGCAGAGCAAAGGCGGTATGGCCTTGATATGTACAGTCTTCCTAATGATTTTGATAATATAATGCAGTTACATCATCTCTACACTAACGCTCTGTGGTGCTGTTCATCCACATCCTGCTGCTGCTTTAGTGAGTCATGGTTCCCTAATGTTAATTTAAAATGAGCAGTGGACAGACTTTCACTCATGGCTCCATGATTATATAATTATTATATTAAGTCTTAATAGTGAAACCACTTTATTATAACTCTTCATGACCTAAAGAACCTCAGCCTTCTGTTCTGAGGAAAACTTATGCAGAGAACTGCATAATGGGAGTTGTCAGGTGACCCGCTCCTGCCCAAATGAAGTCCTCCCCAATTTGCAGTACACCGAGCAGCCACCAGAGGGCCCCCTACCAACATTCTTGCTTGGGGCCCTTTGGAACCCTTGCCACGCCACTGCCTCTGCCCCATTATATGCCGATGGCAAATTAGCAACTAGCAAATTAGCAAGAAACTTATATATAATGGAGTACAAATAAATAAAACAACTCTATGAACATGTAATTTGTAATGTTTGTGTGTGAGGCAAATAGCCCGATAGCAAATAATTTGTGTTTTTTAACCTCTTAAACTGAACTGAGCACATTTTCTCCACTTTGACTTTAACCAAATCTTGAAGCTTCTTGAAAAAAAAGTGACACAAAAGCGATGAAAAAGTGATGATGGGGTTAAGAGGTGAACAGGACTCAACAATGTTATGACTTTTTTTCTCTCTCTTTGTCTTCACTAAACACAGAGCCGTTGTGGTATGATGGCAAAATAAACTGGGTTCAGAACTACATCTGTGCCAAAGACGCGCCTCCTAAACCTCAACCTAAAGAGGGAGAGTCCGGAGCCATGATTCTCGGTGGCTTTCTGTGCATATGTACCCTGAATGAAGGAACACATTAAGGATTTCTGTAATCGACTCAGCTGGATTTGACCCATGTTGTAGCCTTTGCTTTTATCCACGGATTAAAACAGTGATTCACAAAAGGACTTGGGTGTCTCCTGTCGTTTGTTTGTAGCAGTAACTTTACATCTAGAAAGAAATGTCAAGAAATGGTTTAGGAAAATGCAACGCTGATCTATAATGGCTGACAGTGGCCGCAGTGGCCCATTTTAGCCCAGTTTAATCCTCTATATTTTAGCCTTTTATCTCTAGAACACCATCGCTCAAATTCATAACACCATCACTAACGCGGGGTGATTTTTACCCGAGATAATACACCCGATAAAAAGTACTTGTCATCAAAATGTATCAAAACATGACATTACATAACACATTTGAGTCGTGTTCTTTTATGTTAACCCTCTGCTGAAAATGACAGGATCCACAAAATGAGATGTGGATTAACGTCCATGTGGAGCAGCTTGTGTCCCATCAGATGAGGCTGGACCTGAACTGAACGCGCTGGAAAAGTCCACAAACACCAGCCGTACCATTTAATATCAGATCTTAAAAAACTGACGACCCTAATATGGTATGAGGCTAACGACACCCCTGAAGGTTATGGTGACGTTGTTAAACAGCTTTCCGGGCCTGCTCAGAATACATAGTGTGGAACTGACATTTTCAAAGCCGCTTGTGTGGACCGCGGTGGGAAATAAAAAGTTGCTCTGTAATCATTTTGGACAGCGCAACCCATTGTTATTCTGAAACGGATCATTAGCAGTTCCCTGATATCTCGCGCTGTAGCTCAGGTGCCACCAGAGGGCGGCGGTGACATAAATGTTGTATTATTTATTTATTGGTTTATTTGGTTGGGACAGTGTTCTTACCTGAGCTTAGACGAGTTGATGGGTACCTGTCTGGTCTGTTTGCGTGCGCTCAGTCGCTCAAAAAGACCAAAGATGATGCTAGCATTTGGCCTCTCGGTCTCTTCTCTATGGGGCCAAGCGGGAGTGAAGTTAGAAGCAGTACTTTATTGTGTGGACACCGAAGTGCTCCTAAGGTATTATTACACCACAATATATTTCCACTTTTTATCCGTTTAGAACATCGACACGTTTCATTTTATGTAACTGTACTTGGATCGTGTAACTACTCACATAACCGTATTTAAGAAGGGGAAACATGGAAAAGCTTGGTCGCTTCTAACTTCACCCCCGTTTGGCCCCATAGAGGAGAGGAGGCTAAATGCTAACAACATCTTTGGTCTTTTTGCGTGACTGAGCACATGTACAAAGATCAGACAGTTATGCATCAACTCGTCTAAGCTCAGGTAAGATCATATCTCAATGTGGGAAAGCGGTGGCCTGTTCCTTTAATACAAGCCACTCCGTTACACACACTGCGCTCTCAAACACACTCTCATTCATCCTGGCCTATTGTACATGTTTTTAGTGAAAACATGAAAACTGAATGTTATTGCTGCATTTGTGTCCAGTCATACAATTTCGCGGCTATGCCATTAGGTGGCAGTCCCGTCAAGCCTTTCTTGGAAGTTTTACGTCTGGAAGGGAAATTACAAAGTTGAGGAGGAAGATGCCACAGCGTCTGCGTTTTCGCCAGACAGCGCTGGATGATTCCACCTTTCTAATAAGACAGGAAGAAAATCAGGCAAGGCCAGCATGCTGAGGACAAAACTCCATCTCCACCACGGGCCGGGCCGAGCGGGGTGGGTGGTACTGTACAACTATATTTACTTCACACAAGCCCTTTGAACCAGAAATGTAAATGTAACAGGCTCAAATGGTGCATGTTTCATAAAACACGTGATATCTCCGTTTCTAGATTAAAGGAATAGGCCACCGTTTTTACATACTGAGATATGCTCTTACCTCACTTTAGACGTGTTAATATATCCCCGTCTGGTCTTTGTCCGTGCGCTCTGTCAGGCAAACGGAGCACATACGCAGCCTCTCCCACATGTCACATAGCTCCAAAAAAGCTCACGATAGAAGCTACCAAGCTCTTCCACGTGTTCCCTATTTAAATAAAGTTACGTGAAGTTTTTTTTAATGCAAAGTATATTTACACAGAAATGTAGCATGTCGATTTTATAAGCAGATAAAAAGGGGGACTATATTGTGAGGCGTAATGATACAGGAGCACAACATCCGCACAGTAACTCCTAAAGACTTCCCCCGCTCACTTCCGTCAATAACCTTTAGGAGTTACTGCGCGGACGTTTTGCTCCTCGTATCATTACGCCTCACAATATAGTCCCCCTTTTTATTTGCTTATAAAATCAACATGCTACATTTCTGTGTAAATATACTTCGCATGAAAACACTTCACGTAACTTTATTTAAATAGGGAACACGTGGAAGAGCTTGGTAGCTTCTATCGTGAGCTTTTTCGGAGCTATGTGACATGTGGGAGAGGCTGCGTATGTGCTCCGTTTGCGTGACAGAGCGCACGGACAAAGACCAGACGGGGATATATTAACTCGACTAAAGTGAGGTAAGAGCATATCTCAGTATGTAAAAACGGTGTAAAAACTATTCCTTTAAAAAACAAACAAACTGTGATTTTGATCAAAACTAGCCTCTGTTTAGCTTACGATTTCTCAGGAACTGAGGCACGTAGAATCAAATGGTTTTCACGCACTGAGAGCTTCAAACGAGCCATAGCATGTGTCATTCATAGCTATAACACAGAATATGCTGTCGTGCTACAAATATCATGCAAAATGGTCTCTACAGCTAAATCCCAAAACACAGTGTGTTAAATATCTGCTGATCCTTCTTTTGCAGCAATAACTGCTTTCCTGTAGTTGCAGATTAGACGCTCACAACGATCAGGATGAATCTTCTTTACTTCTTCTCTGTTGCAGTTCAGCGAGATTCCTGGGTTCACTTACTTTTCCCTCCCTGTCCTGTGAATGTTTACATGTTATGGCCAATAGAAATATGATAAAATGCAAATGTTTGGTATTAGTTTAAGCACTGTTTGTTCATTCTTATGATTATGATGAAGACCACATTTTATGACCAATTCAGGCACAAATGTGAGAAATTCCAAAGCGTTCACATACATTTTCCTCCCACTGTAAAAGCAAATCGTAGTATCTGTCAGAAAAATCTCAATTAGGTTTTTCGTCAAAATTGTGCAGCTTTAGTCTAAAGTGTAGAAAAGAAATCTCAACAAGCTCAAAGGCGGCAACATTGGATGGACGGGTGTCGACATGTAGTGGTTTGTGGAGCCATGGGCATAATCCAATATAAGAAATTGCAACAACAAAAAAAGTCTCAGTGTTGAAATTGCATTACCGTCCCAAAATTGAAGCTGAAATGACAGGCAAAAACAAAATGTTCTGTGTCACAAAGAAAGGGCAATTGTGTTATTGGATCAGTGTTGGAGATGTGCTTCAGGCGTCCCAGCTTGTCCAAATGTGAAGTCAACCACATGCGATGCTGTTTGCCGATAAAGCACAGCAAATCACCAACGCTGTGCGGAAGCATTTTGGGCAAGTTCACTTTGGGCAACAGGAAAGCAGAAGATGGAAAGTTATAGAAACAAACGCATAGACATAGAACACACCTTAATATTGGTGTATTTTGTAGCATAATATAAATTCAGGGAGATATAGATTCAGGGAGCACCAGCTACTGTTTAGTCTAAAGTTTATTTTAAGTCTACAAATATTATGGTGAAAGTGTGTTCATTTTAGCTACCCCTCTGAGATAAACATTTCTGTGTAGGACATCAAAATAGTTTGCAGCGGCCCTGAACCCCAGGCTCACATTGAATCCTGAACGGTTACTGTCCGGCCTCCACAGGGCAACAGGCGGGACGTCCGGCACCGGCCAGGGTATGGAACACTATGGCTGTACTCGGATCACGGGACGGAGTAGCTGTAAGTAAGTAAGTAAGTAAGTAAATAAACTTTATTTGTATAGCGCCTTTCACAGACACAGAGTCACAAAGCGCTTCACAGTGTTAAAACATAATTATAAAACAGCATATTCATTGCAATAATTCAATATACAAGTGGTGTCGGTATTACATCAGCCGGACTCAAAAGCTTTCTCAAACAGATGGGTTTTTAGGTGCTTTTTGAAGGTAGCTGGACTTCTGACGGTGAATATGCAGGATCACTTTCCTGTTTTAACGGCTTTTGAGTTGTTGAATTGCCCACGGGGAGTTGATTGTGTTTGACATCGCCGTTGCCTCATTGTAAGACAGAGCACCAGATGCCGCTCCTCTGTTTGGTCAGTTTTATGATCACATTAAAGTTTTGTAGGGCGAATTCCTACAGTTTACAGCTCATTAAAGAGTGTTTGTTAAAGGAGAAGTGATTATTTAGAAACCAGTTTTATCTCAAGAAACAGAAACTGTCACACACTTTATTCTAAACCTCATTTATAAAAAACGGGACAACTGATGCTTTTGTTATTAATCACGACAACCTGCCCTGCGCATGGGGAACACTGTTGCACTCGACTTTCCTGTCTTTGACGGTTAATAGATGTAGGAGCCATACAGAGGTTTTGGTGGTTTCTCCTATGAATGAATGGCGCGTGGGTGGATATGTGCACGCGCTTAGTGTCACGCGCTTCTGCACCACGGTGATTGGTTTACTCTTAGTGCGCCCGCTCACCTGAGCTGTGTGTTTGTGCTGGGCCTGCATCATGGCGGCGGGGTGAGCTTGGGGAGAAACTTTCTGTTGACCGCATCGCATCGTATTATTTTCACATCAAGAAAGATTTGCACTGTCTTATTGAAGTTTGGCATTCAATTCCATCATCGTCCTAAGTAAGTGCCTGTTTACTGTTCACGATCACAAATAAACCCTCGTAAGCTGTGCGATTATTCTGACTGCGCGTCATCAGTGTTCAAACCCCCTTGCCTTAGCCTACCGTGGCGTTTTGGATGAGTTTGGAGTCATACGCCACAACAATAGATATTACAGTTAGACATGAAAGGCCTGCTTCAAGTCAAGTCTGTGGCTGTTTCTCAATTGCAAGGATCCTCGGCATCTCGACCACTTCAGACGATCGCAGCGTCGCCAAGCTCTGTTCCAACTCACTTGGACCCCTCACACCCTCCGCAGCTCCACTCCCTCATTTGGCTCTTTGTTCTTTTCTTTTTAAAGCCCAAACTTTATCGTAATGAAACCATGACCGTTTTGTTCCACATTTGTGCAAAAAATTAAAATCAACGGTCGAAGTGTTGTTGTGGCTGTGGCTCCTTGTGTGCCACACGTAAATGCCTCGGTATGTGTCTGAAGTCTTCACCCCTTATTGTTTATGTTCATTACTGTACTAATGCATTGGTTGTGGCCGACAGCCTCTCTCAGTCGGATGGGCCTCCTCTTTCACCATTCTCTCTGTCACTCCTCTGAAGAAACCCTTCTGTCAACTAACACGATGTTCTTGGATGGTAAACATCCCAACACGACCCCGGTGTGCAGTAGTGGGGCCTGCGGAGAAGAGGTAACGGCGTCAAGCATGGACGGGATGGTTATATGATGCTCCTCTGTTTTAATCCAAAACAATTACAAAAACAATTCTGACTTAACCAAATAAAATAACGTGCTTTATAATTTACTGTCGCTGTCCTTATCTGTTAACAAACCTGTGTGACTTAAATGTGTGGGGAAGTTCATTCTTGGGTTCCCTTGACCCACAAATCAAGGTTGGCATCGTAACATTCTTGCACTTGCATTATTGAAATCATGTATTTTCTGGTACCACAGTAAGAACAATAACACATTCAGGAAAAGTCCGTATTTCAACTAACCTGGCTAACGCCAGACTGCTGTGTGCGCTCAAATTATTTCGAACTGCAGCCTGGGGACCATGGCCGAAATTTTCGCATGGATCACAGAACGATGAGGGGCGGCAAGATGATGAAAAGCAATTCGATATACGGAAGCTTATAGTTTATTTACGGATTTAAAAAAAAGTGTATTTACGGATCAAACATGACAGCAGCAGACGCGATGGTATTTTTTGATCAAGCTTTAGACCTTGTTCTAAATAGTTTAGCTCGAAAGTTTACAGCGGGTACGTCATATGTCATCGGATACGATGATACGATTGGCCGTGGCCTCATGCAGACTCATGATAGACATTCAGCCCAATAAACGACTATGGACGATTGTAAACCACACCTCTCCTACGAGAAAATGAATTGGTGTCCCCAGACTAAATATCACTTGTGATTTTAGTCTGGTGTTAGCCAGGCTATATTTTAATGGCAAATAAAATCAAACAGAATGTGGTTTTATTTCAATCACAGACGTAGCGATAACATGGTTGGATCCTGCATCACTGTAAATGCAGTTGTATAATGACACTTTGCCACTAGATGTCCCTGTGGAGTCACTGTTTGAGGCAGTGAGTTTCCGTTTGCCTTCATTGCGATTACGATAGGCCCTTGCGACGGCAGGCCACTTGGGCCAAATAATGATATTTTCGGGGAAAACAATATCGCTGTTTTCGCGGCAACATATTTTTTATATTTTTGGAACAAGCCCCACACGGCCGTGTGGGTCAGAGGTGGATGAATCGCAATATCTGTCAGAATCGCAGCCCAAAATCTGCAGCCTTATTTCGCGATGTTTGTGTTTGACCATATTGACCTTTAAAGCAAAGCGGGCCTCCTCCTGTGCTGCTAAAGCAAAACAACCAATAAAAACATGGCCCGAACATTCTGAGGGGCTTTACACAATCCCCTCTTCAGTCTTTTTAAAGTTTTTAAAGACTCTCTGTAACTCCAAATCCTCAGCTGACTCCTTCTTTTAACACATCTAGTCTAGTATATTGTCCATTCAGGTCATGTCAACACAACACAAATCCTGCCCTTCGTTGTTTTGCTGCAGCGCCCTCGGGCTAAAGCTGAAGCTAACATCAGGAGGCCCAGCGTGGCATTGGGCCGAGAGTCAGTCCAGGCCTGGAGGATGGCGACGTGTTCAGGGTCGATCAGGGAAAACACGACGCCGAAAGCCGTGAGATTATTGCCAGTGACCTCCCCGGAGAGAGGAAGGATGGCTTATCTCCAAGCAGTGGTTTAATTCAATGAGTTCTGTGGAAACTGCACACAATCCATTTATGTTTATACATCTTTAAAGTTATCTGGAAATTGTCTGTCTGTAGCAGTAATATCAATCCTAATTAAAAAAGTGCTTTAAAAGACTGTTAGAAAACTTTTAATGCACTTTATAAATCACAATGGACACAAATTAATGTTGTTGCAGCCTGTTTAAAGTCACTCTCGCAACTCATGCCAGCCTCTCTCAGGGATTCTGTGGTACAGTGGTTAAGTTGGAGGGCATTGATAACTGTCATTTTGTTTCAAACTCATAACTTAAACTACAAGCCACACAGGTCTACAAACCAACTGAGCCTCTGTGTCATCAAACAAACACTGTGTGGGTCCTGGCCCAGATCATCCAGTGTCTGGGCTGAGCAGGGAGTTGAACCCAGAACCGAAGACTTCCAGGCCGAGTCTCCTACACCCTGAGCTGAACTGCCACCACCATCAGCCTTCACATGGCATTAATCACATTAACTATAACCACTAATAACTCCAGCACAAACTATACTTAAAGCCACTACTCTCTGGCTCAATCTGAAGCCTCAAACACGTGGCTTCTATGTCCTGATCTGAGCTTCTAATCCTTAACCTTTCATGGGGTCAACTGTTGGACCTCTATGCAGTTAGTGAACTACAGCTTCAGCAGCATTTGCTCAATTCGACCGTCCTTACCCAGGGCGGAAAACACAGGGGAAGTGACATCACCAACAGCTGTTTCAGAAAAAGACTACATTACCCATATAGAATTGGACTACAAAAACATTCCTACTCCTGGCCATGGACTTCATCGACTCAAACATGAACCACCATAACGCACAGGAAACAGATAATGATAAAAAGCTGTTTCCGATTTACCTTCAGCAGCTTCATCACTGATATACAAAATACTCTGATCAAATATTCCACCTGTACTTTTGTTCATCGTCAGAGAAAGACGTCATATTAACACACAGTGAGGTCTGCTCCTCCTCTGCGCAATGTATGCAAATGAACCATGTGGCTTTAAGTTTCCTCTAAATTACTTTTGGTTTTGTAGAAAGTCATAAAAAATTGTGTAGAAAATTCTATCTCTATCTATAGAAATCAATTTTAAAATTCTAATTGACCGTAAAAAAAAAAGTAAGTTAATTCTGGTTTCATGTCCATCCATCCATCCATGTTCTTCCACTTGTCCGTTACCGGGTCGTGGGTCGTGTTGGGGCTGCCCAAATCACATTGCACCAGCCCCTATGGCTCCTCCTGCAGGTGGTGGGTCCACAGAAGGACGGCCTAATGATTCAAACCAGGCCTGTTGGTCTCTCATAAGGGGCTTCTGAACCGCTCTTTGTCTGACCCGTCACCCAGGACCTGTTTGCCATGGGAGACCCTACCAGGGGCACGAAGCCTCCGACAACAGAGCTCCCAGGATCATTCGGGTGCTCAAACCCCTCCACCACGTTAAGGTGGCGGTTCCTGGAGGGGGGTTTCATGTCAGACAGTGTATGTAAATGTAGCAGAGCAGGGTGATGGTTTGTTAAAAGTAAAAGAAGTTGCCACTAAGGATGTCCCGATCCGATCACGTGTAATCGGGCCCGATCACGTGGTTACAGACATTGCTTTTGATCAGATAAGTTAAGGCAGAAAAGGGTTCCATTTATAGTGCACTTCCTATGTCCCACCAGCTAAATGCAGGGACGCTATACCTTTTTTTTTAAATTAAATGTGCGCCTGTCAATCAACAGTGGTTGTGCATGTGTCACTCAAGGGTGGGGGCAATCGCCGGTGAGGGACCACCAGAGGTCCCTATGCTAAAGTAGCTGTGATAGCTGGGATACAGGCTCCTTTCCCTAACTCCTTCCTAACTGACAGCCCAATTCGGAGGCTTCTTATCATGGCGGACGCTGACGCACATCCGGTTTGGCGTTAGACCTCTCACCAATTGAAGCGTTTCGGATCCAGCCTCAGTCCCTCGGTGAGAATTGAACTTCGAACCTTTAGACCACCGTCAAAACAGGTCTTCGGACCGAGTGCTCTTCACCACTGAGCTACAGCTTCCTAGAACACAGGGCCTTTGCGTACGGAATCTATCTGAACAAAATGATTTGTGAACATCTATAGAGTGAAGTAAGTGTGGTGCAGTGGTGGAGTTGCAGGGGAATAATGATAATCTCTACGCCGTCATACGGTGGGTTCAAGTCCCACCTGTGGAATAGTCCTGTTTGGTGCAGTAATTTTTGTGAACAAACAGTAAATTGTACTTTTTGAAGTGTGGGTGCCTGACCCTGCTGTAGTCACATGGAGGGCAAAAGACTGTACTGCCGTGTTCCTCTCATGTTGTTGTAGGGGTTGGAACCGAGCGCCTCCAGGTTGCGGACTTCACCGACCAAGCTCTCTACTCAGCTACAGGCCACTGCCAAGAGGGAGCCTTCATCACACTAAAACAACTATGAAAATCGAAAAGAGCAAGACTGCTTTTCTGACCTGTCGCTCTACCCGCTGAGCCCCTCACAGTGACACCATCTGTGTGTAATTCATCTGAGGATAATGTGCTTATGTGGTCCAGAAGTAAAGTTGCAGAAGTCTCTCTCTGCTCCTACCGGGGTTGCAGTGATTTTGCGTCCAACCTTCTGTCAGAAATGTGTTCATCTCCAACTATTGCAGCGTTCCAGTTAAGTCGGAAGTCGGAATTTCCGACCTCCGAGTTCAAGTGGAACGCACCAATATGAACAAGGACTGGTCGTCACCTTTGACAACATCGCTCTTTGTTCTTTCTGTCTTTTTATTATTATTTTTTTTTCCTGTTACAACACTGTCCTGGTTGTAACAGAAAACCCTCAGCGACCAGAAACGAAATCATCAACTTTCCAGTGATATTTTTTACATATGAACAAAAAAGTCGAATGCGGCGGCACTTTTTCAGAGACTTTTTTTCCTTTTTATTTGGGGGGGGTGGGGGGGGACAAAAAAAAACCTTTACATAATTCATCACGTGACAAAAAGCAACAAAACTCAAAAGATCTTTACGAAATGCAAAAAAGTCATTGCCGATTGGAGTCAAGCTTCAGAATATACAAGTGGGAAAGCAGGCTGAATTAAAAGCCAGGAAAAGGGCAGCGACGGAGAAAGAAAACCTGGTCATGGAGACGCACGTCCGCCCTCTCCGCTTCTGTTTGCTCTTCGCGCTCTGCCTGAGGACAGTGGTGCTCGATCGCTAATTGGGTCCATAGTGTCCCATGTGTACGGCGGCGGTGGGGCAGTCGGTTGCTGGGACGCTGTTGTTAAATACATGTCCTTGTCGTGCGGTGCGAATTCGCTTTCGCACGTCGCTCGTTTTTTTCCGGATCTTTACTTCTTACGGTAATCGCCCGCGTACGCCCTGTGCTCCTCCTGCTCGGGGAACTGGTCCCCGTAGCGGCGCAGGATGTCTTGCAGCGTGGGGACGTTCTGCGGGGACATGGCGCCGGGGTAGGCCATGTGGGGCTCGTCTTGTCCGGACTGCGTTTCGTACGGGTCCAGCTGCTCCGGTTGGTGGCTCTCCGGGTGGGGCTCTCGCTCTGGATGGGGCGGCGGCGGAGGCGAGCGCTCCTCCTCGTGGTGCTCCGCCTGCTCCGGCTCGTAGCGGCGGAGGCGGCAGTCGGCGTCGTACTCCGGGTCGCAGTCCGGGTTGGAGGGCTCCAGGTAGCGCTGCTGGCTTTCGTCGGGCACTCGCGGCTGGGCGGGGAGCGGGTGGCGGGGGGGGAATCGCGGATGGTTGTTGTTGTTATTGGGCTTGAGCGGGATGCACTCTGGGTCGTACCCGATGTAGCAGTCGTAGCCTTCCTTGGTCTTTCCGGGCGGGCCCAGAGGGTGGTGACGCTCTTCCTGCTGTGGCTCTTCGTGACCGGGGAAAGGGTGCTGCTGTCGGGGCGCGTACCCCCGTTGACGATGCATAGCGGCCGCAGCTTCACGTAATACGGAGAAGGGATCATTGGGGTTAGAGGACGGGGCGGCAGCGGCATCGTCGTCCGAGCGGGGAGCGTAGGGGTCGCTGTGCTGGGCCTGGGACATGAGGCGGCGGATCATGGCGTACTGATCTTGGGCGGCCTGGCGCGGGGCGGGGGTGCTGGGCGCTCGGTACATGGCGTAAGGGTCGGGGATGCGGTTGGCGTTGGCGTACGGGTCCCGGTACATGGCGTAGGGGTCGTACTGCTCAGGTTGGGCGGGCGGGGCGGCGCGGATGGCCGCGGCCTCCTCGCTCTCGCCCTTCGTGTAGGCGTCGGGGGGAGAGGCGAAGCGGGTGGCGGTCAGAGGGTTACAGCCTTCTTCGTACAGGGGGTTACAGGAGCCCGGGCCGGCGGGGGCGGGGGCGGGAGCACGGGCAGCCTGACGGGACACAAACAGGGAGAAAATGGCACGTTATATTCAGATTCAGATGAAATATTTAAAATGATCTGCTCAGGCTGGTGGAGTGTGGTCTACATGAGGTCGCCAACTCACTATTAACCTCAAACCCCCCCACATTTGGTCACTTTTTTGGCTTTTTTGTTTCATTTCCGTTGGTATTTTGACACTGTTTTTCAAGAAGCTTTTAGATGTAGATTAGTAAAGCCAAACTCAAGAAAATGTGCTCAGTTCAGGTGGGGGTTAAGAGGTTAACCTGAACAAATAGAGCCACCAACCTACATGTTATAGGTTTTTAACCATAGATGGATACATTTTAAGAGTTTAAAGGACGTACAGTTTGAGAAAAGCCCTTGGAAGTGTCGTGAGGTGCTGCCTTCAGGCATCCGCTGGTCTTTATTCAGAAAATGCTTTTATTCTGATTGGAACTTCAAGGGCAGCACAATATTGAAATAACTTGGGATATGCAATACGGGTGTGCAACGGTGTGAAACTAATGAACAAAAATAGCTTTTGTTTAAGGCTGAGTTTGAAAACAATGTGTCAATCTCAGTCAGAGGAAGACTGTAGTGATTTGATGGTGAATATCAAATGGTGAATTTGGTGACGCTGCAGGTGAATAGGGAAAAATATTTCATTTAGAGATATCAATTTGAAACTTTTGCTGAACATTACTGATTTAAATATGAGGGAAAAAAAGTCATTTTATGTTTTCATATGAAAATAAGGCATTTGTGCATTAAAATTGCCGAAAACTGAATAATTGATTGACCCAGATTTAACTGTATGTTTTTTTTTGGACATATTAGTAACAAAGGTTTTTTTTTGGATCTTGTTAAAGAGACTAGATGCATGTTGGTCATTTTATACTTACTACTGCCACCTCAGGTCTTACGCGTAACTGCAGCTTCTATATTAAGCTCGTGCATGACGGCACTTCGGACCGAATTAACAGCTTTTTGAGTGACAGTGCAGGATTTTAGAGACAGTTGTGGTGAATCCGGGTTATGTTAAACATCATAAAACAAGCATCGTACACAGTAAGTTTTGTGTTTTTTAGATTCTGACATGAAAACTAAGATGTTATGGGAGAAAATGTGCAAAATCAATACTTTTGCCTGCCGTGTCTCGCCTGAAATGAACAGTTATGTTGCAGTGTCTTGGTAAAAAAAGGATGTCTCTTCAGTCCGTGTTAATAGACACAAAACAACAGAGACTGTGGAAGTCTGACAGAGCAGTTAAGTAGATGCAGACCGATCTATTATTCATCTTGTTGCGCTCACTTCAGTTGTGGCGGGAGACCAACTCAGCGGGTTGTAACTAAATAATGCGCCAGTCCTATGTTTTTAGTTAGACATTGAGTTAAGAATACACTAAGTTATATAAGTTATATAAGTCTGGCTCTCACTTGCATTACATTCATAGACTCCAGCATGTCTACATACATCCAGGACTCTCATTAATACAGTACTCCTGGTGTTATCCACCTCCGAGGCTAAAAACTGCACACCAAAGGCTTTTGAAATGCACATTATCGATAGAATATGCCTGCTTTCCTCCCGCCCGTGCACTCTTAACACTAATGATCATTACAGATTGATTCAGAAGTGAGGCTTTACCGCTAGCGAGGCGGCGTAGGCGCAGTAGGGGTCTCTGAGTGGGTCACAGTTGGGGTACTGCATGTAGAGGCCGGACGGGGCCTTCTGCACCAGTTTGGGTTTGCAGCTCGGGTCCTTCTTGGGGTCACAGCCGAGGTGGGCGTAAGATGGCAGGGGCCCGGCGGCCGGGGCGTAGCCGAAGGCCGCGCGGAGGTGGTACTGCAGGCACTCAGTGTCTTCAGCGGCGCAGATCCTCAGCAGCTCTGCTTTCTGCTCCTGGAGACATTCAGCATAAAATAACTATGCAATGTGTTTTTCTACACTCTGCAAGCACTCGCACTACAGAGTTTAGGAGCATTGAGTTGCCTTGTGTACGAAATGCGCGGTACAAATAAACATGCCTTGCCTTACTGCCGGGATTTGACTTAGAATGACAGTTTTGATAAATAGAATTGTGTTGGTTTATAAATTTTGCTGTTTCTGTTCTAAAGCAGCAGAGTCTGGCCGTTTGCTTGCAGCCAATCCTACAAGCTTTGTACCTCTCCAATCAGACTTTGCACTGCAATGTGAGGCACTCTCAAATCACTGTTGAGGGCAGACAATGGCAATTTTCAGTGACATTTCTTGTTAAATCTAATGTTTTCGCACAAAGTAATTTGCCATGTTGGAGGGACCATGTGCTTCTCTGATTGGTAAACTGACAGCCATCAGAAGTCACGGAGATAACGCCGAGCACCAGACCTATTAGTGTAAAGCATTGGAAAAGCCGGTCGTCTGGCCAGGCCTGAAAAACGATGCCAATGACTTTGTTAAAGGCTTAATTTTGGACAAAGGACAGCATCAGAACAGCTAAATGTTTAATGCTTCTAACCTTCTCAAAAGGCCACGCAGTAGTCGTGGTTCATTGTTCATATCATCTCCACCAATCACCAAACTCACACGCAGCATTCATACACAGGCAACATCCCAAAGGAGTGGACACAACAGTAAATATCACCACATACAGATCTTTGGGACGCTGCAGGTTAATGAACACACACTTCTGTAAACACACCATGCTGGACTGTAGAAGTACCACCTCACCTTGGACAGGAAGGGCGCAGCGGAGGGAGCGTAGTAGTAGTATCCTGACTCCGGACCTTTGACCGGGGCGGTGGCGGCGCGCACGTATAGCGGTGCGGGGCCTTTGACGGGCGCGGGGGCCGCGGGGGCCACGGTGGCCACGGGTAGCACCAGGGGCATGTAGGGGCTCTTCCCCTGCACCAGAGCCATGTACAGGCAGTACTGATCCTTGGTGGGGTCGCAGGTCTTTAGGGGTGCAGGCTTGGGGGGCTCGGGCTTAGCCTTGGGGCGGCTGGTGTAGGCGGCCACACAGTTGGGGTCGTCCGAGTCGGAGCAGGACTTGTAGATTTCCCCCAGGTGGCGCAGGTAGGCCTTGTAGGAGCGCCGGCCCTCGGCGCGGTTCTTGTTCTGCAGGTAGGCCAGGTAGATGCGGTCCAGCTCCTGCACCTGCAGGCGGAGAAGAATCTCAACAGTCTTAACCTGCATGGACACTACTGTGAACACGCCACAGCTCAGAACCACCACAATTCAAACACTGAGCTTGAATAAATTAATGAAAAAGACTGATTTAGTTTCAGAAAAAGCTTCTGCCACCTATTCCACTTTCCATCACGCATACGTCCGGTCAACAGCTTGAATAAATTAATGAAAAAAAGGAAATTTAAATCTTTTTAAGTGGATCATTTATGGATAAAATAAGTTTTAGCTGTTTTAATTTAAGTGTCGAATATGAAAAGGATGCAAAGATAGAGATTTGTTCCTTCAGATGAGTCATAGAGAAGACGATTAATGCTTTTAAACTGAGCAGCTGAACCCCACTGTGATCACGACATCAGCAACATTTGCAGAACGACAAATGATCCCAGATTTCCTATCTGCCGCCATACTAATTCTCCCTTTGTTTTAACCCAGTGGGGGCGGGGACTCAGCAAAAGTGCTGCAGAAGTGTTGCGCCCATGGATGTTGGAAAATGGCAGATTTCTATTAAAACCTTAAACTTATAATACTCAAAACTTGTAGGTAAAACCTTATCAAACAGACTCTAGAGGGGAAAAAAAGACGAAATCTTACACATTCTGTTATTTAATTTAAATGATTGACCCGAAGTTTCCAATGCATTATACTATGTTAAACAATTCAAAAGTCCCTCTAATTCAAGCTACTCTGTTTCAGCTGTTAATTTTCTGCTTCCAACAATAAACCGAAATGAGTAATCTGTGAAGTACGGGGTGACACAAACGCACATTGTGTTAAATTACTGAGAACAAACGTCCACAAATGACAGTTCGAAAATATCTCCTGATTATAAGCCTTTCCCGTCATACAATACACTGCGGGATCTGGGATGAAATATTAATGACTGACAATTAAGTGTGCTTTAAACGCCTCACTGCCTCACAGGGTTAGAAAAGAAAGTGTGTGGGCGCTTGCAGAAGTTTCCCAACCTTTGGCACCCCAGTTACAATGCCATAAGACACTCTGTTAAACACGGCTGACCCATCAAAAATAAACACATTGTAGGTCTGCTGCAGTGAACCGTTCTACTGACAATGTTCTGAATAGATATAGACACATGTCCACACATGGTCATTATATATGTAATCTATTAGTTGATATGAGGAGAAATTACGGTTGGCTAAAATGAAAAACTTTTGTCACTTATATCTAAGTATCATTAGTGTTACTTACGATAAGTGATACTGATGTTAACACTAATGTTAATGCTTGGCATAAGAATCTAATGTTAAGACAGTTGGCCACTGACTCCCATTCATGTTTCTGCAATAACAAGTACATGGGTCCCATAATTGGGGTGTGGTTGGTGACTGTTTTACGCAGAGAGTGTACGTGTGAATGGGGACCAGCGCTTCGCTCCGCGCTCTGCATGACAATACCACCAGGCCTCAGGCCTTGCTCGACACTCGGGCCTAATGACTACAGTCCCTGTTGCTGATGTGCATGGAGCCACTGCGTGCAGTACAGCATATGTGCACTCACCGCCTCCTGGTTGCCGTTGTCGGTGAAGTACTTGTACCAGGCCCAGAAGTCCGAGTGCTGTTTGTACCAGCTGACGTTGCGGCGGTTCCGGATCAGCCTCCTGTGATTGGCTGCAGCCTCTGCTCTGTCCTGGATGCTCTGTCCTGCTGGGAACAGGACACAATAGCTGACTGTGACAGGCATTTTTGAAGTTTACTAAAGGACTGTAAGGAGAGCACTAAATATAAAAAACTTTACTAGCACTTTACTGTGCAATACAACAACAAAAAACATGAATATCTAGTAATATAGTTTAGTATTGTGCCTGGCTTCCCTGTTCAAATGTATGAAGAAACAACGTGCAATTTGAACTGCTCCGGGATTCGACGGCGAATGAAACGTACGCATTAGTAAAACAAGCTCAGATAGCTGAAGGCATTTTTGGACGGCACGGTGGCACAGCAGTTAGCGCTTGTGCTTCACAGCAAGAAGGTCCTGGGTTTGATTCCCACCGGGACGGGGCCTTTCTGTGTGGAGTTTGCATGTTCTCCCCGTGTCAGCGGGTACTCCGGTTTCCCCTACCACTAAAAACATGTACAACAGTTTTTAGTGGTAGGGTGGGAGTCCTGGTCCCTTTGGGGTCCCTTTGGCCCCTATGGGACCAGGACTCCCCTGAAAAAGAGATTCTTAATCTCAGTGGGACTTTCCTGGTTAAATAAAGGTCAAATAGAAACTACCTATGATTTTTACTTCCGGGCCACATTTTATAAGTTAGAAATAAAGTAAGGCAAGTGTGTTTCAAAAGGATTTCAGATGGTGGACCTAAATGACCATTCGTTCACATTAAATTAACATTCATTATTACAGGAAGTTAGCGTCATATAGTGTTTTGTATATTTTCCGTGTTTTATTGTGTTTACCTTTGCTCTTCTGCCCAATGGGTCCGGCAGACAAGAAAGCTGCAACACACAAACACACGTCAAAGACTGATTTAGTTTCAGAAAAAGCTTCTGCCACCTATTCCACTTTCCATCACGCATACGTCCGGTAAACAGCCCTCAGCCTGCAGCGGTTACTGGCAGGTATATATGGCAGAGAGGTGGGGGTAATTGGCTGAGCCTGTGGGGCTGGGGGGTGCACACTTCTTTGTAGATTTTACAGGCGAGCCCGTAACGCCGGGCTCACGCTGCGGCACCCCCTGTGTGGGTCTGAGGGAACAGCGGGCTGAGCCCTTCTGCTGCTCTCTTTCATCTCCACAGGGAAAGGGTGTTAATGCCTCCCAGAAGGAGACGAAGAGGAGGGAAGAAAGACGAGCAAGAAGAAGGCAGAAAGACAGACGGGAGAGGGAAGAGCTGAGAGCCATGTGTCCTTTGGCCCCAGAGAGGATTAAGACAGGACAGCAGTAAAAGAGTGAAAGGACCAACTACTTTTTACTTGTACTATGTAACAGTGAACACCTTTCTTTTGACCTCTTGGTGACCTCAGTCAGTGACTCTAATGCAGTCAAGTCGTTCAGATCAGAAACACCACAATAATAAATTCTGACTTTACATTTTACCTGCTTTGATCTGTATCTGTACTTTTAATATAGACATCTGAGTACTTCTTCCACTACAGAACACTAGTGTTCTTGAACAGTGTCCGTGGGGAAGCTCGGCCCTCAAATCGGCCCTACACCTGGAGCAGAGAAAGAGGAGGGAGGCGAGAAAGAAGAAAGGTGAGAGAAGAGGGGAAGAGAGAGGGAACAAAAGACAAAAATGAGAGGGAGGAGACAGTGGGGCCTCGATCCGTGCCAGGTCCAAATGACTGAAACAGTTATCAGCCTTGTGGTTCGAAGACAAAGCAGTGGGAAACAGCGATCGGCAAACTTCTTCACAGGCTTTCATAGAAACGTACAAGTTCACACTTCTCCGAGAGAAAGCGGCAGAGGCGAGATGTAACATGAAAAGGGCTTATTGCGCACGTGAGTGCATGTGCTGTACATGCAGTAGAACTGACAACAAAGCTGACACGACAGAAAGAGGAGAGAAAATAAATGGGGAAAGTAAGAGGAGAGTGGAGATAGAGAGGGAGCAGAAGGAGAGAATAAGAGATGGGAGATGGAGAGATGGGGAGAGAAAGGGAGAGTGGGGAGATGAAGAGAGAAAGAGAGGGGACAAAGAGAGAAAGAAAGGAGAGATGAAGAGAGAAAGAAAGGGGAGATGAAGAGAGAAAAAGAGGGGAGACGAAGAGAGAAAGAGAGGGGAGATAAAGAGAGAAAGAGAGGAGAGATGAAGAGAGAAAGAAAGGAGAGATGAAGAGAGAAAGAGAGGAGGGATGAAGAGAGAAAGAGAGGGGAGATGAAGAGAGAAAGAAAGGAGGGATGAAGAGAGAAAGAAAGGAGAGATGAAGAGAGAAAGAGAGGGGAGATGAAGAGAGAAAGAGAGGAGAGATGAAGAGAGAAAGAAAGGAGAGATGAAGAGAGAAAGAAAAGAGAGATGAAGAGAGAAAGAGAGGAGGGACGAAGAGAGAAAGAAAGGAGGGATGAAGAGAGAAAGAAAGGAGAGATGAAGAGAGAAAGAGAGGGGAGATGAAGAGAGAAAGAGAGGAGAGATGAAGAGAGAAAGAAAGGAGGGATGAAGAGAGAAAGAAAGGAGAGATGAAGAGAGAAAGAGAGGGGAGATGAAGAGAGAAAGAGAGGAGAGATGAAGAGAGAAAGAAAGGAGAGATGAAGAGAGAAAGAAAAGAGAGATGAAGAGAGAAAGAGAGGAGAGATGAAGAGAGAAAGAGAGGGGAGATGAAGAGAGAAAGAGAGGAGAGATGAAGAGAGAAAGAGAGGGGAGATGAAGAGAGAAAGAAAGGGGAGATGAAGAGAGAGAAAAAGGAGAGATGAAGAGAGAAAGAGAGGGGAGATGAAGAGAGAAAGAAAGGGGAGATGAAGAGAGAAAGAAAGGGGGATAAAGAGAGAAAGAGAGGGGAGATGAAGAGAGAAAGAAAGGAGAGATGAAGAGAGAAAGAGAGGAGAGATGAAGAGAGAAAGAGAGGGGAGATGAAGAGAGAAAGAAAGGAGGGATGAAGAGAGAAAGAAAGGGGGATGAAGAGAGAAAGAGAGGGGAGATGAAGAGAGAAAGAAAGGGGATGAAGAGAGAAAGAGAGGGGAGATGAAGAGAGAAAGAAAGGGGGATGAAGAGAGAAAGAGAGGGGAGATGAAGAGAGAAAGAAAGGAGGGATAAAGAGAGGGGAGATGAAGAGAGAAAGAGAGGGGAGATGAAGAGAGAAAGAGAGGAGAGATGAAGAGAGAAAGAAAGGAGGGATGAAGAGAGAAAGAAAGGGGGATGAAGAGAGAAAGAGAGGGGAGATGAAGAGAGAAAGAAAGGGGGATGAAGAGAGAAAGAGAGGGGAGATGAAGAGAGAAAGAAAGGAGAGATGAAGAGAGAAAGAGAGGAGAGATGAAGAGAGAAAGAGAGGGGAGATGAAGAGAGAAAGAGAGGGGAGATGAAGAGAGAAAGAGAGGGGAGATGAAGAGAGAAAGAAAGGGGAGATGAAGAGAGAAAGAAAGGAGAGATGAAGAGAGAAAGAAAGGGGGATGAAGAGAGAAAGAGAGGGGAGATGAAGAGAGAAAGAAAGGAGAGATGAAGAGAGAAAGAGAGGAGAGATGAAGAGAGAAAGAGAGGGGAGATGAAGAGAGAAAGAAAGGGGGATGAAGAGAGAAAGAGAGGGGAGATGAAGAGAGAAAGAAAGGGGGATGAAGAGAGAAAGAGAGGGGAGATGAAGAGAGAAAGAAAGGAGAGATGAAGAGAGAAAGAAAGGGGATATGAAGAGAGAAAGAGAGGGGAGATGGAGAGAAAGAGAGGAGAGATGAAGAGAGAAAGAAAGGGGGATGAAGAGAGAAAGAGAGGGGAGATGAAGAGAGAAAGAAAGGAGAGATGAAGAGAGAAAGAAAGGGGAGATGAAGAGAGAAAGAGAGGGGAGATGAAGAGAGAAAGAAAGGGGGATGAAGAGAGAAAGAGAGGGGAGATGAAGAGAGAAAGAAAGGAGAGATGAAGAGAGAAAGAGAGGAGAGATGAAGAGAGAAAGAAAGGTGAGATGAAGAGAGAAAGAAAGGAGAGATGAAGAGAGAAAGAGAGGGGAGATGAAGAGAGAAAGAAAGGGGAGACGAAGAGAGAAAGAGAGGAGAGATGGAGAGAAAGAAAGGAGGGATGAAGCGAGAAAGAGAGGAGAGATGGAGAGAAAGAAAGGAGGGATGAAGAGAGAAAGAAAGGGGAGATGAAGAGAGAAAGAGAGGGGAGATGAAGAGAGAAAGAAAGGAGAGATGAAGAGAGAAAGAGAGGGGAGATGAAGAGAGAAAGAAAGGGGAGATGAAGAGAGAAAGAAAGGAGAGATGAAGAGAGAAAGAGAGGAGAGATGAAGAGAGAAAGAGAGGGGAGATGAAGAGAGAAAGAGAGGAGGGATGAAGAGAGAAAGAGAGGGGAGATGAAGAGAGAAAGAGAGGGGAGATGAAGAGAGAAAGAGAGGAGAGATGGAGAGAAAGAAAGGAGGGATGAAGAGAGAAAGAGAGGAGAGACAAAGAGAGAAAGAAAGGAGGGATGAAGAGAGAAAGAGAGGGGAGATGAAGAGAGAAAGAAAGGGGGATGAAGAGAGAAAGAGAGGGGAGATGAAGAGAGAAAGAAAGGAGGGATGAAGAGAGAAAGAGAGGAGAGATGAAGAGAGAAAGAGAGGGGAGATGAAGAGAGAAAGAAAGGAGAGACGAAGAGAGAAAAAAAGGGGGGAGAGAGAGAGAGAGAAAAGGAAAGGTGAGTGAAAAATAATAGAAATGTGGAAAGGAGTAAAGAAGGACTGATGAAGGAGAGGGCAAGGAAAGAATAAAGATGAGAGAAAGAAGAGAAGAATGAATTTTAAAAGGAGAGAAAGGGAAGTGGAGGAGAAGAGAAGAAGTAGAAGTGGAGAAGAGTGGAGAGGATAAGGGGTGAGGGAAGAAAAAAGAAAAAAGAGGGGAAGAAGAGGAGTGCTTTTGGTGTTTTGAAGGAAGAAGTAGAGATGAAAGAACAGAAGGGAGAAGACTGGAAGACGAGAGGAAAGAGAAGAAGAATGGAGAGAGTAAAGAGAAGTGGGACAGAAGAGCAGCTTGAAGGGAGTCCAGGGGGGATAATTAAGGGTTACTCGGCCTGTGTATATTCAGGGGAGGAATAAATACGGAGCGAGGGCTGTGGGATGTCAACCAGATATACAATTATGAGAAGAGAAAATGTGCTGTTGTTGCTCTGTGATGGAGGGATACGCTGTGCTGCGGATCATGAGGTCAGAACATGCATCCTGGAGGAAGTGCTGTACACAGTGTGCTGCTGTACGGCCGGACAATAACAAAAGAAAAAAAATGACTATGACTCATGGTCGAAGCGCACACCAAGCTCTGAAACTGCTGACGGTCATTAAGGTGAGTCGAGGTGATGGAGGGACTTGTGGTCGGGCTGTGCTAAGTGCTGCAGCCTCAGATCCGCAATTCTGTTTTAACGAGCTTGTAAAAGGAAAAACAACACTCATACACACACGGGCACATCTGGAAAGAAAACAACTTTAACGAGATGAAGGAGGAGGCGGCCATGCTGACAGGTAGTCATTTTTTACACCACCGAACCCGCTTTTTGTTTTTTCTCTGACACTGCTTTTGAAGAAGTCTTTTTTTAAAAGGGAAGTTTTGAGCATGTCACAGACGGAGTAACCCGTCTTCATGTTGCCGATTAACAGGACGAAGCCGGTAAGTACTGAGATCTCAGAGTCAACTTATGGGGGGTTAGGATGCGCTCATGTGATTGTATCAAAAAAGAATTGTCCGGTAGCATTTGCCCTTTTACTTGTCAAAATGCAGATGTTTTCACCTAAGTTATGGTTTGTAATTAGGGGATTCATCCGCATGAAACAAAAGGTGACGCAACGTCCAGGAAAAAAAAGCAAAATTATTTTCTCACAATAGTGCACAAAATCAACGTTGTTATCCAGTCACACAGGGATGGTTGTTCAGCTTTAAGTCATACAATTAAAGCTACACTGTGGTAGCCTGGGAACACCCATGCTCCTGTGTGCGCTCGAATCATTTGGAACTGCACAGCAGCCTGGGGACCATGGCTGAAATTTTCACATGGATTTGGGACCAATCACAGAGCGAGGAGGGACGGCAAGACGAAGACGAGCTATTCGACATACGGAAGCTTGCAGTTTGTTCACAGATAAAAACAAAAAAGTTTATTTACAGATCCAACATGACAGCAGCAACTCCATCTTTCAATCAAGCTTTAGAGCGTGTTCTAAATAGTTTAGCTCGAACGTGTACAGCGCGTATGTCATCTGATACAATTGGCTATGGCTACGTGTAGACGCATGAGAGACATTCGTAGCGCCCAATAAACGATTATGGACGATCATAAACCACACCTCTCCTACGAGAAAATGAGTTATTGGTCCCCAGACTAAACATAACTTGTGATATTTTGTCTGGCGATAGCCAGGCTAACACTGCGGAACATTTCACCCAATAAATAACATCAAATGCAAGAATCAAATTTAATGCCATTTTAATGCCTTCAATACTTTATTTTTAATGCCATAATTCAAAAATGAAAATCATAGACATTTACCGGTAGTGCATATTTAATTTTGTTAGATTTGTAAACATTCAATCCAACAGAGGAATGAGGGGACATTTTGGTTTTCCAAACCAAATTGGACACAAGGGGAAACTTTTGAGCAAAGGACTGTGTAAAATTCAGTGAAAACTGCAGCTGAATTTGTTTAAATTATGGTCATAGTGGTTGTATATTTGACGAATGTATGCAGCAAAATTAATTGAGCGATGTCATTGAATAGGTTTGGAAAAAAATAGGAAAAAAGAAATTTTCTTAGAACATTTTATTGAATGCCATGACTTTTAAGGTCTTGATTTTGGCAGAATTGATTTCATATCTCCGCAGAAACCCTGAAAAAGTATCAAATCAGCTGCATATTTAGTTCCATTTTAAAAGCATCTGCACAGCGCCACCAGAACAGCAGGTGGCGCTGTGCAGATGCACTGTCGATGCCCACGATTCGCGACAAAGAAGAAGTCGTCGCGTTGCTGTACATATATATACCAACTAACATAAAGTTTGTGAATATTTTAAAAAGTACATGCACTTTCTACTTTAAATATTGAGCTATTTCCGCTGAGCAACTGTTTCTGGAGTAATGTTTTCCCGGTTGTGTCTGTGCGTGAAATGGAGGACTTTGTCTATACCATGGCTTTACTGAGAGCGGGCTCGCCTTCACATGACAGGTTTGTGAATCCGGTCACTGACAAACAACAACAAGCGAAAACAAAAACTGTGCCTTACGTTTGAGACGACATCATTAAATCCGAGAACCCGGCCTTTTACGAGCGCGCAAACCCGTCGGGGCCGACACACGTGGAAAACACAGCTCAAAAACGTACTATGTTGACAAAGAATCTGCGAGGGAGCGGGAAACGTCAAGCCTGCAGTTTACGCTCATTAAATTTCATTGTCTGGAGGCCCCGACGCAGTGCAAACGTACATTTACATATGCCCGCCATCTGCCAGCACTTAGCGCACAGAACGAGGGCGGATAGCATCTTTAACTACGTGATTAGCATTAGCTTCACTTGGCCAATGATTTCAGACATCTATAAGTAATCAAGCTCTTCATTTCGGAAATGAAAAAGCTATTAGGAAATCGTCGGCCGTCTAAAAGTTAATTATGCTGTAAAATTTCACACAACCTGGCACGTGCTTTTCCTCTGTGCTGACGATTATTTCTTGGATCCAAAACAGGGATGCCAGGTCAGGAGTTGGATGTGTTCTTTGAGCGGAACAGCAGGCTAGGAAAACTGTCCGTGGGTTTCGGCAATTTATTTTTATTTTTTATTTTATCTTTATTTATACAGGGAAGGCTCAATGAGAGAACAAGACTCTCTTTTTCATGAGCACCCTGTTTCATTGCAAAAAACAACAATACAGTATTTACAATAAAATGTTATAAATATCAATTAAAGCAGGTACAATTTTCAATAGTGATGAGTTCTGTATTTGTCTCCAGTTATAAATGGAATGGCAGAATGATAGAAGCATCGAGAGGTTTAAGAACGGAAGGTGAAGTGTTGCATATAAACTGTGTCGCCATAATCAAAAACTGATAAAAACGTAGCTTGAACAATTTCTTTTCTATAATTCAATGGAATACAGGATTTGTTTCTGTAGTAAAATGATCATTTAGATTTAAGGCTGTGGCATAGTTTTGAAACATGTGTTAAAAGTCAATTTCTCATCCAGCCAGAAACCTAAGTACTTATAAGAGGAAACTCTTTCTATAGCTGTCCCATCAAATGTCAGGATATGTAACGGTTGAGCTTCTTGCCTCCCAGAAAATAACATATACTTAGTTTTGCAGGTATTAAGTAACAGATTAAGTTTTATTCTTCCTAAAGAAACCAAGCAGCTTGGCCAGCAGAGGGAGCACCGGTACAAAATTGCATCATCTGCATTTAAGTGAATAGAGCTATGTTTGATATTGCATCCAATAGAATTCATGAAAACTGTGAACAACAATGGACCCAATATAGAGCCCTGGTGGACTCCTTTATCTGTGATTAAAAACTCAGATTTAAAGCCATCAGCTACAACTGCTTATGATCTGTTTGAAAGATAGTTTGAGAACCAGTTCTAGGCTTTTTTATGGTGTGAAATATGGTATTAATGGTTTATTAGGAAAACTGTCCGTGGGTTTCGGCAATTTATTTTTATTTTTTATTTTATCTTTATTTATACACGGAAGGCCCATTCCTCTTTACAAACCTGTTGCAGTTCAGCGAGATTCCTGGGTTCACTTACTTTTCCCTCCCTGTCCTGTGAATGTTTACATGCTATGGCCATTAAAACTATGATAACATGTAATTGTTTGGGTGGTATTAGTTAAAGCAGACACTGTTTATTCATTCTTGTGAGTTTGATAAAGATCAGACCACATTTTATGAACAATTTAGGCAGCGTGTCCTCAGTTTTTCCTCCCACTTTAAAAGCGGTGTATGAAGAAGATGTTTCAAACTTATTTACTACTGATGGGGAATGCAGAAAAACACTTTGCAAAAGCCCAGAAGGACAGAGCAAAACAGACTGCACAGAGAAGCGTATTTGATTTGAGTGTTTGGGCTTTTCCTGTGAGAAAAGAACAAAAACAGGGAGATCACGTAGCCCATAAATATGACAATTTTGAATAACGAAAGGTGGACCATCACAGCTGTTCTTTCCATGAGAATCATCAGAGGAGCACAATGGCTCTGTAACCCAGCAAAACACACTGAAAATGACTGTCACGCTCTATGTTTTTGCAGAAGCTTTTGGGCGGGTTTGGCTGCTGGTGACCTGGCAACCCTGGCCCTCAAACTTTACCCATAATAACCTTTCGGGCTTCACTATAGAGGTTAATGTGTGTTGTTATTGGTGAAACTCTGCATTGTGACCTGTGGCAGCAGTGACATATTCTGAAGGTGTTTTTTTTGTTTTTGTTTTTTTCGCACTTACCAGGCAACAGAATGGCTGCCACCAGAGCGGTCAGGACCACCCCACGTACTCCTGCTCTTCTCGCCATGATCGGTTTCCTCTTCACCTGTTCAATAAAACATACCGAGGTTAACGTATGGACTCGGAAATACAGCGCATCCATCATTCAGCGCGGCCCGTCCTGTCGCGCCCCGACCCGCATCAACAATTGAATAGGATTTACACTCTACATTCTGTACTTTCCTGTGTTCGTGAAAGCAGGCACTGAAACAAAAATATATTCTAGCTTTAGATTCAAGGATTGATGATTGGTTTCAGCTCAAATAAATGTTTTTTTCCCACATTTTTTGACACATTTCTTGACATTGGAGATGATATTGTAAACTTCCACATATTACTGCTCTGTTTTCTGCTTCTAGACGACAAATATTTTTGTAAAGGTATCAGAAAAAGTTCAGGCATCAGTATCGAGTATCATTGAAATACTTGGTATCGGCCCTACTTAAAAGGACTATACGGAGTTTAAAGGGGCTAGATGCAAGTTCGCCATTTAGTACTCACTACTGCCACCTCAGGTCATACGTATAAGTACGCATAAGTATTCCCCGCCCCCTACATGTTCCAGCAATGTCCTAATGTGTAGAATGAGCCCAGACTATGGCCCAGACCTGTTCACCACAACTGCCTCTAAAATCCTGCACTGTCACTCAAAAAGGTGTTTATTCGGGTCCGAATTGCCGTCATGCACGAGCTTAATATAGAAGGTGCAGTTACACGTATGACCTGTGGTGGCAGTAGTGAGTGTATAATGGCTAACTTGCATCTAGCCCCTTTAATGATGGCATACAAACACTTTGTATGTGATGTGTTTGTGATTTGTGATTTGTTTTGTCTGCTTGTACAATAAAAAGTGCAAATCATTTAGCCTCTACTCAGTAAACAGCGGCAGCTTGCATTTTTATGGGCATTTTTTACAGGAATCCTATAGTTTGGGATTCGTAAAGGCAATTAGAGCTCTGAAATGATTAGAATTTGAATCACCGCCTTTGACTACAAGTATGAGCGTATAACAACATCACGAAAAAGCTTGAGAAAAGTTAGAGTCCACCTTTAACCTCAACCCAAAACGCGTTTACATCAGTTCTGCAGACCACAAGGCTCAACTTGTTTGCTTTGTTTCTCTTTCGGTTTGAAGTTTTGAAGTTTTTTAAGTGCGACTCGGGGACAAGCGGCTCTTTCCAACCTGTGACTATGCCAGTGACCAGTTTGTCATTAGAGGGGAAAAGAAAAAGCAGGTGTCTAAAGCAGCGGTTACACTTCCCTTTTGAGGTGCTGAACTTGAGGCTCGGTAAGTCCCCGCCGAAAAGTCCCCAAACTTCATTTTTTTAATTATACAGTTAGTTATTTTATTAATGAAAGTAGATTTGTGACGACTTTGCACATAATAGTGAATCCTACATCAAGTTAAGGGTCTGACTCCCTTCTAAGGTTGAAAATATACTAGAATTCGCACTTCTACTTTTTTTCCAACGTATTTGTTTTGTTTTGTTCTTTTGAGATACAATGCAGAGCTTTAGTGTCAGTGGTTTGCAAAAGAAGCCAAGATCCTCTTCCAAACTTATCACAGTGTACGCAGAACATTGTAACTTTGTCACATTGAAGGCTCTGTGGAGTCGGTGTAGCTCTCCTAGGTCTACTGTTTCTATACAAACTTTATGGTCTTATTTATTGCCTACTGCCTATAAGAGTAATGACACTCCGCCCAATGATCTCACCCCACTCTGAGCTGGACACTAGCTAACATCAGCTAGAATTCAATTCAACAAAGAACATCATGATTAAAGTGAGGATTCTCAGATCTAGGGCTGCACGATATGAGAAAAATGTCACTTCAACACAGCAGCCTATGTTCCAGTACATTTAACCCCTTAACCCCCGCCTTAACCGAGCACATTGTCTCCAGTTTTACCCAAATCTAAAAGCTTCTCGACTACAGGCCAGAGTAACACCTCATTTGAAAGCTAAGACTTACAAAACTCATCTACGCTTCTTTCTTGTTTTTGATATCACATTTTAGTCGTTTTCATTGCATTTTATCATGTTTTCATTGCTTTTCTGTTGCGTTCAGGTCGCATTTCATTGTGTGTGTGTGTGTGTGTGTGTGTGTGTGTGTGTGTGTGTGTGTGTGTGTGTGTGTGTGTAATGTATCTGTGCTCAAGCCACAAACATGTGACCAGAACATGTCAAAAAAGCACCAAAAAATGTGAGGAAAACACAACCAAAAAGGACGAAACCGTGACAATCATAACGAGGACGAAGCTTTGTTATAGGTCTTTTCAAATGACAGGTAACTCAGTAATGCTCAACTGGAGAAAATGCCCTCAGTACTTAACCAAGGGCATTTTCTCCAGTTCAGCTTTACCCGAATCTAAACGGTTAAAGCCTACAGGCCAGAGTAATGTCTCATTTGAAAGCTAAGACCTACAAAACTGATCTAAACAGATCTTTTTCCTCGCGTTGTTGTCACTTTTGTTTCATCACTTTTTTGTTGGTTGTTTGTGACTTTTTCATCCTCGTTTTTTCTCGCTATTTTGACACTTTTTTCGTGTTTAGATTTGATTCAAGTCGAAAGGAGAAAATGTACTCAGTTCAGGCGGGGGTTAAGAGGTTAAACTAAAACAATACTAAAATAAAAACACATTTTTAAGTGAATGTGCCTTTTTGTTTCAGGCTGTGTTTTTTTTTTTTTAATATATATAAATGTTCTACATATTTTGGTCACTTTTTTTTGTGGCTTGATCACAGTTGCACTAAGAAAAGTAAATGTGGCCAAATCGCTACAATATAGCAATGAAAATGTGTTAAAATCGTGACAGAAACGTGACAACAAAAACAAAGGTCTTAGCTTTCAAATGAGGCGTTACTCATGGCCTGTAGTCGAGAAGCTTTTAGATTTTGATAAAACTGGAGAAAGAGTGCTCGGTGAAGGCAGGGGTTAAAAGTTTCTGAACCATATGTAATATTCATTTGCTTTTTATGTGAGAAAATGAACCAATCAAATGTGCTGACTGTGCTGAAACACAGCAAAGCATCATGGTCTACGTAGTCTCCACAACACTATGTCAAAAGAATCCACTGTATTTGACTTCTTCTCAGAAATGTAGATCTTACCTGTATCGGTCAATGCTCTTCTCCTTGTCTGCAGGGGGGGTGGGTCTGAAAGCGTCCTGGGACCCTTCTCCTCCGCGGCCCTTCAGAGAGACTGCCCTGACGGGGGGACGGCACCAGGGTTTTAAGCCGGGGGGCCGCGCCAAACGCGCATGCAACACACATTTATTAGCAAGCGCGCACAAAAAAGAAAAGTACACAGCAAAGTTTACCTGCGGGGGTCCCGGGGCCTCGAGACGTCCCGAAGCCTCAGCCAATCGGAGGGGAGCGTAATTAAAGGCAGGAAAAAGGGGCTGAGGCGGGAGGGAGGGAGGGAGGGAGGAGGGGGGGAGGCGGGGGCACTGGAGACGTGGAGGAATCAAAAAGTCGAACCATGGGTTTGGCAAAGTGTGGAATGTGATTCACTAAAGAACTTTCACCTTCTTCTTCAAGCATTTTAATATTGGAGTTTTCTTTTCGTATTAGAGAAAACTGTAGGACACATTAAGGTCATTTGGCATTTCTACATTTAGAATGAAACACAGTGAAAGTCACGTTATGGATGATTTATGACGCAATAAAAAGTCTCATTAAAAAGGGTTCTATACAGTTATATGTGCGTATATGGCAGATTATGACAAACCCTGGACAAAGTAGGACTTTTACGCTTGTCAAAACAGGTTGTGTTCTGAAGCTCCACCAGAGAAGAACCAGTTTAGGCAGCAGCACTGAATATCAGGGTTTGATACAGCCAGAAGCAAATTTAATGCTTTTCAATTACATTTCAATGCACAAATACTATATTTTAATGCCACAAATGCAGAGAAGTACATCTGTGCATATTTCATTTCTTAAAGGGACAATACAGAGTTTAAAAATGTTAAAACTAAGTATTTTCCTCCCCCTACATGTTCCAGCCATGTCCTAATGTGTAGAATGAGCTCAGACCTGTTCACCACAACTGCCTCTAAAATCCTGCACTGTCACTCAAATAGTTGTTACTTCAGGTCCGAGGCGCTGTCATGCAAAAATTACCAACTTGCATCTAGTCTCTTTAAGATTTGCAAACATTTCATCAGAGGAAAGAGAGTGGAACAAAACAGGCAACTATTGAGCAAAGTGCAATGTTTTAGACCATAATGTTGGTATTTTCTATAAACTTCTGCTGTAAAAATTGTTGAAGATTGAAATTCAGTTTAAATCTAATGTAATGCTTAATGCATCTTAAAGGAATAATAAGTAGCAAGAAAGTAATAACATTAGAAGCTTTTTACTGTGCGGACGTGGATGTGCTCCAAAGGCGTTATTACGCCTTATAAAATAGTTCCCCTTTTTATCCACTTTATCCAATTTTGTGTAACTAGACTTGGATCGTGCAACTTTTCACATAACTGTATTTACATATGGGAAACGTGGAAGAGCGTGGTCGCTTCTAACTTCACCCCAGTTTGGAGGCTAAATGCTAATGTGGCAAGACGAGTGGTTAAGGTGTTAGGAATAAAACATAAGATACTTAAAGGTCCTATATCATGCAAAATCCACTTTTTAGAGCTTTTAGCCATGTTGTTATGCTATTTCCTTATCAAAAACACCCCCAGAGTGGTTTGCGGCTTCATTCACGCAGCTCTCAGTAATCCTCCTGAATCCTGCTCTCTGAGGCTCCGCCCTCTCCTGGTGAACGACTGAGTGTTCAGTTGTGTCGTAACAGCGGAACGGAAGTGCTCGACGTCTGTAAAGCAATGTCTTACAGCCTGATTTTAATTTGTAAAACAGCTTTTTCATTATTTCTGTCATAAGAGAGATGAAAGAGGGAAAAAAAAAAAAAAAAAAGATGTGCCCGAGGTGCTTCCAGGTCAGCTGAGGCCAAAACAAACACATCCCTGAGCGTCTGAACAGATCAGTCATGTTTGCGCTGCAGCTGAAGATGGAGCTCGTTATAACTGGACACACCTGTTCTTCATTCTTAACTAACGATAATGTCACGGACGGAGAAAAAGAAGCACGTTTGGCTACGAGGACGAGGAGTTTATTCAACCTTTTTCAAGAAGAGGCCACTCGAAGTTGTTTTTTTCTCCGGGATTCAGCGACTTTTACCAAAATTGTGTTTTTCTGTGACTGTCACTGATGGATGTTTGATGAACCGTCGCTAGAATCAAAGTGGATTAACTTTTATAACCAACACAAGTCCCATAATGTAAACAGCGATGGACCAGAGCGGTGAGTCAATCCAAACGCGGGTTAGCTTGTGTGTTAGCATATTAGCATGTGTGTTAGCCATTTATGAAGCTGTGTTGCAGATGTCAACTCTGTATAACTGCATCGTGAAGTAACTTCACTTATTGTTGTTTATTTATATTACGGTAAAGTTGTATGTGCGGAGGGAGGGGGCGGAGTTAACTGAATCGAAGCGTTGTGTCTTCCGGGTTTGAAAAATACCTCCAGAAAACACTTATATTTATCACAAAAATGAGTGCTCCATAGTGGTAGAGGAACAATCATTCATATAAATGCCTATACTTAACTTTGGAATGGCTAAAATAGCATGATATAGATCCTTTAAAAGTAAGTAAAATACCAACAACGCCAGCTTGAATAAACAAGCACTAAAGGACACACAGGTGAGCCTGTGAGCCGCCGGCAGCTAACGCTCTGTGACAACCCACAAGAGGGACGGCGAGGCGGCGTGTATGGGACGGTAACAGTGACAGCTAAAGCAGGGGCTATTTATATATTAAGGCTGGAGTCATATAATGGGCTAGTCCAGCCTGCTACACTAACAACATATAGTGTAGCACGCTGAGCGCATGCACAAAGACCAGACAGATACGCATCAACTCGTCTAAGCTCAGGTAAGAACATATCTCAGTATGGAAAAAACTGTGGCCTGTTCCTTTAAAGGGACTATACGGAGTTTAAACATGTTAAAAGTAAGTATGTTCCTCCCCCTACATGTTCCAGTCATGTCCTAATGTGTAGAATGAGCCCAGACATGCAAACTGCAGCCACACGTATGACCTGAGGTGGCAGTAGTGAGTATAAATGATAAACTTGCATCCAGTCCCTTTAATGCTGTGCGGATCTTTTTGCTTTCTAAATTTACAGTTCTTTGGATCCTGCACGCTTGTCATTTTTTTGCGATGTGCGTGTCTGCTTAACCTTTACACTAGTCCTTTAATGCCCCTTTACTGAGCACATTACTGAGCACAATAATGACCTAATTCCAATCGACTAAGTGATACGCATCATCCCAGAACTCCGGGGCTCCTGTCTAAAAGGGCCACACAAACTGAAAAATACACCTCTAAACTGTTTCCCAAAAGACTCCAGGTTCACGTACGTGCCACCGATTGAGAACCGCAAACCAACCAAAACGAGCGCATGAAGCTGCAGCTGAACTAATGGCGGCGGTCTGCGTTGCCACATAAGCACTCCTCAAACCACAGCTTGTGTCTAAACACCCACACGGACACAGCTGGTCCGCACATGAGCCATCTATAATCTGCAGTTTCACCTGAGACGCTGTGTCCAGGCACGCCGCTCGCTGCTCATTCCGTCCCCTCATATGTTCTGCCGTAGCCTTCGTCAGTGAAATACTTCTCCTCATGAAAAACAAAACAAAGTCATTAGTACAGACCTCCCCTGGCTGAATAAAATGTAATTACTTCCTTTTATAAAGTGACCCAAACCGGAACAAGTCTGGATTCTTTATCCCACGCAGCGACCGAGAAACAGCCTTGTCCAGGGCTGCTCTGTCTGCAGAGGATAAACTAAATACTTTCTGACACTTTGTGCTTTTTAGTTGCTCCAAAAAGTATAAACTTAAACATAACAAATATAATACAATTTCCGTATATCTGACTGAATGAGCTTGTAATGACGTTATGAAGCTCCAAGAGGATTTCTCTGATACGATTAGGCGCGGCGGAAACCAAATTATAGGATGGAGGATTGAGGATGCTAAGCTGATCACATTGTGAACTATCAAGACAAATTCTATTATAAATTCAGAGTGTCATGTGGAATGTATGGATATGCATCTGCAATGAAACATTAAAGTGTAGAATTGGCAGTGATCGTGACTATAGATGTTCAATAAAGAGACCAATCACTTGTCTCTCACGCTAAGGTGTCATTCAGATTATGTCAGCATTAAACCGGCCTCCTGTTCACTAAAGGCCAGCCTGAGACGCTTTAACACACGGCGACGCTCGACCCTGCGCCACCGTTCAGATCTGCTGAATCCAGACACGGCGCCGCGGAGGAAAACACATGCTTCTGAACTATTCTGCAGAGGCATCGACGAATCTCTGGCCTGTGGCAGACAGGGAGATCAGGCACGATAGCAGCAGCAGAGACAGGGAAACCGTCGTCAGGCTCATGCTTCAGTTGGAGCATGTGGAGTCTCATCTGTCACCAACTCACTATTAACCGGCTAAAAAAGAGCCACGTTTGCTCTCGCCAATGGGCAAGGAACATGCTTCTCTATGGTCCTTATGGTTGGGAGCTGACATTGCTGTAACACCACCCCCTTGTGGCCGAGGTCAACTCCAAGAGACACTTAAAAGCCTGGCTCCAAAGAGGTTTTCTTTTTCTAACGATCGCTATTTTTTTATTTTTTTTATTTGATAGGGACAATGCATACTGATGAACCGTTGCACATGAGCACTGTAAATATGCCAGATTATAGCGGGGATGCTAGTTTCCGTCTGTCATCAGCTATGACCCAGGTGACAACGCTGGGTCAGGTGAAATATTTTCAACCACACTGGTTTTTGTTTATCAGTCCGAAATAGTGGAAGCGTTTTCAGTGCATTGACTGGCTCCGGAGCTTGTCAATCAAGCTCTGGAGCTTTGTGGAGGCTCTGCCCGCCCCACGAGCGCAAGCTTCCCGCCTTTTTGTTTTTTAGGAGGAGACGCACATTAAGTTTGAAAGATAACTCAGGACCTTTTCTCTGAATGGGGCGGAATAGGCAAGGCAAGGCAAGGCAAGTTTATTTGTAGAGCACAATTCATACACAAGGCAATTCAAAGTGCTTCACAGTTGAAAACAAATAGAATCAATAAAAACATCAACATAAAATTTATCAATTACAGTAAAAGGCGAGAGTGCAGATAAAATACTTTCAGTCATATGCATTGGTAAAAAGAACTGTTTTCAGCCTGGATTTGAACATTGTCAGAGTTGAGGCCTGTCTCACATCCTCGTGAAGACTGTTCCAGATTTTAGCTGCATGAAACTGAAATGCAGCCTCACCGTGTTTATTATTGACTCTGGGAACCACCAGGAGGCCCCTCCCTGAAGTTCTCAGGGCCCGAGATGGTTCATACGGCTCTAACATGTCAGAGATGTACTTTGGAGCTAAACCATGAAAAGACTTGTACACGAGCAGAGCTGTTTTAAAGTCTATTCTCTGAGTGACAGGAAGCCAGTGCAGAGACCGGAGCACTGGACTAATATGGTCATATTTCCTGGTTCTTGTCAGGACTCGAGCAGCAGCGTTCTGGATGTACTGTAGCTGTCTGATAGCTCGTTTAGAGAGGCCAGTGAGTAGGCCGTTACAGTAGTCTAACCTGCTGGAGACAAATGCATGGATAAGTCTCTCTAAGTCTGGTTTTGACACTATTCCTCTGATCTTAGCAATGTTTTTCAGATGGTAAAAAGCTGCTGATGTTATTGCTTTGATGTGGCTGTTTAAGTTCAGGTCTGAGTCCATGATCACTCCTAGATTTCTAACCTGATTTTTTGGTCTTAGAGAGAGAGACTCAAGGTGACTGATAACACTGTGTCTTTGTGCCTGTGGGCCAAAAACAATGATCTCAGTTTTGTCTGAGTTTAGTTGGAGAAAGTTGTTTTGCATCCACAAACTGATCTGTTGGATGCAGTGACAGAGTGTATCTACAGGCCCATGTTCACCAGCCGTCAGTGACACGTAGATTTGAGTGTCATCTGCATAGTTGTGGTACGACACATTGTTGCTGTTTATTAGCTGACCCAATGGAAGCATGTACAAGTTGAATAAGAGGGGTCCCAAGATTGACCCCTGGGGGACTCCACAGGTCATGGCAATTTTGTCTGAGACACAGTTGCCAATTTCAACAAAGTACGTCCTGTCCTCGAGATAGGACTTAAACCAGTTTAGAGCAGTACCAGAGATTCCCACCCAGTTTTCTAGCCTGTGAAGTAAGATCCCGTGGTCCACTGTGTCAAAGGCAGCGCTCAGGTCCAGCAGAACTAAAACTGAGACCTTACCTGCGTTGGTGTTCATGCGGATATCATTTGTCACCTTGATCAGAGCTGTCTCAGTGCTGTGGTGGGGCCTAAAGCCTGACTGGAAAGTATCAAACACATTGTTAGACAGGAGAAAGTAAGTGAGCTGCTGATATACTACTTTCTCTAGGACTTTTCCTAAGAATGGCAGGTTTGATATGGGCCGGTAGTTGTTCATTACCTTGGCATCAAGGCTGCTCTTTTTTAGAAGAGGCTTAATGACTGCTGTTTTCAAGGCCTTTGGAAATGCTCCAGTCTGGAGTGAGATGTTAACTAACTGAGCAAGTTGTGGTAACAAGCTGGTCAGCACAGACTTCAGAAATCTAGTGGGTAATTCATCAAGGCAGCATGTACATGAACTCAGACCAGAGATAACCTCTTCGATTGTTTTGTCAGTAACAGGTGTGAAATGTGTCAGCTCAAGGTGTTTATCTGGTGGCAGAGTTTCTTTTTGTGTTGTGGAATTTATGGCATTTTTAATGCTTTGGACTTTGTCATAGAAAAATATTGCAAACTCATTACACTTAGATGTCGAGATTAGTTCTAGGGGCAGTGAAACTGGAGGGTTAGTTAATCTGTTTACTGTGGAAAACAGAACACGAGAATTGTTTCTGCAGTTTGAGATGATTGTAGAGAAGTACTTCTCCCTTGCTCCACGCAAAATCTGGTTGAACACACAAAGCACTTCTTTGTAAACCTCAAAATGAACCTGGAGCTTTGACTTGCGCCATTTCCGTTCGGCTTTTCGGCACTCCCTTTTCTGTGCCCTGACCGAAACTTCACTTCTCCAAGGTGCCTTTTGCCTATTGTTAACCATTTTAGCCTTGACAGGAGCAATAGTATCCAAAACATTTAAGACCCTTGATGTGTAAGAGTCCAACAGATTATCAACATTAGAACATGGGGCATTTTCAAATCTGATCATCTCCATAAACTGTGTCCGTGTTGTATCATTTATGTGTCTTCTTTGAATAACTCCAGGCCCGACCACTGGTTTAGGTGTAACACACAGGTCAAAGAAGACACAAAAATGATCAGATAATGCAACATTAACAACATTCACATTTGATATATTAACACCTTTTGTAATAACTAGATCTAGAGTGTGGCCTTTGTTGTGAGTCGCCTCACTCACGTGCTGAGTTAAACCAAACATTTCAAGGACAGCACTGAGTTCTTTTGCATGCCTGTCGTTGGTCACATCCATATGCACATTAAAATCACCTGAAATTACTAAACAATCGAAATCAATGCATATAAATGACAGTAATTGAGTAAAATCTTCAATAAAACAGTTCTGTGGTGGTTTGTAAATAGTCATATAAAGTATGGAAGATTGTTTTATCTCAATTTTGAATGACACATACTCAAACGATGGAAAAACCCCAAATGACAATTTTTGCAGGAGTAAATTGTCCTTGAATATGGCACAAACACCCCCACCCCTCTGGTTTTGGCGTGTTTCAGACACAAAATTGAAGTGAGATGGACTACACTCAATCAAAACTGCATTACCAGTGTTTTTGTCTAGCCATGTTTCAGTTAAAAACATAAAATCTAGATTATGAGAGGAAATAAAACTATTTATTAAAAAGGACTTGTTTTTTAGCGATCTGACATTGAGTACAGCATGTTTGAGATTTATCTGTGTTTGAGTGGGTGGAATCTTTTTGCAGGGGACATGGATTAGATTTCTTTGATTGGACGGTCTGACTGTCCCTCTCTTATCTAATCTATGTTGTTTGACAGTACTAATTGTCTTGTAAGAACACACACCCTCTATGGACCTCTGGTTGGTTTTGAGTTTGCTATGTATGGTAGCAACGCAGAGGCCCCTAATGTCCTAGACAGCAGCAGTGAAGCTGCTGGAGATAACAGCTGTGGGCGCCGGTGGTGGGGGCCGAGCTGGGGAGACCTTGGTTTGTGAAAAAGGCGGAGGTGGGAGAGGGGCATGATGCTTCTTTGGGGATGGAAGCCTTGGTCTTGACGCAATTGGAGTGAGGGGAGTCATTTTAGTCCCATGTTTGATCAAGTTTTCAAGATGGTTGGAAAATCCCATAGGTGACTCTGGGGATGGGAACAATTCAGAAAAGTCTCTGGAGGGTGTAGATGTAGTAGTCGGGCTCAAGGCCTGTGGTGGAGTAAGAGAAAGTGCTCCTTCGGCTGAATCGTTTGATATAGGTGCAGGTGGTGCTGAAGCTGAGCTTTTCCCCGGAGATGCAGGTGGTGATGCTGCTATTGTTGAAACGCTTTCTGGAGATGCGGGTGGTGCTGGTGCAGCTAAATCCTTAACTGCTGCTGAGTCTATAGGTGCAGATGGTGCTGCTGTGGCTGAATCCTTAAATGTGGCTGAGTCCGTAGGTGCAGGTGGTGGTGCTATGGCTGAAACCATTACTGCAGCTGAGTCCTTTACTGCAGGTGCAGATGACGCAGGTGCGACTGTATCATTTATTGGTGGTGCAAATAGCAAGTCTCTCTCTATATTATATTTATGGCTCTCGCTCCCTCTTGCAACATGGAATTCTGTGTCTTATTTAATTTATGATCAATGTATAAATCACGTGTTTAAAGCCCTGCATGGTTTGAGAAAAGCCTGGGCTGAGTTCTGGTGTGCGCTGGCCTTAAGAGTTTCGGCTATTCAATAGAACGGCAGTTTTCACCCTTTTTTTGGTACATTACTACATTATTGCATCAAGAAGAAGAACTAATGTGTGCGCCACTTTGTCCGGCTCTCTGGATTAGGCTGTGATACATAGTTTGGTCTACTTTTGACAAAATATTTTGCAAAGCAGACTTGCGTTATTTCAGGCCGCTGGGATTATTTTCCCTTTGCTTTTCACGTGCCATGGCTCATGCTTTTGTCTGACATAAAAACAAACAGCACTGCTTAGTTTACTTGCGCAGGTGTGAGGACTGGCCAGCAGGGGGCAGGTGTGAAACAGGGACCTCTCTTTAATCAAGGCGTACTTGAAATCATTTGTACTTTTATGACTGTCCAGAAAACAAAGTGTAGTGTAGTGTTTTGATTAATAAATAAATGAAGAATAAAGAATAAAGATAGACTTTTTTTTTAAGGCAACAAATAATCGTTTGAATAATCCTGATTTCAATTATGACAAAAATAATCGTGATTATTATTTTTTCAATAATCGAGCAGCCCTAGAATCAAATGACTTTGTGAAGCAGTTAAAGGCCCTGCAGATACTGTCATACAAAGGGTCGTGGAGCGTGAAGGGAGCTTGTTATGGGAACACAATCTTTCTCACTTTATCGACATTTTCTGGCAAACTACAAACATATTTAGCACACACAAATGAAGTCGAGCCAAAATCGTGTCTTTTACGAATGTTTTGTCTCATTTTTCCATTTGAAAATCTGACAGGTTGTCGTGAAAAAAAGAAAAAAAACATGCTAGCCGTTTGCATGTAGCATGAAGCTAATGTTAGCATTACGGCTAGCATACTCCGTTATTTGTGTTTTGGCAAAATGTAAACACGTCTTACTGAAGTCATGTGATGCCGATCTCTGCCTATTGGCACACGGTTTATAAATACACGCTACTGTAAAAACACAAAAACAAATAGCTTCAGGTTCACTATCGATAAGGTCGACTTCAACTTAAGGCAACACTGATTCGATTCATCGCTCATACTGTAACATGCTCAATCTACAAAGTGCTATAACTTAAAATTGTTGATTCTTTGGGCATCACGACTTGAGAACCACTGGCTTTGACTGCAGCAAAACAAATTGGTTTCTCCTTTGTTTATGCTCCGTCTTCTTCGCTCGCGGCGTATGACATTGAACTTGAAATGTCCCGCGGCGCACCTCTGCTGTGAGACTTCCATTTTCCTCAACTCCATTTCCAGCGCTTTAAAACAACCACCAGTGTTCGGAAAACATCTTGTATTCTAAAAATTCCCAATTTAGCATTCTTATACATTTTTTATTTTATCCATGTCTATGAAAGAAATAGAGCCATCGCGCTTGAGTGACTGGAGATCAAGGTCCAATATGGCTTTCCCTATTAATATTTATGAAGGACACAGCTATAGGCCCCATACCCCTGCATCCCATTGCTTTATTTGTAACTTATTCCAGTTCTTGAATGTTCCAGTATTACATTAAACCAGTGCACAACTGTTCCATTCTAATAGTGCAATTTATATGTATGGCAACTCGCATGCTGCGTTTTCAAGAGGCGGCCGTCGACCAGCAATCACGCTCATCTCTGTTGTTCAGGCCTCGGCGGCTGGGATCATGTGGGGCTGCAAGACAATCAGAAATGAACTTGCATTTGTTGTGACAGGAAAGCCACGCGTACAGTTCATAAGGTTTAGTGGATTCAGTGGGTCTCAATCTGTGGAGCGCAGGATTCTTATGGTACTCTACAGTTACAGTTATAGGCAATTTATTAGGTGGGAGGTTGTTTAGATTTAGCTAGGGCCCAGTTGGTTTAGTCCTGGTTTTAACCTTGTAAAGCTGATTTTAGTTCTGGGTTAGATGGTGTTTTATCCTGACTTAGACAGTGCTTTAGTTCTAGTTCATAATACCATATTTTATTGTTATGCTAAGCCTTGTTTGGTTGTGAGTTAGTCATGGATTCGCCCTGTTTAGACTGGATGTACTGTTCAGTTGTTCAAGTATCAGATTTGATACCGATATCAAAGATTTCTGAAGTATCAATATCAGCGAGTACCTGAACCAAAACCTATCGATACCACATTGTGTTTTTCTACAAGAGGATGCAGTAAACACAATCGCTCAAAAGTTTGGGGTCACAAAATGTCCTTATTTTTGAAAGAAAGGCACAGATTTTTTTTAAAATGAGGATAACGTTAATTAATCAGAAATACAGACATAGTTAATGTTGTGAAGCTCTATTCTAGTTGGAAACAGGTGATTTTAATGGAATACCTACCAGTGTCTCCGAGCTGGCCTGGTGTCGCCTTAGGGTCCCCCCAGAACAGCTGGAGGAGTTGTGCGTGGACAAGGAAGTCTGGGCATCTCTGCTCAGACTTCAGCCTCTGCGACCCGGCCCCGGATAAAGCGGAAGAAAATGGACATTTACATAGAAGTGGATTGGGGGACGCCAAACTTTTGAGTGAACAGTAGGTGGTGCTGTGCAGATCTTCTGTCAGTGCCACAATCACCCCCATCGTGTTGCCGTTTTTGAAGCTGCAAAGTTATCATTCATTACTCCTATTTAATCCAATTTGTACTTTTTACTTTTTACTTTTATTGAAAACAACAATAAACTGAAATAGTCTGTTTTTGTAGCTGATCAAAAGTTTAGGACCACATGCCTTTAAAAAGCCAAATCTGTGCAAAAAAGTGGATTCAGCGTTATTTTAAACATTGTAAACAGGACGTCTCGCAGCGCCCGTCACTGCTGAGGCGGGACACAGTAAGAGTCCTTTTTAATTTCTTAAAAGATGCTTATGGAACAAAAAAGTCAAGGATCCGTTTGACTGTCAAGACACTGGGCGACCCTCGAGCCCAATAACCAGTGGTTCCCACAGACGAGGAATTAAGTCATCAGGACGTCATGACAGTGTGTACACCTGACAGAAAATGACACACATTTTTGCACAGATTTGGCCTTTAAAGGCATGTGAGCCTAAACATTTGATCATTTCAGTTTATTTGTTGTTTTTGTCTGACTCTCATTTCTTCTCACATATTGAAGTTCAACTTTGATAAGATCCAATCCTGCAAAATGTGAATTTTAACCATTTTTCAACTGGCCTTCAACTTTTGATCGGGACTAAGTGAAGCAACATGGTGTCTGCAGGCAGCGGCAAGTCCAATTTAATGCTTTTTAATTACATTTTTAGCACCAAAAACTATTAGAGCCAAAAATGCAGCTGAATGTGTTTGATCATAACTGTTGGATTTTCAAAGAACTAATGCAAAAAAAACAGATGACCAATGCCAATGTGACATCGGCGTGACTTGTAAACCTTTATGATGTGTTACATGTTTGTCATGAAAGCTGAAGAACCTACATGAAAATCCAGAAACAGCTGCAGCGCCAACACGCAGCCCCGATCAAACAGTTCAATCAAATCCCCGGCTTCCCCATAACTTCCCTTTTATGACAGCGCCTTTGCAGATGCGCGTCCAATTACAAGCGACCTGACGGCCTGATCGTTTTACTGCCTGCGGCCGACACCTGAATTACCTCTGTATGCTTTTTTTTCTTCCTTTAACATTTCCACGTTTTTGTAGCTTCCTGTCCTGTCCCGCTTCCAAAGAGAGCGTTTAGCGGGCCGCGTTATCTCGTATGTAATTAGGCCCCGACAACAGGTGTTTGGCAGAGCAAGCAAACCTGCAATCCAGTCTTGGGGAACGGATTGGAACACGAAAACGGCGAAAGCATACTCATAATTTTCTCCGGACTTCGGAATGCCAGAGATCCGCAGAATTCGCAGACACCTGGTTCATCACAAATGCACTTTTCTTTCCCTTTTTTTCAAAGTTGGTCTTTTTGCAAAAAACACAAAGGCTTTATTTGGCTAAAAGGAGACTGTACAAAGGAAGAAAGAGAGAAGGAGACAAGCTGAGAGAGCATGGTGTCACTCTCTTCATTTTGGTCTACCCGGGGAACAAAAGTGGGCGGTCACTGCAGGTCGTCGTCGTCGAAAAGATCTTCAAAGTCTGGGAAGGAGAGAAAAACAAAAGCATTATAAGTACAGGCAGAAGTGTTTGTGCTCCTACGCACTCGGCTCCTTATGTAACCCGCTAACTCGTCACTCGGATGGGAATGCATCTTTGGAGAATTCGATCACAACAGAAACTTTCTCCACATAATTCAGCTATGGACACTTAATGCAGTGACATAGAAAACGGGCTTTGCCATAGATACAGGCGGCATCTTTGAAATTACCCATATGTGGTCATGATCGAAGCAGCCAGAGGGGAAAACCAATGGACAGAGGAAAACGCTCCTCATGGCGGGAAGCTGACATTGCTCCAATACCACACCCCCCCCAGTTTATTTTTTTCCACCAGCCCATAAAAACATAAAGATCGGACAACGCTAACCAGGAAACAAATTTTAGCTTCATGCTACATATGCTAACATTAGCAATCGCTAAAACTCAGTTTTTCACTTCTAATGGGCAATCTGATTTTGGCTTGACTTTATTGGTGTGTGTGATAAATATGTTCATAGCGCGCCAGAAAACGTCCAAAGGCCACGCCTCCTTGTATGACGCGCTGCCGTCTGTATCTAGAAATTGAATTTTAATCAAATTGCAATCTCAATGTGGTCTTTCTTCAGGTCTACAGCTTCCCATGGCCGTAACAGCACATGGTTTGGAGTTTGAAGGCGTGGAATGCTACTTTAGCCACCCCAAAGTAAACTATAGGTATTTATATGATATATAGTACCACTACCACTATGGAGAACTATTTTTTTGTGGGAAATAAGTATTTTCTGGGGGTATTTTGCAAACCGGGAAGACACAACGCTTCGATTCAGTTAAAGCAGTACTAAGTAACTCTTCCCCCTAGAGGCCATAAGTGCAACTGCAGGTGTAGTAGGAAGTTACGATTTTTTAACTTATTAATTGTCTTGGAGAGTAGACAGGAAAGGTGAAGGGAGAGAGGGTTACTGTGCATCCAATTATACAATGGAAATATTTTTTTTCACTCAAACTTGGCTGTAAATACTGTTTAAAGTGACGTTAGCCCGCAGTTAGCTTTGCCCGTTAGCATGTTAGCTTCTTCTTCGTGATTACATTAGTGTGTATTGCTTTCTCCGGACCGGGGGCAGTCAAGTTGCAAACATGGTTTTCTGGTCAGAGACACCAGGGGGAGATGAAAGACCCTCCAATCATCCCATAAACACTTGTATTACCCCCACAGGGACTACGAAAAGGATTTATTAAGGTAAACAAGTTACTTAGTACTGCTTTAACTCTGCCCCTCCCGCCGAGCTAATCTGCAGAGTAGGTTAGAAAGAGCTCCTTCTTCACAACTGTCAGTGCAAACATGACATCTGTTCAGACGCTAAAAAGCCGTTTTAAAAATTAAAATCCGGCTCTATGGTATCACATTACAGACGTCGGGCTCTTCCTGTTTGACACTATGATGTAAAAAACGTCAGAGTGTCGAAACTCAGTGGTTTTCCAGGAGAGGGCGGAGCAGCAGAGCAGGATTCAGGAGGATTGCTGAGAACTGCGTGAATGAAGCCAAAAACCACTCTGGGGGTGTTTTTGATAAGGAAATAGCATAACAACATGGCTAAAAGCTCCAAAAAGTCGAGTTTACATGATATAGGCCCTTTAATATATACTGTTTTCATCATCTTTATATAAGTGAGTTGATATGGTCTTCTAATCCAAGTACATTTCATTGCATTGTTGACTGTATTGACCTGCATACAACAAATAAATTTAAATCTACTGGAGTGGAAAGCATGTGTTGCCTTTTAAAGCTGAGGTTTATTTATCATTTCAAAGGTTGTCCACATACATAAACAGTATCAAAGCCTGCTATTTTGTTTGTTTTCAATGTTTTCAAAAAAATATGTTTCGCCACATTGCCCAAGCCCACTTCAAAAGGGTGGTTTGTTGGAAGAAAAAGGCTGAAATTTTTAAGACCAATCATGCTGGGTGTTGTAACCAGCCGTAATACCATAAATTTGATTTGATGATATTTGAATTTCAGACACGTATGAGTGTTACTGCCTTCAAAAGACATGTGGTCAACTGAGACATTGGCAGCCCACTGACTTTTAGGATTTATTTGAAGATTTGACTGCTTAATTTTAAAGCCCTGCACCATCTGTGTAGTTCTTTTGACGTGAAGCACAAGAGCGTACAAGATTGAGGTACTTTTGCTGGACTTAGGCAAAGTTTATGATGAACCCTTTTTACTTTTTTTTCATGCATCAACTTTTATTATTTCACACCGTCTATGTGGAGAAATGGAAAACCTCTTCAGCCTCCACATTAAGGACCGTTTATCGTTTCATTTGTGTCTTAATGTGAAATTGTTTGCTCGGAAACGGCTCTCAAATTGAATCATAACTGGATATTATTTTTAGCAACAAAAAAAAAAGTCATGTCTGTCCGTTGTGTCTCCGGGGAAATATACCGGAAGGTGCATTTACATCAGGAAGACAAACTAAATGATAAATTATGAGTGAAAAAACGTTTCCTTTCCTATACCTCGCCATTAAAGATGCATGAGGTTGAAGTGGACCCCTGCGCGGCGACATGCGCGCTCTTTCTATTCAGAGCTTTAGGTAAATATGGACGATTGGAATCAAGGCATGACCAGATGAGGGAGATGATTCGGTTTATTCCTTCCTTCCAAAACATATGAGAATGAATACTAAAGCTATCCAAGGAGAGGAGAGAAACTTTTAAATTGGAAGTCAAGATTCCAACTCAGGGACTGCATCTTTTTGTTATCAGGATATATTTATGTTTTGGCGTAGCTTCAAATTGGCTTAAAATATGATACGGAATGTGCTTTTTATGCGTTCAGCCCGTGACGGAAGGCAGACGAAAACTCATTTAGAATCTATATTAGAGCTGGAGTAGGAGGTAATATTAATATATATATTATATACTGTCACATTTCCCAGTGACCTTTTCACTTGGCAGCAGCATGCGGGAATATCCAGATGGAAAGTTAGAGATGGTACATTGCTTTCAACAACTCATAAAAACTTGCATTTAATTTGGATTAATGTTATTGTAAGAAAACACAGCCAAGTCTGCTTTGAGGCGGGCCAACTTTCTTCCTCGTGCAGGGGCCGAAACTTTCAATCGAGGCCCAAAGTGGAGCACCACTTCCTTCAAATCTCAGTGTGGTTCATCATATGTGACTTTATATATGAAGGGGAGCCCTGAAAGCCTGATACAGCGGTGCTTCTCTGTGAAAGCCGCTGGAATATCCCCGCCCTGAACGTGGAGGCCTGCTGTTGTGGCGTCCCCGGGAGTCGGCCTGCATTAGCCGTGTTAACAAGGCCGGATACTGCCGTGTGAGCGAGTGTGCATGAGGTGCCCCTGCTGCGCTTCACTTTGACACCAGCTATAAACCCACTTTACCGTCCTCCTACTGTTTCTCTTTCATTCCTGCCTTTTTTTCCTTTTTTGAACATCAGCTTTTTTTCTTTTCTAGGTCACACGCTGCTGAGCTGAGGCAAACTTTTTTTCTTTTTTTTTTTCTTCCTGTGCCCGTGTTTGCCTGGAAAAAGACATTACCAGGCTAAGTAGCATGAATGGTAAAGCGGTTTATTCATTTTAGATTAATTAACACGCAATATTCTTACTGTGATGAAATGAGGATTATGTTTTATGAATTGGGGAAAGGATCATTTCATTGGCGTCACACTTGATCTAAACCCAACACACATCAAATGACAGTGGTTAATTTGGGCAAATGTGAATAGAGGATAAGGATTCCCAGTTAGTTATTGAGAAATAATAATGGTAAACCTGTAGATTTTAGACGCTAGCTCAGACAGCTTACATATAAAGACAAAAAGAAGCAGCTCTATCACATTGTTCACCAGTTTAACCACAGTGTCAAAGTTAGCGGAGGCTGTTTTGAGCTGATCAAGGCTGCTAGTCATAGTTGGTCGTGTTCTGCGAGTGGCCCCTGAGCCTTTAGTTTGACAACCATGTGCACCAAGGCGCATTGAGTTGCCCTATGCACGAAATGCGCTGTATAAACAAACAGGCCTTGCCTTGTGCCAACTCCACAAGTTGGTATTTCCTAAAAAGCATTCACTAGAAGTGCAAAAGTAGTGATATGGATCATCCGTGCCAGATACTTCATGTTATTTTGATTTTAACTATATGGATGTGGTCTGCTTTCTTTTCTCCTTCCAGGGACTCCTGCTTGCAGAGGGGACCCAATTACAAGGGATGCACAGACAAGGGAACAACAAAAACCTTGGGTTTTTAGAAGAGACCCAAAAACAAAGTAAAATCTTATTATTTGATCAATATTTAATCCAATAATGTTCATTAGGTCTTCTAGTAATTATGCTATTTTTGTTGTTATAGCCAGACCTTTGTGTTATTCTACAAAAATAGGTCTAGCTATAAGAACAAAAATAGCACGATCAGTTTTACACACATTTTTGGTAGAGTGAATACATTTTGGGCAGAAAATAAAGTGCTAATATATACACATAACTATTGGGTGTCATTATCAGATATCAGTAGGGGTGGCCGCGTCTTGAGCCACGGGATTGAACACCGTGCTTTTTTTCCCCTTGGTTTTTCATTGGTTGCCTTATTTTGTGAGGTGCATTAAAAAGCCAGGGTGTAATGTGACCCGTTGGTAGAGGGCAGTAGCCCCCCATCAGCGGCCCCCACTCAGCTGCCCTAACCAGGTTGCTGATGCAGTTTAAAAACCTATACTGAGTGGCAGGGGCGCAGATAGGTTTTTGAAACTGGGGGGGACAAAGCTGCTCAGGCAAGACAACCTATCAAACTTAATTGCCCATCATTGCAAGACAATAATGCGTATTGGTACGGTTTCTAATCACTCACCAAGCATGCCACATGACGTATGAAAAAGCAGTCCTGACGTAGGCTACACTGTCTGATAACCAAGTAAACCAACAGCTCGCGTTTCGCATTTTGACACACGCACAGCCCAGTCAACACAAACACATGAGCGCAATACCGTTTCTCGCCGCATATCAAAGTGAATGGTCAAGGGAGGCGCTGTTTCGCACATTGCAAAATGCTTGCAAGATATTTTTCTTCATAAAAGTGAGGGGGACGGATCCAGGTGAATGAAAATCTGGGTACGTCATGTCCCCCCCGTCCCCCCCGCTATCTGCGCCCATGCTGAGTGGTGCTTTAAAAAGACAAGGGTTATGAAAGTTGAAAAGGGGGGAGCCCTCCTACTGGTCCATCTCTCGCCTGCCCTGATAATATTTTGTTTAATAATGGCCCGTGGCAATAAGCAATAACAGCATTTTTTGGTTATCTTTCGCAAGTACATTTCTTTCAAGCTCCTGCAATACAGACTAAAGGGTTGGTGACATTGGTTTTATCAGCAATGATGTGGTATTTCACAAAGTCACAATAATACAAGATACAAGTAATAATAATAAAATAATAGTATTGCATCGGTTTTATATAGCGCTTTTCTGGACACTCTAAGCTGCTTAACATTATTCATTCACTCAATACTTGGTGGTGGTACGCTGCTTTTGTAGCCACAGCTGCCCCGGGGTAGACTGACGGAAGTGAGGCTGCCAGTCTGCACCATCGGCTCCTTCGACCACCAACAGCCCGCCCACCCACACACCCACCTTACTGTACATATCAGGAAATAAACAAACAAAGAAACAAATATCCTCTCACCGTTGAAGAAATCCGAGTGCACAGCTTTCTCGTTGGCTGCCAGGTCCATAAGTAGACCGCTGCTGCCCCCTGCCTGTGACACAAAGAAACTACAGCATTTCATTGTGCACTAATAAGTCTACAGGCACCTGGTATTGCAATATCAGAACATAAATAACATACAAGGTCACGATTGAACACATACACAATACAAATTAGCAATATTACAAATGGTGCGGTTACAGATGCAGCATTTTCATAACCACTATCGCAGTAATGTAATGCTGAGATACACACAAGAAAAAGCTGAGGTTATAAAACATGTACAAAGCAGCATTAACGTCCATCTTATCCTTACAAATGTTCAACTCAGCTGTATCTACAACTTTAGAGCTGACACTGACACCAAGCAGCCATAAAAAGCAGCAATTGAACGCATTATTCTGATAACATAGTTAGCTTTAGCATTAGCCGCAATGTTTCTCTTGCTTTTTTTATTCCACACCAACCTCGTCCAAGTCCACGTAAGGACCGGCTCCTTCGGGAAACATCTCGTCCACTGCAGGTTTCATGTTTAAATCGCGTCTCAAATGGCTCGAGAGGGGTTTAATTGACTGGTTGAATCCCACTTAGCTAGTGGTCTGCGGGATGTAAACAAGTTGTGCAGCACCAATTTGCGTCCGGGCGGACTCCACGGAACGAATGTACAGTTCCTTCTTCTTTTTTTTTTTTTCTTTTTTCTTTTTCGAACACACAGGCATAAATAAAGTGTAAAAATCGAATACATTTAACTTCTCGACCTGCATAGGAACTGAGCACATGTTCTCCAATTTGGCTTTACCCAAATCTAAAATCTTATCGGAAAAAGTTTCAAAATAGCGACAAAAATAAGACGAAAACGACGATTAAAACGCAACAAAAGAGTGACAAAAACGTGACAAAAAACCTGATGAAAAAGTGACCAAAATGTGACGAAAATGCCACAAAAGAGCAACAGAAAAGTTACGAAAACGCAACAAAAAATTGACAGAAAAGCAATGAAAAATTGACTAAAAAACGACCAAAAGGGCAACAGAAAAGCAATAAAAAAAAGCAACAGGAAAATGCCAAAAAAGTGATTAAAAAGTGACACAAATATGTGGAAAAAACGCAATAAAAAAGCCACAAAAGAGCAACAGAAAAGTTGCGAAAATGCAAAAAAAAAAGTGACAAAAAGCGATGAAAATGTGGCAAAGATTTGACAAAAAACGCATTGAAAAAAATGTCAAAAAGTGACAACGTGAGGAAAGAGGTCCATTCAGATGGGTTTGTAGGTCTTAGCTTTCAAATGAGGCGTTGCACTAACCTTTTAAATTTGGGTAAAGCTGATACGAAGATGTGCGAGAAAATGCACTTGATTAAAGCGTTAAGGTTAAGGGTAAAGAGGTGAAGAAAACAAATAATGTCTCATTTCAAATATGTGTTTATTGCATTGAATATATATATGTTCGTACATAGCAGGAATTATTATTACAGCATAGCGTATTATTCTATAACATTCTGTAACATTGGTAATATCTTGATAATAATACTGGTGTGCTACATTTCATACAGTACGTGAAGAAAAGGTACCCCAAACATGCAAAAGAAATTCCTACGTTGATACTATGTTTGGTTTCCTACACTAACATAAGCCTATACAGAAGCGAGTATACATGTACTTATTTCAAACACTGTACTTCTTGGACTAGTTTTATCTGTCTCTTAAATGCGAGTAAACTTATGACAAAAGCTTACTGTTGATATGAGTCACTTCAATTGATTTGAATTTAAATGTTGTTTCGTGTCATATCTTAGGAATGACATATTTTAATTGTTTATAGTGTATGGTTTGAAATTGGAAATATCACAAGTTTCATGGTTATATTTTTTGCCTGTCATACATCAACAAAAAATTAAGCAGACTTTTTGCGCAATAAGTAGTTTTTCAACAAGTTGCACTTTGCCCTTTCAAAATAGTACTTAAACTTGAGCGATTATTTGGGTAGAACTTTTTACACTACACTTACATGAGTATATTTTGGCTACTTTATACACCATGCCAACTCTTCCCAATAGGAAAAGCTTCCTTCTTGCTGACATCTCACTGATCTTTATTTATTTAGTTATTCTTTTTATTTGACCTCTATTTTACAAAAAGTTTTTTCCAAAGAGAAGCCTATTGCACACGTTTGATCACTTCATAGCTTCTTCCTAGTGCTCGTGTCCCTCGTTGGTTTCGTATCCGAGGGTGTCCCCCAGGTGCTGGTGGGCGAAGAAGGCGCGGGCCATCTCGTTGATCCTGTCGTAGGCGCCGATGGACTTGAAGTATTCCACGTAGTTCCAGAAGTCGGAGGTGGAGTAGGGCCAGTAGGGGACAGCCGGAGCCTCGTCATACGGCACTGAAAAGAAGCACACAAATGTATAATCACGATAATATAATGACTAATACTAATGATAAAGGCCTAACATTTGTGTTGCTTTTAGAAGCTTGACAAGTGTCTCAAAGCGTTACTCTGTAGTCAGTTTTCATTCTCTTCATACTCGGTGTGTCATGTGGTTGACGAAAACGAATAAGCAATCAGTCGGCACCATAAGTATGAGAACTTTCAACTTGTGTATTTCCACAGTGGCCTCTTTATGACCTCAGTTGGTGAATCTTCACATAAATATTACAAACTAAAGCTTTGTCAATGTAATCTGGAGTGCCACGGTGTAGTGTGAGATATAACAAAATATACTAATATTATTCTTGTGTAACATAAAGGAGCTCCTCATGTGAAAGTGGGGGTGCTCAGTTTGTCGGAACAAATGTTTAAAAGGCCTAGATGCAAGTTTGCCATTTTATACTCACTACTGCCACCTCAGGTCATATGTGTAACTGCACCTTCTATATTAAGCTCGTGCATGACGGCACTTTGGACTCGAATTAACACCTTTTTGAGTGACAGTTCAGGATTTTAGAGGCAGTTGTGGTGAACAGGTCGGGGCTCTTTCTACATATTAGGACATGGCTGGAACATGTAGGGGGAGGAAAATACTTCGTTTTAAAATGTTTCAACTCTGTATAGTCCCTTTAAGCAGGAGTTCTAAAAATAAGTATTAAAGATTGTTCTTTTAGTAAGACTGAAGGTTTGTTTACCTTCTTTACTACTTTCTGTCACTTCCTGTGATCTTCCTCAAAGTCGTCACCTGGTGGTGAAAATTACGTAATGCAGGCGGCTGATGTGGATTTGCAGGGAGAGCTCGCGCCCCCTACTGACTAACGCCTTCTCCAGGAAGGCGTCCCAGGTGTGCAACACAGATATCAAGTATCAACACTGGATCAGAGAAGCCATCGAGATCAGGAAACGTGCTTTAACATCTTTGAACAGGGACAATAGAGCATACACCTTATCCCACACCGAGGACACCGTCCTGGAGAAGGCGTCAGTAGGGGGCGTAAGCTCTCCCTACTGACTGGCAAATCCATGTAAGCAGGTAAACAAACCTTCTGTCTTATTTAAACTAAGACAGTGTGGGCCTTTTTCAAAGATGTTCTAAAAAAATTTGCACCCTTAGTTTTAATTCCATCCCAATGTATTTTAATAATAAATATCATTATTTATGGAAAATACAGCACAATTAATTTTATTAAATTTACTTTTTACTTTTAAAGCACTTTTTTTTTCAACTTTTACTTCAGTGTATTTTTAATCTGATACTTTCACTTTTTACTATAGCATAAGTGTTACTCCTGTATCTGTACTTTAGTGAGAAAGGAGTAAGACATTTCAGTTCTTCTACAGCTAAATTCATCCACAGCCCACGACAGTCTGCCCAGAGTGTCGGGGTGGGGATTCAAACCACTGAGTTTTGACTATCCCACATCATGCAACATTATGACAGAAGAGAATAAAGCACTCAATATATGAACAACTACTGCACACCTGGCATGAAACATCAACACTACCAAATCACAGAGCTCGTTCATTGCTTTCTTCTCCACTTCATCTGACTGCAAGGTGTTCCGACCAAACCTCTGAATGAGAATACCATGTCGAAAAAGAGATTCCTAAAGCCTCCTACCTCCTTCTGGGACGATCACTCTGGCCTCTGGAAGGAGAGGGGGGAGAAAAAAAACAGACAGAATTTAGCATCCCCAAACATTCCAAGTGTGTTTCGCAGGCACAAAGACGGGGATTGAGCTCGGGGATATTAGCGAAAAAACGGATCCTTCTCCCAGCGCCCCGCGAGATTCCTGCTCCCTCTTCAAATATTTTCACTGACCGTTTATGAACTGCTGGCACTCACAGACCCAAGGAACTCAGCACAGAGGGACCTTTGTGCGAACGCAGGAATAGACTTACATCAAAATGCAACATCTTTTTTCTTGTCATTTGGATCGAGGGATTGGGATGAACAAAAAGATCGGACAATGTTTGGTTTGGACATAGTGAAGTTAAGTACAGTAATTAAAGTGACGAATAATCGGTGCATTGCATTGAAAAACAATCAGAAGGTAATGATACAGCTATAAGCAGTTTATAAAATGTAGAAGAAGCGAAAGTTAAATATTTACCACTCAAATAACAGGTGAAGACGCAGAGTAGGACACTCAGCCAAACCAGACACTTCATGATGCCCTTCAAAAAAGCAGAAAACAAACAAATCCACAAAGGTCAGACACATTGGTGCATGGGCAGATTGTTTTTGTATATGTAAGAAACGCTTCAGGATGGTTACCTTGAGTTGTGCGGAGTTTTGGAGGAGAGATGCCGTTCACCTGGAGGCTTCACGCTGGAGTGATGTGGGGGCTCGGCGCAGACTGGACAACACTACCTTCTCTCACATGAACCAGCACTCGCACGTGCACGCTCTCACACTGCCCCCTGCCTAATCTCGGCTCGCCCACAGCAGTGACATTATGCCCGTGTTGTACTAAGGGGAACTATATTACAAGGCGCAATAAAACCCTTCGACTTTACTGCACAGACGTCGAAGTGCTCCTAAGGTGTTATTACGCCTTATAATATAGAACTACCTCTTTTTATATCTCAGTATGTAAAAACGGTGGCCTGTTCCTTTAAAGAGGGGGTATTATGCTTTCTTCAATCACATAGCATCAGTCTATATCACACTACAATGATGACGAAACCTTCTGTTGGTCTGTAAATGCAGTAAATTAGAATAACTGCCTTGTATAAAATTGCTCTCTCAAAATGGCTGTAGTGAATGTCTTGAAATAGGCCTCTGTCTCTTTAAGAACCTCTGACTCTTTCTGACACGCCCCCTCCACACGCTGTCTGTGGCATCAGTGGGGAGGGGGTTCTGCTGAGGAGCAGTGGTTGGTTACTCGGCTGGTGACGAAAGCTCGGAGGCGTGTCCAGGAGGTGGGGGCGTTCCTAGGAGGACTCAGGCAAACCTATCCCTAAAATGGCCGCCATCAGAGTTTTTACAGATGACTCAAAAATACGTGAATGTGCCAAGGCAACACTTCAGGCATGTTTTTAATGAGGGAATGACATAACATGATGTAAAGCTTGAAAAAGTCAATTTTGCATAATACCCCCCCTTTAACATCTAAACCCACATCTACACGAGCACACGTTCTCCAGTTATCATCCAAGTATTATCCAAATCTAAAAACTTCCTGAAGAAAGCGTCAATATAGCAACGAAAATGAGACGTAAACAAGGATGAAACTTGACAAGAACGTGCAAAAGCAACAACAAAGTTACAAAATCACAACAGAAAATACCATAGAAAAGTTACAAAAACGTGACAAAAAAGCGATAGCGAAGTCGCAAAAAAGTGATTTGTAGATTTGGGTAAAGCCGAACTGGAGAAAAGGTTAATATTGCAGGAAGCAATGTGATATTGCCATAAACTCACCGTCTCATTGGTTAAAGAAATTAAGGAAAATTGACGCAGCAATGGATGAGTCGGTAAAGAGCAAGAACAGATGATCATTTTTTTAATTGTACTTTATTAGTTGTACAAAGTAAAATGATATTGAGCAAACTGACATAAAGATCAAATAAGTATTCATAATCTTCTTATACATTTCTGATTTACATATGTTACATTTGTATTTTGCGATTTTCCCAAAAGAAAGAAGTGCAAACGAGTTTTCAAAATAATTACAATCAAGAACAACCTATAGATTAATATTGTATTTCTGTAAAGCACGTCAATTGATCTAAAACAAAATATCAAGTAGCTTCACCCCCTCTTCATTCTCCGCTTCGCTGCTGAGCTGTTTCGAAAAAAGAGTGAAGAAACAAATGGTTTCTTTGCGGATATGTGGCTGAGGTATTTTTACTCCGTGATGAAAGGGTGAAGCTTCGCGAGGAAAGCATGAAAGACGAAAGTAAAGGAGCTGTCGCTGTGATGCTAATCATAGCCACTGGAGAAGATTTTCAAATCACAACACAAAACACAACTCCAGGTCTGTTTTTGACGAGAGGACAACTTTGTAACATGGTCAAACGAATAAGCTCTAAATGTCGATTTTGCAAAATACCCGTCTCTCTTAAAGCAGTACTAAGTAACTTGTTTACCTTAATAAATCCTTTTCGTAGTCCCTGTGGGGGTAATACAAGTGTTTATGGGATGATTGGAGGGTCTTTCATCGCCCCCTGGTGTCTCTGGCCAGAAAACCATGTTTGCAAGCAATACACACTAATGGAATCACGAAGAAGAAGCTAGCATGCTAACGGGCAAAGCTAACTGCGGGCTAGCGTCACTTTAAACAGTATTTACTGCCAAGTTTGAGTGAAAAAAAATATTTCCATTGTATAATTGGATGCACAGTAACCCTCTCTCCCTTCGCCTTTCCTGTCGGCGTAGTATTTACTCTCCAAGACAATTAATAAGTTAAAAAATTGTAACTTGCTACTACACCTGCAGTTGCGCTTATGGCCTCTAGGGGGAAGAGTTACTTAGTACTGCTTTAATGCAGTTTATTTGCAGTTTAATTGAACTGAGTCTTGATCCATGCCAGGTCCAAATGACTGAAGACTAGTGTCATCCGCCAGGGAGGAAGCTGAACTCTGCTGCCCCCTATTGCTCGGTATTGTGTTTTTGATTACGATGTCATTTTGATTCTCTGTTTGCTACAATCTGCACTTTTCTCCTCCATCAATAATCAATCACAGAATCACCATCAATATATAACTGCATTCTCACACCAAGGGCTAATGTGTCCTGGCACCACCTCTCCGAAACCTCACATGGTGTCGTCCAGGCATCCCGTTTGGTTGGTCGGGATCATCTCGCACTTCTTGACTCCCGCCCGCTCCAGTACTTCGTAAGCGTTCCTCATGGTCTCTTCGGGCAGAGTGCGGTTCCGTGCCAAGATCCAGGCGTAGTCCATGTGGGCCATGCGGAGGAAGTCGGTGCAGGAGTACACCACCGACACGTTGGTGTAGTCTGTGTGGAGCACCCAGTACGAGCCCGTGGGAGCCGCTGGGGGAGAAGAGACGGAATGCATAAGGTTTTTCTGAGGAAGTCGGCTTTCGTTTAGGATCTGGGGAACTTGGCTTTACTTTACCGAAAGAGAAGCTGACCCCGAGTTGGGCTGGCACCCTCCTATCTGGAATGGTCGCAGTGCCTATTATGCTGATCCCACACTCCTCCCTGCCGCACAGACAGCAAAATGTTTCAGACACAAATCGTGAAAACAGGAACTTTCAATAAATGTTTAGTGTCGTGTATATGGTCGTCTATAAAAAAAATGGATGATGTTTCTAATGGAAACAGCGTCAAACTGAACCTGAATTCAATCACAAAGCTGCAAACTGTACACGTGTCCTGCCTGTCTCTCTTTTTCACTGTCAAAGAGAGGCAACAGGAATTACTAAAACTACGAGTTACCGTACAAAAGGCAAGGCAACTTTATTTATACAGCACACAGGCAACCTAATGCACCAAAATGCAGCGACACTATCACTTTCAGCTCCAAAGTTATGTCCGAAAGTTTAGCGACGTTGTACAAGGCAGAGCACAGATGGGAGCCACACCCGGAAACTTTTGCTTAGCCATGCCCCCTTTTGGGGAAATCAAGAGTTTAAAAATTGCATTGGTGTGTACGTGGGAACAGGGATCAAATAATCCAAACCAGTGGCAGAATGGCCACTTGTAACAGAGATTCACGACGACAATGACGCTAGGGGCCGCAATTGCTGCAGTACCTCCATATAGGGGCGGCAGAACAAGCTAGTTTTACATTGCATAGCACTGGACTTTTGACACGTCCTAAACAACTGTAAACCTGCTGCCTACTTTTTAAAACTTTCTACAGCGAGATGTTGCTCCTGTGATAACGCTGGGTTAGGCACATTAAAGGGTCCAGAATTTTTTTTGAAATGTTGTGCTAATAAGGGCCGGACTGTTAGCATTGGAGCTGCACGGCTATGACCGAACTACACGTCACGCAAGGGCGGAGTCTACAGTGAAGATCCCGCCCTTATTCCCTTTTTAGGAACATGTCTCATCAGAGGGGAGGAGGAGTCTGTAAATCCGCCATGATTTCCCCCTCGAATGTGGTCATTGTGGTAAACGGGAGAAGTGAGGAATGACGGTCTGTTAATAATATGTCTATGATCAGAACAACAGGAAAATGGCCGTTCTTGATTACGGACTCATCAACTCACCGGCATAAGACGATTGGAAGATTTTTCATTTTTTGTGGTAGAGGATATACTGTAAGCTAGTTTATCGAATGCCACTGTCAGGACTCATTACTGAGGAAACAGCTCCACATTGTGACCGTGTATTAAGCACTCTGTGACGTCTTTAATCGGTACATATTCAGGCTTATTAAACTTTCTCAGCGTTAGGCCTAATTAATGATTCTCTGGGTTTTAAACGCACATTAACATTAGCATTAGCAGCTAGTAGGTTAGCTGACTAAAAGCTGAAGCTGTCATGGCATTATGAAGCAACCGCGGAAAAAGTCACACAACCAAATGCCACTGACAAGTCCTGATCACAGTGGGTTTAGCTCAGGGGTGTCCAAACTTTTTTCATGGGGGGCCGCTAATTGAAGCGTACACGGGGTGAAGGGCCGTAGATCGGTAGTTAGTGCCCCAAAACCTTCGACTAGCAGAGGTTTAAATTGTGCCCCATACCTCTATTTAAGCTTAAAACCTCATGCCAGCTCTGTCTCACAATAAAATGTTAGTTGTTAGGCTAGAATTGTATAGAATTATTACATTTCAAATAAAAAGGTCCATCTCTGGTGATGTGTACCGATACAGCAAGAGGCCGAGGGCCACCATAAATTGGTCTGAGGGCCGCATTTGGCCCCCGGGCCGCACTTTGGACACCCCTGGTTTAGCTGCTCAGTTTAAAGGAATAGGCCACCGTTTTTACATACTGAGATATGTTCTTACCTTAGCTTTGACGAGTTCTTTAGGACCTGTCTGGTCTTCCCCCGTGCCTTCAGTCACGTAAACACAGCGCAGACGGCGTTAGCATTTAGCCTCTCCCTCTCTCCTCTATAGCTCCAAAACTGGTCAAGATAGAAGCTACCAAGCTCTTCCACGTTTTCCCTATTTAAATATGGTTACGTGAAGTGTTACACTACAAAGTATAGTTACACAAAACTAAACAATGTGGATTTTCTAAGTGGATGTCCAGGACTCTGTGGAGGAGGTGAGGGACAGGAGGGTGCTAGCCAAGCTCACCTCCATCATGGACAATACCTCCCACCCACTGCACGGGACTGTAGAAGAGCTGTGCAGCTCTCTCAGTGGCAGACTGAGACACCCTCAGTGCAGGACGGAGCGCTACCGCAAAGCCTTCATCCCCACTGCTGTCAGACTGTACAATAAGACTGTGAAGTAACGCCGACTGTAACAAGTAAATTTCTCCTTTGTGAGATCAATAAAGGTTTATCTTATCTTATCTTATCTAAAAGGGGGAACTATAATACCAGGAGTAGTTTGGCATCCGCACAGTAAAGTGAAGATGACTGCGCAGTAAAGTGAAGATTACTGCGCGGATTTCGAACTACTCCTGGTATTATTACGCCTTACAATATAGTTCCCCCTTTTATCCGCTTAGAAAATCCACATTGTTTAATTATGTGTAATTATACTTTGTAGTGGAACACTTCACGTAACCATATTTAAATAGGGAAAACGTGGAAGAGCTTGGTAGCTTCTATCTTGACCTGTTTTGGAGCTATAGTGGAGAGAGGGAGAGGCTAAATGCTAACGCCGTCTGTGCTGTGTTTACGTGACTGAAGGCACGGGTGAAGATCAGACAGGTCCTAAAGAACTCGTCAAAGCTCAGGTAAGAACATATCTCAGTATGTAAAAACGGTGGCCTATTCCTTTAAACATGTTAACCGTCTTCTCTGTAAATGATCTGGAGCAAGTAAATTAAAAGTTCTCAGATTTCAATAGAGAGGTGGCCTTTTGACACCACTGATGTGACGTAGATGTTGCTCCATGTTTAAAAATGTAAAGCACAATTGGGCGCTCCTCCCTATGCCCTTGAATATCTAAAATTTGATCCTCCTGCAAAATCTGTTGAAAAAAAATGACTACATATTATCACTACATAACCTCGTCCCATTGACACACACGTACAGCACAACACCAGGGTACTGTGTAATAATCCAAAAGTCTTACTGCTGCTTGTTGAGCACCTCGATGGTCCCGTCGTCTCTCTTTTTGTAGTTGGCCTCGATGCACTTCCCTCGTTCGAAGCTTGCCGGGAGTTTGGTAATCTCATACCAGCGGCCCATGTACTGTCGAAGGTCACACACCTGTCAGCTCTGCGCTCCTTTCAAATGAGCGCCATCCATCCGCCATGTGTCCTTTTGCACTTACCTGATCCAGGTCGAAATCCGGCTGCACATCAACATCGGGGCAGCGGCCACAGCGGATGGTCTGAGCCGACACCAGGGGCGCCGCGAGCAGGAGGAGGAGCAGCCAGGACATGACTGCGGGACAAGATCACATTCGTCATATTTCTAGGCTTCACAAGCTTTTATCCCCGGGTTTTTCTTGTGCTTTCGCATACTTTTTGTTTTTTTTTCGTGTTTTTGACCCCTTTTTTTGGTTGCTTTTTTTAATCACTTTTTCCGTCGCTTTATTGTCATGTTTTCATCATGTTTTGTTGCTCTTGTCACTCGTGTCACTTTTTTGTTGTGTTATTGTTGCTTTTCTGGCATGCCTTTTGTCACTTTTTTGTTGCTTCTTTGTGGCTTTTTCATCCCTTTTATCGCTGCTTTTTTGTCGCCTTCTCCACAAGTTTTTTATTTTATCACTTTTTTGACACGGAAAATATATGTTATTTGGTGTTTAGTTACTTAAAGAGACTAGTTGGACTTTACTGCTAAAATTATGTATTTTCGTCCCCTTTCATTCTCCAGCCATGTCCTAATGTGTAGAATGAGCCCAGACCCGTTCACCACAACTGCCTCTAAAATCCTGCACTGTCACTCAAAAAGTTGTTACTTCACGTCCTAAGCTCCGTCATGCACGAGCTTAAAGAAACAGGCCACCGTTTTTCCATACTGAGATATGTTCTTACCTGAGCTTAGACGAGTTGATACGTATCTGTCTGGTCTTTGTGTGTGCCCTCAGTCACGCAAAACGACTAAAGCTGTTGTTAACATTTGGCCATGTATTCCTATAGCCCCAAACGAGCTCTTCCACGGGCACAAAGACCAGACAGGTACATATCAACTTTTTTCAGTACCATAGTGGCATCGTTTAACTGTTCCACAAACAAGTCCACAATGCCTTGTTGGAATTCTGCCCAAAATACACTAAAGCTGGAATCCTGGATCTCACTCTCTGCTTTGAAACAAAGGCTCCAAAACATTTTTAACGACTCGTGTAAATGTTTCCCTAAAGACTGACTTTAAATTCCTTGTATACAGTATAAGTGTCGACTGTATTTGTTCCCTGCCCCTTTCAGTGCACTTCAAGCACTTTCAGGCCAACAATGTGAAAAAGGAATTTGTTCTCAATGTTTTGCCTGATGAAATAATAAAAACCAGAACCCAACGAGGACTTGACAAAAGAAATCTGGGTCTATTGTTCTGTTTGCTGTTATTTGTTATTTACACAGAATCTTGTGTAATCGTAAATTTGTTCTGCTCTGAACATTCCTTCAGTCGCTCCACCTGTTTGTCTGCTTTTCATTCAGTCGAGTGGCTGCTTTTGTTCGCAGCAACAATAACATGTTGAATAAGCCCTTGAATAATAATCTTACATACTAGCCGTATATTGTTAATATCGTGTTTTATTTACAGATATCTTCAAAACTACAATGCAATTCTGAGATAGTTTTCACAACTATCTAAATAATGGAATACACTGATATAAATCCACATACTCGCATAAAATCCCATGTAAAACCACAAAAGGCAAACGATAATCTCCATATTACCATCATGATCAGACACACACAAAGCCTACACACGATTCCCAATTCTCCACAAAGTTTGAGCTGAAAATGAGCAGTCCTGACTTACCTCAGCCGCCGGTGACACGTGAGTTGTTGAAGTAACAGGTGCAGCGCTGCTTTGTGTGAAAACACCGCCGGGAGAGACAAACCCGCCCACAGACACAGAGGAGCGGAGTGTAGGATCCCATGGAGGCCGGCGCCCAGCGTCATCAAAGGACAAGGCGTCCCGAGCAGCTCCATGAGAGGCTCTACTGCAGTCATCCAGGGAGAGGTGGAGCAATGAGGCCAGATATCCATCAAAACAGAGGTCATTTGCTGTAATGTGCCTCAAAGAAAGAAAACTGCCCCAAAATGGAATGTTGAAGGGGGAAAAGTTTAGATGGCAACACACAAGGAGTCATACAACCTGGTATTGAAGACAAGTTAAAGGCAGCAAGTTTTTAAACATTTCAATAGACATGACCAGGGTTGTAAAATTCAGCACATTGTCAGTGTTGGAAACTTCACGTGGGAATTACATATTTAAACTGCAGCAGAAGAATCTGGTCTGACCGTTACACAGTGAAGTATCTATCACAGCAGAGGAAAAGTTTCAAAGAAATCCTCTCCGTCGAGTCCGAGCATCAGGGTTTGAAGAGAAGCTTTAGGTTGTGGCCGATACAAAGACGAGCTCTTGGAAATGGAACAGACTCATTCCATGTTTGTATCAATCTTGCATATGTTCATCACATGTGTGCAGTGTTACAATATTATGTTGTTTCAAAAGTCTATACTGTTCTACTTAATGCTGCTCTGTGTTAGGCACAGGCCCCGCCCACTCCTCGCACAGTATGGGTCAGCCTTTGTCATGATCTGAGTCAGACACTGGTGAATTTAACCAACAGTGTCATAGAACAAATTATAAAACTTTGCTGTTTGTCCCACCGCCCATTAGAAGAAGCAGAATGTTAGGAAAGTGTTTTGTTTTGACAAAATGATCCTCACACTTCTTCTTAACCTCTTAACTCCCGCCTGAACCGAGAGGATCTTTTTTCCTCACGTCATCAGATTTTTTTTTCCATCATTTTTTTGTTGGGCATTCAACTAATTGTTGTAACTTATTTGTCATTTTTTTGTCACATTTTTGCCATTTTTTCGTCAATTTTTATCACATTTTTGTCAAATTTTTGTCATTTTTTGTCAAATTTTTATCACGTTTTTTCACATTTTGGTCATTTTTTTGGTCAATTTTTTATCAAATTTTTGTAATTTTTTTTGTTACATTTTGGTCATTTTTTGGTCACATTTTTTGTCAAAATTTTCATCAATTTTTCGTCACTTTTTTGCCAATGTTTTCTCATTTTTTTGTCACATTTCCATCATAGTTTTCGTCTCAGTTTTGTTGCTATTTTCACAGCTTTTTTCCAGAAGCTTTTGGACTGGGGTAAAGCCAAACTGGAGAAAATGTGCTTGGTTCAGGTGGGAGTTAAGGGGTTAAACATCATTAATCGGTAACTAAACGTTTGACAGTTTTTAATTATGAAAATGTCCCCAAATTTTGAAGCTCAGTTCCCATTAAAGTTTCCAAATGTTCTGTCCCTTTACATACCTGTGTGACATCATGGTTTAAAAACGTAATTACAGGGGAACAGTTCACTAATTTTTATTCAACGGAAAATGCAAAAATGTATTATTTAAGCTCGTTATTCACTTTTCAAGGTAAAGTTCCCATTGAAAGTTTCTTTGCCCGTTTACCCCAACACATGACCCATTTGTTTCTCACATGAGTGGAGGAAAAATGTATAAATATAAGTCTATTTCTGCAGAATGCAAATAAATGAAGTCTCGTCACATCAGTTCAGCAAATCTAAAGCTAACTGGACTCCACATAAATGGTTGGACAAGAAGATCTAGTGTTGGGCGAGTAAAAATATCTGTCATTTTATCTTTCTACATGTATTTCCATGGGTGAAGCAGTGAACAGGAGAGAGATTTTTTTTTTTTTACATAAAAGCTTCAGTGTTTTATTGGATTTATTTGACAAGCAGCAGGATGTTTGTCACCTTTTTACATTTGAAAGTAGATACAATAGTCGGTATACCAGTTCTTTTTTTATTACAATATCTTTTTTGTTGTTGTTGTTGAAATCCTAACTGGAGTACACTTGACGAAGAAAGAAAAGAAAGGAAAAAAAAAAAAAAAAACGCACGACGACTGCAAACGTGAGCAAAAAAGAAAGTTCATATTCTCCGATATTGTCTACCTCTTCTTTCGACTCGAATCAGTTCATGTGAATCTTTCCAAATATTAGGCATTTTCTGTTTGTTTTTCGTCATTTTGGGGACGCGCACCGGCGTGGCACTGGTGGATGTATGTTGTAAACTTGTTAAAAAACATACGGTGGCCTTAGGGGGGGGACGTTAGGAGGAGGAGGAGGAGGAGGAGGAGGAGGAAGAGGAAGAGGGAGGCGTTACTGGCTCTCAGGATGTGACGGCGTGACTTCTCGTAGTTTGGAAGTTTTGAGGCACCGGTCCTACTTCGCTAGAAATCACTGCACACGGTCACGCTGCCGATGTCACCGTTCATGTATGACCTAAATGTGGTAGTACTGTGGATTCTGCTCGGCTGCGTGTTTTTTAGGGGGGGGAGGAGGAGGAGCGCGTTTACGCCACGTAGCTGTACTCGTCGGCGCACGTCTGGCTCCTCTCGATGTACTGTTTGTCTATGAGCACCTCGATGCACTTTTTGATCATGCTGATACTGGGGTTGAACCTGGCTTTGGACTGGTTGATGACCTGAAAGCGAGAGACGGGAAAACGACATATTAAAAACACACTCTTTTTGTTTAAAGTGGAAAAATTTAAAGCTGCATTTTGTAACTTCTTATGCGAAAACCCCTTGATATTAGCGTGCATTTGACCTTTTAGCGACCTTTGGGCCGTATAGGTGATGAGCACGGCGCCTTTACTTTCCATCACAGTGACCTCTATAACGCTCCAGGATCAAGTGTCTTCAGGGTTTCTGGTAAGTTACATAATGCCCCTTTAAAGCAGATGGAACTGCATTGGGCCGTGACCATAAATAAAGGACAAGTGCTTCATTTCAAGGAACTGGTAACTGGATTATGACCTCAGAGCGCTCCGGCTGAATAAAGTCGCATGTAAACCAAAGTGCTAACGCTACAGCAGCTAGCTAACAAGATACTGACGTTATAGAAATGTTTCTTCACACTAGATATAATTGAAAAGATGCTGCATGATGTCATATTGAAGGCAGTGAGCAAAAGTAACGTCCACACTGGAAAAAGTTCATGATAAAGAACACGATAAACACTAGCACCATGTGAAAGAGGATGAAAACAATCTTAAGCCCACATCTATGAATGCAAAAAAAAAAAAAAAGAAACAGCTTAAAACTTGAACTCCTCTTTTCTATTTTTAGGGTCAATTCTTCATATTTAGATATTCTTTTAAATATATATGTATGGACATTTCTTCCTATTTAACTTAGTTTTTGCAATATTTACAGTAATTTCTTCACATTAAGCTCACTTTGTGCTCATTACACTGCTGAACCCAGATTGGGAATTTGCTGAGAGCCAACTATCTTAAGCTCTATTCTTTATAGAGGTTTTACATTGTAATGAATTGCTTAAAAGTTTTGACAGGCATTTTATGTTTTGTTTTTGATTTCATTTTCATTGTAGATTCTCACTGAAGCAGTTGATTTATGAATGAACACACATGCAATTATGTTTTAAACCAAAAAAAAATGAAATATTTGTTTGTTTTTTGGGTTAGGTTTTCTCCCTGTCTGTTTTCCTTGACCTCTTGGCCCCCACCTTAGGCTAGTCTTTTTTCTCGCATTGTTGTTGCGTTGTCGTCACTTTGACGTATTTTATATTTTTTTATTATATATTTTTTCTTCTCTTTTTCCACGTTTCTTTCGCTCATTTTTGCACCTCTTGCTCTTTCATACCTTTTTTGATCCTTTTTTATGCGTTTTTGCACTTTTTTGCTCTTTTGTTGCTGTTTTGATTATTTGTTTTTGTGTGTGTTGTGTTCTTGTATTATTTTATATTATCTATTTCTGTTTTGCTTTTTGCAGCATCAATGTTCTACAATATCTATTGTAGATATTGTATTGCCGGTGGTAACGATGAGGGCAATGCCAATTGTTCATTGTCATCGTTGCCATACGGCATATATGTGGTGCAGGCCTGGTGGACGATAGTACTCTGCAGTATGCCCAGGTATTCTGTGGGGTGTGTACATCGTCTGCCCTGCCTGTTTTGTGCTCTGCACTTCATTGTGTACGTGCATGACTTTTGTGACGCTCTGATTGTCTTTTGACCTCAGTCATATTGGTATAAAAGATGATCTCAATAAAAGATAAATTACAAAAAAAAAGAAATGGTTTTCACTTCACAGACGTTAAACCAGGGCTTCCAACAGGCGGCCCGTGGGCCACTTCCGGTCCTGGACTTGTAAGGCACAAATTCCTGAGTATGTCAAAAAAAGGCTCTAGTGTATTTCTGAATTATGAATTAAAACAAATAAATCAATAACCAGAATGCTCATTCCAGCCACTAGGAAAGGAACGAATTTCACAGGTCCAGCAAAGGGCACTGAAATAATAAGATATCAGGATAAAAACAACTAATTATAGCCACATGGTAAATGGACAGTCTGCCCCAGGGTAGTTGTGGCTCCAATAGTAGCTTACCACCACCGAGTGCTGAGTGAATAAATAATGACTACCGTGTAGCAGAAACTTGTGACACAGGCTTGTAAAGTGCAATAAAAGTGTAAGCTGTTTTTTATGAGGCTACAGTCCTGTCAGGCTCATTACTAGTAACTGACTGAAAAAAAGTTTCCTCAATAGTATTTTCCCTGTTAAAACATATTTTACTGGCGCTTTTGTTCATGGACCCCGGCGATACACTCCCCATACCTATACTACATTATTTGTCATACAGAACAATAAAACAGATAAATAATGTTAATTAATTCCTTTTCCTTCCATTTCATTTCTTTTGCATTTGTATCAGTTGTTTGAGGTGAAACAACAAAGAAACCTGCTTTAACCCAAAAGTCTTTCTTATTTCCCCCCCCTTTTTTTAACCACCAATTTTTTTTTCTAAAATTTCCCATATTTTTTCAAATGTTTCAAAAGCAAAGCCCTGAAGAAGACAGTTTCCATCCACGTTTCCTACAGAACCCACCTCTTGGATAAGTGCGTTGTGCCGGAGCACCTTGCGGGCCTTCATGATCCGCACTATAGCAGCTTGTAAATACATTTTTCTGTCTTCATCTACTGCGCTCCTCGTCTGCTCCATCTCCTGCAACGAAACACCAGAATAGTGGCTTTGATGCCTCACGGATGGAAAGCGGCGGGCGAGTTAGCTCCATACCTGCGGCGTGTCTTTCTGCATGGACGTCGTGATCTTGAACTTCGTCCGTTTACTGGTAAAAGTCATATTTAGTGAAAACGTTGACTCTGCTTCGATGTCCTCCTGCAACACAATCAGACAAACTTCAGCCATTTGAGTCTTGTTTGTCAAAAGTCCCTCATTGTCTTAGTTCTTGGACCTTTTCCGAGTTGTGGTTGAGCATCTTGACGTCCAGCAGCGACTTGATGGTCTTCTGCAGCTCCTTGTCGTTCATCTGCGTTCCGTCCTCCAGCTCCTTGTAGGTCACCGTCAGGCTGTTGTTGAACGCCAGCAGCACCGCCATTTGGTACGTCGTAACCATGGCGACGTAGGGCTTCGACAGGTAGTTCATCTTCACCTCACCTGGTGCCAGCAACAACAGGAGATCGTCAACATTTTGCAAATCAGTGGAGAGGGTGTTGGGGTCGGCGTCCACCTGTGTGTGTCCACTCACCTGTGCAGAGGTAGTGGAGCCACGTGAGTTTCCTCCCACTGAAGTGCTGGTTATAGAACAACTCGAACTGCAAAGGAAGGATAATGGTTTACATGAGACAGTAGTTAGAAGGATCTCCCCCCCATCTCGTCTCCGAGAGGAAACTCACCATCTGCACACTCTTCTCCAGCTCTTGAGGGATGGCGAACGTGGAGGAAGGGACGTGCGTGAGAGGCCAAGCTCCAGCCTGAAAACAGAGAGATCACGCATTCAAACTACAATTATTATAACGTCGAATTCATCTAAAACTGTAAAACCCAAATTCTAGGGCCTGTGTACAAACTATTTAGTAAGACATTGCTAGGTTTAGATAGACCACAATGATTATTTGCATACCACATTGACCAGGAGGGCTGCACTGGGAGCATAGGATATTTTTGCTGGGAATAATATATTAATAATAAATGCAGATATTTTCACTATCTACTGCACACCTTAACTAGGCTGAGAAGAAAATGAAGTGCTGATCTGTGGCAAATGTGGGCGGGGCGGAATAAGGTGAATACAGGATTTGGACAACTCCCTGTTTCTTGTAATGCCAATTTCATTATTTTGTGCCATGAACTACACGGATGAAAATGAGCCAACCCAGTCACGCCATAATCCCCCCCATATGTTCTAACCTTAACCATAACCATAACCCTGTCCCTAACCTTAGTCCTAACCTTATTTCCTCTAAACTTAATACAGCAAACTGAAACAGCTCCATTTGGAGTGTCATCCAATGAGAATTTGCGGGGGCGTGGCTTAAGTCTGAGCGATGTCAGTGGGACTTAATCCTTCCTCAGGGCAGTGTTTTTACCCAAATAAATACAGCCGCTGTACTTTGAATATTGTTGCCGCTGTTGACTAGGGCTGGATAATTAATCGTTGTTTCTTTGAAAAGGCCGACGTCAATTCAAAACACCCTTAAAATCCATTTTTAGGTTGTTTATTTCAATCAACAATAACTTGGACCTAAATGAGATAGACTTACTTCTTTTGGCACTCTTCATTTTGAGTGCAAGCTCGTCCCTCTAGCTCTAAAAAAAAAGTTTAAAAAAAAAGCTCCGCCTGGATATAAATGTTTCCTTGTGCTGCATATCTTCCAAGCAAACAGCTTCAGTCTGATGTCTATGGTAGCAGCCATGTTGTTTACCGTCAAAGGCCAACCTGATTGGCTGTGCCAGAGCATCAGTACGTGCATGGCAACAAATTGGGGTTAAATTCTTAATGTAAATATTCATATTACTACTAATAATAATAATAATGATAATGCATCGGTTTTATATAGCGCTTTTTCTGAACACTCAAAGACGCTTTACATTGCATTATTCATTCACTCCATACCCGGTGGAGGTAAGCTACTATTGTAGCCACAGCTGCCCTGGGGTAGACTGACGGAAGCGAGGCAACCAGTCTGCGCCATCGGCCCCTCAGACCACCACCAACCACTCACTCACACACTACATTCGCTAGGCTTCCTGGTGTTTCTAAACGGTCTCCCATCCAAGTACCGACCAGGCCCTTCCCTGCTTAGTTTCCAAGGTCTGACGGGATTGGGCAGAGCAAAGGTGGTATGGCCACCTACAAAGTTAGAGTTAGTTTCCATTATTTGCAGCATTAGTTCTTCAGAGAATGTCTTCCATATCCAAGTAAAATTGGTACTGCGTGATGTCCTGAACTGAATTGAACTGAATTGGCAATCAATCAAAATGAATCATTTGGGAAATCCGATAACCAGCCCTACTGTAGACACGTTCGACTACTTATGAGACTTAATAAAACAATCCTATATCATGTTATATTTATTGTTTAGAAACCTCCTTATGCTAAAAGTCAGCAGGGTGCCTCCTCTCTTACACCAGGGCAGACCAGCCCGGACCCACCTGTAGTACGTATATCTGGAAGCTGATGCCGAGGTCCACCACCGTGTCTTGCGTCTTGATGAAATTGTTAAACTTGTTGTTGAGGTCGGCGCTCACGCTCATGTCCGTGTACATTCTGTGCAGTTTGCTCGTGAACTCGTACCCGCACGCTTGCTGAAAAACAGAGCAAGAAGACTCGAGGTTTTAGCCGCTTTACTGTGAGGATGCTCTGATGTGCAGGTGAATCTCTGCGACACGTACCTTAAGTTTGTTGATCATGGCTTCTTCAGAGTCCATTGACAACGATAAACCGTGTATTAATCTCTTTGCTAGCATTCTTGCGTAAAACTACAAGGAAAGGTGGAAATAAAAGGGTTATTGGTACAGGGATTAGGAAAAAAATGCAAATCAGCAGTTTTGCTATAACACTAAAAACAATGTATCTGGTTTGTCCAATGCAGTTGTTATGTCCATATCAAAAAAACAAATAATAATAATGTGGAATTAGCATGTTCTCCCAGTGTCTATGGGGATTTGGGTTTCCTCCAGGTGATAGTAGTAGTTTTCTCACACTGTACTTAATAGTACAGAATATAATTTGAAGTAACAGTAACAGTCATAGTAAAGTAATATTTTTGCCGACTAAAACTAAATGAAAAGTTTCTTATGAGACTAAGACTATGACCGAAATGTCCAGATATTTTCATTGACTAAAATCTGATGAAATAAAAATGAAAAGAAGAGACTAAAATCATCCAAACACCCAATGTCAGTTTGAAAGAGCCTCATCACTTTTAAATTCACCGCTGAAGGAAGAGCTCAGCTTTTTCATGTGGCAACATTTATTAAATATGATTATAATAAATATTATACATGCAAAGTTGACTTAAATTCAGTCAACCAAATTTACATGCAATTTTTGTCGACTAAATCATGACTAAAATTAAAAAAAGACCCAGATTAAAACTAAATGACAATACTGCTAATTAGAGTAAGACATTGGGTACTCTCAGCTGAATCTGACAGCGGAGTTTAATTGAAACATGAATTATGTCTTGAGTTCAACACTTAGCATACAGGTGATGGCTTGCTAGCTTTTATCTACCACAGTAAACTCCTGGACACCTTACACCAGGGGTCACCAACCTCACCGCGGGCACCCAGGGGCCCTTTGGGGCATGTCCAGTAGCCCTTGGGACTTTTTCTAAAGAGTAAAACACTTCATTTTCTTGAATCTAATTCTTAAAATTACAGTTATTTCGGTTCTTGTGACTCAGTATGAGTTTAAAATAAAGCTATTTTAATATAACATGGGGTCAATATCCCATAAGTGAACAGTGTACGTTTAAGTCTTTAGGATTCGTTTTTAACTGGTAGCTCTCGAACAGCTTAATGCTCTTGAAGTAGCCCTCAGCTGAAATAAGGTTGGTGACCCCTGCCTTACACAAACATTCTCTAAAGAAGTACTTGCTTTATCTCATTAAAAATAACAGGATTTGTATTTTCATTGTGAGATTCTTATAGATTCTAGATTCTTATAAATGGTGCTTATATTTTACAGAAGGGGGTCCTGATCACGGCCTGAAAAGTTTGGGATACCCTGCGCTGCACGACATGGTTTCACACGCATTTCGTTTTCAAATGGACCGCAGTTGTTGGGAGTCGCGCTCCCACTGATGCAGACATTAAAATACACATAACTGAAGGAAAAACAGAACGGCAATGAAAGGTTTTGTGAGCTGCAATGACAAATGTGGACAATGTGGCCTTTTGTTGGAAAGAAACCGCTAAAAGACGAACTATGAAGGTAAGCTACGGGCTAATGTTATGCTAACAGCAGCTAAATGGTATCATTGGTAAAATCACCTTTTTCAACATTAAATCTCGTATGACCGGCCTGTTTTAGTGAGGGTCGTCCTCTCAGCACTGGCCAATTAGAGGTCAGCAAAGCTCGGGCCCTGTGCTAACCTTGTTCCCAAAAGTTGTACCTGGCTGACCTTGTTTGACACTCGACTACATGTGTGGACCTGGCATTGGGCTGGGTGGGAATAGCCAGTGGAAAAAGCCTATAAAGTAGCTTACCACCACCGAGTATGGAGTGAATGTAAACTGTACTATGTAAAGTGCTTTGTAGTTTTGTTGTTTCCTATAAAATCCCTTCAAATGAGACAGATCCAGACTCGTACTACCAAATGCCTGAACAAATGCCTGCCCAGTGTCTGCACCACAGATTGGAAAACCCCTTTCTTCACCTTTTGAAAGATGTCTTTGTCATCGATATACTTGAAGACCGTGATGAAGCTGGTCAGCTTGTCCTCCACCTCGTTCTCCGTCATTCCCTTTGCAGACTTCTTCAGCAGGTTGTCGCAGTATTTGGCCAGCTGCACCGGGACACGGAGGGGAGAGGGTCAGGTCAAAGACTCGGTGCTCTGCATGCGTCTGTGTGTGCGCACTCACCAACTCCGGAGCTTTGCAGATGGACTTCGGCTCCCTGAAGTTGACCACTGATGTCAGGGCCTAGGGAAAAAGACATAGCATGGGTCACTGTGCCGGAAATGATTTAATGACATAACTAATTTCTTTTTGTGGCCTTCGCAAAACACACAAACATAATGGACTCCGAATAAATATGTTGCATTACCTTATCAAGTGCACTCATGAAGTGTTGGTCCCCGTTCAGAACTGTGTTAATGAGCTGGACAAATTTACTGTGGACTTCTAGCACCGACTCCACGAAAAGTGTCGGCATCTGACAAGGTTCAAAAGACACACGGGTTAGTGGGGAAGTTATATTCAAATACCTCCACAGCCGATCAAGGCATCCATGGGGCGATACTCACGTTTTCCTGAGAGAGGTTACTGGTGCCGCGGATGCCCTCGTTGTGGATGTGCACCTGCAGCTCCTGGATCATGTGAGGCAGCCCGTTGGCCACGGCCCGCAGCAGGGTGTACATGTTGGCCATGTCTGAGCAGAAACAACGCGGCATTTACCAAACAGGAACGCTCTCCAGTCACAAGGTCAGGGTCATAGGTTATTGTAATCATCACAATCAAAAGAAAGTGGGGTCCTTTGTTTGTCACACCTATTCAAACACTATTTCTTTTATTGCATGCCCTAAAATCATCAAATGATTTACGCGTAGTGTTTTTATCAGATTTTGCTGCTTGCTCTATCCAGGGTTTCTACAGGTGGCAGCAAGTCAAATTTAATGCTTCTCAATGCCATTTTAATGTTTAAATACTATATTTAACTTCATGAGATTCATAAACATTCAATCAGACAGGGAAATAAGGGAGAAATAATTGTCGTTGTGTCTTTGGGCAAGACACTTCACCCTCCTGCCTCCAGTCTCTGCGTACATTGGTGAATGAATGAGTGTTAATGGGTGACGGGTTCCTTACTCTGAAGCACTTTGGGCCTAATGAAGGTAGAAAAGCACTATTTAACGTGAGAAGATTTACCATTTTGATATTCAAAACTAAATTGGACACAACGGGAAACTGAACAAAAGATTGTGTCAAATTTCAGTCAGAGCTGCAACTGAATTAGTTTTGAATTAGAGTTTGTGTTTTTGACAAATGTCTGCAGTAAAATGAAAGTAAAATGATTTAACGTCAGTTTGTGTCAGCTTGAATCTGATTTATTGCTTTTTAATTGCATTTAATTTAGGCCCAATTAATTTTATGACTTTTAATGCCCCGCAGAAACAAAAAGAAAAAAAAAATTGTTCAGTAGCCCTTTTACTACTTTGCAGTAAACAAATAAAATGGAAATAGCAGAGTACCTTAGGTGTTGTAACGTGGTAATTCTATAGAAACAGGAAACATCTGTCAATCTAGTATGATTCATCCTGACCATAACCAGTGTAAAGGTTGCAAATGACCAGGAAATGGTAATAACATATAAACAGAGCGGTAAAATGCATTCTCCCTAGTTCCTGTGACATTTCCATCTTATTCCAAAGCAGTTACGTAAAGTGCGACCACATGTACAAGTATTTCTACCAAATCTCTACCTGAAATGAACTCCTTGTGTCCCCGGTGAGAAGATAAAAAAAAGAAATAATCACCCTCACCATCCCTCTTTTCCTGGCGGATGATGCTCTGACACTCTCCGTGCAGAAACTGCAGATGATCTGCCACCATCCTCTGCTGGCATTCGTGGATGACTTTGGAGTAAGAGCTGGGGTGCAGGTACTTTCGACATCGGACTTCCTCGTCTTTCAACCGCCCCAGAACCTGCACAGCACAGAGAAACAACCGCTGGAGCTTGAAGGGCCTCTATTGTGGAATTCAGGAAGCTACTTTTTACACAACATTCAAAGTAAAAATGTATGCTTTTAATGCAGATTTAATGCCATTTAATTTCTTAAGGTTTGCACATATTCAGTCAAAAAAGAGGGATGAGGGATCATTTCAATATTCAAAAGCCAATTAGAGCTTCAAACTTATGCCATAAAAGTAGTTGATCAATGTGATTGTTGTCCAATAAATCAAAAATTGAACGGGAGCTGCCACCGCGCTGCTAAGTATAGCCTCTGAGGAAGATTAAACGATTACTCAAAGATGCGCTAGCGGCTTCAAACATGTCTCTCAGTCTGATTTTGATGAGAGAACAACATTGCAACATGGTAAAAAGTCATTTTCACATGACCCACCTTTAAAAGCTTTAACATATACAGCATATATGCATAATGAAAGAGAAATAACAATAAGAAAGTGCTCCTCCCAGCGTCACCAACCTTCTCCATATACTGCGAGCAGTTGGACTCTTGTAGCAGGTTTGACGCTTCTTGCTTGTAATACTCTCCTGTTTTTATCAGAAATGGGCCTTCAAATATTTCCTGGTAAAACTGCGAAGAGAAAGAGGCACCAACAGAACAGGAATTTCCCACAGGAGTTTCACTTCTTCTAATGCGTGGACAAAGCATACGGTTCCATACGCACCTTTAGGGGGAATTTCTTTTTGTACTGTTCAACGTGAACAAAGGAGTTGATGACGCCGTGGATGACCTTCTGGTTGGGATTCTCACCGCATCGATCGCTAACGCACACACGTTCAGGGATACAGGTAAAAAACTAAACCAAGGCAATGGATCGCAATGTAAGAGTGGAGGACTCCGTGACTTACTTCTTGATTTCATTGAGTAACATCCGGATGAGGACAGCTTGAAGGGGCTCGATCATAAGCTTCCTCCACATGTCAAGCGCCAACTACAGAGAAAATGTACATATGAAGAACTTATATTTGAAAGCTTTGTCTCTTTTTATTAAGGTCTAAAGTGATACCTCTCCGATCTCCATCAGGGGCTCGTTCATGTCCACCCCCCCATAGCCGTACTGTATGTCCGCTTCCGTTAGCTTGTTTTTCTTGATAAACTGAGTGTTGAGATACCTGCGAGGAGAGTAAATATAATCCATTAGTCTTATGTGCTTCAGGAGCCACTCAAAACCACCTTACGAACTGCCTCTGCTGCATTGCTGCTGAAGCGTCTTGCCCATGGACACAGTAACTGAAGCAATTTCTATATTAAAAACAAAACACTAAAACTAGGACTACAAGTGTCAATGTTATTGCCCGCTAGAGCTGCAAAGTTGATCAAATCCAATCAAAAGTTGCGATTTCAATCTTCTCCATGGACTCATTCTTTATAGAAGACTTGAAAACCCCCGTAGTTTAGATCACTGATTCCCAACCAATCACTGATATATTAACAAAAAAATAAACCTTGATCCCTGTGACGCTGCGACCATCATATATCATTAGTTCAGAGGTTTTCCTGTTAAAACCATCTCCTTGTATTGGTTCTGCTCTGGGAGATGCAACCCACCAGACTCAAGAGTTTCAGATACCTCTACCATCTCCAGAAATGTGTGCCAAATCTCCTAAGAAACCTGAGAGCCACCAAATATCCGGGCCACACTTTGGGCACCCCTGATCTAGGCCCTGATCTATAGCTTTCTTTGAAATGATTGTCAAAGAAAGCCATTTAAAAATACATTTGCAGTACAAGGTAAAAGAAGAAAGCTACATATTGTTTTTGTTTTATTTGTCTTAACTGAAACAGGGGCTTTAGTTACTTTTTGGAGGTATTTGGTTATAATCTCAAACACATCTTTATCACTATGTTACACTTTGTCAATTAGAACATGCACTATTGATCTAAAACAACAACAAAAAACAAATATTAGTTATTATAAGTAGTTTCACTTCCTGGTTATTCAAGCGAACGAACTCTATGCTCCTAACACCTGCCCACTCCCTCCCCTTTGCTGTGCAGCTGTTTCAATAAAGAGGAAAGGCCCCTGTGGGTGTAGTGAAGCTATGCCGAGTGTTTTTACTCAGTGATGAAATGAATAAGCTTAGTGAGAGATGGAGAGGTGAGGAAAGCACTTCTTAGGACCTTTCCGCACCCTAAATACAAAGCACAAATGCTGGAAATTGTTCCTGGCACAACATGGATCTCAACTCAACTTACACCACGGCACTCAAGTAGAACTCTTCACGGCACGGGCAGGCATTAGTGAACGATTTAAGTGTGTTCTATCTATATCCAGAAACAAACCCGATAGTGCCGCTAAGCTTTTGTTTTGATCGCTCGCTGAATCCGACACTGTAAATCACACAGGGAGATTTTTGCGACGGCAGACGGCTGCGTAAAAATAGAAGTTCTCGCCAAGAGACCGTCCGTTCGGAATAATTCAGGGAGTGGCTGTCGGAATCTCAAACTAAGCGTTTCCTTGCAAAAGACAATAAAAAGAAGTTACCTATACAAGCAGTCCATATAGTCGGCTCCTTTGCTGTACTCTTCCCAGTATCTGTGGTACATCACCAAAACCTTCTCCTCCGACTCCAGGACTTTCTAATAAAAAACACGGCATAGACAGAATTGAAGCAGGAGGTTCATGATTGTAATATGTTATGCCCAGAGAGTGCTGTGTTTACCTTGTACAACTGTCGAACGTGGTTTTCAAGGAATATCTTGGTCTCTGTGTATAGCCGTTCACCCAGGGGCTCGGGGTACGCAACACATAAGGCATAAATGTCACTGGAGGCAAGTTAAGGACAGAAAACAAACAGGAAGCTTACATCTAGTATAGCGCTTCAATTCAAAGCTGAACTCGTGCAACAGGGCGGCACAAGTTTGGAAAAACAATTCTGACATTGCGTTTTCAAATCAAGATTACATGTAGGTCACAAATCATCATCCATTCAATTCCCAAGCTGGAAATGAACTGGGAGCTGAGATTATTTTATCCGTCATTTTGATATAGATAAGTCATAAAAAATCCATCATGAGCTATATTTATCCGTCATTAATGAATCTCTCATCACATGGATTATTTAGGTGTTAGAGGAGATACTTATTATTTATGTTCAGAAATAATCCGAGATTGCAGGATGAATGAAGCTTAATGATTTCTGAACAGATTCATGGAAACTCATGCATACAAGTCTCAAAGGAGGACGGCTTATGCAGAGCATCATCTGCTCATCAATATTAAGGCTCATATTTCACTAATACAAATGCAAATTGGAGCTTATCATTTGCATTTCCTCAATTTTAACTGAATGTTTAAGAACTAGAGGGGGCGAACAAGGCCATATTCAGCATTCATCATTACGGTATTCTGGAACCATCGCAGCGACAAAAGGCTGTTTAGTTCCTGTACAAAATGCAAAGCGAAACCACGTGGCGTTCAACACAGTGATGTAGCTGCGCTTTAGGGAGAGCCCATAGACAGTCCATTACAGAATAATCTTCCTTAAAATGTGTAAAAAAATATGGACAGCCTTCCAAATCAAAGCTAAAAATATTCAGAGACTTTTCGGTTAATGAGACCTCTGATTTAGCCATAGAATCTCGTAACCCTTATGTAGGGCTGATTCTCTTTTCTGATTGGATAATCCGAGAACCAAATCAAAGCACGTGACCATAAAACTCTTTTACATCATGTAGCACGTTTCTTTGATTTTGAAGTCAACATTGTAACTGTTATTAATTGAACAGATTAGATTTGAACGTGTTTACCCTAGAACTGGGGAAACACATGGGTCATGTTTATGAGTTATTCACTAAAGGTCTTACACACCTTACCTTTAAAGGCACACAGCTCAACATTCCAAATCATAGTGTTGCAGTCGATACAAAACAGGCTGCTAATGAGCAGCTCCACACAGACAATGCTGTTTTTTCCGTGTGTAAGTAAAGAATAGATTTGGATGAGGGCCTAATCAATATAAATCTCATATTTGGCAGCCTCGGTCAACATCTCCATGGAGATAAGCTGGAGAGCTCCCGTAGTAAAGTTACAAGTCAGGTCTGAGGACAGTTGAGTCGCTCACAGCAAACACGTAGGCTTCATTGGTCCTTTTTTATGGCCCTTTTCAAAGATAAAAACATCTGTAATAAAAAATAAATGCTTGCATTTGATTGTGTTTATTGGGTGAAATGTTACACGGTGTGGCTTTAAGTTTTAAGCATTATACAACCCCGTGGAAACAATGTTTTGTTATTTGCAAAAGAAATTGCACTGCCTAAATAAGCGCAGTCCTTGCGATTTACCATTTCTAACCATTCTAATTGCCATTTTTGATTCGATTACGATTGCAGCCAAACATAAAATCACATCAGCTACACACAAGCTTCTGAAGGATACGAGAACCGGTCATTCCACGTGGCTCTCTCCACATAGTCGAGCATCACCACAGCCTTGATTGTCGTTAGAAGCTTGTTCCATGTCTCGTCAAAATCCACCACCCGTGGCTTTAGAGACATCGTCCTGTTTCCCCTCACACCTGGGGGACGGAGAGGAAAATGAAAAGTGACAACAAGGTTATTATTCAGCTAATACACCGTTATTGATCACCAGCAATACAGGCACAAAAAAAAAGATAGGCGAGGATGAGGATCAGTAAAATTATGTGTAATATGCATGAATTAATTATTATTATTTTTTCTTTCCTGATGGTCAGGCATATTCCATGATGACCATACAAGGTTTCCTTTTTTTTCACCGCATTTATGTCTCATCTTTGAAGCACTTGTGTTGCTTTTTCATTGCTTTTTTTAAAGTTAGTTTTTCGTCTATTTATTGTCGTCTTTTGTCGTGTTTTTATTACTTTTTGGCCACTCATTTGTTGCTTTCTGCTCATGTTTTCGTCACTTTTTTGTTGCGTTTTCGACACTATTTTGGCACTTTCAGGTTTGGGTAAAGCCAAACTGGAGAAAATGCGCTGGGTTTACCCGGGGGTTAAGAAGTTAATCCAAGAAGTTAATCCAAGGTGAAGTTGGCGCAATAAAACATTATGGTGTGTGACTTCCTTTTTTTTTGGTAGGGGGTGACAAAATGCAAAAAAAGTGCAACAATGTGTGAACAACAGCAATGTAGAAAAACAACTGCCCCGGTGGTTGGTCAGACACTTAGAAACCAAAAACTGTTAAACATCATTTCACTCCAAACGTGTAAGAATAGATGCTCTCAGGGTGCAGACACTAGGGCTTCCCTGATTCAATGAACACAAACAAATCATCCTACAGCTTAAATTTGAGACTCGAATTGCTGAAAACTGGATTTAGATCTGAAATTCGAGCGTACAGATGTGCCTCGGAACATCTGCAACACATAGAAAAAGCACAATATCCATCCCCTGCCTGTAAACATCACACAGCACAGGTAAACAGCCCGTGTACAGTAGCACCACACCGATCAACCTTCTCAGAAATCGGGCCTCATTCACACCGGCTGACTTGACTTCACGTCAAATAAGAAAAATAAAAAACCAGCAACACTCATTGTGCAATTCCTCTGGTTGTTCATTTGCCCCAGCACTGCCCGACATGTTTACTACGGCAGCGGATCGGCGCCACTGGCTATAGATTTCAACGCGACCTGTGCTGTTAAAATGTAAAAATAAAACAACAACAAAGTTACCAGCTAGCGGAATGCCAGTCCCAAAATAGGCTGTCAGGCTAATGAGCTACGCCGGGCTAGCATGCTAAGTCTTTCCTATTCATTTCTGATAGTTTTTCCCCCTGCATCTGCTAGCTTGCTGCCTGACGGCTAACGATAGCTCAGCAAATGATCATCTTCTTGTGCAGTTTCGCTCTCTGTTGGCGATGACAGCGGCAGCGGACGCGGTGACCGGGTCGAACCGAAGCTTTTGTTGTGTCCAGCCGTGTGGATTTGAAAGCCACGTACCTTGGTGTGGAATATAGTTGTGATAAAAGTCAAGTTTGTCCGCTGTCACAGGCTTGATTTGTCTCAGGTCCGTGCTGCCTTTGGACCGTACCACTGCGTCGCTCGGACTGCTGTTATGGAAAGACGAAACCCGGACATTTGGGCTGTTTGTTGGGACGCATTTTATTGTGAGGAACCCTGTGTTTATGAAAACAGCTTGAACACTTTGAAAACGTGGTTAAAAATCTAATAAAATACCAACGCGTCCCTTTGCCGTGGAATGGTATGACCGCAACTACGGAAGCCCGTTACAACTATTTACTTTTTTTTGTGCGTTATTTAACAAATAAAGCTTAAAGGTTTACACTTTTCAAACGCACACAGAGCATGAATTTACAATGAAGTGAAAAAAGTAAAGCGTATTATAATTTGTTATAATTGTAAAACCCAACAACTTTCAGGTGCAATGGGATCAAGAGACATCATGTTATGACAAAGCCATACTGCCTTCTTGGAATTACATAGTCTGAAGAGATGTTAGTTCTTTTAGAAACACAATCAAAGCAGGTTTAGTGTCACCAAGTGTACATTTGTGTACACAGAATTTTGCCACAATTATAAGATTATTAACTGTAACTTGTGTGTTCTTGCTCTCCAAAATTAGCTCCGAATTTAACATCAGCATAAGTCAAAGATTCTTTCCAAATGATCATCAACAACTGTCCCGGAAGATTTGTTGTTAAAATACATGTACAAAACAGATCTTCAGTTTCTTCTTCTGTTATTAGTACAAAAAACACAGTCATTTTCACCTATATTAAATTTTTGGAGTGTAAAAAGTGGGATACAAGTTGTTCATATAGTTTTTAAAGCGCTCTTCTTCATTATATTTAATATATATATATATATTTAACCTTTTGACTGGTGACTCTTGTACAAAATCTCGTCTTCTCAGAGATAAGAGGAAGTAGGCCTTAGCACTGTTCTGAGAAACAAGAAACTTGTTGCTACATTTCTTGTCTACAAAGGGGCAGTTCTGGATCAGTGAGGAATATTTACAAATGTGTTCAATTATTTATATTGTTTATGTTGCTGTAGTAAAAGAATGCCAAAGAATACGATGTATGTACAATTGCTGCCATTTTTAATCGTTATTATGGGGAAGATTGTTTTCTTTTGTAGTTTCATTATTACGCATCACCCTACGGCCAGCAGAGGGCGCCATCCTCCCATTTTCTGGTTCCAACATGTTCAGAGCGAAAAGTTTGTGAACAGAGAAGAGATATTCATTCGTTTTACTCCAGGTACCACCTCATAGTTTTTTGTTTTGTTTCCCCCCCCGGTTTTTTTCCCTTTTGAAAACCACCTCATAAAATAGATCTTCTAGAACCTCCAGGTCTAGATAAAATCATATCTAAACAGGTCTAAAATTGGTCAAAAATAGACCAAAATTGACCCAAATTATGTTTAAACTGGGCTTAAACCAGAAAACCACCGAACTGAATGCATTTAGCATAAAGGACATTTTGTGAATACACAGTCTAAAACTGCAGTGGATTCAGCACCAATCAGTGTTAGTTTTGACAACATATTTTATTTTAGTTTTAGTCTTTTGATTAAAATGTGATTTAATTTTGGTCAAGATTTAGTAAAAAAAAAAAAACGTTTCAATTTTAGTCTAGTTTTAGTCGACTAAAATTGTATGTCAATTTAGTCGACTAAAATGAAGACTAATTTAGTCGACTTTACATTTATAATATTCATAATAATCATGTTTAATTGTGGTCCTCGACTTCATGGAGCTGCTTCCACATGAACAAAGCACAAACCTGATCATTTGGCAGTGAATTTGATATGAGGCTTGTTCAGAGGGTTAATAGAAGTTTGGATGATTTTAGTCTCTTCTTTTCAGAGACTAAAATCTCTGAAAAGAAGATTTTTATTAAGTCGACTAAAATATCTGGACATTTTAGAGTTTTAGTCTCATGAGAAAGTTTTGATTTAGTTTTAGTCCAATTTTAGTCAGCAAAAATATCACTTTGACTAAATCGAAGACTAAATATTATAGTCGACGAAATTAACACTGGAGTAGTGGGTGAAAATAATTCAAAATAAGACATCACACTGAGCTTGTACAGTTTATCATGGAACTGGTCTCAGTGTCAGTTAAATAATGTAACAACAACAAATATTGTTCTTCAAATGCAGCGTCTCCCCACCACAGGGTTTGTGACTTCCCTGTCTGTTTTCCCTCCGCTGCCTTTAAAAAGCGCCTGTGCTCCGTGGTGCTGGTCTAGAGCAGGAGAAGCAGCGTCCCTGAAGACAAACACGGGCCCTGACTCATAGCTCCGACAGAGCGGAGCATGTTGACATCAAGAGGCTGGTGATGTCACGGTGATGTCAGTGCTCTAATTGTAAATTGCACACATAGCCGCTCTGCTCGCCTGAGCTAACACTCAGTCAGAGAGGAGCACTGTGCAGGAGAGAGCACCACACCGTCCAACACTGGAAGTCCTACACTCCGGAGCATGGCTGTGACCGGGGAAGAGACCGACACAGGTAGGAGCGCTCACTTCTACATCTCTGTCCATGGGCTTTCAAGCGTGAGGGGATTCAAATGTGACTCTGCTGTTGTTGCTTTCTACCTTGTGAATGCTCCAAAGTCCCCAAAATGGCACTTAAACAAGAAAAATGTCATGTGATTGAAAGCCATGACTCTGTTCAGCCTTTATTAACATTTGAGAAGTAAATATTTCAATTTCCTTTGATTTGAATGCTTTGTTGTGGCACGGCTGGTAAAGTTATGTAACACATTATGAGGACGTTTCATTTCTTGCCTTGCACAGTTACACATATCTTCAGTTTGTTTTACACTAATTTAGCAGAATATTGATTTCAGAGGAATCACACTGGTCATGTTGCGCGTCCGCTCTCGGTAACACGCTTGGCAACAGGTTTCCTTTCTCTCCCCCCTCCTCCTCCTCCTCCTCCTCCTCCCCGTGCGTTACTGTTGCTCCTCCGTCAGCGCGCTCTCGCTCTCGCTCTCGCTCCGGCCCCCCTCCCCCTTCCCCTTTTCTCTGTGTGTGAAATGCTTGCGCTGCGCTGCCCACTCACAGAGGCATAGCAGCAGTCACTGACGTCACCGTCCCTTCCTGGAAGCGCGCACCCCCCCCCCCCCCCCCCCCCCCCCCCCTCTCTCCCTCAGTCACCATGTAAATGTCTCAAAGGCCTACTGATACACATTGACGTCAGCGCGATTCTGAACGCTCGCTGCCACTTTCACCGTGTCATAAAAATGAAATATCAGCCAATGAACAAACAGAGGGGGGGCTGAGTGGACACAATGACGACTTGATAAGGCTCGGAAAAGCGCGTTGGCGTGTATAAGGGTTTGCATTCTTTGATTACGGAACAATGGTTAATAATTTGACTCCTAAAAAGTGGCATTGTTACTTCACGGTGCAAGTACATTAAAAAAAAAAGTACTCAAGGGTGTTTCTTGAGGGCCACATATTGAAGTGCGCATGGCGTGGAGGTCCATTACACGCATTTAGCAGAGGTTTATCCTGTGTATTTAGGCTTTAATGTGTCTCACAATAAAATGCTTTCGAGGGAAATGATTAAACCATCTCAGACAAGGTTTATCAATTCAACAAGTAGCCCACACACTGGGCACCCCTGATTTGAAGTGTCTATGAATGATGGGTCTTAAAGAGGGGGTATTATGCTTTTTTTCAATCACATAGCACCAGTCTATATCACACTACAATGATGAGCAAACCTTCTGTTGGTCTGTAAATGCAGTAAATTAAAATAACTGCCTTGTATAAAATGTCTCTCTCAAAATGGCTGTAGTGAATGTCTTGAAATAGGCCTCTGTCTCTTTAAGAACCTCTGAGCCTTTCCGACACGCCCCCTCCACACGCTGTCTGTGGCATCAGTGGGGAGGGGGTTCTGCTGAGGAGCAGTGGTTGGTTACTCGGCTGGTGACTAAAATGGCCGCCATCAGAGATTTTACAGATTACTCAAAAATACGTGAATGTGCCAAGGCAACACTTCAGGCATGTTTTTAATGAGGGAATGACATAATAACATGATGTAAAGCTTGAAAAAGTCCATTTTGCATAATACCCCCCCTTTAAAGGAACAGGCCACCGTTTTTCCACACTGAGATATGTTCTTACCTGAGCTTAGACGAGTTGATGCGCACCTGTCTGGTCCAAAGCCATTGTTTGCATTTAGCCTCTCTCAACATATTCCTGTAGCTCCAAACTGGGGTGAAGTTAGAAGCGACCAAGCTCTTCCATGTTTCCCCTAGTGCTCCATAAGTATTATTACGCCTTATAACATAGCACCCATTTTTATCTGCTTAGAAAATCGACATGTTTATTTTTGTGTGACTGTACTTGGATCGTGTAACTACTCACGTATGCGTATTTAAATAGGGAAAACGTGGAAGAGTTTGGTCACTTCTAACTTCACCCCAGTTTGGAGCTATAGGAATATACTGGGAGAGATCTTTGGTCTATTTTCATGACTGAGCGCACCCACAAAGACCAGACAGTTACGCATCAACTCGTCTAAGCTCAGGCAAGAACATATCTCAGGATCCAAAAACAGTGGCCTGTTCATTTGAGTCTTCTTTCATTCTGACTTAGTTTGCCCAAATAATGCCAGTGGTTGTAATATTCCTAGTTTTACACCAGTGAAGTGGCGCTGTTATGAGCAAGAGTTGAAAGTATTTTCATGTTCTGTTATGTAGAGGACAGAACTGGGATTTGTTATGTACAGTGTGGTTGCACAGCGATTATGAAATGTTTACCTCTTCCCATGTCACCACGCAGCACCCACAATATGGAGGTGAAAAAAATCAACATCACATCATGTTAAATTTGGGAAAACTCTTTTGTATTTGTTTGTTCTTTCAAACATTCCAGGTCAGTGTATGTTCATTCAGTTGATTCATAATGACGTGTGTGCCTTGTTTCCCTTCGCAGGCACTCCCACTGACCTGTCTGCCTGTCACCTGCGTAACCCGGGCACCAGCTCGTCATCCCAGGGCGGGACGGGGATAACGGGGTTAAGCGCTTTCAGCTCCAAACAACCCACTACGGATTCCATCCACAAGAGGGAGATCCGCCTCTTGAAGAACAGGTACACTGCTCAGTCAGCTGGATCACTAGAACTACAAGTGTGCGTAATGTGCAGGGTCTGCTGGAGGCCATCTGTTTACTTGCTTCAGCTATAAAGTCACCCACTTGTACTTCCAGTGACAGACAGACAGGCAGACAGGCAGGCAGGCAGGCAGGCAGACAGACATGCAGACAGACAGACAGACAGACAGACAGACAGACAGACAGACAGACAGACAGACAGACAGACAGACAGACAGACAGACAGACAGACAGATAAATAAATAAGCTAACAATAGTAATAAACAAAGAATTTTGTGCATTTGCCAGATTGGTTGTTGAGCACCTGACCTGGTTATAACCTGGGGATTTATGAAGTGTTAATCCCTCTCTCATAATCAGAAGATGAAAGCTTCGCATCAGTGGCGATTGATAAATGTTGACGTACTGTTGATAAATGGACTAATTATAGTCCAGAAACCGTAAGGAAATGGCGACAGGCCCAGAGTAAATGTCCCCATTCGCCTACTACACACATTGCATGTATTGGGCAATGCTCAGTCCAACCACAAATCAAACCTGTTCTTTTTGGACAGGGGTTGTGAACAAAAACCTGTAACTGTAGCAAAAATAGACGGTTCACTTGTCTGAGTGATGAAAGATCCCTGTAAACTGGAGAGGAAAGAGAGTGGCAGGATCAAAACATGTCTGCGAAGGCTCTCAGATAATCATCATTATCAGAGCAGTGATGTTCAACTATCTTGGGTTGGTTCAGTTGATGGCGTTTTGCTTCTGTCTTCTGAAACTATGGCGCTAACGTCCAATCCTTGCCGGAGCTTCAGGATCGGGTTAGAATAAAACAAATAGAGCTCTTCAGTATATCTGTAAGCATTATGTAACCTGCTCTAACTATTACAATGGCAGTAAGTGCATAATCAACGTAGAGCTGGCTTATTATTACCAGACCACATGCCTTCACTTCGACTCTTAATAACACCGTGTAATGCTTGCGTCTGACCGTTACTTATTATTCATGTTTTCTACGATTATGCAACACCGAGCGCCTGAAATCACACTGGACATGCTGCGACGCCGCGACTGCTTGTTTACCGGCTTTTTATGGCACGATGACGCGAGCTTCGATGATTCACCGTCCGACTTCGTCATCCTTTGCAGCCGATACATTTTTGTTTTGCTTTTTCAGGGAGGCTGCCAGGGAATGTCGACGCAAGAAAAAGGAGTACGTCCGGTGTCTGGAGAACCGCGTGGCCGTGCTGGAAAACCAAAACAAGACTCTGATCGACGAGCTGCGGGCCATGAAGGAGATGTACCGGCACGAGTGAGGTGAACCCTGCGTGGACCGTTTCTCAGACTCCGCGGCTTTCAGGAGGCGCAGGCCGCATGAACTCACCCCGGTCCCGTCTGTCAACTGTGTTTACAAAGTGACGCCAATGTTTTTGAAGCTCGGGATTGTCCTAACTCCACCAGCAAAGTCAAACAAATGACAGGTTTGTTTGTCTGTCAATTACAGATATTTTTTACGGAATAAGCGATAATGACATTTGCACAGCCTTTGGAGCAGCACAATAATTGTACAACGGGATTCTTTCACTCACCTCTCATTCATAATGTTGGTTTTGTGCTAAATAGTGTTGCTTGCTGCCTGTAGCTTTTTGAAGACCTCATTATTAGGCTCTGTGCATGGAATGTTTTGGCTAACTTCCTGTTGTCCAGTGCAGAGTCAAAACTACTTCCTGTCAATGTTTTAACATAAATTAGAAATAAAGCAAGACTTAAAATACAACAGAAAACTTTAATAAACATCAAGCTGAGTGTGTTTTATAAAGATCTGTTCAGATAATGGTGCAATTTTACCATTTGTTAGCATTAGCCTTTAGCCTCAATGCTAAAACACTCGTCCCCCGGTGAAGTAGTTACATCATGAGTCAAAATTTCCATATGTTGTAAGTAATTATTCAACAGTTGTTTGTTTTCTGCAGACATGGCTAACTCTCCATAGGAATAAACAAGAACAGGAAACCGTCGCTTTTGTAAGTTAGCATCATGGCACTATGCTACATTCCATGCACAGGGCCAATCAGGAAGGGGAGAGCAACATCCTCCCAAACCACTCTTTTTTACAGAAGTAAATTTACCATTCATCTTTTTTTTTCTTTCAATGGACTTTTCAAAAAATACATGAATAAAAGTTCAAAACAACGATGAAAGCTCATTAGCAATATTAGTCTGCAATATTAGCTAATCCCATTTTATTAAAAAACAACAACTGTATAATACTATTTGCCTTTGAGCGCTGTTTTTGTTAAATTATTTTATTGTTCGCCTTTATTGGGCTATTTTTATTTGCTTTCTATCAGATGTTAAAACAAAAAATAAAAAAAATCCTCTATTCCAACATTTGAATGTACCATATTTGTCTTAATGTACTACTGCACCAAGACAGGCAAGTACTTTGTGTTCTATGTGTTTTGGCATCTACTCATTGCATTTCCGTTTGTATGTTTGAAATAGTATTGTGCATGTTTTTTCCCCCCGAATAAAGCTCTTATTTTATCTTTCAATGTTTGTTATTTTTACAAAACGTCAGCAGTCCTTTAAAACAGTGGTTCTCAACTGGAACGGCGTCGGGATCCCCCATGACAAGCTGGGATAATCTAAATAAGTGAATTTATAATGCCTTTTCCTCACAGTGTATTGTTATAGAAACATTAAAGCCACACTGTGTAACATTTTGGATGATACAGTTACCAGCAATACAATACATGATGATCAGCTCGACACAGTGGGTGATCCTTAGAAAGGATTTGGATAAGGACATAACCTGATTAAATCGCATATTTGGCTAATTGTAGTCAGACGAGCTGGAGACGTCCTGCTCCCAGTAAAGTCACAGTCAGGCCAGAGACGCTCACAGCAAAAACGCATTTTGTTAATACTTTTTTTTAACTTTTTTTTAAAGGTATTTTTCAACAATGGAAATATCTGTACTGAAATGAATGCTTGTATTTTATTCTATTTATTGGGTGAAATGTTATGCACTGCGGCTTTAAATGAGCCCCATATTTGAACAGACTAGTTTCACATTTTCAGTACATAGATATTGTTTGGGAATGGCTCGCGACCCACATTTGGGTCCCAAACCACCAGTTGAGAACCACGTGCTGCCCCACCAACCACTCTCACTCCTTCACACAACACATTCAGGCAATTTAGGTAAAGTGTCTTGCTCAAGGACAGAACGACTGTATGAACCAGTCCAAGCTGGAACTCAAACTGCTGATCTTTGAATCTGCAATTGAATTCTCTTCCACCGGGGAAAGGTCATAACACCACATTATCTAATAAATTTTTTTAAAGAGATTTTCACTGTGTGTTCTGGTTTCGCAATAACTTTGACGTGTCCTGCATGTTTGCCGCGGCCTAACCCGGGTGACGCTCTCACAGGCGGCTCGAGTGTGAAGTACTTTGAGGTGAGATGCTGTGATTTTGGTGTGTATATTTCAGCCTTGGCGCTCGGAACAGGACATGCTGTCCACGGCGTGACTCCGATGACGCCGCTCTGCGTGTGATGAAGCAGCTGGCAGTTGTGTGGTGCTATGATGTTGTGTTGAGATATTGAAGAGAGCAAAGTGGGTTCAGGCGGTTTAAAGGGGTATTATACTTTTGTCAATCCCATAGCACCAGTCTATATCACACTACAATGATGACCAAACCTTCTGTTGGTCTGTAAATGCAGTAAATTAGAATAACTGCCTTGTATAAAATTGCTCTCTCAAAATGGCTGTAGTGAATGTCTTGAAATAGGCCTCTGTCTCTTTAAGAACCTCTGACCCTTTCCGACACGCCCCCTCCACACGCTGTCTGTGGCATCAGTGGGGAGGGGGTTCTGCTGAGGAGCAGTGGTTGGTTACTCGGCTGGTGACGAAAGCTCGGAGGCGTCTCCAGGAGGTGGGGGCGTTCCTAGGAGGACTCAGGCAAACCTATCCCTAAAATGGCCGCCATCAGAGTTTTTACAGATGACTCAAAAATACGGGAATGTGCCAAGGCAACACTTCAGGCATGTTTTTGATGAGGGAATGACATAATAACATGATGTAAAGCTTGAAAAAGTCGATTTTGCATAATACCCCCCCCCCTTTAAGTCAAGTCCATTTAACCGAGCATGTTTTGAAAGAAAAAGTACTTCTAATTTGATTCCACATAATTTTGAAGTATCAGAATTGGAAGTGATGGAATGTTATAGATTGAACGCTACCTTTATATCCGTCATGTTTGGCGGACTAACTTTTGGGTACTAGCAAACGAAGTCCAGAAACTATAACATTAGCCAAAATCTATTTGGAGAAAAGAGCCGTGGGAACAACCGTGTTAGCTTAGTCCAACAAATCCAGCACAATTTAGTGTCCAAACGCTTTGGTAACACTTTACATTACGGGCCGGTAAGTCCATGGTACTTACAGTGGTAATTACGAGTAATTGGGGTTAGGGTTAGGGAGTCAAAAAGTATCTCTCACTACCAAGAGATACAGAGGTACTTACTGGTAATTAGTAGTAAATGTGGTACTTCTACAAACCGAATTAATTTCTGGGATTGTGTGACTATAAAACAACATAAAACAGCATTAGGGAAAACAAGAAGTACAACCTTCATTACTAAGAGTTACAACTGTTTCCTACCTTGCAATTCTCACTATAGTATCCTTTAAGTGCCACAATAAGTACCTAGAATTACCACTGTAAGTACCAAGGACTGCAATGTAAAGTGTTACCAATGCTTTTATATGAACAATGATTCCAGTATATTACTTTTTTTTTTTTTACTTCTATTGGTTAATATTGTGACATATGCAGGGAATCCCAGAAATCTTTGCACTTTTGACCCATAGGCGTCACCAAACAGGACAGTGCAAGGTGTGAATAGTGGGTGGAGACAGAACACCATCAGACCATCAGCTGCACACACATTTGAGCGGTTTTGATGAGAGAAACCTGAGCTCTTTGAAGTAATTTCCCCAAATATAGTACTTTTCTACTCAAACTAAACTTTACTGTCTCTTTATCTCTTTTTAATATATTGATTCGCATCTTAACCCCTTAACTCCCACCTGAACCAAACACATTTTCTCCAGTTTGGCTTTACCCCAGTCCAAAAGCTTCTGGAAGAAAGCAGTGAAAATAGCAACAAAACTGAGACGAAAACAATGATGGAAATGTGACAAAAAAGTGACGAAAAATTGATGAAAAAGTGGCAAAAATGTCACAAGAAATTGACAAAAAATGACCAAAAAAATTATTAAAAAATGACAAAATGTGACAAAAAAATTACAAAAATGTGATAAAAAATTGACAAAAAATGACAAAAATATGACAAAAAAATGACAGAAATGTGACAAAAAATGACAAAAATGTGATAAAGATTGGACAAAAAAAATGACAAAAATTGGACCTAAAAACGACCCAAAAAATGACAAAAAATGTGACAAAAAAGTTACAAAAAATGACAAAATGTGACAAAATAAATTAAAAAAATGTGATAAAAAATTTACAAAAAATGACAAAAATATGATAAAAATGTGATAAAGATTGGACAAAAAAAATGACAAAAATTGGACCAAAAAATGACAAAAAAAATGACAAAAATGTGCCAAAAAAATTACAAAAAGATGACAAAAAAGTTACAAAAATGAGATGAATACCCAACAAAAAAATGATGGAAAAAAAAAATCTGATGACGTGAGGAAAGAGATCCTCTCGGTTCAGGCGGGAGTGAAGAGGTTAAACTGAAACAGGCGTTAGAAAATTGAGAATACGTTCGTGTTCAGGTGCAATGTAACAAAGCACCAGCAGGCTGCACTGTAACACAAAGCCATAACAGAAAATCAATGTGTCGCTCAAAAGATCGGTCACTTTCTTCCGCTGTGTATCGGCGCACATGTCCACTGGTGCAGGTCTGAAAAGGATTATGCTGCTTGCAAGACTTGCTAGACTTAACTAGCCTGTTGATAATCTGATTTATTTGACCTAATCCTGCACACAGATTTAGTAAGAAGACATATTTCTCCGTTAAAGCGCTGGTAAAGCCTCTTGGGATTTGCCTGGATCAAATTAAGTGCCATGACAGGCGTCTTGCAAGCAGACAGCGGGAGTTACATAAAGTGGTCGATATACTTGCTGGAATAAAAAAAAAAAAAATTAATAAAATAAATGATCCCATCAATCAATCAATCAATGCCGAGTGACTTTTATAGTATATTGGTCATTTTGAACCGGAACCTTTCCCTCGATTGGCACAACGCTGCAGAGTTGGCATGACAACCCCAATAAGCATTGAAACTATGTGATAGGCCTAATAATAAATATGCTCTGGCTGCTGATTATTTAAAGTATGATTTCAGCCTCTGTATCTGCATTTGTTGTCTTGACATTTAAAGCAGTACTAAGTAACTCTTCCCCCTAGAGGCCATAAGCGCAACTGCAGGTGTAGTAGCAAGTTACGATTTTTTTAACTTATTAATTGTCTTGGAGAGTAAATACTACGCTGACAGGAAAGGCGAAGGGAGAGAGGGATATTGTGCATCCAATTATACAATGGAAATATTTTTTTTCACTCAAACTTGGCTGTAAATACTGTTTAAAGTGACGTTAGCCCGCAGTTAGCTTTGCCCGTTAGCATGTTAGCTTCTTCTTTGTGATTACATTAGTGTGTATTGCTTTCTCCGGACCGGTGGCAGTCAAGTTGCAAACATGGTTTTCTGTCCAGAGACACCAGGGGGAGATGAAAGACCCTCCAATCATCCCATAAACACTTGTATCACCCCCACAGGGACTACGGAAAGGATTTATTAAGGTAAATAAGTTACTTAGTACTGCTTTAAAAAGCCAAGTCATGTGCAGAGTAGCTATTATTGACTGCCAAAAAATAAAAAATAAATAGATAAATAAATATATTGGTCTAAAAAAATTAAAATATCACTGCAAACACCGAAATTTAAAAAATATATATATATTTTTTTAATCAACATTCTATTTTTGGGTTAACATTAACAAATAAACTCCTATAATAATGTACCTAAATGCCGAAGTAATAATATAATAGTTATTAAATGTCTTTTTTTTGTTGTTAAAATAAAAATAATAAAAATCTATAGCTATATATCTGCATTTATTTATTTATTCCACTTTCATTTATTCGGCGGTTTATTTTTACACACAACATTATTCTTTTCTTGATTTTTCCTCACCGCATGCAAATAAAGGGGGCGGAGTTTGAGAGACCTGTGCGCTGAGATCACTTCTAGGATCAACCAATGACTGTAGCGAGCCCGCCCCTTTAATTTGCATGAGGTGATACAAATCAACAAAACGGTAGGTGTGTTTGAGATGAGCCAGACGGACGCAGTTTTGACAGCCGACTGCAGACGCACGGTGCATGCCGGTTAGATTTCTGTCCGACTTGCTCCAGACGGGCTCTGATGTCACGGGCACGTGGGGCACGGAAAGATCGTGAGACCCCAACGAGAGCAGCCGACTTGATCAGCCGCTGCATCTCTCCAGAGGCAACTGCAGCGGCTCCTCGGCCCCGTGCATGACGGGAAAACGCCCACCTGTCCGCGGCTCACGCTCAGGTGATTGGATACGAGTCTGCTGTGATCAGAAACGTGCTCCTCGCCCCCTCCTCTCTCCTCTTTAGATCTGAACAAATACACTATGGCTGAAACTATTACAGTTTTGCATCGCCCCCTAAAATAGAGCTCATGTTTGATGCTTTTCAGAACAAATTAATGATTTAAAAGGACGTGTTTTATCTCACAAACTTGAACAAACAAACAAATGGGAAAGTTTTCTCTGATGAAGAATGATGTCTCTGGAGTAAAGGAAACAGAGCAGGAGGTGAATGACTTTTATTTAGGATAAACTTTAAATGAACGCGATATCTGAACGAGACGCTGCGTGATCTGAGGCCACTCTCGCTGTTCTCTGCATGTGGAGGGTCGGATTGGCTTCAGACCTTTTTTCTCCGCCCCCGTTGCGCCGGCTACTCTCGCCGATCATCCAGGCGAGCCGCAACGGCATCTTAAACACACCTAATAACGTCCATGTATAACTGTGTCTTTATTATTTGTATTAAATGTGTTTTTACTTTAACATCGGGGCGGCAACAAAACAATTATAGGACTTTATTTGTTAATGGAAACACAAAAACAGCACGTTGATTAAAGATACAATATTTTTTTATTCCAGCATTTGCAGTGATGATTATCCTCCAATATGTTTATTATTTATTATTTATTATTTATTATTTATTATTGATTATTGATTATTGATTATTGATTATTGATTATTTATTATTTATTATTTATTATTTATTATTTATTATTTATTATTTATTATTTATTATGCCATACACGTGCGCTTTAATCGGACCGATACGCGTTCCGAAGCCAGATTTCCGAGTCTGGCCAGCCGCGCCTGAAGGCAGCGCGGCGGCGGATGTAGCAGCTGCAAGTCCTCAGTGCATTTCGGCAACCATGTAGCACAGGGAGCGAAAGTGACTCCCTCCGACGCGCTTATATTTTACTCAACTTGTCTCTCGGGTTCCTCTATGTCATAGCGTAAGAATTTACCCAAAATGCCACGCAAACGGACGCCGGCGTGAGGATCTGAAGCCGAGGGAGTGGTGCGCGTAAAAGGCGACGCCAGTTCATTTCAGGTGGCGAGCGACTGCCTGGTCTATCAGCAGACAGACAGACAGCAGCCTTGGATCTTTTGGAGAGGTGACTTTTCTCTTCATCCCCCCCACCCCCCTTTTTTTTTTAAACGATCGCTCTCTTTTTTCCCTCACTCATGACTTCTCGCATTCACGCAAACGTTTCGGGGGCGCACTGGGACTGTCATTTTTGCAGCTCGCTTCTTGTTGTTGCGCTTCACGTCCGCGTCCACGTTACCGCCCCGTTTTTCGGCTGTCGCTGCCACCCTTCTTCGCCGATCGAGAAGGAGGAGGAGACCAGCGTGGACTCATAATCAGAGCCCGGACTCGTCGAGCAGCGGCGCGCACGGCATGGGGAACAGCACCTCCTGCTGCGTGGCCTCGAGCCCCAAGCACCGGAGGAATAACAACAACCACTCCCGCCTGGAGCCGTACCGGGCCGAGCCGGAGCTCAGCCGGGAGGACACGGGCTGCAACCTCCAGCACATCAGCGACAGGGAGAACCTGGACGGTAAGGCGCGCGGGGGCTCGTTTGTGTTAGCGTGGAAGTGTGGACAGGTCTGGCTAATGGACAACCGCACGTCAGGATCCGCCCACTCAGTATCGGCCAAAAAGGGTTATTTTTGCGTTGCCATTTTTAAACTGGTGGTTCCTTTTTACTGAGTCTAGAGCTCTTGTGAAGTAAGGCTGCGCAATATATTGCAGAAAATATCGTATCGCGTTGTTGATGCAATATATCGCCAGAAGCCGCAATATATCGTAAACATCATTAAAGTTTTCCTCCGACTGAGAGCGACACATTTATTTGCAAACTCAAATGCATTGAACTCGTGCTGATGTTAACATTTCCTAATTTAGTTAAACTGTGTTTAATAAGAGTGGACCGTGTTGGGTTGTAATGGTTTGGTAAAATATCGCAGTAGTATCATTATCGCAATGTTGCACCGCCGTGTTGTATATAGCGAGTTACTTAATCATGGTGCAGCCCTATAATGAAGTGTTTGTTTGTGTCTTTAGTTGCAATATACTGGCTGCAATGCATCGATGTGGTTGGTCTAGAACAGCGAGTCGAAACGGGTGGTTCGGGGACCCAAAAGTGGCTCGTGAGATCAATTTCAGAGGGTCGCAAGACTTTCCCAGGGAACATTTCCTAGAATATTTAGTGGCTAAAGAAGCACAGAGACTAAAGATTCTGTTAAAATAAATGTTATTGGATTGTTTTGATCATAATTTAATTCTTACAGGCTCATTTAATGCAATAATTTGTAGGGAAGTTCAGTGTTTTATATTATAACAAATTCAATTTGATTCTTGTATCATGGTGGGTCCTGACATACCAGTTGAGAACCACTGGTCTAGAATTGGTAAACCATGGCTTCCCAGATACGACCTCTGCCAAGGCCTTGATCCTATCTTGCAGTCAGTGATGGCCGATTTCAGTTTTATCCCTCCGAGTTTGACGAGATTAACCATCAGAAGCAGTGCATGTTGGGAAAAGTGTATCTGAGCAGAGAGATGCTCTAAAGCAGGGGTGTCCAAACTTTTTTCATGGGGGGCCGCATATTGAAGTGTACACGGGGTGAAGGGCCGCAGATCAGTAGTTAGTGCTGCAAAACCTTCGACTAGCAGAGGTTTAAATTTTGCCCCATACGTCTATTTAAGCTTAAAACCTTCATGCAGCTCTGTCTCACAACGAAATGCTAGTTGTTCGGTTAGAATTGTATAGAATTATTACATTTCAGATAAAAAGGTCCATCTCTGGTGATGTGTACCGATACAGCAAGAGGCCGAGGGCCACCATAAATTGGTCTGAGGGCCGCATTTGGCCCCCGGGCCGCACTTTGGACACCCCTGCTCTAAAGCTACAAAGGTTCCCTGTTTTGCCGGACCGACATTGTTGCATTCCCACTTTGCATCGCTAGATGCGCCACACTTGTAAGCAGCAGTGAACTTTGTGCTGCGGCCACACCTCCCTCACATCGCAGGACCCCCCCAACACACCCTTCACCCCCACCTGCCCCCCCGCACATGTACCCACAAACATGTACAGGCATCGCAAATGTTTGAAGCAGCAGAAGCTGCAACAGTTAGCAGCTAACAGCTTAGCATTATGGGAAAAGTTTACAAAATGATCATGAACTGATAAACCTCTGACCAACCTGCTCTGATGCAGCTGAAATCCTCATCCGTTTGTTTAATAATCCAATATCTACAGGAGCTGTCAGGGCTTTGGTCTCATGATTACAGCAGCACCAAGAGTGTGAGGCGTTCAAGGTTTGCGGGGGAAAAACCTTCTTTACTGTAAACTTGGTTCTAAATTGAGGCATTATGTTCTAAAAGCCAAACTGTAAGTCTCAAAATGTTTGCTTTGCTACATATCTTGTATATGCTGATAAATGTGTGTTTCACACAAGATTAATGAGATTTCCTTATCTCAGAGAATGCAATCACAACAGCATGTGGTCTGTGGTGATGAGTGAGGGGGAGTGAGGGGAGTGAGGGGAATGAGGGGAGTGAGGGGAGTGAGGGGGAGTGAGGGGGAGTGAGGGGAGTGGGTGAGGTGATGGTATTGGTCAGAATGTGTGCAGTGCAGGTTCGGTTGCTTGTTCTTTCCTCCCCTTTGTGGTCCATGCAGATCAGCTTTGAGATCAATGTGGTTGGACAGTATTGATATTCTCCAAATGTTGTCAACGTGCTCATAATGACTTCTATTTACAGTGGGATGTTGGCCAATTTCCTTTTTGCTTGAAACATAGGAAATGTCTGACAACACCTCAGTAATTTGTGTGCTTTGAATTAGCTGAAATGATTTGCTTTTTAAAGCCGTGTGAAGTGTAAAGCTAATTGGGTTTTTAATGAGGCTGAAAAATGAGCTTTGGCGATTGCAAAATGAGGTGAGGCAATATCACAGTGTGGGAGCAGCTTTGAAGGGAAATTAGACTCACAATGGCCAAGGATTCTTATTAAAATCAAGCGTTTGCAATAACACGTCCACATGGATAAATGTGTAAATGGAAAGGTGCATAATTTCATATCGGACTTGTTTTGGTCATGATTACCTTTGTTAATTTTTGTCTTGTTTTGTTATTGTTTTTCAGTTATTGAATTATCTCTCCTTGTGCAGCCATACTTCCATGTTTTCTAAATCTGTGTGTCTATGTGCCACACTGATCACCGTGTCACTGTGCCGTGGCCTGTCCTAAATAATCAAAAATAAATGGTGTCGAGTACAACATCCAATAACTATCCTATCATGTAACCCTGCTAACCCTCTTCTTAAGACCTCTACATTAACATTTTATAGTAAAATGCCATTGTTTGGTTTGTATCTCAAAATGTGGATGAAAATAATCCCAGATCTTGCTCTGTGGTCATAAATAAACTCTCACTAAGTCCGTGTAATGCCTTAATAAGTGGTGTGAATCATACGCAGTGATTTCCATTCCATCACTGTGGTAAAACACGCATGCCTACAGTACGAGCATCGCAGACTTGTTGTTCGTTATATCTGAGCCTTGCAAGAAAGTGAAGCAAAAAGGAATAGTGAGAACAGTTAAACTCTGCGATTGGTTTTTGCCCATTTATTCAAACACACAGCTAACGAAGCAGCTCTTGCAGTGCTTCTCCTGCACTGGCTCCTGCAGCCTGTGGGGAATCCCAAGGCTTTCCCGCTCTAACTCTGGGATACATGATACATCCTGCAGTCGGTCAGTTAGGACTCCCCACTGCAAAATGAGCGCGTGCACAGCATTCCAATCCGGTGTTTCAGCCAGCATTTTATATGGATATCAGATGGGAAACGCCTAAAACAATGCACAATAGTTAAGAAAATGGCTGCGAAGTGCAAAGTATCAGATTCAATAGTTTGATAGATGGAACTGAAAACCTTCACCTCAACTCCCCCGGCAGTGGGCAAAGTGCCTTTCTCTTATCAAGCCGAATGACCATTATTAACGTGATACACTGGCAAACATTTGACTATTTTTAGCGCCCGGCAAAGGTGCCAGAACTGCAGGTGATTCTCAAGGGCAGTTCTTCCAGTTGGAACAGTTCCCGAAGCAGAAGAAGCTGGAAGCCGTGCGGTGCTTGTTTGAGTGCTTGTTCTGCCTGTTTGTTTAAACTTTAGGGCCTGACCCTGTGACCCGGTCACTGTGGCTCAGAAAGCATTCCATAGGCGCGTGGACGTCAGGCAAACTCTGGTGACGCTGAAGCATTTGAAGAATGCCAACATGTTAAATTCAATCACTTTAATGTCATATATGTGTGAGATATTTTGATATTAAACTCATTTATATTATTAGACAAAATCAACCTTGACCACCAGTACATGGCTAACATTTAGGATTTCTGAAGTACCAGGATATAATTTGTTCAAACTACTATACATTCACCATCTCTTCTGTTGGCATTGTCAATCAATCATCTACAACTTCCTTACTTTATTCGTAAATATAATTTTAAAATGGCCATTTTAGGTCTGCATGTACACAAATCAGTCTTGCCCTGGAGCCTTCACATGATTCCAAACTGTACATAAGAATTGCACTGACTAATAATCAAGATCAAGAATATCAATGTATACATTTATTTGAAAAATGTGAACCTAAAAAGTAATTCATAATTAGCAATAGCATTAATAACAAGTATTCTTGAGTTCTAATAAAGTATACAGTACTGGTGCGCACTGAATGGGTGCTGCTGCCGGATGCTCTCTCATCGAATCCATCTGTGAGATCAATAAAGTATCGTCTATCATCTATCTATCTAATACACATAGTTGGTCAATATTAGAACATGGTAAATACTTTTTCTTTCACTTCATCCGGGGCTGGGTCGCAGCAGCAGCTGTCTGAGCTGAGATGCCCAGACTTTCCTATCCACACACAGGGGGACCCCAAGGTGACACCAGGCCATAGTCCCTCCAGCGTGTCCTAACGGGACAGGCCCGGAACACCTCCCGAGCGAGCGAACAGAAGGCATCTGAAACAAATGCCCGAGCCCCCTCAGCTGGCTACTCTCAATGTGAAGGAGCAGTGGCTCTACTCCGAGCTCCTCCCGGGTTACTGAGCCACTCTGTGAAGGAAACTCATAACGACCGCCTGTATCCGTGGTCTTGTCCTTTCCATGTACTATGTGCCCCTGGTTTGTTAAAGGAATAGGCCACCGTTTTTACATACTAAGATATGTTCTTACCTCACTTTAGCCGAGTTAATATATCCCCGTCTGGTCTTTGTCCGTGCGCTCTGCCAGGCAAACGGAGCACATACGCAGCCTCTTCCACATGTCATATAGCTCCAAAAAAGCTCACGATAGAAGCTACCAAGCTCTTCCACGTGTTCCCTATTTAAATAAAGTTACGTGAAGTGTTTTCATGCGAAGTATATTTACACAGAAATGTAACATGTCGATTTTATAAGCAAATAAAAAGGGGGACTATATTGTGAGGCGTAATGATACGAGGAGTAAAACGTCCGCGCAGTAACTCCTAAAGGTTATTGACGGAAGTGAGCGGGGGAAGTCTTTAGGAGTTACTACGCGGACGCTGTGCTCCTCGTATCATTACGCCTCACAATATAGTCCCCCTTTTTATTTGCTTATAAAATCAACATGCTACATTTCTGGGTAAATATACTTCGCATGAAAACACTTCACGTAACTTTATTTAAATAGGGAACACGTGGAAGAGCTTGGTAGCTTCTATCGTGAGCTTTTTTGGAGCTATGTGACATGTGGGAGAGGCTGCGTATGTGCTCCGTTTGCCTGGCAGAGCGCACGGACAAAGACCAGACGGGGATATATTAACTCTGCTAAAGTGAGCTAAGAACATATCTTAGTACAGGGGTGGCCAACTAGTCAGAGACCAAGAGCCGAAATTGTCAACCTTGACCCTGTGAAGAGCCACAAAGGCACCGACCATTAGCGAGATTCCGGGGCGGTAGTTTATTGTGATTAAATAGAATGTGACCGTTTTATATAATCACAATAAACTATAATTTTATGCCTGGCCTTTTGCTTTTTTTTTAATAATTGTGTTAGATTGAATGGTTTTACTCCTCAACAAGATCGAAATACATGTATATTAACTGAAATTTTGTGCTTTCTGCTCTGACTGAGACAGAATTAGATTATTATTATTATTTTATTTATTTTTTTAATGCTGGGGTGTGTTTGTATGTGGGGCCCTGCCCACTGAGCCCCCTTATCTGATTCGCCCCTGGCCTGTGCGCTCTGTGCCTGCAGCTTCGTCCTGACTGGACTGTGCAGAGAACGCACTCTAGGCTGCACAAAGTTCATGAACTTTAACCAGGAGCCTCTGGAGGATCTGAGAGTCTGTTTTAAGTTGCATCTGTTACAGTTACTGTCACATGTGAAAGAAAAGTCATGACTTTGCGTATTTCCGCGTTACGATGTCGCGCGTCGCATCATACGCTTCAAAAGAGCTCCGCTTTTTTCCATTTCCTAATTTTGATCTTTTTCTGTGAATATGAGGCCAAATTACATCAAATAAAGAGTAGCTGATCAGAAATCTGAAAAGCACAGAAGCTAATCCTAGTGCCACGATCTGCCTGCCTGTTGTTTAACCTACATACCGCTTTGAGTGAGGCTGTAAGGGCTCCTTTTACACACCGCCTTGAAAAGGAGGGAGATACAGACTCTCATTCATGTAGAGATGGAAACAGGGTCTGTAGGACGATGGTAGGATTTTTGGTCAAAGACTATTACAGTTTATGGGAAATATTTACCAATTATTTTGCAAAGAGCCGCCTTGTATTAAACATATCCAATCATGCAAAGAGCCGCACTCTGATTGGCCAAGAGCCGCATGCGGCTCGAGAGCCGCGGGTTGGCCACCCCTGTCTTAGTATGTAAAAACGGTGGCCTATTCCTTTAATGTGTACTTGGTTGACTCAGGTTGATAGTCATATGTGTTGTGTAGTCTTTTAAATCATAACGGTGCATTATTCATTTCTTCTCGGTTCACGTTGTTATTGTGTGGATGGATACAGATGGTTTTAAGCATGTGATTATGAAAAGAGCCTCTTGAACTCCTGACAGCCAGCGATGGTGACGACACTGTTGCGTCGCACAAACAAAGCCTTCTCAGTGTTCATTCAGCCTCCGTGCATGTCTTGGAGGCTTGGGTAGGCTAATTTTAAAACTGAATTATTTTCGAAAGATTGTAAAGTTGACAAGCTTCACCTTCTGCCCAGTTTTCCAAACCTCTCGCCAAGCCTCGGGAAAACACTCAAATAAAGCAAGGACATCCTCAGCCAAAGTTATTTTTAGTCCCATTTGATCAAAGTTCGGCGGCTGCGGCTGTAACCAAAGGTATCCCGGGGACACTGATGTGAAAGGGAGACAGAAGTGAATTAAGATGGAGCACACATGCATGGAGCTGTATTTAACAGACCTATTGTGGTTATTTTTGCTCGTGCATGAAATTGAAACGTAGACCTAGATTATTCAGTCTCCAATCTGAAGGTCCCAGAGTAGTCCATATGCATAATAATTTAGCAATTTTCAAGTTACCCGTCTTTCCAGATGCACAAGTTTCCATCGAAAAAGCCTTGATCTGTAAACCTCAGTGTTAATGGAAGAGCAACTGGTGTGAGGATCGTGATTAGTTTGACCCGTCCATGGCATGAGGAGGCATCATCGCGCACATGGGGTCAACCAAAGTCATTTGAATAATCCTGTTCTGGTTGTTTGGCAAAGTGGTTTGCGCTGTCCGCTCGGCAAGTTTCCATCTCTGCCCTTGTGAGGCTGTTGTTTCTGCTGCTCCCATATATTCTCCCCTGGTTTATTTGTAGATTCACCTCATTTCCAACTAATGATTGTAGAAACTCATAACCCCTTACCACCCGCCTAAACCAAATGCATTCTGTGGCTGTGTAACACCTCATTTGAAAGCTAAGACCCACAAAACTGACCTTTTTCCTCATGTTGTTGCTGTGTTGTGTCACCTTTTGTATGTTTTTTTTCTTCCATTTTTGTGACATTTTTGCTGAATTTTTGTCACTTTTTAGTTGAGCTTTTTGTCACATTTTTGTCACATTTTTGTCACATTTTTGTCACATTTTTGTCACATTTTTTTGCATTTTTTGTTGCATTTTTGTTGCATTTTTGTCACATTTTTGTCACTCTTTGGTTGGGTTTTTGTCACATTTTTGGTGAATTTTTGTCCCTTTTTGTTGAGCTTTTTGTCACATTTTTGTCACTTTTTTGTTGCATTTTTGTTGCATTTTTTTTTGCATTTTTGTTGCATTTTTTGTTGCATTTTTGTCACATTTTTGTTGCATTTTTGTCACTCTTTGGTTGAGTTTTTGTCACATTTTTGGTGAATTTTTGTCACTTTTTAGTTGAGCTTTTTGTCACATTTTTGTCACATTTTTGTCACATTTTTGTCACTTTTTTGTTGCATTTTTGTCGCATTTTTGTTGCATTTTTGTTGCATTTTTGTCACATTTTTGTTGCATTTTTGTCACTCTTTGGTTGAGTTTTTGCCACATTTTTGTCACATCTTTGTTGAATTTTTGTCACATTTTTGGTGCTTTTTCCCCAAGAAGCTTTTTGATTAGGGTAAATCCAAACTGGAAAAAATGGGATCCGTTCAGGTGGGGGTTAAGAGGTTAACTGAGTAAGCAGTGGCGCAAATACTTCACAAAGTTTGAATGAACTTCCCCAGCTTCTCATTTGTCAATTAGAGTCTGTTGAAGATCCCGTGAGCTGTGGCAACTTTCTGCATGGGAATCCATCTTGAGGTAAACAATGATTACGGCTACGCTTTTTCTTCCGAGTGAGCTGCAAATTTCTCATCTCCGCGCTCTTCGAGTGGTTCAATCAGTCCGATGTTGTGTGTCTGTTTGCTCAGTGAAGTGCCTCTATCAACAGCACACACGCACTAAAGGGAACAGGACTGATGCCAATTTGTTGTGGCGTCTGACTGAGGGCTCCGGGGATCACTCGGGCTCAGCTGGCAGCGGGCCTCGCAGATTACACGGCCTCGTGCCAAACACAAGAGACCAGTGGCGACCGCTCAGTGTCCCGTCACTGCTCTGTCATCGGCATCTCGGGTAAAAAATGCTCAGATGAAGTTATATGTCTCAATGTTATATGTCTCAATGTTTAAGATGGTTATGCCTCTTCTGCTGCCTTAACTTGCTTTGCTTCCTGTTCTTGTTAGACGAATTAAGATCGAGCACACAGTGATGGCAAAGAAAGCCTGTTGCTAACCGTCTCGGGGGCTAATTTAGCGGCCAATTACCCGCAGATACCTCGGGGTCGGTGCGAGTCAGCAGGTGTGGGCGCTAATAACACGCTGCAGAGGCCCGGCCCGTGCCAATGGGCCGACCGCACCGTGGGCAGCGCGCAGTCCGACTGGACACCATGCTCTTTTGCGTCGGCCAACTATTACGCGATCACAGGCTTCCAAAAGGGCCATCTGTCAATTTGTAGCACAATTAAAAGTGAAAGATGTTGTTTTCCATAATTTGTTTTGTTTTTTTGGCTAATCTTTTTAGGCAGATGGTGGTCGCAATCAAATCAACATGGCGATCTGAGAGGGTTGCAGATCACAAAAGGGTGCAATGATTTCTGTAGCGCAGGGTTGAAGTCTTTCAGATGGCTGCAAGGTAAACCGATGTGTTTGTGGAGGCCCGTGGCGCACACATGTTGAGTATTTTTTTGCATGTGTGAATCTGCTGCGTGGAAATGTCGACAGCTGATGACGGAGCCGGGCACAGATGGCCTCGTGTCACGCAGTCAGCACCGACCGCAGCTCCACACTGGATAAACCTCAGAAACGGCAGAGTGAATATGTCGCCAAGTGATTGTTGTTGCTGTTTTAGGTGACGCAATATCCATATCGCAAGAAGCCAGACTCTGTTCCATCTGAACAACTCAGTCTTTTGTTATGTCTGTGGGCAAGGCTCTGCACTCGCATTGCCATTGTGAAAGTACCGGGTAGTGGACAGAGGGGCCATGTTTTCCCCAAGTATTCCCCATAGCACCAGTGGCTACATCACCAGCTCACCACGGCTTAGTAGAGTAAATAGATATTGGTCAAGCTGGCACTTATCATTCAAAAGTAATGTAGTGTGCTTTTTTATCCTTAACCATCATCCATCCATTTTCTTCCACTTGTCCATTTCCGGGTCGTGGGGGCAGCTGTTGGAGTTTCCCATATCACATTGCACCAGCCCCCTATGGCTCCTCCTGCAGGTGGTGGGTCCACGGAAGGACGGCCTCATGGTTCTAACCGGGCCTGTTGGTCTCTCATAAGGGGCTTCTGAACCGCTCTTTGTCTGACCCGTCACCTAAGACCTGGTTGCCATGGGAGACCCTACCAGGGGCACGAAGCCCCCTCTGTTAAAAATGTGGATCAACTACAAACCTAGAGCACAGGTGGTTTCCTGCACGCACAGATGGCCAGTGAGCAGTGGAAGCTGTGGGATCACATTTTCTCGTGTTATCATACGGTGTGGATGTCACCGCTAAGTGATTGCTCCTCATAGTTGACTTGCTCTTGATCGTCTTCGGCTACAACATGATACCCAATGAGCGGAGTCTTTGTGATCATTAAGGCAAGCATCGCGGTCAAATGGTAGACAAATACAGTGTTGACAAATACAGTGTTGACAAATACAGTGTTGACTAGGGCTGCTCGATTATTGAAAAAATAATAATCACGATTATTTTTGTCATAATTGAAATCACGATTATTGAAACGATTATTTGTTGCCTTTGAAAAAAGTCTATTTTATTTATATATTTATTAATAACAAAAAACTATGCTGAATATTTTCTGCTTTCTGAACAGTCATAAAAGTACAAATGATTTCATGTATGCCTCGATTAAGGAGAGGTCTCTGTTTCACACCTGCCCCCTGCTGGCCAGCCCTCACACCTGCGCAAGTAAACTGAGCAGCGCGGCCTGATGACATCATCACACAGAGCTGTTTGTTTTTATGTCAGGCAAAAGCACGAGCCACGGCACGGGAAATGCGAAGGGAAAATAATTCCAGCGCCGTGAAATAACGCAAGTCTGCTTTGCCAGAAAAAATTGGTAAAAAAAAGAAAAAAATTATTTTGATTATGCTAGTTTTGTAATCGTTTAGTGTAGAAATCGTAATCGAATTTCGATTAATTGCACAGCCCTAGTGTTGACAAATACAGTGTTGTCTTAAAATTTTTTTGACACATGTCTAATTGTGATTTCATAGTGTTTAAAATCATCTTCCAATGGAGTAAAGTCGCAGGATGTTTTGCAGAACCATTTGTCAATTGTTGTTTCGTTTGCTATTACGGTAATCTAGTAATCAGATGATTACATTGCCCCATTACTTTCCCCCATGTCCTTTTGCCTAGAGCAGCACTAACAAGTGTCTGTGCCAAATGTGCATTCAATTACAATGGCCTTTCTCCTTGCCACATTCCTGTCCAAGCTCTCCGGCGTTTTATTCCCACTATCTCAAACTGACACTGCTTTATATGGGAAACTTGTGCAAAGAAAAGCGCTATCAAAGCACATGAATAGTGATGTCATTCCCCAATTGAATTTGTGAAAAGAACTCGATCTCTCTTTTGATTATGTATGCAGTTTTTAAGTTAAGATTTTAAAAAAGTACATTTTGCATGATGTGTCACTTTTGACTTGTCTCAACAGTTGGGTCTTTGATAATATGAGTTTTCAGGCTTGCCTGTCTGTCGGAATGAAAAAATATCAAATATTCAGCGACACATAAGGTACCGTAAATCCCATCACTAAACGAACAACACGAGTACAGGTCGAACATCTGCCTTTGATGTAGGACTGGCGAGGCGTTTCAAGTCAGCGTAGCCATGGCGACAGAGAGCAGAGGATGCTGGAATGGGAGGGGGGCAAAGCGCCGGAGTAGGTGGGTCGGTTGGTAGCTCTCGGCCAGGTCCTCGGTGGACTTCAAATTGTGATTTTTCGGATGAGTTGTAGAGAAGACGGAAATGTGAACTGCTAGGGGTCGGCAATGTCAGGCCCGGGGGCTCCCTTTTGCCGCTTCTGCCAAACTCAAACGGATCAGTGCAATCGCAATCGTTTATTTCCGGTCACTCTAACCAGACTCAATCGCGGGTACTGCGGTGAGTCTGTTTTTCCAAGCAATAAATAAATAGGAAATTAATGTGATTAGATATTGCTGCTAAACCAACCACAGAAGTAGGTCGTGGAGCAGGTTTACACAACGTCACACAATCACATTGTAAATCAATCACACTTTGAAAGGCTACAATTAGAAAATCAACAGGACTGCATTATATGACCTCAGTCAAATAGTGTTTGCAAACAAACAAAAAAAATCCAAGAAAATAAGCTCAATAATCATTTTTTCAGGTGACACTGGTTTGAAAGGCTTTACTTTTCTGAACAAATAAGGTAAATGTCTCTAACACAGGGGTGTCAAACATTCGGCCTGCGGACCAGATCCGGCCCGCGAGATGATTTAATCCGGCCCCTGCCCTGTAGAGCATAAATTCGAGTATGTAAAAAAGTAAAAGTAAGTCTCTAGCTCATTCCTGTGCAGAGTTCTAATATTTTTTATAAGAATAATCAGAATGCTCATTCCAGCCACTAGGAGGCAGCTTAAGTTAAAAAAAAAAGAAAGATTTTCACACGTAGCAGACACATTATAGCCACGTGGTAAATGGACAGTCGGCACCAGGGCAGTTGTGGCTTCAATAACAGCTCCGAGTGTTGTGTTGTGTTTGAGAAACTTGCGACACAGGCTTGTAAAGTGCAATACAGGTGGCTTTGACCCAATCCCAGCTCATTATTATTATTCATTTGTTAGTATTTTCCTGTTAACATTATATGTGGCCCGCGACCGCCGTGGGAGCTGAATTCCGGCCCACGACCCGAAATGAGTTTGACACCCCCTGCATCTAAGGAAGCGATGTAATCCAGCTGAGCCCCATCGCAGACCCTTACTCAGCTCTCCTGTGTGCACTGCGCTGTGGGCTTGGCAGCAGAAACCCCCACGCCAGCACTTCTGTGTCTGCGAAGTGGTTTGTTTTCTCTGCATCACAAACTTCAGTCCGCGCCGGAGAGAAAGAACACCCAGTAAACCGCTGCGCTCCGGAACAAAGGTGTGAGTTTTTATTATCCGAAGCGTCAGCCGCTAACAGCAATTACCCCCGCTGGAAGAAGACGCCTAAATATAGCATTCAGACACTGTTCTGTTCTCCACATCATGCTTGTAATTACACAATAGACAATGGACGTACTTGTGTGAGAGTAGGCTTACAAAATAATCTGGTGTGCAGCCATATCTGGGTACTTTTGGAAGAACAGTCAGCAGTGTAATATCAACTGTTGACACGTAATACGGCAGCCCGTTCCATGTCCTTTTGTTCGACATACCTCTAACAATATGCCTCAGCCTTCTTCTTCCTGCGGAGGGGGCAGCTGGGTTATGCTCATGTTGTTCCCGGTCACAGAATGGGACACATAAGAACTCGGGGTGGGCCTAATGTGGAGGTCGACCACCAACTGAGGAAAGAGGACATCTTCTCTTACATAGAGAACCAGAGATGGTGCTAGAGTTGAAGTCCCTGTATTGGTTTCTGGGTGAAATCAAAGCACTGTTGGGAAGGAAGATGATAAGCCTCTTTAGACCGTCTCCATTTAGGTCTTTCCATATGTTCTCAGGACGTTCTGCGTGGAGGTTTTGAGAAGAACTGGCAACGCAGTAAGATCAGGCAGAGCCAAGCAACTCTTTTTTTTGGGATGGAGCGAGGAATGAGACCTTAGAACATCTGGTCACAACGGGCAAACTCAGAGAAAATAAAAGTCAAGGTTGTCAACGCAAAAAACGTCCCTGTCACACCACTGAACACCAACAGAGGTCCAAAAAGGCTATCGCACATGGTCGCCCGCATCTTCAGAGTGCATAAAACTAGGGATGTCCCGTTCAAGTTTTTTTTTTTCTCTCAGACGAGGGGGAACATGGACTGAGCGGATGTGAGTGTTACTGAGTGACAGAGGCGCTGGGCCAGGGGGGTGAGGACAGAAAGTGGTTCACGGTAGCTCAAAATCTGATCAAAAGCAATGACATGCATCTGAGTCCTGATCGGGAGGTAATGTCCGATTCCGATCGAGTCTGTAACCACGTGTGTGTAGGACCTGTCTGTCCAGCAATCATGTATCCCGTTTAAAACATGTTTGTAATCCCTGTGCGTTTAAGTTTATTGAAAGTTTAAAGTACTTGGATTATCAGAGTTTGTGCTGATTTTGAGAAGGTTTGGAAGATCTTATTGCCAATGGAGCAAAAATATTTTTTATGTTGTTAGAATAATGATAATGTTATATATATAATAATATTTTCTTGCCTCTGACTTTTTTGTCTTATTTTAAGTGCGCAAGTAAATTTCCCTTATTTTAAGAGAATTAAAGCTTATTCCATTGGCAAATTTATTTGAAGTCCAAAAAAATTAATTCAAGCACATTTCAAGCCATTTATCGAAGATGAATTGGCATTTTCCCCATCAGATCACTGCATCTTAATGTATTTTTTATTTATTTATTTTTGTTTGTTTTGTATACTTTATTTTAGAGGTAGGGGAAACCCGGAGGAAACCTACGCAGACACGGGGAGAACATGCAAACTCCACACAGAAAGGCCCCGTCCTGGTGGGAATCGAACCCGGGACCTTCTAGCTGTGAAGCGGAGGCGCTAACCGCTGCGCTACCGTGCCGCAGTACATCATTTTAATCACTCAGTATTCAGTATTATAGGTGTTGCTGTTGTCATAAACCTTTCTTTGCCAACTGAAAGATAAATTCATGCAAATGAAGAATCTGGACAGGGTTAGTAAGAGCTACAAACAAGTCGGGTCACATCCAGCAATTTTCACCTTTTTCCCTCTTTCTGTTTGATGGGGTAAATCGAGTGCAAGGCCATCAAGACATTATTATCATCAACAACAACAGCTCAACTACCAATCGATGATGGCCTCCAGGTCTGGGCCCGTCTACCCACACACATCTTTTATCCTGCGCTCTCAGGTTGTGTGTCTTGTTGTGTGTCTTATTGTGTGTCTGCGTGTCCTTTGAGGAGGTTCAAGTGGCTTTCAAACACAAAAAGAGCCCGTACTTCAAAAGACAGCAGATACAATAGGCCCGGTTCAGATGTGTGGCCCGCGGTGCACCCGGCGCCCTGTGATCTGGGACATTTACACCGCGACCCATGTAAAATGTCACTTCACCTGTTCTTTTATACATGCTTTCTCTACATACTGTCGACAAGCACCAAGTCTGGGTGTTGACTTGTCCCAGCACTTTTCCGGTGACTTCATCTCAGTTCTGTTTTTGTTTTAATAAACACACTTGCATTATGTTGTGTGTGTGTGGTGGTACTGGCTCATTCAAAGAGAACCCCTCTCCCACAGCTAATTAGCTATTTGACAACAGAGACGGATGCTTTTTGGGCCACAAAGGGTATTTGTGACTTTTTGTCAGAAAGGAATCCAATAAATTGATACAGCCGGACATTACTTGGAATAAATGGCTAACATGCCTTGATTTAAGCAATTCCCTTCTTCAGAGCCAAAGTCTGGGACTGGATTCCCACAGGATGGCAAAGTGGGCGGTCATACTCAGCAGCACACTGGTGTTAAAAGGGTTTAATTTACAGGCCATTGTAGGAGCCATAGGCAAGGCAAATTTATTTATACAGCACATTTCATGCACAAGGCAACTCGACCAATTAAAAACACACAAGAAGTAAAAAACACAATAAAACAAGTATATACAAATACATACATACATACATACATACAATATGTATGTATTAATACTATATATTAAAATAAAAATGTGTCATTTCTCATTTGCAATAGGCAGCAGTAAAAAGGCATGTTTTCAGCCTGGACTTAAACATTGTCAGGGTTGAGGCCTGTCTCACGTCCTCACGGAGGCTGTTCCAGACTTTTGCTGCGTGTAACTGAAATGCACCTTCACCGTGTTTAGTGGTGACTCTTGGAACCTCCAGGAGACCCTCCCTGAGGATCTCAAGGCCCGAGGTGGTTCATACGGCTGTAACATGTCTGCTATATACTTGGTGCCCGACCATGAAGAGACTTGTACACAAAGCAGAGCTATTTCAAAGTCTATACTCTGAGCGACAGGAAGCCAGTGCAGAGACCAGAGCACTGGACTAATGTGGTCGTATTTCCTGGTTTTGGTCAGGACTCGAGCAGCAGCATTTTGGATAAACTGCAGCTGTTTAACAGCTGGTTCAGAGAGGCCAGTGAGCAGGTTGTTACAATAATCTAACCGGCTGGAGACAAATGCATTAATTAGTCTCTCCAAGTCCGTTTTAGACACTGTTTTGTATTTTAGCAATGTTTTTGGATGGTAATAGGCCGCTGATGTAACTGACTTAATTTGTAAAAATTCAGTCCATGATTACTCCTAGCCTGGGAATACCCATGCTCCAGTGTGTGCTCGAATCATGAACTGCATAACAGCCTGGGGACCATGGCCGAAATCTTCGCATGGATTTGGGAAACCAATCACTGAACGAGGAGGGACAGCAAGATGATACGTAAGCTTGTAGTTTGTTTATGGATAAAACTTTATTTACAGATCCAACATGACAGCAGCGTCTCCATATTTTGATCAAGCTTTAGAACGTGTTCTAAATACTTTAGCGCTAAAGTGTTCAGCGGGTACATCACACGTCATCGGATACGATTGGCTATAGCTAAGTGCAGACGCATGATAGACATTCGTATCGCCCAATAAGCGTCTATAGACGATCGTAAACCACACCTCTTCTATGAGAAAATGAATTGGTGATCCCCAGGCTAAATATTGTGATATTTTGTCTGGCAATAGCCAGGCTAGATTACGCTAAGATTTCCAACTTGATTTTTAGGTTCTAGTGAAAGAGCTTCTAAATGACCAATGAGAACCTCTTTGTTTTTGTGGGCCTGACAATAATCTCAGTTTTGTCTGTATTTAACAGGAGGAAGTTGTTTTGCATCCACACCCTAATTTGTTTGATACAATGACACTGTTTATACAGGCCTATGTTCACCCGCTGTCAGTGAAAAATAGATCTGTGACAGGACACGTTGTTACTGGATATTAGTTGATCCAATGGAAGCATGTACAGATTGAACAAGAGGGGCCCCAGAATCGACCCCTGGGGAACCCCACAGGTCAATGCTACTTGGTCTGAGACACAGTTTCCCATTGCGACATAGTAAGCCATATACAAAACTTACTGAACAACGGTATAGTGAGCCATCGTGGCACATGAATAGTTGCTAGGCAACACTTGGGGGGCGTGAGTCACATGGACGCAGGGGGTGAAGGCCGTCGTTTTCAAAGATGGCATGCTCAAAGGCGCCCAGGTAAGGGCTAGACAGGAACCTGGGTAGCTTTATTTTTCATTGACCGTTTGCTTAGTTTGTGCGATTACTCATGCTGAACCGTTTACACCAAAGCAGTTGTTGTATTTTATTAAAACACAAGATGCCGTTTATTGTGCCAAATAAGAATATTTATTCCAACTTGTAAAACCCTTCTCAGCTTGAATATGTTGAATATAATGTAATGTATTTTCCATATACTGTTGTTTAAGTTGTAAAGCGGTAATCGTTAAGATTGCAGTTCATTTGAACCAACGTGGATGGTGTTTTTCAGATTTTTCAGTTGGTAAACAGTTCATGTAAAAAGCTCACAACTCATGGAAAATGGTTCCAACAACGGTCCCACTTTTGAGTCCTGAATCACCAGTTGAGAAACAGTGTAGGAGACACACAAACATTCAGCTGGCTGGATTGCATTTTGACAACACTTGAATAGTTAGTCAGTTAATGCCTAAACCGCCTACAGTGGAAAAAAAGGACTTGTGTCAACAGAAGCCTCATGTGCGGCTGCTCCAGGATATTAAATGACCTCCCTGAGCCCCCATAAAGTGAAGCCGCCGTGAACAAGCATTACAGCGGTGCACTGTTCAAACAGTGTGGACGGCCCTATGATGTGATGCCTCAGGACCAGCCTTTCCCAATGCTTTCTACTGAATATTAAAACACTTTGATGGACAAATCAGGCCAAAGAAGTGGGACGGCATTATTCTTAGGTGTGCTGCGGTGGGACATGTTTGTGTAGAAAGCTTTTTCATCCCTTTCCCTCTAAGTTCCAGTCAGATTAAATAGTCGACTTTGGCGGCTGAGGTCTGTATATTTGAATCCATTTGCAGTTTGTGATGTAGCTGAAGTTGTTGGCAAACTGTTGTACCTGCAGACGTCTGTGTTGAAGGTGTAAACAGATCTACTTCGCTGCTGCTGAATGCTAACGCGACAGCTAGCTCCGGCCTGTTCCACATGTAGCCTACAGCGACTGGTGCCGCAAACAAATCCATACCTGGATGCTGTATTTGCAGAGAGCATCGATCTCTAAATGGCCATTTACACAGAGCAGCTGCTGACCGCTGGCCTACGTGTCTCTCAATGGACGGAGTTTATTAACCCTGTCAAGGAAAATGAAATGTGTTATGTGCGTTATTAGCCTATTATATTTCAATAAAGGCTTAAGGTACGTGCACACCTAACCAAGCGAATCGAGCTGCCGCTTCTATTTGGTCGCTTGAAAGGCTTGCAATCAGATACTCACATGTGTTCACTTCAGGAGGAACCAAATCTGTGCGATTCTGTGGGAGGAACAAACTGCACTGTTGCTGAGCACTAAAATGTGAATGAAAATAGCTTTTTGAGTCTTTGCTTGTGCTTTGGTGACAGTGGAATAGTTTTACTACCTTTCGCTGACACTTGAGGCAAGTTTCGTCTCTTGCCTCCCTCCTGCCTCTCCCAGATATTATTTCAATATGTGTATGTTTTGAGTGTGTGGTACCTGTCTAGCCTGTGATCATTTCATGATAAAATGATTTTTTTTAAAAACATGTCTGTAATCCAGTGCGTCCTTTATTGCATCCATGTCTTAATAGTTTATTGAAGCGTATAATTTCTCTGATCCAAATGCCTGGGCTCGGGAAAGGCATTTCAAACCACAGCTCTTTTGACTGTTTCCGTTTCACTTGTGTCTTTATGATGTAGTAGAGGTGAGGTTGCGTTGCTCCAAATTCAGATATGTGTCTGGACTCCACTGCCTCCTCATGGCGCTCTGAACAATTTTACAATTTAACGGACGCATTTCACATTGTCAAAAAAACAGTAATCAACCACAGGATCCATGTTAGGTGTGTAAGCACCTTAAAAGGCCCTATTCCTGATTTATTTTCTAGTGGTGGAATAAAATCAGTTAGAAAATCCCTTGTGTGCGGCTTAAAAAACAAGAAAAAAACCTTTATCAACTAGTAGTTGTTGATGATTACATTATTGTGACAGAAGCAACTGTGATGTTGTGTTAGGCATGTTAGGAAGGAGTCTGGCCTGAAACAAACTGTACACAGACAAGTACAGGGCATTCAAGGAATTGTTGCTGTAGATAAATCAGTCCTTGCATGCTTCTGGAGTGACCTATCAGCGGAGCATGACCAAAGTCCAGATCTTGTCCCAGCTTCAGAGAACTGTGCATGGTTTAGCTAAATGACTGGAAACCCGCTCTCACTCAGGAGTGCATTTAACTCTGCGATGAGAGAGGAGAAAAGTCTATATTAGCCTTAGTGCTAATGCATAAAGAAAACCTCATGGTGAGATTAGTGGATGTGAATACTGCCTTCAGCGTTTTCGTTGACTGACCCAAACTGCACACAAAAGACATGGAAATACAAGGGCTCATACTGTAACTAGTGAGACATCGAAAAACTAGAAAACGCCGCATTTGTGTCCAAATATAAAACTCACCATTCAGTCTCGGACTCCAGCTCCCTCATTCCTTTATTTACTCTACTGTCCCCATCCGTCCGTCCGTCCGTCCGTCCGTCCATCCATCCATCCATCCTTCCATGAGATGCCCTGGTGGAGGATACCAAGGATACCGTCTCACTGTGTGCTTTTTTTTTTTTCCAGATCTGCCCATGGAGTACAACCCCTCAGACCACCCACGAGCCAGCACCATCTTCCTTGGGAAATCACAGACCGACGGTGAGCCTTTTGCTGTTCGAAATAAACACGAAGACACTGACCAGGCCTGTTAAATATGTGGCCTAACTTCTGATGCACTTGGCATAATCTGAAGCTGATGAATCACTTTCATATCGTGCTGCGTTTTGTGGGAATGTTTTCTGAGTGATTTTCCCAAACACAAACCCCATTGATTTGAATTACCAGCAAGATCTATAACAACGCCTTAATCCAACACTGAAAAGACGTGTACTTGTGTTTTTGTAGCGGCGGTTCCCAACAAGCGAGGTAAGCAAGCGCCTGTGCTCTGTTAGGAAGAAGCTACTTAGATATTGTTTATAAATGTGCTAGTAACATAAAGATAGTTTTGCTTAATGTTTGTCCTAATCTGCGTCTGTCTTTTGAGTCCGTACACTCTTTCTGCCAGTGTATCTGTATGTGTTTGGGCCGTAGACGGTAAAGGGAAGGTTGGACTCATTCTGGCATCGCCGTCTATGTTTTTGTACGTGCTTGGGCAGTTTCTCCTATCCTTTACGGTCTTCGCCTTCCGCCTGTTTTGCTTTGATGCTTGTTACATTTTCCCCCTAAGATGGACCTAGAATGCGAGTACACCCACTTTGAGAAAGTCTTTCAGTGAAAAACGTTTGTTGTGTTTGTTGTTATACTTAAAGGCCCTATACCTGATTTTATTTTTATAACAAGCAATGAAGAGGAAGCCACTAAATTAAACTGTTCGCTGTGATCCAAACTCATTCTTAATTTTTGTAAGATGTTTGTAGCAAACCAATTCTTCACAGGGACACATTTAAAGCAGTACTAAGTCACGTGTTTACCTTAATAAATCCTTTCCGTAGTCCCTGTGGGGGTAATACAAGTGTTTATGGGATGATTGGAGGGTCTTTCATCTCCCCCTGGTGTCTCTGGACAGAAAACCATGTTTGCAACTTGACTGCCACCGGTCCGGAGAAAGCAATACACACTAATGGAATCACGAAGAAGAAGCTAACATGCTAACGGGCAAAGCTAACGTCACTTTAAACAGTATTTACAGCCAAGTTTGAGTGAAAAAAAATATTTCCATTGTATAATTGGATGCACAGTAACACTCTCTCCCTTCGCCTTTCCTGTCAGCGTAGTATTTACTCCCCAAGACAATTAATAAGTTAAAAAATCGTAACTTGCTACTACACCTGCAGTTGCGCTCATGGCCTCTAGGGGGAAGAGTTACTTAGTACTGCTTTAAAGGCACATTTCACAGGTTGCAGGGTCACTTTTTAGTGTCACTTTTACAGAAGTGCTAGAGAAGTTCATGAAATTGATGCAAATGCTTTATGATTAGATGCATTGGGTTTTTCCCTCAAGTGTCTGAGTTTACAATATTCTAAAGGAAGACGGAACTCATTTAATCCGCTACTAGGAAAAAATCAGGTATAAATAAAGATGGCATCTCTGGAATCGCCCATGTATGCTCATGTTTGAAAACAGTTAAGGGGGGAAACAATGAGAAAGAGCTAAACTTTCTATAATTATTCAAAAACTACTTTAACAAATGCTGAATTATGAATATAGATTTCTACTAAATAAAGACATGGAGAGGAGCAAAGTGGTTGCCTTTACTTTCCATCACAGTGGTCTCTACTATGCTCCAGGATCAATTTTTTGGAAGGTTTTCTCTGCTGACGGAGCCTCTCACCAGAAAACCTTCCAAACAATTGATCCTGGAGCATAGTAGAGACCACTGTGATGGAAAGTAAAGGTGCCATGCTGACCACTCATACAACCACTGGGTCATTACACAAGGTCAAATATACACATGTATAATTTATTTATTTATTTATTTTTTTAAGAAAGTTGCATAATACACTTTTTAAGTAAAGGAACAGATACAAAAGCAAAGTTTACAGAAGTAAAAGTAACAATATATATAGTATTCCTTTAATGAATAACTATGGCTCAGGTACTGTTGCCGTTAGAGAGGAGCTTTCAGACGTCCAGGCTGATATTTCTGTTTAATCAGTACAGCTGGATTGATCTTTATTTATATGGCTGACAAGTTTTGTGAAGTACCATTCTCTTTGTCACAGGCCGGGGATTTCAACAGGATTCCTTACTAGTTTGGTCATCTAAATCCAAGTTTCCCCACAACAGGGGTACGGGTACTTGAAGGGGGGTCTTGGAGTTACTGCAAATTTTAATTTTAGTAGCTCAATATTGCTTCTTTCAAAGAAAAGTTAAGATTTAAATTTGAGAGTATATTAGCTTTATTTTGAAGACAACATCACTAGTCGCGTATAAATCCCAGTTTAGTTGATCATAAAACGAAGCCGGGAACCATTTATCTAAATCAAGACTCTATACTTTAAAAAAAAATCTAAACTAGTATTTTTTCCATATTTGCACAGAGACAACAACCATTAACTCTGTCCCAGTAAACACCAGGCATCTTTAGAAAAATATCTCTCTATTAGCACCAGATTTTGATCTATGTTGTTTCATCAGTACAACTTGTGTTATTTTAACATTTCCCCTCCCTAATCCCAATCTCGGCAGACTTTTGGAAAAACGGCAAATGAAACGGCTTGCACTTCCTATGGCAGACCTTTCTATTATGTCTCTTCCCAGACAAAATTACAGTTGCTTGGCTCCGTTTTGCCCGGGCAAGGGTTTGTGTGAGGAGTGGAGAAATGCTGCCCCCTGTCTGTGTGGGTAGAGTACTGCATGGATCTCAAATTATGTCTAACCACTGTTTCTTTTTAATTTTTCAGTTCGGGAAAAACGGAAGAGCCTTTACATCAACCACGTGAGTACCACAGTGTAAGACTGTATTGTTACGGAGATGAAATTGTTACTAAAATTCATTTTCCCCTTTCTTTACCAGTTTACACATGTCACGGAAAATAAGGTAAGGTTTTTGAAAATTTCTATGCAACCTCAATTTGAAAACGGCAAAAACTAAAACATGGGTTCCAAAACTTTTCAGGCCCGACCCCCAAAATCACTCAACCAACAATTCGGGAACTAACCCGCTTCAGTAAAATGTAATTTGCACTTTTAATAATTAAAGGTGCAAAACTTTCAAATTTGGATGTTGGTTTGGATACTGTACATCAGGGTGGGCAAGTTTATGTCACGGAGGGCCGATTTTCATCATAGCCAAAACACCAAGGGCCTCAGCATTGTAGCCTAAAGTTAAGAACCATTTTCTGCAAATGCCAATGCTTTACATCTGTGGTTCTAAAGTGGTCCGGCTCCAAGACCCGCCATTACTTTAATGACAAGTTGCGACCCAAATAAAACTGTAATTTGTCATATGTCGTATAAAATATTGTATTTACCACTTATGTTTTTATTGAGCAAGCTGGAGATTTGCTTTTAAGAAATTATGATCAAAACAATAATATTCATTTTAACAGACTCCAGTGTTTCCATGTAGTTTCAGATGGAAAATATTGAAAAAAAAAGGTTCCCTACACGCTCGCGACCCACTTTTGAGTCCCGACCCACCAGTTGAGAATCACCGTTTTACTTTATATATGACCAAGTGGGATGTTCTGCAAGGACATTTAAAAAATACACTAAAAACACACTATTTCTCGCATTTTTAGAGTACTTTAACAGGTATTTGATCCCTTATTTGCATAATAGTATTTCTCGAAATCATATTGGGGCCAGAAGTTCTGTGCTGGAGGGACGATATTGGCCCCCGGGCCTGACGTTGCCTACCCCTGCTGTACATACTGACGTTTGGCTTAATTTCACTAAAATATAAATATCGGAAAATACATCAAATTTCATGTCAAAGGTAAAAAAACATTCTATTTGTTGTGGTTTGGTTGTGTCTGTCACTTCATTTCAAAATGCACTTTGAAACTTCATCTTAAGAAACTAAAACTGACCTTTCAAAATAATAATAATAATAATAATCCAAATGAAATTGTGATTACGACTTTATTGCAATAAATTTGGTCTTTTTTCATGCATACGACTTTTGCATGATTTTAGGTGCGTCTGTCCTCGAGTGTAATTGAACGTCCCGCATGTATCCGCCCCCAGGGGACAGCGGGGCTCAGCCGGGGCTCAGCGGCGCTCTACATCCTCACATACGTTTACAAATATAGCCTGTTTGTGTTTCCACTGACAGCATCACCCCGGGGCCGTGAGGAGGAAGTACAGCTCCTGCTCCACCATCTTCCTGGACGACTGCACGGTGAGCCAGCCCAACCTCAAGTACACCATCAAATGGTAACACGAGAATGAGTCACATTTATGTAGCAGCTTTTATGTTCCAAGGAGGAAGTGAAGTGTGACGGTGCGCTTTGTCTTTGCAGTGTGTCTCTCGCAATATATTACCACATAAAGAACAGGTAAGCACAGTCTGGAACGAGGCAAATGTTACCATAGATATTTCACATACATTTCTCTCTCTCTTCATGGGGAATTTGCTTGTTTTCATAATAAGAATAAATACATGTAGCTGATTCATGAACTTGTACAGTAGGAGGGAAAAGGGAGTACACCGTATGAAATTCTTACATTTTGTGGTCTGATCTTCATCAAAATCATAAGAATGAATAAACAGTGTCTGCTTAAACTTAATACCACCCAAACATTTACATTTGATCATATTTTAATGGACATAAACATTCAGGAGAGGGAGGAATAAGTAGAGTAAACCCTTCTTTTGCAACAATAGCTGCTTTCCTCTAGCTGCAGATTAGACGTGCACAACGATCAGGATGAATCTTTGACCATTCCTCTTTACAAAACTGCTGCAGTTCAGTGAGATCCAGGCGGTGTACTTACTTTTCCCTCTCTGTCCGGTGAATGTTTATATGTTATGGCCAATAAAAATATGATCAAATGTAAATGTTTGGGTGGTATTAAGTTTAAGCAGACACTGTTTACTCATTCTTGTGATTTTAATAAAGACCAGACTGTTTTATAACCAATTTAGGCAGAAATGTGAAAACGGTGTACTCACTTTTTCCTCCCACTGTACATATCTTTGATACAAACCTCAGCTCAAACAAAATACATTTTTCCTCCAGTAACATTTAACTCTCAAGAACCGAAACTAGGTGCCGTTTCTGCCGAACAAATGGCTGTAAACCTGTCAATTATAAAGTCCCATGAAGATTGAGATTGACCAAAGTGGACATTGTGATTTCGATTAATTGCTCAGCCTTACCGTGTTTATTTCTGACTCTGGGACCAGCATGAGACCAACCCCTGAGGTTCTCAGAGCCCGAGATAGTTCATATGGCTCGAACACATCAGATATACTTTGGTGCGACAGGAAGCCAGTGCAGACGCCTAAGCATTGGGCCAATATGGTGCCATTTCCTGGTTCTGGTCAGTACTGTCTGTAGTGTCTGTAGTATGACCTGTGGGAGACGAACTCATCTCTCGGAGCCCGGCTTGATCTTGCCAATGTTTATTGGGTGGTAAAAAGCTGCTAATGTGGCAGTTAGTTCAGGTCTGATTCCATTATTACCCTTAGATTTCGAACCTGATTCAGTTTTAGAGCGAGAGTCTGAAGGTGACTGATTCATCTTTTTCTTTGTGTCTGTAGGCCAATTCTTACTAACCTGAATCAATCTGAAAGTTGGTCAGTTTAATTTGATGCAATAGTTTGACCTCTAAAAACATTAGTTTAGCTGTTATATATTTCAGTCTCCTCATGATAAGTCAGGGCTGATATTTCTCTAAAATCCCAAAGCCATAATGATTGGCCCTCTGGCTTTACTAATCTGAAGTCCACACAATCCTCCATTTCAGCCCTGTTAAAGATGGATGCCTCCTTCAGCGCCTTCTTTCACTCCTCAGTGCTTCCGTTACTGATTTAATCCAGACTTTGAGTATTGTGTCATGCTGTGCTATAGAACTCCCCCCATTGAGCTTTGCGAAACAAAACATTGGTGCAGAAAACCCCGTCTTCAAGTGAAATGTCAAGTTACTACAAACTGTCACTTTCAGCCTGAAGCAAAGGCACACACTCTCTCTTATAGTCAAGTGTTTTTTTTTTTATCTTTTCAGGGAGGTTGACGGAAGAATGGTGTTAGATATTTTCGATGAGAAACAGCACCCGCTATCGGTAAGACCTGGAGTTTGTGTAGATTTAGATTGATAGAAATGTCATCTTCTAATTAAAGAAGATGTGTGTGTGTGCTTTGTTGTATTTATCGTGTGTAGAAGTCCGAGGTGCCTCCTGACTACGACAAACAGGACCCGGAACAGAAGCAGATTTATCGTTTCGTCAGGACGCTGTTCAGTGCGGCGCAGCTGACGGCCGAGTGCGCCATCGTCACTCTGGTGAGTTTGTGTCTCTGTTCTGCTCGGACTCCAGGGGGCAGTGTTGAATCTTTCCTCTCTGCCCAGACAGGAGGCTTTCAATCAGTTCTTAAAGCAGGGAGACTCGCAGCGAATGGAATCTCCTGAAAGTGACCATATTGTCTTGCCTTATATAATTGAAAAGTTAATGCTGAAATTATAATTGTTGTTTTTGGGTGAAATCGTTTCTCACAGCTCACAGCGGTCCTAGTCCTAATTTTGCTGTCAGGAGTCTTTCATCAGGGACAAAAGGGAGGGTTTAGGACTATATAGTGGGTCTAAAAGGGCTTAAAGGAGACAAATTCTGCTTGTGTTCTAGCATTCTTTTTTTTTTTATCATTGTTTATTACATGCATGCAACATTATTTAACACTAATCATAGCAAAAAGCAATACTGACCAAAAAAAAAGCGTAAAAAAATAAATTAGTCATTTATTTCCAGTCCAAAGCCCACATAATTGATTTTGACCTGCCTTTCAACAAGCAACACAATGGTTGCCAAACCAAATCGCACAACCAATCACTCTGAAAGTAAAAGTAAAGCATGAAGACGAGTTATGATGAATAAAGCTCTGCTCAGTTTCTGACAAAACAAAACAAATATGAGGAGAGTTTTGTAGCGGTGTTGTTTCTAAGACATGTAATAAGGTCACAGTCCGGTTTAGTGTATTTATATAATAAGAAATAGTTACTGGAGCTCCTCTTAACATTACCTAAATGGAACTATTTCACCGTGGTTTGACTCCCTGCTGTAGGCTCTGGGGGAGCCAGGAAAAAAGCCTGCGAGGCAAAACGTCCGCAACACTAAAACGAAACCCAGTGCAGATGACGGCTTGAGAAGCTTTGTCTATTATGGAAAGTAAATGGATTCTTTCAAGAATTGTAATTTGAATTGTGACTAAAATAATGGTGATTATTGTGGTTTTCTTCATCAGTAGTTGGAAACTTTGCATCGCGGTTCTTAATGTCCTTCCTGCTGTCTGCCCTTGACCTCTGGCCATAAAGCCCAGTGTTAGCAGAGACAGAGGTCACTTCCAGCACTCGCTCATATGTCAGCTGATGAGTCGGTGGGTGGTCACTGGTCATACAGGAAGTCCATGTGGTGTCTGGAGCAGTTACAAGAAAGCAGGGGGCATGTACTGTGTACATTCCAGGAGTAACTGAAGGAGAGGGACCGCTGGGGGAAGTCATTATCTAATGTTAGAATACAGTAACGGACAAGTGTGTGCCGTTGTGGAAAAGCCAAGAAGTGAATGTAAGAGTAATGTACTGATCTCACATTGAGGAAGCAACAGTAACATCGAAACAAGAGCTTTGTATCAACTTCTTAGTCTATATTGTGTCTGCAGCCGCTACACAAAGGCATTAGTTTTGCAGCATGGGGCTGGTGTCCTACACCCCGTCTGGCTGTGTTTTCTCTGGTGAGCTTGTTAGTACAGTTTTCAGTTTGGCTGGTCATTCACTTGCTCTAGTTTAGGGGAATTTGGCTCAACTCTCCCAGCGCACACACGGCTGCTGTTGCTGCAGCAATGAACTATTTTATAATATCCCTCCACAACTTCAAAATGAACAACTTTTGTTCTAAGGAAAGTGTCCATTTTAGCATTAAACACACACCTATTTGCATTCTTGTGCTTTTTTCTCAGATTCTCAGAATCTCAGAATTTGAGCAGAGTTTTTAACCCCCTAAAAACAATAGATTAGTTTATTCATGAATTTAAACCAGACTATCCATTATTCAGACTTTGTCCCCCACATAAGATGGCCTTTTTCAACAATACATTTGAAACAGAAAGCGATCAATACATTTTTGTCATGTTTACTGTATGTCCGTAAGCTACAGTAAAAGCTTGAAATGAATATCTGGATTCTGATCTGATGTTTGCGGCCCAGGTGTATTTGGAGAGACTACTGACGTACGCTGAAATGGACATCTGCCCCGCCAACTGGAAGAGGATCATCTTGGGGGCCATCCTCCTGGCCTCCAAAGTGTGGGACGACCAGGCTGTGTGGAACGTGGACTACTGCCAGATCCTCAAGGACATCACCGTGGAGGACATGTGAGTGACACTGCACATCTACAAAGCACTGCAATAATCATCACAGAAGTTTGATCAACAGTGTCTGTGCACACTTTGTTTTAAACTAGGTCCATTTGTAGCTTGTTGTACACTACATAATCTTGAAATCTTTATTCATTTGAGACACATAGGATTAAACAGGGAGTGTAGACGGTGGCTGTTGTAAGTCAGTTGCTTCTGTGCATATAGCTAGTTATCTGCGCTCATAGGCCTGGGTTTGGGCTTATCAAAGTTCCAGAGGTGCTGTGTTCACCAGGAGATCCACTCCAGACTCCTCTTAGTAAAACTTCCTAAAAAAATTAATGAAACGAATGATGACACTTGTTTTAAACAATAAAATAATCTGTTTGTCTCTAAATGAACAAAAGACTAAAACTTTGATCTGAAGCAGTGATACCACAGTTTGACAAACAGTGATTCAGGTCATTGTGTCATATCTGAGCTTTGGAAACATCAGTCAACGCAGTTGCCTCTGAGTGACCAGCAGTTTGCCAATGCGGTAAACCAGCATGAGGGTAACCAACACGGGTAGTATAAACTCCAGGTTTAAATCCAGGAGAAACTCAGAGCTGAAGAAGCCTCTTGGATTAGAGAACAGAAATTCATGTCATGCTTCTTTAATTTAATCAATAACATTTATTTCAGCCCAACTTAGTTGAGTGAATGGCCACTGGAGAAGATTCAAAGATTACTCAAAGATGCACTCGCAGCTTGAAACACAACTCCCCTTTTAAGTAACTAAAAGTGCAAACTTGCCTGTATCCATTATTATGCAAATATAGACAGATTTGACCATTTGTATGCAGAAAAATCCTAACTTCCAAGTATAAACTCTGAAGATAAACTGTCAACATTTATTTAGTTGGTAATCTAAACCACTTCACTGGCTTGTGCTGCTGTATATCCCCTGACAAAAGGGAAGACCAAAACGCCTGTTGAAGAAGCTGCACCACTCTGAGGCTGAGTCTAAATTTAGTCCGTCTGTTGCTGCTCCCCTGTAAGTGTGCGTGGGAGAGGAACAAAAGCTCGGAGGAGCCGGAGTGGGGAGTGTGCTTTCAGAGGCAGGTATATCAGACACACAAGGGCTGGGGAGGTGAAAGTGGGATCACAGAGCATCAACACAAGGCAGCTGATGACAAAAGCACTCGCAGGGGAACGGATTATGTCAGAACTGCTTCCGAGATTGCCATTTCCTCAGGTGTAATGCAGGGTTTAGGGGAGGCCGGGGCTGTGGGAGGGAGGTGGACAGTGCACATCTTAAAGCAGGACAGAAGACTAAAGACACCGCTTTTTTTGTCATAGGAAATGCTCTGAATGAGAATTAAATAAAAGTAGTTTGTACTCCCTCCATGTTGGCCTCACCCACGGTGTCCCGTCCTGTCTGTGTTGCAGGAACGAGCTGGAGCGTCAGTTCTGGGAGCTCCTCCAGTTCAACATCAATGTCCCGTCCAGCGTCTACGCCAAGTACTACTTCGACCTGCGCTCGCTCGCCGAGGCCAACAACCTGAGCTTCCCCCTGGAGCCGCTCAGCCGGGACAAGGCCCAGAAGCTCGAGGTGAAGCTTAGTCTCACATTTATTTAGACAATTGATCTGTTCCAACTTTGATAAAGAGGATGGACAGCTTGAGATTCCTCATGGTTTGTCTGTTTCCCCTTTTATTAGTGTCTGTTATGTCTGTCATGTGAATCTACTTATTAAGCTTCCTGGTTGGTTCAGTTTTGAACACTTCAGTCAGTGCATGTCTGAAGGCAATCTATTTATTTTTTGCCATTTTATTTAGCTTTTTTGTTCCGTGTTTTGTTATTCTCAAACTTCTTAAAGCTGCCTTCAGCAATATTTGAATTGTCAGTAGTGACCCCTGCCCTGCTCCCCCCCTCCCCTCACTCCCCTCCACATGCTGTACTAATGGTGCATTCAAAGGTAAAGGGAAATCTCAATCATCTTTATCAGCAGAATAAATAAGATGAACAGCAAAAGAAACATTTTGATACGGAGTCGGGGCAAAGCTCTCGATTTACCGATCGATCTACGTTCCCACCCTCACCTATGGTCATGAGATTTGGGTAATGACCGAAAGGACAAGATCGCGAATACAAGCGGCTGAAATGAGTTTCCTTCGCAGGGTGGCTGGGCGCACCCTTCGAGATCGGGTGAGGAGCTCAGTTACCCGAGAGGAGCTCGGAGTAGAGTCGCTGCTCCTTCACATCGAAAGGAGCAGCTGAGGTGGTTAGGGCATCTGTTCCGGATGCTTCGTGGCCGTCTCCTTTTGGAGGTGTTCTGGAGGCATGTCCTAGTGGGACCAGGCCTCGTGGAAGGCCCAGGACACGCTGGTGGGACTATGTCACCGAGCTGGCCTGGTGTCACCTTGGGGTCCCCCCAGAACAGCTGGAGGAGGTGTGTGTGGATCGGGAAGTCTGGGCATCTCTGCTGACCCTGCTGCCCCCGCGACCCGGCCCCGGATAAAGTGGAAGAAAATGAATGGATGGATGATTATTTACGTTTATTTACTAAGCTGCAGCTTGATACAAGTCTGTGCTTTTTGACATTTAGAACATTTCCATTTTGAACATAATGTAAGTGTGGAGGTTTCATATCTCAATCTCCTTGAATGCCACTTCCATTTGCTCTGTAAGCAAAAAGTAGAGTCGAAAAAACATCTTGACAGCTCCCTGTAGATACTGGATTATTTGACAAATGGAGATGCAGATTTCATGAAGATTTTAGCTGCATCTGAACAGGTCACTCCGATGTTTATCAGTTACCCATCTTTTGTAAACAAGGCAGGGGCATCTAGCAGTGCAATGTGGGAATGCATCAATTCTGGGCTGGCAAATGGAAAGGCTGAGGGCGCCTTTAAAGCAACAGTTAGTATATTTTAGATCACCACCCGCCTGTACCTTTCTTGTGTTGTACTGAAAAATTAGGGAGCATTAGGGAGTTCTCCACCAGAAAAGGTCAAGGATGCTTAATTAACCCCGTAGGGAAATTTGTCCTCTGCAATTGACCACCCTTCAGCGCCACCGGGACGACCCGTCAGCAACCCAGCATGAAACCATTGTACATGTTTTTTTTGGTGAATGAAATATAACCTCCTTTTAAACCGCGCTTTGCCTCATTTTCCAGGCGATCTCCCGGCTCTGCGACGACAAATACAAGGACTTGAGGAAATTATCCAAGAAGCGGTCGGCGAGCGCGGACAACCTGGCCGTGGTGCGATGGTGCCCAGCGATCATCTCCTAACACCGAGCTGGAAGACGCCAGACCTCCGGAACTCTCCTGACTCCCGCGTCGGCAGGAGCGGCCCGCGGAGAGACCCGTCCCGGCCCGTGCGCAGGGGAGGGGGGAGCTCATTGACTGCTTTTGCACTGAACCAAAACGTAGGCGAACCGCTCCGGACGCCAACGGACGTCCAGCCGGGAGATTAAAATGTGAAAATAAACAAAAACGTAACAATAGACTCAAAGACTGTGCATTCCTGTGATTCCCGAAAGTCTTGATACGTTTTGGACAGTTTTTTCAGACCACTTTTGATTATTTTGATTATGTTACGCATGTCTGATACTCAAATGGTTTCTTTTTCTATTGTCACAAAATCTGCAAAAGAGTAAAGAGAATATTGGACGTTATCAGAGTCAGACTTAAACATTATTACATAGGATTAAGTAGAGGAGTATGGGCCCTTCTTAAACCCATTAAATCATGTTTGTGTCTTATATATATGTGTGCGTTCCCAAACCAGAGAACGACTCGGACCATTCACTGCCATGTCAGCGCTCCGCACGTTTTAGTATTTTGGGAAAGGAACACTATTTTTCACATAAACGAAGCAATACACGCGCCGCAAAAGGGACTATTTCTGGTGGAAGGAGACGGAGGCGACGGGAGAAAGCTGTTCTTGTTCACTGCCATTGTCCCGACCCATGGTGCCTGGAAGAATTCTCCCCGTTCTGGTTTGGAGGAATAGATCAATCAACACTTTGGGGGTTTTTGTAACATTTTTATAAAGTTCTTCCAGTTCATAAAATCTTACGGCATGATTCTTCAGGGCTTGTAAATGTCGCGATAGAGTTGTACAAAATGGACTGTAAACAAAAGAAGAAAAAAAAAAGTGTAAATGTTGATGTCTTACTGTAGAAGGAAACGCTGTTGAAATATTTATAATAGTTTTTATTGTATAGCAGTGTGAAGAGTGTGAATGGGAGACGCCACTTTAGTTGCAATGCTTTACATGTGTTTCATTTGGTGAAAGAAACGACCATTTTGTTTGCTTTTTTTTTTTTTCTTTCTGTTTTTGGTAAGACCACAGTTTCTATAAAAAGTCCAGTGTCAACGTGTAGACAATCATGGTCCGTATTGTGTCCCAGAGCACTTGGAGAAGTAAACCGGAGGCTAGTGGATAGAAAGACTCTTTGTGAATGTTGTTCCATAGATCAGTGGTTCACAACTGGACCCAGAATCCCCCTGGGAGGACGAGCCGCGACCCAAACATGACTTTGTAAAATATAATGTAAAATATATTGTCTTCTCCTCATGAAATGTTGTTGAATAAGCTTTAAATGAGTAATAAATGATTATAAAAAGGTAACCAACTTTACCAGTGATTCTATATACTTTTTCTGTCTTTAAAAGAAATGTTTTCTGGGAAAGGCTCACGACCCACCAGTTGAGAACCACTGCCATGGACCATACCAGTATGTGCAAGTTTTTTGTTACATTGAACCCATTTTCTTGTGTTGTTTCATAACCTGTGATTATCGTTTGGTGACATTCAAAATCAACTTTAATAATATTGAATAAGTCTGATCTGAATATTCACCTTGTTCCGCCCCGCCCACTTTTGACACTTTTTGCCTCGTCTCTCGGCACTTCCATTGTGACACTTTCGGTCGAGCGCGAAGCCCGTTCATTCAAACGGAGAACGAGGGAGAATATTCTCCGCTCAAATCTGATGTTTAGTCGATTGATTTTTGCAAAACGTCCAATGTTCATTTGCACCAACATGTCAACACTGCAGTGTTTCTCTGCGTGGCCGTGTAGTAACTGATTTTATCTGGACTTCTCCAGCCCCATGTTAACTGATAGGAGAAAAGGGGCGGGCACAATTCATGGTGGCACCCACACGAATAAGGTGAATATCAAAACAAACATGGCGGCTCACATCAGTTAAAAACAAAACTGCAGAATCAGTGGGTGGAGCACTAAGGAGAGCATTCATCACTGAGAGGAATTTGAGACGATTTCTGCTTTGCAAATGTGAGGTTCAAGCACTCAGTTATTGGATCAACACCAAACTTGTCCAAGACTCTCCGGCTTCTGAACTGAAAGTAGGAGTGGCTTACACGCCGGGTTATAGTGCAGCACTGATTAACTGATTCTCTGAACGGGTTCTCTCCTTGTTTGTCCTGGCCCCTTTTATAAAGTGAATTATAGGCTCCTGTCTGCTTCTCCAAAACTGAGCTGTGCTTTTAATTCCAATACTTTTGCCACTCCCCTGAATGTGCTCTGATAAACTTCATTCAAAATTGTCAATGCCTTAATAGTGATCTATATCTCTTCCTCTCGTTCCCACAGCGTTATTGTTTTGTCTAAATGGATCAGTGCGTTTTTGGTTTGTCAGAAATTCCAAGAATGAGTGCAAAGACTAACTGCAACAGCGCCGCGATTGTAAATTGTATTTATTGTGTGTGAGACCAGAAGTAGCCAACATCCCAGAACGGTGGCACTCCTACATTTCTTCCTCAGTCGAGTGTGGCGTTCTGTCTAAAATAATGTGCTGTGTCATCTCTTTTAGCCTCATCTGTTGCATCGGATCAAACTTGTTCCTACTTTGCCAAACTCTTTGTACATGTTTACTCTACAAAAAATGTTCAGTTCAAAAGCAATTTATGAGAAAATACTGTTGAACAATAAAAGAAAATGAAACTTTGAAGCATTGATGAGTGTTTTGCATTGGGAAAAGAGTGGAGCATTGATACTGCACATGTTAAATCATATTTAAACCACAGATTACTGCAAGCCCTGCTGTAACAAGTTGACATTTCCCCCCTGAGTTAGCCTTCGGGTGGGCCAGGAGGCTTGTTGTTCTCCTGCAAGGACACCCGGCCGGCACTGAAATATCCGCGCAATGCCAGGAGGGCGACGTGCCTCTCCGAGTGGGTTAAGAATAGCTCCACAATGGGCCTCGCTCGTGTCTTCTGTTGTCTCAGGACGCTCAGTTGTTCTGCAGCCGCGGACAGAGGAGAGAGACACACTTCGAGCTTCTCCCCTGGGAACTCTTCTTACTCAAATGGAGGATATTTCACAGGGGGATGTTGTTACTCAGACCGGACTAACTGGACATTATCATACTACACTGAGTGGATTTTTAAGAAAGGCCTAAAAGTTAGGCTTTGTGTTTAACTGGAGCCAGTATGGTGGGATCGAGTGTGTCAGAGGTCATCTTCATCACAGTCAACCAGAGCATCACCATGACGGGTAAGGCTTCATGGAAATGTGCTTTCCTTTATAATAACCTCCTACCCCCCGCCTTAACCGAGAACATTCTCTCCAGTTCAGCTTTACCCAAGTCTAAAAGCTTCTGGCTGGAGTTTACAGCCTATAGGTCAGGGTGACGCCTCATTTGAAAGCTAAGACGATTAAAACTGATCTAAGATTTTTCCTCATGCTGTCGTCACTTTTTGTGTTGTATTTTTGGTGCTTTTTTGTAATTGATTTGTTCCTTTTTCATCACTTTTTTGTCACCTGTTTGTTGCTTTTTCGTCCTCATTTACTTCGTCTCATTTTTTCACTATTTTGACACTTTTTTCAAGAAGCTTGAGCTATCAGAAATACAAAACAGGCGACTTTCACATTAATTATCACACAACAAACCAGGCCAGCACTCGCAGGAACTCACAAAAATAACATTAAGGAAATGGAGCCAATGGGTTGAACCTGTTGAACCACCATATTTTGAAAATATTATTTTATTTTATGTTTTATTATATTATTTCTTTTTTGTAAGATTCTACATTTGATCTTCACGTGACTTGAACTTGCCAGACAAAAAGAATTAAATATTGGTGGTAAAATGAAATCCCACTCAAAGTGATTTTTTGGCCTGAACACAAAAGCAATTGTTACAAAAAAACAAATACATGTAGGCTTTTTTTCTGATGTTGGTTGGTCATTTTGTTTGTTTGTTTGTATACTTTATTGTCCCCATAGGAACTTTTGTAAAATAAACACAACTATATCTTGGTGTTTTCAAAGTAGAAACAATTAGGTCAATTGTCCCAGCCACCTCTGGGCCAAAATAAACAATGAATGTCAAACTACAGATACAATTCTATAGTTTTGGCATTGTTTATTGGTGGTTATATATATATAATATATTATATATATATATATATATATATATATATATATATATATATATATATATATATATATATAATATATATATATATATATATATATATATCCCATCTACAGGACCATCAAGGAATTGCAAACCTAACTACTGTGATTCTACACCGTGACGCACTCTCTGTCTGGGACCAACACTAATTAATAACTGGGAACCCTCTTACCAGAGCCAGCATAAATGATCATTTTTCAGTAAATGTCTACTTTTACAATTCACTGTAGTGCAGGAGGAGGACAAAGCAAGTTTCATTCCATTTTAATTTCAGGAAAAATAATGGTGAGAATGCCTAGCTTTGAAACAGCCCTAAGCAAACAAATGCACTCCATAAAATGTATATCGAGATTGGTTTACTGTAAATGTCTAAAATTAAGCATAATAATCTCAATTTGAGATGTTTTGACTAGTTAAAATTTAATTTGGGGATTTGACCTAGATTATCTCACTTTTGAGATGTTTCTGACTCAATTCTAGACATTGTGTCTTTATTTCGAGAAGGGTCTGATGGAGGGGCTCATAAACAATGGACTTCTCCACAGGAAATGATGTCATCTCCACAGGACAATTTAAACTTAAACTAATCCAAACTAGCCCTAGCCCTAAACCTAATCCTAATCCTAACCTTAAGGACTGTGGTTTACTGAAGGCATTTTATTGAGATTAATTTATAAATGTTGCGGAGGTGATGTCATTTCCTGTGGAGAACTGGAGCTCCACTGATCACATGACTCTCCATCGGCTGCGTTTAGACCCTCTTGTTTATTTCAGGTTCATTTCTTTGCCAATGGGATGAGAAAACTGTTCTTGTCCCATTGGCAGTTTTACGTTCTTGTTTCAAGTGAGATGACCTGAGAAATGTCCTCAAACTAGCAAACTAAACTTGGTCTGATCAGGAAGAAATGAAGTTGAAATTGAAGCAATCTAAATCCGGGCTTGATATTGAATTTTTGTACAACAATGTCTGATATATTTTCCTGTTATACACATTGAACTGTACAATACTCAAATAGTACCAGTCAAATTGAAGAGACTTCTCTTGTTGTAGGTAAAGCCTGGCTGATCGTGATGCTCTTCCTCCGCATCTTCCTCCTCCTCTTCGCCGGTTTCCCCCTGTACCAGGACGAGCAGGACCGCTTCGTCTGCAACACCATCCAGCCGGGCTGCGCTAACGTGTGCTACGACATGTTCTCTCCCATCTCCCTGTTCCGCTTCTGGCTGGTCCAGCTCGTCACCCTCTGCCTCCCCGTCACCGTCTTCATCATCTACGTGGCCCACAACGCCGCCAACGCGCTCCACGTGGACCTCCAAAAGCCCAACGGGTTCGACGTCCGACAGCTGAACACGAACTTCACGGGCGCGTACTTCCTGCAGCTCCTCTGTCGGACGTTGTTGGAGGCGGGATTCGGCGCGGCGCACTACTACCTCTTCGGGTTCTACATCCCGAGGCGGTTTTTGTGCCAGCACACGCCTTGCACCACCCAAGTCGACTGCTACATATCGAGGCCGACGGAAAAGACGGTGATGCTGAACTTCATGCTAGGCGTCGGGGCGTTGTCCATTCTTCTGAACGTTGTGGATTTCTTTTGCACCATCAAGCGTTCCGTGAGGGAAAAGGTCAAGAGGAAGCAGGTTCTGGAGAGGACTCACGACGAAGACTGCGTGGCGGCTGCCGTTGCTACGAAAGCGAAAGAGCCCAACGCGGCGGACGTCGAGCATTTCCGCAAGCGTCACGGAAGCAAAAGCTCCAACAGAGGCGCCGAGTCTCGCCCGTGCTCGCCGGGAATCCTGATGAGCAACAGCAACGGGAACAACGGATATTCGGCCAATCAGGAGGAGCTCCTGGAGAGACAGGGAAGTGACGTCGCTCTGTGTCCGCCGGGGACGCCGAGGTCGATCTGCGTTAGCAAGCGCAGTCGGCTCAAACCGCCGCCCCCTCCGCGACGCGATGTATCGGGAGATGTACCCCCTCCGGTAAGAGACGTTCCCACGGCAACAGCGATGTGTAGCAAAAGAGCGGGTCAGGCCGCGTTGGTGGAGCTAAGTACCGGTTTGCCAAATGAAGAAGAGAAGAGGTCGGAGTGGGTGTGACTTTGAGGACATGTTTGGGGATATTTTCACATTCTGTCATTGCACATTGTTCTCAGCGCTTGATCGATTTCGACTCACGTGACGGGAGGTAACCTATCAGGGGCAGTAGGTAACCAGACCGTACACCAAGGGGTCCTGAGGCCACTGGTCAGGAGTACCTAGCTGGAGGGCTATATTGAGTCTACAAACTCACACAGCCAAGGAGTAGTTTGGTGTCAAGCTTCATGCTGTGAGAAGATGTGCTAATCACGTAGTCATTCATTCAGGAGCTAGGAGTCTAACATTGCTATCGTCATTGTTCACGTTTTACGTCCAGTTACTTTTTTGGTTCATTCCGATGCAGAAAAAGTCACTTTATTAGCTTCAGCTTTGCAAATGTCAAAGTTCATTTGGAAATTAAGGTGAGACACTGCAGGGAACATTAAATAAATTGTAACAAATTCTCGTTTAAGAGGGGGGCTTAAAAACAAACATCAGTACATGAATAAGAAATATAATAGCAGTGAGCGCTATTCAATGATTAAGTTTCAGGGCTTACAAAAGTTTATTTTCTGCCCGTAGGCGTGTGGGTTCGAGTCTTGCCTGAGTGTTGTCCTTTGGATAGAAATATTTTTTGTTATATTTTCATAATGATAGAAAAAAGCTCACAAAACTGTGGCTTGAGCACTGTGTTCACCCCGGGCTGCACCTGCAGGTGGAGGGAGGGAGCTTGCACCCACAGAACCTTTAAACAAGTGACACAGGTCTAGAAATCTAGAGCTCTACCGACTGAGCTACTGTGTCCTACGACTGAACTTCTTTATATGTAAACAATATTTGCAGAATGAAATGAAGACATTCATAAAGTTCACGATGATCATTGATAACTCATTACAGTCCCCTTGTGATTCTGTGGTCCAGTAGTTACAGAGACCAGATGCAAGTTGGTAATTGTATACTCACTACTGCCCCCTCAGGTCTTACGTGTAACAGCAGCTTCTATATTAAGCTCCTGCATGACGGCACTTTCTGAGTGACAGTGCAGGATTTTAGAGGCAGTTGTGGTGAACAGGTCTGAGCTCATTCTACACATTAGGACATGGCTGGAACATGTAGGGGGAGGAAAATACTTAGTTTTAAAATGTTTAAACTCCATATAGTCCCTTTAAGTTGCAGGGCATTTACATAGGCGCTATATGAATAAAGTTCTTCTTCTGTAAGCCTCAACTCCCACCTGGGTCATAAGATCACTGTATAATACTATAAGATCTTCAGAAGGAACGACCAACGACTAACTATCATTCTGTCTTTAGGTTTGAGTCCAGCCTGAGGCAGTGGGGGGATTTTTGTGATGATAATTAGGTAATTGTGAATAAAAAAAAAAACTCACCAAAACTCTACTTTCATTTGTTGTGTGCCTGTGGACGGTAGGGCACCTGTGTCCGCAGTCGCAGGGAGGCTCTTGGGTGCAGTGTGGATCCTGGTCTGGACCCACAGATGCAGGGAGGTGAGTGCAGTCCACACTGTGTGGGTCCTGGTCCAGATCATCCAGTGTCTGGGTTGAGCGCGGGCTTGAACCCAGTACTGACGCCTTCCCCGCCAAGCCTCGTACTCCCTGAGCTAAACTGCCACCAACACCAATTAATCACTCTAACATTAACCATGAAAGCTAATAACTTAACCTAACCTCATCTTTAAATACCATCTTCAGTGGAGTGCTGGTGGGAATTGAACTCAGAACACTTACATTACAGAAGATGCAGAACTTATAATCGAGTGTTCTACCAACTGAGCTACTGTCTCCTCCAATACTGGGTCTTAATCTCCTCAAGACGAATTGTGAACTTCCAAAATAACAAGTCCATCAGCGAGCCCCTGTGTGGTCCAGCGGTTAAGACTCTTTCCTGCTGCCATGTTCTGGGTTTGACACAAGATTTCCACAAAAGACTTCCGATTGTACATAAACCCAGTGCGTCTTTCTTCACTCATGTGCGAGCGGATTTCGATCTCAGAACGCCAAAATTAGAGGCGATACAGAACGTCTGAGAACTCTACCTACTGAGCTACCAGCGCCTCTGGGTGAAGTCTTTGGAATGGATTGTGGACTTTATGAAGTGAAGCCATTCATGGGCATGTGTTCCTGTGGTCAAGGGGTTTGAAGTTTCAGTATTTCAGTTTCTGCTTTCATTTGGCTATGAGCTATTAGCAATTGCATACCAAAAAAATCTAAATATTATAAGCCCATGGCAGTGTGTACAGTATTCACGTGGTGCCTAATATATCTCTGTGGATAGCAGCTGCCATGATGAAGAGTTAATCACTTTTGAAAATTGGTGTTGGTTATGTGCATCTGACACCCAGGGATTAGGCTGTAACAGTTGAAGCTTTCAGCCTCGTTTCAAACCTCACCCACTGCCGTTCCCAGCAGTAGCATATTTAGATAGCAATTATTGATTACACTTTATTGCTCTGGCCGACGGCTTCTATGAGAAAACATGTCATACGCACTTTCAAAATGTACCGTAATGCTTAGATGATGTGGCATAGAGAAAAACGTACCTTCTCATCAGGCCGTTCCTTGAAGTTTGCTTGAGTTCAGTGGCACAGAATGTCAGGCATCTCAGTCACTGTCTCCTTCTAAACAAAACCCCCCCGGGACCGAAGCAGACACTGGGCACTCAGCGAAGTGTCCTTGGGCCAACCGCAGCCTTAAGAAAGAAAGCGACCGGCCACCTGTTGCTTTCCACGTTCACCTGTGTGTGTTTAAACAAAGACCATCCTTGACCTGAGCTATATCTGCCGCACGCTGACTACATGATACCGTTTTGTTGTTGAAAAAGGTCGTAAGGGTCAACTAAGTCTGCTTGGTATATATACATACAGCACCGGTCAAAAGGAATGCTTTTTTCTGTATTGGTTTTTCTTTCATTTCAAGACTATTTACATTGGATTACCACTGAAGGCATTTCTCTATATATGGAATTGTGTTTAAACAAAAAAAAAAAGTGAAATAGATTCTTCAAAGTAGCCGCTTTGATTACTGCTATTACTTGGGTTCAATTTCAAGACACTTGAAAGTTCAGGTTCATTGGTTCAAAGAATGATGGAAATAACCAGTCATCATACAGATCAGAAAGAAGGCGGGTTCTGTGTCCCAGAGATGAACGTGCTGTGTCTGAAATGTGAATATTAACCCAAGAACAAATGCAAAAAACCTGGTGAAGATGAAGAAAGAACATCCATCCATCCATCCATTTCCTTCCACTTTTCCGTTGCCAGGTCGTGGGGGCAGCTGTTGGAGCTGCCCAAATCACATTGCACCAGCCCCTTATGGCTCCTCCTGCAGGTGGTGGGTCCACAGAAGGACGGCCTCATGGTTCAAACCGGGCCTGTTGGTCTCTCATAAGGGGCTTCTGAACCGCTCTTTGTCTGACCCGTCACCCAGGACCTGTTTGCCATGGGAGACCCTACCAGGGGCACGAAGCCCCCGACAACAGAGCCCCCAGGATCATTCCGGTGCTCAAACCCCTCCACCACGTTAAGGTGGCGGTTCCAGGAGGGGGAAGACAGAACACTATGTGGAAATATTAATATTATTATATAAACTGGTTACAAAGTGGCTTAAGGAAAACAAAGTCAATGTTTTGAAGTGGCCATGACAAAATCCTGATCTGAAGTCACAGGGTCCCCCTGTATGAAGTTCACAAGAACTTCCCTTTTCATCAGATTTGGACTAAATATATATATTTGATAAAAATCTGAGGAAATAGGTATTTTTTAGCATCACAGTCGTCCTTTGGTCTCAAAATGGCATATTGAATATTGACCATTTGGTTTGACCATACACATCAACACATCATAAACAATGCAGAATGCACCTAACAGGCTTATTTTGTCACCAAGTTCTACTTTTACGACAAATTAATTTCTACCTCGGTAGACAATAAAATCTAATCGAATCTAATTACCGTATGTTTCCCTACACAAAGAAATAAAAATCAGGTAAAGCGCCTTTAAGTAACATTATACAAGTATTCATTTTCAAAGGTACGGTCCAAATGGAAAGTAAAAGCATTTGTCACAGAAAGGTGTGCGTCGTTTTTTTATGAAGAATTGTGCTGTCGACTGACCTGCAGTGTGTCACAAAGAGGTGTCGGTGAAACTAAACAGTCCAAAATACTTTTGACTTTCCTGTTAGAAATGTTGTGGAGTAGAAAGTACACACACCTGAATGTTGTACAAAGTGAAAAGAATTCATCATTTAATGCACTTTAAAAGTACCTTAAATGTGTCCTCCTGCGATAATGTGACTGATATCTTGTCAAAGGCGTGTGATAAAAGATCGATTATATTTGATTGTTAAATAGCACAGCGTGAAGGGCCCTAATGCCACTGTAGGCTCCCTAAGCAGTCCCCCTCGCTCCATAGGGCTCAGTATGTGTGGACAGGGCTTGTCACTCTATTTCAGTAGTGCCCGGGGAGATTAGGAGGACCCTCGTATACGCCGCACAGCTGGAAATAGAGCCGTGGCCTTTCTCCTATCTGCACTTTCCATGCCGTCCACGCTCTGCCGCCGTCTTACCTCTGACTGTACGAGCTCGAGGCGTAATACATTACTAGCAAAGACACACTGTGGAACACTCCAGGTTTTGTGAGTGTTGCAGACGATCAGTCAAACCATTGTAAAACTCTAAACGTACATATATGTATTTAATCTTGACTCCCTGGTGTCAGAGCAATAACATCAGCAGCTTTTTACCATCTGAAAAACATTAAGATCAGAGGAATAGTGTCAAAACCAGACTTAGAGAGACTTATCCATGCATTTGTCTCCAGCAGGTTGGACGACTGTAACGCCTGCTCACTGGCCTCTCTAAACGAGCTGTTAGAGCTGCAGAACATCCAGAACCAGGAAATACGACCATATTAGTCCAGTGCTCCGGTCTCTGCACTTGCCTCAAGTCGCTCAGACAATAGAACTTCAAGTCTTTTCATGGTTTAGCACCAAAGTACACCTCTTACAGCCGGGCAGGGGCGGACTGGGATTGAAAAACAGCCCTAGACTCTGACCAGCCTGGCCCACGTTAGCGTAAATGTGCACTTACCACCCGGCTTAACGGAGCGAATTTTCTCCAGTTTGGCTTTACCCAAATCTAAAAGCTTCTCGACTGGAGAGCAACAGTGTCAACACCTCATTTGAAAGCTGAGACCTACAAAAGTGATTGTAACTTTTTTGTCAAGTCGCCGCATTTTTGGTCATAATTTTGTTGTTTTTTCATTACTTTTTTGTGGCTTTTTGTTGTGTTTTTGTCAGGTTTTTGTGGGCTTTTTGTTGTGTTTTTGTCAGGTTTTTGTGGGCTTTTTGTTGTGTTTTTGTCAGGTTTTTGTGGGCTTTTTGTTGTGTTTTTGTCAGGTTTTTGTGGGCTTTTTGTTGTGTTTTTGTCACGTTTTTTGTGGGCTTTTTGTTGTGTTTTTATCACGTTTTTGTGGGCTTTTTGTGTTTTTGTCACGTTTTTTGTGGGCTTTTTGTTGTGTTTTTGTCACGTTTTTGTGAACTTTTTGTTGTGTTTTTGTCACGTTTTTTGTGGGCTTTTTGTTGTGTTTTTGTCACGTTTTTTGTGGGCTTTTTGTTGTGTTTTTGTCACGTTTTTTGTGGGCTTTTTGTTGTGTTTTTGTCACGTTTTTTGTGGACTTTTTGTTGTGTTTTTGTCACGTTTTTTGTGAACTTTTTGTTGTGTTTTTGTCACGTTTTTTGTGAACTTTTTGTTGTGTTTTTGTCACGTTTTTTGTGGGCTTTTTGTTGTGTTTTTGTCACGTTTTTTGTGAACTTTTTGTTGTGTTTTTGTCACATTTTTTGTGGGCTTTTTGTTGTGTTTTTGTCACGTTTTTTGTGGGCTTTTTGTTGTGTTTTTGTCACGTTTTTTGTGGGCTTTTTGTTGTGTTTTTGTCACGTTTTTTTGTGGGCTTTTTTCGTCGCTTTGTTGTCGTGTTTTTGTTGACTTTTCATCACATTCTTTGTCACTTTTTTTGTTGCTTTTCCGGCACATTTTTGTTTTCTTTTCATCCATCATCTTTTTTGTCGCTATTTTGATGCTTTTCTTTTTAGCTTTTAGATTCGGGTAGAGCTCGGTTAAGGCGGGACCGGTGGCCCTAGAGCCAGTGGCCCTTCTGTGCTCTTCCAGAATGGACATATGGCCAGTCCGCCCCTGCAGTTGGGTGAACCGTCTCGGGCCCTGAGAACTTCAGGGAGGGGTCTCCTGGTGGTTCCTCGAGTCAGGACTAAACACGCTGAGGCTAAAGCTAACATCTGGAACAGTCTTCACGAGGATGTGAGACAGGCCTCAACTCTGACAATGTTCAAATCCAGGCTGAAAACAGTTCTTGTATCACAACTGAAAGTATTTTATCTGTATTCTGCCCTCAGTGTGACTCAGACACAGCTATGCCGTTACATAAACTCCTCGACAACTGACCGGTGTGACGTCCTTTTATTGACTTCAAATAGCCAGAGTGAAACAGCAATGCTTTTTTCCAAGAAGGAGGAACGTCGATCACATCAGAAGTGGATTCTGCTCTCTGCCATATTTCAACATGTGCTGTTTACTAACTCTATTGCCGTTAACAATTAAACATAACACATAACAACTACAATGCCTCCTGCTGGTGGGAGAGAAAACTACTCCAGCACAATCTGCACTCCTTGCTTTTTACTGTGATTAATTCATATTTGTATTGATGTTTTATTTCATTTTATGCAATTGTGAAGCATTTTGAATTGACTCGTGTATGAATTGTCCTCTTCAAATAAACTTCACAAAAAGAGACTGGAAGTTAGAAATATCACACTATGATCAAAGTTGGACGTGACATTCTCTCCAGCGCGCAGGAAAGTTCCAAATGCATTTACAAGAACTGCTTTATGTGACTGGATGACTGTCTTTTTTGCTTGAAATGCCTGAATACGATGAGGAAAGGACTAAAGGATGTGAAGGTTGTAGTTATACATCAGTCAGAGACATGTGCCAAAGGACTGGGAGAAACTGTAAACACAGCACTGAGAAGACGCTGCCCTCCAGTGGCACAAAATGTTCAATGCAATATTTGAAACACATTTACCATAACTGTTCATATCACAGGAGTTTGATTCAGTGAGTTCTCAGCTCGAATTGCATTACACACCCTGGATTTGTGTTAAGCTTTAAGACACATCTACAACATAAGCTTCTACATATTTACTAAAGGCCAATTAAAAGTCCCCCGGGTGTAAAGCATGTTTCAGGACAGGATGGGGGGAAAGGAGAGGAGAACAGGAGCGCAGTAACAAGAAGTATGTGCAGATTCCACAATTAAACCTGCAAACCTTTGTGCAAAGAGCCTACTTTAACCATCAAATGATGTTTCACTGCTGTTCACCAGTGTTTTTGTGAAGAATGCACCTGTTGAAGCCTCCTTCAACTGTCTCTGGTGGGTTTGTCCTGTGTAAATGTTAAGGACAAAATTAGCTTGTCGGTGTTTTGTTCAACTGGCAGTGTGCCGTCATCAAAAACAAAACAGGACCAAAAAATGATATTTAATGATATTTTATGATATTTTTATGATATTTATATCATGCTATTTTAGCCATTCCAAAGTTAAGTATAGGCATTTATATGAATGATTGTACCTCTACCACTATGGAGCACTCATTTTTGTGATAAATACAAGTGTTATCTGGAGGTATTTTTCAAACCCGGAAGACACAACGCTTCGATTCAGTTAACTCCGCCCCCTCTCTCCGCACATACTTTACCGTAATATAAATAAACAACAATAAGTGAAGTTACTTCACGATGCAGTTATAAGGAGTTGACATCTGCAACACAGCTTCATAAATGGCTAACACACATGCTAATATGCTAACACACAAGCTAACCCGCGTTTGGACTGACTCACTGCTCTGGTCCATCGCTGTTTACATTATGGGACTCACGTTGGTTATAAAAGTTAATCCACTTTGATTCTGGCGAAGGTTCACCAAACATCCATCAGTGACAGTCACTGAAAAACAATATTTTGGTGATAGTCGCTGAATCCCGGAGAAAAAAACAGCTGAGTGGCCTCTTCCTGAAAAAGGTTGAATAAACTCATAGCCAAACGCGCTTCTTTTTCTCCGTCCGTGACATCATCGTTAGGTAAGAATAAAGAACAGGTGTGTCCAGTTACAACGAGCTCCATCTTCAGCTGCAGCGCAAACAGGACGTCTGTTCAGACGCTCAGAGGATGTGTTTGTTTTGGCCTCAGCTCACCTGGAAGCACCTCGGGCACATCCTTTTTTTTTTTCTCTTTGCATCACAGAAATAATGAAAAAGCTGTTTTACAAATTAAAATCAGGCTGTAAGACATTACATTACAGACGTCGAGCACTTCCGTTCCGCTGCGACGACACAACTGAACACTCAGTCGTTCACCAGGAGAGGGAGGAGCAGCTGCTCAGAGAGCAGGATTCAGGAGGATTACTGAGAGCTGCGTGAATGAAGCCACAAACCACTCTGGGGGTGTTTTTGATAAGGAAATAGCATAACAACATGGCTAAAAGCTCTGAAAAGTCGATTTTGCATGATATAGGACCTTTAAGTTTGAAAAAAATATCAGAACCCACACTTTTATCACGACTGCAGCGAGTGTGGCCGTGTTGCACCTGATTTAACGTTTGAAATGATGTGTATTACAGTAATAGGGCCACATAAATGAGAGAAGACTGTGAGTAAAACATTCTCTAGTCGCACCTTGGAGGACAATGCAATGAGTGGTGAAGTCTGCAGAGAGGATTATTGGCTCCTCTGCCTTCTCGTGAGCAGATTTATTTCACTCGCCTCAAGAACAGGGCTAGGAATATCTGCTCTGACAGCACTCACCCAGGACGTTGCCTTTTTGAAACACTTCCCTCTGGCTGTCTTGGGGTTGTCAGGACCCAGAAGGAGAGACTGAGAAGGAGCTTCTTCCCCAGGGCGGTGAAGGCCCTGTTGGAGGTTTAACGGGACATGTAATGAGTGAGTAAATCACTGGTCAGCACTAAAAATGACTTTTATTTTCAATGATTCGCAATGACTCTCAAAATGAATTGTGATTAATTTTGCAATGACGATAAAGATCTATCCTTATCCTTAGCCGTAGCAAAATGATTCAATAGATAACGTGTAAAGCACAAGAGCCATCTCTTTTCTTCTCTTTCACAAGATATTGAAGTGCAACGTAAAAACACAGATATAGCCTAGTTAGTACATAGTTTAGTTGACATAGAGTATGCGTAGCTTTGTAAGAAGAGCACCAGGTTTATAATCAGGGGGTCGTGAGTTTGAGTCAGATGATGGTCTGTGATGGTTTAGTCATTTGACTTGACATGGTGTTATTGTCTGTTATTGTCACAAGCACTATTCTTTATTAAATTGAGGAGTTTTTATTCTCATTATCCTGAGCCGTTTTCCTCTTTCTAAATGATCTCTCTCAGCTGTAAAACAAGCTCATTCATGACGATTTAGTTCACATTTCTTAAGGAGAATAAATGAGCTCAGTCAGTGTTGAGCAGTGGTGGGAGAAATATTCAATATTCTTACTTAAAGGGACTATACAGAGTATAAAAATGTAAAAAATTAAGTATGTTCCTCCCCCTACATGTTCCAGCAATGTCCTAATGTGTAGAATTAGCCCAGACCTGTTCACCACAACTGCCTCTAAAATCCTGCACTGTCACTCAAAAAGGTGTTCATTTGGGTCCTATGTGCCGTCATGCACGAGCTTAATATAGAAGCTGCAGTTACGCACAAGACCTGAGGTGGCAGTAGTGAGTATAAAATGGCTAACTTGCATCTAGCCCCTTTAAGTAAAAGTATATGTTGTTTTAAATCATTTGAATCAAACCAAGTCTAAAACAGTGAACCACTAACTCAGGTCAAAAACAACAGGAACTAAACCAGGCCTAAACCCGGACTAAACTAGGTCTAAAGTGGGACTAAAACAGTTCCTCGAGGTCACTTTAAAAATAAAATACGTTTACTTATAACCCAATTTCAAAAGGTAGTGGAGTGGAAAGTACAGATACAGGCTCTAAAATGTAATGAAGAAAAAGTAAAAAGTGTTCATCATAAAATGTACTTAAAGGGACTAGAATAGATGCAAGCTGGTCATTTTATACTCACTACTGCCACCTCAGGTCCTGTGCGTAACTGCAGCTTCTATATTAAGCTCGTGCATGACGGCACTTCGGACCCGAATGAACACCTTTTTGAGTGACAGTGCAGGATTTTAGAGGCAGTTGTGGTGAACAGGTCTGGGCTCATTCTACACATTAGGACATTGATGAATACCCGTAATTTGTACTTTTTACTCCGTTACTTTCCACCACTGGTGTTGAGCGAGCTTTTTTTCAGGCTCACTGCTGTAATGCTTTGTCACCTCACCCCCAGACGGTGCCTACACAATGTAGCCGACCAACACTGTGTGATACAGAGTGACACAACTATGAAAGTGTGTGTATCATCTGTCCATCACTACTCTCAAGTAAGAGTTGATATTCAAAATAATGTTTTTTTTCCACCTACATAAGGCACCGCTCACCCATTCACACTCTCTCTCACACACCAATGTACGCAGAAACTGGAGGCAAGGAGGGTGAAGTGTCTTGCCCCTCGGACACAACAACAGTGTGACCTTCAGGAGGCGGGATTCGAACCCCCGACCTTGAGACGACCCGCTCCACCCACTGCGCCGCTGTCAAAAGCAGTGACATGAACTCCTTCTTCCAAAAGTGAAGTGACTGTCTGTGACTGTATTTCGCTGACGCCATCCAGGAGGGGGGCAGGCACTTGAGCCGGCTTAGCCCACGTTCAGGCTGCATTGACTGGGGCGCGCGGCTCTGACTCAGCCTGGCCTTGGAGCTTTGTGTGGTGGAAGTGCTCTGCTAGTGAAAGAGATTTGTACACCTACCATCGGCGTGATTGGCTGACAATGACGGGAAACGGCACGACTGACGATCAACCCTGAAATGAAAAGGCATTTGATGAGCTTCAGGTTTCCTTTAGTATCACACACAGAGTCAGTGTAGCAGGGGAAGAAACGTGTTTAGAAAGCGCTGAACGAGGGCAGAGAGAGACTAAAACTCACTAACATCATTTCATTCATTGCTAAGCCACATTTTCTTTTGTCTTTTCTCTGATTTACAATATACTTCATCTTTTACTTCCGAAGTCATTTTCTGAAGTATTTCATTGCGCACATTCGCCGCTAGGAGTCAGTGTTGGACAGGGTTTCGGAGGGAAATACCCAACAGAAGCCTACATACTGTCTAATCGATGGTTCTTTTGAAACACTTTACTGTAAATATACGCTTTTTATTTGAAATGTCACCAAAAATGACCAAGACCTTCCTGCCTGGTGATGACGAGAGTCTGATAAAGTTCATTTGGTCTATGACGGGGATGTTATTTCGTACCTGAGCGTTGTGAGAGATGCTTCCTGTAGTTGTGTCTGGGTCACACGATTGTTAAGGTCAATGGTCAATGTTCGCTAAAAAGACGGGAAGGCGCAGGGCAGGCCGTGGAGACACTGACAGGCAGGGTGGCAGAAGCGGTCCAGGTCCAGGAGAGACTCAGGCTCTTTCCGAAACCAAATCCCTCCTTCCTTCTCCTGCTCACCTCCACTGTGTGATTCCTCTGTGAAGGCGCGTTACCGTGACGTCCACGCCCACTGATGCTACAAGACTCGCAAGTTCGACTGGTTAAACTATTTTAACTGAAAAATGATTTCCCGTAGAGTTAACCAAGTCATTCATATTTGTAACATTTACATAATATTCTACATGTTAGCTTCTTCAAACTCGCAACTGTGGCCTTTTCCACTGCCAAGAAAATCATATCCAGTTGCCACAGATTACTTGAAAAAGTAATATATTACTGATGACTGATTACTCCTTTGAAAAGTAACTTGGTTACTTTACTGATTACTTGATGTCAAAAGTAACTAAGTTAGATTACAAGTTACTTTATTAGTTACATTTAGGTGCAGCTGACAAAATCTCCACCGTCACAGCGCACTAATGATAAACCCTTTTACCAGCACTATATTTATTGGAAGTGCATTTTAACAGTAACATCAACAAAGCTGACGCAGACTCAGAAAAGTGACGCATTTCCATCTCTCTCCTCGACCAACACTAGGCTGAAACATGACTGGCCACTTTATGTTATGTCACTCACTGATATGCAAAACTAAATGTATTTTTTCCAAAGGAAAATGACAAAATAGTAACTGACAGTGATTTGGAAAAGTAACTTAAATCTGATTACTTGTTTGGAAAAAGTAACACGATTACTGTTGTTTTTACTGTGAAAAAAGTCATCTGATTACAATAATCCATTACTAAGTAATTAGTTACTGGCATCACTGATTATATCAGTATAAAACAGCCTGCTGTTAAATTGTTCAAATTCGACCTTTGACTCTTCTAAATAAAATTTCTTAATTTCAATCACCTCCTTGATCCTGCGATGATGATACAGGCTACAAACCTGTTACCCATCCATCCATCCATCCGTCCATCCATCCATCCATCCGTCCGTCCGTCCATCTGTCTGTCTGTCTGTCTGTCTGTCTAGACAAGGGGTCCAAACTGTTTTCATGGCCATGAAATAAGTCTATAGCTACAGAGTGGAGGACCAGGGATTGACATCTGACATCTTTATTTAGCCTAGAACCTTAAAACCAGCGCTTTCCCACAAAGAGGAAGTAATTTTTTGGAAATTATAATTGTGTATAATTACAAAACTTGTCGTAATCTCTGGTGTGTGCCAACTCAGCAAGCCTGAGGGCCACCAAAAATTGGTCGGGGGCATTTGGCCCCAGGCTGCACTTTGGGCACCTCTGATCCAGACTAAATAATGTCACACGAGGACAAAGGCTGGGAGTCATTATCTATTATCTCTTATCTGTTTATTTGTTTGTTTTTTTGTCAAAGTAAAGCCTTTGCAGATACGAGTCTTGATCACGTCTTGAATGACCTCCTTCCTGTCTGCCCCCGCCTGCATCGATCCGTGTCCCGACGTCCACTGCTATGGCCATAAAAGCATTTCAGGAGCGCAGCCAAAACGTGCATCACCTTTAAGTGCTTCTGACGCTGGCCCCGCCTCCTCTGACTCCGAGAGCCCGGGAATATCTCATCTTAAATGCCATTAGATCAAAAAGTCCATCTTCAGCTCATTTTTTCATTATGTTCTCTCATCAAATGCCAGAACGTGAGTTGAGTGAATCTGCAGATCCACAAGTTTCGTAACTATGGGCCAAACCAATCATTTCAGTTTCGATCCGATATAAGTAGGATTTCCAATACTGATATTAATCCGTTTCACATGAAAATACTTGGCAATCTCTCATGTTGTGAACTTCCTCAAACTTAAAGAGGAGGAACAAATAGTTGGTCCAATAAAAAAAGGAGCAGGAAAAACTCAAATTTGACATGTAAGAGTAAGAGTAAGTCACCACAACAGCTGTGTGATTATTACCATGCACTTTGAAGACGCTAACAACTCATTATTCTGGTCACATTTAGTGTCAAACGATCAAGTTATATGAAAACGCTAAATAAAATGCCCTTATTGGGAGAAATGATATCACATTAACAATGATGACCTTTGATCCACAGATATAGAGGAGGTATCTGGGCGAGACTCACAGCTAAGCCACACTTCTGTTATTCTGGCTAATGGACATTCACTAAAACATGACCTGGTGAAAGACTGTTGTGGAGCGGAGGGAGCTGTGCAGGAAGAAGAGGAAGTTGACCAGTGCAGGCCACCACACTCTGACCCTACCTCCGCGTCAGGTCGGCCCACAATGGCAGCGCGGCCCAGTCACAGCGGCTCAGGACTAACACCTGAACACTATTCCGTTGTACGCTTGTACAATGACAAATAAAGTACTTACTGACTTACTTATAATAACACCTCATCATCCAGTATGGCATCCCCTCTCCGTGGTCATGACGTTATGTGAATCGAAAAATTAGACTTTGAAAAGAAAAATGTATCCTCTTCATCCGGGGCCGGGTCTGAGCAGAAACGCCAGCACTTCCCTAATGCACACCTCCTCCATCTGTTCTCGGGGGATTCTGTGGTGTCTCCAGGCCAGCTCAGAGATGTAGTTCCACCAGAGTGTCCTGGGTCCAATTGGGCTTTCTCCCAAAGGGCCATGCCCAGAACACCTCCCCAGGGAGGCGACCAGGAGGCGTTCGAGTCAGCTGGCTCCTCCGAGCTCCTCCTGGGTGACTGAGCTCCTCACCATGTCTCTAAGGGTGAGCCCAGCGAGCCTCTTCTCCTCCGTTTATTCTCAACCAGAGATTACTTTCTTTCAAATATAGTTCAAATATAACCTGCTTTAAGCATTAAAATATTCTTGATCATAGGGATTGACGTATATCACTGTCAGTCAATGTTGCCAGCAGTGGATTAGGCGACTGTCTTATTACTTATAAAATGTCAGAAATTTAGAAAAGCAATTAAAACCTAGTGTGGGGGAAATACAGACATTATTTAGAGTTCATCTGGACTAAAGAAAAGAATATATCGGTCAATTGTCAGTTCTGTGGGAAACAAGACATTCTCAACTGCATAAGAGCTTCATTTTTGAAATAAAATAATCAAAGCAGTAACTGGATTATTTTAAGGAGTAGTCAGTAGAGGGATTACTTTCTGAAAAAATCCCAACAACACTGTATACCAATGTAGATTCACAACTAAACATGCAAAAATGTCTCATTTATCATCATGAAAAGTAACTGAATTTAGTTGAATACCTGCAGTTGAAATGTGAATAGTAAATCTTTACTGACAAGTTAAACATTTAAATGTTTGTATTGAATTGACTGAACAGTTTATTCCAGAGGTGCATGTCCTCTAGCTGACCCTTCACTTTACGCTCATTTGTGGAATGAAAAAAAAAAGAAAAGAAAAAAGCTCTTCACACTTTGAATTTTTATATAAATATTTATTGCAGAGGAGGTATCTTTTTTTATATACATGCTATCACAATATAACACAATATAAATCTACCAAATATTTCCCATATATCGATGCTATAAGCTTGTCGTAGAGCAATAGTCGTAACAAGCACGTCATAATACGCCGGGATAGGGACAGAATCACTCACTATACAACTGGTAACAGTCCATAAAAGATCCACTTTTTATTTTTATTTTTTTAAACTATTTTCTGTTCTATCAAGGGCAGTGAAACATCGGTCCTACTAATTTCTCGAGTTTTCATGCAGAAGCCACAAGAGCAAGATTTACGACGTTACAGCGATAGTAGTAGTAGTAGTAGTAGTAGTAGTACTTGGGAGTAGTGGTAGTAGTCGGTGTAGGCCATCGGGTGACTTCGGGAGAGAAGTTATGACACGTTCAGACAGTTGCTATGCGCACACAGGTGAGTAGAGACTGAGTGAACCGGGGCGGGGCGGGGCCCTTGGGAAATATGTAAATGAACACGAGCGCGGGTGGGATATTGCGGTCTTATTACATTTGGAGGCCGTAATTCACTTTGCGACTCGCGCTGATGGAAAGACTCGCGTGTGCAGGTGGAAAACAAATGTCGGAGAGTTGTCACAGTGTAATGATCGTGTTGGACAAAACGCGAGACGGCACAGGCGCGTTTGAATATTGTTATGTTAGCTTGACATGAAGGAGTTACGTCAGAAAAATAGACCCCAAGTGGTGTTTTGGTGAAGAAATTACTACTTTTACTTCACTAAATTTTGTAAAAAGGGCTCCAAAGTAATATATAAATGTGTCCGTGTGTTTTGCCCATTTTAAAAGCCTTACTGTGCACACTCCAGGGCAGCAGGTGGCGCTGTGGAGCTGCACTGTAATGCCACAAGTTACAATACAAGTTAAGTTTTCATAACACTTGATCACAATTTAAACAGACTTCTACTTTTAATACCAAAGTATTTTTTGCAACAAGTACTTTTTACATAAGTACCATTTGGCTGGGCAACTTTTACTTTTATTGGAGGGATATTTGAACAGTAGTATCTGTACTTTTACTCAATAAAAAAGTACAGATGTAATTGAGCGGTTTTGCTATAATCTGGCACATTTACAATTTGTGCACAACTTGTATATGATTGTTCTTTAAAGGGGGGGTATTCTGCAAAATCGACTTTTTCAAGCTTTACATCATGTTATTCTGTCACTCCCTCATTAAAAACATGCCTGAAGTGTTGCCTTGGCACATTCACGTATTTTTGAGTAATCTGTAAAAACTCTGATGGCAGCCATTTTAGGGATAGGTTTGCCTGAGTCCTCCTAGGAACGCCCCCACCTCCTGGAGACGCCTCCGAGCTTTCGTCACCAGCCGAGTAACCAACCCCTGCTCCTCAGCAGAACCCCCTCCCCACTGATGCCACAGACAGAGTGTGGAGGGGGCGTGTCGGAAAGGGTCAGAGGTTCTTAAAGAGACAGAGGCCTATTTCAAGACATTCACTACAGCCATTTTGAGAGAGCAATTTTATACAAGGCAGTTATTCTAATTTACTGCAGTTACAGACCAACAGAAGGTTTGGTCATCATTGTAGTGTGATATAGACTGGTGCTATGTGACTGAAAAAAGCATAATACCCCCTCTTTAATGTGTGTTGTCCCGATCAAATAAATGAATAAATAATAAAATACTTCTTTGTACTCTGACCACCTCTGTTAGCATGCCGCTACCAGACATTGAAAGCTTATATTTTCCAGTTAAAGCAGTCAATTCCTACTGCTGCCTACAGAGAGCGCTAAAACCTAACAAGGGGCAAACCAAAGTATCCTTTACAAAGACAAAAAATATTTTAAGATATGAAAAAAAAACCTCTGAGGACGTGAAAACCAGGTTTAAAAGCAGCAATTCTGCATGATATGTTCACTTCATTACTGATGATTGAGGTGAATGGAAAGCCACTAGAGAAAACACATACGTACATGTGATAATAAGTCCATTTGTGTGTGTTTATGATGCTTCTAGAAACACCAGCTTCATAAACTGTTTTCTTAAAAAAGAAAAAAAAAGTCCTTAATCTAGCCAGATCTCTCCTGATTTCACTACAGCCGCAGCCACAACCACATTTCTGAAGCGATCCAGTCCAAGCCAAATAGGGCCCCGACAGCAGGGACTCTTAAAGTGAGGGTCAGGACCCCCCTGGAAATCACAGGACACTGAGGTGGGGGTTGTGGGACGATTTCAAGACAATATGTGTTCAATTTATTCATTCAGTTTGCTTGAAAACGGCATATTTTGGTGAAATTTAGCCAAATATCAATTTACAGCAACCAGAACACATCACAAAACCAGATCCTGCACCTGAAATTATTATAAATATCAAAAACATTTTGGAGTGAGGGGTTCTGGGTTGGTCTCGTGATTCTCGATTCTTGTGTTGTGGCCCGAAAAGAGCAACATTTGTATCTCTCTTTTGTCTATAACAACACAATTCACCTGCCGTCTAACCTCAGCCTTGACCAAGAATTTGTCTGTACCTTGTCCCGCCTTCTCCCTTCACTTCCTGCTCAGAATGACAGAGCACTTCACTTTGGATATAAATACAGGCTTCTTGAGAAAGCCCGACACTGAAATGACGTGTCCTTGTTTACAATAGCTTCCTGTGCTAAGTTAAAATAACCCCAACATAACATTCGTGTCCTGGGGCCGTGACATCCAAAGCAGCTGTGGCTCGAATGACTCAAAGTCGGGTTTAACAAAAGTCAATAAAGAAGGAAAATGCCCCTCTTTTGTCGTCTCATTGGTCAGCGACTCCGTGTGACCGGGGGGGGGGGGGGGGGGGGGGTGATGTAAGGCCGCTCGCACGCGCTTCATAAATATCCTATGGACCCGTGAGCGGCACAATCACTCCCATGACTGTGGAGCAGCGACGCCGGTCCTGAAAGAGCGGAGGAGGCAGAGGTGATGACAAATCGAGCCCCGCGCCCTCCCCCCAACCCCCCAACGAGGCAAACACGCAGCCCTTTCTGGAAATATCCCCCCCCCCTCAGGTCGGACGTGGGGGTAAATTCTCTGCTGGCGGGCGCGGCACACATCACCTAGACACGCCGGCTAAATCTTGTTTATGGACCAGAGCGGAGAAAGCGGCATGTCAGAATGAAATCAAGAATGGCAGAGGTGGAGATTTAGCGGGACGGCTGCGAAAACAAAAACACGCACGGCTTCAAGTGGATGTAGAATATCGTTTTGGGTGATAGCGTTTACTGTATTTATATTTCAGCCAATACTGTTGTGTGAAATGATACTTCTCAAAGCCCATCTGTTCACGTGTGAGGATGATACGGTGTGGGAGACCGGATCTGACCCCTGGGCCTGAAGTCGTCGGCACACGTGTATTGATTTGCCTCCTCACTCTGAGATATTGAGATCCCGATAATTGGGCCTGTTTTGCTCAAGTGACGGCGCGGTCATTCAGCCAGGTTATTATGAGTCATCAGTTTCTCTGAATAAGCTGTTGTTTAATAGGATGAAATGATCCGCTTTATGTACATCACATCAGGCTTTCCCAAACCAAACCTTTCAGGACGTGACCCCCTAAAATTCCCAGACCAACAACTCGGGACGCCCTTGTGTAAAACGCACTTAGCATTTATAATCATTTCAGTTGCAAAGCATTCCAAATCTGGTTTATTAATGTATGTTTGGATACTAGATTTTTGCTCAATTTCATAAATAAATAAATATATCTAATTCAAAGTTGTGAATTTTAATTGAAATCACCTCAGTGTCCCGACCCCCATTTTGGAAAACTAACTGCTATTATCAGTGTCCGCCAATCACAACTTACGGTGATCAAAAATGTCTGATCTAAATAATTACAGCGCCTAGCCCTCAAGCATTTATCCTTTGAGATCTATGATTACACTCAACCACCTTTAAGTGCACCCCAAAAGTAAAATTCTGTGAGGGAGGACCCCCGAACCCCCCCTAGCCCTGCCTTAAAGATTCAGAACTGAAACTGTTTATGTCAATGCTTGTTCTTTGCAGTGCATCGCTAAACAAAGCTGATGAGAATGATGGGATGGGATCACAATCAGCCGGGCCTCCCACAGACGTACAGTATTTAGAATCTGACGGATTTACAGAGAGACAACACTCAACACGACACAGACGTGCGGCGGGTGCTCCGGACAGGGAAGGACTGATATCACTGTCCGATGAGGGGAGACCTTTTCTGGACTGATAAGTACTTGGACATTTTGATACAAAACACAGGACAAATCAAAACCCTCACAAGGTTTAGTTGATTTATATTCGAGCACACGAGGCAAACTGGCAGATATATTGTATTTGGAATTCACCTGGATGTGACAATAGTTAAAGATCACCTCGTGGGACGTGAGTGTTCGGTAAGACGAGAAGTAACTGCGATGCTACTTTTTATCATCTGATGAGAATAAAGGACAATTCTTGTCAATAGTATTAAAGGGGGGGTGTTATGCAAAATCGACTTTTTCAAGCTTTACATCATGTTATTATGTCATTCCCTCATTAAAAATATGCCTGAAGTGTTGCCTTAGCACATTCACGTATTATTGAGTAATCTGTAAAAACTCTGATGGCGGCCATTTTAGGGATAGGTTTGCCTGAGTCCTCCTAGGAACGCCCCCACCTCCTGGAGACGCCTCCGAGCTTTCGTCACCAGCCGAGTAACCAACCACTGCTCCTCAGCAGAACCCCCTCCCCACTGATGCCACAGACAGCGTGTGGAGGGGGCGTGTCTGAAAGGGTCAGAGGTTCTTAAAGAGACAGAGGCCTATTTCAAGACATTCACTACAGCCATTTTGAGAGAGCAATTTTATACAAGGCAGTTATTTTAATTGACTGCATTTACAGACCAACAGAAGGTTTCGTCATCATTGTAGTGTGATATAGACTGGTGCTATGTGATTGAAAAAAGCATAATACCCCCTCTTTAAGAACGGTCTCTTGTGGCATGAAACTAAAAAGCGCACAGGGTTTACAACAACATCTTTTTAAATATGTTTTTAACACACATTCGTGAATTGTAGCAAGAAAAACAATCGAAATACACATGAATATACTAGATTTATAATGTTTTACTGCTTGAAATTACAAGAAGCAATCACTTTTTACAATGGGGGTTCACGCGGGTTGTTTGTGCGGCCATTTTGGAGGGCGCAGCCACAAACATACAGGGGAACTCCCGCCCTTGTGTGTCAGATGTAGTTGAAAGTAGTGACCCAGAAACTACAGAGTTATTTTTACCTTCTCAGTATTGTCTTGGCTTTGTCTTGTGGTAGACCTTCTTTGCAAGTTCCAAATAAAGCAAGTGTGCCCCTTAACTTCCAATTTAAACCATTTTATCCCCAACTCTATGCAAGCTGTGGAAGCCTTTTGATATGTTAAAAATATTAAACACACAAATCTAGGCCTATTTGGGTGCACGACGTTAGCTTAAACTTGGATACAATTTAGCTAATTAAGTCTAAACGAAACATGGACGCAGCTGTGCAGTCTTTTGCAATTCAAATTAAACAGGCAAAGATCCCTTGGGCGCAACATCGCACACTTGCCTGATTGCGTGTCCTCGGTTTGGCTAAAATTATATCTTTGATGCCACTTCTGATTGGATTTTGCTATTATAATCATGGTTTGCCAGCGCGTTGGCAGGCTGAGGTTGCCGTTTGCTCACTTCATACTCCTTTTATTCGGGTTTTAAAGGGGACATATCGCGCCAAGTCAAAATTGTTCAGCTTTTACTCGTGTTATTATGTTGCCCCTTTGTCAAAAAACATACCTGGAGATGTATTTTTGCTTTGTAATTGTTCACGCAGTTTTTGAGTAATGGTTTTCACTTTGGCTGTTTCTTCTTCTGCAGCTAAAGCGCTCCGATCTGTATTTCCTGGATTGAGATTTTCTTTGTTTTCATGTTTTTCTATGGCTATAATCTGGCATCGCTAAAACCTAGTGAGAGATTAGAGCCTAATCTCTCACTCCTTGCTTTATTAATTTGAAGCATAAAATAAATCTACGTTTAAGCCTAAATTATGTGCGATATGTCGACTTTAAATGGTTGATAAAACTAAAACTCTGTGCTTCTAAATCGCTAGTTAACTGCATGAATGTTTGCTGCTGTTGCCTTGAGTCTAGACATTTCAGGAATGTAAAGAAGGAATAGGAGCAGATTCGTTCACTCAGAATGGAACACTTAAAACAAAATCCAGTGCAATTTTTGTATCTTCTAGAAGTAGTACCTCCGTGTGCGTTATTTAAACAGAAAGAGCGTTATTTTGACCCTGGATCATAAGTATATATGAAAGCCGGAGACTAACATTTGTACATTAGGAAAAGGAAAAAAACGACTGTAGTATTATTTTTCTTCTGACAATGTGTCCATCTACTCTGACTGTGCATGCGAGTTTATAGTATCATTTCACACGTAAAAACAAAACAAAAAAAGTAAACACAATTAAATAAAAAATATCAAATAACTGGAAGCCACTCGTTCCACATCGGACTACTACGAGACGATAGGCACGTACAGTACATCCCGGCAGATTTGTTAGCAGATCTGCCAGGAACTACAATTCATATCTAAAAAATAAATTAAAAAATACAAAAATAAGTACATTTGAAATCAAGTCGATGCATGTTAAGGATATGCTTCTCAGGATCATGCCGTGAGAAAATAAAAAATCAAAAGACTAAATTTACAAGAATCTAGCGCTGGATAAAGTGCAAAAAGTTGGGTTTTCCTGTTTAGAGCTAGCTAGCAGGCTAACGAATCGCTGACATCCTTCCCGCTAATTCTTTGGCTTTCGGTTTTTACATGTACTTTGACTGTAAAAGTGTTCATTTACGTACATCCATCAAATTTCATGCCCCGACCCAAAGAACTCATGACGCACACCAAAATAAAAATGCTATATAATACGTAGTACGCGTGAAGGCGAGTCTTGCATAATTAGTCTAAAATATTCTTTTGTCTTCCCGTAAATATCTGGAATGCTTTGACATATTTTGTACATTTCACTCATCCACAACAGGAACGAAACCTCAAAAAGGAAGGCAACTTGTGGGTCACTTTTTCTTCCAAGTCACCCTACAATAGTAAAAGGTAAGGATTTCTCAGTGGAAAAAAAAAGCATACATCTAGAACTATAATTTCATTTGGTCCTCTACGTAGAAATGTCATGCCTTCTTGGTCGCTGTGCTGTCGTCAAAGTCCCATGGACAAACGTCGGCCTTGCTTGCGGCGCTGGGACTGGGCGTGCGCTGCCTCGCCCCGCTGGAGCTCCTGTCTGCGCCTTTCTTTTGGGATGATCCGTCGTCAAAGTCCCACGGGCACACTTCCGCCTTTGCTTTGGCCGCACCCAGGTTAGTGCTCCTCCGCTGTTCCACTAGCGGAACCTCCTCGCTCTCGATATCCCAGGGGCATACCTCAGCCATCCTCTGCTGGCTCACGGTATGCTTCTCTGTAGATCTAGGCTTGTCCTGAGCTTTTATTCGACTCTTTTCGTCATCAGTGTCTTTTGATTTTTCAACAGTTCTCGGCGCGAGGCTGCCTATTTTTCTCGAAGGTGACTCCTTGCCTTTGGGAGCCTGCGATGGGCTAGGTGTTCTTTCGGATATAGGCGAAATGGCAGTGGTGTCGTAATCCCAGGGACAGACGTCAACCTTGGATGTTGGTAGTTGGAGAGATCCTGCTACCTTAAGAGGTTCGCAAAGGGCACTTTTCCCTTTCACCTCGACGGGAGAAGCTCCTTGTAGTTTTTTTGTAGTTTCCATAGAGCTTACTCGCTCCGTTGTCTTTTGGGTATCTTCATAGTCCCATGGGCAAACATCTGCCTGCTTTGTGCTGGTGCTTTCTGTTGGTACCAAAGGCTTTGCCAGTTGACTAGCTTGAGCTGGAACTTGCTGCTTGGCCATTTGACTAGTACTACTCTCACTGGTATCCTCCCAGGGACAGACATCTGCTCGTACGGCTGAAGTCCTTGGAGTTTCCTTCATAACTCCAACATTTGGGAGAGGATCTGAACCTTTCTTCTTCTGCTGTTGTGTTTTGCCGCCTTTAACCACTCCTCCATGAACAGTGGTGGTTTCGTTCGGCGCTATAGACACATGCTTTTGGACCTTGTTTTCTGACGGAGTGTGAACCTCTTCCACTTCCCAAGGACACACTTCTGAGAGATCGTAAAATTCCATTGCCTTTACTGGATCGGGGCACATGATAGGCTGGCTGCTACTGACCTGTGGTTTGGCCATGCAGCTCTTGGTGACAGTCTGCTTGCCTTCAGAGGGCTGGCTGAACGCCTTGGGTTGACTGTCAGTGTCTGGTTCCACCTTGGTGTCCTTGCTCTTTGCCTGGCTCTTCTTACTGCCGTCCTCTGAGCTTTGCGTCTTTCCCGTCAGGCCGAGAGTCTTTTCTTTGGCGCTGGCGATGACGCTGAGGGACTTCTGCAACATAGAGGGTCGGGGGTGGATGGGCTTCTTGTCTGCGGTCAGGTTGTGAGCACTCGCCGACTTGCACACCAACGGAACGGATTCGGCCGATTCACTTGGCACATTGACGTTCTCATTGGACGTCTTCTTGACTAGCTTCTTGCCCATGAGCGTTTCTAAAAGTGATCCTTCGGCTGCTGTCACCTCCATCTTGTCGGTGGCCGAGCCGTTGGCGTCCTCGCTCTGGTCGCGGACGTGGTCGTAGCTACTGTGGGACTTCTTCAAGGAAAAGACATTGTTTTTGACAGTCTCCTCTTTCACCGGCTTCACTGTGTGTGTCGGGTCGAAAGGGTTCTTCTTCAACATGCAGATGCTGTTTCGGTTGCTCCCATGCTCTCCTAAGTCCTTGTCCTCGCGGCTGCATTGGCGATGCACAGACTCTGGGATCTCAGTGATGCGTCTCATCAGGGAGCGGCCCAAGCCTTTCTTAGAGCTCCTCTTCTTTTGGAGGTGGGGGTTGTTGGCCAGCATCTTTTTCCTCTTGTAGATTTCTAACTGGGAGTAGAGTTTCTTCAGCTCCTCCTGCGTGTAAACACAAAGAAAAACATTATTTACATAAAACTAAGTGATCCTGGTATAAGAAATGAACAATAAGGGTTAAGCCGGATGTACAGTGCATAATTTTGGTAATCTCAGACAAAAAAAATCTGTGCCAAATTGTTAAATATACTAGTGGGACTGGGAATAATGTTGCTTTCCAGGCAACTCATAGGTCGGTTAATTCCCAGTGTAATCTGACATGAAAGTGTTATACCTAAATTAACTATAGAATGGTCATATGACTAATGTCAAGCTTTAAAAGATATCAGCAGTGTTGGATATTTTGTAATATTGAGTATCCCTGCCTTTCTATGCACCCGCAATATGACTGTGACCAACAGGAAATTACCAGCTAGTCGTAGTGGTGGAGACAAAAAAATCTATTGAAACCTTTTTATGTGCATAAACCCTGCTAGTGTGCTAGCTTCTGTTAACTGGCACAACACTGACATAAAAATGGGCATCAAAAAGTCTGCTCCGGCTGAATTTAGTATGCGCCACTATTCAAAGTCGGAACAATCACACCTGTGACTTCCATATGTCGTTTACTTTCAAGAAAAGTATCGTGTACACCCAGCTTTTCACAAGCAAACAGTTCTACTGCACAGGAAACATGCCACATGAATCCATCACATGGGACAACAAACAGTTGTTGCACTACAGTAAACATGCCTACCAAAAAAGAAAAAAAGACAGTTTGGACAGAATCAAAAAGGAAATGTGTGTTTTAGTAAATGTTAGGTCTGAAACAGCCTCTAAGCCTTGGTCCTAATCCGTTTTCTACATCCAGAATGCTCTCAAAGAGGCTGATAAGATCTCCTTCTGGTAAATATGCCCCAGATATTTTGGTTGAGAGACTTCTTCAGCTCTAACAGACAAACAGACACGTCAGCTCACATTGGCACGTTTTTCCCAACGACTGTCGCAAGATCTTACGCCACAGCCATTAATAGAACTGTGATGGCCCATTTCGTCTGGGGTCTGCAATACAAAACCGCCAGTGCTCAGTATGTGTGGAGGAAATCACCAGGGCATATGGCACGGGAGCGAAAAGTAGCACGTTCTTACCCGGATGTCTTCGGGGTCGAGGCTGTGTTCGCTCCACGCCGAGGTGATGCTGCTGTTCAGATAGGAGCCGGAGCGACCCATGTCCAGCTCGTCCTCGTAGGCTTCGGAGGCGATGTCGTCCCTCATGTGGGTGCCCGTGAACAGGAACTGAGGCCACACAGAACAAGCACGGGACTTAACTCTTGGTGTCACGATATCGAATATTACAGTTATTGCACTGATAGCGTGAATTTCCAACTTCAGCTTTTACGTCGATGGGTGAAGCTGGAGCAATCTTGGCTGCGAAACGAGCTACTAGCCACAAACCCACCATGTACTTATGCAGCAAGCCTTTATTGTGCACTTAAGGCTAAGGAGTGTGGGTGTTGTTTTGTGAGTGAGGTCATTGTCAAAGCGCGTGTACCTTGGGGATTAGCAGCAGCCCCAGTGTGACCGTCACAGTTAAATGGGTGTGTGTGAAGAAGAGCAGCAGCATCCAGTCTGGGTGAAGCTCCGGGGCCAGGCTGAATCTATGACAACAGAGAGGAGAGAAGTGGTCAAACAGAGCTTTTGCCAACTACTTTAGGTGCCCCTCAAGCAACTTTTAAACAGCTTCTATGTATAGAAAGGAGAATTTAAAGCCAGTTGATTTGCATCTCAAAGATTGGTCGGAGCACCCTCCCCTTCAGATGCTAAAAATAATATACGAGCCTCCATTTTTAGCCAATGACATGCTTACAAATCAAAGGTGCTGTGATAAATGCATTTTTTTTTGCAGCAGAAGAACTCAGAATGGGATTGGTGATGGTGTTTAAGCTTTGAAATTGTAAAGGACACTTCTGTTACACAACAAAATTTCAGCAGGAAAAGAAGAAATAAATATCCATGTAAATGTATACAGATCAGGGGGTTTGGGGCATCATTTTCACAACAATGGGTGTTGAAACTGGAAATGCTATGTTTTTGGACAACTAACTTAACAGAGCGGTGTCAGTGTTCACACAGCCTTCTTAGTAGTTGATAACATTCGAAGAGTACTGAAGGGCTAAACTTCGTGGCTCCACATGGTTCTTCTGCGGCAGACACAGATGGAGCCGAGACTTAATGTGCGAGCTGCCAACGAAAATTTATACACTGTCTGTCCAGGCGTCAACTCTGCAGCTCCACTCAGCCTCATGTAATGCTCCTCCGGGGTGAGGCTTTGCATTGAGACGGCTTTACCTTTGAAGGGGTCACGTTTAAAAAGGTGGAGGCCGACATCTGCTTAACAGATTATAGACCTAATGTTACCAGATCCTACAGCTAAAAGCAGCCACACCGTGGTAAAAAAAAAAGACGATATCAAACCTATGAAACAATTTAAATCAGTGCTAGTGTTAGAGTTTCTGCTATTAGTCTATTTATTTAGAGATATGTACACTGCAAAAAGTGAATATCAAGCATTGGCTTAAATGACTTAAACTGAGGAAATGTATCTTGTTTTGAGCGGTTTTCACTCATTTAGACACTTTTCCTGATCGGACCAAGTTTACTTTGCTTGTTTGAGGACATTTCAGACTAGTTCTAAGGTAAATCTCGCTTGAAGTAAGAAAGTAAAATTGCCAATGAGATAAGACCAATTTTCTTACCCGATTGGCAAAGAAAATGTCCTGAAATAAGGACAAAACGTATTGAAACGAGTCAGAAACATCTCAGAACAAGTGAAATAATCTAGGACAAATGCCCAAGAACTTAACTAGTCAAAACAGCTAAAATTTGGATTATTGTGCTCAAATTGAGATGTTTATACTGATCTAGTTAATTACTTTTTGCAGTGTACTATGTGTATTTGCTGCAATTTAGGTATTTTTTATTTTTTTTAACCCTTTTTAGTCGTGATTTCATCTTGATCTTTATCTGGTGGTGCTTTGAAGGTCAGTTTTTTCTCACTTACATTTCTATTAAAATTTGAGGAAACCCGCCATGCATTTTCATCCATATTTTCATGTGATCAATCTACTGGAAGCGTTTCAAATGTACATCTCTCCGCGTTCATCCGCTGTCTCGCCTTACAAGCAGCACTCTTGCACAATGGTATCTTGATTAAAAATAGAGAAGACAAGCTGTACCAGAGTTTTCCCATGTACCGCGCTCGCCCCGTCGAAGTTGCTAAAAGGCTAATTAGCGAACAGTTACCGCGCTAACAGCTTCGAGGCGTAATCGGAGGCAGAGGTCCAGCATGTGAAATGTCTCTGAGCTTTGAAGACTCTTTGCTCGGCCCTATCTCAGATGAAGATTTAATAACCTTGGCGCGCTGTCTCCAATTTGCAGCCGCCGGCTCCTCACCGCCGAAGTGCTTTCCATCAGTCAAGCGTGCGCCTTCTGGCCATTACCTTTTTCTGTCATTTTCCCTCTTTTTTTTTTTTTTTTTTTTTTTTTACCTGAACCAGCAGTATTCAGAGGACTACGGCCAGCTTACGAGGAGGCGGAGGGCTTAACTGGTCACTGTGGGATGACAAAAAAAAAAAAAAAAGCAGCTTCTATATGCGGCGCAGAACGAGGCGCTGGACGCTGCTAACAAGCCCGCGGTGCACAATATGGTCCCCCGCGACAGCCGGGGCAGAGCGGATGCACCGCAGCCAACACCTACTTCAATTTGTTATGTGCCTCCCCTGGCCATTGCGGACGTGAATGGGAGGATGTAGAAATGGCGACAGAATAACAAATTGTTCATTCAGACTCAAATTCTCTGATTTTCTCATCATAAATGTAATACGCTGGGCATTTCTTGACGCAGTCGACATTTTGTCCAGAAGGCGCACACTGTTGCATTGTTTAGCCACACTTTAGAACGACGATGCATAATAACTGTTGAAAATGTGATTCCATTTGGTTCACTGCATAAACTCAATGCAATTTAATGATGAATTTGGTTGATGAGACACTTTTGGGGCCTTTATGATCGGGTTGTGACCCCTAGATCAGCCTCAAAGGTACAGCAGGAGGGGTTTCGAAATATTTTTTTCATTGTACTTTCATGTGTTACAGTAAAGAACCACACAATTAACCTCCTAACCCCCTATTGAACACAGCTGAGAGTCCCCAGTCCTCTCCTGGTCAGGTTGGGGCCTTTCCTGAATAGATGTTGAAAACTCCTGCCCTAAATAGGTGCCAGAGTACAGAGTAACGGTGCCTTCGACCCCTGAATCTGGTCAAGGTTAGGCACAAGTCAGGAACAGTCCAGCTGTTTTAATGTATCAGACTTGAAGGGTTCTTCTTTTTTTAAGGGTTCTTCTTTTTTTAAGGGTTCTTCTTTTTTTAGTTGCGACTGCTGTTGATTTCCATCCAAACTACATAAAAAATATGCCTCCCATATGACCTGGCAACCCAGAATGACTGCAATGAACTACTGGCTGTGCCAAAAGCAGACAAACATTGGTGGAAATTATTACAATAGAGATTCATGATGCGTGTCCACATCTTTTTGACTTATGTTGTCAAATGTCTGCGAAAATAAATGCATTTCATTTCTGTACAGGTGAGGCCCTGTGTGTCTGCATGCTTTGCTTATATTTACACAAAACTGTGTCATTGTGTACCAAATCTTAGCTGATAAATTTGCTGAATCAGATCCATTCAGCAAAGAAAATAAGATTAGTTCAAAGCCGACCTTTATTTAACCAGGAAGCTGTGCACAGAGTCGTACACAGACACATGGAGAACCTGCCAACTCCAAACAGAAATCCAACCTGGGACCCAGTAAAAGAGTTTACCTGATGACGTGGAAGATGGCGGACAGCACCAGCTCGTTGTGGACCGCGATGGACATGTAGCGCGGCTCGTGGAACGCCGACGGGACGGTCCTGACGGCGTAGCACAGGTACACAGCCCACAGGAGGAACAGGAACTCCGCTGAAGGGACAGACACGGGGAGAAGGAAGGTTTCGTCATTTCCAAATGCAATTAAATGCACAACAATACCACTATTACTGCCACTACACTATTAGTCGTAATATATTTCTGGTTTAGACAGGGTTTACATCCGGTTTAGACGCCAGAGGGGCTTCAAGGAAAAAAGGAAAAAAAAAACGGATCTATTCGCACATTTGTAAACTGCACCATCACCACCACTACCATCAACTTTCCTTGCACATATAAAAGCAAGACCGACAACATGACTTTAATAGGAGGCTGCGTTAGCTTGGGTATTCTCCGGACATTTTATGAATCAAATCCCCGCGCTCCTCCATGACAACTCCGGCTTGTTTCCAAGGCAGCACCCCGCCTCTGCCGAGCACCGAGAGAGGCACCGACACGGAACAACACGGTGTGCCAGTGTGGCCTCTCTCGCTGAGCGCTGGACAAAAGGGGGAGGCAGTGATGTCATGGGGATGCTGTTTAAGGTAGTGCGAGGACAAGTCAGATCAAAATACTAACATGAATAATTTAGCCCGCGGAGTACGAAGCAAAGGCACCGATATTGACTTTGGAGATGACGGGGCCATTAAGTGTGACGTCACAGCACGAACTGGGGCTTTATTTCCACTCGTTGGTGAATTCGAAACTCAAAACAAATCTTACCACACAAGTGGAACTGTATTGACAACTCCATCCCTTTTATTCTCAGCAGAAATGCCCCAGACTGCCCTCCACCCTCGCCAATGGAGAGACAGTCCGTCCAGAAACAGATGCCCGAGCCTCAGCTGGCTCTGCAGCAGCTCTACTCTAAGCTCCTTCCAGGTGACTGAACTCCTTTCTCTAAGGGAGGAAACTCATTTGAACCTCTTGTAGCCGAGATATCCTTTTGGTGATGACCCAAATCTCATAAACATATCAATTTATAGAAAAAGTAAGGTGTCCATTGCCCTGATCTGGGTTGTTGGTCAGGTCTATGTTCACTATGACTTTTCTTTTTTTATCACTGGCAGTGTAGTCACCTTTATTAGCAATTTACACAAGGCTAGCAAATTACAAGGTATAGCCGAGAAAAGACATTTTTACTGTTTTCTGAGCTCCCTGGGTGAGAACAGCAGGTGTAGAGCAGCCCCTAAAGAAACCTCGTGTCAGGATGTTGCAGTGTCGTGACGTCAGTGCTCACCTGAATCCCGTTAGAGCAGACTATTTTTACAGCGCGATAATGTAAACTGAACACTTTTATTCATCTGCTTAATCATACTGTACAGCTGCGAGGGGGCAGACACTCCCGCCCGCAAACAATCACATTCCTTTGACTTTCAAGGGTTGGAGTGTCGCCCAAAGATTAACCTTGGACATTGTGTTTACGGGAAAGCCTTTGAGTCACCTGGAAAATTCGATTGGGCCGCCTTTTTCCGAGAGGATTCACAGGGATATACATGTAACTGTAATGAGGCCAAGTTTGAGACCCTGATAATGACATTTCGGTTCCCCTTTTGATCTGTTTTGATAAGCTTTGGTCCCAATGGGGTCTCATTGGGTTTCAGGACAGCTTTTCTTTGGGATCTGCTGCTTTCGAAGAACTAAAATAAGGTCATACACGCTCATACTCTGGGACAGGGTTAAGAAACCAAACTTAAATACTTAAATAGCATCATTGGGTCTAGCGTTTTTTTATGACTTCTACGGGCAAACAAGGATTAAAAAGGATCGAGCGCTAAACTCTCCAGTGCTGTATGTAGAACACCTCAGATAACCCGTGTCCTCCCACCCACATGAAGCGGAGAACATGCTACACAAAGCCCTGCGAGCGTAGGCGGCGGCGGAGCGTGCGTACCGACGGCCATCATGTAGTCCCAGCGGTCCAGGAGGCACATGCTGAACTGCAGACCCTCCGGGGTGTAGCCCACGTCTATGAGGGCCCAGCGCCGGTCGGGACTCTGGCACACGGCCGAGGTCCAGGCCACGAGGAACCACACCACCACCAGCAGGATGATGGCCAGCAGACGCAGTACGCGCCAGCTCGTCATGTAGGGGATCCTCTGGGCGGTGCGGGACAGGAACACCTTCAGCACCCTGCAACACACGCAAAGCGGAACATGACGGGGGATCTGGTGTTTGTCTGTTTAGCGATGGCGTGCTGGGTCGTTGGAAGAGTTGGGACGTTTGGGTGGCATCTTTGGGTCATCAATTACAGTTTTAAGGCTAAGTAAGTAAGTTAAAATGGATCAAATAATCAGATGAATCAAAGAGTTGACATAATCCGTAAAAATCTCAGCACTCTCGTGGGTCAAATACAACCTCTTGAAGGGCCAAGTTAGGCTCGCACACCGTCCCCCCTGCACACATTTATTTTGTTCTGTGGAAAACAATTCTGAAGCGATCACTAAAGCTTTGAAGGCAAACTAACATTCAAATGAATCCATAATAAAGCACCTGAGCCACTCATTTATACAGAGACAAAACAGCAACAGAGTCACCAGAGGCTCCATCAGTAACAACTGCACAGTTCCTCACCGCAAGACTGCACTGGGTCAGTCTGCCTTTACGGATCTAAGTGCAAAGTCGTGGAACTCACTGCCCACTGAACTTAAAACCGTATCTGAGTTTAAAATGTTCACTTCTCGAGTTAAGTCTTGGCTGAAAACGACACAGAACTGTACCCATTTGTAAATAGATTTGTGCGGTGTTTATAGGTAGGTTAGAATAAAATGTACAACACATTTTAACTAAGTGTAGAAAGACCCAACTAGGGATTGGATTTGAAAAGGAGCTCTACTATATCAGGGGTAGGCAACATTAAGCCCAGGGGCCAAAACAGGCCCTCCATCATCAAACTCTGGCCTTTGAGATGATTTTGAGGAATATTATGACCCAAATCAGAGATCAAACACCTTTTAAAATACATAGAAATGTGAAAATACTGTCAATTCCTTCAAATGTCTAAGCAGAGCACCCAATAAGGCCATAATCTTAAAAGAATAATCATTGCAAAGGAAGAAATTACTTAAATCTACTTGAATTTAGAGATTAAATCTAAAGTTTGAGGAGATTTGGTCTGGTCTTAGAGCAGATAAAACCAATTCTTGCCAATGGAACAAGTACAGTTTTTTTCTTAATTCAGGTTACTTTGTATAATTCCAAGTGATAAATATATATCTTTTACAGTAAAAGTTAATTTGTCTGATTTCCAGTGGGATTTTTATTTGTTCCATTGGCATTTTTTTGTTGTTAAAAAAATACTTCAAACCGACTCTCATTTAACATAAAAAACCTTTATTCAAGCAATTTTAAGTAATTTATCTCATTTCAAATGGACATTTTTCCAGTATATATGATGTACAACACTGGCATATGTAGAAAGTGATGCTTTACTTGGAGGGTCCGGCCCTTGGTCTTTTAACGATGAAGAAAACCGTCCCTCCACCGAGCAAACTTGCCGACCCCTGCACTATATGAAGCTTATGCGCAAATTCAACCTGGAAGACCTACCAGCTGCATTCATTCATCACCTCATCACCGGCAGCTCACTCCAATCATCCAATCACGGACCCCGTGTTGTCGGGGGCTTCATGCCTCTGGTAGGGTCTCCCATGGCAAACAGGTCCTATAGGTGACGGGTCAGACAAAGAGCGGTTCAGAAGCCCCTTATGAGAGACCAACAGGCCCGGTCAGAACCATGAGGCCGTCCTTCTGTGGACCCACCACCCGCAGAAGGAGCCATAGGAGCTGGTGCAATGTGATTCCACGACCCGGGAACAGAAAAGTGGAAGAAAATGGATGGATGGATGGATGGATGGATGGATGGATGGATGGATGGATGGTTGGATGGATGGATGGATGGATGGATGGATGGATGGATGGATGGATGGATGGATGGATGGATGGATGGATGGATGGATGGATGGATGGATGGATGGATGGATCAACTACAAACTTGTTTTGTTGAATTGCAAAGTCCCTGTCAAATAAATAAATAAAAGTGCAGGAGCCTGACATGATTTTGGTGCCCTAGGCAAGCTTGGGCTTTTGTGCCTCCATGAAAAAGGAAAAAAAAAGAAAAACTAACACTAACCATTTCTGATATAAATTTACAACATTTCACCACAATGTTACACAGCTCCCTGGAGATGGAACCATGAAATCTGTCCTTTCCAACACAAAAGATTGCAAGTCTTAATCACTTTTCGTTCCAAAGTTATGTCCATAAGTTGGCGATGTCGTAGATGGCAAGAGCTGGGACATCTTAGGGTGAAAAACTGAAATCGGCGCCCCGCTGGAGCAGGGTCGGCCCTGTGTAAATCAATGTTTCAGTTTACAGTAGTTCACTGTGCCGTGCTGTACTGTAGAATCATAATCAATGTCAAATCCGCCTTTGTCTTGTTCGTTTTTGTGTCTTTGCAGTTTCATGTAAACCACACTGACTGAACAGTGCTTCGTGTTTTGCCGTTCAGCCCCTCTGCTCTGTGTGCGCGCGTTTTTCACAATAAAGTTCACATTTTAATAACAAAGTGCGCTTTTTGATGCAGAAGCGCTTGTGCTTTGTGAACTGAATAAGGAAAACAGTGTGCAGTGTTTAGGGACAATGCACAAAGACCAAAGCTCACCACGGAAAATCCTACTAATCCTACTTCTCACAATCCTAGTCGGGTCCGTGACTTTTGGAGGACGGGGTGAAATGCAAAGGACTAACAATGAGCCACTGTTTACATCGAGTCAAGGCCGGGAACTTCTGAGTTCATCTTCTGTCGGCACGACTTTGGCCCTCGTCTTTTTTAACGTCCAACATTCTGAAACATCATTATAAGGTCATTAGTCCAGCTACATCACATCAGAGTCTATAACTAGGCCCGGGCCCGCTAATAATAGGCCGCATTTGTCACACGCATTAGTGAGCGTCCAGTCCGCTCCCACTAACGAGGCCCTATCAATTATGTATCGCTCTGTTAAGTTCACTTGGCCCGTCTTGGTTATGCAAAAAGAGGAATTGTTGGAGTAAATATGAAGTTCTCGGCACAGAACAAAGTATTCAGTCTCCATGAGGTCTGTTAAGGTGAGACACTGCAGGTGAACGGGGGGAAAAAATACATTTAGAGATATCACTTCAAAACCTTTGTGGTAGATTACTGATATATTTATGAGTGAAAAGTGTATTGCAAGTTTTGAAGATGTCAAAATCGCCTATATTTTCAGATGATGGTTTATATAAAGCAAATGCTGTACAATGCCTTTCCATCAAATTGGCCTCAATGTGGAGCACTTCGGAGCAATAAGGCTCGATGCACAGGGCGTTATGAGCGTATAGGAAGTGGCGGCACCGCACAGCTGTCAGAAAGGAAATTACTGTATTTGGATTACAGCGTCGCCTTATGTACGGCACGTGGATACCAAACATGTCGATATTTGTGAATGAATAAGCACGGGAAACCAGCCGGGGCGGCACAATACTGTTAGTTCTGTGAAATCTCCAGACAAAACATCATGAAGTCTTTTTTTACTCTTAAACTAAGATGTTTTTTTCCCTGAATACATTTATTAATTATTATTTCTTAAGTATTCAAACACAATAGCAAGGATTGAAAACATAAAAACAAAACACAGAGACGAGAAGAAAAAAAAGATAAGGCAGACCCATGTTAATTACAGTCTTTTCACCCAAAATGAGTAATTTAGGTGACAATGATACAAACTGTATTGTCTCTTTCCAAAATGTCCTTATCTCACAACAATCCCACATACATTTACTACATGCATCGGAATTATTAATATCAAATCTATTGGCTTTAGCTGGTGAAATATAGGTGCGCATCAACCAATTTATTTGGAGTCTAGTATTTTTTGTTTGGGTATGTGCTTCTAAACATGCATTTTCCCATTGATCAAGAGAGATCTTGTCTCCATGCCTTTAGTCTGTGGGTTGAGGATTCTGTTGAACTCCTAACAAACATGTTATAAAGGTGGGATAGCTGCCCCTTTTTATGTAGAGTGGTCAGCACGTTCTCTTCCAGCATGGATATAGTAGGCAATAAGATTTGATTAGTTTGAGCTGAAGTGATTTAACTCCTAATTTGGAGGTATTTAAATGACATCAGGGATTTATCACAATATAAATCTTCAGTTTTCTTCGACCCCTTGGTTGTCCACTGGTGGAAACCTTCATCTGCTTGAGCTGGCTGGAAATGGTCTAAACTGAGACATGCTCATTTCCCCATCGAAAAAATGTTGTGCTTTAGCCCCAACATTGACCACTGTGTGAAAATCCTATCTTTAATGCTCTTCAACATGTTGCCATAAACTCCATGCAGAAATTGACTTGGCCCATTTAGCAAGGCACTAAACCCATCCAGCCCAGTTAAGTGTAATGACTAACTGTCTACACGAGGCATTACACGGAGTAAAGATGTAAAGCCTGTTGTAATTACATTGCAACGGGTCAATGCAATCAGCTGCTGGAGGAGGTCCCGGGACTAATCGATGTGCGTGTGTGTGTGTGTGTGTGTGTGTGTGTGTGTGTGTGTGTGTGTGTGTGTGTGCGTGTGTGTGTGTGTGTGTGTGTGTGTGTGTGTGTGTGGTACTGTACCTGTACAGTTTGAGGGTGAGCGTTCCGTAGACTGTAGCGAAGCCGAGCAGTCGCACCCACCGGAGCAGGATACAGCGGAACACACTGGGCTGGAAATACAGGATCCCCACCTATGAGAGACAGAGAGAGGAGGAGAGGGGTTAGATAAGAGTCTGCTGGCAGAGGAAAACATTTTGGAGTTTGGAGTGGATTTTGGACTTAACATAAAACAATGTCAGTGTCTAGACAATTCTTAAGATCTTTAGTTTTAGGCCAAGTCCTGCAGTCCCTAACCAGACCAGGGAGCTCCAGCCTATGTGTTCATCGTCTAACACGGGTACGGCTCTCACTGGGATAATCTTGGACGAGGATCTTAAAAAAAAAAAAAAGTGGTTGTTGCAGTGATATAAAACTGAAGTTATAGTCTTGAATGCTAGTTATTGTCTTGCGTTTTAAGCTAACCATGTAACCACAGTTCAGTAGGGAATTTAATCAACCTGTGTCAAAACAACACTGTAAAACAGACTAAATAAGGACCATAACAGGGCCAAAATGGAACTAAATCATTAAAGAGAGGGAGCATTATGTTTATTTATTTATTTGATAGGGACAATGCATATTAATGAACAGTTGCACATGAGCACTGTAAATATGCCAGATTATAGCAGGGATGCTAGTTTCCATCTGTAGTCCCTACCTGTACCCTACCCTACCAGGTATTGGGTAATAATCTCAAACATTTATTTATCACCATCTTACAGTTGTTGGTAAAAAATTGCAATATTGATCTAGAACATCTGTAACAAAATATCCAGGAGTTTCACTTCCTGATCCTCGGAGCACACACGCCTTCACTGTGCAGCAGTTTCAATGAAGAGAAAGAGAGAAAAAAACAGCTCATGGCCCGAGTTGCTGTATAGAAGCTACGCCGAGGGTTTTGACTTTGCGATGAGGTGAGGAAAGCATAGATATGTACATGGTAAAAAGCTCTACAAAAATAGCCAAAATACACCACCTCCCCTTTAACACATTGAGTGCCAAAAACACAAACACTTTTTTTTTTATTATGAAACTAGACACTCTAATACACCTTATGTGTGATTTTGTAGCTCTGTGATGAACAGAAGTGAAATAAATAACGATCAAAAATGTTTTCTTTTCTCTTTTTTTAGTCTGAAGGGGTTGGTGTTGCGAAGCGAAGCTGGCACTTCTCTCTCACTCTCTGGAGCGCGTTTGACAAAGCAGAGCGGCTTCCCATGGAAAGATCTCTCTGAGTTTTTAAAGCAGTACTAAGTAACTCTTCCCCCTAGAGGCCATAAGCGCAACTGCAGGTGTAGTAGCAAGTTACGATTTTTAAATGTATTAATTGTCTTGGAGAGTAAATACTACGCTGACAGGAAAGGCGAAGGGACAGAGGGATACTGTGCATCCAATTATACAACGGAAATATTTTTTTTTCACTCAAACTTGGCTGTAAATACTGTTTAAAGTGACGTTAGCCCGCAGTTAGCTTTGCCCGTTAGCATGTTAGCTTCTTCTTCGTGATTACATTAGTGTGTATTGCTTTCTCCACACCGGGGGCAGTCAAGTTGCAAACATGGTTTTCTGTCCAGAGACACCAGGGGGAGATGAAAGACCCTCCAATCATCCCATAAACACTTGTATCACCCCCACAGGGACTACGAAAAGGATTTATTAAGGTAAATAAGTTACTTAGTACTACTTTAAATGGTAAAAATCGGTCCAAGGACGGCTGAGAAACATCCTGTTAAAGTCTTCAATCCGAGAACCAGGCTGTTTAAATGCACACGCATCTGCAATGTTGTCGTTGAAACTTGACTTAACCCATAACGTTAGTGTCTGTCCAGAGAGGAGGAGAGAGTTGGAGAGAGGAGTTAATCAGAAAGGAGATGTTGCGTCAAACCCCCCTTACCTTCGTTTCTAGAAAAATCTGTGATTGTGATCAAAACTAGCCTCTGTTTAGCTTAGATTTCTCAGGAACTGAGGCATGTAGAATTGAACTGTTTCAACCTACAGAGAGCTTAGAGTCTCACCTTTCAAACATAGCATGTGTCCATAGCTAAAACATAGAATATGCTGTGGTGCTACAAATATCATGAAAACTTGTCTGTATTGTCGGCACTCAGCTAAATCCTCAAAACAGCGCGGCGCTCACTGTGCTAAGACCCTTGTGTTATTACAAATACTTCCGTGCTTGTATGTTTACTAATTAGCCTTGAGCCCGTCCAAATGAACTGTGGCGTCACCCATGACAGACTTCGCATACACTTAGCGATGATCCCGGCAGTTCCTAATCACCCGTTACATCTTGGCCCTAAACCACGACTCAACAGCCCCGTACCAAACAATGTCCCTCTCAATGTGACTTCTCCAGCACGAAGACCTCCAGTTCTCCTAAATCAGGGGAAACCAAAGTTGCAAAGCCAAAACATCTGCGCCAACATAATTTATCAGTGAGTTGCAGAGTTCCCCGCTGGGATTGTCAATGTTAATCGGATTAGGCCAACCATTAATACGTTCCCTCAGGCGGCGGGTGCTGCGGATATTTTTGCCTACTAGGTCTGAGTCAGGGAAGGGATGAGGAGCACCCGTGGGAGACGGGGTGGCCCGCAGCACCCCGAGAAGCTCCCAGTACATACTGATGACCACAGCTTTTGACGCAATGACACATTCTGGCATTTTCAACCACTTTGTAGCACTCAAGTTTTATATCGCATGATAATCAGGCAGGAGGCCGATTTTGGGAAAGTTCATGGAAGGATTTGAAACATCCAGGAGCTCATGTTTGAGAGAAGACTGAAACACAAACCTGCATCTGCTCTTGAGTAAAAATACAGACACTACTGGTTAAATATCACTCCAAAAAAGTAAAGTGGCTCATTTTTTTTGAACCTCTTAACCCTGCCTGAACTGAGCACATTTTCTCCAGTTTGACTTTACCCAAATCTAAAAGCTTCTTGAAAAAAACATCAAAATAGCGACAAAAATAGGACAAAAAAGTGACGACAACATGAGTTTTGTTGGTCTTTTACATGTGGCCGTAAACTCCACTCAAGAAGCTTGTAGATTTGGGTACAGCTGAAGTGAAGAAAATGTGCTCGGTTAAGGCGGGGGGTTAGAGGTTAAAATAACTTAGACAAACACAAAAGCTGCAGCTGAATTTACTCTGGGCCTTTCCAAAAACCGCTCCCTCCTCCCTCCCCCTAGTGTGAGTGGCTGATCAGCTCCTTCACAGAGTCAGCATCCACACAGACTTAACAGGTACTTGTTACACTGGAGAACAGTCCCACCAGCAACCTCAGTTTGTGCTTATTTAGGAGCATCTAAGTGTTCATCTTAACAACTTTACCGTCATAGAGACATTTATTCATGAGAAAGGCCTGATATGATTTTATTGAGAGAGGAAAAGTTCTCACTTGTGAGTTTGAAGAAGCTAAATGATATAATGTAAATACGACATATTTTACTTTGAATTACTTTGTAGAATCATAAGGGAACTTTTTCTTTTTCATTTAATTTTCATTTTCAAGTATGATCTTTCAGAGTGCGTCTGAGTGTCGCAGCTCTCGTTTCTCTGATGAGTGAACCTCAGGAGGTGCCCTCACTGAGGCCCGAGTGGAAGGGTGTAGGGGAGGGAGAAGGGAACGGTTTCAGAAAGGCCCTCTGTGTACGGCGGCTCAACAGGGACAAAACTTCTTCTTTGTTGTGAGTCAGCGGTACATCTGCACAGCGCCACCTGCTGTTCATAGATTGTGCACTGAAAGGCTCGTAAAATGAATGAAACACATGGACAAATTCATTTTGCACTTTGAAGACTTTATATAAATGTAGTGAAGTAGAAAGGGTTAGTAAAAGTAGTAAGTTCTCAACCAAAATATAACTTGAGGAAAGGGCAGATCTTCAAAAGCTCTGCACAAGTACAGTACTTAAGTAAATGTACTTTGTTACGGATCACCTCTGTAGTAGTCCATGGAGTCTGGACATCTTAATAAATATTGCAGCTGTTTTGTATTTGTGACCAAATTTCAATTGTATTGTGACTTGTGTAGCCCATGCTGAACGCTTAAAATAACGACACAATAACAGTCATTTCATCTGACTATGAATTAAAAGTAAACAGAATATAAGTGCGTACATGTTCCTTATACCACAGTATCTTACTAACCCTTTTTTTATTTCCTAACTGATGTGAGCAGACATGACATGAAGCGGGCAGGTCATGCAGGCTCGGAGCAGCTCAGTGACGCACATGTGATTCCACTGGGACCACAAAGGTGACAGGAGGACTGGTCCCGCCCTTTCCCGCTCTCTGACCTCACCTCTTTTACTCTGACCACGCCCCCTCTGTCTGATTGGCCACACGCCCATGCTGTCGTCGTGCTGAGGTGATGGGGGAGCTGGAAGGTTCTCTCGAGACTCTCCCCTAAACCAGTCAAATCTAGCACACTTTTCATCCCATTACCACTCCAGACGTCTGCCTAATGGTGTGATCACACCTCGGGTACGTTTAAACCGGTCCAAACACATCAGGGTGACGTTGGGGTGCTCATTTTTGAAGATGTAAGCAAGGGTAGACAAGGACACGCGGAGGGAACACCTTTCAAAACAGAATGCAGACTCCTTCTCTTGTCAGATTCATTATTATTAAGTTATTTAGTGTCTGCAACAGTAGAAATGTAATTAAAGTTGAAATAAAATGAAAACATTTGAAATATTCATATAATGAAGACAAATATATAAAGCCTGTAGGATTACTGTACACCCAATATAACAACACATATTTCCTCCATTGAATGTGAGAGAAGGGACTGACATCTTTCCTCTCACTTTTCTCTTTTTCTCTTACACCCGATGCTGACACGACATCAACGGAACAGAGACGCATTTCTCACTGTTTTAATTATTACTGTCACAATATGGCCTAAATGCATGCAGATTTGTGTTGTTTTGTCCGCATGGCTTATTTGCAAACTTACTGTGCTGTGAATGCAGCTGTCACTTTTGAACTAAACTCTGCTTCATTCCTCCCTTGGCTCTCTCTAGCTGGTCATGTAGCTTAGTGTTTTCTCTCTGGACAGTGCAGTCATGGTGAATACTCATAGACTGACTTTCCCAAACTGGCTTCCCCTCGCTGCTTTTCTGTCGGTAAAGACTTTACGTGGAAGTGCGTGTTTCATGTTCAGTTAGATTTCTTTTAATACTGTACCACTTTTGGTGCAGAAATGATCGTACGGTTTTGGCCTCATTTTGTACTTGGGGGCTTTACAAGTGAAGCCCCAGGACTTAATGTACCTGGGGCTGAACCTGAGCATGAACAAAAAATGACTCAGAGTGATGCAGGACCAAACCAGGACTATGGGGTGTCATAGGTTGCCTGTTAGATACCTTGTTTTCAAAAAAACTATTTCCTGTAATCATCCTTGTATAGTATGACAAATTGGAACCAGAATGAACCATTGAAAGAGTTGAGCCAGGCTAACTGCTGCAGTCTCCTGCTCTAATGTTAGCACAGGTTAACCAATTGGGGTCAGATTGAGTGATTGCCACTGTATTGAGGAGAAAAGACTGTCTCTATAAAGCTACAGGGCTATCTCCAAGAACAATGGCTTTTAGTGCCAGAATCAAAAGCGACTTTGTTCTTCTGTGTGTGTGTGTGTGCTATTATTGTCTTTAAAGGATAGACAGATCTTTTTATGATTTTTTTTTTCATCAAAATGTAGGCTACATACTAATTTTAACCATGCTCATTTTCTCCAATTAGACATCCGGAAACAGCTGTGATAAAACAGACTAAAATGAGTAAAGGAACCGAGATGGCTGCTGCCTTTGTTGGCTGGCCTCACGACACGTCACGCCTTTACAAACGTGGAGGATGATTAGAAGTATTTCCTTTGAAAAAAGCTCATTCGGGGATCTTTGAGAGTGTCAGTGATAAAGCAGTAATTCATTATTTGCTTTCTTGGTGGTTTAATTCCAAGCCATGGCAAACAGCGAGTTACAAATGGACAAATCGGATATAAATACTTAGTTATTTCTTATCTCTATGTTAATTAAGTTGTATCCCCAACCAGGTTTACAGGGTTACACTAGCACAAAGCAAGGTGAAACTTCATAGTATTTCAGTATTATTCTCCTAAACATTCTCCAGATGTTGAGCAAGGTTTGGGCAGGAGTTGCTGGGAGATATTGTGCATGATTCAGCTTGATGGAGGAAAACGAAACGCCTAAAGGGAATCCACCCATGCAAGCTTCTTCTCGACTCAAACCCAGGACCCTCAAATCAATCTGACCAGGCGAGTAAGCTTTTGCTGAATATGATTGAAGTTTTATCTCCACTCGGCTTCTGGGAAAGTACTGGCCCTGAACCCTTGTCTGACGCTCTCTTAAGACCCACATAAAGATCAGGTTCTACCTCCCACACCCCCTTTTAAAAAGCTTCCATTAATAATCAATGCTAAGTGCTGGGAATCTTGCATTGAGCTCAGCGAGATGCCAAGCGGATCAGGTTTTATTCACCGATGCTTGTGCGTGTTGGGGGGTGTGGTGTGCACGTACGGGAGGAGTGTCTCATGGCCGTCGATAAGGAGGAGATAATTATCGACACTCATGCGTACTACTCTTGAGTCTGGTTACAGTGGAGGCTACAGGAAACGCTGAGGTCAAGTCTGCCGGCGCTGATATACAGTATCTGGATTACTGTATCATCTGGACTGAGGACAATGAGGAAAAAACATGTTTAGTAACTTTCCACTGGGGATCAAAAGAATCTTTCACTTTGACTAGATGCATCGGTTGAATAAAACATGTACTAACAAACAAACAAAGAACAAAAAGGTTTTATATTTTCATAAATGTCTGATTCGATATTGGCCTCTGTTCATTCAAACAAGAGAGCTAGACAGTTTGGCTGCATTCCGAATTCCTTTTTTATGGCTGATTATTTTCTGATTTAGGCTGCCATAGTGAACCACTTACTCTGTGACATGGCATTTGGGAATTTTAAGCCTGTCGTAATTACATACTGTGACGAGAGTTAGCATTGGGGCTGAAGTGTTTTACGCAGGGAGATGAGAGAATGTACTCTGCGGATGTGGGGCAAACACAAGTTAGATTAATTAGCCGTTTTAGAACCGCTATCTATATCTTCTTTTTTTTAAATGAAATCTCTGTATCTTTACTTGTCTCTGAAACGCAATACGATTCAAAAGCTAGCCTTTCACTGACAAGACTTCTAACCCCTTCAAAGAAACTCCTTACAAAAACAGGGCATTGCGGAACATCTCGGAGGACTTGGTATAACACATTTAGTTGGTCTGATGTCTGATGGACAAAAAAAGTACTCTCACAACGTGCCCATGGCTCCAGTGAGACTCAAGCAGATCTGTTTGAAAAGTGCAGATTTCTTTTTTTTTTTTATAAGGGTAGTTTTCCAAGAGACATTTTTTCCGAGACACAGTTCTGGAATCACGAGGGATTTCATTTCCAGCCCTGCAGTGTCAACGCATATCCTCCACGGATTTAGCAGTCATTGTTTTGTCAGACCTACTCATGTCTTTTAAAACTTATATTAGTTTTTAGGTTGTAATTGGGGACTCAAGGGCATGATTTCCTAGACTATAGAGGCTTTTGAGTATTAAGTTTTTAGCTTTACAAATACATCTATGTAATTTCAGGATAAGACTGTAAGACTACACGAAACCCACTGTATAGTTACTTTTTGCCTGTAGTTTTGATCCCAACTTTTATTAAAATGTTATGAGTTTCAATTGTCATATTCCATCTTTCACGACTGCATTGGAAAGCCATACACTTCAATGACGCATCCCCCACAATGTGAATTAATATGCAAAGAACAATGGGACGAGGCAGGGATTCGCACGTTCACCCACTTTGTTCGACAATCAACACTTGTCTTTCTCCTTCCTCTCTTGTCCTACTCATTTGTCAGTGGAGTACATGGAGAACATCACAGCACCCACCAGCTGGCCCGGCGCTAGCGAACATCGCCCGGGTTAGCCGCTAAAGTGTGTGGATGTGGAGCGCGGCGTGACGTCAGGCCGCCAGCTGTGGTGTGAGTGGCAGACTTCCAGAGAACAGTCCGCTCACTGTCTGCCCAGTGTTATTTGGTAATGTTATGGACTATGCACTTGTAAAAAATTACCTCTTCATCTATCATCGTCGCATGGTGGCTGAGCTCTCGGACCATGTGGACGTTTCTGTGTGGCGTTAGCATGTTCTCCGGCTGCTGAGGTAATGTTTGCGAAGGCTCTCAGTCATTAAAGCAATTTCCATCACAGTAAATAATTAAATGTCATTGACTGGTCTGGGCTGACCGAGATGTGGATGTTTTGCTCACTTTTGTGGTGAAAGTGTAAGACTGATTAAACAGACCTCTATCTCGCGTGTTTAACCAGACATGCATTGATCTACAAACGCGAAAAGAAGCACCTGAAGATGTCTTTAGCCATCGACCCAGTCCAGTCCACGATATCAAATCATCTACTACAATTGGCTAATCCTCTAACTTGGTCCTCCTGGTGTAGGATTGTACTATACCCAAAAATTGCTAGCAAAAACTCACGGAAACCAAAGAGTTGAGTTTTAGGTCATAATTTGCGCCTTGTTTTGTTCACGATTTCAACTTTTCTTGTTTTGACACACCGTTGGAATACCCAGAGGCTTCACAAACAGATTTCTGGACCTTCCAATCTTTATGAAGCTAAGTGCAGTGTGATCCTTGCATTGTAATTTAATACCGTTTGGCAGTGCTGGCTGGGATCACCAAAGCTCATGCAAATAAGGCTCTTACCGAGATGAAAATGCTCAAATGAAGTCATAAATTAGCACTGTAAAGCCATCAGTCGTGCAAGATGTCGCGGCGACGTAAGCTTTCTTCCAAGTTCGGGTCAGGACAGTCATCTGCATTCCTAGTGGCAGTTTTAAGAAGCTTTATTAAAACATATCATATTTTTCCTCAATGATAAAGCACAACATATACATTTATAAAATTGTTTTATATTGTTAGAATATTTTCAAAACACAGTGGTTTACTTCGTCCTGCTGTTAAACATTGTATATGGGTTCATGGTTTTTTGAAAGGAAAGCCTTTAATGCCGGGATTATGGAGCCATACAGTGACGAGCAGTGACTTGTGACTGGATATTTCCTTGGGTCTGTCTCCGTATGAGTGGAGAATGGAACGGTGCAGCCGGAGGACTGCTTCTGTCACAACAACTGTCTTGGGCCTGTCTGAATGTTTTGACGTCCATATAGTCAGACCGGCTCGCGGACTGTAGCTCCGCTTTGTCATTCTCTTCTGCACAGCTCTCAATTGAAGGAGCAAGAGGAAAAAAACAGTCCTCAAGTAGAGGCACTGTCACTTTTAACATTTTTCAATTCGGAGTATTTACGGCTCTTACCATTACTATACAATTACACACACAACTACGGCTGCAAGTAGCTTCTTCGCCAAGTATGATGCGGCTACTAAAGCAACTGCTGTTATTGATCTGTCTGTCTGTCTGTCTGTCTGTCTGTCTGTCTGTCTGTCTGTCTGTCTGTCTGTCTGTCTGTCTGTCTGTCTGTCTGTCTGTCTACATCTATCCATAATTGCATCCAGCTATGTATCTTCATATATCTATCCATTCCATATAGCTCTCCATCCACCAATCCAACATTCAATCTATCCATGAATCCATCCATCCTCTCCGCTTTTTGATCTCTTCAACACATGAATGAAAAGTTTTCTCATGTGTGTGTGTGTGTGTGTGTTGTTTCTGTGTGTTTTTTTTCTCGATCTTGTCAATATCATTTCACCCCCACAGTGTGCATGAGTTGTGACAGCCGAATTGGGCCGGTGGAGGTCTTCCTGGCTGGCCGGGGCAGTAACGGCGATGGATCTGTTTTCCAATGAAAGCCGACACTCGCTGGCACATGGGGAGACTGTTTTCTGCGCGCAGGTAATGCTTCCGTCTGCTGCCGCAGCTCCCGGAGGTGGGCCGGGTGTAAATTGCATCCAGCTTGGCCTCTGCACCGACGACCAACACCAACGCTGCCGCCTGCCTCCTCCCTACCACCTCCGGATATAGCCTCACACGTTGGAAAGCCTTTGGAGCATTAGGTGCTGTATGGTTTCGGGGGAAAAGATCTCATTTGGGACTTTATATAATATTATATAGTCCCATATTATAAATGTCTAGGAACATTTTTCAGAGATTTCCGAGAGATCTGAAATATGAGGTGCTAAACTAATCGAAGACTCACATGGGTTTCAGAACATGTTTGTAGAGCTCTTAACATTTAGCAAGTCAAATCAAAATATACTGTAGATAGCTGTGCATGTATTTTTATTTTAGATCCAGTAACTCCAGTCACCAGAGAGGGACAGAGAGGCAGACACGCAAGAGTGAGAAGGAGAGAGCAGCTAATGCACACAGCAGGCTTCTAGATCCACTTAATTCATATTGAAAGAGTCAGGGGCTTGTGGATGGAAGACAGACAGAGCAGAGGAGAGCAAGAGGGGCCGGAGTGGCCGACAGAGAGCAATTCGTAGCCTGTCAGGTCAGGATATGCTACTTATGCTACTCCCGATCCACAGGCTCTCTTATTTGCCCCGTTATGTCCTGAGAGAACCCACACCACAGCCTTTTCTCACATTTCAACGCACCTGAACATGTTTAAAATGTGCACAGCGAAGAACTGAATATTGGTTTGAGATGGCCTGATCTCAGTACAGAAAAATTGCTATTCCCCCCTCCCATCAGAGTAGAGTAAACTTCTTTTAGCATCATAGATCTCCATTGTAAACACAGCATTAGTGAAAGAAAAACCTACCATGTGCACCGTTGCGTGTCGGAATACAGCACATTTTCCTCCTAAATTAGCGCAGCGCTAGCTTAGGCAGTTGCCTTGTTCACGTCTCAGCTCTGTCTTGCTATGAACTTCAGCTGAGACGTGCTTCCGATCAACTGAAATGAACAATGTGGGTCGATCTGTGAGAGCTAGAAATGAGTATAGGCAACACCTGATTTTATGCAACTGCCTCCAACTTTCACAGTTTGATAACTAAGTAATTCAAGCAGTACCTGGACATTAGAAATCGAGTCAATAAATGATAGTAAGAAGCGATGAAGCTGGGCTGGTCAGGATTTTGAATTGGCCTGATGCACCCTCTGCAGGCCCTAGTGGCAATGACATGCTTTCACTTCCAGCTAATGGCATAACGGACATAAGTTGAGTGCAGAACTGCTCAGAATGGGTCCGGTGATGCAGTTTTGTGCTCCCTCTGATGCAACAAAACCCAGGAGTGCTTCAGCAGTAGTAGAAAACGAAACAACTAAATGGGACAGGATGGCTCGTGAAAACTGCGTGAAAAAGCAAAACATTCTTCCAGGTACTGTATGTTGTTGATGAGCGAACAATGCTACATCATGGCTAAAAGCTCAAAATGATCTTGGTCAGAAATACCGAAGGATGTAGGACTGCAGTGCGTGTTTTAGGTTGATAAGAAAAGCCAAAGCAACCGAAGAAGGGGATATGCAAGCTCCACAAAGAAATGCCCCACATGCTCAGAGAAGTCAGCCAAGCGCCACCTTTCTGTGACAGTGCTGGGACAAAAGGAAACTCGAGCTAAGACTTTGTGGAATATAAGGGAGAGGGTCGCCCGAATGTAAAGAGAAGGGAAGCGGAAGGTTGTTAATATTCAGCAGCAAAGACACAAATAGCCCAGTCTCCAGAGGGGCCTGCGTTGGGGAGCAGCCAGTAATCCTATACACTGTGTTTACATGGAGTCATCACCGTGCCATGGCCTGATGATCAAACAATGGCGAAGCTGCTGCCCGCAAGGAGGATCAAAGGTTTGTTGGAATATTTGTATTTAGCAGGGAATTCAGATCAACACGTTTGCTAATCTTTTATTAAAAACTACACAAAGTATTTATTTAGATCATGAGTGTATGACGTCATGTAAATGTACTGTGAAAAAAAGGCCCAACTGGGAACAGGAGTCGAGAATTAGCACTAGCTACAGACTCTTTGTTCTTTGCAAAACGACTGCAAACAACACACCACAGATGACAACTTGAACAACCCTTATGTTCGAGGTAAAAAAATAATTGTTCGCTGCAGCCCTAGTAGCCTGGCACATGAAACAAACACTGTCACAAAGTTCAACGCTTTCCCTCTCAGCTCATAGATACAAAAGGCCACATTGTAAGAGGGGGCGTGGCCAAGCGAGGAGGAAGGAAGTGTGTGACGGAAATTATTTCTGTATATCTTTTTGAACTATGGGCGTATTGAGCACACACAATAAAGTCGAGTTCAAAATCGGGTGCTCGGGAATGTTTTGGCACAGCATATTATCCAGTGGAAGTTAAAAAAAGGGCACTCGAAGTTAGCAGTTAGCAAGTAGCATGAAGCTAGTGTTTAGCAAGTAGCATGAAGCTAGCGTTTAGCAAGTAGCATGAAGCTAGCGTTTAACAAGTGGCATGATGTTAGCGTTTAACAAATAGCATGAAGTTAGCGTTTAGCAAGTAGCATGAAGCTAGCGTTTAACAAGTGGCATGACGTTAGCGTCTAACAAGTAGCATGAAGCTAGCGTTTAACAAGTAGCATGAAACTAGCTTTTAACAAGTGGCATGACGTTAGCGTTTAACAAGTAGCATGAAGCTAGCGTTTAACAAGTAGCATGAAGCTAGCGTTTAGCAAGTAGCATGAAGTTAGTGTTAAACAAGTAGCATGAAGTTAGCGTGTAGCAAGTAGCATGAAGCTAGCGCTAGCTGGTTATATGCACAAATTTGGTCTGTTTTGCTACTCTTCATGTCTGTATCTTTACTTGGTAGAAAGTACATTCGTAATTCATAGTTGTGGAGTAGCAAGTGAAATAATAATTACTGTATTTATAGTTCCTAAATATGCAAATCTGGATCTAAGGTCACATGACTGTCTCATAAAGGTGTCCAAAAGTTGGGCTTCATGTTGGTCAGATGATAGGACTTTCAGCCATAAGATGAAGGTTTGTAAATCCAATCACTTCCAAATGATGATCAGGGAAAACATTGAGCTTTCTCTTTGGAGATTTCTTTCCAAAACTGTCTCTCTCCCAAATTTTGTCCTGACATTCTTGAATGGCGTGAATGTAACTTCTGTATTTCCTTTCTTCCAAGGGGGGGCAAACAATCCAAAAAGCAACCCTAATGGCCTTCAATTATACAAACAAACTTTTCTTTTCCCTCTCTGGTCATTGTAAACTGATGTGACAAATCCAATGCACCATTTTAATTGTTACGAATGTGGACCTGCGGTTGTTTAGTTTGCCCTCCACAATGCAATGCTTCAAATTGTGTTACATTTTCCGCTTTTATACCCAATGTGCTGCTAATCTTTATTGTCCTCTGCACAAGCCACACTGTACAAACATGATCCTGCCAAGCCAAACACGCACAATAGCCTCCGCTTTCTTCCGCATTTCCGCCTCTGTTGACATATCAGGATCGCATTCTTGTTTTGACTGGAAGAGAAACGTCATTGTCCGTTCGCCGCATCCCCAATCTCTGTCACCCCCGCCGCTCCTTAAGCCCCCCCACCCCTACCCGGCAGCTATGGCCCGGCTAATCCTTCCTATCCCATTCAAAACCGCAAACGCATGTCCAAATTTATTTCCTTTCTTCTTTCTCAAACGCTCTGTCATCTCCCCCCCCCCACCCCCCCCGCGCGTAAGAAAAAAAACGCAGCCCAAAAATAGCCACTTTCGGCGTGGAAACGATCTGCTCCTCGCGTTCTTTCTCCCACTTTGCCATTTCATCTGAAGTCGTCGCGTGTGACACATTGGAGGGGGACGGCGGGGGAAATGAAACACGTCGCTCCGCAAAGACACTCGACGCATCTCGCTCGATAACAAAGGAATTATTCAAAATAGAAGCGGCGCGCTGGTACGATATGTGCATCTATTTTTAGGCTTGAGCAAAATGAGGAGGGGGGGGAGGCGGAGAGAACCGTTTACAGTAGCATGTTGCAAACACACGCGAGAGGCCAGTCAAGCTCCTGCCGCCGCGTTTCAATACAGGTGCTTTTTTTGCAGTTTGTTGTTTTGTTCACTTTCGTCGGTGGGGGAGAGGAAAATAGTGACAAAGCTGAACGAGAAAGTGACAAACTTATTACAGCAGATGAACGGAGATACAGGGAGTTTAACGATTGAAAATAGAAATGAAATCAAGATTGCAATGGCAGTGTAGTAACATAGTTGTTACACAGTATGTTGGAGTGAATTGCAGCAGAAATTGTAAGCTCTTTATTATTTCATCAAATGAAGACTTTAAGGGGAGACACCCAACAGATAAAAGTCATTTTAACACAGAAAAAGTTCAATGTTTCACAATAGATTTATATGGGATTTCAAGGACCATATTCTCAGAAAGCATTCTTCTCACGTTGGTGCAACAATATTTACACTTTAGTAGCTCCTACAGATGAAATTTGGCAGCCTTTGACGGAACACGGATCAATATTTTGAAGTTGTTTTTTTTCAGAGGGATTCTTTAAAGGGACTATACGGAGTTTAAAAATGTTCAAATGATGTATTTTCCTCCCCCTACATGTTCCAGCCATGTCCTAATGTGTAGAATGAGCTCAGACCTGTTCATCACAACTGCCTCTAAAATCCTGCACTGTCACTCAGAAACAGGGGCGGACTGGGACTGAAAAACAGCCCTGGACTCTGACCAGCCTGGCCCAAATTAGCGTAATTGTGACTTCCACAAATACACATTTTAACCTCTTACCACCTGCTTAACATTAACGAGTGCATTTTCCCCAGTTCGGCTTTTTATTATTATTATTTTTTTGTTGGTATCATCAGCAAAAAGAACTGGAAAGGTGGTCGTAGAAACAGAAGCAAAATCATTAATATAAATAATAAATAATAATGGTCCCAAAATTGAACCTTGTGGTACACCACACTCCACAGAATTCATTTTAGATTCATGTTTTTTTATACTGGGCTTTACCCAAATTGAAAAGCTTCTCGACTGGAGAGCAACAATGTAACGCCTCATTTGAAAGCTAAGGCCTTCAAAAGAGATGGAAACTTTTCGTCACGTCCCCACATTTTTGTCATATTTTTGTTGTTTTTTAAATTATTTTTTTCTATCATTTTTTGTTGTGTTTTTCCTCACGTTTTTGTAGTTTTTTTTTGTCCGTGTTTTTCTCATGTTTTGGTTGACTTTTCATCCTCTTTTTCTCGATATTTTGATACTTTTCTTTTTAGCTTTTAGATTTGGGTAAAGCTCGGTTGAGGCGGGACTGGTGGCCCTAGAGCCAGTGGCCCTTCTGTGCTCAGAAAGTTGTTAATTTGGGTCCGAAGTGCCATCATGCATGAGCTTAATATAGAAGGTGCAGTGACACGTATGACCTGAGGTGGCAGTGGTGAGTATAAAATGTCCAACTGGCCTCCAGCCCCTTTAATATCTAATTAACTAATTCCTGATTTATTGAGTTTTGAATTTCAGAAAACAGACATAGATTACTTTCAAAATAAGCTTTAAAATTTAAAGCTGGCTCACCATGCTTTTTAAAAAAAAAAATTATGGAAACATGAAATAAAAACTTGCAATCATTTTTTTCCACTAATCTACAGCAAAAGTCTCAAATTGATATATCTGCACTAAACTAAAGTTTCCCTTATATTTACTGGTAGCGTCTTGCCTTAAAAATGCTAAATTTGGACCAAAACACAGCTAAAATGAACTTAAATTGGGAACATTATGTCCAAGAAAATCAAAGAAAACATATTGTCTGAAACTGGTTTTGAAGAAAACACTCAATACCCAAAGTTAATTTCCCCCATATGGAAAAAAATAATAAAGTATCAGGGCTCTATGCTTCAGTTTTTAACAATCAATTTTAGTCCATTTCTTATTTTACCATATATTCAGTCATGTACAGAACATCGGATGAAGAGATGAGAGTTTGGCTATTATTGACTTTTATTATTGATTTTTTGACAACCATGGCTCAGTGCTGCTGGTGTTTAAATCAATATTACTAATGAGTAGTGATAAATGTGGGTGTAGTAGTAGTATAGCACAGGGATAGTAGTAAAGTAGTAGTAGAAGTTGCAGCAGGTGTCGTAGTAGTTGTAGAAAAAGCCTCATCGTCATGCTTCATTACGCTCACATCAGTACAGTCCCTCTGCATCTGAGCGCAGCGTGGACGTGCATCCACGCACACAAAGGAGCTAATTTTAGCCCTGATGTCATCCCGACACCAGCTGGATGCAGCCGCAGAAACCTGACACTGTTTTTTTTCCCCCCCGCTTCTCTTTTCTCTGCACATTTTCCGTCATTATTACATTCCAGCACCTTGTCGTGGCAAATTGCATTGATTAGGCCGCTCTGAATCAGTTGGCTTTAATTACAGCCCGGCCCTGCACCGCTGGGCTGAGCGCGCGGGCGCACATGATTGCAACTAAAGCGCAATTACCCGACGCCCCGAGCGAGCGAGAGGAGCCGGACTCCCGGATCAATGGGGCGGGGGCGGGTGTCACTGAACTGGACACGCTGATACGGCTGGTGGAGGTTCATACCAGGATGAGTTAAGATAAGGCCAAGCGCTGATCCAACTTCTGCTGGTTTAAGGGTCCAAAAGTAACTCTGGACTATTTCTTGATGTAGTCCTGCATCAGAGATATGAATTAGGTCTATTTGAAAGTTGATTTAGTTCTTGTTTTGTCCTACAAGATGCTAAGTTTCACTAAGATTCCACTCTCATTCATTCTTGTCTATAATGCATGTTGAAAATGGAGCGTCTGACATGAATATGACCAATCTCAGAGTCAGGACTATTGCTATTAAAAGGGGGGGTATTATGCAAAATGGACTTTTTCAAGCTTTCCATCATGTTATTATGTCGTTCCCTCATTAAAAACATGCCTGAAGTGTTGCCTTGGCACATTCACGTATTTTCGAGTAATCTGTAAAAACTCTGATGGCGGCCATTTTAGGGATAGGTTTGCCTGAGTCCTCCTAGGAACGCCCCCACCTCCTGGAGACGCCTCCGAGCTTTCGTCACCAGCCGAGTAACCAACCACTGCTCCTCAGCAGAACCCCCTCCCCACTGATGCCACAGACAGCGTGTGGAGGGGGCGTGTCGGAAAGGCTCAGAGGTTCTTAAAGAGACAGAGGCCTATTTCAAGACATTCACTACAGCCATTTTGAGAGAGCAATTTTATACAAGGCAGTTATTCTAATTTACTGCATCTACAGACCAACAGAAGTTTTCGTGATCATTGTAGTGTGATATAGACTGGTGCTATGTGATTGAAAAAAGCAGAATACCCCCTCTTTAAATGCCCTCTTCCTTAAATTATTACTTCTATCTCAGCATCCAACACTATAATCCCACAGCAGCTAATACACAAACTGCTCCACCTGGGGATTAACACATCACTGTGCAACTGGCTGCTGGACTTTCTGACGGGGAGACCACAGGCTGTACATGCAAGTCCTCCAGAACCATCACACTGAACACGGGGGCTCCCCAAGGCTGTGTGCTGAGCCCCCTCCTGTTCACTCTGCTGACCCATGACTGCACTCCAAAGTACGACTCAGACCTCTTCATCAAGTTTGCAGACGACACAACAGTGGTGGGCTTCATCAGCAACAGAGACGAGTCAAACCACAGGAGTGAGGTGAGCAGTCTGGCCATGAGGTGCAGAACAATCTCTCTCTAAATGTGGAGAAGACAAAAGAGATTGTTGTGGACTTTCAAAGAGCGCGGGTCCAGCATGCTCCTCTAACAATCAACACAGAGAAGCTCTCATGGACCATGCACACTACATCACTGGTCAAGAAAAGTAATCAGCGTCTCTACTTTCTCCGCAAGTTGAGAAGAGCTAGAGACCCAGCCTCCGTTATGTGCAACTTCTACAGAGGGACTATAGAGAGCACCCTGACCAGCTCCATCACTGTGTGGTTCTTCTACAGAGGGACACTAGAGAGCATCCTGACCAGCTCCATCACTGTGTGGTTCTTCTACAGAGGGACTATAGAGAGCGTCCAGACCAGCTCCATCACTGTGTGGTTCTTCTACTGAGGGACTATAGAGAGCATCCTGACCAGCTCCATCACTGTGTGGTTCTTCTACAGAGGGACTATAGAGAGCATCCTGACCAGCTCCATCACTGTGTGGTTCTTCTACAGAGGGACTATAGAGAGCATCCAGACCAGATCCATCACTGTGTCATTCTTCTACAGAGGGACTATAGAGAGCATCCTGACCAGCTCCATCACTGTGTGGTTCTTCTACAGAGGGACACTAGAGAGCATCCTGACCAGCTCCATCACTGTGTGGTTCTTCTACAGAGGGACTATAGAGAGCGTCCAGACCAGCTCCATCACTGTGTGGTTCTTCTACAGAGGGACTATAGAGAGCATCCTGACCAGCTCCATCACTGTGTGGTTCTTCTACAGAGGGACTATAGAGAGCATCCTGACCAGCTCCATCACTGTGTGGTTCTTCTACAGAGGGACTATAGAGAGCATCCAGACCAGATCCATCACTGTGTCATTCTTCTACAGAGGGACTATAGAGAGCATCCTGACCAGCTCCATCACTGTGTGGTTCTTCTACAGAGGGACTATAGAGAGCATCCTGACCAGCTCCATCACTGTGTGGTTCTTCTACAGAGGGACTATAGAGAGCATCCTGACCAGCTCCATCACTGTGTGGTTCTTCTACAGAGGGACTATAGAGAGCATCCTGACCAGCTCCATCACTGTGTGGCACGGCGCCAGCACTGCCTCCTGCCGAAGGAGCCTCCAGCGCATCGTGAGAGCAGTGGAGAAGATCTGCAGAGCCCCTCTCCCTCTCTATTAAGGACATGTTCTACACCCGTCTCACCTGCAAAGATGACCCTTCGCACCCATTACACAGTCTCTTCAAGGTAATGCCTCCAGGGAGGAGACTGTGGAATCCGCGGACCAGGTCCAGTCGACTGAAGAACAGTTTTATCCACGAGGCTGTCAGGAAGCTGAACTCCCTCCCTTCCCTGCCTCTGTGCACCGAGCCCTCAGTCCCCTCCCCGGGCTCCACAACAGTGACGAGAAAACGATAATTCCGACTAATAAAAATCTTTGGAATCTTTTAATCTAACTATCATCCATATTTTGGCAAAACTGTGTTATTTTTTTTTGACAAACACAATTGGTTGTTGTGAAGCATGTTCAGTCTCGTCTCTACCCTCACCCTGATCCGTCCCTGGGAAAGCGCAGAAAGCCGATAGCAGAGCCCTCTGTATTGATCACTCGCACTGGCCGCACTAAGACATTCTGCAAACTTGGGATGTACTCTTGATTCTGTCTCCGCTCACACGTTACCCCGTCCTCCGCCCACTCATCTGCCTGGCAGGAACACGCTGTCTGTACTACCGAATATCGCCTCTTATATAAACGCTGCTTGTCCAGACACGGATTCCGGATGACAATGCTAATGCCGTGATGCAGATGATTAGCAGGTAAAGCGTTGGAGGCCCCGTCGTTAGCCAATATGAGTCACTTACGCGATATGAGTCAATCACGCTCGCCCGTCAGCCTGAATGTTTCACTCAGAGGAAATGAGTAATAGCATTCTCTGTCAGTTGTAGCCTTAGTTCACTGTCTATTTAGGTCACAAAAGATAATCAAGTGCAAAAATTCAAATCAAAATGAAGGGGGAAACAAATTACATTTAGAGATATCTGTTTGAAGATGTAGCTGTAGATTTTAAGCATAAAAATGGCTACAAAATCTAATTAAAAGATTGAATCTGCTTTAAAATCATGTCTTGATTTTGTAGATGTATTAGTCACAAAGATTTTTTTCCTGAAGGGATTTTGAATATACATTTTAATTTATGAAGAAGCTCAATAAATCAGGCGAGGGATTAAATCCACATATTGTTATGTCCGAGACGAGAGAGTTTGGAATCTGTATTCCTAAAAATGGCTACAATAGCGGAGATGTTGTTGCAAGAGAGGAATGAAAACAGGCCCTAAAGCAGAGGTAGACAAGTTTGTGTCGTGGAGGCTGATTTTCTTCATTGCCAAAATGCCAAGGGCCATAACTCACAACTGTAGCCCAAAGCAAAGCATCTTTCCTCTACAAATAGTAGTTTTGTACGTCATATACGACCTAATGGGGCGTTTAGCTGGGAAATGTGAAAATATCAACAGTATATCACATATTTCAATGGTTCCCAACCTTTTTCGTTTCACGTACCCCCTGGAGTCGTTCATTTATATTCTGAGTACCCCCAACATTTAGGATCCTGCAATTGGGATTTAGCTGTTGAGTGCCAACAATCCAGACCGTTTTTCATATTTGTAGCACCACAGCATATTCTGTGTTATAGCTATGGGCACATGCTATGGCTCATTTGAAAGACGAGACTCTAAGCTCTCCGTAGGTGAAAACAGTTTAATTCTACTCAAAAATCCAAAGCTAAACAGAGCCTACTTTGATCAAAATCACAGCTTTTTTTCTAGATTCAGAGATAATTTGTGTTTTATGCAATACTCTCCGTTCTGATCTCTCCAACTCTCTCCTCTCTGGACGGACAATAACGTTATGTGAAGAGGCAAATGCCTAAATATATTCGTTTCAAGTCCATTTTCAACTATAACATTGTTGACACGTTTTGAAACACGATCGCTTTTTATCACATGTGGGTTTAAACAGCCTGGTTCTCGGATTGAAGACTTTATCAGGATGTTTCTCCTTGGACCTTGGACCAATTTAAAAACTTAGAGAAACGTTAAAATTTCAACTGTTTTGATCTGTCCATGTGAAGCTGTTCTGCTTTGTCAAACGCGCTCCAGAGAGCGAGAGAGAAGTGTCGGCTTTACAGCTGCTATGCAACACCACGCCCCCTCAGGCTAAAAAACCCCCAAAGAAACGCAATAATACTGTATATATAATATGTCACTTCTGTTCCTCACAGAAGTGACATAAATGACGATCAAAAACTTGTGAAGAGTCAGGATCTGGACATATTATATATTATTATTGCGTTTCTTTGTTTTTGATCGTCATTTATGTCACTTCTGTTCCTCACAGAGCTTCCAAAATCACACGTAAGGTGTATTCGAGTGTCTACTTTCGTAATAAAAAAAAGTTTTTCCGTTTTTGCAATCAATGTGTTAAGTGACCAACGAAACAAAGTTTACTTAGTATTTAGTAGTGTGTAGTAGTGTTCTGATCAAAAAGCTGAAACACTCTCAAAATCAATCATTATTAACGAAAACACAATTTTCATTTGAAAGTAATATTGGAATAGACAGTTTCACCTTAATTTCTTAATCTTAATCATTCCAAATACCCCATAAAAGTGCTCAAGTGACCCTGTACCCCAGGTTGGGGAACACTGACATATTTGGTCTCTGATTCATGAAATAACATTTTCTCTTAGGGCCAAAGGTTTTATGCTGGAGGGCCGGATTTGGTCCTCGGGCCTGACGTTGCCTACCCCTGCCCTAAAGTGTTGTAACTTCTGTGAATGCAATTGAATATTTCCATATTTATTGACCATATTTGGAAAACCGAGTCATCTTAGTCAAGCTCACTCGTGGACAAAACAACATAAAAGAAGCAACGTAGGGGCAGGTTTTGTGTTTTGTTTTTTTACTCTGACATTGGCCACTGTGTGAAAACTAAACATGTGTATCTATCTATGCTCCAGTCATTACTACACCTCCATCTATAGTATTTGAAGATAAATATCAAGTCAGATAGCACAAAAGAATTCAAATCCTAAAGTTTGCATTCTTTCCTAGTTTTATGGCTGTCAGCATGTCACTTACCCAACACAACCTCCACAACCCGCCAAAGTGTGTGAAACGAGGACAGGTTCACTGGGTGTAAAAACGCTCCAGTGCTGGGACTCACCGGGAAGTAGAGGAGAAGGGCTCCGCACAGAATGGCCTCCAGCAGAACCAGCCCCGACGCTCGGATGCCCTGGAGAAGGACACACAGGACAGAAATCTAGTGAACAAAAGTATTTAAGGCCGTCTGAAAGCTTTCGGGACTCACTGAATGCGCGCACAAAAATCCCCATGACATTTTTTTTCGGTCCAACGAAAAATGGCCCTTTACTTTTTAGCGTGCTCCTTTAAGTGCAAGTGGACAAATGCACGCACTCGCAGGAGCATGCTGAAAAGGAGGGGGGGGGCAGTTTTTATGTCGAAGAGAAGGTTAAAAGAAGATCATGCCGCCCTGAGGACATTTTTTTTACGAAGGGCTAACCACTCTGCGAAGCTCTTATGTTATAAAAGTAACAACAGATACTGGCCTAATTGACATGGAGCCTTCAGGGGCTTTCAGAGAGCGGAGAGCCGGCAGCTGGGGCCCTCTTTTTTATACATGTATAAACCACAGCACTACGGCGCAGATGTGCACATGTGGTTTTTTTTTTAGACAATTACAAAACTATTTGGGGAAATGTTTAAGTCAAATCCCAGAGTATCGGCCCAATCAAAACAAGCATAAAGCTCCAGGATCAATTGTTTGGAAGGTTTTCTCTGCTGACGGAGCCTCTCGCCAGAAAACCTACAAAGCAATTGATCCTGGAGCGTTGTAGAGACCAGGGTGATCAATAGTAAAGGCGCCATGCTGACCACTCATACAGCGCCTGGGTCACTGTAGTGGGTCACTACAAGGTCAAATACCCACAAATATCCACTTTCTTTTTTCGCATACTAATTCACCCTATGACAATTGTTCCGGGGGAAGTCCATGATGGATTTACAGACTCCTCCTACTCTGCTCCGTCCAAACATGTTCCTAAAAAGGGCAAAAGGGCGGGATCTTCACTGTGGACCTCCTGGGGTGTGCAGTTCGCGCCTTTTGCCCTGACGCTAACAGCCTGTCAATCGAAGTCAGGCCCTCATTAATAATTTAGACAACAATTCTAACATGTACCTTACGGAAACCCGCCTGGTTTCTTTATTATATCTGACCCACCGTGATCACAGGAGGAATATCTAGCTGTAGAAAGTTTAACATTATTGGAAACCGGGCAAAATAGTTGCTTAAAACGTGTGTAAAGAGCAATGCTTTCTAGCTTTTTCTGCCGCCACTAGATGGAGGTACTGCAGCAAGAGCTCGGGCCTATTTTTGAAAAATAATAATCACAATAATTCAAACTATTATTTGTTGCCTTTAAAAAAAAGTCTATCTTTATTTTATTTACTTATCTTCTGAACACATAACAACAAATGATTTCAAGTCTGCCTTGACTGAGGAGAGGTCTCTGTTTCACACCTGCCCCCTGCTGGCCAGCCCTCTGCTCAAACTAAACAGGGCGGTCTGATGACATCATCACACAGCGCTGTTTGTTTTTTATGTGTCAGGCAAAAGCATGAGCCATGACACGTAAAACGCAAAGGGAAAATAATCCTAGCGGCATGAAATAATGCAAGCGAGAGGGCATTCTTAGTAATCGTTTTTGTCTATAATAAGTTAAAAAGATGAAAATCCTCATCATCAACCAAACATTTACTAAAGCTACAACTATTGTCTTTATTTTTATTTATTTTTCTTTTTGGAAAGCATTCTGCTGAAGTGCTGTTTTGTCTAGTCAAGACTGTTGTCCACAGTATTTTGTGTTGTTTTGTAATTCTGTCTTGGTCTGAGCTTGTCAGATGTATTTTAACTGTTGAAATTGTTACGTAATGTTTGTCTTTGTGTTTTTGAATAACAATAATTTAAAAAAAAATACTTCGATTACTTGCCGATCACATCTGTAATTGCATTTTGACACAAGCCTATTGTCCCAACCATACATACTGTATATATGTAAAGAAATGACTTTGAAAAGCAAAGCTGCTGCACCTTGTTCCTCCTGTAGTGGTAGATGATGACCATGCTGATGAAGAGCAGCAGGAAGCAGAGGCACTGGAAGGACAGCACGGCCAGGCGCAGCGCCCCGTCCTCCCGCACCACACAGGGCGTGTCGTCCTTACAGAAGGCACAGCCCGGAGCGCACGGCAGGCAGTCGCTGGACCAGCCCTCGTCCGCATTAGGCCCGCTGTCCGACACTTTCCCGCTCTTTCCCATCCCTGCAGAACGAGACGTGAAAACGGCTTTAGCTGTGGATTTAGGAAGTCAGTGAAGTGCCCATGGAGAGCTTTAAGCATTTCAAATGAATCCCTGACACAGAACCTAAAACTTATTCACAATTGTTGCTTGAGACAATTATCCAATCAAAAACAAGAATGGCTCCCACGTTTTGGGTTGCCAGAACCCTCTCTCAAGCCGAAATTTCAGCTTGTGATATTATGACATCAGCGCTACAGCTGGCCTCCACTAATTTACCTCTTAACCCCCACCTTCTCAGCTTATGTAATGCCTCATTTAAAAGCTAAGACCTTCAGAATTGATATAAGATTTTTGCTTCGGCCGTGGCTTTGTTGTCATATTTTTGACCCTCTTTGTTACAATTAACGCGTTTTTTGGCATATTATTGTAACTTTTTTGTTGGTTTTTCATCACTTTTTTCATCAAGTTTTTTCTCGCTTTTTTGTTTCATTTCCATCCTCATTTGTCTCTTTTTCGTTGCTATTTTGAAGTTTTTGGATGGGGTAATGCTGAACTAGAGGAAATGTTCCCTGTACAGGTGGGAGTTAAGAGGTTAAAGGTAACGTTTGTAGATTGTGCTCTTCCGAGTGGATTAAAAACTACACTACAACGACTGAATTTAGGTCGCTTTAAGCTGCTCCATTTCTCATTTGAAAGCTAAGCTCAATCAGTCTGGCCCGCACACGCACTCATTTGTTTGGGGACAGGTGCTGGGATTGTGGAGTTAGGAGAAGTTTCCAAACTGGTTTTATGCACCTAATCTGACAATCCTAAATGGAGCTCTTTCTGCTTTCTGACTGGATAATCGTCTCATGAGCCAAACCAGCATGTAAATACAACCAACTTCTACATCCTGTTAAAGCTTTTTGTAATTGTCAATTGATCAACATTCATGACCTTGGGACGATCCAGTTGAACTTGTGCGTCTACAGTGATCGAACTAATAAATCAACATTGTTATCTGCGAAATAATATTTGATTTGATTCGGGGACACAGAAAGTGCAATGTACAATGTCAGAAGATCCAGTGTTGTATTGACGGTGGGAGAGTGTGACCACTGCGCAAAGCCTTCTCCAGCACATTCCAAAGCTCCTCAATGGGGTTAAGATCTGGGCTCTGTTTGGGCTCTTTCACAACGTGAGCTCGATGAATCCTGGCATTGTCATCCTGGAATATATCCGTGCCATCAGGGAAGAAGAAATCCATTGATGGAATAACCCAGTCAGGATGATCTCAGTCTTTGGGAACACGGTGTTGCTGAACCTAGACCTGACCGACTGCAGCAGCCACAGATCAGAACAGTTAGTTACATCCAGTTGGACAATTTTCTTTTCAGTCAGACACCTTGTACCTTTAAGCTACAACACTGATCTCTTTCTGACAATTTCTTTAAAAAAAATATTCACCAAAGCCCCTGCCTTCTGTCTAAAACTTAGACATCTCCAAACCCTGGAACTTCAACATATTCCCTCGGTTCCTGAGCGTCCTCATGCGTAGAAACGAGTCGCCTCTCTCTCTTTTCTACTTCCCGCCGTATTGATTGATCCGGGGATGTGCGGACGGAGCGGATGAAGTGGCAGTATGACAGAAGAGAGTCTATGGAAGCCTTTCTCTCCCTGACCTTACAAGGATTCATCGACGTTGTGTCAACAGAGCTCCAACGGATCTATATGTGTCCGCACGTAAAGTCAACATGGCCGCCCGCTCGTTCGCTCGCACTCATTTCAAAATCGGATCAAGGCGGTTGTGTTGTGAAAGTGCAAAAAAGAAAAAAAAAAAAAAAAACTGTCCTGATGGAAAAAGTGTTAGAAACGGGCTTCGGGGAGACGGGTTTTGAAGAGGTTGATGTCTTTCTTCGCTTATTGTCTTCGTGGGATTTCCAGTTCTTTGCACAGTGGCAAAGATTAAAAGAGTTTGATGACGTTGTGATTAACATCGGCTTTTCTTTTCATTTGCAAAAGGCTAAGCTTTGCCAAAGGCCTACCATTGCAATTCAATTATGGATAAGTTGTTCTTCAGATGCACGTTGCCAGTTTGAACAGTGGGAGCCAACCTGCCGATGGATAGGACAGCTCCACGACAATGATCTATTCTGTTCTACTCTGCAGTTATTAACAGGAAATGCCATTCAGTCACAAATAAAAACAAATTACACGTCAATGCGATACATAGTAGTGGTTCTAAGTAGCCAAATCTTTCAAGTTTAAAGGGACATTGGTTAGAAAATGCTATATTACTGACCCAAAAAGGTTTCTACTGGCTTTACTCCCATTCCACATGCATTGTTAATTTCTTCTGTCCCGTAAGACTCTCCATACTTGGCTGCCCATTAAAATATACCTCCACTGCTTCTCCAATAACAGTCCCAAAAGGCGCTGCAGCCTATTGCATTGTAGTAGCGAATGTCCGGTGGAGGGTTTTGCCTCTTGCAGCTCCGTGAAGAAGTGGTGGGGCATTTGTAGAAAGTGATTCTTTACTTCGGTCGACAATTGGAGGGTCCAGCCCTTGGTCTTTTGATGATAAAGAAATTTGGCCAGGCTATGAAAACTTGCCTACGCCACTGTACAGTATTTGCACCACTGTTTTATTATTTAAAATTATGCAAAATCGACTTTTTCAAGCTTTACATCATGTTATTATGTCGTTCCCTCATTAAAAACATGCCTGAAGTGTTGCCTTGGCACATTCACGTATTTTCGAGTAATCTGTAAAAACTCTGATGGCGGCCATTTTAGGGATAGGTTTGCCTGAGTCCTCCTAGGAACGCCCTCACCTCCTGGAGACGCCTCCGAGCTTTCGTCACCAGCCGAGTAACCAACCACTGCTCCTCAGCAGAACCCCCTCCCCACTGATGCCACAGACAGCGTGTGGAGGGGGCGTGTCGGAAAGGGTCAGAGGTTCTTAAAGAGACAGAGGCCGATTTCAAGACATTCACTACAGACATTTTGAGAGAGACATTTTATACAAGGCAGTTATTCTAATTTACTGCATTGACAGACCAACAGAAGGTTTGGTCATCATTGTAGTGTGACATAGACTGGTGCAATGTGATTGAAAAAAGCATAATACCCCCTCTTTAAAAAAAAAGGTCATGTACGATGAAGAACGATGAGAAAGAAGAGACGGAACAACACACAGAGCGATGCCCGTTATACAGAAGACTAGTCGAGCCCTGACAAAACGTTTCCATCATAGAGTGTTCTTTGGTGCCTGTCTTCGCAGCGGCAAAGTGAAAAAGGAAGGAGAGGAAGTGGGAGTAAGGGAAGACATGTCTGAGCCGGAGGGCACCACAATGGCTAGCCTTGGTGGGAGGAGCTTGCAGTGAAACTTTTGGCCACAAGAGATTCGAAGATTATCAAACTTCATCATCTCCCAACATGAATGAATGACTCCAAACACAACTCTGGCCATGTTTTTGCGGAGGGAGCAACGTTGATCCTGCCTGTTGTTATTAAAAGTACTAGACACTTTGCTGCTTCAGTCTCTTTTCAGACAGCTCCAGGTGTATAAACGTTCTAAAAGTAGAGTCAAAATGATTTAAGAAAAAACTTCCGGGGCCAAACGAGGGCAACAATCGAGCCCGGGGGAGCGGCCCAGAGCTAATGGACTTGTTGTCGCTTGCCGCCGGAATCCCGCGAGAGCTCCCCGCATGGCCCCGCAGATAACAAATAAAAGGGATCCGACCTTTACGGAGCTCTGCGGACCATTGTCTCCCAGATTTGCAGGGATTTTGCCTTTAAAAGGAAAAAAAAAAAGAAAAAAAAGAATCCGGCCTATTTCTCAAAGCTATGACTGGGTGCGCGGCGGATCCCCCTCAAATAGAAGTACTTAGCTTCACTGCGCTGACTCATGGCTTTGTTGGGCCCCGCGGATGACTGGCAGTCGGAATAGGCTTAGTGAAAGAGTCATAACGTTTAAAGAGGCTATATTATCGACTTTTAAACAAGCTATAATGGTCATCGGGTTTCATTTTGGCACAGATTCTCCTTTCACCGCAAGGCGAATGGAAGGTTTGCGCCCCCTACTGGCATTTTGGATTACTACATTTATCATACAAAATCTACTTGAGATTTTACCACAAAAAATAAACATAACTAGAGTGAAATTTAGCTTCATTCACAAAGTTTGGAGTTTACTGTGGTTGTTTCTTCTTCTATTGCAAAGTACTGAATCCTCCTTAAGTCCTCACTTCCAAAATACTTGCTTGGACGACAGCAGACATGCTATTTCAGTGCTCTTGGCGTCTAAAGGCTGAGACGCACCCTGAGCTCACAGGGTTTCTTAATATGCGAAAAACAAAGTACTTTAGTGCTCCCCATTACAGCTGTTGGACTCGATTCTGCCAGAGTTCTGAGTCTGCTCTAAAGGCGACATGGAGGCACTGCAAAAGGTAAGTCGTTCCTTGAGATTACCTTTCTATGTATTTATCATGGAATCAAGGTTATGACTGTACTATGGAGATGGTGTGGCCTTACAGCATGACCCAATATGTAGGGCTGGGTACCGTTAAAGAGGGGGTATTATGCAAAATCGACTTTTTCAAGCTTTACATCATGTTCTTATGTCGTTCCCTCATTAAAAACATGCCTGAAGTGTTGCCTTGGCACATTCACGTATTTTTGAGTAATCTGTAAAAACTCTGATGGCGGCCATTTTAGGGATAGGTTTGCCTGAGTCCTCCTAGGAACGCCCCCACCTCCTGGAGACGCCTCCGAGCTTTCGTCACCAGCCGAGTAACCAACCACTGCTCCTCAGCAGAACCCCCTCCCCACTGATGCCACAGACAGCGTGTGGAGGGGGCGTGTCTGAAAGGCTCAGAGGTTCTTAAAGAGACAGAGGCCTATTTCAAGACATTCACTACAGCCATTTTGAGAGAGCAATTTTATACAAGGCAGTTATTCTAATTTACTGCATTTACAGAACAACAGAAGGTTTGGTCATCATTGTAGTGTGATATAGACTGGTGCTATGTGACTGAAAAAAGCATAATACCCCCTCTTTAAACGATACCAGTATCGTAAAAAAAAAAAAAGTTGAGGTACTGGTATCGAAAACATTGAAGTATGTTGCTGCCTGCTGGTCCATGGTTGATTTGGCTCAAATAAATGATACAAATTGAAAGAAATTGTCTTTCTAGGTACTAGATGCAAGTCGGTCATTTTCTACTCACTACTGCCACCTCAGGTCATACGTGTAACTGCAGTTTTTACATTAAGCTCGTGCATGACGGCAATTCTGACCCAAATTAACACCTTTTTGAGTGACGGTGCAGGATTTTAGAGGCAGTTGTGGTGAACAGGTCTGAGCCCATTCTACACTTTAGGACACTGCTGGAATATGTAGCGGGAGGAAAATACATAATTTTAACATTTTTAAACTCCGTATAGTCCCTTTAATGGAATAAATAATTATAATTAACTGGGGCAGGATTCACAGTGAACATGATGGTTTTAACACATAGCAGTGACTGTCCATCAGTAACTTGTCCTTTCCTCAATGCTGAGCCATCTCTTTATTTGTTTGGGACCCTGCTCCTTTTGAATGTAAAAGATCCGGGACAGGAAGTACAGCACCGATCTTACTTTCTGATACAACTGCTGCTTGATTGATCTCTTCATCTTGAACAAGCTGTTGGTCAGAAGCCGAAGACAAATGTGAAACCTCCCGTTTGCGACTCACTTGCGAAGCTGCTGACGGCCACTCTGTTGGGGTGGTAGAAGCCCCTCTTGCACTGGCACTGGTACTTGTCCAGGACGAAGCCGTGGCCACGCATCGGCAAACACTGGGGACACACAACAAAGATCACGCATTTACTGACACACGCCCAAACAAGCTGCCGTTAGTCTGGTTTCACTTGTAGCAACAGAAAACAAATCACAAGAGCATTATATCTCACGGAAAAGGGGAGTCAGTGTAAACATGCAGAAACTTGCTTAATTAAACACAAAAACACTGCTCTGAAATGCGGTTCAGAGTTCAAAAGCATCGCCCGCCTCGGTAATTGCGTTATTCATTTATAGGAACTGTTTTAGCGGTTTTCTTTCCCGAACGCGTGCGAGTGTGTGAGGAGACAAAAGGACAAAGGCCTAATTATTTCATCTGCGCTTTCATTGTCGCCGCGAGATTAAATGATCGCAAACCTTATTGCGCGTGATGGAAGTGTGATTGGGAAGAGCCGCCCGGACGCAACCCAAGGGCACCCTCGCCAGGAACAATGTATAATTGATATATCACGTTTAAACACTGCCACACTGTGAATAAAAATGGAAAAGTAGACAGAAAAAATGTGCTAAATCTTTACAAAACACAACATTAGTGTCAATTTGTTTCTATTAAGATCATGTTTGGAAGGAGCGCTATTGGTTTGGTATTGGTTAACTCCAAGTCGCGTCACTTCCTGGTTATATCCAACTGACTGGGTGATGCTACACCTCAAAATCGCACATACCCAACTTACAAACAAAAATAACTGTTAGCATGTTCACGTAAGACAAAATCTGACCTTTAAAACATGTGGTCATATTTTGTTTCATGAGCTCTATATCAACTATATCACAATACAATCACAATTCAACCTGGATAGACTTAAAAAGACAAAAGCAGCGATTAGGAAGATTTATTGACATGTATATTTGTTTTGGTGATCAGGCCCCGGCGGTAACATCGATGTCTATGAAAGTCAGTATGGGTGACCAGCTTGGAGTTAGGGATGTTTTCCCCCGGAGCCTGGACACTGGTGGTGGTATAGGAGACGCGTGAAGAGGCAGCAGGGAGAAGCCGTGGGCAGAAGAGGCAGAGATGGGGTGGAGGCGGGTCACAGCACATCTGGGAAGCGAACGAACCATGATTGCTGGGGCTTGAAAGCGGGACCGAGGACGATGATTGGCTGCTACGGAGGTGCGGCTCTTACACTGATGGGTTGAGGTGGACGTGTGGCCCTCACAGAAGCGATCATTAGGCGGCACGGTAGCGCAGCGGTTAGCGCTCTCGCTTCACAGCTAGAAGGTCAGGGTTCGATTCCCACCTGGACGGGGCCTTTCTGTGTGGAGTTTGCATGTTCTCCTCGTGTCTGCGTAGGTTTCCTCCGGGTACTCCAGTTTCCACTACCACTAAAAACATGCACAATTGGCCAGGATGAATGATGTGTGTGAGTGAATGGTGGTGGTCAGAGGAATCGTTGGCGCAGACGTGTGCAGTCGCGAAAGCGCTTCTGACAGTCTCCCCCAGGGGAAACTGAAGCTACAAACGTAGTTTTCCACCACCGAGTATGGAGTGAATGTACAATTGTCTCATGTAAAGCGCTTTGTGACTATATGTCTGTGAAAGGCGCTATATAAATAAAGTTCTTCTTCTTCTCTTCATTGGCTGGAGGAGGTGATGCTGAAATTAGTCTCCCAGGTTGAATTAACGCCTAGGCTTCATTACTATCAGGTGTAAGATACTGACTGTAGCATCAACTTAGTTAATAAAAAGCCATAAAACACACATGTAATACCTCGACACTAAAGTCAGGCATAACAGATATGAGTCACATGCATTTCAGACCATGTTTGTAGAGGTTTAAAAAGTACAAAATAAGGCTCCTTATAGACAGGGGATTTTGTTGTTTCTATACTTAACTATACTTACTTTCCTCACGTCATCAGATTTTTTTTCCATCATTTTTTTGTTGGGTATTCAACTCATTTTTGTAACTTTTTTTGCAATTTTGCAATTTTTTGTCAATTTTTTGTCATTTTTTTCTCATATTTTTTCACTTTTTCGTCAATTTTTTATCAAATTTTTGTAATTTTTGTACAAAAATTGGTCACATTGTTGTAATTTTTTTGTCAAATTTTTATCACATTTTTGTCATTTTTTTTACATTTTGTCACATTTTTGTCAATTTTTAGTCAATTTTTTTTAAATTTTTTGTCAATTTTTTGTCAATTGTTTCTCATATTTTTTCACTTTTTCGTCAATTTTTTATCAAATTTTTGTAATTGTTTTTGTTACATTATGGTCATTTTTTTGTCACATTTTAGTAATTTTTTTGTCAAATTTTTATAACATTTTTGTCATTTTTGGGTCATTTTTTTGTCACATTTTTGCCACTTTTTCATCAATTTTTCGTCACTTTTTCATCAATTTTTCATCACTTTTTTGTCACATTTCCATCACTGTTTTCGTCTCAGTTTTGTTGCTATTTTCACAGCTTTTTTTCCAGAAGCTTTTGGACTAGGGTAAAGCCAAACTGGAGAAAATGTAATCAGTTCAGGTGGGAGTTAAGGGGTTAATGGCTGTTTTTGTTTTGCCAATTGGAGCCACAATAATCAGGATTTCAATTTGGCTGCGGCTACGTTCTCCGCCACCCATCCTTGGAGCTTTGCTATAAACTTCTTAAACAGTGAATGTGATCAAGGCGCGGGAGAGTGTGAGTCAGCCCCGCTCTGCGCTGACGTGCGGCGCAGAGGACAGGTAGGGCCTGCTGTAGCTTCTGTCTGCCACCGCGAATACAGGCTGCGCTCCCTGACATGTCCCGCCAGGAGACAGCGAGCCGCCAGTGTGAGGGGGAGGGAGCGAGGGAGGGGGAGATGAGAGCGAGAGAGGGCGAGGAAGCCAGGAATAACCGGGCTCATGTCCCACCAGACTGTACTGCTGGAGCGGAGGAGACCGGGGCATGCTACCTGTCATGGAGTCTGTCCTAACAAGCTCTGGTCCGCTGTGTGTCGAGGGGGAGGCTCAAAGACTCCCCCCCCCCCCTCAGCCCGATACGCCAAAACTGTGCGGAGGTTTGCACTCTCACAGCTCCCAGTGCAAGTACACGGGCGCTTTGGGGCGACTGTCCAAAAAAAAGACCTGTCAGAAGTGCATTAAGTGCTGATGACACGCTGGTCAACATGTTGTTTGTTGGTGTGTGGATGTAATCTACTGCCGTTCAGCGCGGAAGTTAGTGGTTTTACGATGGCATCGGCTTTTAGAGCGGAGACTAATATGAAAGATCGATGTTGTTTTTCCCCCCAAAAAACTTGGGAATACACGGAGTCATTAGCAACTTGGCTCAAATGTTTTATCATAGGAGAATAGTCACTAATGTGCAACAGCTGTTTCAATGTACGCACACCAGAGGATTCCAGTTATAGCCAGCATCAAGACGAGTTTCACTACAGTCAGTGCAAACCAGACTCTCATTACAGTTCAGTGACTGAATATTATAAGGACATCAACACCTACTTATTCTGAGAATAATAACTGAGTGTTGCCCTAAGTCTGCAAGTCCATCACAGGAACATTCTTAAGAACATTTATGAAGATGTTTTACTTTGGTGGTTAATTCTGTCTTCCTGTCGTGGCAATATGGTTTGTGACTGGATTAATAAAAAAAAAAAGAAAAACACTTTTTTTTTTCCATTTATAATTGGCTGTTAGCAGAGTTCCAGACGGTCCTGCTTTGAAATGGAAACAAAAGGCAGGATTGGCTGGTTGGCCAGGCTAGCCGAAAGGTTGGCTCTTCCTCCTCTTCCTCTGGCGTCACTGACAAGCTTGTTTAGCTCTCAAAAAAAAAAAATCTAAATTGCAGTTCATCATTTAGCCATGGCCATGAGCCTCTTAAGAAGTCACGTACAGGTTCATGGGCAGAAAAAAAGGACTATATTTAGAGTTAAGTTCCACTTAATGTGAGCTGAGCCGTTCCCAGAGGGGTGTCTGTCCATACACCGCTCTGACCTGAAGACCCTTCCCCCGGTGGGCTCTGCAGGGAATGGTTTGGTCAAGGAGTAACTACGCATCGTGACGCACTGGTTAACACAAGAGCAAATACAACATGGCAAAGAGCAGTAATAAGCATGACTTTATCCAATTTAACCAAGCTCGTATACTTAGCGATTAGCAGACAACGTCCATAGATAGCAAGTTAACCTCTTAACTCCCGCCTGAACCGAGAGGATCTTTTTCCTCACGTCATCAGATTTTCTTTCATCATTTTTTTGTTGGGTGTTCAACTCATCTTTTGTAATTTTTTTGTCATTTTTTGTCACATTTTTGTCATTTTTTTGTCAAATTTTTGTACTTTTTATTTCAATTTTTTCATTTTTTGATCACATTTTTGTAATTTTTTTGTCACATTTTTTTGTCATTTTTTTGTCACATTTTTGTCATTTTATCGTCAATTTTTAATCAAATTTTTGTCATTTTTTGGTCACATTTTGTCGCATTTTTGTCATTTTTTCTTCCATTTTTTGTCAATTTCTTGTGACATTTTTGTGACATTTTTGCCACTTTTTAATCAATTTTTCGTCACTTTTTTGTCAATGTTTTCTCACTTTTTTGTCACAATTCCATCATTGTTTTCCTCTCAGTTTTGTTGCTATTTTGGGCTAAAGCCAAACTGGAGAAAATGTGCTCGGTTCAGGTGGGAGTTAAGGGGTTAATGTGCTTTTTTTTCTCCTTCTTGTTGAGCACTCACTTGAAAAGCAAAATCCACGCATTTCAAGTGGTTTCCCTGCGCCGTACCTTGACATCGGTAAAGCATCTGTCAAACTAATCTAAACGTTATTCCTGAGCAAAGCTATTTCGCGTGTGTCCTCGTGCTGCTGTAATTAAACATGATGCGGCTCATCTTTTCTTCATGACCAGCCTCGTCCTCTCCCCGTCTCTCTCACTCCCAGCTGTGTCACCTGTCAGTCAGCCCTGCTCCTGCTGACTGCCCCGGCCGGTTGGACAACATGTGTGTGACCGGAAGCGGGAGGCCTTTTCTGGGCGAGTCTCCTGCTGTCCCTGCCAGCGGGGTCCGCCTGCGCCACAGCCACACTCGCAGAGGCGCTTCCTTCTGCTTCTACTGTGAAGCGGCAAATGGCCACAGCATTGCTCATATATGGATGGAAGGGAAACAGGAAGGAAAGAGTCAGAGCACCTCGAGAAACAAGATTCTAGAACATGTAGAGTATGTTTTAGACACGGTTAAAAGCTGAGAAAAGTCTCTCGCTTCTACGTCTCCTTTTAATCAGTGAATAGAGAGCGAAAGTGCAGCAGTTGGGGCCGGGTTAATGTACAGTGCGTTATGTGGGAGCTGCGGCGGCACACGGGGGAAATAAGAGTGGCTTTAGAAAGGACAATCCAAACAGATGAGGAATGAGCGGCTTCATTAACCTCTTACCACCCGCCAAAACCAAATGCATTCCCTCCTCTTTGCCACTGTCGTCACTTTTTATTTCCCCTATGTGTTTTTGTCACTTTATTAAATACTTTTTTGCTGCTCTTTTGTCACTTTTTTGCTGGATTTTTGTCTTTTTTCTGCTGGATCTTTGTCTTTTTTTGCTGGATTTTTGTCATTTTTCTGCTGGATTTTTTGTCTTTTTTATTGTTGGATTTTTGTCATTTTTTTGTTGGATTTTTGTCTTTTTTTACTGGATTTTTGTCATTTTTCTGTTGGATTTTTTGTCTTTTTTATTGTTGGATTTTTGTCATTTTTTGTTGGATTTTTGTCTTTTTTTACTGGATTTTTGTCATTTTTTTGTTGGATTTTTGTCTTTTTTTGTGGGATTTTTGTCAATTTTTTGTTGGATTTTTGTCACTTTTTTGCTGGATTTTTGTCATTTTTTTACTGGATTTTTGTCATTTTTCTGCTGGATTTTTGTCATTTTTTTGTTGGATCTTTGTCTTTTTTTGCTGGATTTTTGTCATTTTTCTGCTGGATTTTTTGTCTTTTTTATTGTTGGATTTTTGTCATTTTTTTGTTGGATTTTTGTCTTTTTTTACTGGATTTTTGTCATTTTTCTGCTGGATTTTTTGTCTTTTTTATTGTTGGATTTTTGTCATTTTTTTGTTGGATTTTTGTCTTTTTTTACTGGATTTTTGTCATTTTTCTGTTGGATTTTTTGTCTTTTTTATTGTTGGATTTTTGTCATTTTTTGTTGGATTTTTGTCTTTTTTTACTGGATTTTTGTCATTTTTTTGTTGGATTTTTGTCTTTTTTTGTGGGATTTTTGCCAATTTTTTGTTGGATTTTTGTCACTTTTTTGCTGGATTTTTGTCATTTTTTTACTGGATTTTTGTCATTTTTCTGCTGGATTTTTGTCATTTTTTTGTTGGATTTTTGTCTTTTTTTACTGTATTTTTGTGTTTTTTTGTTGGATTTTTGTCTTTTTCTGCTGGATTTTTGTCACTTTTTTTGCTGGATTTTTGTCTTTTTTTTGCTGGATTTTTGTCATTTTTCTGCTGGATTTTTGTCATTTTTTTGTTGGATTTTTGCAAATTTTTTGCTGGATTTTTGTCTTTTTTTGCTGGATTTTAGTCATTTTTTTACTGGATTTTTGTCATTTTTCTGCTGGATTTTTGTCATTTTTTTGTTGGATTTTTGTCATTTTTTGGAGGATTTTTGTCATTTTTTTGGTGGATTTTTGTCATTTTTTTGGTGGATTTTTGCAAATTTTTTGCTGGATTTTTGTCTTTTTTTGCTGGATTTTTGTCATTTTTTGGTGGATTTTTGTCTTTTTTTTGGTGGATTTTTGTCATTTTTTTGGTGCTCTTTTGTCACTTTTTTGTTGAGTTTTTGTCATTTTGGCGGTTTTTTTGCTCACTTTTTAGCGCTTTTTTTTGGTTTTTGTCGTCCTCATTTTCTTCTCGTTTTTTGCCGCTGTTTTGAAGAAGCTTTTAGATTTGGAGAATTCGGAGAACAGGAGAAAACATGTTCAGGCGGGAGTTAAGAGGTTAAACAGTCACAGACGGAAACAACAGAAAGCCTCTTCCTTTTTGACTTCCGGGCAGACACCCAATATCCTCCTTTTCCCTCATAGCGTGTACTGCATGCAACCACGGCGTCTCCTCATTCCGGCTGAACTGCAGCGCCGAGCACGTCTGAAGGAAAACGTAAACGCGCGGTGTGTGGCTGGTAAACACGGCTCTAATGACCTGTCGTATAAATAGCACAGGCCGCTCTTCACTCCGATTCATTACGTGTCATTAGGAAAGATAAAGGCAACAGTGGAGTACAAGCGCAGGCCGGTGGAAAAGGCCAAGTGAGAGGGAGAGATCTGACGTCAAGCTCCCCAGCCCCCGGGCCCTTGGAGAGAGTGACCTTTTAAAAAAGAGGGTCAAGTGACGAGAGCGGGGGCCGTGAGGACAGAGCCTAAACCTGGGTCGGGTAAGTGAGCGGAGGCCTGAGGGAGAGGAGCAGACTGTTAGACTGATGCTGCTGTTACTACAACTGAGTCAAGTCAAACGTATAGGGGTTTTAAGGTCACTAATGCAAATCTTGTATTTCGTTATATTCAATGACATTTGGATGAAAACATCTCAATTGGACCAAAAATTTATGTAAAGCTATAATGGGATTTTCTTGATTTTCCGACATCTGACCAATGCTGTTTTAACCTCTTAACCCCGGCCTGAACCGAGCATATTTTGTCCAGTTTGCCTATGCCCGAATCTAAAAAAGCTTCTAGAAAAAAAGTGGATGAAAGAGGATGAAAACGCAACAACAAAAAGCGGCAAAAGAGCGGCAAAAACATGCCGGAAAAAGCAACATTAACACAATAAAAAAAAGAGACAAAACACAACGATAAAGTGAAAAAAAAAAACATGGCGAAAAAAGCGGCGAAAAAAGCAACAAAAAACAACAAAAGCACAACAACTACTATGAAAACGCAACAAAAAACTACAAAAAAGAAACGAAAACACAACAAAACAAAAAATTTCAAAAAAGCTACGAAAAAAAGCAACAGAAAAACAACAAAAGCACAACAACTACTACGAAAACACAACAAAAAACGACAAAAAAAGACAAAAAAACGACAAAAAAGCAACAAAAAACAACAAAAACTCAACAACTACTCCGAAAACGCAACAAAAAACTACAAAAAGAAACGATAAAAAACAACAAAAAACAACAAAAACACAACAACTACTACGAAAACACAACAAAAAACGACAAAAAAACAACAAAAAAGCAACAAAAAACAACAAAAACTCAACAACTACTCCGAAAACGCAACAAAAAACTACAAAAAGCAACAAAAAACAACAAAAAACAACAAAAAACAACAAAAACACAACAAAAAAACAACAAAAAAGCAACGAAAAAAGCAACAAAAAACAACAAAAACACAACAACTACTACGAAAACGCAACAAAAACACGACAAAAAAGCAACAAAAAACAACAAAAACACAACAACTACTCCGAAAACGCAACAAAAAACTACAAAAAGCAACAAAAAACAACAAAAAACAACAAAAAACAACAAAAACACAACAAAAAAACAACAAAAAAGCAACGAAAAAAGCAACGAAAAACAACAAAAACACAACAACTACTACGAAAACGCAACAAAAACACGACAAAAAAGCAACAAAAAACAACAAAAACACAACAACGACAACGAAAACGCAACAAAACACAACAAAAACGAAACAAAAATAAGAAAAAAGGCTTAAAAAATGGGACAATAACGCGACAAAAAAAGTTACAGTCACTTTGGTGGGTCTTAGTTGACTCTGGCATGTAGGCTGTAAACTCTTCAGTCGAGAAGCTTTTAGATTTGGGTAAAGCGGAGCAGGAGAAAATGCACTCAGTGAAGGCGGGGGTTAAGAGGTGAAACATCTGATCAGAATACATGCAGAAATAAATACTCTGGATTGTCTTTACAACATAAATGATCACATTATTTTCATTCACACACATTGAAGGCTTATTTTATCTATTCATTTTAACTGGAGGATTAGTTAATGATTCTAATTAAAGGTGCTTTTTTATTTTCTTATTTCGGCAGGAGATTAAGGAGATATCGGGGGGAAAATATGTGTTTCGCCTTCACCAAATCAAACAAAACCATTTTTATCCATATGATGCGAAGTGGGAGGAACAAACAGGAAACAGTGCCGGAGGGGAACACGCGCGAGTCCATATCATAGTTCCCTCTGAAGTTCTCTAATTGGTTCCATGCTTTGTTCAGTGTGTGCGCGTCCCTATAGATCTGACATCAAGCCAACAATGAGCCTCCCTTTTGTCCGCGCAATAGTTGGTTATACGCCTTCGGCTCCCGTGTTTATTGAGATTTTTTTCCAATCCTCGTTACGCCAAAAAAACAAAGATTTCTGCCGTATTCCTTTATCCAAGTGGCATTGCAGCACCACGGACAGCTCTCGCCGCGCTTTAACTCCGCGGCCTTTGCATAAAGCGCATTCAAAATGGACTTCGAACTGTCTACCACTAACAACATGTACAATAGGTTCCCCTCTGAAGCCCGGACTCGTGCCAAGGAGGTTTTTTTTGTTGTATTTTGACATCTTTTGTTACTTTTTCATCCGTTTTTAGTCGAGTTTTTGTCGTTTTTTTTTAATTGTATTACTGTTGCTTTTCCAGTGTGTTTTCATCTCTATTTTTACGCTTTTTTGATTTGAGTAAAGCCAAGCTGGAGAAAATGTGCTTGGTTCCGGTAAGCGGCTACATTTTTTTACTCAATGTCAAAAGTAAAAAAATAAAAATTCACACTGTCTTTGATACCACAGTGAAAAAATGGATTCCTCCTTTTCAACCTTTTAGCCCTGGCACCTTTGCTAACGTCCAGTGCGCTTGTAGGACGCCCCCTCCCGTGTTAGCCCCGCCCCGTCCCGCCCCGGCCTCGCGCACTCGCACACACAAAGGCTCTGTAATGTGGAAGAGTCGATACGCGAGGTCTTTTGTTTCCTGCGTGTAAGTGAGAGCAGCTGCCAGCCCAGATTGGAAAAAACAAAAGAAACCAAATGGTCGGGCTATATTTAGTGCGGGCCGAAGGTCACGTGGAGGTCGCGGCCGATCAGCTGTCCTGGAGCACTCACGAGCGGCGAGCGCGCCACATTTTGGAGGGACTGGGATCTTGGGACCACATAATTTAATTGTTTTCGTAGGCGAGTTTGTGCATGTTTTTCTAAAGCCTTTTTATCGAGAGCGAACGAGCCGCTGAGTGTCTGTTGTTTACTTTAGCGTGACAGCATCGCATAAGTTGTAAGACGTGCTTATAAATGCCAACATCCCCTTCTTAACCATTGGGATGTTAGAAACACATTTGTAAAGTTAGCCAAACATTCACTACAGTGGACACGAGTGTGTTATAGATACAGACGGCATCTCTGGAATCGCCCATTTATGGTCATGTTTAAAAACAGTTAAGGGGGAAAACAATTTGGAGAAAAATCTAAACTTTCTCTAATGATTCAAAAACTACTTTAACAAACGCTGAATTATGAATATAGTTTTCTACTACATAAAGATACAAAGACATGGGGAGGAGCAAAGTGGTTCAACGGCCCATAGATACATAGATAACAGAGAATGCTAACAGGAAGCTTCATGTTAGCATCGTGCTAATGCTAAGGGCTAGCTAGCTGTAGCTACAACTGCCGTTTTTTCACTTCTACTGAACAATCTGCTGTGAGAAAATATCCACATGGGCCCGATTTAGACTTGACTTTATTTGTATTTGATAAATAAGTTTATATTTTGCCAGAAAATGGCTAAAAAGAGTGAAAAATTGCGTGTGTCAAAAGATTCTATTTTCCCCCTCGGCGAGATGCCCTATGACGAGATGCCGTCTGTATCTACAACGTACACTGCCACCCACTGGTCAGCTTTTGCAAGTGCATTTTTATAGTATAATTGTTAAAATACCCATGTATTGACTTTGTGATTTGAGGAAACTGTGATTAATCATGTGTCCACTAAACTGGACATCACGCATCGCTAGACATATTTTGACAACAGTTTATAGTGTTGCTGCTTTGCTTTGTTGTTTTTAAAAATACTTCATCTGCAGTAATATTTTGACTCCAAATGGTCCTGGAAACACTGTCCACAGCTCACTCACAACAGAAATGCAAATGCCATGACTCTGGCATGAAAGTCATTCTTTTCTTTTCATGCCTAAAGGGTAAAAAAAACATTTGGGGGGAAAATCCTGAAGCATAATTAATGCATGAAAGGATGAAACCCATATTTGACCCATAGTCACTGCTCTTTGCTGTTGTATATGGTATTTTAGCAATAAAATAAGTCCAACTCTTTTGAATACAATCAAAAATTTGGGGGCCTTGGACTTTGGGACTTGTTGCTATAGGCATTATGGAAAATGTCCCTAACTATTATTATGCTTTTCAAAGATTACTTTACACTTAAAGAGGGGGTATTATGCTTTTTTCAGCCACATAGCACCAGTCTATAGGACACTACAATGATGACGAAACCTTCTGTTGGTCTGTCAATGCAGTAAATTAGAATAACTGCCTTGTATAAAATTGCTCTCTCAAAATGGCGTTAGCAAATGACTTGAAATAGGCCCCTGTCTCTTTAAGAACCTCTGACCCTTTCCGACACGCCCCCTCCACACGCTGTCTGTGGCATCACAACAACACTCCGCTCGTTGTCTCAAGTATTGAAACTACGATCGGTGCATTTTAATTTTTATTGTTGGAAAGGACCTACTGTTTATCACTTTGTGAACAATGGCCACACAGGATATTATTTGGAAACAAACCTTCCACACCGGACGCTTGGAAGGGGCTCTTGCCTGAAAAATAACTGCTGTTTGGAGGCTATCTCTTTGCATCTGCCATGCCCTATGGATCTCTAAATATACCCCCATGGACGACACCAGGATCTGCAGGAGCCCATACGATTCAAAGACGGACATTATCTGTGCAAGTGGACAATGGTTTTTCGAGGTTACCCGTTAGCTTGTTATAATCGACTACAGCTCATTGTTGATGAAAAGTCTGTAATAAACCACAAATGTGTAAAGCCAGGCTCATTGTGTGATCATCGTAAAGGCTGCTTCGAGTAGTTGCTGCTTTATTGACGTTATTTGTGCATAATATGCTGCCTGTTTTCAATGAATGTTGTGAAGGTGAAGGTTGTTAGCTTGTCGCGGCTAATAGTGCCTTAGCTCCGAGAGAAACCACTCGGCTACGACTCACTGTAGATGAAATGTGAGCAATAAACTACACAATCAACAAGCCAGGCTCCGTGTGTGATCATCATAAAGGCTGCTTCAAGCAGTTGCCTGTTTTAGTGACGTTTTCAATGCATAATATGCTTGTATTCAGTGAATTTTCCCGTTAGCTTGTCGCGGCTAGCTTGTTAGCTCCGGGAGAAAACCACTCGGCTATGACCCATTGTAGATGAAATGTGAGCAATAAACTTCCAAATCAACAAGCCTGGCTCCGTGTGTGATCATTGTTAAACGGTTCTTTATGTGTGTGGTGGTTTTATTGACTTTATTTGTGCATATTTCTCGTTTTCACGTGATGACTCGAGGTTTAGCTTAGCATTAGCTTTCTCCGGAGGCTCTGTGCATCATCAAGGCCCAGCGCAGAACCAGACACTGAAATAAGTGTTCTTGTCACCGGTTTTAATCCTGGGTGTTTCGGTAACAGAAACACTGATGTGTGTCTTTGTAAAAGTCTGCTGTGGCTCCGGTTCACAACACATGAAGCTAATCATCCATGATGACTCTGTTTACATCTTAGGGCTAGACACTGCGGGGAGGGGGTTCTGCTGAGGAGCAGTGGTTGGTTACTCGGCTGGTGACGAAAGGTCGGAGGCGTATCCTGGAGGTCGAGGGCGTTTCCTGAAGGAATCAGGCGTTTTATCCCTAAAATGGCTGCCATCAGAGTTTCTACAGATTACTCGAAAATACGTGAATGTGCCAAGGCAACACTTCAGGCATGGTTTTAATGAGGGAATGACTTAATAACATGATGTAAAGCTTGAAAAAGTCGATTTTGCATAATAGGCCCCCTTTAATTCAACTCCAATTTGTATCATTTTTTATCACAAACCATGATCTGGACGCACATACAGTATTTCTGGTTGTGTTATAACAGTAATCTCACACTCTCACACTAAAAATGAATACAAGGACTTCAAAGTTCTGCTGGAACATTTAATAACCGGAACGCCTCAGTTCTAAAACGACAGACTTGGCTGTATCTTATTGGCCGCGCTGAAAGACGAACTGCGCGGACATAATGCGAGGCTCCACGGCCAGTGGACCCACAGCGGGCCCGACAGCTGCCGGCTCATATTGATGATGTCATTAACTGTGGAACGGCTCGCTTCATGGAGCAGTAACGAGCCTGTGATGGAGATGAGAGCCACCCTTTCAGGACGGCCACGGACCAAGGTCAAGATACAGCACCTGCAACAGGAACCGCGGGCGCAGGGCGGGACTTCGTATTCTAAGAAATGCACTTTTTCCCTCTCACGTGTGTGTCCGTTTGAGTCTCCGGTGGTCGGCTCGTGTGAGACTCCGGACGTGTTTTTTTTTTTTTTGGGCGCGCCTCTGCAGCGGCTGTGGGAGGAGTGATCAGTCAGGTCGTGTCGGTGCCGCGTCCCCCGGGGCCTGCACTTGTTCCCCGCAATAAGCTAATTGATTGGAACATTCATCATCATCCAGCGGAGCACATTGCCTTATGACGGCCGCCCCCCCCCGGACCCAAAGGCCCTCCGCCTTTTGACAAACGGTCAAACGTACTAATGGAGGCGCAGTTAGAGAGGCCCGGTACAGACCTATGACAGAGTGTCCCCTCCCGAGCTATGCATTCACTGCTGGGACATACTTGCGTGGGGAGAACGGTCAGAGACATGGTTCGTTTCAAGGCTTTACAAAGAAGTGATCAGATGGAAAAAAATCTGCTATTACTTTAACTTTCCACAGTAAAGTCCCTAAAAGTGAGTTGGATGCAGTTCATAAGAAGTGTCGGCTGGGATCCTCTTCAAACTCATTGCTTTCTGCAGAGGCGGTGAATCCATGCGGCCCTCCTCAGCCACACAGACTGTCTCCATGTCAGGAGTCTGTGGCGTGTGGAGTGTCCGGCGCTACGGTGGAAGTGCAGACAAAGAGAGCCATGCATTATTAAGGCCGGCTCGCTGCAATCCATTTCAGCACATACATTATGAAGGAGCTGATCTACAGCGGCTAACTGCCACGCGGCCCCCTGGCTGGACAACGCCAAATCACGGCGGCATCAGGCGGCCCGTGTGGATCATGAGCGCTTTTAGAAGGACTGGGATGTGAAGGTGTTGCTCAGGAAGAAAGAACAGCCGTGTTTTGGAAAGTACTTTTGCAATTTAACATTGTAGCATGCTAAAAAAGCTCAGAAACCATTTGGAATAAAACAAGCCTTTAAACCCACACAGGTTTTGCCGGATAAAAAAAACAGTGTAGTCCTGCTTTAAGTTGCCTGTGTGGGAAAAATAATATCACGAGACTTTGGGCCGACAGACGGACAGAGATGATGAAATATCCACTGAGGGGAGCAGAGACACTTCCGCACCTCCACAGCAGAAGGTCACATGTGGAAGAAGAATGTATAGGCAGGGCCAGTTTAATGGCCGCCGTGGGAAAACTGGCATCTACGGCTGGCCATATTGATCCACGCAGTTTGGTCCAATACGGGGAAAGAAATATTTTACAGCCGTGAAAAAGGATCCACAGCAGGCAATAGGGTTTACCTCTACAGCTGCACAGCACAGACTTAGAGTGTGAAAACCTCCTTCAGACTGAACACTCTGCCGGGGGGTAAGCTTTAGTCCAGGTGTGGCAACAATCAGTTACATTTACTAAAAACATGTACTTGTATTGTACTTCTCACAGCAGTTTTATGACACATTTAGGTGCCTCGGTTTAATATTAGTAATATCTAGTACTGCCAAAAATATCACCTTATTAACGTGTTAAAGGAATAGGCCACCGTTTTTCCATACTGAGATATGTTCTTACCTTAGCTTTGACGAGTTCTTTAGGACCTGTCTGATCTTCACCCGTGCCTTCAGTCATGTAAACACAGCGCAGACGGCGTTAGCATTTAGCCTCTCCCTCTCTCCTCTATAGCTCCAAAACAGGTCAAGATAGAAGCTACCAAGCTCTTCCACGTTTTCCCTATTTAAATATGGTTACGTGAAGTGTTCCACTACAAAGTATAATTACACAAAACTAAACTGTGGATTTTCTAAGCGGATAAAAGAGGGGACTATATTGTAAGGCGTAATAATACCAGGAGTAATTTGGCATCCGCACAGTAAAGTGAAGATTACTGCGCGGATTTTGGACTACTCCTGGTATTATTACGCCTTACATTATAGTCCCCCCTTTTATCCGCTTAGAAAATCCACATTGTTTAATTTTGTGTAATCATATTTTGTAGTGTAACACTTCACGTAACCATATTGAAATAGGGAAAACGTGGAAGAGCTTGGTAGCTTCTATCTTGACCTGTTTTGGAGCTATAGTGGAGAGAGGGAGAGGCTAAATGCTAACGCCGTCTGCGCTGTGTTTACGTGACTGAAGGCACGGGTGAAGATCAGACAGGTCCTAAAGAACTCGTCAAAGCTAAGGTAAGAACATATCTCAGTATGTAAAAACGGTGGCCTATTCCTTTAACGCAAATATATTTTTATCGCAAGAATAACATGCTTTATGACCTAGTGAACTTGAAGTTTTTTATAAGCTGCACCAGCGAGTGAGTCCGGTCACCGCACCATCAATTCCATGTCCACAGCGGTACATACGCAAACAGGAAGCGGCGTAAACCAATCAGCGAAGGGCGGTTTTGCGTCAACATTCACACAGGATTATGAATCACGAAACTCACCGACTCATCGATGTGTTTTTGGTCATTTACCGCCGATTGGAGACACGCCCTTTCTCTCTCTTGAGCGCCGTTTGTAGTTTGGTATAGAGAGGACTTCGTCGCGCAAATAAACAAATCTGATCGCACGGGATCGGTTAGATTTTTCTGATGCCGCCACTGGGGGGGGGGGCGTGGGGTCCAGACTGATCCCCCTCTGTATAAACAATATAGAAAGGAATCATTCTGATCCCACCAGGCTACCCCAACCTGACCCAAAAAGACGCCACCGGCTCTGTTGCTGCTGTCACTTAAACAGGAGCATGTCATGTGCGCGAGTCTACAGGAGAAATAGCACTTAATGTTCTACTGTCGCTGAGAACTTCTTTGAATCAGTTATGGACTTATCAGGAAACCAGGAGCAGAAACTTTCCCGAGGCTTTACTTTCACCGTAACTTCTTTCTGTCAAACAAAATGAAGTTTGGAACTATAGTGGAGCAGCCTTTACCTGACGCTGTGAAGCTCTGCTCAGGTGAGGGAGATGTCGCCGTGTGATTGTAGCCTTTCTTTATGCTGTATTATTTTCCTCACATGTGCCTGTCACACGTGCTGCTGTGCTGTTGTTGTGCCGCATTTGGAGCAGAAGAGCTACAGGCTAAATCTAAACTCGAGAAAACAAAACATGCTAATGATACGTGTACCCCATAAAACTGGACATTCAACAAAACACGGCCTACTTTGAGAGGCATTTATGGATGAGAATGAGCTTTATGTTGTAAAGCAACAATGTGAGGAAAAAATAAAATAAGTGCGCTTTCTAACCCGACATGGCAGACTACTTTTTACTTCACCTGGAGTCAATATTTGTGATTCTCTCCCCAGATATGTCAAGTAATTATCACTGTCATTTATTGGACAGTATTATTGCATTTGTTTAACTACGTCAAAACAAAAACAAAAAGACCTGTCTGTCCAGCTGCGCAGGCAAACTGAGCACTGACATGGACAGATCAGAAAAGCATTAAAAATGGACGGATTATAATATAAGACAAAAATGATTAAAACAACTCAATAAAAGGTAGATTCTGTCGTAATCGTTCGGCGAGGTCACGGACACTCCTGCTCTGACAGACTGAAGCCGTCTCCTGCTCTGAGCTCTCACCTCCATCGTGGTCAGGTTGCATCGATGAGTTCCTGCAAACCAGCCGTCGGAGGAGCACTGGTCGATATCCACATCCTGCAGATTAATGTCCACGCGCACCACGCCCCTGCAACACACAAGCACAGGCGAGGGTCAGGTTTCTCTCTGCGCTACTACGACGGCGTACGAGGCCGTGCAGAGACACACACACAGGTTTTCACGTGAAAAAGCAAAAATGTTTTACGTCACAAATGTGTAGAAAAGAGTGAAATTGTTCCCATCGCTTTGACAAAGGGTTCCGGAGCTTTGATAAACTGTCCGCAAACCAGGAATTGTGTTCAAGACTTTGACAAAGGAGTTATGTTTTTTTTTGACAAATGACTTCAATCCCGTAATGGCCGGGTGCAGCCGATGAATTCCAGTAAAAGCCAGGAGTTATTTTCATCTACTGCCTTTAACTTTTGTTCTCAGACTTTCCACAAAAGCAGCATCAGGCTCAGATCAAGATAGGAAACACTTTGTCAGCAAGAAAATGCAATATTCAGCAGATTAAACTCCGGATCTTTCATGCGATCTCCAAACAAGCCACTTCCGCTCAATCCTCCTGCTCCCCTTCACTGTGCGGCTGTTTGAATAAAGAGTACAAAAAGTAAAACTGTGCTGCTCGTGCGTCTCCAGTGGAGCTCTGGTGAGGGTTTTCACTCTGCGATGAGAGGATAAAGCTTCGCGAGAGATGTGGAGGTGAAGACAGCATTTCCCTGATATGTAGGAGCTCAGGAGGGGCTTTTTGTGAACTGCCGCCGCAAATAATCTAAAGGTTACTGAAAGATGCAAACTTTCTAATACGGTAAAAAGTAGAGCTGCCTGATTTTTTACAAAGAAACTAAAAGCAATTTTTCGGACAAATATTAAGATTAAGACGCAATTTGCCATTTTTGTATTTGATATTTAAATGCATAAGCTGCCAAAATGATGAGTGAAAGAAGTAAGTTTACTTTTAGACTTTAATCAAACAACATATTCTTACATGAGAACAATACTCAGTTATCTCATTTAAAAAATATTTGGCTTTGTGTGGACAGCGCCCTCTTCTGGAGGAGTTTCCCCGACATTCAGAGTACCTGTAGTTTCGGGATGGAATCACAAAGCGCCTTTCTAAAGACACTTTAGAATTTGCTTCACCGAAACTCTGAACCTGTGATCAGAGACTCCACAACTGATCGGTGACGTCTATCACTCAAATGCCAGTATTGCAGTATAGTCAAAACCTCAATTGCGATTCAAAAACCTTGCAGCCCTAGTAAAAAGAGCTTTCCTTTAAGTGTTTTCTGCAATATTTTGAAAGAAACCGTTTTGACAAAGTTCAAATCGAATTCAATTCAAATGCACAAGATGTTATTACACAGAGCATTTGACCTTTCACTGTCATTATGATAACCGTCATTATCGTCAAAAGCACTGGGAAAACCGCTTTGGACGTCTTTGAGCAACTGCATATGGATTTTCTATTCTATTCACCGTATACAGTTAGTTAACCTCCATATGAGTCTGACCCAGGCAGCAGCATCAGCATCAGCAGCAGTAGTAGTAGAGGCTCTCAATCTGACCCAGCCCACATAACTGCCCGGTCTATAAGTAACTCGAAACCGCCTCAGGACAATCAAAGAGGGAGTTCAGAAAATCGATACGTAACTTTACTGCACAACTTTATAGGCTGGCCATCACTCCCACATCAGCGAAATATTCACATCAGCCCCGGAGGAATGAAACTTTTCAAACCAAGTGTTAAGTATTTGATTTACACTGATTTAGGTTGTAGTAAAGAGTTACTCCACCACTACTTTAACAAATGCTGAATTCTGGATGTCTTTTCTACCAAACAAACAGAAGACACAGGAACAAAGTGGTTCAACAGCACAACTTTGTACCTACAGTATCCAGTCTTCTCAATGCCATTTTTTCATGCTGACCCACTATATTTCAATACTACAAGTGCAGAAAAAAATCAGTGCATAAGATTTGCAAACATTTCATCAAACAGGAAAGTGAATTGGACAAAACGAGAAGTGTTAAAGGGATGACTGGGGGGTCTTTCATCTCCCCCTGGTGTCTCTGTCCAGAAAAACCACCCTTGCAACTTCCCTGCTTCCCGGTCGGAGGCGCAATACACACTAATGTAATCACGAAGAAGAAGCTAACAGGCTAACGGGCAAAGCTAACTGCGGGCTAGCACCACTCCGACAGTATTTACAGCCAAGTTTGAGTGAAAAAAATAATCTCCATTGTGTAATTGGATGAACAATATCCCTCTGTCCCTTTGTCTTTTCTGTCAGCGTAGTATTTACTCTCACAGACAATTAATGAGTAAAAAAAAAACGCAACATGCTATAACACTTGCAGTGGCGCTTATGGCCTCTAGGGCTTAGTACTGCTTTAATGCTTTTTAATGCCCCGCGGAACCCTGATATAACAGGGAGTTCAAACATTAGCTTCATTCTACATGCTAGCCTTTAACAGTTAAAGGCTAGCTTCGACTGCCGCTTCTTCACTGCTTGTGGACAATCTGCTGTGTCAAAGTTATTTGTTTGTGCTAAATACGCTCACAGTCCACCAGAAAACATCTAAAAAAGAGGGAAAAATATAGATATCCCAAACAGACTTCTTGCCAATCAGTCTCTCTCCATCCACCACCAAACACACAAATTCACACAACATACTTAAGGAAAACTAGAACTACTTATAGTTGTACTTCTCCAAAACGTTGATATTTTAATAACAATTTGTCCGTCAAATCTGTCTTCGATTCTGCATGTCATTGACCAGTGAGAGCGAATATTCTCAAAGTACCACTTCACTTGTGCACTGGTGAGTGTGTGCTTTAGCGCCGTCTCTCCTCACCATATGTGCGCCTGGCGTGAATGCCAAAGCCTGCCTGGAGAGCTGGAAGCATACAGCAAAAAAAATTTAAAAAAATAAACTATATCGAGACATCCTGTTCCCTAATGACCGGGCTAATGCAAAGTGTGCACATTTAACACACATCGCCACATTGTTCTCAAAAATTCCGGCTTTTCGTGCACCATTCTGAGGGGCAAAGGTTCTGGCAAAGGCCTCTATCCCGACAACAACTGCGCCACGTTTTCGTCAAAGGCGGCACAAACACGTGGTCCTTCAGCCGCGGCCCTCGTGCAAATGGAGCGGAATTAATGCAAAGACAACATAAACAACATGATGTTCCGGTGTAGGCCTGAACACCATTGGCCGCGAGCTCTTCCACACGCCCCAGTGAACCTGCACACAGCACATTTACATCCTCAGAGAGAGGGACGGAGAGCTCCTGTATTATGTCATGGAACAACCCCCCCCCCCCCACCCCCACCCCGTAAGAGACAGCAGCAGCAGCGTGGTGCAGGCCCCCTCTCTCTGATGGAAGTGCATTACGTTGATAAAGCTAATGTCGGGTCTGGCTTGAGGGCCAGAAGTGTCTAAAAGGTTCTTCTTGGGCGGGATTTATCAAAAGAGAGTGCAATGAGACTGAAATTGTTCTCAAAAGCGATGTCAAATAAGACGAAAGTTGGCCCGGAAATGGACATAAGTATAAGATGTGATCCAATTTAAGGCTTAGACGTTAAAGAGCGATTGCATTTACGGAAAGAATGACAAAGAATACCGCGCAAGTAAAAAAAAAAAAAAAAAGAGAGTGTTTGGATCATGACGTCATTTTCAGACGGATTCAAACCACATTCTGTTGTTGTTGTTTTTTTACCTAAATCTAAAGAGAATAGCTAAGTCAGTGCAATATTTAAACAACTTATTGTGAATCAAAGTGTGTTCATTTATGTGTGAAGGTGAAGGGAGCAAATTAGGGTGGCCAGATGTTCCACATTAGAAGCCAGGATAAAAATGGGACTTTGTGGGGGGGAGGTGATAGATTTCTGAGCTTTTAAAATGGGTACAGTCGTTATGGAAGAATCGTCTTTGGAACTGTCCAAGACAAACTGGGACATCTGGTCACCCTAAGCACATTGTTTCCTACTAGAGGTCTATTTAGGATTTTGTGGATTCGCCCGTTGTACCTCAGGGTTCATTTAAGGAGGTCAATAACCAGCATGTCTATATCTGTGATTAAATAGCCTACTGTGAATCCGGGCCTATTCAATTGACGGCCCGAGAGCCAGATCCGGCCCACCAAAGTAAAATATATTAGGCTCATAGAGACCAAAAGAATCTGGCCTCAGTGCCTCTGTGGGTGCGACTCAAGATTCAAAATGGCTGTAATAATTTAGGCACCGCAATATTTCTTTTTTTTTTTTACAAGTATTCTGTGACAGTGCCTTTCAATACGGTGACACACATGAGTGATGGGCGGGCGCCGAGGTCGAGCCGCAGCTGAATTACAGACTTGTTATTATGGAAATGAGAATCCAAACCAAGCGCGTCCGGTTGACAACCCGCTCACTGCTGTTGGCAGATTGGTGTCAGTCACGTCAGGAGAGGCACTTCATTATGAATTTAACACGTGCAATGGGTCAGCGGAGCGGCGGCGTGGGAGCGGCCCGGGCCAAACAGGCGAGGAGCCAGGGGTAAACTACAAATGAGAGCTGGGTAAGCGCTTTGCCGAGTGGGTTCACTGGGAAAATGGGTCTAAATATGGTTAGATATAGGTAAATATGTCTACTATGGTGTATGCAGTTCATTTTCATGGGGGGAGGAGCAGGGTTCACTACTGACCACTACTGGCAAAACAAACAGACACAGCTTAGCGTAGCTTTAAACTACTAGGTATTTTCCCCCAGGTTTTTCTACTTCAATGTGATGAAATTCCTGTCAATGGCATAGATTTTGTTATAGCACCACATGATGCACAAACAGTCCATAGTGCATAGAAACTATTTACATATTGTCAACCGGACTGGGCTGGCTCATTTACTGCTCAACGCTCTTGTAGGCAAATGTAATGCCATCATCTCTGTAGTAAAGATTTGCTGGATGACTGGTCGTGGCACACTGGACCAACTCTATACCCTTCATCGGGTACTCGAGGGTTCGTGGGAGTTCGCCCAACCAGTCCACATGTGCTTTGTGGATCTGGAGAAAGCGTTCGACCGCGTCCCTCGTGGTGCCCTGTGGGGGGTGCTCCGGGAGTATGGGGTCCGGGGCCCTCTGCTAAGGGCTGTCCGTTCCCTGTATGACCGCAGCAGGAGCTTGGTTCGCATTGCCGGCAGTAAGTCAGACCTGTTCCCGGTGCGTGTTGGTCTCCGCCAGGGCTGCCCTTTGTCACCGGTTCTGCTCATTACTTTTATGGACAGAATTTCTAGGCGCAGCCAGGGGCCGGAGGGCGTCCGGTTTAGGAGCCTCAGAGTCTCATCTCTGCTGTTTGCGGACGATGTTGTTCTGATGGCTTCAACGAACCGGGACCTTCAGCACGCACTGGGGCGGTTTGCAGCCGAGTGTGTAGCGGCCGGGATGAGAATCAGCACCTCCAAATCCGAGGCCATGGTTCTCCACCGGAAAAAGGTGGTTTCCCCTCTTCAGGTCGGTGGGGAGTCCTTGCCTCAAGTGGAGGAGTTCAAGTATCTCGGGGTCTTGTTCACGAGTGGGGGACGGATGGAGCGTGAGATCGATAGACGGATCGGTGCGGCGTCAGCAGTGATGCGGTCGCTGTATCGGTCTGTCGTGGTGAAGAGGGAGCTGAGTCGGGGCAAAGCTCTCGATTTACCGATCGATTTACGTTCCCACCCTCACCTATGGTCATGAGATTTGGGTCATGACCGAAAGGACAAGATCGCGAATACAAGCGGCCGAAATGAGTTTCCTTCGCAGGGTGGCTGCGCGCACCCTCCGAGATCGGGTGAGGAGCTCAGTTACCCGGGAGGAGCTCGGAGTAGAGTCGCTGCTCCTTCACATCGAAAGGAGCCAGCTGAGGTGGCTCGGGCATCTGTTTCGGATGCCTCCTGGTCGCCTCCCGCGGGAGGTGTTCCAGGCATGTCCTAGTGGGACAAGGCCTCGTGGAAGACCCAGGACACGGTGGTGGGACTATGTCTCCGAGCTGGCCTGGTGTCGCCTCGGGGTCCCCCCAGAACAGCTGGAGGAGGTGTGTGTGGATCGGGAAGTTTGGGCATCTCTGCTGAGACTGCTGCCCCCGCGACCCGGCCCCGGATAAAGCGGAAGAAAATGGATGGATGGATGGACTGGGAGCCAACACTAACACTTTACTGTATAACACAACCACATGTTATAATGCATTTTGCCAAAACTTATTATATAATACAGTCAAAAAACGTATGATTTTAATTTTCTATTAACCTCCTAACTCCCGCCTGAACCGAAAGGATTTTTTTTCCATCATTTTTTTTGTTGGGTATTCAACTCATTTTTGTAACTTTTTTGTCATTTTTTGTCACATTTTTGTCGTTTTTTCTTCATTTTTTTAATCAATTTTGTTTTGTTTTTTTGTAATTTTTTGTCACATTTTGTCACATTTTTGTCATTTTTTGTCATTTTTTGTCACATTTTTCTCAATTTTTCTTCAATTTTTTTTGGTCAATTTTTTTGTAATTTTTTTGTAATTTTTTGTCACATTTTTCTCATTTTTTCTTCAATTTTTTTAATACATTTTTTGTCAAATCTTTATCAAATTTTTGTCACATTTTTGTCTTTTTTTTTCGTCCATTTTTTGTCAATTTCTTGTGACATTTTTGTGACATTTTTGCCACTTTTTCATACATTTTTCGTCACTTTTTCATCACTGTTTTCTCACTTTTTTGTCACATTTCCATCATTGTTTTCGTCTCAGTTTTGTTGCTATTTTCACAGCTTTTTTTCCAGAAGCTTTTGGATTGGGGGTAAAGCCAAACTGAAGAAAATGTGCTCGGTTCAGGTGGGAGTTAAGGGGTTAAGCAATTGTTAGAGTGCTTCATCATTTCTAAAACTTTCTTATTCATTTGTTTAAGCACAAGTTATTACTTTGACTTCCTCAGATAATGAACAACCCTTCCGGACCTGCGCATAACCCTGCAGACGGTGCGCAGTGTTACTATGGCAACCCTTCAGGTGCTTATAAATGACTACCGATGGTTAGTAAGACTGTGTAAATGTCGTAGAATTTATGAATGAAGAAGCCATCGCATTACAAACGGCTTGATTTTGTGAAGCTACGTAATTTATTCCAGATCATTATAAAAAGGTGGAGATTTGATGACATTTTGAACTGTAATACCATCAGAATTATCACACTATTACTGAAAACCTGTGAAAAACAACCCCATCACCGTGACCGTTTTTCTGCCGCACGCAGCCGATTTCGCCATAACCACAAACTTGCCAACATATTGTGCAGCCTTTTAGAAATCTAAGACTAAGTGCCTTCCCTGAGCATCTGGAGAGGCTGATATCACGTTGCCTGGTGCTGACATTTGCAGCTGAGGTGTGATATTGACAGACCCCCTGGTGAGCCGAGGAGTCCCCATGACGACAGCAGCGCCAGCAGCAGCAGCACCGGAGCGCCTTAATAACCCTTCACACGCACGAGGACCCGGGCGTTAGCAAATACACACGTGGGTTTACCTTTACATGCATACGACACCCCCACTATGCGCTTCTGGATCCGTGATGTATACATTTAGTCTGAAACGGCAAGCTGACGTGCTACGGATCCAGAGGAAGCAGCACTTTCTAGTCAGACGACGAACTCTTTGGAGGTGTGGTTACGTAGTAAAAGAAGTACATAGGAATCACTGCACTTGGCAACTGTCTTAAAATGTTTAACCCTCTTAACCCCGCCTTAACCCGAGCACATTTTCTCCAGTTCGACTTTAAAGATCCTATATCATGCAAAATCGACTTTTTGGGGCTGTTAGCCATGTTGTTATGCTTATGTTATGTTTTTCTGTGCCTGTTTTTTGACTAACCTTCGCCAGAATCAAAGTGGATTAATAACCAACACTAGTCCCATATTGTAAACACCCGATGGAGCGGCCGGTGAGTCAATCAAAACGCGTGTTAGCTTGTGTGTTAGCGTGTGTGTTAGCGTGTGTGTTAGCGTGTGTGTTAGTGTGTGTGTTAGCCATTTATGAAGCTGTGTTGCAGATGTCAACTCCATATAACTGCATTGTGAAGCTTTACTTATTGCTGTGATATTTATATTTCTTTTACTGCTAATGTTGCATGGGCGGATTAGCTCGGAGAGAGGGGGCGGAGTTTACTGAATCGAAGTGTCATGTCTTCCGGGTTTGCAAAATACCCCCAGAAAATACTTATATTTTAAAGAAATTATATAAATTATATAAAAACCCACAAAAAAGTCACAAAAACGTGATAAAAATGTGTGATGAAAACACAAGCAAAAAAGCAATGAAACAAAATGTCAAAAAAGTGACGACTTCTAGAAAAAAATCCTTCTAGATCAGTTGTGAAAGTCTAAGCTTTCAAATGAGGGCGTACTCTGGCCTACAGGCTGTGACCTTTTAGATTTGGGTAAAGCTGAACTGGAGAAAATGCACTTGGTTAATCCAGCCGCTATTTCAAAGCCGGTTAGCCTCGCTCGCTTTCTAATCTTTGATGTGCTGCTAATTGTTTGTTTGCTGCATGAAAAGACGCAAAGTGAATCCTTGTTTTTCTGTAAACTCCCAAAGCCTGCTCAGTGCGAGCGACAGAGTTTGTTTTGGTAACAGTCAGGCAGGTTGGCTCGTACAGAGGCAAAGGAGAACCTGACGCTGCTGCTGTTCAGTGTGAACATCAGCAAAGGGGCTTCTTATATACAAATATCGCGATAACCGATATTATTGACAGTAAAGATACTTTCAGCTCTGAAACGTAAAAATGACAGTAAACTTTTGTTCTACATAATCATATCCTACAAGCTGCAACAAACACATGATATTGATACCGATAGCGATACTGGTAATTTCATATGGGTGAATGTATATCAATTAATATACATTTCTAAAACTGGTTACTTTATATTGTTAATAGGCAAATACAAATTATATGAACTGAGCCGTCCATTAATTGCATTAACATTGTTTAATTAACCTCTTAAGCCCCGCCTTAACCGAGCACATTTTCTCCAGTTTGGCATTACTCTTTCAAAATGTCTTGAAAAAATGCATCAAAATAGCAACGAAAAAAGGTGAAAATGAACAATGACAATAACATGACATAATAAAAGATGTGATGTGTGATGAAAACGCAACAAAAGTCATGAAAGAGTGACAAAATTGAGATGAAAACGCAACAGAATAAGATGTGAAAATGAGACAAAAACAAAGATGAAAACATAACAAAAAAGTGTCAAAAAGATCAGTTTGGATCCATTTTGAGGTAAGAAACTTTTAGATTTGGGTAAAGCTGAACAGGAGAAAATGTGCTCGGTTAAGCCGGGGGTTAAGAGGATAACTAAACAATGTGAATGCAATTAAGTGACAAACCTAAACTAAACCTAAATCCTCTGCTGCTGCGGTGCTGAACTGCTGCGGTGCCTTCTTTTTACATATCATAAAAATTAGTATCGACACTTCTTTCCTGGCATCAATACTTAAAAAGTCGTCGTTTGGTATCGATATTTTTGATGAGGGAACATGTCTTAAAAGTCGATTTTGTGTAACTGTTAAGTAAATATCATTGTAGAGGTGCAATAGTTCCCGCCTCTTTAATGTGCTTTTCCCTTCCCTGTCTGAGTGCATCGTCCTCTGTGCTGCTCCCGCCTCAGGACTGTGGGCTTTCCTCGCTAATAGTCCTGGATGAGGTCCATTCTGAGCAGATGTTGCGGGGCCCCCTGCAGGCAGAGGTGTCCCGCTCTGTTACAGGCTGCGGACGTCCCACGGCTGGCCTCCTGTCCACACTGGAGATGCACGAGCTGCTAAACGATACGCACAGGCAAGCGGATTTCAGGAGGAAGGACATGCTTCAGTCATGCTAGAAGGTCCCGGGTTCGATTCCTGGACCATGCACTTTACCAAGTGCATTTTCTGCAGTTCATTCCCTAATTTTATCGCTATTTTATGAGTTTTTAAATATTTGGGTGGAGACAAACTACAATGTGCTCAGTTCAGGTGGGAGTTAAGAGGTTAAAGGCACCATTAAAAGCTAAAAAAGCAATAGTTCCAGTGAGGTGTCTTGCTTTCTCCCTCTGTATTGTTCCATCTCTTGAGGATATATCAGATTTTTACACTCGGATGACACTGAGGGAGTCCATCAGTGTAACCGCGAAGCATGCATTTGCAATCTGGCACACTGCAATGTCCCGTGCACTGGCGTATAAGCCATTATGGGACGGATGTGCCATTGTCGCAGGAGAAATACCAGCGAGTCGTACACAGAACCGACAGTGGCGCGCTGTAGCGTTCGATAATGCCATTCCAGAACTTCCTGTATCGCTCTGCGGATCAATGCAACATCTGTCTAATCTGATCCGGGTTATTGCTTCATGGAGAAGGTAAAGGTGTTCAATAGTGTGGAAAATAACTATTAGATTTTATACAAACAAAACTGAATATATGTGTAGGGCTGCACAGTCTCATGGCGAGTTTTCACAATTGCGACTAGATTTCAAGATTCCGATCAAAGTGACACCAGTGGCGCTTCGGGACCTCATTCCAGCCCAGGAGTTTCATTATTTAAAGTGATGGACTGTAAGTTTAATTGCTTGACAATCTTTACAGATCGCGCCTGGGCCTGCATCAGTAATCTTCAATAATAATTATTTTTCTTAAGCCCCTCCCTTTACAGATTATGGGCCACTAATCAGAATCCCCAGAGCTTTGACCAATGAGACGAGATTTCCTGTGAAGGAAAGCTCCAATCAGGAGGCAAGGGCGGGACTTGATTGTTAACTTGGAATCTGTCTCTATTCTTTTTCAGCTCCACTTGCATCTCCCAATAGCAGATCTATGAAAGTCAAGTCATTATTATTTGATATTTACCCAAATCTAAAGCTTTCTTACAGCCTGATTTGAAAGCTAAGACCTGCACAACTGATCTAAGCGGATCTTTGTCCTCACCCGTTGCTGTGTTGTTGATACTTTTTTGTGGCTTTTCTGTTGTGTTTTCATCCTCGTTTTCATTCTCGTTTCGGTCTCATTTTCATTTTCATTTTGCTCTTGTTGCTTTTAGTTCCGTCTTTGTCACGTTTGTTGCTTTTTCATCGCTTTTCCTGTCATGTTATTGTCAGCTCAATTCCATTTAGTTTTTTTCACTTGTTTGTTGCGTTTTCTTTCTCGTTTTCGTCTTCCGTTCATCTCATTTTCGTGTCGTTTTGATCACTTTGTAGTTGCTCATTTGTGGCTTTTTTTTTGGTGCGTTTTCATCCTTGTTTTCATCACTTTTTTCTTGCGTTCTCCCCTCGTTTTTGCTGCTTTTTTGAGCCTTTTTGTTTTCACATGTTCGTTGCTTTTTCCTCGCTTTCGTTGCCATGTTATCGTCGGCTCATTTTCATCTAGTTTTTGGCACTTTTCTTGCTGCTATTCAGACGCCTTTTTCAGGACATTTTTATTTGTGTTATGCCGAACCGGAGACGATCTGCTCGAGGCGGTGGTTAAGAGGTAAAAAAAAAAAAAATCTAATTAGTCCAACTTCTCCTGCTGTATAGCTACTGCAGCTTCTTCACAATTAAATCTTGCTGTGAGGAAAGTAAAACAACGACTTCCCAAAGACAATGGCCTCCTATGTTTTTCATACTGTGGTAGCTTTAGGGGAGTTCGAGCGCTCTCCCAATTACCTCCAACAGTAAAGGGCCTGGCAATGGCGCTAGCAACAAAACAGTTCTCTGATTGTTACGGCCTGTTTTCTAAGCTGGGGCTGCTGAGAAGAGAAGTTGCACCAGTTTGCATTTTTCTTGTTATTTCTGTTTTGGATTTGGAGATGATCGAGATATGAGATTCCTGCACAGACGTTAACTTAACTCCCACCTGAATCGATCCCATTTTCTCCAGTTTGGCTTTACCCTAATCAAAAAGCTTCTTGGGAAAAAAGCACCAAAATAGCCACAAAAAATGAGAAGAAAACAAGGATGTAAACGCAACAAAAATGTGACAAAAATTCAACAAAGATGTGAGAAAAATGTGACAAAAACTCAACCAAAGAGTGACAAAAATTCAACACAAATGTGACAAAAATTCAACAAAAATTCAACAAAAATGTGACAAAAATTCAACGAAAATTCAACAAAAATTCAACAAAAATTCGACGAAAACTCAACAAAAACTCAACAAAAACTCAACAAAAACTTAACAAAAACTCAACAAAAACTCAACAAAAATGTGACTAAAATGTGACAAAAATTCAACAAAGACTCAACCAAAGAGTGACGAAAATTCAACAAAAATTCAACAAAAATGTGACCAAAACTCAACAAAAATGTGACAAAAATTCAACAAAAATGTGACAAAAATTCAACAAAAATGTGACAAGAACTAAAAAAAAAGAAGAGAAAAATTCAATAAAAAATGACAAAAAACTCAACAAAAAAGTGACAAAAATTCAACAAAAATGTCACAAAAATGGAAAAAAAGAAAGAAAGAAAAAACATGCAAAAGGTGACACAACACAGCAACAACGTGGGGAAAAAGATCAGTATTGTGGGTCTTAGCTTTCAAATGAGGTGTTCCACAGGGCTATATAACAGCCAAAGAGGACCTAATGCATTTGGTTTAGGCGGGTGGTAACTATACAACGTGAAATATCAGTGCTACGGTCAAAGCTCCAAAGTAGATCTACTGTATACGCCACAATTCTCATTCAGGACACTAAAGTCCAAGCTCTATTCCACAACCCTCACAGAACATCAACATATGAATGACCATAACACAAGGAAGTCCTTTTTAAACGCTAGACACCGTAGTTTCACATGAGGTACTGCGCTCTCTTACGAGCACCTTCAGGACAAACGGGAAGTGACTGCAGCACCGAGAGGCAGGAATGGAGATGCCCCATGCCGGCTTGTTGTTCGACATCTTTCATTATTAATTCATCAGCGTTATCGATTGTGTATTCATGTGGAGGAGAGAAGGAAGGCGGTTATATTAGCCGCCTCTTCCCCTCCCCAGGCGGGTGCTCCTTATCGGGCCCAGGCTCGGGATGGGGCGCCCGATACTCCCATACCACAGCGGAAACACGCTAAAGATTAAGCCTGGGGAGAAAGGACGCGCCAAGGTGAAGGCGAGAGATTACAAACGCTGCATAACCGGACTCCTGATGGAATTATTGGGATTCAGCGAGCATGTTTTTGAGCCGTGGGTTCAGGAGAGAGAGAGCGCTGGGAAGAGTGGCTTGACAGGCGATTGGTCAGGGGGTGAAGAATGAGGAGCTATGCAGTCGGATTCTTTGGGAACGCCCATGAACACAAACGCTCAATGGGGGAATACAGTCCAAGTATTTCAGCAAAGCCTCCTGCTTCAAAACTGCATTCCCAATACTCTCCACTACAGTATAAACGTGTATTCTACCAAACAAAGATACAGACCAATGAATTGTGCCTATGTTGGCTGCAAGCTACAAGCTACAGCAGTGTTTATGTTTCATTTCAAATTCTAACATTGTGTCAAAAAACAGGCCATTTCACCCGACGCCAGATCACGCCCCCAAGTACGATACATGTTTTGTTGACATATTTGATACAACCTTTATTTAAAAGGGCGTTTTTATGGAGACAATATTGTGTCAAAAACATTTGTCTGTGATTAACCAGATGTGTCTGTGAGTAACCAGATGTGTACGTGAGTAAACAGATGTGTCTGTGATTAACCACGCACTTACACACGCACACATCTGGATACACACGCACACATCTGGTTACTCACAGACACATCTGGTTACACACGTACACATCTGGTTACACACGAACACATCTGGTTACTCACAGACACATTTGGTTACTCACAGACACATCTGGTTACTCACAGACACATCTGGTTACTCACAGACACATCTGGTTACTCACAGACACATCTGGTTACTCACAGACACATCTGGTTACTCACAGACACATCTGGTTACTCACAGACACATCTGGTTACGCACGCACACATTTTTTTGACACAATACTGTCTCCACACGTTTTGGGTTCCTTAATTGACTCTGTGTAGAACATCAAAACCTAATAACGCCGCCCAAGAAGTGACTTCCTGTTTCGATCCAGCACGCCAAAATAAAAGCACACAGCTCGTCTCATTGATTAGTTCAACAGATACTTGCTACATTAGATTTTGTCTATTAATAGTTAGGCAGAAAGAAAGTTGAACTAATGAATAAGATGGTGCTTTTACTTTGGTGTGCTGGATTGAAACAGGAAGTCACTTTTCATGATTTGAAATTATGCACAATCAATTGGTCAGATTTAATTTCATCCACTCACAGTTTGTTAATTACAACACTAAAAAAGTTTCCCATCAAAATCTATGGAGGAATGAATATTCTGTGAAAAATACGTAGAATATTCTGTAGACTATTATTGAAAACTTACATGCTAAGTACTCCGACCCTTCTTCTGAGGACAACCATGACTAGTATAGCTCTCTCCGACGTATCTCCCATTTGAAAAAAGAGAACACAAAAGAACAACTTCTTCCGGCCAAAAAGCTCTCGCTGAATCATGACTTATGCCTCGGCAGCCGCTTCGCTCGACTCCAGACTTTAATGGCGTCTAATCTGATTGCGGCGCTAGCGTTGGGATAGCCCCCTTACGCTATCACGGCTAAACCTCTCCTCTCCTCTGCAAACGGCGCCTGCCTGTAAGCAACCCCAGCGTTTCAATTAAACATTCATTCAAGAACACACACGACCAGCCATGCAGATTAAATATTCAACAACGCCAAGGATCCTAGGGGCCGCTCACACTTGACTGGAGATAATCACGGCGGCATTTAGTGACATTAGGGTTGAGATCCAACCAGTGGCTCTTCAGTCCTTTCCAAGCACCTCCCCAAAGGAATTCTACACTTTACAAACACAATCTGCAAACATTTCGGTGATATAGTAAAGTATAAACAGGGAACAGAAGTTATTTTTGTAATAGTGTCATCGTGGTATGAGTAAAGGAGGCTGTTTCCAAAGACCAAACAAGTTCTTCCCCAAACCAGAACAAAGACCAAAAAATGGTGGAGTTAAAGCAAACCGAAGCACTGCTCTGAGGAAGCAGCCGACACAAACTATCTTGTGTATTATCTGATGGGCGGGGAAGGCACTTCTTTTTGGTCTTCAAGGGCTGACATTGCTGCGATACCGCCCCCTAGTGGCTAGGGGCTGCTCCAGAACATATGGAAACATGGGGGCGTGGAAAACCAATGGGGACTTAACATATGTCAACTTAAATCCTGGACTTTTATTGTTTCCGAAAATGCAGTTTCCTCCCATGGAAACGCTGAGAAGAGAGAATTGTTTCTAACCACAAGGGGTTTTCTTGTTTTGATTAGCTTTTGAGCTTTGATTGAAAAGCCCTGGTGCACGGTAGAGGCTTTACCAAGTAGAGTGATGTCAATGGGGAGGTACAAGCTCGGAGACCTCTACCACCGCTAAATTTGACCTATTGTTTTGGGTCGCTGGGGTAGTAACCTGTCAGGAGTGGTGGGCGACTGCAATACAGCACCTCGGAGACCATCTCCAGATATTACTCTATTCATCTAATTCAGGAAGTCAAAATGGGCGCCACCACCTTGTGCTCATGGCCAAACTGCAGGTGTGTTTTTGAAGCAACATGTAACTTTTCTGACAAACCGCAGCATTGACTGGCTTCGGTTCCTTAGAGTTCTTCTTTTCCTAATTTGCACAGCAGCAAGACACAAAAGCACTGCTGAACGCTGCAGCAACTTCCGACACTAGCACCGATGTCCGACAGAATTCACATCCACGGAGCAGGAGAGGCCGCAGAGGTTTGCTTAAAAGGGGAGCAAGGGGAGGGAAGTCTTAAAGGGACGGCGGCGGTTTGCAACTCGGATGAGACGTTATAGATGTTTTTGTTTTTTTTTTAGAAGAAAAAGATAAGACAAAATCCTCCTTTGCTCATATTTGTCAAGATGTCAGTGTTCGTCTCGGGCGCTGTATTGGCTAACGCTAACCGCAGGATCTTTTTTTTGTTTTTTTTAATTGCTTGTCTTACGTCTAGGCAGTGACTCATCGCGGATCGAGCAGCCGCGGAAAAAGAGAAAAGAAACACCGGGGGAAAAGACCGATAGTAAAAAAAAAAAGAAAAAAAAAAAAAAGAAATAGCAGAGCGTTTGAAAAATGAATTATAGGGGCCTGTAGCGAGTAGTCTCCAATGCGGCTACATCCACTAAAGGGGGCTATTTTTAGCACCACGCACGGCCGCCTTGTCAAGACTGGAGGAGAGAGAGGAGGGAGAAACCCCCCTTCACCCCCGCACCCCGCTCCGGATAATAAGGGGAAACCACATAGGGGAGAGAGAGAGGGATGCGGGGAGTGCCGTGACCGTCGCCATAGCAGTAGGAGCGGCAGCAGCAGTCGTCGTAATAGAAAGTATACGGGTCCCTCGGTGTCTTATGCAGATCTATGGGGTCAGGAGAGCGCGCTAATTGGCTGAATGTAGCGACCTGCTTTTTTCCAGTTTTGTGAATGGAAGACAGGCTTTGTGCCATCTCTGTCTATGTGATCCGTCAAGGTCATATCATAATCTTCCCGTGAGTTCCTTTTCAGACTTTTGAGGCGTGTTATAAATAGTAGAAGCAGCGATGGCATGAGAGGACGCAATGGAGGATGACGGAGAAGCGTGACGTGGCCCTGATGTTGTACGTTTTGTGATTCGAAATGTTGTCTAATGTAATCAAAAGATGGTAAGGAGTAAGGGTCTCGGCTGGTGGGGATTTCTCATTGGTTTGGAGCTCCCTCCGCAGGTAGCAGTGGGAATGGCACGGTGATAGAAAAGCGCAAAACAAGCTCTGACTTTTTGCAGCTGGTCGAAAGCATCCGGAGGTGGCTTTAAAATGTGGAGGACAGTTTTGTGTTTTGATGCAACAAGATCCAGGGAGTGTAGATTTGAGTGTTTCCGCAGTAGAAGAAGAAACAACCAAGAGAAGAGGATTACGCATGAGTGAATGAAGCAAAACATTCCTCCAGGTGTGTTTTAGGCAGGGACATTACAATAAAAGCAACAAAAAAAATAGTTTTGCAGGATTATGTCTCCGTTAATCACAGAGGCTGCAATTATTTTGGATATTTCCAGTGATACCTAGTATGCCTTTAACATGTTATGGTTCCATATAAGATTCTTGAATTAGCAGTTCATGTATCGGGCTACTCTCAGAGGTTAATCCTGCATGTATAACATCCACAGTGAACAAACTGAATCGTAATTGCAATATTTCCCTCAAAACAAACATCAACAGTTACAACCATGCCCTTCAAAAGCTTCTTCTCATGAAACTATACACATAGTGCATTGGGGTTTTTAGGAAGGACTCTGAATTGGATGTGGTATGGAGAAATCCCCACTGTTAGGACTCCCCCGTCTGAGCTATTTTTATTTGCGGGAACTACCTCTGTCTGTGACCCTCTCAAGGACAAACTCGCACAGCACGAGTCCTGGTCTGAACCACATCACGCTGTGTATTTTGTATATAGAGTGGAGGTCAAGATTTACTTTATTGCAAAATCCCTGACATTTGACTGAGATTGATGTATTTTGTGGCAAGGGTTCAGTTTTAGTCATTTTTTTTTCTAATTTTGCTCCACTTGGTCCTGTTTCAGTATTTTCCAAGTCTTGCTTTGGGCCAATGAGATAAGTTTTCAGGTCCAATCAGGAGGGAAGGGTGTTAGATTGTTTATGTTTAAAACTTCTCACTCTCTTCCCGGTCATTTTACAATCTCCTGGGCTTATACTTGAATGGAATGTAGTGTGTTGAAATGGTTTAGGGATATATCATAACTATATTGTTATTGCAATATTCAAGGTAGTTACATGTATACAGAGACATACAAGATTTCAGAATACAAGTGTCTAAGCTTGATACATTGCTTGCAAGAAGAACCTATTGACCTGCCAAATATTCACAAATATATTTACAGTGATTGGGTTATTTCATTTGGCACATTATTATTCAGAATGTACAAAGGATCAGCAACTTTGAACTAGAAATTAATGGGATAATTATGATGAAGTTACAGTATATTAGATATACAGGGCTTGACATTAATTTTTCTTATAGCTCATCTCTAAACGAGGACTAATAAGCCGGGTCTTAAGCCTAAAAGTAACCCATCTCATACCAGTCACAAGCTGGGTATGAAATCCATGGACTAAATCAGGACTCATTGGGATGTCCAGAAATAAGCCAGGGCGGAAGTGATCCGTGAGGCTATGCACAGTCCAAACCAGGTCAGTATTGATCCAAGTGGTCGTAAAGCACAAGTATAAATATAGAGCAAAGTTAAACGTAAGGAACTTGAACTTGAAGCACTAACTTGATTTTCACTAAACTACCATTTCGGACGTTGTGCCCGTCTGCCCTGTATCACTGAAGAAGAAAGATTTTATTTTAGCAGTCCATGTCCGTCATAAACAAGTACAGCATGATATATTTTGGAAACAAAAGAAGAAATATAAAATGAGCCAAAACTATGGGTTTATTTGTTGACATTTTTTTCAGATGGGATTTTAGATCTTATCTGTACAAAGAACAATCAATCAATCAACAAATACTTATGGAAATAACTTGAAGACCTAATTAAGTATAGGCTACTCTAAAGAAAAAGTGCAACATTTCACCTGACTTGTAACTTTGCTGGGAGCGGGACAGTGGGACAGTGGGACTTAAGGTTTAAATAGGTGATCCTTCATTTATCACTGTCATGTTTGTTTGTTTGTTTGTTTGTTTGTTTGTTTGTTTGTTTATTTATCAGCATCTTACACCAGGACTATTTTCTGGATGTAGCGACATACAACTTGGAATATTCTGCAGTGTGGCTTTAAGTGGAGACTCGGTGCGAGAAAGAAACCTGTCATAGAAGTTACACGTCCCCATGTCACTCATAGAGAAAACTTCATACCGTGTACTTTGTTAATAAAGATGAGATTGCTTTGCTTCCAGGTGGAATCTGACACCTACCTGAATTCTGGCGCCTGGTTCTGCTTGAGGCCGTAGAAACCCGCAGACAGGGTCAAAAGCCACTGTGGCACCAAATTCCCGTTCTGGCACTCCAGGTACGGCGCGGACCACTTGACGTGCGTCTTATCCGGGATATAGCTCTCCCCGCGCTTCAAAGAATTGTCCACCGATGTAAAATCCTGGCTGAGCACCCGCTTGTGAAACGCGGGCTTCTTCCTCCTCTCCTTCACCCCGTGGTACCACTCCGTCTCCGCGCTCCGGTTCTGCAGGTGCCTGTGCGCTTCCCCGGACAGATCCTGCAGGACGATCTCCCCGCCCGCCCGCGTCGCCTGGAGCAGCACGTCGGGCCCCCCCACGGCCGAGGAATCCAGGCTGAAAGTCACCACGGCGCGGTGGATTTTCTCGTCCCCCTCCAGTATGCTCCTCACCAGGGCGTGATACCACTCTATGTCCCTCCGCAGGCTCTGCTCCCTGGACCTGTTGGCTTGCAGGATCATGTTGAGGAAGTTGGTGGCGTGCAGCACCGTGTCCAGGACGCTGCCCATCGCGTGGCCCGACTTCCCCCCGTGGTGCGGCGCGGCGAGCTCGAACCGGCGGCTGCAGTTGGCGCGCGCTAACGTGCCGGAGTCGCCCGTGTGGAGAAACGCCGTGACCACCCGGGGCTCGTCGCGCTCTCCTCCACCACCACCTCCACCGCCTCCTCCTCTCTGCGCCAGCTCCTCAGCCTCCCCGTGAGCGCGGAGGTGAGCCAGATGCCGCTGCTGCTGTTGCTGCTGCTGGTGATGATGGTGCGTCGACTTCCCCTCCGCCGCGATCCCCCCTCGCGCTGGGAGCCGCTTGCCGTACAATTCGTGATTCGATCCGAGCACAATTCCCACTTGAAGCAGCAGCGACAGGCGGAGCACAGCCATGTCGTTTTGCCCACCTTTGCTCCCCCCTGGCTGGAGGAGAGCGTCCACAGATGTGTGCTTTTTCTCTTGGGGAGGGTCGGTGGATCGCCTCGCAGTGCTCAAAAAATCACCTTCCTTGCGTGCAGCTTGTTGATGTTCAGAAGTCCCTCGCTCCTCTCCTTAAGACGCGACGCTTCCTCCCTCCTGATTCCCAGCGCCTGATATAGGAGGGGGGGCGGGATAACTCGCAGTGAAGGTATTGTTGTTATTAATACGCATTTATTACCTATCTTTTTGTATTTTTTTTTTTTTTAGCCGGAGGAGCCTTCACTTTGGCCCGTGAATGCACTCCGCCCTCTCCCGAGCGCGTTGGAGTGGAAGATGCCGAACGCGCAAAGGAGCAGGGACTTTAAAGCCCGTCTCAGCCGAGAGCTGATTGGGCCGCGCGGCCGTCAATCGACCGAGGAGGGGGGGTGGAGAGGGGAGGGGGGGGGGCTTAGATATGAGACACGTGAAGCAGTTACCAAGAGATGAAATACAGCGACGTCTGGGTTTTTTTTGTTTTTTTTTTAGGCTAAAAACACAGGGGAAGATGGACATTCGAGCCTTAATGTTATTGGCTCAGACGCGCGGCGCGTTTTTGGAGAGCCGTGCGTCATGGGGAGACGGTCGTGTTTGGCCAAGTCGGTGCGCAAAATTAGCATATCTCAAGCATATCTCAACAAGTGGAAGGTGTTTATTCCTACTTCATTGAAACCTCTATAGGCTGCCTGATTTTTCCTTGTTTTGGGGCTACATTATTTTCCATGTGTTTATTCAGAGAGGACAGTGCACATCATTATCCACTTTTAGGCTAAAACATTAGTGCGAATAGACCTTTGTGTGATGCAACTAAAGCCTATTCACTGATGGTAAACTTTGCCGTATTATTCCCTGAAAGTTATGAAATTCTTACAAACTCAGCTGAGAATACGGGATTGTCAGCGATGTGTTTAAGAAAGTTTGGACCAAAAATGCTGAAGTGACTGTTTGAAGGGTTCGGGTGTCCTTTATCATGCTTAATTCAACCAAACACCTCTCATGGCAGCCCATGTTTTTGAAAAGGATATAGAATAACATTGTTAAAGCCCAAAAATAAAAACATTTTCATGATTTAGGACATTTAAACAACTTTTATCCATCCATCCATTTTCTTCCACTTGTCCGTTGCCGGGTCGTGGGGGCAGCTGTTGGAGCTGCCCAAATCACATTGCACCAGCCCCTTATGGCTCCTCCTGCAGGTGGTGGGGAAGGACGGCCTCATGGTTCAACCCGGGCCTGTTGGTCTCTCATAAGGGGCTTCTGAACCGCTCTCTGTCTGACCCGTCACCTAGGACCTGTTTGCCATGGGAGATCCTACCAGGGGCACGACGTCCCCGACAACAGAGCTCCCAGGATCATTCGGGTGCTCAAATCCCTCCACCACGTTAAGGTGGCGGTTCCAGGAGGGGACAACTTTTATCTCATTAAAAAGATTAAAAAGTGAAGTTTTTTTCAGTAATCTTGCGTATTTAGTGCATTTCCGTCTCATGCTCTCAAAGGGCTTAATGGATTTTGGTAATAATCACTGTTATAATGTGGTGTATGGGCCTACTCCTTGCGCCGAATTCCAAAGCACAGATAAAGGGCTGTGTCTGGAAGAGCATCCAGCGTAACAGGGATATATTCTAAAAGAATATGCACACTGACACTCTGAAAAGCAGCTCATTTGCTCTCACGACTCCCAGAGGAGCGGCTAAATGTACAGATGTTTGTGTACAGTAGGTTCGTTAGCTAACCAGGCAAACAACACTCGCCTACAGTGCATTACTATGGCGACCGCTGCTGCCTGTCAAGCTGACGGAGGAGGAGAGCAGTGCGTATACGAGCTGGGTTTGGGGAAGGAAGGTTTTTGCACTGCTGGCTATAAGGGGGTTGAAGGTTTGAATCTCGCAATTGAGTGTGCACAGGTTTAGACATTGGATAAATCAACATGTTTTAAAAGAAAAGAGAGAAGATTTCAAAGAAATGTGCCTTATTTGATTTGTGCAATCCTTTGGTGTCTCATATGAATAGGCGAAGTCATAGCCTTGGATCAAGTGTGTCTTTACAGTTTTCCATGAATTCACACGGCGCAGATTGCCATGCATTTTCCATCAGTCAGCCCAAGGGCAGCAGTGGCTACAGCAAAAGCACGGTCTCAGCCTCCACCAACTGTGTGAGATGAACAAAACATTTAAAACGAGTTAGTGGCCAAATAAGTGTTATATAAAGCAGTGGCCTGGGATTGCAGGGGGCCCTGGAGCTTTGCCTGATTAGAGGGTCAGGTCGTATGAGATATTTGAACTAATTAAATGGAAAAAATCAATACATGTGATTGTGAATGGGCAACAGCCAGGTCTTGACATTAAGACTGTAGCCACTTGGCCAAACACTAAGGTTTCTATGTTGGCTGTGAACACTTTTACTCTCACAAGCCAATTTTGGCAGTTGGATTTTAGGTTTTCTTTGTGACTCTTCATGTTTGTGTGTTGTGTTGTGTTGTAGTTCATCATGATCAGGGCAAAAAGGTAAATAAAATACAATAAAGCATGTATAAAGATGACATGTAGCCAAACCAAAACCTTTCAATAAAAGGAAAAGGTTCATACAGTCTTTGTAGTTAAAACTTTTAAAGATAGTTGTTTTACCTGCTTTACTATAGTTTTGATTTGCTAAAGTAGGGAGAGCTTGCGCCCCCTACAGACTGATGCCTTCTACAGGACGGCGTCCCAGGTGTGGGAGAAGGTGTACGCTCCCTCGTCCCGGTTCATAGATGTTGACACTCGTTTCCAGGCAAATCCATGTGAGCTTCCTACAACACGTGACTTCACCACCAGGTGACGCTTCTGAGGAAGATTACAGGAGGTAAATTAAACTAGTAAAGCAGGTAAACAAACCCTCTGTTTTATTAAAAGAACTATCTTTTATAGTTTTAACAAAAAATTCCAGCTACTGAATAAATAACTAGCCTTTTTGAAAGGGGCTTTACAGTGGCCAATGAGCAAAAAGGTTAAGGTGCAGAAAACTGTAGACTTTATGTTTATTTGTTGTCTTTAAACACTTATAAGTCATTATATTTATGTTTTGATGCATTTGTAGTCTGACTCCAACATGCCCATGGAAAAAAGGTAGGGAAGCACTGGTATAAAGCACATGCATCTTTCCATCATCATCGCCATCATTTTAAAGGTGCACAACGCAAGTCTCTGAGTTTAGAGAGATATTATTATGCTTGATACAGGTAATACACGTTTTGAACACATCTTGATCTCTCCCAGAGCAGAGGAGCAGGTTAAACATGGACAGATCATGACCATTGGAGTAGAGTCATGTTTAGTTGGTTTACTGTGATTCTCACACTTCTCATCAGTCTTCAATTATACCTTCATTTGAGCTATTTTAAAACAAAAATACCAGTGGAATGTACAAAATTACTGGCAGAATACTCAAATTAAGGTATTGTTCTTCATTTAAATATATATATTGTGACATTAGGAGCCTATTAAGTTAATGAGCTGCCAACGTATTCCTATATAAGAATATTTATCTGCCAAATGCTGTGGAATAAAATAATACACTCAAGTAAAACACAAATCCCCATAAACTCTCCTTCCTCGTACTGTACGTGAGTACTTAAGCCCCTGCGACTATAGCTAGTTACAGCCCAGAGACCCCCACCAAAGGGAGAGAGGACTTGAGGTCAGCGAAATGATTAGATGGAGTATTTACAAATTGCACATGAGTAAGCCACGCAAAAATAATCAACTCTACGCCTAAGAAGATTTCCGATGTAAAGGGCTTAGTGTCGTGAGATCATCTGACCGTGCGACCACCCTGACCTGGCGCTGTATATGACGATAGGACGGGATCGGGTCCTACTGGAATCCACACGGGGCGGCACTGGTGTTTAGGATTCCTCCGCAGAGCTGTGGAGAGGGGGCTGTCACGTCACGCTGTGTGGGCCCGAGGCTTCCCATGCTGCGGGGGGGGAAGACAGGCGTGACCAGAGGCGACAGAGCTGCAAGGAGTGGCCGCGTTCTGACAGGACACCGGCTAAAGACCCACTGCCTGAAGACTGTGCAGCTGTGGATGGGGACTGACCCTGTGGTTTAAAGTGCACGTGTCAGGTTTCAATCATTTTCACTGGGAAATCTGATAAACAAACTTGGGGAAAAAGGTTATTTATATTTCTTTGTTCATGACATAGAGACGGCATCTTAGGTAATGCACAAATGGCCGAAGGAAAACGAAGAGTTCATTAGCAAAAACAGAAAAGTGCCATCGGGAAAACTCTGCTTGAATTATCTCTTTACATTGCAGTGTTTTTCATAACATTTTCATTACATTTTGGAAGTATTTTCCACACACAGAGACATGGAGAGGAGCATGGATGTTCAACAGCCCGTAAATGCATAAATGATGGAGAATGCTAATCATAATGCTAACCTAAGCTTCATGCTACAAGCTAACGGCTAACTTGGAGTGTGTTTTTATTACTTCTAGTAGTGAGTCACTGCCCTTTCACTGGCAGCTGGGAAAAAAAACTGCACATGTGTTGTGCTAACTCTTGGCATTTTATAACCTTAAATGTTAAAGGAATAGGCCACCGTTTTTACATACTGAGATATGTTCTTACCTTAGCTTAGATGAGTTCTTTTGTACCTGTCTGGTCTTCACGCCCTCAGTCACGTAAACACAGCACATACGGTGTTAGCATTTAGCCTCTCCCCCTCTCCTCTATAGCTCCAAATGAGGTGAAGATAGAAGCTACCAAGCTCTTCCACGTTTTACCTGTTTGAATATGGTTTCATGAAGTGTTACACGATAAAGTATAATTACACAAAATTAAACAATGTGGATTTTTCAGGAGGGATAAAAAGGGGAACTATATTGTAAGGCGTAATAATACCAGGAGTAGTTCGGCGTCCACACAGTAAAGTGAAGATATTACTGTGCGGATGTCGAAGTACTCCTGATATTATTAGAAAATCCACATTGTTTAATTTAGTGAAATTATACTTTTGTAGTGGAACATTTCAAGTAACCATATTTAAACAGGGAAAACGTGGAAGAGCTTGGTAGCTTCCATGAATGTGGCTGATATTTGGCATTGGAAACTGAAAGAAATATATGAATGGTCGCTTTGTTACTTGCTTTGTAGCGATCTTGCAGGAAATAGTAATAGTGTAATAGTGTTTGGTTCTGTTATTATGTGAATAGTTCAAACAATGGTTGTGAGTCAAAAAGCTGTACTGAAAGGAAACGAGTTCTTCATTTTTTGTTTTGTTTTCTTTGCTATTGTTCCTTGTTGTTGTTTTGTTTACACTGATTATACTATGAGAAATAAAAAGTTCATCATTTTGAGTTGGGGGTAGGCGCTCATAAGCTTTTGCTTCAGCCTACTCCTTTTGAGCAAAATGTATGCTCAAATAAATAAATAAATAAATAAATAAATAAATAAATAAAAATCTTCACCTGGTTTGGAGCTATAGTGGAGGAGAGGCTAAATGCTAACGCCGTCTGTGCTGTGTTTACGTGACTGAGGGCGTGAAGACCAGACAGGTACAAAAGAACTCATCTAAGCTAAGGTAAGAACATATCTCAGTATATAAAAACGGTGCTCAATCCTTTAAATGTTAAAAAATATTTAACAATCGAAACTTACGTCAGTTTAATGCAGATGGGGGTTGAATACAGAGTTTGTCCAGTAGAAATGTTTTTATCATTTGTGGCCTGAGTGAGAGGTGGAGCTACAGCGTCTAGCTAGGCTAACCATTAGCATGTTAGAATTTTGTTTAAACCGAAAAACCTTCTAGCATACGGACTTAAATTTGTGGTTGTTCCTCTGATAACAGACTCGGAGGTTGGTTTTGAATAAGAGATTGCTTTTTTTTTTTAATTAGTACATTGAAGCGGAAGTGCCAACGACCATGCTGCTGTATGGACAATCTGCTCTGTGAAACATGTGTGAAAAATAATGACTTCCATAACATTACATTACATAACTTCCTCCCCCCCTCGCTCGAAGGGGGAGGAACTATCTGTCATTAACACAAGAACAATTTTCCCCCAAACTTTAGTTCATGAGGTTGTTGCCTCACTGAAGTAAAATTGTGATTACTTAGATATTGCCCATCAAACCAAGTCATATGGATGAACCTCTTAACTCCCGCCTGAACTGAGAGCATTTTCTCCGGTTCAGCTTTACCCAAATCCTGTAGGCCAGTTTAACACCTCATTTGAAAGCTAAGATCTACAAAACTCATCTAAATGGATCTTTTTCCTCACGTCATCAGATTTTTTTTCCATCATTTTTTTGGGGTATTCAACTCATTTTTGTAACTTTTTCTTCATTTTTTTTTCTTCATTTTTTTCACTTTTTATCAAATTTTTGTCATTTTTTGTGACATTTTTTGTCAATTTTTTGTGACATTTTTGTGACATTTTTGGCACTTTTTCATCAATTATTGTAATTTTTTGTAATTTTTTGGTCAATTTTTTGTAATTTTTTGGTCAAATTTTTGTACATTTTTTGTGACATTTTTGTCACACTTGTCTTTTTTTTGTCAAATTTTTGTCATTTTTATCATTTTTTGTCACATTTTTGTCATTTTTCGTCACTTTTTTGTCAAAGTTTTCTCACTTTTTTGTCACATTTTCATCATTGTTTTCGTCTCAGTTCTGTCGCTATTTTCACACCTTTTTTCCAGAAGCTTTTGGATTGGGGTAAAGCCAAATTGGAGAAAATGTGCTCGGTTCAGGTGGGAGTTAAGGGGTTAAAACCCGTACTTTAAAGATTCATCACATTTGAGGATTGGTGAAGACGTAATGGAGATAGATAGAGATATTATTAACAGATAATAGTGATTTTATATGTGAAAATGTTTGCTCACACAATTAGATAGATTCATGGGCTTTTGCAGATTTTTTTGTAAACTCCAAGCAACCACATCTCTTACATGTGTCGTTATAGTGGATCGGAAAAAAAAGCACACGCATGGTTCAGACTGGACCACAAAGAAGGAAGCCTCCGTGTTCAATCAGTGACATGTTGCTGGCTTCATTTGCTCACTGTCCATGTCTCTCAACACCGTTCTGATGGAGCACAGCGGAGGGAGAGGACGGGAGAGAGACAGAGATAGAAATCCCATCCAGATGAGGAGGCTGGTGAACATAGCACTCTCTGAAGGTGTGAACTATGTGCGCTGGCAGCGGCTCAGTCTGCTCCTCCAAACAACACTGGGATAATGCAGAAGAACATCACTGTGCATTCGAAAAAAGACTTGTTCAGGCGCGAGCACCCACTTTTTTCTTGCCATTGTCTTTTTTATGATTATGCAATGTTGATCTAAGCACTCAAGACAGAAAAACAAAATAACATTCCAGTTTCTTTGTAGGATATCTAAATCCCTGTTTGTTTGTGTGCTATAGTACGGCGTGCGGCTCACACAGGGGCAGATGATTGCTCTCTCCGCTCGGTTTTCAAGACAGGCGGGGCAGATGAAGACAAGTGAAGGTGTTCCAAACTGTAATAGATCTGCCGGACTGATGGCCCGGGCTGTCAGGAACGTCAGGCACGGAACCAATCAGGGGTTTCGTCAACGCACAGGCAGGTGATGATGGCGACACGTGCGCTCGGTGGCACTATTTGAGCTCTGCGTCGAATAGGGCCCAACAACTCCCGGGTTAATGCTGACACGGAGGGTTTGAATCAAAGGGCAGGTGTTGTGCTGTGTCGGTGGGTTTCCAGTAGACTTCTTCTCCGGTCTGGTCTGTCCACTCTCCCCCTCGACCCTCCTTTCAAAGTATTGCATCTGTCATAATGTTAGACATCTGTGAGGACCTCTGAATACCAATTATCAACAATTCATTTTCAGTATCTTATAATTGACTTGAAGAATTGTGTATGTGCTTGAAAAAAAAAAGTGCAGGACAGTTTCATGTCTCACCTGTGACATTAAATCACCCAGGAAGTAAAGCGTTTCAGCAGTCCAAAGTGAACAGGATTACCCGAGGGTTTACTAAAACTGTGTGGATGAAGTTGAATACTACTATTTTAGATCAGGGAATGACGGTGTAACAAGGTTTAAAGGTCACATTAAAGGTACACTGCGTAACATTTTGGACAATACTGTTGCCGGCAAAACAAAACATGCTTCTAATGACAAGCTCAACACAGAAAATGCCATTACTGCACTGGGTAATCAAAGAATGGATTTGGATGAGAAATCATCCATCCATCCATTTTCTTCCGCTTTATCCGGGGCCGGGTCGCGGGGGCAGCAGTCTCAGCAGAGATGCCCAAACTTCCCGATCCACACACACCTCCTCCAGCTGTTCTGGGGGGACCCCGAGGCAACACCAGGCCAGCTCGGAGACATAGTCCCACCGAGGTGTCCTGGGTCTTCCACGAGGCCTTGTCCCAATAGGACATGCCTGGAACACCTCCCGCGGGAGGCGACCAGGAGGCATCCGGAACAGATGCCCGAGCCACCTCAGCTGCTCCTTTCGACGTGAAGGAGCAGCGACTCTACTCCGAGCTCCTCCCGGGTAACTGAGCTCCTCACCCAATCTCGAAGGGTGCGCCCAGCCACCCTGCGAAGGAAACTCATTTCGGCCGCTTGTATTCGCGATCTCGTCCTTTCGGTCATGACCCAAATCTCATGACCATAGGTGAGGTTGAGAAACCAGCCTTTTTAAATCTCAAATTCTACTGACTGGAGCTGGAGACGTACCCACTCCCGGTAAAAGTTTACAGTCATAGCTTAGGAGAACTGAACCTCATAGATGTTTGTTTGTACATGAATTAGGTATTTTTCAATGGTGAAAAGACCTGTCATAAAATAAACGCTTGTATTTCAATTTTATTTATTGGGTAAAATTCTACGCGGTGTGGCTTTAAGTCGATTTAGCATGATATGTCTATGAGAGTAGAATTCACAAATGCAGTTTTCAATTAGCACAGAAATAAAGGCAAGTTTGTGCTTACGTTTTTTTTGGTGCTCTGCTTGGAACCATGCTATCTGGCAACTCAAAGCATCAGACTTTGTAGACTTACAATTGCACCAAAGAACCAAAACTAAAACTTTACACATGAGGCCAAATGTTTTTTTGTAGCTGACTGCTTGCTTGGAGCATTTCAATCTCGTGGCGCAGTTCGGTCAATCCTCCATACCCTACCTTAGAATGAAATCATCTAAAGCAGTGGAAAAAGTGCTAACTCCACACTGAATTCCCCAATAATTAACAATCTAAACTTATAGGAACACTGAAAACACACACAAGAAGTCGGGAAGTAATCCAGTATTCGTCCGTGTAGGATTTCTCCGAAGCGGCCATTTTGGAGACGGCTCCTGTGCACCTGCAGATCTGGGTTATTTTGGGCCCGACTCTGCTATTTCAGCCCAACGAAGCGAGCACTTGATACAGGAGGAGCAGCGAGCGCACAGGCGGAGGAGCTGACGGCGCGCTGGTCAGTTTGCCTGGGGCTAATGTGTCCCGCCATGGCAAGCACACACTTTCTCATAACAGCTCACTGGGCCGCGCCGCAGTCCGTCAGCGTCCAGAGCAAACGCAAACGCTAGAGTTCAGAGTCAACAGTTGTCTCAATATTTAACAGTAGAGTTGCAATGAAACTTGATATTTATAAAGATTTATTTCAAGGTTCACTTATTAACCGCTAAGTTCTGATAACCTGTGAGAGGCTAAATAGCTTTGATTAGTATTTTTTATTTCTAACTTTTATAAACTCCAAATTACGGTTTATTATACTGCACTTAGGACAACTTAACTAGGACAAGTTAACTCCTACATAATAAAAAACATGCTTTTGAGTAACTATTAATATCTACTTTTTACATAAATCAAACAAACTCACAACACATTTGAACTATTTGTAACATACACGTACAACAACTAATTTTAGTTACAGTAGCTACGGTATTTAGAATAAACTTTCTTCTGGTTTTGGGGTAAGATACGCATGCGTTGTCCATGTTAATAAAGGACTTACACTTTTTTGTACACAGAGAGCCCTTTTTTGACTGTACACAAATAACACAGTACACCCAGCAAGTCACTCTGCATTGTTTTTAACAAAACAGACCAGTGTGAATGGGAAAAGCTTGTGATGGATTGGTAAGAAGCAAGGATCATAGGAATGGATGACCACAAGTACAAACCCGATAGGCTCTTGAAATATGGCGTGGCCAGATCTTCTAGATTGTCACTGACCTGTCAATACACAGTACGTTAACACAAGATATATGTAGATCTGTTTTCTTGTTTAGCGGAGAGAGCGCCAGGGCAAAACTCTTTTCATTGCTTTAGGTACCTTCAAGTTATTTATCATGTACTTGACGCATATGATAAATAAACTTGAAACTTGAACTTGAGACACTGCAGGTGATTCAGAGAAAATGTAATGCAAGTTTTCTGTCATTTTATGTTTTCATCTAAAAATTACTGCATTTATATGCTTAAAAATGTCCAACATTACCAATAAGTTCAGCAATAAAATCTAAATAATGGATCAGGCCAGTTTTAAATTCATGGTTCATTGTCATTTTAAAATATCTGTAAAAAAAATAAAATGAAAAAATCTAGTTTCGCCTTGGTTTTTTAAGCTCCATAAATCAGGTTTGGAATTAGATATTTAAAAAATCCCTCTAAAGAAACCTCACAAAATATTTTTTCCAACACTGGAAAGTTTGGAGTCTGTAGGAGCTTTTTAAAGGAACAGGCCACTGTTCTTCCAGACTGAGATATGTTCTTACCTGAGCTTAGACGAATTGATGCGTGCCTGGTCTTTGTGTGTGCGCTCAGTCATGCAAAAAGACCAAAGACGTTGTTAGCATTTAGCCTCTCCTCCTCTCCTCTATGGGGCCAAACGGGGTGAAGTTAGAAGCGACCAAGCTCTTCCACATTTTCTCTATTTAAATGCAATTACGTGAGTAGTTACACAATCCAAATATACTCACACAAAATTAAAAATGAAGAATTCTATAGGAGTGAAGATATTTCCCGCCAGACGAGGAAGGGCTCCTTAAGTGTGCGCTACACGTGGATACCAAACATGTCAATATTAGTGAATGGATAAGCGTGTGAAAGAAGGAGTGCAATTAGAAAAAAAAAGTCCCAGTACCATAAACCAAGTTCAAGTAAAACACCATTCATCGGCTGTTTGATTTATGACCGATCAGAAATGGGGTCCGTCCTCGTCACTATGGGCCTTTGGCGGGGCACTCTAAACAACAAGAGGCAGAGGCAGACGACCATTGACAACCCCTCTCCTGTTCACTCCGCGCTCTCGCCAGTGGGAGAGAAGCGTAGTGCCTCATCGCGTTTCTATCAAAACTGCGTATGGCAGTGTGTCATGGGCACTTATACGCCGCGCACCTGCCTGTATCACTGGAGCTTCTGTGAAGAGACTGTGACTCAGCACGGTGTGAGTCACAGTGGAAACAAAGTGACAGCACAACCGAGCTTTGCAGACAGACAAGGTCGACAGAACACACGACGGGAGATCGCTGGGGTAACAGAGGCTGTGTGGAGATTAGTCACATTTCTATCGTTAAATGATAGGTGCACTAGAGGCGCTCCAGGTACAATGAGTCGGACGCTAGACAGGCAAATGAGAGAGGGGCGGCGACGGATGTGGTCAACGTAAACCCCAGGAGGAGATGCTACGGAAGATAAAGAGAGTGTATTGATTTTTCTTTTACCTTTGGTGCATCCAAGATGAACAAAAAGACAAATGACAAACATACGATGATTTCCACTTTGTACGTAATACTTTTAGGTTCGTATTGGCGTAACTACTCATACTCATTTCGTACAGAGGGTCTGGATCTGCACAATTGAGCTCTGGGTGAACTCCTTTTAAAGTTTGAAACGATTGGATCCGATTTTCGCTAGTGAAGCAAGCAAGGCAGGACCCTGGAGCCGAGCCAGAACGGATTGAAGAGCTTCCTTTACTTTGGTGTCCGCCACCATTGCCAAACTACAACCACCCCGCTCGCTGAATGGTAGGATGAAATTCAAACAATGTAACGCGGCCACTGAGATCAGACCCCGACGTAACATGTAGGAAAATGATAATCGACGGGAGTTTACGGATGGCTAAGGCAGTTTAGTTTAATGCAGCCATTTTCAAATGCTCAAAGTTCACTCCATACTCTGTGGCAGACAGCTACGTTTGTAACCACAGACAGACATGGGAGAACATGCAAACTCCACACAGAAAGAACCCCCCCCCCCCCCCCCCCCCCCCCCCATGGAACCTGGAACCTTCTAGCTGTGAAGCATTAACGCTAACCGCTGCTCCACGATGCCGCCCAAAGGTTTTCATCATTTTTATACTGATTATACTTGATTTTCTTTCTAATTATGCAGTACATTTCGTTCCCTGTGCGTCTTATTATAATGACATTTGATTTATTATGAAGTATCACACTAGTTGTTGATAGCACTGCGACCTGAAAGTTGTGTAATCTTCATACAAACTAAAGAATAAAATCAGGTATAGGGCCTTTAAATGACATTACACTGCATATCTTAGAAGCTTTAGAACTTTTACCTTGAGTTAATGGTTGGTTTAAGGGCAGGGAATGGGAGGGTGTTGTGCAGACGAGTTCCTCCTGTGCACCACTAGGGGCGAGCAGGTCGTCAGGGGCAACACTCTCTCAATGTTTTTCCCTAATCAAAACCATTATTGTCCTCACAGGGATAACTGTTGTTGATTTCACACACACAGAATGAGCCCAGACCTGTTCACCACAACTGCCTCTAAAATCCTGCACTGTCACTCAAAAAGTTGTTAATTCAGATCCAAAGTGCCGTCATGCACGAGGATAATGTAGAAAGTGCAGTTACGTGTAAGACCTGAGGTGGCAGTAGAGAGCATACAAATGACCAACTTGCATCTAGTCGCTTTAAGGAAGATAAATGGACGTAACTAGAACACAATACTTCACAGGGGTCCCGGATTTGAAGCCTCTGATCTTCTTGTTGTGACGCAAGCGTGCTAACCTCAGCCACTGTGCTAACCTCAGCCACTGTGCTAACCTCAGCCACTGTGCTAACCTCAGCCACTGTGCTACTCTCACTCTCACCAAAACTCCTGCTCTCCCGGCCCACTACTCCGGGACAGCTCAATGTATCTTTCCTGTAGCCTTGCAAATTATGAACCCAGACGTTTTCAGCTGTTGTTTTCCATCAACCACATTTAGTTCAAAGCCTCATTAGAAATCATTCATGAATTCTACATTAGCTACAAACTAGCGTATATATGTGGCCTCTAAGTTAAATGCCAAATCAAATCCACTAGTGTGATTAATTTTTGTCGGGATGGATACACATCCAATGGCCACTAAACATCATCTTATATGATAATGATGGAGTAACCAAAGACATTATGCAAATGCTATGAATCGGACATGTGGCATGGTGGCGCAGTGGTTAGCGTTCGTGCTTAAGAGCAAGAAGGTCCTAGGTTCGATCCTCAGACAGGGCCTTGATGTGTGGAGTTTGCATGTTCTCCTCGTGTCTGCGTACATTTCCTCCGGTATACTCCGGGTTCCACTATGACTAAATACATGTACAATAGGCCAGAATGAATGACGTGTGTGTGAATGAAAGGCGGTGGTGAGAGGGACCAATGGCAAAGATATGTACAGTTGTGTCTGTCTGCCCCATAGGGGAAACTGTAGATACATATAGCTTAAATCCATGTGTGTGGAATGAATGGAACAAATCCCCTACATGGTGTACACAGTGGATGTGAGAGAGTATGGTGAGAGAAAACTCAATTCATATAAGTGCACATTTGTAGGAACAGGGAACAGCATTTCTATGGAATCCATTACCTGTTACTGTGTGATTAATAGAAATAAAACGTGTTTGAAAAAGACAAGATAGGCTGCATCTTAGCATCATTTAGAGCCAAGTTGTTGATTGTATTGTTTTATTCAATGTTTTTAATTATTTTATTGTTTTATTTATTTTATTTTTTATTAATGTCTTTTACGAACTATTTATTGTTTTATGCAGGTTTTAGTACATTCTTTTTTGTTCTATTTTTAATCTTTTCTATTTTTTTTTTGTGGTAGAGCTAATAAGTATTGTATCTGTTTTCAGGATCTCATGTGCAACATTTTTGTTGGTTAAATGTGCTATACAAATAAAGTGGATTGGATTGAAAGTTTAATAATGAAACTGAGAAAAGATCGAGTTTGTTTGGTTACCTCTTGTCACCTACTACTACTACTACTACTACTGCAAAGGTAATTAAACATTTTTTTCCTAAATAATCAAAGTGATGGTATTACTCATTGAAAAAGGTGCAATCTATATCACAGAGGAAAGGATTTACAGTGGGCCTAGGCTACGTCCTAACAAGCAAAAACTACTTTCAGCATTTAGAGATTGTATAGTTCAAAAATAGAGTTCTATATTCCCCTCCCCTCCATCTAAAAGTGTCTGGAATGACATGAACCTATTGTGCCTGCACCTATATTGCACCTTGTAGCGTGTCCATCCTGTTGGGTAGTTAACCCCTGTCAGTCATCTGCCATCCCTCATCTTCTGAGACCTCGGGGTATCTGTCTCCATATCTCATTTCAAACGCATCCATCTCCTTGCCATCGATTTTTTTTTTTTTTTGCCCCCACCTCCCCTTTGTTTTTCTCTTTTTTTTTCCTGCCCATCATTGTATTGTCTTTCCTTCTTCAAAGTGGGCAGCCCGTCGCCAAGAGTGCGATGGAGGCGCGTGATAATCTGTTTTGCCGAGTCCTTGTAGCATCTTTCACCTTGGAGCCAATCCGTGCTCTTTGTCTAATTGAGACGGGCGGATACAGATGTAGATAGAACTCGGGCAGGAAGGTATGATTCAGCCGTATAGAAATAGTGAATAGTTTTTTTCACCACATATCTAGGTTCAGACTGCATGCGGCGACATGTGTTGTGTCTTTCTATTACAAACGTGTGAACAGCACCTGATTTTCAATAACTGCGCCTACATGCGTGAGCTCCGGAACGCCCTAGTCCAAACCTTCTACATCCGGCGAGCTACTTTCACGCCACAAAAAGGTCGGAGAGCTACGTCAGGGCGACAGTGGTGCAGAGAGTAGAGCGGGTGGTAGGTGCACACTGTTGTTGTGTCCTTGAGCAAGACACTTCACCTACCTTGCCTCCAGTGTTTGCGTACATTGGTGTAAGAATGGGTGAGTGGTTCCTTTAAAGAGGGGGTATTATGCTTTTTTCAATCACATAGCACCAGTCTATATCACACTACAATGATGACCAAACCTTCTGTTGGTCTGTAACTGCAGTAAATTAGAATAACTGCCTTGTATAAAATGTCTCTCTCAAAATGGCTGTAGTGAATGTCTTGAAATAGGCCCCTGTCTCTTTAAGAACCTCTGACTCTTTCCGACACGCCCCCTCCACACGCTGTCTGTGGCATCAGTGGGGAGGGGGTTCTGCTGGGGAGCAGTGGTTGGTTACTCGGCTGGTGACGAAAGCTCGGAGGCGTCTCCAGGAGGTGGGGGCGTTCCTAGGAGGACTCAGGCAAACCTATCCCTAAAATGGCCGCCATCAGAGTTTTAACAGATTACTCAAAAATACGTGAATGTGCCAAGGCAACACTTCAGCCATGTTTTTAATGAGGGAATGACATAAGAACATGATGTAAAGCTTGAAAAAGTCGATTTTGCATAATACCCCCCCTTTAAGTGCCTAAAGCAGGTAGAAAGTGGTGGCCATTTATTTATGCTTAGACTTGTGTAAAATGTCTGTAGAGGTGGACGTAAGCGGAGGAGACATTTCTTCCCTCCCTAATCATGTGGAATGTTTGCTCCATCTCGAACAAGATGGAGGAGCTAACCACGCTAACCTGTCATCAGAGGGATCATCGGGAGTGCGGACTCATGTGGTTTACGGAGACGTGGTGAAGTGGACATAGACCGGACTCTGGTTTCCCTGGACGGATTTAAGCTGACGCGCGCAGACCGCTGTGTGGCTGCCCCCCTCCCCCGAATACCTTCACCTGCCTCCAGCCCCCCTGCTCCCATGTCTCCAGCCCCCAACATACGGACTCCCTCCAGCACATGCCCCGCCCCCAGCAGTTCACCCCAGTCCCCCTCACTCCCCCCTCTCCGTCACACCGGACCAGGTGAGGAGAGAGCTGACGGCATCAGTCCCAGGCTAATGAGGACCTGTACAGACCAGCTCTCCGAGGTCCTCAGCCACATCTACAACCCGAGCCTCAGCCTGGAGAAGGTCCCCCTCCTGTGGAAGACCTCCTGTGTGAGCCCGGTTCCTAAAACGGCGCACGCCAGGGTACCGGCCCACTACAGACCAGTCGCCCTGACCTCCCACCTGATGAAGACCATGGAGCGGCTCATCCTCACGCATTGACAATGGCTTCTTCCGATCCGCCACAATGGAAGCCAGAAAAGCAAACACATGCAACGTGCACGGGATGTGTGGCCCAGGCCTACAGAGTTCAGGATTGTGATGTCATATCGCTAAGCATCATGGGATTTGTAGAAATAATAAACTAATGGAGATTTTAAAAGGTTAAACACTGGAGTTGTTGTTCACATCAAAACACCTGGAGTTACCAGTTGTGACTCAACACAGGTTCCACAGCTTTTTCCTCCACTTTTTATGCTGTCTTTAGCTAATGTTAATGTTAACAATATATGCTTGCACCCATAAACATGGTGGATCTCCATGGAAACAGTGAATTTTCCCAAACTCTATGACCGCACTCACCAGCAGCGGTGGAAATGAATGGAGCGACAAGCTTCCATTCATTCCCTATGCTGCCTGGCGACCGGAAATAAGCTACCGGGAATACACAGGAGGGCGGCGAGATACGGGCGGCCGGAGCAGCGACGGCATTTGCAAATGCCGTTGAAATCAATCGAACTATATGCAAATACAGAGACATTTCTGGCGGCGACCACCAACCGCAGAACAAGATCTGACAGACAACGCACTTCAGCTGCATCTCACACCCCACCTCCAGGCGCTCCTGTAAGGGGCGCTGGCGAAGGTAGTAAGCCAGTGGAGGGACACAGGGATTGTCTGGAGCTCCACTGATCACTTGACTCTCCATCTTTAGAACCTCTTGAACTGCAGGTCTGAAGAGCCAGGTTGTCATTCAAAATTATGAATGAAGTCCGTGTATGTGAAGCTGCTCCACACCGAATGACCTCGCTGAAAAATGTCATCTTTCTCCCCTCTTAAAAATCTACATTAAGCATTAAAGGGGGGGTATTATGCAAAATCGACTTTTTCAAGCTTTACATCATGTCATTATGTCATTCCCTCATTAAAAACATGCCTGAAGTGTTGCCTTGGCACATTCACGTATTTTTGACTAATCTGTAAAAACTCTGATGGCGGCCATTTTAGGGATAGGTTTGCCTGAGTCCTCCTAGGAACGCCCCCACCTCCTGGAGACGCCTCCGAGCTTTCGTCACCAGCCGAGTAACCAACCACTGCTCCTCAGCAGAACCCCCTCCCCACTGATGCCACAGACAGTGTGTGGAGGGGGCGTGTCGGAAAGGCTCAGAGGTTCTTAAAGAGACAGAGGCCTATTTCAAGACATTCACTACAGCCATTTTGAGAGAGACATTTTATACAAGGCAGTTATTCTAATTTACTGCATTTACAGACCAACAGAAGGTTTGGTCATCATTGTAGTGTGATATAGACTGGTGCTATGTGATTGAAAAAAGCATAATACCCCCTCTTTAAGACCTGCAGTGTGACAAAGTAGCCAATGCAATAGTCTGAACTTTCTGCTGGCAACTGGAGAGTGGCGGGTTCGAGCTCAGCCTGAGAATGCCAGCTTCTGTGTTTTCAGGCAAGTTCGAAATGCTTTGGAATTTTCACGGCGGATTTCTTTCGTTTTTGATATCTTCTCCATGCCAGCTCCACATCCCCACATCTCCAAAAATAACAGAGACGTAAACAGTGCGCGCTGTCTTTCCCCTCAAAGCGCCGCGCAGGTCGAGATGAAGGAGATGGGAACAGCCTGGTACACCTGCAATTATCCCTGCTCAGCCAGCCATGTGCCGGCGCAACAGCTGCTCTCTCCCTCTCCCCCACTCTTCCACGCACTCACATGCACTCACATGCACTCACACACACACACACATACAGCGCACGTGCACGCACTTACCTTCCAGGAGGCTAGATTAATAAGGCCAGTGCTCCCAGGCAGCACAGCACAGCGCTACAGAGGAAGGAAGGTAAAGGTGGGATGAAGACGCTGTACGGCTCTGTGCGAAGACCTGCCGTATGCGGAGTTAATTAACCTCTTCTCCTCCTCACCTGAACAGAGCACAGTTTCTCCACTTAAGCTTTACCCAAATCTGAAGGTTATTGGAAAACAAGCATGTAAATAGCGACAAAAACGAGACTTAAATGATGAAAATGCAGCAAAAATTTGATGAAAAAATGACAAAAAATGTACAAAAAAGTGACACAAATGTGACGAAAAAGTGACAATAATGCAACGAAAAAGTGACACAAATGTGATGAAAAAATTACACAAATGCAACAAAAAAATGACACAAATATGGCAAAAAAGACAAAAATTGGACAAAAAAGTGACACAAATGTGACGAAAAAATGACAAAAATGCAACGAAAAAATTACACAAATGTGATGAAAAAATGACAAAAATGTGACGAAAAAATGACAAAAAAAAGACAAAAATTTGATGAACAAGTGACAAAAATGCAAAGAAAAAGTGACACAAATGTGACGAAAAAACTACAAAAATGTGACGAAAAAGTGACAAAAATGCAAAGAAAAAGTAACAAAAATGATCAGAAAAAGTGACACAAATGTGACGAAAAAATGACAAAAATGCAACGAAAAAATTGCACTAATGTGATGAAAAAATGACAAAAATGTGACGAAAAAGTGACAAAAATGCTACAAAAAAGTGACAAAAAAATGACAAAAATTTGATGAACAAGTGACAAAAATGCAAAGAAAAAGTAACTAAAATGATTAGAAAAAGTGACACAAATGTGACAAAAAAATGACAAAAAATGTGACGAAAAAATGAGACGAACAAGTGACAAAAATGCAAAGACAAAACGCTATTAAAAAGTGATGGCAACATTAAGGAGAAAATTCTGTTTAGATCAGTTTTATAGGTCTTAGCTTTCAAATTAGGTGTTTCACTGACCTATAGGCTCCAGTCGAGAAGCTTTTAGATTTGGGTAAAGCTGAATCATGCAGCAAAAGTGCTTCTCATGCTCAAGACACAGACACTGCAGTGAGCGCTTAGAAGAGGATCTCTCCTGTGCAGTTACCCGGAGTCAAAGCAACGCAGCAACATCTCCATGGAGGCGAGCGGGTGACGTCCCGATCCCAGCGGCGGAACTTACGAGTCAGGTCTGAGGAGAGGCGAGCGGCTCACAGCACAGACACATGCTTGGAAAAAGGAGAGAGAAAAGTTGAAACTATTAGTGGTCCAAACTCATTCCTAACTTCCCTAATGCATCTCTGACATCCTGCTTCTTCCCAGGGATGAGTTTCAAAGCACTTTTCACAAGTTTCAGGGAAGAAACAGTTGCGTTGCTGTCAGAGTAATACTATCACAACAGAGAAATGCTTTATACTGAAGGATAGGATTGTTCACAAAGTTTGATAATGCGTAATGATTTACTTTTTTCCCCCCCATGTTTCAAGGAAAAACGATTCCTGTTACCCAGTTGCTATACATTTTAATGACAATGATCATGATGTCTGTTCTCTGAGGTTCTATGGCATTGAACATGTCCCCCCTCAAGCAAAGAGAGTCTTATTGGATCCTTACTTTACTAACTTTTGTTCTGAAAGGCCTCAACGATGAATTTAACTTGAGCATTTTTTTGTAACCTGACTACACTGCTCTTTTATTGTGTACTATGACCATTTACATGTTAGGATGGATGCAGCTCCACCAGGATTTCTTGTTCCACCTGTGGTCTTCATCCATTTTATTCTATTTGATGTGTATTAAGACTGGAGCTCTTCAGCAATTTGCCTGATGAAGGTCTCAGGACCGAAACGTTGACCAAATCCTAATAAAGTATTTTTGCAAGTTCGGCAGTGTGCGGGAACTATTTTTTTTTACTCATGTATGCTGGGATTTACCCTCATCTCCTACGCACCTGCCTTTGGTAATTGATGTGCAAAGTTTCTCTTCTAAGAAATAATTCAAAATCGGATAGATATCATTCCATAAAACTAAAATTGGAAAAAAAAAAAAAATAGCTAAGGGCTTTTCACCCTTGGTTGGGTACTATTAAACGATATGGGATTCTAACCCACAACACTGAGAACAGAACAATGTTGCACCGCATGAACAGCAGCATTAATATCTATATCTAACTTTTTTATTATAATGAAAGAGGAATCAACTAAACTTAAATTATAGTTGTAGTTCAAACACATTCCTAACTTTTCTAACATTTGTATGGGGCCTTTAATGACAGTCTGCTGTTGGGAAAAAAACCTCTCCGTCAGATATGGATATTGTGAAGACGGTGAACCTTTCCCTGTGTGACTCTGGCAGCTGATCCTTGGCAGAAAGGCAGAGATTGAGAGACAGGGACGCACATTTGAGAGCATGCCAGCGCCGTGCTTTATGAAATCTGTCTCCACTTCCCATCTATTTTTTACAAGCGCAGTCATAAGCAATCCAGCAGATCTATGAGCGCTGTCGTGTCGGCTGCCAGGGGCCCGGCTGCTGAGGTATCACCTGGCTGTGAGCGAGCCAGGTCACAAGGATGGAACAATACAAAGACAATTAGTAGCCAAAAAAAGCAACGCGAGTACAGAACAAAGTGTTTATTGCCATTACTAAGTGATCCGACTGTGACACTTTGCAGAAAGAATGTGCATGTAGAAATAACATCAGAGGGTAAAATTTAACCCATGAATGGAAAAGGCCATTCGTTTTACAGTGAATGTCCCCCTCTAGTGGGCCGAGACTGAAATTCTCCTCACACGCTTTGCATAGTTTCAAATTGAATGCTACTTTCTCTACACATTCCAGTAAAGCACATGTACGCGTTAAGTTGATAAAAAGTATATAAAATAGTGATAAAAGTTGAAAGGTTCCAAGTGCAGTGTATCCTGATCTAGAGGTGCCAGGTTTATATTCCACATTTACAAAAAAACACATTTCACAACAATGTCCAAAGGAAAATCAGAAATAGAGTTAATGTGGTGGAGGGTTAGTTGCCTAATACATGGTGTGAATAAAATAAATTAAAATCAACTACCACAAAATAACGACATAACAAGAAGAGGGACGGCCGTGTGCACAGTGCATATAAAAAACAAACATGTGAGATCAATTTAACCAGTGAAAAGAAAATCATGCTCATTTATAACGTGTGACTTGGATGGAATGCCGGACCTTGTGGTTCCCAAAGTGGGGTCCGGAGCAACAAGTACATTGAAAATAATAGAAAAACTACATTTATTTGCCTAAATGTACTACTTTAACCTCTTAACTCCCGCCTGAACCGAGAGGATCTTTTTCCTCACGTCATCAGATTTTTTTTCCATCATTTTTTTGTTGGGTGTTCAACTCATTTTTGTCACCCTTTTTGATCATTTTTTTGTGAATTTTTTGTCAAATTTTTATCACATTTTTGTCATTTTTTTGTAACATTTTGTCATATTTTTATCATTTTTTCGTCATTTGTTTAATCAAATTTTTGTCATTTTTTCGTCAATTTTTGAATCAAATTTTTGTCATTTTTTTGACACATTTATTTGTCAATTTCTTGTGACATTTTTGTGACATTTTTGCCACTTCATCATCAGTTTTTCGTCACATTTTTGTCATTTTTTGTCACATTTTTGGTCAATTTCTTGTGACACTTTTGTGACATTTTTGCCACTTCATCATCAGTTTTTCGTCACTTTTTTGTCACATTTCCATCATTGTTTTCGTCTCAGTTTTGTTGCTATTTTAACAGCTTTTTCCCAGAAGCTTTTGGACTGGGGTGAAGCCAAACTGGAGAAAATGTGCTCGGTTCAGGTGGGAGTTAAGGGGTTAACCCAGTGTACAGCCTACCATTACTGCTGGATGTTGCTTTTTATGCTGTAAAATCATTGAAAAATTATAATTATTGGGGGGGGCCAGAGAAAATTTCAGATCGATAAGACTTTGGGAATGGCTAATTGCAAACATTCAAAGTGTGACGTGATTGTGAAGAACAGTGCTCATTTTTACGCTACATTTAAGAAAGAATCCTCTATCATGTCCTCCACTTCCTCCACCATCTCCCCGTAGTCCGCCTCGCAGCTCCTATGGCCCCGCAGGCCCCCCCCCTCCAGACACTTCATCAGGCCTCCGTGCGCCTCTGGACCCTTCGCGACCCGACTCAGCTCTTTCAACTGCTCCGCCGGCTCGCGCGGGACACCCTGGATTCCTAGAGCCTGGAACACGGCGGGCGCGAACTTCCCGTAGTGCGCGGTGGAACAAATGACCAGGGGGCACGAGGCGTCCTGCAGCCTGTCCCCCACCGCTTTGGCCACGGCGGTGTGCGTGTCCATCACGTACCCGGTCTGCTCGTAAACGGTGCGGATGGCGGCCAGGCACTCGTCCTCGGAGCAACTTCCGGCCGACACTTGCTCTCGTATCCTGGCGAGGAGCTGCCCCGACACGCTGAAGTGCCCCTGTCCGTCTAAAGAAGTGAACAGCGCCCTGACGAGATGGCCGTCTCCGTCGGTAACGTGGTGGATAAATCTCTCGAGGTTGGAAGACTTGAGGATGTCTATGGCCGGGGAGAGGGAGGGCAGGAGGGGGCGTCCGCGGAGGTCGTACGCGCCGGTGGTGATGAAGTCCGTGATAACGCGGTTTGGGTTGGACGCGCAGATGACTTTCCTTATCGGGATGCCCATGTGCCGGGCGTAGAGGGCCGACATGGCGTTGCCGAAGTTGCCGGAGGGGATGCACACGTCCACGGGCTCGCCGAAGCTGATAACGCCAGAGCGGCACAGGTCCAGATAGGAGGAAGTGTGGTAGACGACCTGGAGAAATTCACAGATTTAATAAGAAAAGAAAGTTAAGGGAAAGAAAAACAATGTATCTGCACAGTAAAAGAAGCTCTTTTTCTAACCAAACTTAGACAGAAATAAGATTTTGCTCAAAACAAATCTTCCCTGGTTTGATAATTCTGTTATATTAATTATTTCATTTAATTTCCATCAGCTTAATTAGAATTTGTGACAGTTGTGGAGGAGTCACACTGTACGTAAGGGCCACAAGACAGATGTAGATCTATCCTTGGAATATAGCCTCCAAAGGCTGACCACACATCAGTTTGAAATGAACTTTATGGGTATTTGTATAGTTATAATAAGTATTTAGCATATGATAACTATTATGATTTGTTTTGTAAAATTATGAGAAATTAATGTGGAAAATCATAATGTATTCTCTTTGCAAAGAGTGAATGTATATTATGGTGTGGCTCCGAGGGATCTTTGGATCGAAAAGAGGGCCGCGCCGTCCTGGGCTCCTGGAAGGGCTGTTGGAACGTTTATTTAGAAAATTGACACTTCCCGGGTGTGTAAACCTATGGTGTATTACACCACAGGCATTATCCCATTAAATTATATGTATATATATCATATTTTAAATCAGGCATATGCACATTATAGGAATTTGAATAGAAATAAGATCGAGACAGAATGAGGATCATTGTTTTAAAGGAAAGAAATAAGCATGCTATGAATAAAATATATTTTTTGTGTCCTTCTGTCCGACTTCATGGGTGTTTGTGAAGTAAAACTGCTACTTTGGCATACCTACTTTGGTACGTACAGTGGGGAAAAAAAGTATTTGGCCAAAATCCAAAACAATGTCTATGTGAAACTGACCAAATACTTTTTTCCCCCACTGTATGTACTGCAGAATGATAAATATATGGTATAAAGGGTTCATAAAAAACAATTTACGCACCACAAAATTTTGTCACCTTATTTTAGTTAATTTTATGTTATTTTCCTGTGATAAAAAGAAAAAAAAAGAAAAATGATTGCTTTCAGTTGACCTAAAAGACATCACAGTATACAGGTAATGATGTCTACACTTCCCTTTGTTGAGTGTACGCTGTGACCTCCCACATCCTGACCCACCTGAGGCAGAAGCCGTGCCCAGTTGATGGAGTTAGCCGTGCTGAGCAGCGTCCCGTACTCCACGGCCAGGTGCCCCGTGAGCCCCGCCTGCCCGAACATCCTCTTAATGCTCCTCTGGCAGAAGTCGAAGTCGGACGTTACACTCACCGCTCGCACGTTCCCCTCGTACGCACCCACCATCTGCCTCTTTTGTATCTCACTCACTCCGGCTTCCGGGAAAAACACCAGCACGCCCGTTTTATGCTTATACACGTCTTTCAAACCGCTAAAGCCGCTCAGCACCGCACTTCCTGTGTCGCCGGAAGTGGCGACGAGGACGAGGAAGTTACACATGGGAGGCAGGCAGTGGGCGAACATCTGGGGCATGAGCTGTAACGCCAGGTCTTTAAATGACGCCGTCGGTCCGTGGAAGAGCTCCTGGACGTACTGATTGTCCATTAGGTGCCTGACGGGGGCTATTGCCTTACTGGCGAAATTCGACCCCAAACGCCCTCGTCACCATAGTCCTGAGATCCAGCGCGGAAACGTCGCTCGGATGTATGCACTTCTCCAGCAAAACCAACGCCCTCTCTTGATACGACCTGTCAACGAGCCGCACCCACTCGCACGGCTCCAGTCTCGGGAAGCCATTCCGGGGCACGTAGAGGCCGCCATCTTTGGCCAGGCCGTCCACGACAACGTCACTGAAGTAGACGCTCTTGGACGTATCGTTGCTGCGCGTTGAAATGTAGGTTTCCGCGCTGTTATACCGCTCCAATGTGCTTATGACTTTGTCCGCTACTTCCACGACAGTCTCGCCTCTGCCGCACAGCACTCGAACGTCCAACCATTTCTCATAAAACTGCTTCCTGTAGCGTAATATGTCCTTCAACGGCACCCCCGCCTCCTGCCCCACGATCCTGTTGACTTTCATCCTCGCCAGTCTGTGAATGATGTCCTCCGAGTCGACGTCCAGATAAACCACGACGCCGCTTTGCTTGATGTGCTGCATTGCCACCGTGTCCAGCGGGTTTGAACCGGTGAGGGAGATGACGCATTCGCTGCCGGAGAAAGTGCTCAAGGCTTTACCTTCCTCCTCGAGAAAGCGCACGCCGCCCACCGAAGCCAGTTTCGCGGCCACGGGCATTCTCCACATCGGCTCCAGGAGGTCGTCGTCAATGTCGACGGCGGGCAGGCCGAGTCTGTGGGCGACGATTCTGCCCACGGTGGTCTTGCCCGCTCCCGGAGGGCCCATGAGGATGATGTTTTTGTCCCCCAGAAGCAAACCTCTGGGGGAGCTGGAGGAGAGGCATAGCTTGGGGATGAGGGAGACTCTGGAAGTGGAAAGTCCAAGGTGCCGGAATGCCCAGCGCAACATTGAGGTGGAATGGAACAGCGGTCTATTCTCCTGAAAAAGGAAGATTGGATTAGAGTAGCTGATGGGTTTAAGAGGGAACTAAAGGCATCTGGTACTTCAGAGAGTTCCCACTTCGCTGACTGGTTAAATCACCATGTCACTCACTCAAGATTTACAGAAACTAAACAGCTGGAGGAAGAGTGTGAGGTCCTCTCCGCTCAAACTGCTGCCTATCCAACCCAGCTACAGATAAAGAAAAAAGATAAAAGCTCCACCAACCATTTGTATTAAAACGTGACACGGAGACTGAATTATTGCTGCACGATATTTTCAAGCAAATTGTGTCAAAATACGACTTAAAAAACACCCCATCAGGACCAAAACCAGGGTAGAATTGAACAAAGCTAGCAAATGTTAAACTAAAACTGAACTTCTACACATGACTGAGTTTGAGTTTGCAAAAAAAAATGGGTGGATCTCAGTCAGATGAAGGCTATGGTGATGGTTGCGATATATTGTGGCTTCTCGCGATACGGATATCGCATCAGCGAATACCGCGATACGATATTTTTCTCGCGATATATTGTGCAGCCCTACCGTGAATCACTAAATAGGTTGACATTTATTTCAACAATCGATGAGCTGTTTTTGCAATAACTAAACTAAATGAAAAGTCCACAACTTTAAAGCTATGGTACCCGAGTTTTCCTGTTCAAAATGTGAAATGTTTAGTTTTAGTCCAAACTCATTTCTAGCTCTCGTAATCCCCTCCTCCACCTTTAACGACCACATTTTCTCCAGTTCGGCTTTACCCAAACCTAAAAGATACTCAACTGGAGAGCCACAGTGCATTGCCTCATTTGAAAGCCAAGACCTGCAGAAGCCCAGCTAGCAAATTTCTCTTGGGCCAGAACTGGCCTACAACCTTACGTTTCTTCTGGCTGACAGTTGGCTTTTTCCGCGGCCCTTTGCTGGGCCATAGGCTGCGTGTCTTATCGATTCACAGCTGCCGGCGCACTAGTGGGCCACACGCTCCGTAAAGGCATAACTAGCGAGAGTTCTCTTCTGGCCCGTTACTGGTTCATACACTTCAAATCTAATGAAGTTTAGAATGTGTTCTGGCCCAGTACTGGTTCATACACTTCAAATCTAATGAAGTTTAGAATGTGTTCTGGCCCAGTACTGGTTCATACACTTCAAATCTAATGAAGTTTAGAATGTGTTCTGGCCCAGTACTGGTTCATACACTTCAAATCTAATGAAGTTTAGAATGTGTTCTGGCCCAGTTATCAAAATGTCAACAGAGCTGTTTCTAAATGCATATGGTGATATCTGCAAACTCTATGTATAAGAGAAACAAACAAGGCTGCAAGTGGCTACAAAGGATTAGCACAAAAGGGCACAAGTTGCAATCACTAACACATTATCCATCTTAACATCTACATAACAGAATAAAACAAGGCTTCAAGCTCTCAGAACGAAATTTATTATCTACAAAATGCTATTTTAAATAGAAAAGCAGCATCAACATTTAGAATTTACAACGCATTGAATGTGCTGATTCTGTAATTTCACATACATACCACTCAGTACAGTAAGAGGCAACATTTGTTACACTGAAATGTCCATGTTCCAGTCCAGTCCAGAGGCTCTCAAGAAACTATAGATTAACAAACTGCTCCTGGGTAATTACAAATCAGACGGTGCTCTTGCTGGCTTGTCTGCTACATTCACTCTGGTCATTGGCGACATGTGTCCATTGTTTGATTAACCTTTCAAATATCCTTGCAGATGGTGTACTTTTTTTCTGACAGCACCTGTATTGATTGAATCATAAAAGAACTGTTAGTAGTGTATGTTATTTAGAAAATGTTGGATGCAGACAACTGGAATACACAAAGCTCAAAACTTTACATTGACTCAGTATTTGACAGGGCTTTAAAAAACAGGAGCTACCCTAATCAAGAGCAGGGGAGCTGTACCTGTGGTGAAACGTAAATCATTGTAAATCATTCTGTATTGCGGCACGGTAGTACAGCGGTGAAAAACATGTACGTTAGGCCAAGATGAATGAGAGTGTTTGAGAGTACGCATGGGGGACAACGGATGGAAATTAGTCCAAGGCTCCAGTGTGGCTTGTTCATTAACATGCACTGTCACTACCAAATAAACCAATAAACTATTGCCTAATATCACAAGAGTTGTCTCACAGGACCACACAAACATTAAGACAATGAAACAAAACAGTCAACAAGACAACTCCCATCAGCCCCTTTACTGGTTTCCCCCCGAAGTGTCTCTTTTCTCTCACTGGGTTTTTGAGTTTTTTCCTTGCAGTGGAAGGACTGGGGACACCCATGTGGCTCATCACCACCTGCTGCTAATGCTTATTTGGACATCACCTTTGTTGGACATTGTTTACCTGAACTTTACGTCTCTCTGCAGACGGGGCCAAATGTCTGTAAAAGTAGGCTATTACTTAGCCTTTAAATCTATATTGAAATTGTTCCAAGTAGAGGCATTTGAATATGTTTAACTCAAATCTGGTGATATGATTCGTCATTTTTATAAGTCAACAGAAATATATAGAATTATAGAATAGTGTGACACTGTCAACAATTACAGCGACAGACAGAGCAGGTCGTCTCATAATCGGAAGGTCGGCGGTTCGAATTGCATCTCCCGCAGAATCAGATGCAGATATTGTTGTGTCCTTGGGCAAGACACCGGTGTCTGCCTCTAATTGTCGGTGTACATTGGCGTATGAATGAGAGTGTGAATGGGTAAGTGGTTCGGTGTTGATGTTAAGTACGTAAAGTTAGGGCTCTGCAATTAATCAGAATTTAATCAAAATCGCAAACTCTCAATTATCGTCATAGAACTTAATAATCGACAGGTTTACATTTCTGTGGCGCAAATAATACTTAGTTTGGGAGTTTGGAAGAGACAATGGAAGACTTTTGTGTGTTAAATGAAACTGGAGGAAAGTATCTGTTAGAGCTGAGGTTTGAATAAAAGATGTATCTAAATGTTATGAATCAGCAAGATGTATTTAATGTATTATTATTGACCATCAGCGAAATTCCTCACTTACCAACTCTGGACCATAGCAGCATTCCGCTAAAATGTTTCACTTGACGTTGTGATGGATAGGCCCAGTTCCTCTACTTGTTTGCCATCTACATTGATCCTGCAATAAGAAAACAGTCTGCCAATGGGAGGAATAACTGATTCTGCAATTGTACCCACCCTTTGCCTGGCGTTAACTCACCGCATGTGACTCTTCTGCAGATGTCCAAACCTGTACAATGCAGTGGTCACTTGGTCATCAGGTGTGCAAAACCAATGACGGTCTCACACAAGTATTGGCCTCAACCTGTACTCATATAGCTAAAGAAATAGGTTTTGCACCAAACACTGGCAATCAATATACTGTTAATTCATTAAACAGCAAGCAAAATAACAAAAGATACTGAAATTACTAAATCAAACAGCTGTGGACTTTAACAGTCCTCAGTGCATTTTTATTTTTCACACTGTGTTACAAAAAGTATTTACGATAAATAAATAATTTCAATAAATATGATGGACAATAAATGAATCAAATGCTCTATTTTGCTTCTTTATGTTAATGCCCAGGAGTTTAGGAGCTCTGGGGGAAAGTGGTGTACTACCTAGAACAAAGGCCTCACTGCAGCCAAAAAGAATATATATATATATATATATATTTTTTTTTTTTTTTTCGTTTTCTTTTTTCTTTTGTTTGTTCATGTGTCAGTTTTTCTCTGTCAATTTATCTATCTACCCTAACCCTAACCCTGCAAAGACACTAAATGTGTGTCTCGGTGTTCCTCGCTCGCCTTCTTCTCCCTCCTTCCCGGTCATTGGCTAAATTTAGCCACTTCTTAATAGAATTCTCGATCTCAAATGAAGAGGCAGTTGGACATAGTGGGTTCTTTCGAACAGCGCCTGTTAAGATACAAACAAAACAAAACTGGGGATCAATTAAAATCTATTACAGCATATTGTTTGATGTGGACTTTTTATGGGACACATCAAAAAGTGACACTGTAACATAAATTACAGGTGCTCGTCACATAATTAGAATATCATGAAAAAGTGCGTTTACTGCTGTTATTCAACTTGAACTGTGAAACCAATATTTAGAACATTAAAATAAAAAGATAGATTTTGAACAAGATTGTTTTAACACCATTTTAACGTAGTCCTACGTTATTTGCTTTTGATACTTAACAGAACACTGACATTGAGTTTTCTGAGTAGAATGTATTTGCAAACTCTCTGTAATGTCTAACAGTTGAAGCTTTTTACTTTTTTCAAATACCATAAATTCTTGTTGTTGTGAGTGAAAGTGTGTATAATTACGAATGACGACATCTCGGAGCTGCAGGGTGGAAAATCTATTTTTCCCATTCAAACCCCTCCAGTTAGTTTGGGTGGCCAGAGAATGGGAGAGGGTTTTTTTTTAAATTCTCCACACTGTGTCCCTTGCGTCGCTACCCCCAATCATTCCAAGTTGGGTAATCTGGAAAACAGTCAAACAAATTAAATAATTAATCCAATCAATTAATCAATGTACACACAACATATAAACATTTACTAAAATAAATCATAAAATAAACCTACAACTTTATTTTTGAATTCCGCATTCTGAAGCTCTTCTTCAAATTTAACGAGTGCTTCTCTGTCTTGAAGTGGGAGGTGCAGGTCAATGTCAAGAGATGACTCTGGACGCATTTGATGTGACATGAAGGTGTTCAGTAGTCTTGACTGTAGGTCCAGAATCATTTCTTGTTTTGTGAGCATTTCCTGCATTAGTGCTAAAATACAAACAAACAAAAACAGCAAATCAAGACATATATAATGAAATGTAACACTTTTTTTAAGCATAAACAAACATACACATTAGACAGTCACTTGGCTCGGAGGGTGTCGGTGGAGATACTGGAAGAAAAATTTAAGATATTGGCTCTACCATTAATAATGTGAGATTATTGAAAAGCAAAAATAACTCACCTGATTTTTGAACTGTAGAACTGGGCTCAGTGTTGAATGCTGTGTTGACCAAATGTTGTGTAAATTGATTGGAGGCCGTGTTGAGTGAATGCTGCATAAAATGAGCTAGATGAGCTGAATGAAGGGACCCTGCGCCGATTGAAGGTGGATGAGCTGAATGAAGAGACCCTGCGCCGATTGAAGGTGGATGAGCTGAATGAAGAGACCCTGCGCCGATTGAAGGTGGATGAGCTGAATGAAGAGACCCTGCCCTGATTGAAGGTGGATGAGCTGAATGAAGAGACCCTGCCCTGATTGAAGGTGGATGAGCTGAATGAAGAGACCCTGCGCCGATTGAAGGTGGATGAGCTGAATGAAGAGACCCTGCCCTGATTGAAGGTGGATGAGCTGAATGAAGAGACCCTTCTCTGCCTGCAGCATGCTGAGTTGTAACACTGGGCCCTGCACTGTTTGAAGCATGTTGAACTGATTGACTGGCAGGATCTAAGAATCAATAATAGGTGAATTGTTTTAACGCCTCACAAAAACAGTCCGTAAAATATTTAAAATCTAAAAAAGATGGTAATTTCTGAATGAAGACATACACGAACTGATGCTTTTTCTTCAAGAGCAAGGAGGAGAAGGCTGATTTTGACTATTGTGTGGATTTAATAATGTCATAATTTTCCACTGAAATAGTGAGGAAAATATTTCGCACTGGCTCCATAGCATGTTCTAAAATTTTATGACGTCATAATCTCAGATGGAGGGCAGGGCCCAATACAACTCTATTGGAAAGATACAGTTTCAAAATAATTTTCTAAATGGAAAATAGACAAATGTTGTTAATGATCATTATTTTGTTGTGATTGGATTCACAAACCCGGCAAATTATTCTTATGGCTACAGGGCCTTTCTGCTGACCAACATCACACACATTCATTTGAATACTGTCACCTCACATAATAAGTGAGTAAGTTTAAGACAGATCCATCAGCTCTTTAGAATATTGTGCTGTCACGTGAACACAAAATTGTGCAGGCAATGAAGACATTAAACTTCAAGCCAGTTTCTTGTTTAAAGGGAGTAGGTAGCTACAGAGACGGACATTACCATTGGTCAGGATTTTACAGGTAAAATGCAAATTCAACTACGATAAAGAAAGCTATTATAATTTCATTAGTAAGATTTTTTTAATTAATCATGACACAGATGAGGAAAAAGAAACTTAAACCACTTACATCCCAAAAACCTACGCCATTGAGAACTTGGAAGGTCATCTGTAAAAAGTGGCGGGCTAATGTCTGGAGCTGGAGGCAACAGGCTTTCATCAATGGTGGTCTCATCACTGTCGGAAGGCAAGTCCTGCAGGCGACTACTTGGTCTGAAAAAAATTAAAACAAATAAAGGCGTAAAAGAACAGCATATATATTAATTAATACCTTTCACAAGCCCACAATTAGTGGGAAAAGCCATTAGAATCTCTATCATTACACTGATGTAATTACACAACTGCTCCATTAGAGGGATGTGACGCCTTAAATACCCTTCTGGTGGCACGCTTTCTTGAGTTATGGTTCACAGATAATCTCATATAATGAGCGATGGGCCTCTGGGACATAACACGCATGCCCCTCACATTGCGAATATAAGAGGAAATCGTTTATTGTAACTCCCTCCAGGACCCAGAGAACCTTAGACCTCTATTTTTATACATTTTAGACAAATGTTTGCAAAGAAGTGCATGCTGGGAGTTGTCAGGTGACTCTGTCTTGCTCCTCGTCGTCAGTGTGCACAGTTTGTGAATCTTCAAGTTTCCATTAAAAGGATTTACAATGTTTGGCCTTTTTAGGACTTCTATTTTCACTACACACCTCTTCAATCTACAGTGGGATCATTTGGTTGGTTTGATGAGTTTATGTGTGTTGCAGTCGTGAGTGGAACTTCATTAACGGAACGCACATTTTAAGGTTGTTAAGTAATTTTACAAAAGTTCTTTCAAGTTATAAATGACAAGATTAAAGTGTTGAGTGCTATGAGGTGTTAGCTGGAATTTGGCAGAAACAACCTGTTGCTATTGTCTTTGATTCGTAGCTTATACTGTTTTAGTTCAAGCCCAGGGCTTATTGTTTTGCTCATCACCTCAGCTATTGCATTGAATATTACTTTTTTTTTTTTAGAGGGCCGGTCTTGACCCAAAAGTCCTGGGCCGATTTTTTCTGCCAGTCAAGCCCTGGCTACGTACAATATTTTTCATGTGTATATCTACAAATTTTACTCACATTCTTCTCCTCTGCTTCATGTTTTCAGCATCTGATTGAAGATCTGAAAACTCCTCAGCTTCAGAAAGCTTCTGCCGGGCCTTCTCATAGGAATCTGTTAAGCACAAGATATAAAAAAACTATAAATACAAATATATGTTAAAACATTACATTTTAAATACATACCAGCTGTGTACAAAACACGGATCCTCCATGATTCCCAGTCCATGCTGGGTGTTTCCTTTTTTATAATGGATACCTTAAGATGTTTTCCCTTCAACGGGGGCCAGAAACACTCATCCTCAATTACCCATGAAGCTGGGACCAACTCCACTTCATGGGTATCAGTGAATTCCACTATATTGTACATACTGTGGATGAACAGGGTAAATAGGTTGTGTTCATGACATTTAGAACATGAAATGCACTTTTGGCATTGCATTAAAGGCAAATTAGAGACTTTTTAGCTGCTCATTAGAAGAAGTGGACAAATTAGGACTTTCCACATAGGCAAATAATTGAACATTCCTGTCATGCTAGAACTGGTCCAAAATACCACATATTGTTCTGATGTCACTTGAACCCAACCTATAGTGCAGACTAATAAAACCACAAAAGTTGAAATTGATCCAATCCAACTTTAAAAACAACTACATCGACCTAAGTCCTGCTGAACACAGCAGTAAGAATTACATAATTAAAAAGAACAGTCAAAAAACAAAAACATTAAAAGGTCAAACTTCTCAAATATGCCATACTGATTTAGCAACAATGGGAAAAAGGAAAAACTACATGTTTTCCTTTAAATGGAAATCTAACACATTTAACAATCCTACAATCTTCTAAAGGAGTTGCTTTAATATCAGACAAATCACTGACTACAAAAATTCCCATTTGGGATGACATGATTGGATATTCAAAAAATGATTGATGGTTTGTATATTCACGATAAACTACATAGGATTTGCCTTCACACAAAATGATGTTAACCACAACAGCTATTTTATCTACTATTTTAACACAGCTGTCCCGTGCAGATGAGATATTTATTTCTGCATTCCCAACAAGTGCCCGTTGAAACTGACTAACTTTCTTCAAACAAAAATCCTGTGGGAGAGGTCCATCATTGTGTTCTTTGTGTAAAGCCATTTTGTCATTACTTTTGTCTATTGCTGTACATTTTTGTTCTGAGACCCTGCGGATTACTTGGGCTAAAGGGTTATTGGCTGTTCTTACCATTTTCTTAATCTGGCCCAAAAAATTCTCAAATGGGAAGGCTGAAAATAGGTCCAAGTTTCCATGAAGCCTCACATCGTCACACAGATGCAACAACCCATGCACATTGTAAACAACATGCTCAGCTCCATACAGTTTACTAAAATGTTGGACAAATGACTCTAATAGTTCTTGAGCAAAGTCATTCAGCACTTGACACAGATTAGGACTTGACAAAATGAACACAGACGCAGAGAGCAGCATGAAATTCTGGTAGATGGGACTTGGAAGAGTATCACGCAAAACAACAGGGCCAGTGTACAATAAAAACTGTCTGAACTCTGTTGCCTTCCACCTGTGTCTCTCTGATAGTGTCCTAGGCTTACGAGCAAAATCTGATGGAACAAATGGTTTCAAGGCCAATAATGCCTTTGAAATGGTTTCACTTTGAGCAGAGGATATTCTGCAGCGCACAGGTCCAGAATGGTGCCAAAGATCTAACAGTTTCCTCATGACACCAAGGCAAACCAAATGCATGTAATCATGGGGAAAACACGACACCATTCCCATCTCAAGACTGCTGAAGGGGGATACTGCTAAATGGTGGTCCTCATCAGATAAACTCTTAAAAGATGCATCAGTTCTTCTAGGGCTGTTGATCTCTGGAAAAGTCATTCTATGACTGTTCCAAACCCCAGTCTGAATGCATTTGTCACATCCAGAGTATCCTGTGTGTGATTTTATGGCTTTAACAAAAGCTCTGGCGGGAGCATCACAAATAACAGATGAAACATACAAAAAAAACTGCTTCCCCTGAATATTGAATCCTCTGCCAAGATCTTTGAGTTCAGATGTTAAATCTTTTAAGAACTCCTGTAGAGAGGAGGGCTTTGAGTTGCCACAGAAAAGGGCAAGGATGACTGGTTCTTTTGTATGTGACTGCAAAAGTCCTAACACAGGCCAAAACTGCAGATTGGAGCTCTTAAAAAGGGGCAAACCGTCAATATTCAACTGCAGTGAAAATTTGAAACTGTCTGGGAGTTTTGCAGATGCCTTTTCTATTGTATTCCTAAGTGAGTTTAACACACCAAAATAGATATATTTTCCTCCGCCAAGAGGTTGCACGCTGTAGGTTGTTGCTGTTTTGAGCAATGTGCGTGCATCTCTGGGCAAAGATGGGTGGTAGTGTTTTAACAGCGTAAGAAGACTACTTGTTGCACTCAATGAAATATTAAATCTCGCAGCCCATTCAGCCAAGGAGGACTCTAAATTCATATCACTGTTTTCACAATAATCTGAGTTCAGATCTGGTTCTAGCTGTTCATCAGAGTCTAACTCTTCATCTTCATCTTCACCTTCACCTTCATCCTCATCCCCAATCAAATCTGACACAATTGGGCCCTGACTTTGGTTGTGATTATCAAGGATTATAGGGGCGTCTCCCAAAGCTTGACAACTCCTTTTCTCAATAAAAGAAGCCATCATCTCTCCTACTCGTTTTACCGCACGCTGTCTTACATTTTTTCTATCCATTTTTTGTTTTTGTTATACCTCAGCTAAATGTAGACTATTGACTGAAGAGTGGAATTCACTGCACCTGCAAAACAGGACAACACAATAATAGCATTGAAAACACTAAACGTATGTGTGTAAATAGACTGTAATGTAATATCATATATAATCACAACCCACAAAACTGGGTTTTAATTAATGATTTGGCAACCCATACTGTGTGGTTCATCATGATTTTGAATAACACATATATCCTTTTTATCCAAGCAATATGTAAGAAAATGTAGACTCACCAAATAAGTGTGTGGCGTTGCACAAAACTGCTTGCTCTACAAACAGAGAGGAGAAAAAGATTAAGACATTGTAAACCACTAAAGGACCAACCGCAGCAGCAGCCACAATCCACCGCTCTCATATTATATTAGGGTATGTAGGCTCGGTTAACGCCATTTTACTCACAACAACACAACAATTGATGTCTTCGTGAGTCCTTCTTCTCCAAGATGGACTCACGAAGGCATCAATGGTATGTAATGCTTTGGTATCGCTGTTGTGTGTGTAAAATGGTGATAACCGAGCCTATCCATATAATATGATAAGAGCGGTGAACTGTGACGGTGCGGTTGGGGAGGTGTGAAGCGCAATGGCGCAGAGCGCGCTTGGAGAGCCTTTGGCACCGCTAGACGTTCAGTTCCTCCACAGGTGTGGCAGGGCTGAAGACCTGGGACTGCTATCTGGGACACTTGTGTCGTATGGATTTGGAGGACATGTTAGAGATTCTCAAAGTACTATTCATTCGCGCCATACATAGGCTCCTCTGTAACGGAAACATAAAGCCACAGCTGCCCTGGAGTAGACTGACGGAAGCGAGGCTACGCCATTGGCCCCTCACCAGTCACTCAATCACTAAATTCACTCAGACGTCCATGGTGTTACCAAAACGGTATCCCACCCAAGAACCAGCCAGGCCTTTCCCTGCTTAGCCTCAGAGATCTTGGAGCTTCACGAGCCTGACGGTTGTTGTAACGGCTGGCTCGTGCCCATTGCATTTTCCCCCTGAATACGTAACAATACCTACTTACAAAACGCAGAAAAAGCACACGGAATGTAACAAAATGTACAGGCTTAATTACATGCTTCAAACTAAATTGCGTTTTGTTTTGTAAGCGACCAATTTAACTAACCACGCAAGTTACATAGACGTTAAAAACCTAAGACCAACTGTTGCACGGTGACAGAACCGTTAACGTTAACTGAAGATAAGTCTTAAGCAAAGCACGTTTAAATATGTCGTCGACACTAAATAGGCCTTTAGTTTAAGATACTAATGACAACCAAACAGAGAAAATAAAAAGAATTTTCCACTTACAGCTCAGTTGCTGGGGCGCTCGTCTCCACTACGCGTCTCTGGTGTTGAACGACTCAGCTGGTGTTGAACGACGTAAACTGCTGACGTCTGATGTTTATGGTATATTTGTTGATAAACATCAGAGTTGACCGGGCGGGCGGGGTCATTTTCAACCAGCAAATTAATTCTCCATTTTGACTTATCTGAAGGTATCCCAATTGACATTCACAAATGTTAGGATGACAGCGTTGATAATAATACCGAATTTTTTATTTTATTTCGAGCAACAGGTTTCGTCGAGGGTAATCCCCGCCCCTCTTGTTTGTCAAGGCAAGACAAACCAAGTATCTATTGGCTCACTCATTGTTTGTGTGTTACTGGGCCAGCAGTCGGCACAGCATGTATGCGCCAGGGCATGTCCGAATGCTATGGCCTGCATCCGCTTTGATTGTTATGGGGCATACACAGCGTGTCCACTTGTGGCCCACAAGTGGTTTAACTGCCTGATAACTGACATTCGATTTATTGCGTATGGCTCGTTACTGGGCCAGATAATAACTGTCGGGTCGTCCGTCAGCCAGCTGTGCCACAAGAAAGCCAGAACTGGCTCAGACACGACTGCTACCTGGGAGTGATTGCGTGAAGCGTTTTTGTGTGTTTTCATTTCTCTTTTGACATGTTTTTTCTTTGCTTTTTTTTGTCGCTTATTTGTCATGATTTCTTCTCTTTTTAGTCACTTTTCGTCGTTTTTTAATTGCTTTTTTGCCATTTTGTTGCAATTTCATCCTCGTTTGTGATGCTCTATAGTAATGCGTAATGTAATGAGTAACTGGAATGCAATGAGTAACTGGAGAAAATGTGTTGGGTTCAGGTGGAGGTCAAGAGGTTCATTTCAGCAAATCATAAAACTCAAGAAACTACGTCGGCTAATAACAGTAACATTCAGTTTGACATCACGTTCAAACACACGTCAGAAGCAGCGTGCGCGTTCACTATACCTGTCAGTTGCAATGGTACAAAAAAGTTCACCATAAAACACGTCTCCAAAGATTTGGGCGACTCGAGCAGCAGCGTGCCAGTGGTGCAGCCCCCACGCAGCAGCTACACCTGACCGGAAGACGAGAAAACATAAACAACTACGGGCTGCCAGAAGGAACAAACCTGTTTATACACTAAACACGGAAATTTGAAGCGCAAAAAAAAACAAAAAACAATAGTGTCAATGAAGTGTAGCATCCGGTAGCACCAGTTAAGTCAAGGCAGAAAATAAATATATGAGTAGCCAAATTAGTTGTAAACTCCAAACAATAAATAAATAAATAAATAAATAAATAAATAAATAAATAATAATAATAATAATAATAATAATAATAATAATAATAATTATTATTATTATTATTATTATTATTATTATTATTATTATTATTATTATTATTAATAATAATGTATTCATTTACGTCTTTTGTCGCCTTCACCGTCGCTTTTTTCTCCCGTTTGCTTTTTGGTGCTTTTTTTTGTCTGGTTTTCGTCACATTTTTCATCACATTTTAACCATGTTTTTGTTGCTTTTCCGGGACGTTTTTGTTGCTTCTTTGTTTGTGGCTCTTTTTTTTTTTTTTGCTCTTTCATCACTTTTTAATCGTGTTTTTTGTCGCTTGTTTATACTTCAAATTTCCTGTGACCTGAAAAGTACGAATAGTACGATAGTATAATTTCCGAGGGTACTCAAATAGGGTCCTGGCTCTTGCTGTTGCTAGGTAACGGACAGACGTGTCATCAAACAAGTCCCTCGGAGCATTTCGCCCGCGCGGTCAAATACAACACTCATATAAAAGTGCATTTTCACCTCGTTCAACATGTCTGCTCAGGTTTACCGTCCTCGAGAAAGTGTCTACGACCTCTTACCAAGGGAAGAGGTGAAAATCGAAAAACCTCCCAGGTAACGTTAAAAAGGCTAATCTGATAATTAGCTTGGGAAGTTGAACGTTGCTTTAGCGCTTGGTTTGCTAACACCAACAGCTGCTTTTGTGTCCAGGTATGTGTCCAACTTTAGGCCCACAGTGGTTGAAGAGGAGAAGTTACCCAAGCGGCCTATGAGGACCATGGGCCCCGCAAACGTCCAGTTGCCTTCCCCGGAGAATTACCTGAAAAAGCATTCAAAAGAGCCTAAACTACCAGAGAGTAAGTGACGCTAGCTAAGGTTGACTTCAAAATAGGGTGAAAGTGCCTGAAAGTCGTCCTTTTCATCACTACAGGCATTATTTATTTATATATTTTTTTAATTGGACGTGATATGATGTGAATGTGACGTCATATCGCTAAGTATGATGGGATTAGCAGCAATTGTAAACTAATGGAGATTATAAAAGTTAAAATACTGAAGTTATTGTTCACATTGAAACACTTGGCTTTTTTCTCCACTTTTTATACTGTTTTTAGCTAAAGTTAGTCTATGGAAATGTATGCTAACAGCTGCAAAGATGGCGGATCTCCATGGTGACTGTGGAATTTCCCGAACTCTATTGAGATATAAAAAACAGTGCAATCATAATCCCTAAACATATAGAGATTGTTATTTTGTTATTTTTTAGTTTTTATGGAATTAATACAATCTAAAATCCGGCTTAACTGAGTGCGTTTTCTCCAGTTTTGCTTTACCCAAATCTAAAAGCTTCTTGAACAAAGCATCAAAATAAATGAAAATGAGGAGAAAGCCCAACAAAAATGTGACAAAAACGGTGACAAAAAAAAAGCGACAAAAACATGCTGGAAAAGCAACAATAACGAAATAGAAAAGTGGCCATACCGCCTTTGCTCGGCCCAATCCCGTCAGACCTTGGAAGCTAAGCAGGGAAGGGCCTGGTCGGTACTTGGATGGGAGACCGTTTGGGATCACCAGGAAGCCTAGCAAATGTAATGTGTGAGTGGTTGGTGGTGGTCGGAGGAGCCGATGGCGCAGACTGGTTGCCTCGCTTCTGTCAGTCTACCCCCGGGCAGCTGTGGCTACAATAGTAGGTTACTACCGCCAAGTATGGAGTGAATGAATAGTGCAATGTAAAGAGTCAGTGAGTGGCCAGAAAAGCGCTATATAAAACTGATGCATTATTTATTATTCTTAAAAGGGACCAAAACACAACAAAAAGGCGACAAAAGAATGACAAAAAAGCAACAATAACGCAACAAAAAAGTGACAAAATTGCTACAAAAAAATGGCAAAAATGTGAGAAAAATTTGGCAAAAACATGACAAAAAAAGCAACAAATGAAACTATGAAAGTCCCCTGACTGTTTGTGCTGTTTCTTACAGGGGCCCAGAGTGCAAAAGATGGCCGCATCCATCCTTTGAGGAAGCCTCCAGTTCCCCCCAGGACAGATCACCCTCCCCTGGGAATCCACACCAAGCGGGACTTCATCAAGACGTGTGCATTTGTAACAACAAAGCCGAAGCCCATCAGCGTGGACACCCACCGAGGGCACAAGGAGGCGCTGGAAAACTCCGGCCTTGTGCCCAAATACATCAAGAAGACGGTATTTTGCTTTCTCATTTCTGTGCTGTGTGCTCTGAATTCTACAGATAGATGGTGGAACATGTGTGTAAAGCATTGTTTTTGCTTTTTTGACCACAGGATTTTGGCAAGGTCCCTGCGTATCTGCAACACCGTAATGCGGAGAAGCAGAAGGCTCAGGAGGAGTACGACAACTTTGTGAAAGAGCAGAGAGAGAAGCACGAGGTCATGAGGCAGCTGAACGAGGAAGAGCGGCAGCAAATCCTGGAGGTGAGACTGTGGACCCATCCTTTACGCTTGTCCTGTTTACAAACCAATTCAGACATATCGGATTTTTTCATCTGTCATTTTTGGAGGTCCAAACACTTGGAGGTGCCGCTTGCTTCATTCATTCTTTATTGAATGAAGGGCATGTACATAAAAGAAATTGAAAAATGATAGAAAAAGACATTTAGTCCGTGAAGTTTCTGAAGCAGCTTCTCCGTCCAGTGTTTCCTCAGAACAAAGTTATACCGACAATAACTCGACTAAAGGTTAGTTTAAGTCTGTATGATGAAGTTTTCAGACTCCTCCAGTTGCAGCATTAATGTCTCACCTCTCAAAGAAAGTATTCTGAAATGAAGACAAAATGTATTATGAGACAGAAACATTTCAGAACAAGTGAAATAATCTAGAACAAATGCCCAACTACATTGTAACTAGTCAAAACAACTCAAATAAATGATTATGCTCAAATTGAGACATTAATACTAACCTATGCTAAACTTATACTCCAAATAAAACATTCCAGCACCGAACCTATTGTAGCCATCACATTTTGGAAAATAAAACCTATTATTACCTATATGAGATTGCAAATCATAACACTCTCCCTTTACCCAATCTCTGTTTTTCTGCAGGGCCTGAAGAAGAACTGGGACCATCTCCACCACGAGTACCAGGGCCTCTCCGTCGTCATAGACACGATGTCGAAGCGCGCCCACAAGGACCGCCTGGAGACCGAGATGACCCAACTGGAGAAGGACATCAAGAAGATCGAGAGGTTCAAAATCATCTACCTCACCGATAACTGACTCTGCAGCCTGTGACCAGAGGGAATAATAAACACTACAGCAATCCTTTTGACATTTATAAGAGTGATTCGCTTGCCAGTAGAAAATGTCTCAAACTCTGAGTGATGTTTAGTAACTTTTAACATTCGTGTTGGTGATTATGACGTTCTCCCTGTGAGCTGAGTTTTCTTCAAATGTCTGAGCAACTGCAATACACTTAATTAAAGACCAAGCTGCACTCATAGATCATTACGTTTTGCTTCTTTATAACATGTGCTGTATCTCATGAAGTGACTTTGAGTTTTAAATATATGATCACAACAGAAAAGTTCAAAATGAGCGTCTTGTATGTGTAGTATTGAAAGATCCCCCTCCGCCTAGTGGCCAGTGTGGCGCACAGCAGGGAAGCGCAGCATCACATGAAGCTGATTATCTCAGTAATGCGCTGTGACTGAAGCTGTCCTGTTGTCTGAGTGACTGCAGCGTGATCCCGCAGCACATGCTCTGGCCGGACCCCACTGTGGATGTTTGGTTTCTGCTTCTCCTTGTTACTGCACACTTGGAACAAACCAAAGTGGTGAGTTTTGATTTTTGAAAGCATGAGCATTGCAGTCACTTTTATTATTATAGGTCTATCTCGGGTCGTGAACCTCTCAAAGGGGACATTTCTTAGCTAACATAAATGTGCTTTGGTTTTGTTCAAAGATGGTTAGAGCGGGGCGAGACATTCAGCAAATTCGGAAATCGGAATGATCGGAAGCTGAAAATAGAGTGACTTTACCTAGATTTTAATTTGAAGGCTACTTTACGTTTTGTGATTCTAAGCAGGAGTGTTTAGCATATATAAGGCTACATTTGAAGTCTGATTTCTTCATTGTTTCAGATGGAAAACGGAGGGGTCAAAAGAGGCATTGTGGTAAGTTCAAACAAAGGTCATTTCAAACAGCCCCCAGCAGCACAGCAGTTGGCCTTACTGAACTGAAATACTACATTGTCAAAGGACATTTTATCACTGATGACTCAGAGACAAGATGTGATATTTTTATTATAACAAGGCCTGGTTAGTAGATGCAGCACATGCAGTAGTGTTAGTATTAGTGTTTAAAATCCCCTTGTGAGCCGCTTTGGTTTGGTTTTCTGGGCGCCTTGGGTCAGTTGAGAATTAAATCTTGGCGTTTGGTTCGACCAGAAAAGTTATTTTTATGTGAATGTTTAAGCTACTGAAGTGACATAGATCGAGGTAAAGTTCCAGAGCAGTCTGACTCATTCCCCATTGACATAACATGGTCGACATGGCAACAGTTTAAAATTGTTTGCCTCTATCTATGTCACTTCCTGTCAGTGTCCAATAAGGAAGTGAAACTATAAACATCATAAAAATGCTCAAACTAACGAAAAAAGTGGCAAAAATATACAGAAAAAAATCTACATAAAGTGGCAAAGAAATCAACAAAAATGTGACAAAAAATCAACTAAAAAGGGGAGAAAAATGAAGAAAAAATTGGCAAAAAAAAAAAAAAAGGGGCAAAAAATGAACAAAAAAGTGGTAAAAATTCAAGGAAAAATTGGCAAAAAATCAACAAAAACGCGGCATAAAAACATCATAAAAATGCTCAAACTAAAGAAAGCTGGGTGCAATTTTTAGCAAAATCTCAAATATAATTGTGTTAATTATATTTACTAAAACGTTTCAATTGAAAGTCAGGTACAGCTTCAGGAAGAAAGAGGCTATAATCAATACATTTTTTATTTAACCTCTTACTCCCCACCTGAAACGAGCACATTTTCTCCACTTTGGCTTTACCCAAATCTAAAAGCATAAAGATTAAAAGAAGCATCAAAATAGCAACAAAAGACAAGGATGAAAACCCACCGAAAAAATGACAAAAACACAGTAAAAAATTGACAAAAACATGGCGACTGTGTCAACAAAGTTAGGATCACTTTTGTAGGTCTAAGCTTTCAAATGAGGCATTTCACTGTTGCTCTCCAGTCGAGAAGCTTTTAGATTTGGGTACTGGAGAAAATGCGCTCAGTTCAAGTGGGGGGTAAGATGTTAAAGTCTACAGCTCTAATATATCTGCTCTAAATGCTCCTGACACTGTTAAAAATGCTGTTGTGATTGCAGTAGTTGTAGCATTAGTTGTAAGTACTGCACTCGAGGTGTGTTTTTCTCCCTCCCTCATTTTAAGATCAAAGATGAGTGGCCGGGATACAGTCTGAACCTGTTCACCTACCCGGAGCACTACCACGAAGACATCGAGAACGTCTACATCCCACACGGGCTCATCATGAACAGGTCATCTCCCGACACAGTGCTTCATCTGTCTTCATTATTATCCTTTTTAAATTCATTTCTGTTTCCTGCGCTCCAGAATCGAGCGCCTGGCCCACTACATCATGGAGGACTTCTGGGACAACAAAATCATGGTGCTGTGCGTGCTCAAGGGGGGGTACAAGTTCTGCGCCGACCTGGTGGAGTTCATCAAGATCCTGGGACGCAACTCCAACAGGTACCTGGAGACGCGCGTGGAGTTCATCCGCTACAAGAGCTACCTGGTAAGAAGCACGTTTGGTTTGTAGAGCGCAATTCCTACACAAAGTCATTCTAATTAGATGATCATTACATTTTAGGTCAAATAAAAAACAAACCAGATTCACGCATTGTCCCGAATATTATGGGGAACTGGTATTGTCACAACTTTTGACTTCTACTTGAGTAAAAATATTTGACCCCTTAACCCCCTGATTTGAACACATTTTCTCCAGTTTGGCTTTACCCTAAAAGCTTCTTGCAAAAGTGGCAAAGAAATCAACGAAAAAGTGGCAAAAATTCAACATAAAGCAGCAAAAAAATCAACAAAAAAGTGGCAAAAAAATCAAGAAGAAAGTGGCAAAAAGTCAACACAAAAGTGGCAAAAAATCAACAAAAAATCGGCAAAAATTCCAGAAAAAATTGGCAAAAAATCAACAAAAAAGTGACAAAAAATCAACAAAAAAGTGACAAAAAATCAACACAAAAGTGGCAAAAAAGCAACAAAAAATCGGCAAAAATTCCAGAAAAAATTGGCAAAAAATCAACAAAAACGTGACAAAAAATCAACAAAAAAGTGGCAAAAATTCAACAAAAAAATGGCAAAAATTCAACAAAAAAGTGACTCGAAAATCAACGAAAAAGTTGCAAAAATTCAACATAAAGCAGCAAAGAAATCAACAAAAAAGTGGGAAAAAATCAACAAAAAACTGAAAAAAAAATCAACAAAAATGAGACAAAAAAATCAACAAAAAAGTGGCAAAAAAATCAAGAAGAAAGTGGCAAAAAGTCAACAAAAAATCAGCAAAAATTCCCAAAAAAAAGGCAAAAAATCAACAAAAAAGTGACAAAAAATCAACAAAAATGTGACAAAAAATCAACAAAAAAGTGACAAAAAAATCAACAAAAGTGTGACAAAAAATCTACAAAAAAGTGGCAAAGAAATAAACAAAAAAGTGGCAAAAAATCAAGAAAAAATTGGCAAAAAAAAAAAAAAATTGGCAAAAATTCTATGAGAAAATTTGCAAAAAATCAACAAAAAAAGGGGCAAAACAAAAATGCGATGAAACCGAATGTAAAAAAAAGTGACAATAACACAAGGGAAACAGATCAGCTTGGATGAGTTTTGTTGATCTTAGCTTTCAAATCAGGCATGTCACTGGCCTATAATAGTCTGTAAGCTCCAATCCAGAAGCATTAAGATTTTGGTTAAGATGAACTGGAGAAAGTGCGCTCAGTGAAGGCGGGTGGTAAGAGGTTGAAGTGAGCCTGCAGATGTCACTGTTGCCCATTCTAAACGCGCTCAAGGGCAGGACGTCTCAAGGACGACTCCCATCAGCAGCTGCGGCGCTTGGCTCGTGCAGGAATCGTCCAGTAATTAACACAAGACATGCTCATAATGTCCGACACCTGGAATGAATATCTGCGGCGTGACGTCTCACACTGACGTAAGCCACAGAGAGTTCAACTTTTAGCTCTTTTTGTTTTTTTTAGAATGAGTGAGAGTGGTTCATCATTTTCTGGCAACAAGAACAATTACACTATTG